>NC_141357.1:22424778-23789778 GCF_057382095.1 Aulonocara sp. 'chitande type north' Nkhata Bay | reverse complement strand
TTGCCCGTAGTGCTGCATTAACATCATCTAGCAGACCTTCTGAGGGTACTTCACATAATCTTGGTAACCGGCTACGGGGGATCCAGGTTTCAAGCTTGGCCATGATCCTATTTTTCAGGTCAGTTCCTCTCGCACTCAACGATCCTTCTCCTATCGCACTTGGGGCTATGTACCCAATCTCGGGTGGGGGTGATGATATCTCCCCCCTGACCTGGCGTCCTGACTCCTCCTTGCCGTAGCATTTGTGTTGTACCTCGTCAATCTCTAGCTGTGAGAGCAGTCCCTTCTTTCGAATGTTGGAACACTGAGCTACTAGTTGTTTCGCCGTCATTGTGGATGTTGGGTATCGAAGAATCCATAGGTCCCTCATCCTATTCATGTAGCCCCTTCCGCCGGGGTTACTTGCGTAGTAGCATTCCAACAACGCCCTGTTTTCGTCCCTTGCCCACCGATGCCTTCTTGTTCCAGTAGCCCACTTTTCGTCAGGGTGCCCTGGTTCCTCAACACCTGACGCGGACCTTGTTGATCCGGGCGACGTCCGAGCCGGCATGCCTTCATATTTATCTGTCTCGCTCATGTCTGCGGTAGGCTTGCTTAGCATAGGGGGTCTAGCCTTAGGACCCTTACTGGATACAGACGCCCCAGGCAGGAATCGAACTTGCGATCCTCTGTTCCAAAGGCGTGTAGTTTAACCACTACGCTATCCCACATATATATATATATGTGTGTATATATATATATGTGTATATATATATACACATATATATATATATGTGTATATATATATATATATGTGTATATATATATGTATATATATATATATATATATATACTCAGATGAATAACAAAAGATGACATATACAATGTCATTATTTATTTAAGAAAAAAACCCAAAAAAAATATAGAAGGAGAGAAACAATGATTCAATAGCTTGCAAAAGCCTCTTTAGCATCACGCTAAGGAGTTGCTCACATCATTTTGAAGAAATTCTGGCACACTCTGTTCTATTCAGTTCATTGAGATTTGCAAGGATTTATTCATGTACAGCTCTTTTAAGGACCAGTGACAGCGTTTCATTCAGGGTTGAGATTCACCTTGATTCTTTTCTTTTTCAGCATTTCTGTTGTAGACCTGCTGCTGTGCTTGAGATCCTGTTGCATGACACAATATCAGACACGCTTCAGCTGTCAGACAGATGGCCTCACATTTGACTCCTTGGTACTTTGGTATAAAGACGAGTTGACAAACAACTCAATAACTGCAAGATTCCCAGGTCATGTGGCCGCAAAACAAGCCTCGCTTTGCAGACCCTAACTGATACTTACCCCAATTTCTTTTACTAAATACCAAGAATGTCCTTCATTTTTCACACACTGCTTTGACACTATGTCCCAATGCACTTCATTTAGTGTGCTTACTTTTATAATCTCTCTTGTTTAAATCATGTGTTAGTTTAGAATGATGAATGTTTAACTGACTTTCTTTTTTTTTTTATTTAGTGACAGTCGTTTTCATTTATTTAATTAATTTGTTTACTAGTTGTTATTGTGCCAGGCATAGCTGGACTGGCCATCGGGCATACCGGGCATTTGCCCGGTGGGCCGCTGGCGATTTTTTGTTTTTATGGGCCGATGGATTTTTTATTTTTTTTATTTTTTTTTAGGAAGGGTATATATAATGAAAGGTGTTGGATTGGCCAATTGGTCATGATCGACTCTGGGCTGGACCAATTACAGCCGAGGAGGCCGAATGCACCCGCTCCCTTGTTTAGCAATCACGTGATTTTCGCGCATTGCATGCCGGGAATTAGTGGCAAAACAATCCAAGTACCGCATCAAATGCAAGCATTTGCAGCACCGCAAAACGTTCATTCTCCGGTTCCAATACCTTCTTGTTTTTTCTTTGCCGCACAAAAAAGGAATGTACAAAACAAAAGGAAAAACAATGCCGGTCCGTACAAAGACAGACTCGACGAAAAGACAAAGAAAAGATACGAGGAAAAAATCAAAGGAGTGAAAGGGTCAGACCCTTACGAGCACACAGAGTAGACAAAAGACGTTAGCGTGCTGCCCAACTTTCACCACGCTCATATTTATAATTATATGGTTCTTGGAGTGAGTGCATACACTCATGAAGTTTAGTAACTTCAGGTCACTGCAACAAGCCCAGGTACAGTTGACGGATGGGTACAGGACCTTGAAACGCACCGTGTAGAACGAAAGACCATCGTACGAACAAAGGTAAGTTTACCAGTCCCACAAATCGTCGTCATAAATACACATTCTTTAACAGTTTATTAATATAACCTTTGAGCTCAACGGTAATTAATTAGTAGTGGAAATAATTTCTGGTAGCATTACAGAAATGTAGCAGTGACAATAACACTGTATGCTGTAATCGCACTGGACAATTAGTGATACAAAACAACTGTTTTATCCTGTGAATAAAAGTATATGTTTTTGTCAATGTACCATGGTAATAACAGAAGCGAAACGCAATATTGTGTCAGGACAATTTACTATTTATGCACAATAAATAAAGGAGCATAGCACGACAATTTCTGTTCAGCGCCAGACTTGCTTGTAACCTATATCATCAATTATGTTATGAAAAATGACGTATTAACTACTACAAAACTCTGACCTTTGTGGGAATGCTTGGAGCAGACTAACCTGTGAGCTGGAGTGTTCTGAGACGTTATATTTGGTATATCCAGACCATCCGTCGGCTCTTACTTCGGAAACATGGCTTAAAAAATTTCTCTTCAACAACGTAATCCGATAAAAAAAAAAAAAAACGATCTCTTTACCGGCTTATCGTGGCTGTCATGCGACCGGCTATTGCAGTTAATAATACAACAGCTTCTTGCCATTTTTTGTGTTTCTTTTTATCGCTGTGTAACTGAGTTCAATTGAAAGCCTGCGTGCGCTAGTACCTCTTGCCACAAGTTCCCAGAATCCTTTGCGGTTTTACCCCTGAATGACGTCACATTTTCAATCTTTATCCTGGTAGTCAAAATGCCCGGGCCGATTTTTTGTCCCAGTCCAGCCTTGGTGCCAGGTTAGCTCCTACTATTGCAGTTTGCATTACTAAGAGCCTGATGACCACTTTTTCCTGAAGGGTAGCTGTATGGGCAGAAACAACCCTCCTGGTCTTTCAAGGGTTAAGAGTTCAACTCTGCTCAACACCATGACCTTTGCACACTGTAGTTGTTGGTGTATGGGAGGATGATCTCTCACCTTTCGCATCATGTGAGCTGCGGCCTGCCATCCTCGTGTGCCAATGTGCTTGTTGAAGGAGATGTTGAGATGTGTGGCCGACTCATAGTACTCTATCATGTCAAAGAGAGCTGAGGCACCCTGAGGGGGAGGAAGAGGGAGAGAATAGGAGAAACATTAACCAACAGATTAAAATCTAACAACTTAAAGAACTCTCACAGTTGGTCCATAGTGTTACAATGCTGGAAGAGATGTTGTAATGCAGCTTGGAGCAGTTGTAGTTGCTAGGGTAACAATCCCTCAAGGCAGGTGAGAAGTGCTGAGGTGTTTCCAAAGGGCCTCAGGTGTATGTAGAGATACTACAGCTCGAAGGACAAGTTCATATGCTTGTGCAACTGTTTACTGTTGTAAAGCAAAATATTACGATTCAGTAGTATTCAGAATACCTGAGAACTGACTCTTTTTTTCAGATTAGGGCTCCAACGTGTAGTAAAAGAACCACTAAGTCTGAGTCCCATTAAAATGCACTAAAATGATACACTGCGAAACGAGAGCCACTGGACCACTGATTTTGCACTTAAAACCATCTGACAGCTTGCAGAGTTCACAATGATTGGATCTGTCAGACAAGGTTCAGTCCACAAATTCTGACAACTTGCAATTCACCTATGCATGGTACAATCAATGTTCCCTCTAATGTTTCATGTGTCTGAGCGAACACGCAAACTCCCTGAGCGGACCCTTGGACCACTGTGAGCAACAGTAGACGTGTGCACTGTGGTCACGCCAGCACTGAATCCATCCAAGTTACATGGTTAATTAAAATAATCAAATTACAGCATTTACATTTATCTTGTTCATGACCTGTGTAGTATGTTAACACTACTGGAAGTAAAAATAACTTTACACAACAATATATATATATATATATATATATATATATATATATATATATATATATATATATATATATATATATATATATATATATATATATATATGTATGTATGTATTTGTGTACTGTATGTATATATATAATTTATTTGTTTAATAATTTATTTATTTATCTATTTATTTTTTAGTGGCTGAAACAGGCTTCCACATACCATGTTGCTTCTCTATCGTTTGCTAATTCCTTAAGATATTAAAACCACAAATGAGAGTCATGTGGCTTGCTTAAAATTTCTTTACTCAGTGTTTCAGTGTTTATACAGTCTCTGTCAGTGTTGTGTTTCTGAGGTAACAAGCAATAGCATTCATATCAAGGTGTTCAAGGGTCCCTTTGCTTTGGTTACTCAATAACAACATGTGCTGGCTTGCTGTGGAAAGGAAGCCTACAGTCGACTCAGTGAAATATGCTGTGACTCACATGTTAAAGTTAAACCTGTTATCAGCAAGACCAAGGGTTGTGGCATAAGTAGGTGGAGCTGGACATTTAAAAAAGCTGACAGGAAAAAGGAACCGTTTTGATGAAAATGAATACGCTTTATACATGTATAGAAGTATACATAATAAACAATATTCAATAAACAGATAAAAGGCATTTCCTGTAAAACAACCATTACACATTACAAGAAATGGCTGTTATTCTTGAAATCTACTAACAAATGCATTACAGCAGGCAAAATCAAGCAGGGACATAAAGTTACCCAGCTAACAGAATTATCAAGTTTTATACTTGGACAATATGAAAAACTGTTTGACAGATGTATTTCTTTTTGTATCAATAAGTCTCAGATGTGCAAAGTCACTTTAAATTAAGATAAAAAGGAATTTTAAAGAGCACAGAATCAAAAATGAGTGCTCTAAAGTCTCTAACTTAATAATCCCAATGAATTGCATTCTTTGAAATTTAAGAGCGAGTGTCTTTATTACTTTTCCCACGGAGTTCAGTTCTGCTGCAACAAAAATGGCATATTACCAATCAAAACATCTCAGTCATGTTCTGAAGGTCACCATTTATAATCTTATATAAGTACTAAACATCAGGGTTTTCAAATTTCATACAACTATTGTTCTGCCTTGAATTTAGTGCCCCCTACTGGGCCTTGTAAATTGTTGTTAATATGACATGCACTTTGACCCAGAACAGGAAGTCAGTCATGTTAGTTGGGATAAGCAGATTCACATGTGCTGAAGTGTTCCTGTAGTTATCCGCTGCAATCCTCTTTCTTGTTTATGCCTTCGAGAGCAAGTAAGCACTTGTTGACTTAAGAGTATAGACCCACATTTTAGTAACATTTTGTCAGACCTCCTGCTGACCAAAGGGTCGTAAACGCAGGAAGCTTACATCAAAAGAAACAGATCTTCCAGATAGGATGTATCTGCAATAAAACATTACAGCCCCCCACCAGAACCTCGAGAATCTGGGGGGAAGGACAGTGGAATTTCTTTCATCAGAGTTAAAACACTGTACAAATGGTAAACATAAAAATGACAAACATTTAACAATTTAACTCTAACATTCCCTCCTGTTATGTTATTTTTATGCTCCAAATTATTTCTATGTAGTATATTCTCAGCCATGCACCTCTTGCTTAACATTTTCAGCGCAGGCGTCATTTATACACAGGCTTCTGTCATGTCAGTAATTTCAGTCAATTCATATTGTTATAAAAGTACATAATTAACAAATTTATTATTATTAACCTTTATTTTACCAGGAAAAGTCCCATTGAGATTAAAAACCTCTTTTTCAAGGGAGTCCTGGCCAAGAGGCGACAACATGTTAAAATTACAAAGTTACATACATTTTATAAGTAACAATTACATTTTATAAACATTTTTCTCTGGCTCTCTCAATTTGGACTTAAAAGCATTTAATGAAATAAGATCTGCTATCTTCCAGTCTTTTTGCATCATGTTCCATGTAAAAGGGGCAGCATAAGTAAAAGCCCTCTTTCCCAGTTCAGTTCTGGCAAATGGAACATTGAGCAGAAAAAGATCGCTTGAACGCAGGCTATAAGAAACAGTACTCCTCCATGTGAGCAGATCGCAAATATAGGTGGGCATTTGTCCAAGCAGGGCCTTGTAAATAAAGATGCACCAGTGATCAGACCTCCTGGAGGACAACGAAGGCCATCCCACTCGAGCATACAGATCACAACAATGGGTCAAAGCCCTACAGTTTGTAATAAACCGTAAAGAGGCATGATATACTGAGTCAATCTTATGAAGACACTGGGCGGAAGCATTCATGTACAGCAGATCACCATAATCTAAAACAGATAAAAATGTGGCATTTACAAGACGCTTTTTTGTCTCAAAAGAAAAGAAAAATTTGTTTCGAAAGAAAAATCCTAATTTTAGTTTGAGTTTTGTCACAAGATTGTCTATGTGAGATTTAAAGGTCAGAGAATCATCAATTAAAAAGCCAAGATATTTATACGTATGCACCACTTCTATGAGGTTTCCCTCAAGAGTGGACACCAAAGGGACAGTTTGAGGAAATCTCTTCATGTTTGAAAACAACATTAGCTTTGTCTTTTCAGCATTAAGAACCAATTTCAGCTCCAGAAGTGTGTGCTGAACCACATCAAAAGCTTTCTGCAAAGATTCTATTGCCTTTTCAAGGTTTGAGCCAAAGGAATAAATAACTGTGTCATCAGCATAAAAATGCATACTAGCATTTGACACATTTTGTCCCAAATCATTTATATACATGATGAACAACAGAGGTCCTAAAATTGAACCCTGTGGCACCCCAGTGTGAATATTCAAAAGTTCTGAGCACAGCTTTTCACATTTAATGCATTGAGTCCTGTCACTCAAATAGTTAGTGAACCAGGAGATAGCATGTCTAGACAGTCCCAAAGAAAGAAGCCTATGCTTCATAATGGCGTGATCCACAGTGTTGAAAGCGTTTGACAAGTATGTCATTTATCACTTTTGTGGCAGCCGTAACAGCACTATGCTGTTTTCTAAACCCAGATTGCATTTTTGAGAGAACTTCATTAGAGTACAAGAACTCTTTTAATTGCTCACTGACGAGAGACTCAAGGACTTTTGCCAAGACACACAAGTTTGATATTGGCCTGTAATTAGTCAGAATGGCCGGGTCGCCTCCTTTTAATATTGGCGTAACAAAAGCAGACTTCCAAACAAGTATTTCTTTATTTTGGATTGAAAGATTAAAAAGGATCGTAAGAGGTTGTGCAATGTAATGCTGCTATTTTCAGAAAATAGGGCTCTATTAAGTCTGGCCCTGGGGGTTTCCTATGATCTAAGGCTTTAACCAGGTCTTCCCATTAACACCTGACCTGTCCAGAGGTTCAGTCAATGAGCTCGTCAATATATATCACAATGTCACCAGGAGACCGAGGCCCTGTACAGGCTCTGGGTAAATGCATTGAGGAAATTAATGACTGGTTGTGCCACAATTTTCTCCAGCTAAACAAAAACAAAACTGAAGTAATAGTCTTTGGTGCCAAAGAAAAACGATTACAGGTCACCAGAGAACTTCCATCTATACACCTAAAAACCACAAACCAGGCGAGAAATTTGGGTGTAGTGATGGATGCAGACCTAAACTTAGAAAAACACATTAAGACAATAACAAAATCACACTGTTAAAAAAAACATCCTAAAACAACGGTAATATTCCGGCAGCTGGGGCGCCAAAATACGACTGTAAAATAACAGAAAATAACTCCCCATAAAAATATGGTTATTTCCAGTAATGAAAATACAATTAGTTGGGCTAATTTGACATGGGATCTCGCCTTTTTCAAGTGCCGCTAAACATTAAATTAGGAACATGTTAATGTGATTAAACAATGAAATCATCTATAAATAGGAAAAAAAAACATCTTACAAAAACGGTAATATTCCGGCAGCTGGGGCGCCAAAATACGACCGTAAAATAACAGAAAATAACTGTCCCATAAAAATACGGTTATTTTCAGTAATGAAAATAGAGTTTGTTGCGCTAATTTGACATGGGATTCTGCCTTTTCCAAGTGCTTTTAGACATTAAATTAGGAACATTTTTACGTGATCAAACAATGAAATTACCTATAAACAAGGTCACTGAATGTGGAAATATGAATCATAATACGTAAATGTACAGAAATATACAGTTAACAGTTGGTTTAAATAATAATTGATTGCATGCCCTGGGACAGACTGACAGAGGCAAGGCTTCCATATCGCACCATCGGCCATCACTAGTAGGCGGTAGGTGAAGAGTCTTGACCACGGACACAACGACGGAGAGTGTCCGAGCCGGGGCGCGAACCGGCAATCTTCTGATCACAAGGCAAACTGCCAACTCTTGAGCCACGATTGCCCTAAATAGCAATGATAATAATACTTATGTGATGTAACACAAGCTTAAATGGGATCATGTTATATACTTTTCCATAGCATTACATTTGAATTCAACAGTTCAATCTTTCAAATAACGGACAGATATTTGTGAAATCATGATATATTTGTGAATGTATTTTAACAATCTAAATATGCATATGTACAGACAGATACATTTAATAATCATGAAAATTATGTTGTATTACATTACAGTGATTTAACGTTAATTTACATTCAAAATGTGAAGTCAAAGTCTATTTACGTAACTTTAATGATATTCTAGAAGAACAGAACATTACTGTAAAATGCACAGTAAAATACCTTCATATTAGGGTTTTTCCTACTGTCGCAGCCATACCCGCAAGCTTGTTGTTGTTAGTTCACATTCATTGGCCGATGCTTAGCATCATGTTATTTATATTAATTGCAATTCCTACCTCTTCATTTCTTTTTCAAAATATATAATTAGCACAGCGTGTCCGTGCAATGTCTTACATTGTGGCATGCAGAGAAATCTTAACAAAGAAGCTCACAGAGAGAGATTGAGCTTGTTATTTAACCCCAAGCTGGTAGGGGGAGCACTTTATTAAAACACTTGCGGGTGCTACAATGTGCCTCAAGGTTCAACAACAGCACAATAGAAGTCACTCATGGTACAGCACTCTCTCTACAAAACAACAACTGTCAGTGACTCTGCACCACGGCGTAAACACAACATTCAAGATAACAGTTAAAAGTAACGTAACCATAAACAATAGAACAAGAACATCTAAACAGCAGCACATGTCCCAAGGCATGATGGGAGACATTTCTGGATGTATTTTTACAATCTAAATATGCATATGTACAAAAAATATATTTAAAAAACAAGTAAATTGTGTTTTATTACATTTACAGTGATGTTATGTTATTTTACATTTGACGTGTCAGATCACAGTGTTACTTATGTAAATGTAATGATATTCTAGAAAAAGAGTACACAACTGTAAAATACACAGTAAAATAATTTGACATGACTATTTTTTGGAACAGTGCAGCTTACTATCACATCAAGAATATTTCAAGAATAAAAGATCTGATGTCTCAACAGGACCTGGAAAAACTAGTCCATGCATTCATCTTTAGTAGGCTTGATTACTGTAACAGCATCTTTGCAGGTCTACCTAAAAAGTCAGTCAGACAACTACAGCTCATTCAGAACTCTGCTGCTCGAGTCCTCACTAAGACCAAAAAAGTGGACCACATCAGTCCAGCTCTGAGGTCTTTACACTGGTTGCCTGTCCGCCAGAGGATAGACTTTAAAGTTTTGATGCTGGTCTATAAAGCTCTGAATGGTTTAGGACCAAAATACATCAATGACCTCCTGACCCGGTATGAACCTTCCAGATCCCTCAGGTCATCTGGATCCGGTCTTTTATCAGTTCCCAGAGTCAGAACCAGACACGGAGAAGCTGCATTCAGCTTTTATGGTCCATATATCTGGAACAAACTCCCAGAAAGCCTCAGATCAGCTGAAACACTCAGTTTATTTAAATCCAGGTTGAAGACTCACCTGTTCTCAGCTGCATTTGAATAAAGCACCAAATCCACTTTTAAGCTTAAATTTCAAAACTTATATTTTAACTACTGATTTTATCTACTGTTCTGATTTTATCTACTGTTTTTTTGTTTTTTGTTTTTTTTTAATCAATTTTAAATCATGCTTTTTATTTGTTTTTGTTTTTTAATGTCTCTGTAAAGCACTTTGAATCATCTTGTTGTTGAATTGTGCTATATAAATAAACTTGCCTTGCCTTGTTAATGTTAATTCTGCTATAGGCTCCTTGTATGTTCAAAACGATTACTTGATTCATCAAATGACTCTTCTTTTGCAGAAAATGGATCAGTTGAGCATCACCTACACTAAGAGACAGTATTAAAGACATTATCAGAGGATAAAATATATGTAATTAATACAAAAAAAAACAGCATAACACAGCAGTGGTGCTGCAAATAAAATGAGAAAGTCGGTCCATTTCTCCAAAAATGATCACTAATCATCTAGAAAAACTTTTTTTTCAGATTATAGGGTCCGGCATTAATAAGACTAATGTATTTTGTAAGCTAAAAAGTATATCTTTATAAGAATACAAAGCAATTAGACACGGTGGTGTCTTGAGCTCTGTTGGACAATGTTACATTCAGGGGCTGGACAAGTTCAGTGGGCTGACACACTTGTGGACTGAGAGATCAATATAATTTCTTGGTCGAAATGGTTATGGTTATTGCGCACCTACTCTACAAGCACTAATACCAACGTAATAGTTCATGTACGTGTTTTGACTACTCACAGTAAGTCGGGTCTTGACTGGAACAATTTTTGTCCCATGAATTCTGTGGCTCCATCCAGTAGTGGAAATAGAAATTTAAAAAAATGTAACCATAGAAAAAACAAACAAACAAACAAAAAGCAGAAGTATGGCAATATCCAGTCAGTTCACTGAGCAGCTTAAATAATAGGAAAGGAACTGGTCTGACAACTTCCTACAAATTTCACACAAGCTGAACCCAAGACCCAAAGAACTGACAACAGACACATTTCCACAATCACTGCAATGATTGAAATGAAAAACAAACAAACAAAAGCATTCTCATCCCTATGGTAACAGGACTTACCATAAATAGGACATTAAAAAAACAAAAACAAGGAACAAAACCATAACTGATTAAAAAAGAAAGTATTTCAAGTACAGATAGGGGCTGCAGTGACTCAACACTTCGCTGTTTTAACACATGTTTTTTGGGGGGGTTTTTTTTACGTAATTTCTCCTGAATGTTGTAATTTTGGTCTTCTTGGTGGCTGGCTGATGGGACAATAGCACTGTATAACACCACTGTGAGGCTCTGCCTCACATTCTACTTTTAAATACTGTAGGAACCACAAGTAAGCTCACAGTCTAAGAGTAAAGTGCTCTAATGGGATGATAAGATACTATAAGGTCAGCAAGATAAGATAGGGCCTTATTATTTAAATCTGATGAGAAAAAAAAACAAACAAACAAACAAAAAAAAAACAAAACAAAACAAAAAAAATCTGATGAGAAAATGTGATGAGAAGGATTTTAAATTTGATTCTGGATTTAATAGGAAGCTAATGAAGAGAACAAAATAAAAGAGAGTTATGCTCATTCTAGTCCCTGTCAGTACTCTTGCTGCAGCATTTTGGATAAACTGAAGGCTGTTGAACAGTAACTCAAAGAGAAGAAAATCAAGTGGAGGCCTGGGGCATCTCCTGCACTGCGAAACCCAGACAGTCTAACCGAAGATCCCAATTCCATTCCTGAATGAACTTGTGTTATTCAGCCCCTCCACCAGCCTGTCAACTTGATGGTGGTAGATGCTGGTCCGAATAGATTTTGTTTCCATTTACGCAACATCTCTAAAATTAGAAATATCCTGTCTCAGAGTGACGCTGAAAAACTAGTTCATGCATTTATTACTTCCAGGCTGGACAACTGCAATTCATTATTATCAGGATGTCCTAACAACCCCCTGAAAATCCTTCAGTTAATCCAAAATGCTGCAGCAAGACTGACAGGGACTAGAAAGAGAGAGCATATTTCTCCTGTTTTGGCTTCCCTTCACTGGCTTCCTGTTAAATCCAGAATTGAATTCAAAATCCTGCTCCTCACATACAAGGTCTTAAATAATCAGGTCCCATCTTATCTTAATGACCTTGTAGTACCATATCACCCTATTAGAGCACTTTGCTCTCGCTCTGCAGGCTTACTTGTTGTTCCTAGAGTATTTAAAAGTAGAATGGGAGGGAGAGCCTTCAGTTTTCAGGCCCCTCTTCTGTGGAACCAGCTTCCAGTTTGGATTCGGGAAACAGACACTATCTCTACTTTTAAGATTAGGCTTAAAACTTTCCTTTTTGCTAAAGCATATAGTTAGGACTGGACCAGGTGACCCCGAATCCTCTCTTAGTTATGCTACAGTAGACGTAGGTTGCTGGGGATTCCGATGATGCATTGATATTTTCCATTCCAGTCAACTTTCTGACTCACTATGTGTTAATAGACCTCTCTGCATTGAATCATATCTGTTATCAGGGGCGATTCTAGGATCAGAGCTTTGGGGGTGCTGACCACCGAGAAAGCTGACCAGCCAGGCAAGAAACTTTACTCGTCAAGATGAGACTTCTTCCCTGTCTCTGTCACTCCCTGCATTCCTAAATGCCTCCAGTTGTCCCGAGTTCCCTCTGACTGTCTCCTTGGTACATTTAAGGTTCAAGGTTCAAGGTTCTTTATTTGTCACATGCATAGTTATACAAGTGTAACACACAGTGAAATGTAGCCTGACACGCTCCTCGACATGTGCAAAAATGGGGGGGGGGGGGGGGGGGGTGTAGAGGAAGAATCAGAATCAGAATCAGAATACTTTATTCATCCCGAGGGAAATTAGGGGTTACAGCAGGCAGCACGCTAATGGCGCATGCACACTCACAAAGGAACCTTCTGACCAACTTTACACAAACATCACATTGGGCAGACATGTCAGAAGGTAGGCTGATAGGAAAAAAACAACGAAAATACACTACATGAGGTAAGAGGAGGAGAAAAAAAAACTCCACTCAGACTGAGCTCCTAGTGGGAGAACAGTTTGATAAAAGAAAAAACACCTCAGCACAAAAGCACATGACTATCAATACACCATAGAAACACGAGACAAGCAACAGGGGCGGGTAAAGGGTAAGAGAGAGCCGGCGTAGACAGCGCATCCGGTCCTGCAGCATCTGTGCTGGTCCAGTTGACTGCTATCATCCCCGGTAGGGCACAAGCATCGAAGGCGTTGGAAAGGGAGGGGGATGAGTGAGTGCTTATCAGTATAAGTGTGTGTGTGTGCGTGTCCATAGTTTAGCTGAGACAGTGTCCTTCGGCCTATCAGGCTAAGTAAACAGTCCTCCAGCCAATCCAGGTGTCCTTCATGGGGCGGGAAGAATAGTCATCACACAGTCGTTATCAGGGAGTTGTTTTGGTGGGCTCCAGCCTTGGGCCTGCAGCTGGGGCCGTGGTGTCCAAATGTTGAATATTGTTGATTTCTCCTTTGTGAGCAGCTCGAATTCTAGCACTCCGAGGCTGGTCTCTCGATCTCCCGTTGAAGAGCTGCGAGCCTCCCCATGATGGTATCAAACTTCTGTTCCGTGGTGTTGTCAGTCTTTTGATTCTGAGACCTCACAACTGCAGTGATCCGTTCCGCGATGTTTTCCAACTGTCGCTCAAGGGTCTCATTTTGAGCAGGCCTCTCTCTGATGTTTCCCCTCATACGCTCAATGGTGTTGTTTTGAGCCTTCACAGCAGCTGTAAGCGTCTCCAAGGTGTTGACCATATTACGTTCGTTGTGAGAGGTCGCACCTCGTCCCGTCGCTTCGAATCCAGCGGGCAGCCTTGTGGGGGTTTGAACAGCCGGTTCCGCTTTCTATATATAAGAACATTATATATATATATATAGATACATATAGTATATACACTGGGTGAATGTGCAGTAGTAGCAGCAAGCAGGTGAATTCTGTACATTAATATGAATAGACATCTGACTATTTTACAGGATAGACAATATAAACATATTTAAAATTAAAGGAATTGAAATGTACATTGTGCCTTGGTTTAGTGTCTGGAAGAGAGTCCTGTCTCAGTCAATTATAGATGATGTGAGAGGGCGGGTGTGTGTGTTTAGGGCACGGATGGCTTGGGGATAGAAGCTCCTCTTGAGTCTCTCTGTCCTTGCCCGGAAGATGCGGAACCTTCTACCAGATTGCAGAAGTTGGAACAGTTTGTTGCCAGGATGGGACGGGTCCTTCAGTATCTGCGCTGCTCTAGTCCGGCATCTCCTGGTGTAGGTGTCCTGAAGCGGGGGGAGAGCAATCCTGCAGCAGCGTTCTGCTGTACGGATCACTCTCTGGAGAGCTTTTTGGTCCTTCACACAGCTGTTCCCAAACCACGATGTCATGTTCTGTGTGAGGATGCTCTCCACAGCGCCTGTATAGAAAATCCTGAGGATCTTTGGAGAGACCCTGAACTTCCTCAGTTGTCGTAGGTGATACAGGCGCTGCCTAGCCTTTTTGGTCTGGACCTGAATGTGGGCAGCCCATGTCAGGTCTGAGGAGATGTGGACACCAAGATACTTGAAGGACTGCACCCTCTCCACTGGAGCTCCATTGATGATAATGGGCTTGTAGTCTCTGTGCTGACCCCTTCTGAAGTCCACCACCAGCTCCTTGGTCTTGCTGACGTTCAGCTGGAGGTGGTTGTCCTGGCACCACGATGCCAGATTCTTCATCCATGTAGGCCGCCTCATCGTTGTTGGAGATGGCACCCAACACCACTGTGTCGTCAGCAAACTTCACAATGGTGTTGGAGCCATGGGTGGCCACACAGTCTGAAGTGTAGAGGGAGTAGAGCAGTGGCGAGAGGACACATCCCTGAGGTGCTCCTGTGTTGATGGTGATGCTGTTGGAGAAGCACCTGCCCACCCTCACCACCTGAGTTCTGCCAGTGAGGAAGTCCAACACCCATGCACACAGACGGCTGTTAAGTCCCAGATCCCTCAGCTTTGTGAACAGTCTGCAGGGCACTATTGTGTTAAACGCTGAACTGTAATCAACAAACAGCATTCGCACATAGTTACCCTGTTTCTTGTCCACGTGGCTGAGAGTGGTGTGTAGGACGTGGGCGATGGCATCCTCTGTGGATCTGTTGGATCTGTAGGCGAACTGCAGCGGATCTGTGGTGTCTGGGATGGAGGAGGAGATGATGTTCTTCAGCAGCCTCTCAAACACCTTCATTACTACCGAGGTCAGTGCAACTGGCCGGTAATCGTTCAGGGATGAGGGTTTGCTGTTCTTGGGCACAGGGATGATGGTGGATCTTTTGAAGCATGTGGGGACCACAGACTTCGCCAGGGACTCGTTGAAGATGTAAGTGAACACACCTGCTAGCTGGTCAGCACAGCAGCGCAGCAGACGGCCGGTCATGCCGTCTGGCCCCGCCGCTTTCCTTGTGTTCACTCTCCTCAGTGCCGCTCGGACGTCATGCTCCGCGATGCTGGTCACCGGTCTCTCGCTGATGACGTCACTGTCCTCGGTAGTCAGGCGGTAGATAGCATTAGCCACCTGGCTAACCTCGAAACAGGCGTAGAACCGATTCAGCTCGTTGGTGAATGCAGAGTCGGCGTTGATCGGCGCAGTGTCCCTGGCTTTGTAGTCCGTAATGGTGCGTAGTCCGTGCCACATACTCCGTGTGTCGCCCTGGTGGAAGCGGGACTCCACACGTTCCCGGTACCGGCGTTTGGCATCTCTCACCGCGCGCCGCACGCCGTATGAGGCCGCTTTGTAGGCGCTCATATCGCCAGTGGCGAGACCCGCGTTGTAGGAGGCGGTCCTGGCGTTTACTGCAGTGCGGATCGATCTGTCCATCCACGGTTTCTGGTTTGGGAATGTGGTGACTCTCGCAGTGGGGATAATCTCCTCCGCTAGCATATTGACGAAGCATACTGCTACTTCCGTAAACTCGTTGATGTCGACTGCGCATGCTCTGGACATGTCCCAGTCTACGTCGTTGAGTGCGTCCTGTAGCGTAGCTTCTGATTGGGCAGTCCACCGTTTTACTTCCCTCTTGGTCACGTCTTCCCTCCGTATGCTTTGTTTATACTGGGGAATGAGGAAGATGGCGTTGTGGTCAGACTTCCCAAAAGCCGGGTGTGAGACAGCTTTGTAGCCCTGCTTGTATGGCGTGTAGCAGTGATCCAAAATCCAATCCCCTCTCGTTGGACACGAGACATGCTGGTAAAAGTTTGGCATGACTTTAAACCCCTGTTCCTCCCTGTCCTCGTCGTCTGTTGTCTTCGTCTCCGTTATCAGTCATCATAATTTTACCATCTCTGTGCAAGTCTGCAAATTTCTTTATTAAATCATAAGATTCTTAAATTCATCAAGTCTCTCTGTGCCTGGGTTCTCATCACAAAACATGACATCACTGTTTTGTACATTTTAACACAATTTAATCCCCACATTTGTGAAAGAAAAGTAAAACACTTTTTTGAAAAGTCTGTAACAAAACCATCAAATCTGATAAAGGTTATTTAAATGCTGCAAAAGAAGAATGGATTGGAATAAAAAAAATACATATCCTAACCTTGATTACTGGCGGAGAATAATGAATGATGCTCATAGTGAGTAAAAAGTAAACTGAGTGCATTTTTTGGCCAGAGTATAATATAATACAGATACATAAAAAGTACACTCCAAAAACAGAAGAGTCCTTGAAAGGTACAAATGTACAATATATATATATAAAAACACCCAGCACGCCCCTGCGGGCGGTTTATCCTTCAAGCTCGGGTCCTCTACCAGAGGCCTGGGAGCTTGAGGGTCCTGCGCAGTATCTTAGCTGTTCCCAGGACTGCGCTCTTCTGGACAGAGATCTCCGATGTTATTCCCGGGATCTGCTGGAGCCACTCGCCTAGCTTGGGAGTCACCGCACCTAGTGCTCCGATTACCACGGGGACCACCGTTACCTTCACCCTCCACATCCTCTCGAGCTCTTCTCTGAGCCCTTGGTATTTCTCCAGCTTCTCGTGTTCCTTCTTCCTGATATTGCTGTCATTCGGAACCGCTACATCGATCACTACGGCCGTCTGCTTCTGTTTGTCTACCACCACTATGTCCGGTTGGTTAGCCACCACCATTTTGTCCGTCTGTATCTGGAAGTCCCACAGGATCTTAGCTCGGTCATTCTCCACCACCCTTGGGGGCATCTCCCATTTTGACCTCGGGACTTCCAGGTTATACTCGGCACAGATGTTCCTGTACACTATGCCGGCCACTTGGTTATGGCGTTCCATGTATGCCTTGCCTGCTAGCATCTTGCACCCTGCTGTTATGTGCTGGATTGTCTCTGGGGCATCTTTACACAGCCTGCACCTGGGGTCTTGCCTGGTGTGATAGACCCCAGCCTCTATGGATCTTGTACTCAGAGCTTGTTCTTGTGCTGCCATGATTAGTGCCTCTGTGCTGTCTTTCAGTCCAGCTTTGTCCAGCCACTGGTAGGATTTCTGGATATCAGCCACCTCCTCTATCTGCCGGTGGTACATACCGTGCAGGGGCCTGTCCTTCCATGATGGTTCCACGTCTCCCTCCTCTTTCTTGGGTTTCTGCTGCCTGAGGTATTCACTGAGCACTCGGTCAGTTGGGGCCATCTTCCCAATGTATTCTTGGATGTTCCTTGTCTCATCCTGGACTGTGGTGCTGACACTCACCAGTCCCCGGCCCCCTTCCTTCCGCTTAGCGTACAGCCTCAGGGTGCTGGACTTGGGGTGAAACCCTCCATGCATGGTAAGGAGCTTTCTTGTCTTTATGTCAGTGGCTTCTATCTCCTCCTTTGGCCAGCCTATTACCCCAGCAGGGTACCTGAACACGGGCAGGGCGTACGTGTTGATGGCCCGGATCTTGTTCTTACCATTCAGCTGACTCCTCAGGACTTGCCTGACCCTCTGCAGGTACTTGGTGGTTGCAGCCTTTCTAGCGGCCTCTTCATGGTTCCCATTTGCCTGCGGGATCCCCAGGTACTTGTAACTGTCCTCTATGTCTGCAATGTTGCCTTCTGGTAGTTCAATCCCGTCAGTTCTGACTACCTTCCCTCTCTTTGATACCATCCGACTACACTTCTCCAGTCCGAATGACATTCCAATGTCATTGCTGTATAGCCTGGTAGTGTGGATCAGTGAATCGATGTCTCGTTCACTCTTGGCATACAGCTTGATGTCATCCATGTACAGGAGGTGGCTGACAACTGCTCCGTTCCGTAGTCGGTATCCGTAGCCAGTCTTGTTAATGATCTCACTGAGGGGGTTCAGGCCTATGCAGAACAGCAGTGGGGACAGAGCATCTCCTTGGTAGATCCCGCACTTGATGGTGACTTGTGCTATGGGCTTGGAGTTGGCCTCTAGTGTTGTACGCCACATCCCCATTGAGTTCCTGATGAAGGCTCTTAGGGTCCCATTGATCTTGTACAATTCTAGGCATTCCAGTATCCAGCTGTGGGGCATTGAGTCATAGGCCTTCTTGTAATCAACCCAGGCAGTGCACAGGTTTGTCAGTCTGGTCTTGCAGTCTCGGCTGATTGTTCTGTCTACCAGTAGCTGGTGTTTTGCGCCTCTGGTATTCTTGCCAATTCCTTTCTATATATATATATATATATATATATATATATATATATATATATATATATATGTGTGTGTGTGTGTGTGTGTGTGTGTATAATTTCTTTTTTTTTTATAAAAATTGAGGCAACTTTGTCTATAGTTCAGTGTATACAATGTATGAAAAGATCTTTACTGCAGATACTACTATGGCTCTGCAGATTTTTTCTTTTATTTTAACCTATGTGACTTTTCATTTTAGAAACAGATTGGAATTTTGTGTTGTAAGATGTATGAGTAAGTGTTCTAAGATGTATCCCAAGATGTATGACTTTTCATGCTTTCTCCCAGGTGGTACACACTGTAAAATCTCTGAGAAACATTGAAAAGGTAAGGGTATGTGTGCTTTTGGAAAACATTTAAAGCGGAACAGAATCTTTGAAACAAGCTAGCTTAAAACATTTGTAGAATATAAACAGAGCATCTGCTTCTCTTTACAGCTCTCACTCCACCAGGGCACTGTTTGGCACTTTCTAATGCACAAATGTGGTGCATGTACTGCAGGAGACATACAGACAACTAGATGGTCCAAAATTTGGCCTACCTATTATTGAATGAGGTTTTAGTAGAGTTGTGGCTGAACCCCAAAAAATATATCATTAATTTTATTCTCCCCAATGATAATGTTATGTTGGAATGTTATTAAAGAGCGTCAAAAAAATGTTTCAATCCAGTTTGTTTTGCAGATTCTGTATAGCAGCTTTAACATAGGGAGAACACAACTTCCAGATTGTATGCTTTTCTTTCCAAGTGCCTTAGACTAGTTTCTGTTTTGCCTGTCACTATTCCTGCCTGTTTTCTTACCTGGTTCTTCCTGACCTTGTACTTTCTCACGTTCCCCTCTTTCCTCTCTCCCTTTTTGGACTGACAGTCATACACAAATAGATTGTATTCAATTAGATGAAAAAATTACATTAATATGAAAAAAATATTATTAAGATCGCTAATAAAAAGTCCTCTCTCAGTGTACTTTCAACCAAAACGCAAGTAACCAAACCACAGGTATATCTAATAAAAGCTATAAATATTGAAACACTGATCCAACATTATTCTTGATTGACGGATCATTTGATCTTACACTTTCACCTGAATGTGGCTCCTTTTTAAAAAAAATACTTCCTTATACACACACACACACACACACACACACACACACACACACACACACACACACACACACACACCAGGAGTTATAAGGTTAATGGGCATCCAGTTAGCTAGCTAGTTAGTACCTTGGGCACATGGACATATGACAAAATATCTATATTTTTGTTGTTAAACTATTACGTCTCAACAAAGTACTTTTTCTATATTTTTAGTAGTGTGTCACACAGACAACATGCTTTAAAAGTGCTTGCTCATAGAGGGGTCATATGTTTATTTATCCCCCCCAAAAAAACAAAAAAACAAACAAGAAATTAGAGTTCTCCAATGCTGCAGGACTTGTCTAGCGATTTCCCGGAATAATGGCAGTGTAGATGAAGCTTGTGACGTTCACTTTCTTTCCACATCCAGGTGTTCTCTCTCACCAACCGCCAATCAGCCAGGGTGTTTTAAACACGGAAACACACAGATATACAGCAAACGGTGAATAAAGAATAAGGAATGTGTTTTTAGGACAAACGTGTAAACCTGGTATTTGCATTTTTGCTTCGGTGTTTTGTTTTGATTATTTTTAGCCGATTCACTGCTCCAAACAGATGTTGAATGTATTTTGTCTTAAATGCGTTTCGTGATGAATTGCATTATTAGAGTAAAGACGTATGACGCACCTTCTTAGGCAAGTGTGTCAGCATAACTGCAACTGGAACACAAATTTCTCCTTCGTCATGTGATCTATGTCTATCTTGAGCAACTCTGTCGAGACGGTTGCGTATAGGCGTCAGGTGCAATTCTTGCATCATTTGTCAAGACTTTGGGTAGTTCTCAGGAGATAAAGTATCACCTGAGATATAAAAAGAAAAATATTGCAGTATACCAAAACATGTACCAACTTGCATGAATAACGATCTTTTCACAAATACAAAAGCGTTCCGCCAAAAATAAGAATTACATTACTTTTGAATCCAACAATAACAAAAGAAAGACGAGGTTCATAATCTTGTTCATAATCTTCATCTCGGTAGGAGCTAACGATTCAAGGCATGAAAATAGTGCTGGAATTTACGGATCCAGCTTGAGTTCTATTACTCAATTTTACTGGATAAATTGGAAAGATATGGTATTCGAGGGAAAGCTGGTAACTGGTTAAAAAGTTACCTAACAGGTCGGGAACAATATGTTAGCATAGGGCATTACCATTCAGAGAAACTTGGTATTACATGTGGTGTTCCCCAAGGGTCAGTGTTGGGACCAAAACTTTTCAATGTATACATAAATGATATTTTTGATGTTTCTCAAGTACTTAAACTCATACTGTTCGCAGATGACACCAACATATTTTTCAGTAGCGATGATTATACTGATCTTGTAATGACTGTAAACAGGGAGCTAAAATTAATAAAAAAAATGGATGGACATAAATAAATTATCATTAAATATAAATAAAACTAAAGCAATGTTTTTTGGTAATTTAAAATATAATATAGAATTACCAATTATCATTGAAGGTGTACCAATTGATAATGTGAGTGAAAACAAATTTTTGGGAGTTATAATTGATAACAAAATTTCATGGAAACCCCACGTCAGACACATAAAAACCAAAATTTCCAGAAGCCTCGCAGTTTTGAACAAAGTGAAACAATTCCTTGATAAAGATGCACTTCGTACTCTGTACTGTACCCTGGTTCTTCCATATCTTACATATTGTGTGGAAGTGTGGGGAAATACATATAAAAATACAACTAATCCATTAGTCACAGTACAGAAACGAGCACTGCGTATTATTCACAAGGCTGGTTATCTAGATCATACTCACAAATTCTTTCTTCAGGCAAAGTTACTTAAATTCCAGGATCTGGTTAATTACAATACATCCATAATTTTGTATAAAGCTTTTACTAAACTTTTACCGGCAAATTTACAAACTAGATTTGAAATTCGAGAAAAGGTTTATAATGTGAGAGGCTTTGGAGAATTCAAATTACCCAGAACTCGAACAACCCGTAAAGGCTTTTGTGTGTCTGTATGTGGTGTGAAAATCTGGAACAGTCTGAGTTTACAATTGAAACAATGCAAAAATATTCATAGATTTAAATTTCTCTACAAACAGTTGGTCTGGTCACAGTATACTCAATGATGGGTTTTAGTGTGCTCTGTAATGTCTGTCCTCTTACCATTGCTGGTATGGATTCCAAAATAAAAAATAAAAAATAAAGTGTGCGTATGTATGTACATATATGTACTTGTGTGTGTAGATATATATGTATGTATATGTATGTGTGTTTGTTACTTGTAGTTATTACTGCCTGTTACCTGTGGTAATGCAATTTATAATTTATATATTCTGTATTCAGTTATGAAGGCTCTAATTGTTGGTTGCGAGCTGCCGCTTAGATGCTTGTATCTGCCCGGGGCTGTTGATGGGTCTGTATGCAATGATGGGCGTAGCTGCGGGAAGTTTATTGTTTTTTTTTTGTTGATGAGTGAGTATAGGGGTGGGATTTAATAAGTTTTCTTCGTCCCACTCCTTTTTCAGGCAAGTTTTGTTTTTTGTTTTGTGTATTTTATGTTCAATATAGGTATTTGTTGTGCCTGAAAATGAATAAATAAATGAAAAAATGAAATGAATGACGTTGCATCTGAATGGAAATCGGTGTCTACATTCCACATGACAAATGTTTTTTGTAAGTCTTAACCAATGTTGTTGTCACTTTTAGGCAAGCACATTAGTCGTGTGTGCACTCCACCTTCTTGGCACCGGACAGGTGGGTGTGGCTGATATATATAGGCTCATCCGTCTGCACTGCTTCACTTTCAGGGCAATCAGATTCAATTAAAGTGGTCCAAAATGCTCCTATTTGGGGTTCTACAATTTGGTATGTTTTTTTTTGGTTTTTTTTAAATATTTTTTTTTATTACAATTGTGGGATATATTTCGAATAATTTAAATCACAGTTTTAGAAAATTGAATAATAATGTTTTTCGCTCATTTTTCAGCTTTGGTGGTTTTCGCTTGCGGTAAGTAGGGTTGAATTTTTCTTCTAAAAGCTGATGTGCATGCTACATTTCACATTGCCAGATTTGTTATTATTTTTGATGAAAATTAATTCATTTTTTTCAGTGGACAATTTAACACTTTTGTCGTCAGCTAGACCCCAGATTTATTGCATGCCTTGCGTGTCCACTCATCAATTTTGTTGTTGAAAAATAAAATCTGGCAGTGTGACTGATTCTCTCTTCTAAACGGACTCAGTTCTTATTGATTAAACTACTACTTGAAATATGTGCTTGTTGACAGAGCCCACAGGAGATACTGATGCAGCCTCTAGAAACGACTGTTACCGGTGAGACAGACTTTCCTCACCTTATGTGCGAAGACCTCCAAAGTGAAAGGACACTTTCCAATCTAAGCAGATAATTTATTAAGAATCTACTTGTCAACTCTTGACATCGTGATATTTTTGAGTACAGGGAGATGTTAAAACGTGATCCCTTCAGTCATATTGTAGCTAAGCAGTGCATCTACACGCACACCGATGGTCTAGTCCAGGGGTCAGCAACCTTTAACACCCAAAGAGCCATTTGGACCCGGTTTCCACGGAAAAGAAAACACTGGGAGCCGCAAATACTTTTTGACATCTAAAATGAAGATAACACTGTATATATTGTTTTTTACTTTTATGCTTTGTGTGAACAACTAAGGTGTGTTGCTTTATGTAATTAACGTATTTTGAACTCTTAAAAAAAATATAACAAAAGGAAAGACACCCAGCTGAACAAAAATGATCCATGTAGCAAACAAAAACTGTTGTGAGCCGCCACACACATATCGCCTTTGTGCTTTTGGAGCCTTGACCTGACTTTTAAAAAAATAACTGGGGAAAAAAAGCACTATGCTGCTAAAAAAAATGAAAAATAGATATTTGCAAAATTCTGCCTAAATATGTATTTTACCTGGTTAATGTGTGTGGCGGGGCGTGGTCTGCAGCGCCGCTGCAGGGGAGGCGAACGCACCTGAGCGGCACCCGCAATCACGCGTCGTCGCCTTAAAGTCTGTGCTATCTATGCTGTTGTGTTGTTATGTGTCGGGCTGTGAGCAGAAAAGCGACAGCCGGCTGTATACGTACAGCAACCGTGTGTGAAAAGTGGCCTATAAAGAAACATCGTCTGGTCTGCCGTGATATCTTTATAATGGGACTTCTGCTCCTGAACCTTTGCACACAGCGTCTGCAAATCGGGGCTGTACGAAGTCACTTTCATCTTTATGCAGGACTATAAGCTGTTATATGTGAGGGGTGAGCGGTGTTTGATTTTAACATAGTTCACGGTGGAGAATAGCTGCTGACATAATGTGGATCCGAAGACCCATAATTGGCCTACTTGGGGTTGAAAGTCCCGATAAATGCACGGCGTTTCGGCGGGTATACCGGCTTCCGCGAGTGTGACGCTTATTTTGAGCGATCAAAAAATAATAGAATGTAATTTTATTTTTATATTTCAATATCACAATCTTATAATTTAGAACTACAAGTTAAAAAAAAGAACTAATATAAATAAAATACACTTCAGCTAAATACTTCTAATTTATTTTCCCAAACCACGCGGAGCCGCAGGTTGCCGACCCCTGGTCTAATTAGTAGCGGTTTTTGACACGGGCGGTTGCCACCACGATGCCGGGTGGGCGGGCATCGGCAAAAAAAATAAATTAAATAAAATAAATTAGCTGCCCCGACATCATGCCAGGCACCGATCGGCTTTCTGACGCTCATTTGCTGGGGGTAAGGGCGAGGTGCGCCCGCTGCTTGCGGCACAGGGAGGAGAGGACGGGGCAGCGGTGGATTCTCTGGCTGGCTGGAGCAGCATCTGATAACCAACTCGCAAAATAAAACAAAATTTAAAAAAAAACCCCAAAAACAACAACAAACACGAAAACACCAGACACATGATGAAATGCTAGGTAAACCTTTGTGAGTGTGTGTGTGTGTGTGTGTGTGTGTGTGTGTGTGTGTGTGTGTGTGTGTGTGAGAGAGAGAGAGAGAGAGAGGGAGAGATTCTCTAGCGTTATTTTTGTGCCACTATTCTGAGCTCACGTTAAAAAAAAAGTGAGCGCATGTAAAGAGCAAGTCTAGACTTGCACCTGCAAATTCTGCAAGCTTGCATTTTGAGGAGAAATTAAAAAGAATTTTATTTGAGCCAAGAAAAGCTAAATTTGAGTGAACAAAATTCATTGCTGCGTGCAAAAAATGTATTTTACTGTCTGATATTATCCATACACACACACACACAATAGCAGCCCCTCTCGCTGAGTTTTTGCATTTGCGCTTGCTCGCAATGTGCTGCTTGCGCTCTCAACATTTCTGCCCGTGCGCTTTCAACTCTTTTTGTACACCGTTATATTTGTGCCACAAAACCAGCCAATCACAGACAGGGAGATGTTAAAACGTGATCCCTTCAGTCATATTGTAGCTAAGCAGTGCATCTATTTGCACACCGATGGTCTAGTTGTATGTAGACGTTAACATGTTTTCCATCAGAGGGCAGTATAATAAAGCAAAAATGAGGAAATCTGTACAGATTTGACTGTTCAGATGATGTGATGATTATAGTTAATATATATATGTACTTTTATGTCTGTGAAAATGACTGTCAGTGTTGATATCCTGGGTTTGGTTATCTTCGCTTTTCAGAAAAGACTGTGATGGAACAGTGTATGACATCCAAGAGGCTACTTGCTGTGGAAACAGACTTCACCCAGGTGGAAGTTTGTCTTGTTGTGGAAATGAGCCTTACAATCCTGAAACAGCCACTTGTTGTAAACACATCACAGGTAATAATTTATGAACTAGCTACATAACTAAAACTGGAGTTGAATTGTACCAATTTAGACTGAAAGGAAGCACAATAGCACAGTGTTTAGCACTGTTGTCTAGGAGTAAGAAGGTCCAACATCCAACATCTGGCTAGGGCCTTTCTGTGTGGAACTTTAATGTTCTCCAGAGAACATATAAACTGGGTTTTGGTTCCATGTCCTCTCTCCTCTTTCAGCACTTGGTATTTCTCAAGTTTCTCATGTTTCTTCCTGATGTTGTCAACATTTGTTATAGCTACATTTATCTCTGCATGTCCCTGTATATGTATACTATGCTAGTCAGCTGGTTATGGCATTCCAAGATGCTAGCCCTTCCTGCTAGCATCTTGGAACCCCAACCTGGTAGGTTGGGATCTACCACACCAGGTAAGACCCCAGGTGCAGACTTGCAGACTATGCAAAGATGCCTCTGAGCCATCAGCACATAACAACAGGGTGCAAGATGCTAGCAGGCAGGGCATACGTGGAATGCCATAACCAAGTGGCCGGCATAGTATACAGAAACATTTGTGCTGATTATGGCCTCGAAGTCCTGAGGTCAAATTGGATATGCCTATCCATTTTTATAATTTTTCCCAGTTTTTTTTGAGTGGACATCAAAGCTCATCCAGCTCATATTTTGTTCTAGGTTTCCAGTGACTCAGTGCTGCTCAGCTAAAAATGAAAATACCACACTAGACTGAACTTTTTTGTTCTCTTTAAACTTGTGGACTTTCTGGTACTGATTTTAGACAGTGGTTCTAGTGATTGTGTCTTGTTTTAACAGCCAGTGTTACTCAGGGTCTGAGTGAAAAGGTGTCCAAGTGCTGTGACCTAAAGGTGTACAACCCAATCAATGAAATATGTTGTCAATCAACCATCATATCAAAACCTGGACCAATGGCTGAATGCTGTGGTAAAGGTGAGCAGACACACAGTTGGAAAAGAAGACTAAATTAAATTTCTGTGAAATGTACTCCATTCAAACATTTTGAGGATATTGGAGCAGCTTCTCAGTTGAGTTATATTTGAAGTCAAAAAAAAAAAAAGACAATGATCTTTTCCACAGATGTTTTTGATAAGGACAAACAGTTGTGTTGTGGTCCAGCTGATAATAAGACAATTCTGGTGAGGAATTCCCGTCACCATGAGTGCTGCGGTCACAGCCAGTATGACACTGAGACTCAGTGCTGCTGTTCAAATGAGGAGAAGTTGGAGATACAATCGAAGGATTCACCCTGCTGTGTCAAGAATTTCAGTCCAGGTCAGCTCAGTACATAATAGCATGTCATTCTTTGCTGAATGGATTTCATGACATTTTTTGTAGTTTGAATCCAACTTTACATATCAGTCTTTAGGTATGTCAAACTGAGGCGTCTGCATGGTTACATTTGCTTAAAAAAATAATCAGCTTTCGATTAGTTTGCTTGTAGCAAATTTCCCTTTTTCCATTTTCCTTTGGATGGTTAAAGGAAGCTTATGCTAATTACTGTGAGTGAAGCCTGTATGTTGACTTTGTCTTTCCCTCTACAGGCCTTTCAAGTGGAAATTGTTTTGTTTTTTTCAGTAAACTGAAATATAAGCTGAAATTAAGCATATTTCCTTCTTATTTAAAAATCTTGATGCTTTTTGTCCACAGGTGTGGAAAAACAGGTAAGCACACTGTAACTAAAGTATTAATTGCCTTAGATTGGTCAATAAAGAAACGTATTGGTCCTTTCTTAAACAATAATTTTACATCCCATTTTATTTTACAGATCACAGAGCTTCAACCCAACTGGTAGGTTAAAGGAACTTTTTGCAATTATTCTAGGTCTTTGTCAGCCCTTGGCATTTCTCAAGCGTCCTTCTTTCTAATCTTGCTTCTTATAGCTAATTGTATCACCACGGCACTGTTCTCTGCTTTTTCACCTTTGTTATGTCTGGTTGGTAAGCTATCACCAGTTTGCCCATCTGTATCTGGAAGTCTCAAAGACAACACAGAGGCACTAATCATGGCAGTACAGGAACAAGCCCTGAGCAAAAGATCCATAGAAGCTGGAGTCTACCACACCAAGCAAGACCCCAGGTGCAGGCTGTGTAAAGATGCCACTGAGACAATCCGCCACATAACAGTAGGGTGCAAGATGCTAGCAGGCAGGGCATACATAGGACGCCATAACCAAGTCACCAGCATAGCATACAGGAACATCTGTGCAGAGTATGGCCTGGAAGTCCTGAGGTCTAAACAGGACATGGGTGGTTGTGAATGACCAAACTAAGAGCCTGTGGGACTTCCAGATACAGACAGACAAACTGGTGATGGCTATGAACCGGACACAGTAGTGGTAGACAAGCAGAGGACCCAAGCTTGAAGAAGGGGTAAGCAGGGGGAAGAGGGGAATTTTTAATTCATGTAATTTACATCCATATCTATATGTTTATATAGTTCTCTCTCTCTGTCATGTTCTCCCCTTGCCTGTGTTGGTTTTCTTCGGGTACTCTGGCTTCCTCCCACAGTCCAAAGAAATGCAGTTAGTGGTGTTAGGTTGATTGGTGATTCCAAATTGCCTGTACGAGTAAATGCAAATGGTTGTCTGTCTCTCTGCGTTAGCCCTGCGTCAGGCTGGTGATCTGTCCAGGGTGTAGCTTGCCTCTATGGTAGCTGGGATAGGTTTCAGATATAGGTATATAAGATGTATCACATACCTCTAAAGATAGGTAAAGGGACCATTCCACTTTCCATTTATTCCGGTTTGACTTTATTAAATGAAATCTCTATACATATTTTACACTTGTGTGCCATACATTAGTCTATGCTGTTTACAAAAGAACAAAAAAACAAACAAACTATTAATTGTGTTCGACTTTGTGGTTTTGTTCATGTGATGTGGACAGCTTGTGTGTTTATTTTTGCCCGTCTTTGTACATCCACAGCACTGAACCAAACACACACCTCTGTGGGTCATCATGTTACAATCCAAAGGAAAGTCAGTGCTGTGAGAGAAATCAAAAGCCTCACTGGTTCTGTGCCTCAGGTAACACCGTCTCCATGTTTGTTTTGACATTTATCCACTTTATCTGTTAGTTACTAGTTGATGTGACTTGGCACCACAGGGTGATCTTAACTATACAGCTTCAATAGCAGTTAGAGCTTTTTGGTATCTTGTGTGTATCAGTGTGAAAGCAAAGAACTTCAACAAAATACTAAACTAATAATGTAAATCGAAAATGATATTAAAATAAGAAATGGTGCAATTTTCGCTCATTTTGAAGTCATAAACCTTAAACAGTTCTAAAAGACGGGGACAGGAACACATATACCTTTGTACTCCTTTTTTTGATTTTGCTGTGCCCTACGTGTTTTCCGTCTGTGATGGTTCTCGAGCCAGCTTTGTACTCTTTTACTATCATGTAATCTATTATAAAGAATAACTGGGCATTGTCTAACATGAAAAAAAGACATCTGCATGCCAGCAAGTTCTTCCAAATCCTCGATTTATTTTTCAGTAATAAGAAGGCTTTCATGATGCAAGTTACTCAAGCCCCACACCCTAACAAATGGTTTGATGCTTTAACTCAAAAAAGAGCAGTATTTCATGCCACAAACAGAGTTCAACTAAATGTAAAATATTTGTTGTTATAGGCAGACAATTAGCCAATAACAAACCCTGCTGAAAATAAGGCAAAAAAATGTGGGAGGAAGCGACAGTAAAGGCTGTGAATAAAGCCACAGAGACAAATGACTGAACGATTTGACTAAAAAAACAGAATGTTGGGAAGAGTTGTTTCTGTCTGACTTACTTCTCAGGTTGCCCTTAGATAAATCCAGACAGTGAACTAAATTTCTTTATGCTTACCGACAATGAAGCATGTGTCATCATACTTTGAGACGGTTAAGAAGTCTGTCTTGCGAGGATCAACGTCATGGGAAAAGCAGGTGACGCATGAAAGCCTGGCTACTCAAAGCTTTTTAATGAATAAAGAGCAAGTGAAATTAAAAGAGAGGAGGGGAGAGAGACAAAAAGCAAGTGTGTTTTTTTTTTTTTTTCCTTAACTATGGAAATGACTCATTAGATGAGCAACATCTTTTGGATAAAACTAGCTCCCATAAACTGCAAACTCCAAAAAGGATGTTAGCCCAACAACACATGGCAAACTGCAGCTCGTTTGTTAAAAACATTTCTGGAGATCTGAATGGGTTCATTAACTTTGTTGTACCGCTATAACTTGTTATCTTTATGACATGTTGTTGAACCAGAAAGTCACCCAACTCTTTTTTCACTTATTCCCTCCACTTTACCACAGTTTTACCTCATTCTGATTTTTGCACATTTGGCTTCACATGCCATCAGGGTTCTTTTTTCTGACAGGTAATTCCTCTGTGCGTCGCTTACCCTTTGCAGATGGAGACAATAAACTTATGTCTATTAAAGAGGGTATTGTATTTGAAACTCGAGTAGTAAGTGTGCGAAACAGGGAACGTGTATTTTCTTCTCTCTCTAAGTCATCTTTTCCACATATCATTTATCTCAACATGTTCAGTCTGATAAGTTTTTATTGCAACTCCTCTCTCTTCTTTCCACCTTTCTGACCCTCACATCTCTCTATTTAGGTCTAAGCAAGACGACACCAACTGTGTATAACCCACGCACACAAGTCTGTTGTGATGGATGTGTATCTGCGTGGAAGCCTTGGATAGATCAAGTAATGGACTAATTGCTTTACTTGTTATTCTGGCTGCTTAGCTGGAAGAGTTTTAATTTTAACTTTTTAATGCAAAGGTTAACAATTTTTATCTTTTTAAATTAGCTAATGTATGCACATTCATTTCAGTATTAAATTCTACTAAAAGAACACTTGAATCTGGAGCACTGACAGGAATGGTACAGAATGATCCCAGAAGAAAAAAAGAGCTTTTTCTATGCAAGTTTGATCAGAGAGCTCTGAGTTCCACCCTGCTCCTTTTATACAGTAACCAAGGGTATTTACGATCTGATGTCTAAAGGTCATCTAAAGGCATAGGTAGCAGTTACAACTAATGCAAAAGTGTGTGTGTGTGTGTGTGTGTGTGTGTGTGTGTGTGTGTGTGGGATATTGTGTGTGGGATATTGTGTGTGGGATATTGTGTGTGTGTGTGTGTGTGTGTGGGATATTGTGTGTGTGTGTGTGGGATATTGTGTGTGTGTGTGTGTGTGTGTGTGTGTGGGATATTGTGTGTGTGTGTGTGTGTGTGTGTGTGTGTGTGTGTGTGTGTGTGTGTGTGTGTGTGTGTGGGATATTGTGTGTGTGTGTGTGTGTGTGTGTGGGATATTGTGTGTGTGTGTGTGTGTGTGTGTGTGTGGGGGATATTGTGTGTGTGTGTGTGTGTGTGTGTGTGTGTGTGTGTAGGATATCACCTATGTGCATTTGAATGTGTAGAGGAAAAGCCTGGTTTTGTCTGCATTGCTTCACACTTAAATTCATTGCCTCTGATTCTTCAAGTGCTGTGGAGAGACGCCGTATGGCTCGGCACAACGTGGAGTTCTGTGTTGTAATAAGAGCTTGTACGAGGGCAGAGACGATGGAGAGGAATGTTCAGAGATGGGTATTCCTTACAACCCGGCTAAAGGGACCATGTGTTGTTCTCAGTTTCATGGCAGCCCAGGACAACACTGCTGTGGGACAGAAATTTACCAGCCTCATGCTGAGATCTGCTGCAATGGACACAGGTGTGTGTGTGTGTGTGTGTGTGTGTGTGTGTGTGTGTGTGTGTGTGTTCTTTTTAATGGTTTTAAACACTTGAATTTTTTTTTAAATCACATTCATATTCACTGGTATTATATTTGCTTTTTTTGTTTACTCTTAATATCGCACCCTCTACAGACAAAATTACAACATCATTATGATAAGAGGAGCACCTCAATGTCACCTGTATATATTTCATTTTGTTTAATGTACTGGGATATTTGTAATTAGAGCTATTTGTTATATTTTTGTAACTCTGTCACTTTTTTGTTTTATTTGGTTTAGTTAGTTAGTTACTGTTCTTACTGTCATGGAACAACTGTGCCCACATAATCTCCTCTGAGATTAATAAAGTAAATCATTTACAGTGGGGCAAAAAAGTATTTAGTCAGCCACCGATTGTGCAAGTTCCCCCACCTAAAATGATGACAGAGGTCAGTAATTTGCACCAGAGGTACACTTCAACTGTGAGAGACAGAATGTGAAAAAAAAATCCATGAATCCACATGGTAGGATTTGTAAAGAATTTATTCGTAAATCAGGGTGGAAAATAAGTATTTGGTCATTAACAAAAATACAACTCAATACTTTGTAACATAACCTTTGTTGGCAATAACAGAGGTCAAACGTTTACTATAGGTCTTTACCAGGTTTGCACACACAGTAGCTGGTATTTTGGCCCATTCCTCCATGCAGATCTTCTCGAGAGCAGTGATGTTTTGGGGCTGTCGCCGAGCAACACGGACTTTCAACTCCCGCCACAGATTTTCTATGGGGTTGAGGTCTGGAGACTGGCTAGGCCACTCCAGGACTTTCAAATGCTTCTTACGGAGCCACTCCTTTGTTGCCCGGGCGGTGTGTTTTGGATCATTGTCATGTTGGAAGACCCAGCCTCGTTTCATCTTCAAAGTTCTCACTGATGGAAGGAGGTTTTGGCTCAAAATCTCACGATACATGGCCCCATTCATTCTGTCCTTAACACGGCTCAGTCGTCCTGTCCCCTTGGCAGAAAAACAGCCCCATAGCATGATGTTTCCACCCCCATGCTTCACAGTAGGTATGGTGTTCTTGGGATGCAACTCAGTATTCTTCTTCCTCCAAACACGACGAGTTGAGTTTATACCAAAAAGTTCTACTTTGGTTTCATCTGACCACATGACATTCTCCCAATCCTCTGCTGTATCATCCATGTGCTCTCTGGCAAACTTCAGACGGGCCTGGACATGCACTGGCTTCAGCAGCGGAACACGTCTGGCACTGCGGGATTTGATTCCCTGCCGTTGTAGTGTGTTACTGATGGTGACCTTTGTTACTTTGGTCCCAGCTCTCTGCAGGTCATTCACCAGGTCCCCCCGTGTGGTTCTGGGATCTTTGCTCACCGTTCTCATGATCATTGTGACCCCACGGGATGAGATCTTGCGTGGAGCCCCAGATCGAGGGAGATTATCAGTGGTCTTGTATGTCTTCCATTTTCTGATGATTGCTCCCACAGTTGATTTTTTCACACCAGGCTGCTTGCCTATTGTAGATTCACTCTTCCCAGTCTGGTGCAGGTCTACAATACTTTTCCTGGTGTCCTTCGAAAGCTCTTTGGTCTTGGCCATGGCGGAGTTTGGAGTCTGACTGTTTGAGGCTGTGGACAGGTGTCTTTTATACAGATGATGAGTTCAAACAGGTGCCATTCATACAGGTAACGAGTGGGGGACAGAAAAGCTTCTTACAGAAGACGTTACAGGTCTGTGAGAGCCAGAGATTTTCCTTGTTTGAGGTGACCAAATACTTATTTTCCACCCTAATTTACGAATAAATTCTTTACAAATCCTACCATGTGAATTCATGGATTTTTTTTTCTTCACATTCTGTCTCTCACAGTTGAAGTGTACCTCTGGTGCAAATTACTGACCTATGTCATCATTTTAAGTGGGGGAACTTGCACAATCGGTGGCTGACTAAATACTTTTTTGCCCCACTGTACGAGACAGGCAGAAATTCCAGACATACCGAAGGTCTTTCCCACCTATTTTTCCTTTCAATGCATTGAGTTACTAAAAGAATTTCTCTGCCTCATCACTCTGAGTCTCTGTCTGGGCTTGGTGCTTTTTCAGTTTAAGTTTATTGTTAAAACCTGTGCATGTGCATGCTTGTCATGACTCCAGTGTTCAATGAATGTACATTCATATTCAGTAACTGCATTTATTGCAACATTCAATGTTTTGTATTGCCATATGGGCTGGAACCAGTGTTAATGTATGAATTATCACACAACTCAGTAGCTATTCATATCCAGGTCTCAGTTGCTGTTTATGGTAGGCTTTGTAACAGCTGAACTTGCTGAATCTTGGTGGCTCGTAAGATGCAGTAACTATCAGAGCTTGTTTTCACGAACTTTGCTGCCAGTTGTGGCGATACCTAAATACCAAAAGAAGATCATATTTATGTTTATGTCTTTCTTTATTTGTTATGTGTCATATGTCAATGAGAGGAATGTTATAACAAAAAAAAATAAAAAATAAGTTAATGAACATTGCTCATTGCTTTTTAAAACATAATGCATTGTTTTTCCTTTTTTAATCCCTGGAGAAAATTATCTTATCAATATTTTGCATTACTTTCTAACGTGGCATTAGACCCATGATCATATAATCACTAGTTAAGAATACAAACCTTAAACTACAGAGCCATATAGACGCAGATCCAGCAACTCTGACGATGTTCTGTTTTTTCAGTGCACAAATGAAGACATTATCTTTTATGCTAACATCTAGCAATACACATATAGACTAATGTAATTCGCCCTCTTATGAACATATTTATCACTCTTCTTATTTGATATTAATTTGTCCCTCTGTTTCCCAACCAGGCATCTCAAATCAGAAAACATTTACTGCTGTGGGGTCAAAGCCTACAACATTAAAGACCCACAGATGAAGTGCTGTGCAGGAACACTGTACAATCTGACATCGTTAGACAAGCATGGAGGGGATGCACAATGCTGTGGATCCATTCTGCAAAGGCCACAGGTAAAGTCAGTGAGACAAATGACAGCAACAAATCATTTTGTATTTTCTACTATTGTTATGCGCAATTCTGACAGGCTTCATCTTGCTCTTGTGGTCATTTTAAAAATGTTGTACAAAACATGATTTAGCTACTATAAAAGCTACTTTTGGCTACTCTCTTATTCACAAGGGATTATCACAGTGACTAGTAAACCTTGGCAGATTTTTATGCCTTTTTGTGTGAAAAAATATGAAGGATAATGTTTAAAGAAAGGAAACTTATAACTGATAGAAAATGATAGGGCAGGAGAAAAACCTTGAGGAAACCAGCAGGTCCACACCACTATGCAATTGAAGTATTATTTACTGAACAGAAGTTTTGTTTGAAGCTTTGTTTAACAGCATGTTAGAATGCATTTGGTCTCCGACTGTCTGTATTGTGCAGAGCTTAAAGACATAGGGAAGGCAAGGTAAGTTTATTTATATAGCACAATTCAACAACAAGGTGATGCTTTACAGAGACATTAAAAAACAAAAACAAATAAAAAGCATGATTTAAAATTGATAGAAAAAACAGTAGATAAAATCAGAACAGTAGATAAAATCAGTAGTTAAAATGTAAGTTTTGAAATTTAAGCTTAAAAGTGTGGATTTGGTGCTTTATTCAAATGCAGCTGAGAATAGGTGAGTCTTCAACCTGGATTTAAATAAACTGAGTGTTTCAGCTGATCTGAGGCTTTCTGGGAGTTTGTTCCAGAAATATCGGAGAAAAATAAAAAATGTAATCCGATCCATTAAATATCACGAAAGCACCTCACAAAACTTGCAACACGCCGTAACTCACCTCAGAACGTTAGCACGTCGGAGCAGTATGCATCACGTGATAGAGCGGCTGTGGCATGCGGGACCTGTCGGTGGTCTGGATAGCTTGCTTCGCTAGCAACCCGGCATTTCATCTCGGACAAAGTTATCCCGAGAGAAGTAAAGCAAGTGTGTAAGTCCATCTCTGAATGTTTGTAAAGCATTCCTGCGTTAAGCTTAACAAGCGACTGCCTCTTCTTGCTGCTACTTCAATCATGAAACTGCTTAATGATCAGCTGATCGGCTTTTCTGTCGCGAGTCCGTGTCTCTTGTTTGCTTTTGGCCCACTTTGTACCAGAAAGAGGAAACCAGCGGCTGAACAACAGCAGCACGTTTAAGCTTGATCAGCTGTTGTTAGAATGTATTTAATATTTCTTTCTACACCAGGATCTTTTTCTATGTAGCTGACGGCTGGTAACTGTGCAGGGGCGGATCTAGCAAAGTTTAGCCAGGGGGGCCGATAGGGCATTAACAGGGAAAAGGGGGCACAAAGACATACTTTTCTTTCTTATTCTCATTTAAAATGTCTAGCTTTTAATAAATAATTATCTGACACCCAAAGTTTTAATTTGATGTAAAATGAATAGAAGTCAATTACTGTATATAGTAACTATTAAGTCTAATATACTCTAGTAAGCTATAGTACTTTTTCCTTTGGGAATGTACCATCTGTGCAGTCTGCAATTTTGTTGAAGAAAGATGTTGAATCTATTTAATATTTCTTGAAAAATAATTGATTTCTGTGCATTTTTTTCACACTGCATCAAATTAAGGTTGATTACGTCGATTAAGCATCATGAGGTGGAGCGTGAGGGGTGGTTCCCTGTTTTTTATTTATTTATTTTTGTTGTTGCTGGGAGTTGGAACCCTATTAGTTAGGTTGCTTAATATTTACGCTAAGTACTCTTTAAAATACCAGAATAGGGAGGATGGTGTAGGTTTAAGTTTATTAGATTGATCAGTATTGCTGAACTATGAAATATTTTTTTTTGCATACAGGTATAACAGAATAGCTTTAGTGTAGTTGTTGTTTTAAACTTGAGTATGAACTTATACAAAATGCAGCAAGATATAAAAAACAGTTTTGTTGATTAAAAAACACTATATCGGATTCATATCGGTATCGGCAGATATCCAAATTTATGATATCGGTATCGGACATAAAAAAGTGGTATCGTGCCATCTCTAGTTGAGACATCAGATCTTTTATCCTTGAAATATTCTTGAGGTGATAGTAAGCTGATTTTGTTATTGTCTTAATGTGTTTTTCTAAGTTTAGGTCTGCATCCATCACTACACCCAAATTTCTCGCCTGGTTTGTGGTTTTTAGGTGTATAGATTGGAGTTCTCTGGTGACCTGTAATCGTTTTTCTTTGGCACCAAAAACTATTACTTCAGTTTTGTTTTTGTTTACCTGGAGAAAATTGTGGCACAACCAGTCATTAATTTCCTCAAAGCATTTACCAAGAGCCTGTACAGGGCCTTGGTCTCCTGGTGACATTGTGATATATATTTGTGTGTCATCTGCATAGCTGTGATAGTTTATTTTGTTGTTCTTTATAATGTCTGTATTCAGACATATGTCATTAAACACTTTGGTCAGAGCGGTTTCAGTGCTGTGGTTCTGTCTAAAACCTAACTGGAAGGCATCATAGCAGTTATTCTGTTTTAAGAAGTAACTGAGCTGTTGAGAAACTGCTTTTTCAGTGATCTTACTTAAAAATGGGAGATTTGAGATCGGACTGTAGTTGTTCATTTGTGTCTTGTCAAGATTGTCCTTTTTCAGCATAGGTTTGATTACAGCAGTTTTTAGTGGTTCTGGAAACACACCTGACATTAAAGAAAAGTTGACGATCTGTAACAGGTCTGACTCTAAAGTCTTTGAGACCTTTTGAAAAAACTTGTTGGCAGGACATCTAAACAGCAGGAGGAGGAGTTCAGTTAACTTAAGATGTCCTCCAGGTCTTTGCTGTTAATCGGGTGAAACCGTTTGATGGTGTTTAAACAGTTTTTCGGTGGACACAGTACATATCCTGGATCTGCTCTTGATGTACCAATTGCTTGTCTAATCTTTTGGATTTTTTCTGTGAAGGATTTGGCAAAGTCATTGCAGGCCATGGTCGAGTGAAGTTCAGCTGCCACTGACACAGGAGGGTTTGTTAGCCTGTCAACTGTAGAAAATAAGACCCGAGCATTATGACTGTTTTTAGTGATGATGTCAGAGAAGTAGGACCTTCTTGCACTCCTCAGTTGTAAATTATAATTGTGAAGTTTCTCTTTATAGATGTCATAATGAACCTGGAGGTTTGTTTTTCTCCATCTGCGCTCAGCTTTCCTACACTCTTTTTTCATTTTTCACCAGTGTGGAGTTTCTCCATGGAGACTTTTTCCTTCCAGAGATAACCTTCACCTTAATGGGAGCAATAGTGTCCATTACATTTAACATTTTAGCATTGAAGCTATTGACGAGCTCGTTGATATACACAGGTGATTTTTTTAAAGAAAAGAAGGATCTCTAATTTAAATACAGCTTATGTTGCACCATAACTATTATTATTAGGTTTTAAGCAGGTATATACTATAACTCAAGTAAGTCAAGGAAGTTTTTTTTACCATGAATGTGAGATTGTGGACTGCCTGAATTAGCACAATGACTGCAAACTGTTGTGCTTTCATTAACCATAATTGATGATATATCTTCAAATCCAGGACATTTGCTGCTCAAGTGAGGACAAAGAGGTGCTGTACTCTGCCAAGACAGGGTTTAGCTGCTGTGGTCATCTCTACTATAACACCAGCCTGTGGTCATGCTGTGCTGGGAGGCTGAGATCAATCCATGAAGCAGGACAGGATCAGAGAAAGATGATAAAAGGTCTGTTTAGATGTTACACATTCTCTCTTACAAAGTAGGACTTAATTTTATGTCAATTTATCTTGATTGCACAACCTAGAGATCTCACTTTACCAATAATATGTCTATAATGTTCTTTGTTTTTCAGAATCCAGAGTTCTATCTGTGAATAATTTGAATAAAGCTAATCTTTGCAGAGGTATTATAAAAACATATTGGTAAAAAAAAAATGATATTTATGAATTGATATGAATTAGTAGTGTAATATATTTGTGTATCTTTCTCCTTAGTGTACATTGGGGCTGTGGAAAGTGTCTCTCTGCAGAGCGTTGTGTTCAGGAATGTTTTGAAGGTCTATGGGATGCAGGCCAAAGTGAAAGCTCTGCCTTTGCCCTACGTCCTGGAAACAAATGATCGCTGTAGCTATCCTAAACTGATTCCTGGGAAGACCTACTTCTTTAACAAAGACAATATTTTCACTGGTTTCATCGATGATTCTTTTCTGCAGCCACTCCATTTCATTATTTCCAAGTGTTCACCTAGGATCACCACTCACCGAAAATTAATCAATATTCCTTTTGCATACTGAGCACTCACACTAAAGCTGAGTGTATGCTGACACCAGCCCAGCAGCTAGACCCTGAACTTCAAAATGTAACAAAGGCAATAATGAACAGATAGGCTGGTAGCATTATAACCTTCACTTCTAAATGTACATGTTTCTAAAACAGATATATTGTGGGGATTACTTTGTCTTTGAGCTGGTTTTTAATTTTGCTCTCTGTAGCTTAAGATTCAAATCTAATTTTCAATATAAGGACTGTTTTTAATACTTTATGGAATCCTTAAAATGTCAATCCTTTCAGGACTGTGTGAACTCTTTGGGACTTGTATATTGGACAATTGATATGCATGCAGCTTTATGGCCAAATGAAGCCTGTTTCCTCATTGTTGCAAACAAAGCAGATAAATGATCTTGAGTTTATTCTATGTGTTGAATGTGGCTTTGATAGATTTACAGTGGAGCTTGTGGAGCAGGGAAATTATTTTACTGCTATTGTTAAATAATCATCATTATTACCATTGCATTAATAATATAATCTGCAGTATGATCATTGCTTTAACAATGTAACAGATAGCTTTAAGATGGCCTTAAGATGTTTATGATGATGTTAACTTTGTATTCCAGGTGCAGTTATGGCTATTTTGTACACATTGCATATCTGTGCTTATTTGAGTTGATGTTCAGGTTCTTTAAAGGTCTTAAGCTTCACTGACGTGACTGTTCAGGTGATACATGCTGAGGGAAAACTAGAACATAGAAGGAATTGCAATACATGCTTACAAAACACTTATATATCAGGTCATTTCATATTAAGGTTTTAGTAGAGGTTCTTGGTTAAAACATTTATTTAGTAGAAGACATACACATAGTCTCAGTGAGCCTCTGGTCTAGTGAAAGGTCAGAAGTGCAACAGGTGAATTGAGAAAGAGCATGTGAGGTCGTGACACACACACACACACGAGTTAGATTTATTTAGAGGAGAGAGAGATTAGTCATGTCTCGGTAAAAGAGGAACCGTCCTTGTCTTCTCGGCAAGAAAGAGGAATTGAAAGGTTGACCGGAGGAATCGGCCATGAAAATAGAAGATGATCTTCTGGGTTAAAAGTCATTGTGGTGTTGATCTGATCTATGTATAAAATGTATCTGTGATGCATGAAGGGGCGTCAGTAAATCAAACCCTGATGCTATAAAATATCTGTTTATGCTTTGATTAAGTCGAAGATCAATTGCTGTCTGCGTACAGAGTTGTCTTCCCACACGTGTGTGTTCATTAAAATCATTGTTTGACCAAGATCTTCTGGACCATGGTGGTTTGTACTCTCCTTCCTCAATTTTGAACCTTAATATTTGGGGGCTTCGTCCGGTAATTGAGGAGGGAGGATTGGAGGTGTAGACGGTGAAATTCGTGGTCTGAGGTGATCTGACGGGCAGACATGAATTCCAGTGGTCAAAGTGAGTGGGCATAAGCCGGCTTATCCAAAGGTAAGGCACTACCTGTTGAATTATTTCCAAAGTGTGCCAAATTGGATATGATAAAATTTAAGTCTACTCACTGAAATTACTGGTGGATGTCTGTTTTGATTTTGATGAAAAATCTCATGAGTTGAAGCAGTTAGAGTTCTGCTAAGAAGAAAGAAGAAATGAAAGCAGTTAAAGTCTGCTAAAGCAGTTAGAGTCTGCCAGGAAAAGTTTAAATACTGGGTTGAAGTCCCAAAGAAATTGAGTTAGAGTCTCAAGTAGTTTGGTAGGGAATTTGGTCATTTTGTGGGTTAAAGTCCCGGTTGGTCATTAGGTCAGACCTTTGTTGGTCAATTTGTGGGTTAGAGTCCCCATTGTCCATCAGGGTCGATCTGCCTCAGTCATACACTTTGTTGGGTGTTTTACTGTTGTTTCAAAGTATTATAAATTACTCAAGAACGCCAGTTGGACTGGTAGGAAGCGCAGAGCCCGGAGGTTATGCTCCCTCCTTGTCGTGGACGCGCGACATTGACCTGTCGGCGAACAGGGTTAGTTCAGTTTGGCTTAACTGTGGGGTACAGGGCATCCTGGAATTAAGCTAGGAGTTAGAGTCTCCTTACCGTTTGGAACGGTACCTGCGCTTTTTTGGTCAGAAGAAGTTGGACTTCGGGCGTGTAACTTTAACTTAAAACTTCGGGGTAAGCCTTGGCTGTGTAATGCCAAAAATAGAGCTTCAGGCAAAGTTTGGGTTGGTTGACGCTTTTAAATTGAGTTAGGGATTTTAGAGATGAGGCCAGAAACAGTTAAAGTCTGATACTGGTTAATTGGTCGCAAAAAACTCAGGGAGTTTATCCGCTGGGCGGTTATTTTAAATTTGTCGAAATTGTGTAGGCGCTAAAGCTGACAGATCTGACAGTGGTTGTAAATATAAGATGTCTTTGTAATATAAAATAAGAGATCTCTGTGTGAAAGGAGTCTGAGGCAATGCTGGAGCTATTTTTAGACGGTGTGTGTGTGAGTGAAAATGCAAATGAGTAAGCAGTGAACTGTTTAAACCACAGTTGGTTTTACAAATACTGCTGCAAACATTGTTGAGTGTGTTTAAAATGCCATTTATGTTTATTAGAGGACTATAAATAAAGTTTTGAGTTGCCGTAGTGGATGTATAGTAATTGACTGAGTTTGGATGTAGATATATAAATATATTGAGTGCACTGTATATACTTAAGATTAACATATTACTTTCAGTAGTAACTTTTCTCCAGCATTAGTTGCTGGTGTGGTTTATTTTTTCAATTTCTTGTGTGTGCGGTGAGAAGTAATGGAGGTTTCAATTTTTTGTTTGTTTGTTTTTTACTTGCTCTTTTTGATTATGACAAGCATGTCTAAAATACTCTTAGGAAAGTGTGTTTTGAGTTATATTCCTCAACTCTGGTCACAGTTTAAGTGTGAATGCGGTGACTAGAAGGTTTTGAATGATGAATAAAGGTGTGAGAGGTATTTCTTTGGTGATGTAAAGTAGGATGTTTTAAAGTTTGAAAGTGTTTTTAATTTGAGAGAGGCATGAGTGATGTTATAAGAGTTTGAGTTTCTTTTCTTTCAGTTTAAAAACACATAAGTACATACACTTGGTACACCCGTTTACTCTTTGACTTTATTAAAACAGACGGTGTATTTGAGTCTGAATTTCAGTAATTGTATGTTGATATGGTAATTTAGTTTATGTTAGGTGAAGGAGATGTCCATCTCTGCGTCTTGCAGGATTGAAAGTGAGCACGTTGAAGGTTGTGATGTGAATGCTGTGAGTACTCGATTTGAATGATTCTGTGTGATGTGTACAAAATAATAAATAATAATAACACTATGAAAGATTATAGTAGAGTGAGTGCAAGGCGGTGTGTGAACAGAGGAAGTCTGCAGAGTGTGTGTGCGTGAAATAAGGGTGTATTGTTTTTACATCAAGATTTAGTAGAACTAAAGTAGAACGTTACAAACCAACAGATAAAAAAGTAAAATGAAGAGAGAAAATAACTGACAATTACATTAATGAATAGAAAACACACATACACAAAGTGCCATATGTGAAATTATTCTAGGAAGGAATCAGAAGTGAGATAGTTTAATATAAGATGCAATGAAGGAAGCAGCTTACACTCCTTTAATTTCCAGAGCCAGTGTGTTCCCTCCCCTGCCCACTTGGGCCCCGTATCAGGCGAGTATGGAAGGCTGGATAGCCCATGACGGGTAAGATCCCACCTCGAAACCCTGGGACAACCTAAGGCAGGCACAGTCACGATTACTCGGCCTCACTCAGTCCCTGTGAGCTCAGACTCACTGGTGAGATGAAGTGAAGAAGACGGGACCTCAAGGGTAAAGCCGCTGGGCTAAGGCGGAGGGGGTAAGTGGCAAGTGGAGCCCTAACTTCTGGCTGAGGACAAGGAATGCTGTTATTTAAGGGGAAATCAAAATGAGGGTTAGTAAATTTGGGAAAGAAACTGACGGCTTAAGTGGAGAATTATGAAGGAGTCTGACATACTGCAAAAGCAACATACACAAACAGAAAATGCATTAACCTTATAAAGACAAGACAAGCTCATGATGATTATTTGTATAGATACTGATTAAACCTGGCTTAGAACACAAAGATACGCAATGAAGATCAGCTTGCTACTTTTATGAGTGGTAGAATGGTGTGAATGGTTAATGAAATAAACTTGAGTTTGAAGCTGAGGAATAACTCAAAGAAGTTATATGACGAAGGGAGTGAGTTATGAAAACAAACGGTGATTAAAGTAGTTTTAAAAAGAGTGACTTAGGAGTGCTCTCTCGTACTGAGTGATCAAGTAGTGATCACTGTAGAAAGAAATAAAATGATTTAATGAGTTGGTAATGTTTAAACATATGTTTCTGTTGTTACAGCAACTCATTGAGAGATGACTCGGTATGCAAATTAGTTGGAGTGAGTGGTGACGAAGGAACTTCCTGTGTGTGTGTGTGTGTGTGTGTGACTGAGGAAGTGACTTTCAGAAGAGGAAGCATGGCAGACAAGAGAAGTACAGATTGGGGTAGGAAATTTATAGTTTAGTGATTATATGTTGTCGTAAGGGGGTTTTATGCTGAATTTAAGTATGTTAAAGGGGGTGATTTTTGTGTGCAAATTGTGTGGTTTTAATGAGACTTTCGGTGTATTGAGGAGGTGAAATTATGTGATGGCAAAACTTTTGTGTGCTTAAGGTTGTTGAAGTTGTTGTGGTGATGGGTTGATGTTGTCCGTTAGGTTCGGGTTGTTGTTGTTTTTGTTTTTAATAAAGGGAGTTTGATTAAACATGGACATGTCTAGAATTGGGCCCATTATTTTGTAACAGTGCACTTAAAGAAAACCTGTCAGGTGATTTTGTTTTGTGTTCTCATGAGCTAATAATCAGCTCTATTTGTTCTCATTTTTGTTTTAAGCAGGCCTGCAACAGCGCTGACAAATTCTCGGGGAGAGCAAATATAAGGGGGCTTTCCAGATTACAATTAGCTGAGGAGAAAGCTACCTGTGGGGACTATTCAGGTCGTAAGTCCCTGTAAAAATGATTTTATGCGAGTCAATCCAGTCCAAAAGCATAAAGAAATATTTTCCTATGGAAAATAAAAAAGGACTGAGCTCATTTTGCTGAGGGTGGAGAATCTGACGCGGGAAGCTCCACTATTAGCAAAAATATGGAGTGAATGTGTGAGTGAATGTGAGGATGAATAAATGTGGACAAACAATTTGTTTTTACCAGAGAAAATTTCTGTTTTGTTTTGTTGACTGGGGTTAGATTATGGGATTATAGTATATTGTTGGGAGAAGGCCAAATGTTACGGGGGAGGCATTTTCTGATATAACTCAGTTACCATTAATTGTAGAAACACATGACTGATAATTGTTCTGTGTTAAGTTTATTTTTATGACATAGATTGGATCATGAGTGGGAAAAACTGAGCATTTTAAGTTTTGTATAGTATTGTGGATGTATAGTATTTTTGACACATGAAATGTGTCAAAAAATAAAAGGTGGAATTTAGGGTTTAATAATTTAAGATTATTTCAGGACTTTTTGGGGTTTTTGGTCATTTGGGTATGGTAAAACTGAAACTGTTATTTTTATGTTAAGGTTAAAGGATTAAAGAACTGAATCCTGTTTAGAAGATACAATACCAGGGTTTTAAAGCTGTGTACAAATCTTAGAGGGAAATTGTGGGACACGTTGACAAAAAGATATCCTTTGGGGAAAATTAGTGAGGGTTGAAGGAGGAGAACAGGTTTGATTTCTTTTGATTTCTAGAAGTAGTGGTTATAATGTAGGCTTACACAGACAGATATTACACAGAAACACACATGACAGTATTGATTCCAGGCAAAAGGCCTCAAATTCATTTAGCTTTTAACTGAACTTAAAGAAGGACCAAAGAGGAAGGAAAGCATATATTTTGGTTAAGTCTGATAAACTAGAATTAGAAGGTATTGTTAAATTAAAAGGAGCAAATGAAATAAAAAGGCTATACCAAAAACGGGTTATAACATAGGAAATGTGAGGTTAAAATGAAGTTAACACATAGGAGTTGTTTTTAGGCAGCATTTAGCTATGATGAAATGTATACAGGAGTAATTGCTTATATGCTTAAACTTAATTGATTAAAGTGGTTGTTTTCTTTTGGATCTTTTAGTAGAATAGGCGCTTACGATGATTTTCTTGTTAAAAAGGTGACTTAAGATTAGAGTAGAGGAACTTGCAGCAGCGACAATTTGTGCACAGGATGTTGATGATCAGATAAGGGAAAAATAGAGCGAGCAACCGGACGTGAAACCAGCGCTTAAAGAATTTTAAAGTGATGACGAACGTTGAAGAATATATATAAATACAAGTCAATAAGTTAAGAGCATAATTAGGATCATGCTTTTGATTAAAGAGTCCCAAATAGGATAAGTTAGGGAGGTGCAGGAAAAGGTGTTTTGTTTCCTTTGCAGAAGATCTCGACGACCACAGGGAGGTCCGAGACCACCAGAGAGGGACCGAGAAAACCTAAGCTTACACATGGAGTGTTCTCGAATGGGAGCGGGTGTTTATTACTGGACCAATTAGATGACATGAGGTTGTCTGAGCGAGGACACAATGTATTGCGACCTCTGGTGTTCCAGAGGTCGAGAGAGGGAATGTGGAGCAGGGAAATTATTTTACTGCTATTGTTAAATAATCATCATTATTACCATTGCATTAATAATATAATCTGCAGTATGATCATTGCTTTAACAATGTAACAGATAGCTTTAAGATGGCCTTAAGATGTTTATGATGATGTTAACTTTGTATTCCAGGTGCAGTTATGGCTATTTTGTACACATTGCATATCTGTGCTTATTTGAGTTGATGTTCAGGTTCTTTAAAGGTCTTAAGCTTCACTGACGTGACTGTTCAGGTGATACATGCTGAGGGAAAACTAGAACATAGAAGGAATTGCAATACATGCTTACAAAACACTTATATATCAGGTCATTTCATATTAAGGTTTTAGTAGAGGTTCTTGGTTAAAACATTTATTTAGTAGAAGACATACACATAGTCTCAGTGAGCCTCTGGTCTAGTGAAAGGTCAGAAGTGCAACAGGTGAATTGAGAAAGAGCATGTGAGGTCGTGACACACACACACACACACACATGAGTTAGATTTATTTAGAGGAGAGAGAGATTAGTCATGTCTCGGTAAAAGAGGAACCGTCCTTGTCTTCTCGGCAAGAAAGAGGAATTGAAAGGTTGACCGGAGGAATCGGCCATGAAAATAGAAGATGATCTTCTGGGTTAAAAGTCATTGTGGTGTTGATCTGATCTATGTATAAAATGTATCTGTGACGCATGAAGGGGCGTCAGTAAATCAAACCCTGATGCTATAAAATATCTGTTTATGCTTTGATTAAGTCGAAGATCAATTGCTGTCTGCGTACAGAGTTGTCTTCCCACACGTGTGTGTTCATTAAAATCATTGTTTGACCAAGATCTTCTGGACCATGGTGGTTTGTACTCTCCTTCCTCAATTTTGAACCTTAATAAGCTCTCAATGTAAATCTATCAAACAGTGAACTTTCTTTTTAATATTCTGCTTTTTAAGCAGCCTTTAATGTATGCACCACAGAATAACTGTGGTGCATAAAGTAGATATTTGAAGCAATATTGATGCAACAGAGTTCAGTGGGGAGTCAATCTTTCATTGTGTGAATTTATAGATGAAAATTATATCTGTAAAATGAAAATTAAACCAGCTTCAGCTCAAAGAATAAATGAATTAACTTCCTATCGTGTTCACTATCTTCTATATTTGTTACTGACTGTAGTCACTTCATGATATAACCACACTTTGACTAGTTGACACAGAAGATAAAGTTAACCTTTCCCAAGACCAGACATTGGCTATATCATATGACTCATTAAACTCATTAAGTTAGGACATTATAAAGGATAACTATTAAAGGTGCCACTAAAAGTCAAAAGATAGCCATATGTTGTAACTTTATTGCAGTTTTTGTTTGATAACAGCATTTTGATTATTTTGTAAGTGATTTAAGTGTTAGTCACATGTTTAGTGAGGGCTGTTAATTATAGATTTAATTTCTGCTAAAAGGGAGCATTTAAGTTATTTTCATTAGAAACTGCGTTTCCCAGAATCCTTTGTGGTAGATGAAAGTTACTCTGGGTTTTAGCTAGCAAAGAAAGTTTGGGAAGCCATTATATGTTGCTCTGATGTCGAGCAGTTTATTTGTTGTACATTCCCCTTTTTGAAGCCTTATATAAAGACTATCGTTTCTCCAATTGATGTCCGATCCATTTTTTTGGGCTAGTGGATTTGCCACAACATTTTTTGGTGCCGAAACCCGGGAGAAATGAGCGAACAGGACTTACGTGGAGCCGCGGCCGCCGAAGCTGCGGGAGTGGCAGATGATGAGCATCAGAGAGAAATGGAAAGAACAAAACGGAAACGTGGGACGATAAGAGGTGCTACCACACGACTTGTACATCAAATTGACTCCGAAATGGCTAAACCAGATCCGGACACTGACCATCTGAGCGCATTACTGGAAATGCTGTCGGCAAAGGAGCTCAGCTTGTATGCCTTAGATAGTGAAATAGAACGTAAAACAGCTCTGGATGACCTGGAAATGGAGATCGAAAGCACAGAGGAATATAAGGAGCGCATCATCCTGTCCAAGAGCCGCGCACGGCGCATAATTAAGAGAAATGAGGATTGCCGCGAACGAGCCGCACATCAAAGGGTGAGTGACGCTAACTCTGCTCATTCATTGGCACAGAGAGCATCGGTAAAGCTTCCTAAGCTGATCATTCACAAATATGATGGAGATGCCAGTTTGTGGCAGGAGTTTTGGAGTCAATATGAAGCTGTTATTCACCACAATGATGCACTATGCAAAAGAGAGAAGTTTACCTATTTGAAAACCTATCTCACTGGCCAAGCAGCAAAGGCAGTTGCAGGACTAATGTTGACGGATGAAAATTATGACAACGCAATTGAGTTACTGCAAAACCGATTTGGAAGAAAGGATGTAGTAATTAGTGCGCACATGTCAAAACTGCTGAACCTCACACCTGTTAAAAAATCCTCTGATGTGCATGCTTTGAGGCAGCTATATGATGAATGTGAAATTCAGATCAGAAGTTTAGAGTCATTGGGTGTAGTGTCAGAAAGCTACGGAAGGTTGTTATGCCCAATATTGCTAAAGATGATTCCAGATGATATAGCTCTTGAATACAGCCGTCAGAGAAATGGAGATGAAGAGTGGAAAGTGTCAGAAATGGTCACATTCCTACAGAAGGAGGTTCAGAGCAGGGAAAGAACGCTGCAAATGACAAAGTCGTACAACCCACAGAAAGCTGAAAATAAACTGTACAAGCCACCGTTCAACGATGTGAGGTTTAAAAGGCCTAGCATACAATCTACTGCTGCCCTGTACACAGCCAGCCAGAAACAAAACACCTGTATATTCTGTGAGAGTGACGATCACAAATCGCAAAACTGCCCAAATAATGACACGCTTCAAAGAAAGGACAAGTTAAAGAGAATGGGGAGATGTTTTGTGTGTTTGGGACAGAAACACATTGCAAGATTCTGTAAGACCAAGAATGTGTCCTGTGAGAAATGTGGACGGAGACATCACGTTGCTGTGTACGGTGGTGAAAGGGTGGATGTACAGGCCCCATCCCAACCAGAAGAAGCAGTGGTCTCCTCCGTGCTCCCTCATTCAGTAAGAGTGAAACCAGGTGAACAGAACACTGTGTTGCTACAGACTGCAAAGGTGTGGATTGAAGGCCCGTCAGGCAGAAGGATAGCTCGTTGCTTATTAGATGGAGGCAGCCAAAGAAGCTTCATACATGAAACGTTGGTGAAGTGCCTAAATTTACCAGTAATAAGGCAAGAGACATTGACACTACACACATTTGGGTCCTCCTTTCCCACAAGATCACAGCGCGGCATAGTGAAGGTTATGCTAAAAAATATCTGGGATCCTAGCCAGAGTATTGTAATAGAAGCTGTGGAGACCCCACAAGTGTGCTCGGCAATAATGAAGGTTCCTGGTGAACAGATCCAGCATGAGCTTAAGAAAAGAGGATTACAACTGGCTGACTTCCCAGGATCCAATGAGGAACCAGAGCTTGCTGTCCTCATAGGAGCTGACTACTATTGGCAGATCGTGACAGGAAGGGTGGAGAGACTTACAGAAACATTGGTGGCACTGGAGAGCACCTTCGGATGGTCTGTTCAGGGGCCGGTTTCTGCCTCAAGTGTTACAGAGGCAGCCTGCATGTTCCTTCCGTGTGAGGAAGAGAAACTCCTCTCCAAGCAACTGAAAGCATTCTGGGAAATAGAGTCTCTGGGTATTACAAATGAGACAACAAAGAACCCAGAAGATGATGAGGCTCTGCAGATGTTTGAGAGAACGACTATGTTTAAAGAACGACGATATCAGGTGGAGTTGCCATGGAAGCCAGAAAGGGTAGAGCTCTCAGACAACTACAGAGTTGCCAAAAAACGGCTGGAAGGTCTGAGTAAAAGATTTAAGAAGGATGTCACACTCTTCAGCAGGTATAATCAAGTGGTGGAGGACTACTTGGACCAGAACATTGCAGAGGAAGTGACACCAAACAGCAGCACAGATTCTGTAATGTATTATATGCCTCACCATGCAGTGCTGAGAGAGGACAAAGCAACTACAAAATTAAGAGTGGTCTTTGATGCATCGTCCCATGAAGAAGGCTGTCTGTCGCTGAATGACTGCTTATTTACGGGCCCAAATTTGAATCCAGATCTGCTCAGTGTTCTCCTTAGATTTAGGGAACACGAAATCGCCTTTCTGGCAGACATAAAACAAGCATTCCTGCAAATACGTCTTGCAGAAAGGGACAGAGACGCAGTCAGGTTCCTGTGGTTCTCAGGTGCACCGAATGGAGAAGTGAATGATCACCTGCGCATTCTGAGGATGGCGAGAGTGGTGTTTGGAGTCACACCAAGCCCGTTTCTGCTTGCAGCGACAATTCAAAGACATCTAAAACAATATGAAACAACCCAACCACAAGTGGTGAATACAATAAGGGAGTCACTTTACGTAGATGACTTCATTTCAAGTACACGCTCAGTGGAAGAGGCGTATCACGTAACGACGAATGCCAAAGAAATACTGGCGGCTGCTGGTATGGAGCTTTGCAAATGGATGACAAACTCAGCTGAACTGAGGCAGAAATGGGAGAAGAGCTCCACAAACTACATGATGGCACCTGAAACGAATGGAGTAGCATTAAAGGTGCTTGGATTAGTGTGGAGGCCAGAGCCTGATGATTTCACCTTTGACCTTAGTTCTCTAGTGAGGCTTCTAACAGAGAAGAAAGGAACCAAACGAAGCGTGCTGCAGTCCTCAGCACAAATTTATGACCCACTTGGGTTTCTGAACCCCTTCACCATTAGGGTCAAGTGCATGTTCCAAGCAATGTGGGAGAGGGGGCTCTCTTGGGATGAAGAATTGCCACCAGATCTGGTACAAGAATGGCAACAGTGGTGTTCAGAGCTTACTCAGTTACACCAGCTCACCATACCAAGGTGGTACCAAATCAATATGCAACAAGAAAGCAAGGATGGCTTGGAATTACATGTGTTTTGTGATGCCAGTGAAAGGGCATACAGTGCTGTGGCCTATCTGCAAGGCAAAACACGAGAAGGAGAAACGACAATGAGCTTGGTCGCATCTAAAGCCAGGGTGGCTCCCCTAAAGAAAATGACGTTGCCACGTCTGGAACTCATGGGAGCCGTGATTGGGGCCAGACTGGCGAACAACTTGATCATTTCGCTGAAGATGGAGCAAGCCCAAATAAAAATGTGGACTGACTCCATGATCACTTTGCAATGGATTTGCAGTTCGGCACAAAGGTGGAAACCGTTTGTTGCAAACAGAGTGACTGAAATCCAGACTCTTACGAGTCCATCTTCATGGTCACACATCCCAAGGAAAGCTAATCCCGCTGACCTGCCCACAAGAGGACAATCAGTGGAAGCCTTACTACAAAACCAGCTGTGGTGGAATGGCCCTAGTTTTCTTGTATCAGAAGATCGGATGCCTGAGTCTGAAGATGAAAACATTTCAGACGAAATGAATGTAGAACTTAAATCCAGTTATCAAATAGCCATGCAGTTTGCTGCTAATGACACTGACATCTGTGAACCAATACTGAAGCTTGAGAGTTACAGCGAACTGAAGAGAGTGCTCAGAGTGACAGCATGGATTAGGAGATTCATAGCTAATGCAAAAACAACGATGCAACCAAAGATGCGAGGTGAGCTGACAGCAAATGAGCTTCTTGATGCTGAGAAGTACTGGATTAAGGTTGCACAACATCACAGTTTTCACCAGGAGGTCCAGAGACTGAAAGTAGGAAAACCTATGATGAATGACAGTAAGATTCAGGAACTGAAACCATTCCTTGATGAAGATGAGCTCCTTAGTGTTGGAGGCAGGCTGCAGCAGTCGGACTTCACATTCAGAGAGCAGCATCCTTGGATTCTGCCAAACAAACACAGATTTTCAGAACTGCTGATACAGGACTGTCACAAAAGGGTGATGCATTCAGGAGTGAGGGACACTCTTGTACAAATAAGAGAGAGATATTGGATCATCCGGGCTCGGCAGCTGGTTAAGAGCATTGTGACCAGATGCACTGTGTGTAAGAGGTTTAAGGCAAAAGCTGGGCATCAGCTAACTGCACCTTTGCCTAGGGACAGAATATCCGAGTCACCACCATTCGAAGTTACAGGTGTGGATTTTGCTGGGCCACTCTATGTGAAAACAGAGGATTCTGTGAAAAGATCCTACATTGCCCTATTTACCTGTGCTGTGACACGAGCGGTCCATTTAGAGCTTGTGTCAGATCAGTCAACTGAGACATTTTTGCTAGCGTTGAAGAGATTCATTGCCAGGAGAGGGCTATGCAGAGTTATCTATTCTGACAATGCCAGAACATTTAAGAGAGCAGACCAAGATTTGAAGGAGCTGTGGAAGACAATTAAAGACCCACATTTGCTGGAGTTTTTTTCGGAAAGAGGAATTACTTGGAAGTTCATTGCAGAAAGAGCAGCCTGGTGGAGTGGATTCTGGGAACGTCTTGTCAGATCAGTGAAAATCTGTCTCAAGAAGGTGTTAGGTAGAGCTTCACTCCACTTTGAAGAAATGTGTACTGTGTTGGCGGAAGTCGAAGCTACTCTGAACTCTAGGCCTCTCACCTTTGTGCACAACGAGGTAAATGAACCGCAACCACTTACTCCAGCCCACTTTTTGGTGGGCAAACGACTGACATCTCTACCACCCAAGTCAATCCCGAAGGACACACACCATCCAACACCTAACAAAGAGGATATTACTCGGAGATGGAGATACCGGCAGAAACTTATGACCAACTTCTGGAACACCTGGAGAAGGGACTATCTGTTGGAGTTGAAGTCAGCTCATTGCTGTGACGCTTCAAAGCCTACACCCCTAAAACTAGGGGATGTCGTGCTCATTGGGCATGACAACCTCCCCAGACAAGTGTGGAAACTTGGAAGAATTGAAGAAATGTTTCCTGGTCGAGACGGTCTTGTTAGATCTTGCTTAGTTCGCATGACAACGGGGACTCTGTTAAGAAGACCGATTCAGTTGTTGTATAACCTAGAGCTTTAGATGAACAGATTGTTCATCGGGGGGGAGGATGTTGTAACTTTATTGCAGTTTTTGTTTGATAACAGCATTTTGATTATTTTGTAAGTGATTTAAGTGTTAGTCACATGTTTAGTGAGGGCTGTTAATTATAGATTTAATTTCTGCTAAAAGGGAGCATTTAACAGTTATTTTCATTAGAAACTGCGTTTCCCAGAATCCTTTGTGGTAGATGAAAGTTACTCTGGGTTTTAGCTAGCAAAGAAAGTTTGGGAAGCCATTATATGTTGCTCTGATGTCGAGCAGTTTATTTGTTGTACATTCCCCTTTTTGAAGCCTTATATAAAGACTATCGTTTCTCCAATTGATGTCCGATCCATTTTTTTGGGCTAGTGGATTTGCCACAACACCATAAACAGGAGGATATAGCGGATCAGTATATTTATATGTAAAATTTATATGTAAAATGGTCAATTTAATAGTTGCTCAGCCAGTCCACTCTGATCTAAAGTGGTGAATTGGCTACTGAAAGACCAGCATTACTCTTAGTTACTTATAGCTTGATCCTGCATAGATAGCTTCAGACTAATTTGGCCTACGTCAGGCCCCTAAATTGTACCTAGTTATATTCCGAGTCCATTGGGAGTTGCTGTAACAGGTGTGGTGATTAGATACCTGGCCTGCAAGTATGCTCAGGCCCCAGTTTTTGCCAGAGTAGGTGGACATTCTTGGAGAGAGAGGTAGGACCAGGCGAGTCCCTTCATTCACTAGCTTAATCTGAACCCTGGATCGCCTGCTGGGTAATACTTGTAGATCAGAGATTAGGGCTTTTTAAACAGAGAGCTGATTCCCACTTCCTGTATTGGGGTGCTGGTTCTGACAATCCACAAGATGATCTCCTATGGCAACTACTAAAACAAAGAGGATTAGCAACTACTTTCACATTTTAGTTAGAAATGCATGAAAAGGCAAATTCATTTTTAAACTTTTTGTAATGCAGTTTTCTGGATTTTTTATTTTTTAAATTTTTTTTTGTTATTGTTGTGTCATCTCTGTCAACCTACTATTGAAATAATAGAATGATCATTTCTTGTTAGTGGGCAAACTTTCCTTGACTGTAAGATTTTACGTTCAAAATTACACAAAACCAGACAGAGGAAAAAAAGTCAAAAACATCAACATCCAAGCAAGAAAAAAAAAACACAGCTTAGTCAGTCTAAATCACAGGTGTCGAACTCCAGGCCTCGAGGGCTGGTGTCCTGCAGGTTTTAGATGTAACCTTGATACAAGACAGCTGATTTAAAGGCTAAATTACCTCCTCAACATGTCTTGAAGTTCTCCAGAGGCCTGGTAATGAACTAATGAACTAGGGGTTCGAGCCCCGGCTCGGACAGTCTCGGTCGTTGTGTCCTTGGGCAAGACACTTCACCCGTTGCCTGCTGGTGGTGGTCAGAGGGCCCGGTGGCGCCAGTGTCCGGCAGCCTCGCCTCTGTCAGTGCGCCCCAGGGCAGCTGTGGCTACAATGTAGCTTGCCATCACCAGTGTGTGAATGGGTGGGTGACTGATTGTGTAAAGCGCTTTGGGGTCCTTAGGGACTAGTAAAGCGCTATACAAATACAGGCCATTTACCATTTAATCATTTGATTCAGGTGTGTTGACCCAGGGTGAGATCTAAAAACTGCAGGACACCGACACCAACTCTCAATAGAGTTCATTTATGTATTTCATTTTCTCAGTGTGGGGTTTTGCAGGCCTTAGTATGCAAGACATCAAGGAATTAAAGCAGCGTAGAAGGGAGAGCCTTCAGTTTTCAGGCCCCTCTTCTGTGGAACCAGCTTCCAGTTTGGATTCAGGAGACAGACACTATCTCTACTTTTAAGATTAGGCTTAAAACTTTCCGTTTTGCTAAAGCATATAGTTAGGGCTGGATCAGGTGACCCTTAGTTATGCTGCAATAGGTGGATTCCCATGATGCATTGAGTATTTCCCTTCACTCTCCTTTCTCACTCAGCATGTGTTAATAGACCATTGAATCATACTTGTTATTCATCTCTGTCTCTCTTCCACAGCATGTCCTTATCCTGTCTTCTTTCTCTCACCCCAACCGGTCGTAGCAGATGGCCGCCCCTCCCTGAGCCTGGTTCTGCTGGAGGTTTCTTCCTGGTAAAAGGGAGTTTTTCTTTCCAACTGTCACCAAAGTGCTTGCTCATAGGGGGTCACTTGATTGTTGGACTGCGACTGTTGTTGTGATTTGGCCCTTATAAATAAAATTGAATTGAACTGAATTAAAGAGAGAGAGAGTGTCAGAAGACATGAAGCAAAGGGCCTTAAACTGAAATGAAATCCAGGTTGCTGCATTCAGCCTTGCAGCACATGGGTATTTGCACACTGTGTAATTTTTTTTTCAATTTTAAACATATTCCTTTTGAGTTTTTTAACACACAGGTCCCAGCCACAGATGGCTCCTGTAGTCGATTGTCTCTGAGATATTTCATTTGATTTTTCTCCAAATCCGAAGCTAACTTTACTTGCTGGTACGTTATTTATAAATATGTATTTTCCAAGGAGAAATACACACAGAGCTGTTGTTAAATAAGTGCCAGATTCTTTCTTATCAAAAAAGATCAGTTTACTACCTTGTTTTGGTTACAGAGCATCTATAGAGCATAATGCTGGAAATCATATTTATTTATATTCAAACTGTGCACATATCCCGTTGTTGTATTGAGAGCCACTATCTCAGGTGCCTAATCTGGGACCATCAGGAGTGTGTGGGAGGGCCATAAAAGGAGAAGGTCCAGATTTAATCTCTTAGGTTTTAGGGGACTCCCAAACTAAAACATAGTTAAACATGTGTCTGTTCTCTTTTGAAATATGAAGTTTTTTTTAGTCTGTGTTAAAATATGTTACTTTATGGAACAACTTGAATTTATCTTCTTTTCTAAAGTGCCAGATCCTCATTCATTTTGATGATAGAAATTTCCAGCTTTTATCTTTAATAGGTTTTTAGTTATCCGCTTAAAAACGTTGCCTTAGAAAAAATGGCCTGAAAGTAGGTTGATGGGCCATTAAAAAGAAAAAAAAAACTGAAATCAAGTCTTTTTCACAGATGGGTTCAAAGTGGGGGTAGTTCCTGTTTGTAGTGCAATAGACAGGCTGACAGATTCCTCCTATTAGTATATGTGAGACAAACATGTGTGTATGAATGAGAGAGAGCAGGATGCAATGGTGAAGATGTAAGGAGCCCTTTATTTATTCCCTTTGTAAAGGGAAACACGGACAGAGCCGACGACTCCAGTAAACGACCATCTCTAAGATATTTCATTTGATCCATGTCCAAGTTAGTTCTCACTTAGCTGGATTTTTTTTTTTTCCAAAGCTGGAAAGTTATTTGTAAATATGCATCTTCTAAGGAGAAACACAGACAGCTGCGGTCAAATAAGTGCCAGATTCTTCCTTATCACAAAAGAGCAGCACAAATGCCCATCTCTCCTTGTTGTGGTTACAGAGAAAATCAAGCATAATGTACAGGAAGTCTTTTTTTTTTTTTTTTTGTGAAATGTCGCTCATGTCCCTGCTGTTGCTTTGACAACCACTATCTAAACTGTTTAATCTGGGACCATCAGAGGTGTGTGGGAGGCCCAGAAAAAGAGAAAGTCCAGATACAGTTCAGTAGCTATAAGTCAAGGTAACACATCTCTTTCTTTACCACAGCAGATCAATACACCAATCAGTTTGTCAGTCTCTGTGAAGTAGTCAGACTCGAACGTCAAGGAAGGTGGTAGGTAGTGATGGGACGTTCTGTATCGAGGCTTCGGAGCGTGTGTCGAGTAATGGAGGGGGCGTTTCCGCGAAGCGCGTATCGAGGCTTGCTTCATTTATGGGAGGAGCTGAAAATGATGACGTCCGAAGCCTCGCTGCCCGGCTGTACCACGTGACTGGTTCATGAAGTGGTTCGAACTTTGCCGCGAGATATGACAGCGATATAAACCCCTCAGACTTCATTCAAAAATGTGGGTGTTTGATGGAGAGTTGCGGTTAGTGAGAGTTTGGAGACCGTATGGAGGTTTATGAGAGTGAGGAAAGTCAGGAGAGAATGGAGCCAGCTAAGAAGAGGAGGATGTCCTCCCCTGTGTGGGAACATTTTGATCTTATTCCTCCCAACAAGCTATGTAAATTTCTACAGAAGATGTATTTTCATGATACTGATGGTGCAATACAATTTATGTTGAGCTGTCTTGACTTTTGTACAAGGTGAAGTGTTTGCTATGTGCCAGGGAGCTGGGATATAACAACAACAACACCTCATCCATGCTTAGGCACTACAGAGCTTTGCATGAGAATAAGGGGGACACCGATTGTGGAGCAAGACCAGGTGAGCCATCAAATGCCATCATAATATAGGATGCAGTAATGTTACTAAATGATATAACAATATTATACAACTGTTATAAGTTACGTGTGTGATATTTATATTTGTGCTTTATCTTTATTGTCTTTCCTCAGGAGAACAATCTCAAATAGATGAAGACCTGGTCAGCATGGTGATTGAGGACTCACAGCCATTTAGCATTGTGGAGGACAAAGGATTCAAAAGATTTGTTAAATCATTAAATCCTAGCTATGTTCTCCCCACTAAAAAGGTCATCAAAGCAGTGAAAATTTAGTTTTTACAGAATAAAATGTGAACAGGCAGGACTGAGGCTCAAAGCCTCAGTGTGTAGCTGTCCATACCTCAACGTTACAAAAGCACAACTACTGTCCACACCCCAACCACACCTCACAGTAAATGATCATTTCCATTTCAAGCATTTCCAAATAATCATTTCCCATACTGCCACTATAAATATACACAGTATACTGCCATCACTACAATATACATGTTTTACACACTCCTTTTGTTGTTGACATTTACAGGCTGTGTGCAAAATGCCACACTCTTCAAATTCATGCCAGCTATTATTTTTACATCCAGTAGGTGTCCTGCTAGAGCAAATGAAGCTTCATGAAGCTTCGCGTTGGGGTGAACCAATTGGATGAAAAGCTTCAGTGCTTCATGGGGCTTCATCTGCCCATCACTAGTGGTAGGGAAGCAGACTATGCAGACATTTTAGGTTTCCAAGGTGAGCAATTTATTTACAGTGAACTTAATTTAATGTATAACTTAACAAAACTTCCCCCAAATCAATTCATTTAACAAACCTCACCATAACATGGCTCTGGTGACACAGCTCACCTCTCCTCTCTCCTGCATCTGGTAGAGACTGGCTTTAAATAGGGCCATCAATTTCCCTCCAATTGCCCAGCCAGTACCACTCACTCAACTGAGGGATCTAAAACTCTACTCAGGTTATCTAAAAACACAAAACCTCTACACACTTCTAACATGCACATTTACACAACTAAATGGCAGTATTAACAAAAGGAATCCCTTTAAACATTAACACAGACAAAAGGAAGCATCTCTCTGGAAAAAGAAACCCCTCCACATGGTTTGACCTGATGATGTCATGTGTGACATGATCAGGACTTTAAAATGAGGAAATGCCAGGCGGGCGTTTCCCCACACCTGACACTCATGATGACTGAAAAGACAAACAGAGTAAGTATGAACAAATGAGTTAATCTGTAACATAATAAAGTATAAAGAAACATAACTTAGTATTTGTCTTAATTTGCAGAATGTTTGATTTGCCGGCAACAAAACGCTTACACAAACAAACCCGGGATAGTGAGTGAAGCAATGTTACTTGACAAATAGCAAATCATAGCAAATACCTAGAAACAGAATAATGTGTACAATGTGCAAAAAAAGGTAAACACATATGGGACAAATGGAGAGAATTGCAACTGCTTCTCCACTTTGTCACAGTCTCCCATTCCACTTTTCCCCTGACTCATGAAAACCACCAAAATACTTGAACTACATATGCTGGGGCAGCAACACATTCCCAACACATTAGTAGGCACTCCACCCTTGTCCAGCTGACAACCTTAGAGTTGTTTTTGTTGTTGAGACTTATGTTCATTTTCCACTACTTCATACACTGTAGCAATGCCAGTTGGAAGCAACTGAAACGCACACACTACCCTGCTTGGCCTAGAATCTGTGACAAAAAACATCCATAGAAGTCTAACATCAAAGAGAAATGAGTATAATTTGCTGGTGAAGTGTACTAAACACACACTCCCTATGGTTGTACAAACATCCTGTAGCCAAACACAAATCTCTCTTTCTGTCTTTCAGTGAATTTCTTAATTTGTTATTTCTAACAAAATCAGGACATGTTTAAAACCTGCAATCTCATGTATCCAGTCAACCAGGGGCCTGTTCCAGAAATGATTGCTTAGTGATCTGAGTCTGGCCCTAAACTTGGTTAGTATTGACTGAATTACATCTGGTCACGTTTTCTGGAACTGAAAACCATGTTTCCCTGAGTTAGGTCTGTGGGTTGAAAGCTGATGACGTTCTGCACTTTCCATAAAAGCTCCTGTTTTGGTCAATTAGCCTGCCTTCAGAGTTAATTTGAAGTTGCTGCTGTTGACTAAAATATTTATTTACTAAAAGTAACTCAAAAATGAAACCGTTATGAAATTGAAAATTGAAATTAGTGCAGTGTTAGCATATCACCCACAAAACTTTGTGCAAATTTGCCTCATTTAGTAAATCTGACCAAGGCTTTGGCTGAGAGAGTGATCCCTGCCGTGTGGATTCACCACACCTTAAAGCAGTTTTAAGGAAGTGGATTTCTGGTCATGGTGACTGTTATGACTTTAAGGCCACTGCACAGTATCCCTGTGTGCAATACCCTTTTACAAATATCTGAATAGCTGTTATACGTATTAGGGTGTTTTTGAAGTCTTGCTCTTTGCTTCTAGGTACATAGTATGAATGGTATGATCCATCCATTCAGAGAGAATGGACACACCCATTCAATCAGGTTGTGGTTTGCCAAGATGCATTAATACATGGGTTGATACTGGATGTACTTGAATGTGTTTCATAGAAAGAAGAAGGTCATCATTGTCCTTGACTGAAGCAGCCTGTGGTATAAGAGTACAATCTTGGAGTTCTTGCAGTTTTTATATCTACTTCTGCTCATCTACATTTTTCTGTAGAGGTTTTGGGGCCGTTTAGCAAGTTCAGTATAAGATATCATAGTTTCTGTTTTCTAAATAATGTTAATGACGTCTTTCCAAAAAAAAAAAAAAAAAAAAACACATCAAAGAGGCTGTACAAGAAAATTTTATTGAAGACATCAAAGGCAAAACATATCAGACAGACACATCTCTTCAAAGCAGAACTTCAGGTTGTGAGTTGAGATAATCTTTGGCTTGGCAATCACAGCATTACAAAGGTGCAAACAAGCACTGACTCATTTGGGAACTTAGATAACTTTCCTCCCAGATAAACATGATTACCAAATTTACAACCTCCCCTGCACCACTTTGCTCTGGCCTATAGGGCTAGGCTTTAAAATCAGCAGTAAGTTAGTCTGATAAACACAGTGGCCTGTGGGCTATGTAACTGCATTTTCCTGAGATATCAGAGAACATTTCATTTATATAGCTAGTGCATATAAATGAAAATAAGGAGGTGAGTATTAGAAGGAAAGCCAGGACAGCCCCAGGCAACGATCAGCAGGTAGGTGGCCGTTGCTGACACACAATGGTGTGGGTAATGGGGGCCATATGGGCTATCTGTGAGGCATGATAACGGTAAGAAGTGTCTTTTACAGACAAATAATTTTCATTTGCTGCCAGTTTCAAGAAAACTTCACTGAAACATGTATCAAGCTGTTTGAAAAAAAAATAAAAATAAAAAATGGACTTTTATCGAACTCCAACAAACTCCAATTAGCAGCTTGAGGGCAACATCAAAGGAAAAATACGGAGCAGTACTATACAAAGATAAAAGTGTTCAGCCAACAAGAAGAAAGGAAAGCAAGGTTGCATTAAAAAACAAACAAAAAAAAACCCAAACATAAAACCTTTTGCGTTAGCAGGATCTAACTTTTGGAAATCGTTTTGGGACTATTTCCAAACGGTTTATACTTTGAACTCTGATGATCCAGTTTTAAATCCTTTAAGTTCCACCAGAGTGGACTAGTTAAAGGTGTGCTGGAAATTTGTACCTATAAAAGCCGCTTAATTACTGTATCCTCTAACACAATGTTTCCCAGCCACTGTCCCGCAGCATATAGGTGTGACGTTGAAGATTGTCTGGTTGCACCTGATTAGTACTCAAACAGCGTGAGTGAGGAGCGGAGCAATTACATTCTCTATGACTAGAGGGCAGTACAACTACCTCCTCTAATTAAATGGGTTGCCAACTGCCAGTAAAACAGAAGACGATGAAGAATAAATTACATAGGCCTAATAGTCATCCTGTGAGTGAGAAAACGCAGTGCATAACAGCAATAGATACATATTTGAAAAGAAAAATTTGTCAATCTGACATGGATCCTGGAGAAAATTCCAACCCAGATGAAGACCCTAGCATGAGTAGTGGTCAGAAAAAACAAAAAAGGTATCGGTAGACAAACTGAGCCAGCAACCGCGCCACGTTCCTGGATAGAGCTGAGGAGAGCCCCAGACGTGGGACCACCCAGCAGCCACGGTGCAGACGCCACAGTGGGCTGCAGTGACGAGTCCACAGGCCCAGCCAGTCGCCAGAGCATCCGAGCCCCGGTCCCAAAGGCTCAAGGTCCGAGGGTACCCCTATCCCCTGGAAGGGGCCCAACCGAGCCACCAGTGCCAGGCCCCGCCATCACCTGGTCCCATATTTTCAGTGCGCCTTTGCTATTCCTTTCTTCTTTTGGGGGAATTTAGAAACCCTCCTACTAATGTTGAGATGCAGCATTTTATAGTGATAATGCTGTAAAAAAGGAAAAGGACAATCTATTTGGCAGCATAAGTTATGTGTGAAAGCGACTGATACTTTCATCTGAAAAGACCCAAAATCATTCTTTTTAAATTAAACTGTGTAGAAGTGCATCAACAATCATGTATGCCCTGCGTAATTACTAAATAACTCATAGATTTAAAAGCAACTGCAATTTCCTTCAGCATTTAGGAAGCTTATATCAAGCTTAGTAACTCCCACTTTGGAGCTTAACTGAGAGGGCCTGCAGTGGGAGGTAATGCAATCTCCAGAAAGGCTTGTCATCAGTGAGTCACCATGTCTTCACCCACACTGTGCATATGTGAGGGTGTAGTCTCGTAACGTTGGCGGAAAAAACCCACACATACACGTGTTGGTCCAACGTCACAAACATTCGCCTAGTCAATAGAAAGAAAAGTAGAAAGAAATAGTGTACTCGTACAGGGGTGACTCATGGAAATTGGTGAGTACTTGGTGAATATTATAGTCACAGGAAGCACATTTTTTAGAGGAGGTGCATGTACAAAAAGTAATTAGACGTTTGTGTCAGTACAGATTATGGGTGCTAATGATGCTGTTCTCACTGAGTGTTATCACACATGTCCATCAGAGGTCAGTATTGCAGAGGATGAGTGAATATTTCAACTGTAAAATGTTTATATTTAAACATGATATGTGTACTGCAAGTCTATCTTCTTGTGGAAAGGAGCCTTACAATCCTGGAACTTGTTGTAAAATACATTATGAACACAGCATCACAGGTAATGAATTATTAAACTGGCTAATGAAAGAATAACAATAATTTGAATTAGAATTTTGACTTTATGCTTTTGCAAGAAACAGAGCACCTAAATGAGGTGAACATGGAATAACTTAATAATCGGTTTAGTTAATGGTATGAAAAGCCTAAAAATGTTTAAAGCAGTAATTTCAGTGCCTGGTTGTTCAAGTGTTTGGCTATTTTTGAGGCTGCAGTCTGTGGAGCAGTCGAATTGTCCTGCTATAGACTATTTAATACTGCAAGAAATAACTGGTAGCTGTATGTATATACATAGTGTATATACTATGTATAGTATATACCTGTTACACTGGTATAAATAATGGTAGCTATATAACTGCTAACAGAATTTCTCAGTGAGTAATGATTAGAAACAGCCAAACACAGAAGATAACAACAAAATATTTATTTGCTTGCTTTTTAAAGCATTTTTAAAATATGAATCATCCATCTACAAGCACTTAAACTAAGTTAGATGTTTCCATTTATTCAAAGCTATTGCAACAGTCCTTATTTTTAGTTCTATGAACATGTGCGGACCACTCACCATGACATTGTGTGCAGTAAGCAGATTGAGGCATTTTTGGAAAAGTGTCGGTGAGGAAATCAGAGATCCGTTTCTTCCAGTCTCCCACTTGTCCCTAGAGTTTATAATGACTTTGATGACTTTGATGACTTTGATGTTGTCTGATGAAACCCTATGAAAGACCAGAGATTTACTGACTTTTTCTTTTCCTGCAGTTTTGCCTGAACCCATAATTTGTTCCAGACCTACAAGAAGATTGTTCCCTGCTGACTCACTGCTGCTTAACTATAAGGGAAACACACCAGGATACTTTTAGACTATGCTTCAGGCTTAATTTCCTTATGTAATGCACATACAACAAACTTACAACTGTTACACTATGGTGTTGGTATCTGTGTCTTGATTTTACAGTCAGTGTTACACAGGGTCTGAGTGAAAAAGTGTTGAGCTGCTGTGACTTGAAGGCCTACAATCCGGTCAACATAATATGCTGCCAGTCAATAGTGACACCTGAACCAAAGGCTGAATGGTAAATGGCCTTTATTTGTATAGCGCTTTACTAGTCCCTAAGGACCCCAAAGCGCTTTACACATCCAGTCATCCACCCATTCACACACTGGTGATGGCAAGCTACATTGTAGCCACAGCCACCCTGGGGCGCACTGACAGAGGCAAGGCTGCCGAACATTGTGTTGTGGTAAAGGTGAGCAAACTTGGACAAATGAATGGAAAATGTCATGTTACAACCCGACTTCCAAAGAAAAAAGTTGAGATGATGAGTAAAATGTAAATACAAGCAGAATGCAAGCACAATAGCAAATCACATAAACCCATATTTTATTCACAAAATAACATAGTAAAAACATCTTTAAACTAACAACACCACGAGGCGAGCCGCGTGGTGTTGGAGGAAAAAAGGACCCAAAATGCAGGCCGTGACTGATGATACGAGTGACGTTTATTTACAAAGTGGCGGAGTGGCAAAACAGGCAATGAGGGATGACAAATAACTGAAGAAACCTAAACTGGGAAAACTAAATAACAAACCTGAGATCATACAAAACGGTAGTGATGGGACGTTCTGTATCGAGGCTTCGGAGCGTGTGTCGAGTAATGGAGGGGGCGTTTCCGCGAAGCGCGTATCGAGGCTTGCTTCATTTATGGGAGGAGCTGAAAATGATGACTTCCGAAGCCTCGCTGCCCGGCTGTACCACGTGACTGGTTCAGGAAGTTGTTCGAACTTTGCCGCGAGATATGACAGCGATAGAAACCCCTCAGACTTCATTCAAAAATGTGGGTGTTTGATGGAGAGTTGCGGTTAGTGAGAGTTTGGAGACAGTTTGGAGGTTTATGAGAGTGAGGAGAGAAAGTCAGGAGAGAATGGAGCCAGCTAAGAAGAGGAGGATGTCCTCCCCTGTGTGGGAACATTTTGATCTTATTCCTCCCAACAAGCTATGTAAATTTCTACAGAAGATGTATTTTCATGATACTGATGGTGCAATACAATTTATGTTGAGCTGTCTTGACTTTTGTACAAGGTGAAGTGTTTGCTGTGTGCCAGGGAGCTGGGATATAACAACAACAACACCTCATCCATGCTTAGTCACTACAGAGCTTTGCATGAGAATAAGGGGGACACCGATTGTGGAGCAAGACCAGGTGAGCCATCAAATGCAATGATAATATAGCATGCAGTAATGTTACTAAATGATATAACAATATTATACAACTGTTATAAGTTACGTGTGATATTTATATTTGTGCTTTATCTTTATTGTCTTTCCTCAGGAGAACAATCTCAAATAGATGAAGACCTGGTCAGCATGGTGATTGAGGACTCCCAGCCATTTAGCATTGTGGAGGACAAAGGATTCAAAAGATTTGTTAAATCATTAAATCCTAGCTATGTTCTCCCCACTAAAAAGGTCATGAAAGCAGTGGAAATTTAGTTTTTACAGAATAAAATGTGAACAGGCAGGACTGAGGCTCAAAGCCTCAGTGTGTAGCTGTCCATACCTCAACGTTACAAATGCACAACTACTGTCCACACCCCAACCACACCTCACCTCACAGTAAATGATCATTTCCATTTTAAGCATTTCCAAATAATCATTTCCCATACTGCCACTATAAATATACACAGTATACTGCCATCACTACAATATACATGTTTTACACACTCCTTTTGTTGTTGACATTTACAGGCTGTGTGCAAAATGCCACACTCTTCAAATTCATGCCAGCTATTATTTTTACGTCCAGTAGGTGTCCTGCTAGAGCAAATGAAGCTTCATGAAGCTTCGCGTTGGGGTGAACCAATTGGATGAAAAGCTTCAGTGCTTCATGAAGCTTCATCTGCCCATCACTACAAAACGGGGTGAGGGGCAGAGAGACGCAGACTAAGGAACAGAACACCATGGAACGCAGACGAGCCGACAACAAGCACAGACCAACACTCACTATATATACACACACACACAAACAAGGAGACCAGGTAATGACATACAGGTGGGAGCACAGCTGATTCTAATACACATAATGACGGGAGGATACAAGCTGAACACAATGAGCATAGACACAGACCTTCAGAATAAAACAGGAAATCCCAGGGCACAAGGGCAGGACACAGAATACTAGCATCAGAATAAACTAGAACAGAAGACAATAATCATATAAAACACAAAACGCTGGGTCAACGACCCAGCACCATGACAGATAGACTGGCCACAGGAATGTGGGTCGTATTCAGTAGTTGAGAGAAGGCGGCAGAAGCACCCAGCAGGACAGTCAAAAACACAACCATCACTGAGATGAGTAACCTGCCATATTAGTGTGCATGTTTTAACTTGCAGTAGATGAATTAGTTTACAATAGGATTACACCACTCTCAAATAAAGGTTAGTTTTAGTACTCAGTTTTTAATTCTTATTTTTTGAGTAACATTCTTTTGGTGTTCTTATGTAAGCTTTATTTAATCATAAATGCCTTTATGTAGCTTTAAACTTGACATACCAATGTGCAATAGCACTCCGAATCTCATTGTATCCTATTCAAAATGACTAGCCCTTCATCTATTCTAGATACCAGCTACTGCGAGTGATACCTACATCTTGACTTTGCTTCTACAGCTCAATCATGTGGAACTAATACTTTCAACAAAGAAACACATCTATGCTGTCAGTTAACTGTTACTGCAAAACCTTCACCAAAGTGCAGATGTTGTGAAAGGGTAAGTAGAGCTAATCAAAAGAAGTATTACATAATAAAGAGCGATAGTTATGGGATTTACTGTATGAAGAATGTAAGAACCCAGGATCCCGCTTTAAAAAGCTCAACTTTCACTTGGATATGATTAAAGTATAGCATATCTGTTTTAGTTTTTAGTATTTGTTTTTGCTTTTTCTACAGCCGTGTTGTATTCTGATGAATGATAAGAAGATCCTGAAGAGGAACTCCACAGATCATGTGTGCTGTCATCATAGCCAGCAGCTAGACTGAGTGCTGCCGTTGGAAGAATGATGGTGCTGAGATACAGCTGAAGAATTCATCTTGCTGTGTAGAAGAATCAGCTGTACTTGAAGGTCAGAAGTGGCCAAATCCAGTTTCATACACATCTTAGAAATGTATTTAAAAGTAAACTCTGGGTATCCTCTGCTTTGAATGATAAGCCACCATTAATAAAAGAATGACTGCTGTGGCACCGGGCAGCACCGGCCCCACTACCGCTAAACAGGTGACAATAGATTTAAAAGCGACAGGACTTAGTACTGTTGAATCTTTGATTTTGTTTATTTTTTGCTTACTTTTACTTGCATCAATTTGAAAGAGTCCATGTATATGCAAAACATTATTTTATTTTACATGCTGGAATATGCAGAAAATAGGTTTAAATGTTAAACAATTTCTTCAAGTCAAAGACAGTTGCATATAAATTAATTTTTGCTTAATGCAATGTGCATAAAATTAAAAGATTAAAACTAATAAAACAATTTTTAAAAGAGACTTTCCATTTGATTCAATTTTATATGATGGATTATGCATAAAAAATAGAATTGGGCTGAAGGGTCTATTGCTTTACTACGTATTCAGGTTGTGTATCATGCTTTAAAAATGTAACTAAGTAACTAATTACTTTTGAAAATAAGTAATCAGTAAAGTAATATGATTACTTTTTGGAGAATTAATTAGTAATCAGTAACTAAGTAATTAGTTAGTTAGTTAGTTTTCAATTAACTTGACCAACACTGCTGCACAGAGTGTGAAAATCTTCTGTTGAAAAGAACATGACACCAAAAATGAAACACTAGGAAGACGTTTTATTGCTGTGTGACTCATTTTGGCTGTAAGTTCCAAGTTCACGAATTTAGCTTTTATCAAAGATTATAACAAAAATGTAGAACTGTCTCATTCTTTTAGCATGACTGAACTTTCAAATGTATTTATTACAAAACCCGGAAAGCATTAGCCAGTGCATTGGCCTAATGACACAATTTGGTTCAATTCCTTCAAAGTGGGAAAACAATTCTTATCAGTAAAGTGCAAAGGATGGGAAAATATGCAGGCTCTCACTGGTTGATTACACACAGGCTATGGTGTTTTGGCAAAGGAATTTTTGCAGCTTCACCCTAACTGATGTGGGTGAGTCATGTTTTCTAGACATAATTCATACTCATATGTTTAAACTATTAAATGTCTTGCTGTAACTCCTCTCTCCCACGGATTCCTTTCCTGTTCCTGCCTGTATGGCCCTCCGGTGTCTCCGTTCCTGAGCGCGATGTGGTCCCAGGTTCTACGTACTGTCTGTGTGGGTTTGGATCCTTGTGTCATTGATCTATCGACTTAGTACTGGACTCCTTCAATACACACAGCTTCTCCGACTCCGCTTTTCCCTGGCTGCTCCACCACCGGCTGCTCTTCATCTCCACACGTCCTGGCTCCTGGCGTCCTGGTTGTTCTCTCCCACAAATTCCTTTCCTATTCCTGCCTGTACAGCCCTCTGGTGTCTACGTTCCTCCCTCAGTGAAAGTACATTCACCGAGGCTCCTGCATGTGGATAACTCCGACCATCCTCTTACCAAAGACCTTTTATCCTGCCTTGATTGCTTTAATTTTAAACAACACATAAACTTCCCTACTCACACCAAGGGCCATACTTGGACCTAGTCTGCTGCTCCAGAGTTACTCCTTCAAACTGCACAGCCAACGAGCTACCAACCTCTGATCATCTGCTTCTCTCCTTTAATGTCCTAATGACTTTCTCCATAATCAAAAACCCCTGCACCATGTCTTTCAGGAATATCAAGAGAATAAATCTTGATATCCTTTCTTCTGCTCTTTCTAGTTGTCTATCTCTCAACAACCTGTCTACTCTAGATGATCTGGTCTCTTATTATAATCATAGCCTTAGTAGTATTTTGAACTCTCTCACTCCACTAAAAACTAGACCTGTATCCTTTTCTCACTCAGCACCTTGGTACACACCTGAACTCTGACTTTGGAAAGCTAAAAGCCGACGACTTGAGTGTCTCCATAAGAAAACCGGCCTTACTATTCATAAGAAAATGTTTAACAATCATGTTCTGTTTTATATAGATTGTATTAACCAAACTAAATCTGCCTATTACTCTACCATTGTTTGTTCAAGCGAGGATTCTACTAAGACACTGTTTTCACTATTCAAGTATTTTCTCAGGCCGTCTGACTTTCTACCCACTCATCTCTACTCGTCTAACTTCTGTGACTCTCTAAAGCTATTCTTCACTTTAAAAATTTATAAAATACACCAAGACCTGGCTCCTGTGTTCCATGTAGCTCCTCCTTCTCAACCCCACCCCCATTACATTGCCTTTCTGCCTTCCAACTTCCCTCTGTCACTGATATCTCTGATCTCATCCACAAATCAAAGCCTTCTACCTGTCACCTTGACCCCTTTCCTACAGTCTTAGTTAAGGCGTGTCTATCCTCTCTTCCTCTTTCAACGTTGCCGCTCGCCCCAGTTCTGAAAAAAATAAATAACAGGTCTACAGCCCAACAACCTTAATAACGTTCGTCCTATATCCAATCTACCATTTCTCTCAAAAATTCTTGAAAAAATAGTTGCTTCACAAGTTTATCTACGCCTTACCAATAATAACCTTTACAAACGGTTCCAGTCTGGTTTCCGTCTTTCTCATAGCACCAAAACTGCTCTTATAAAAATAACAAATGATCTTCTTATGGCAGCTGGTCTCCTCTCCATCCTTATTATCCTTGATCTGAGTGCACCATTTGACACCATCTCTCACACCATCCTTCTCAGCAGATTAGCTTCTTTCGGCCTTTCTCATACCCCACTAGCCTGGTTCAAATCATACCTGTCTGACCACACTCAGTTCATTCGATTAAAATCCTCCACCCCTCAGCCTTTTCCTTTGTCTTCTGGGGTGCTCCAGGGATCTGTCCTTGGGCCTTCCTTTTCATTATTTACCTCCTTCCACTTGGACACATTTTCTGTAAATATAATATTCAGTTCCGCTGTTATGCCGACGACACCCAGCTTTACCTGTCTACTCTTCCTCCACCCTCCGTCACCCTCTGCTTAGCCGAACTTGATTCATGGTTTTCCTCCAACTGTCTTAAACTCAACAGCAACAAATCAGAGCATCTCCTGGTTGGCTCCAAATCATCGCTATCCAGGACTAACACTTTTTCTGTTACTATCAATCACTTGTCAGTTTCTACCTCTCCATCTGTGAAAAATTTGGGTGTCATTCTTGACAGTACATTATCGTTTAACTCTCACATCAATAATATCACTAGCTCAGCATATTTCCAACTCCGTAACATCAATCACCTCCACCCCTTCCTCACTCCACATGCCACTGTTATTCTGGTCCGTAGTCTCGTTACTTCTCGGATTGACTACTGTAATTCACTCTTATTTGGCCTGCCACAAAAATCCATCAACAAGCTTCAACATGTCCAGAACTCTGCTGCCCGTATTATTACTAGGACTCCCTTTACTCACCACATCACCCCTATCCTGAAGCAGCGTCGCTGGCTCCCAGCTCAACTCCGCATTAATTTTAAAATAGTCCTTTACACATTTAAGGCTATTCATTCTCTCTCCCCATGAGTGTACATGGGTGTCTTGGTCTAAAGGTGTTTTACTAGACAAAACAAAAAAAAAGTCTGGATTTGTACATTGTCCTAAGTGGAGATTTTTTTCATGGCCATTGTATGATACATTAACTGAAATTAATACAGATTGTAAAATTACAACAGTCAAAAATTTTAACTAATTTTTTAGTAAAAGGTTGTCATGAATATTACAGTACGTACTGTGCATCATCTGCAGGATACATGCTACTGAAGACCATAAAATGTTTGTTTTTTTTATGTGAAATATGTGCCATGGCTCCAAAAGTTTGGGAAACACTGTATTAAGGTTTACATGGCAGGCCCAAGAATATAAAGGGGAAACAATTTACTATGCACTATAAAACACCAGTGATAATTAATTCATCGAAACCAAGCCATGTTGATAATGCATCTGTCTGTGAGTGACAGCTAAAAAGCTACTTTGAGTAAAGTTTTGTCCAATCCTTTGAAGAGTATTATTAAGTTTATTTATCCAAAACAATGATTGTATCGTCAGGACCCTTTAAATAAGGGCTGCAATGGTTGTGATGGGAGAGTTGAAGTGTATTTTCAAGGAGTGAGAGAATAGCTGTTTTGGTCCATGTGACTATCTTTAATGTCTTTTATTGTGTATGATTCACATTTGTGTTCACTTGTCTTAATATTATTTTGTTGTAATTTCTCCTTTTTTTCCTTTCAAATCCTTAACATTTAGGCATAAGCAAATGATTCACATTGCTTGTTTGTTAACCCTGCCCTCACTGGTTGGATGTAAGTGAAAAAAAGACCTATGTGAGCTTGTTTCATAAATACAGAAAAGGTTTACACTTAACAGGGACAGTCCAGAATACTGAATGTAATTGGCTATAGATTTATAGATACATAGATATAGAATTAACATGTTTGACTTCTAGTAAAAGATCATTCTTAGTATCCTTGAATGAATTTTAAACTTAACAAAGTGCATCTACATTACTACTATAGTGGACAAAGAATGCTGTCCAGGCAGATGAAGGAAAGTATAGAATGAGACGGAAACAGAAAATCTGTTGTGATCTGTGATTCCACACAGCCACTTTTTCCTTTTTTCATCAGTTGGTATGTAACACCGTTTTGCATTTTGTCAGTCAGGTCTTTCATGGAATATCTTTATATGTCTATATATTTCATGGAATGCACACGGTCTCTGCATCATGCATATTTTCCAGCTCTTGTTTTTTCTTGACTGCTCTCATCAACCCTATTTGTACTTAGAGTAACTGTCAAAGTGTGGGGGGCAACAGCACTTCTGGGTGTGAATGTATTTTATGTAGATAGTAATGGAGAGCTGAAGCTGCTTTGGTGTTCTGCTTTCAGTGTAAAGACTTTGAAAACAATGGACTTTCACAAAACTAGAAAAACAGCAAACCCAGGAAAATACTTTTGATAGCACTAGGAGACTGTAGGCCAATCAAAACACTTTACACAGGATCAGTTATTTGTTGAGAATTAACACTGATTATAACTAGGGATGGGTATTGATAAGATTTTCACAATTCCGATTCCATTTTCGATTCTGTTTAACTATTCGATTCTTTATCGATTCTTTTTTTTTTTAAAAAGAGAACACTAAGGTCGATTAGCTTAGAACTTTGTTTTATATCTTCTCTTTGAACAAGATAGAAATTTAGGAGTAACATGGCCTTACAAACCCAACAGTGAGATCTTAAAACAGACCTTCTCAAAGAGTGGGGCCCGCCCCCTAGGGGGGCGCAGAGCCATGGCCGGGGGCGGGATGAAAAGGGGGAATAAAAAACAAAATGCTTGGACACTGCTAGCACTGGCGCCTACAGAAACGCAAAGCAGGAGATGAAGCATCGCTGAATATGTTTCCAAACCAACTTCATTCTAAGCCAAAGACTAGAAAATATGGTGAAGCATATCTTCCCTTTGCTTCACCTGCACAAGTGCTGAGGTACACTCAGAAAAATTATGGTTCTTAAATGGTTCTTCAGATGTCTTCATGGTTCTTTAAAGAACCATCATACGTCAAAGAACCTTTTGATTTTGTGGATGGTTCTTCAGCTATTACAAATGGTTCTTTAAAGAACAAAAGGTTCTTCATCCTTAGCAATCTAAGTTTGATGGTGTAAATGGCATAAATATTTATTCACTATAACGAGGCTGTGAATTATACTGTGTGTTTTCTTTGTGTGCATGTGTGTGCGAAGGGGGATGGCGGGTTACCTGGCAATTACCCTTTAAGAGAACATGGTAGGAAACTGAATATTCAAATAAAAGTTAGAAATATTTGCTTAAAAATATACTGGTGGCAGGGGTGGGGGGGAAAGCCTAAAGACCCTAACCCCCCCCCCCACACACACACACACACACACCCCTAACCCCGCAAACCCATTATGAATATGGTGAGTTAACAAACAGTAGACACAATACACACATTCAAATACTGTACATTAGTTTTAAATTTTAATAAAGCATTACTATTTTCTACTCCAAGGCATTACTTTTGAGATTATTATGTATTTTTGAAAATATAGCATAATGATAATACTAGTTATTGTAAACTTTACAAACCACCCAGCAGTATGTAAAGTCAAATTATAAAATACAAGTAAATAACAATTGCAGAACAGAATGTCAGTGTAATGAACACACACTTCGTTTTGACAAAGCACACTGCTTAGGTAAATAATCTGAGTAGTTGTTCATCACTGAGCAATTTGTTAATATGTGTTTCGAGCCAAATAAATGACAGGAAGAGAGAGAGTGACGTCAGAACACGTCATACTATAACCTCCCGGGAGCGGACGGAGGGGTCAGTCATTGGGATGCGCATGCGCAGACAGAGTCCGCAAGCAGCGGGCCTTGACCTTTCGGGAAAAAAAACTCTTTCTCACGGACGGTGACAGCGAAACGAATAACAGTCTTCAGTACCTGCTGGACTTTGAAGCTCCGAATTCTGGGACTGTTGGAAAAGGTAAAACATTTTCATTAAAACCTTATCACAGTTTTGTTTTTGTTACTTGTCATTGTGGCTTGCTGTTAATGCTGTGCTAACAGTAGCGATTAGCTAGATACGTTAGCCGTTGACGTCAGCGCAATTTAGTATCTGGTATACAGAAACTGTTTTCCTAACAAAACCACTGTTATAATTAAGTGAAGGGGCTCCCAGCTAATTTGAACCTTTGGTTTCTAAAATATGTGGTTCAATTGCGTGCTGCGTACTTAACCTAATGTCAGCTAGACCGAAATTAAAATTGTATATATTGTTAAAGTCACTAATATGGCGCCTGAAGCCTGTTGTGGCGTGAGCTCTGTGTCTGCTCTAGAAACTCTGAAATTCTGTAGATCTGAGCCGTACATTAAATACTCACATGAACCTGCACTTTGAATTCTGTATGAGCTGTATAAAATACAGCTATGCATAAGTGTGTTGAATGAATAATTAGATTAGATAACTCTTTATTGTCTTATCTAATTATATAGAAATGAATAAATGTGACATGAGAAGGTGTGTCTTTGACTGTTCCTGCATAACTTAGTTTCGGACTAGTTGACAAGTTATGCTCCGGTCATTTGATGTTTCCAAGATAGATGTTCTTTTGTAATATAGTCAATTTTTTTGTATATTTCATTTACCCACCATCATACATACAAGCTAAGAAGAGGCCGTTATACTAACAAGAGGTATCAACGCTGGGCCAAAGTTCAGCACATGGTTAAAGTTTGTAATCCAGCCAGGGTGTAAATATCACTCAGCAGCCAGAGTTGAAGCAGGTAGCATCAACACATAAATCTACTCTACCCGGCTTAAATCACAAGAGCACGTCTGACCAAAAAGCTGTAGATTTTTCTTGTTTGCACAAATTAATCCAGATTCACATTAATTGTGTTCACAGCTCCAACAAAATGAGGAAGAGGAGGGGGAGAAACACAATTAGGTTGAATTACAATTGGATGGAAGTTGAGGACAAGGAGAAGGAAGCTTAGGATGAGGAGGAAGAGAAGCAGCAGGAGCATCTTTAGGGATCCCTATCATGTCATTGAGGTTTGTTTCATTAATATGGTCCTCTCACAAAGACAGATGACTTGTTTTAGTTCACCTACTTCCTGTATTAAATAGTGATGTGCAAAATGTTGTGGAAAACCATGGAACAGGCACGTATAGTGCATCTGCAGGTAAATGAACATCAAATCTCTAAGACAGACTGAAATCTGTATATTTATCACCCTTATGATAAAACCCATGTCAGCCATTGGTTTATGGACTTTGTATTTTGAAGCCTCAACATTTGCTTTATTGCTGTTGCTATGTTGGGACCATATTAGGATGAGGGATCAGAATCTGGAGTCATGCACACTATTGTTTCATTTAGTGTGTATCCATGAGATTCGTACAGCAGACCAAGTTGTGCCTTGAAAACAGGAAAGTCGTCTGCATAGAGGAGAACTGTAATAGCAGGCTTGTACAAATTGAGGCTTTGTGCTCATATTTGCTGCAAACACTTGTTTTACCCTGTTTTGATGCAGAATTCAGTTGAAATCAGGCAAGAACTGGACTTGTTTTTTATGTGTTCTTGTGAATTGATTGTGTATCGCATATGTTTGATTTGACTTTCTGCAAGACAACAGTCGTCCGCTGGCCAAAAAAGTTTTCCAAATACCTCCACGTGATCTAGCCTGGATTTGGAAAAGAATAGCAAAAAAAAATCTGCACCTCCTGCTTCAGATGCAATTTGTGTTTCTGTGTTCAGAGGCAGCGGTGAGAGGGGAGACCTCGGCTCATCCAGCTGGAGAGCCTGACCAGGAGGAGTCGAACATTAACTCAGCTCTTCCAGGGCACCCTGCAGACTCGGCTGTTGGCATCGACGAGGGATGACGTGAACGCCAAACTGGAGTCCATCACAGGTCAACTGCAGGTATGCGAGTCAGACCTTCTGAGGAGGGTTTCACTTTTCTCTCTTCTTTATAATTGACTCTTCTCTCTCTCTTTCAGCTCCTTGTCTCAGAGTAGGAGGGATTTGAAGCACAAAGGGAGGAACTTGTCGTTTGGTTGGCTGATATGGATGAGGTTGACCAGCTGACAGGAAGCACCAGTGAAAAACTGAAACAACTGCAGGTGTGGGCTTGTTTTGATATGACATATATCTGATATGAAACATACGTCAGAGACATTATCCTAAACTGGACTAACAAAGGACCATGAGTACAACATGAAACGTACATTACATAGTGTAAGGCTGAAGTTCATTGATCATTTTAATCATAAACTTGTTGAAATATTTTTACTGAACATGCAAACATCTGCTGATGAAAATGTGTTGATTTATTGGTCTGTTAGGAAGCTATTGCTATTTCTAATGTGTTTTATCACTTTCTGATGTTTTCTTAATTAAACAATACATGTATTCATTGTTGTGTTATCTGTGTGCGTGTATGTATGTACGTACGTACTTTAAAGGAAGGAAGAACCTGTTTAAATCACGGACAAACAGTATCCCACATCTGTGATTTGTAGTTCACAAACACTTCTTGTAATGACTAACTACTCCTGACATTTTGGAGATATACATACTATACTATACTTTATACAGTAACGTTACAGTGGGATACAAATAACATCCGGCTGATCCTGCCACAATTTGTTCCCACGGTTCAAATCACAGACAAACAGTATCCCACAGCTGTTTATGTTTTTAAACCTATTTTGCACAGAGGCATTTTTTGAAAAATGTATTGATAGCGATGTTGAATATTATTACACAGGAAAAAAAAAACAACTACACGTAAAATAATCACATCGTGACGCCTCTGCCTTTGTAAATGGAGGGACCTTAACTGCTTGCGTATGTAAGCTTGTAAAACCTGAAGATAGTCAGATTAACAGTATTTTGTCTCTATCTGCCGTTCTGCAATTCATCTCATGTAAACAATAACGTGGCGCACAGCGTGACATGAAAAAAGGCACATACCTTTGATGTTGCGTGACGACACCTCATCCACCTCATAAACGCAAAAAAAAAGGAGTTTTAAAAAATCTTTTTTTCTGTGATTCCAAATGCTGTTTACGTGTGGACGAAACAGCTGCGTTTTCAAAAATACCCGTGTAGGTGCGGACGTAGCGTAACAGAGTTAGTTTATTTTCTGACTACCTGTGATTTATTGCAGATTACTTGTATTTGCTTAATTGTTTACAAAATATTTCAGGTGTGAAATAACCCGCAATGGAGCAAAATATGGGTGTGTGTGGTTGGAGGATGTGTGTGTGTGCGCGCATGCGTGCACGCGAAGGGTTAGAAAACTGACAATAATGTATTAATGAATTTATTTTAATTGTTAAATTTACGTTTTTATATTTTATGATTTTTCACTTTTTTGTTAAAGACTTGAAAGCAACTGTTCAATATTTTTGTAAAGGAAAACTTGATTGTTTGCATTTCATTGTTTTATGAAACAAGATATATATATATATGTCAAATGCTTAGTTATAATGTAACTTTGTAATGCTGCACTTTGTACTTGTTTAAAGCTTATACACCTATCATTTTGTTAATGATTCTAGATGAATGCATTAGCAGTAATGTGCATCTCAAAATGCTCAATGTTTTGGAGGAAGGTTCAGAGGAGGTTGGAGATTGTTACCATCATGGGCTCATCCGGTCAGGATGAGAATGAACAGTCAGCAATCACTTGCAGGTTTTTTCGTTTTATTGAATAATGAGCAAAAGGAAAGATACACATGGACTGCTATCTCTCAGCTGCCGCCCCATGTGGGAGTGGGCTGTAGGTAAGTGCAGAACTTATATAACGGGTGACAGGTGTGACATTATTATACTGCCATATGTTACATTATACCTCTAATCAAAGAATTATTAATTCATGATACTGCTGTAGGCCACATTATACCTGATTAAAGATTGTGTAATCATTACATAGTTTTAAGTTGCTTTATACTCCTGAGTCAGAAGACGGTGAAAATCATTAGATTCATTACATTGATTTGTATTACATTATACTGCTGATTTACTGTGAATGAGTTACACTGTTTTATGACATTTCATACTGCTGATCTATGCTGATTTATAAAGAGAACACTGTTTGCAGAGAATCATGGCCTTGCTTTTCTGATTGTAGAAAGAGCAGAGGATACTGCACGAGAGCTTCTCCCCTACCTTTGTCAGAAGCAGGAAAACAGGGAGCCAAGGTCATAACTCAGGTTCACTGAGAGATGGAACGAATGTGAATGTTTAGGTTTTTATGATTAGGTGGGGGCCACCAGAGTTTGAGTAACGGTCCGACATTTTGAGATCCGCTGTGACCCTCTTTGTGCGCATCTCCCATCCAGATGACTGTATTGCTTATTGTGTTTGTATGGAATAATAAGAGTGTATTGATTGTTGATTGAGCATTTAAACACTGCCCGAGTGTTGTTCTTCCTTCAGCCCAAAGATCAAAGAATTGGGGAATTTAACACAGGTGAGTGCAATTAAGGGCAATCACCACACCCAATCAAAGGTGAGGAAAAGAAACAAGGTGTATCTGGTGAAGTGAGTGTGCTGAAAGGTGAGCCTTTACAACACTCAAAGTGGAATACCAGTTTCAGGGCTAATGGCCACCTCTGCCTCACCAGCTGATTAAAACCTCCAGTCCTAAAATATAAAATGACCTGCATAACTGGCTGAAATAACATTACAACAGCTTTAAGAAGAGGCCATTTTCTGGGCTCTGCACAAAAATAAACAAATGAATAACTGAATGTTTTAATCTATTGAGTGATAAACAGCAATATCTGACAGATCACTTGAGAGTGAGGGACTGAGAGGGCGAGAGACATGACTAGCAAATAAACATGAAGCCAAGACTGACTTAACAGGGAGACGATGAGGGAAGGACATAGGACACAACTGGGATGTAATATCACCTCTCAGGTGCAGCCACTTCTCTGACTCTCCACCAAATCTGCTGCTGAAAGTAAAGGGAAGCAGGAAGCATAGTGGGTGGATCATAATAGTCTTTTGGCCCTGGTAAATTTTACATAATATTTTTGTTTGTTTGAGCTGTAAGTTAAATAATGTCACATCAGTGCCTAGTGCCTCTTCACCTCACTGTGCAATACCTTTTGTGCAATACTTTTGTAAATAGTCAACGGTGCAATAGACTCAATACTTGAAATGTGCAATTCACTTGTATTTTTATTTTTATTCCTATTTATTCTATTTATCCCCTTCGTATATTTTATTTATATTGTCTCTGTATTTATATATATGTGTGTGTGTATAACTCTGTAACTTCTGTCGGTGCTGTGCTTTTTTGGAAATCGAATTTCCCAGAGGAACCCACCCAAGGGATTAATAAAGTTCTATCTTATCTTATCATACCAGATGAATGTATTTTGTATTACATGTAGGGGTTTTCTTTCTGGGGTGATACAAAATATGAGGTTCAGTTCACCTAAAGCTGAAGAGTCCTAAAAAGGCATGAAGGATTCTAGAAAGGAGAAGTGTGCGATGTATTGTGTAATAGCAGTTAAGAATGGGACTATGAAGAATTTAAAAATGTGCATGGAAAGCAGTTTCTCAGTGACTGTACTGTTAGAACTGACATGCATTTTACATTACTTTGCTTGTCTCTCCACTACATTTCATGGCTATTGTGGCTACAAGGTGTCCCCTAAAATAAAAATGCAGCTATATCATTAATTTGATTTAAATATGTTTTTTGGTGCAGTGGGGATTCGGGAGTCTTTTTAAATTGTAATAGTACCTTCATGTAACTACAGAAAGATTGTCTCAAATGCAATGGAAATTAAGAACAAAGACTTTTAATTGTAGTTAACAGAATTAAAGTTACCAGAGAAAATAGATCTTTGCATGTGTGCTGGCCTGCTGTGTGTTGTATTGTTTAGTAAAAAAAAAAAAAAAGATTTTCCTTTCATGGAGCTTGAAGGGTGTAGTGTTCCACATTTCCTTGGCGATAGCAGGCAAGGATCATATCACAATAGTGGTCATAAGCTTTTGTTGCTAACTTCGTTTGCACTCACAAAAAGTCAAACTTGAGGTATCGTGACTTTCTTCTGCACAAAATGGATCATCTGAGCATTACCTACTCTAATCAAAGATATTGTCTGATTACTGAGGCCACTCACAGTCAATTATGCGCTCACGTGGTTTACTGCAGCCCAGGACCTGTGTTTATTGTGGTATGTTTAACTCCTTGGTTTAGCTTTCCAGTTACAGTGGGGCAAAAAAGTATTTAGTCAGCCACCGATTGTGCAAGTTCCCCCACCTAAAATGATGACAGAGGTCAGTAATTTGCACCAGAGGTACACTTCAACTGTGAGAGACAGAATGTGAGAAAAAAAAAAAAAAAAAAAAATCCATGAATCCACATGGTAGGATTTGTAAAGAATTTATCCGTAAATCAGGGTGGAAAATAAGTATTTGGTCAATAACAAAAATACAACTCAATACTTTGTAACATAACCTTTGTTGGCAATAACAGAGGTCAAACGTTTACTATAGGTCTTTACCAGGTTTGCACACACAGTAGCTGGTATTTTGGCCCATTCCTCCATGCAGATCTTCTCGAGAGCAGTGATGTTTTGGGGCTGTCGCCGAGCAACACGGACTTTCAACTCCCGCCACAGATTTTCTATGGGGTTGAGGTCTGGAGACTGGCTAGGCCACTCCAGGACTTTCAAATGCTTCTTACGGAGCCACTCCTTTGTTGCCCGGGCGGTGTGTTTTGGATCATTGTCATGTTGGAAGACCCAGCCTCGTTTCATCTTCAAAGTTCTCACTGATGGAAGGAGGTTTTGGCTCAAAATCTCACGATACATGGCCCCATTCATTCTGTCCTTAACACGTATCAGTCGTCCTGTCCCCTTGGCAGAAAAACAGCCCCATAGCATGATGTTTCCACCCCCATGCTTCACAGTAGGTATGGTGTTCTTGGGATGCAGCTCAGTATTCTTCTTCCTCCAAACACGACGAGTTGAGTTTATACCAAAAAGTTCTACTTCGGTTTCATCTGACCACATGACATTCTCCCAATCCTCTGCTGTATCATCCATGTGCTCTCTGGCAAACTTCAGACGGGCCTGGACATGCACTGGCTTTAGCAGCGGAACACGTCTGGCACTGCGGGATTTGATTCCCTGCCGTTGTAGTGTGTTACTGATGGTGACCTTTGTTACTTTGGTCCCAGCTCTCTGCAGGTCATTCACCAGGTCCCCCCGTGTGGTTCTGGGATCTTTGCTCACCGTTCTCATGATCATTTTGACCCCACGGGATGAGATCTTGCGTGGAGCCCCAGATCGAGGGAGATTATCAGTGGTCTTGTATGTCTTCCATTTTCTGATGATTGCTCCCACAGTTGATTTTTTCACACCAAGCTGCTTGCCTATTGTAGATTCACTCTTCCCAGTCTGGTGCAGGTCTACAATACTTTTCCTGGTGTCCTTCGAAAGCTCTTTGGTCTTGGCCATGGCGGAGTTTGGAGTCTGACTGTTTGAGGCTGTGGACAGGTGTCTTTTATACAGATGATGAGTTCAAACAGGTGCCATTCATACAGGTAACGAGTGGGGGACAGAAAAGCTTCTTACAGAAGACGTTACAGGTCTGTGAGAGCCAGAGATTTTCCTTGTTTGAGGTGACCAAATACTTATTTTCCACCCTAATTTACGAATAAATTCTTTACAAATCCTACCATGTGAATTCATGGATTTTTTTTTTTCACATTCTGTCTCTCACAGTTGAAGTGTACCTCTCGTGCAAATTACTGACCTCTGTCATCATTTTAAGTAGGGGAACTTGCACAATCGGTGGCTGACTAAATACTTTTTTGCCCCACTGTAAGTGAAATTTCTAGTGTATGCTGACCCATCTTATTTTAACCAAAAAAAAAACCAATCAAATTTTTTTTAGCTCCAAGACTTCCTGACTGGTCATGGGATGTTCGCAAAATAGGATATTTTAAACCCTGCTGGTCACAAGGGATTCATTTCCTCACTAGTATAACTGTAACTCCAGTCACAGCTCTGGGCAGCTTGTAATGTTTGTAATGATTTTTAAAGCCAGGCACAAACTGACGGTAGTAGAACCATCTCACTTCCTTTTTGGTCTCGGGACATGAGAAGAATGCAATTCTCCACCTGAGGATGCACCTGGCCGCCTCCCAAGTGGTCCCCAAATACTCCACTTTCCCCTGTCCAACAGCACACTCCTTTGGGTTGGCCATGAGCCTTCTCTGCCTCAGAGACTCCAGGTGTGACTGGGGTGATGCAATTGTCAGTTTATAATTTTTTGTTTCTTTATTAATATTCAGGTCTGTCTATTTGTGTATGTTACGGTACACAGAGACAGGGAACAGTTTGCTTTCTTACATGTTCTAATGTTTTTTAGTGTTTCCTGAACAAGTTTGCTCTTAAAGTCTGCATTTTGTGAGAGTGAATCTTAAGGTGCTTCAGCTCACCTCTACTGAGAATCATTAGCGTGATGGTTGGCACTTTCAATCAATCAATCAATCAATCAGTCCATTTATTGATTTCAAAATCTTATTTGGTTTTCATATGTACCCATTTTTAGTGATATCAACTTCAATAGCAGGAAATTAACTGGGCATATTCTTTTGTTTATCTCTTTTTTGTTGCACACTTTGTTTTGTTTTATGGATCCAGATTGCAAAACAAATGTTGCGTTTCCAGCACACAGACTGTGAACAGAAGGGAACAGAGTAAATGAACACAACACCTCACTTCTAAGACCCACACAGACACTGCGTGTGTAATATTAATGGAAGTGGAAGCGGTGCGGTCACACTCTCATTGAATCGACGGAAGTGTGAGGATCACAATGTTTACCTTCTTATTATGTTAAGGGTCAATTTGACCCATTCTTCTTTGTGCGTTGACCAAAGTACTGGTCATCCTTTCATTTTCTTCATGAAAATTCATGACTTTTCCTCATCTGGGATCATGAACGGGTGTGTAAACTATGGACACTTTGATGTGTCCTGGAATGTCTTTGCAATGTTTGTATATAAAATTATGTTGCAGGTCATTTTGACCCACATACTTATATGTAAGTAAAAACATGTTCAGATCCAAAATAAACATTTCTCTTTGATGTACTTTGTTTTGATTGCCTCTGAAAATACATTCTGACCCAGGTGTGTATGCAAGAAACTTTCTCTCCCCTGCTCTTGTCATGTTTTCATGTCATTTCAACACACCAAAAATGAGCTCCAGAAGGTTGACGGCTGAAAAAGCTTTATCACTGCTTTATAACTGGGATAGTGATGAAGAAAAAATGTTTCAGAGACAGAAGATCTTTCAGAGGCTGAGGACACTGTTGCTGATGATCCAGACTGCCAATTTCCCAAAGGACAGGAGGATTCTGAGGCGGAGTATGCTGCCATCTCTACATCAAATGAAAACCAAAGAATGCAGCAACCATCATCCACAGAGGATACATGGAAATCTAAAGATGATGGTAATATAAAATGGTCATTATCACCACACCAAGTCAAGGCAGGCTGTCATCTTCTAACGTCATCAAAATGACTCCTGGTCCTACAAGATTTGCCGCCATACGAGTTGATGATATTCAATCAACATTTCAGCTCTTCATATCCCCTCCAATAGAGAGGATTATACTGGACATAACTAACGTGGAGGGGAGGCGTGCATTTCAAGAGAAATGGAAGCCACTGGATCAGACTGACTTGCAGCAGTAGTAGGTGCATGATCTAAGGAGCTTGGAAAGAAAAGCATCTGGACTTCTTTAAGTTGCTTGAAGACGTTTCACCTCTCATCCGAGAAGCTTCTTCAGTTCTAGTACTGAGGAAGCTTCTTTTCAACATAATACAAGGGTTGTTTGCGCTGCTGATGTTAAGGAAATTCAGCCAGCCAGGCCTGAGGTTTTCATTCGCCAACTTGCTGTTTGGCCCGCGTCTTTTAGCGCACGCGAGAAACAAACTTCAAGACATTATGCACACATATTAACGCTCCTCCAAATAGTCACAGCTTTATTGCAGCATCTAGATTTTGTGTTTTCGTTTGTTTTGTTTTTTTTTTCTTGATGAAAAAACGGATAGTAAACAAACAGATTGTACGCTTAAAACATGATCCCTCTATGTCGGTCACTGTGTGTCTCTTTTTAGCTTTTTTTTTTTTTTTTTTTTTTTAAACAACAACTATTATTTAATCTTTAAACAACAAACAAACCGTTTAACAACTTCTACACACGGATGCTGAAGGCATAAATTGCACTATTTTATACAAAAAGCGTTTATTGACAATCATAACATTGAGAGCAAAGAAATGTAATATAATGGAGTCTTCTAAATGTCATTCGTTTTGGAATGGTCGTTTTCCCGTGTTTGTGCTGTAGTGAAGTGCACGTGACCGCAAGATGTGCACGATCTGATATCCTCGTGTTGGTGTTGTTCCCACATCATCATAATTAAGGTTGCTCCAGATTCAACATTGCAAGTGACCAATCGCATTGTGGGACAACTGGGAGTTCTTGATGTTGATGTAGTGCACCACCTGTTAAATTGCTGCTCAGTATTCTGATGCTTTGCAAAAACTGCTTTTATATGGCTACATAATCCTTAAAATCCCAAGTGCTTTATTTTGGGAAATAAATGCCTGCGATCTCCCAAAATAAAATCTTATATGCTGTTTTGCAACAACGGCAAGCTGCACAAGATGTTTATATTTTCAGTCACCATTCTACTTTGAGTAAATTTAAAGTTGCAGTTATTAGACGTTGGGAAGCAGAAGAAACAATATAAGAATACTATGTTGGGAAAGAAGACAACAGCTGTTGTATCATGCCACTCTAACCCGTGCAGTCAAACTGAGTAGCTGCAATAACGGAGACAGGAAGGAGATTGCTTGAGGTCCAGTTATTGTATGAGTAACCTTGACGGTGGGACTGTGGGAAAACATCCCGAGTATGACAATTTAGGACAAAATATCCAAACATAACGTTGTTCAGCCAGTCCATAAAACCTGAACCTAACATTATGAAAGGAAACAAGGAAGGCAAGAATGAGCTTAATGTTATTATTATTATTATTATTATTATTAGTAGTAGTAGTAGTAGTAGTAGTAGTGTTGTGCATACGCCTTTTGCACGTCCGTCTTGTGTTCACACCAGCTTCACGGTTTGTTTATAAATGCCACTGATATTCTCACAAGGGAGGTGTGGCTAACGTAGTATTTAAACTCATCCCTTTGTCAGTTTGGATCTCACTTTCAGTGGGTAATCAGAGTTCAAAATGTTCGTGCTTTGGGCGCTACGATTTGGTAAGTTATTCGACATCATTTGCCGAAATCGGTTTTGATGCGTTATATGGTTTTTGTGCGCGCGTGTGTGTTTTAATTGAATAATAATGCTTTGTGCTAATTTTTCAGCTTGGGTGATTTTTGCTTGTGGTAAGTAGGGTTAAGGTTTATTTATTTGCACAACACTGCATGATACATATTTGATATTATTATTTTTTATTATTTTTTTCTTGATTTTGTTCAAAAAAGAACATTATAAATGTTCTTTTTTGAACAACCAGAAACGACCAGAAAAAGACGGTTATTCCTTAGGTGCGAAAACGTGTTATGTATGTCGATTCGGCAATTTACAATAGTGCTGGTGAAAAATCACAGCTGGTAGCGTGACTGTGGGCGGTAGACGGATTCTCATTTCCCAGATCACCAAGGACTTTTGTTTTACCATTATAGGCTCCATTGTCGCAGTAGTCCATGTGTAACTCTCATCATGTAGAAAAAAATGTTGACAAATGAACTTGTTTTAGCCTTAACTAAGAAGCGACTCACGTGACTGTGCTTGTTGACAAACTCTGCAGGAGGAACCAGCCCAGCCTCCAGAAACAACTGTTATCGGTGAGTCCTCCTCACTCACTGTCTGTACTATTTGTGTTTTGTAGTTCAATCACTTGACCCATCTTTACAGGTTAAGCTCTGCATTAGAAGCCATGTTTCACACAAGAACAGACGGGGAGACGTAATGGTTATGTAGACTGTAGCAATGCGGTGTTTTAAAGATGACACTATTATGATTTACATATCAGAATGTACCGAAAATTGAGAGGAAAAAACTGGAAGGGCACAATCCATTTTGTTTTTAAACTTAAATCATGGGACCAGAACTGATCCTGTGTCTGTCACAAAAGTGCAAACATTGCGAAAGCTATAAGCGCATGAACCAAACAACCTCACAAAAACTTTAAATGTAAGCACAGAACGTCGGAAGCATCTTCTAGAGTCTCACTTTGAAATATTATATGTTCTACAGCAAAAGCTGTATTTACTGTTATTTATGTTATCTTTTATTTTTAGAAAAGACTGTAATGGAACATGGTATGACATCCAAGAGGCTACTTGCTGTGAAAACAAACTTTACCCTGGTGCAAGTCTCTCTTGTTGTGGAAATGAGCCTTACAATCCGGAAACAGCCACTTGTTGTAAAGTACAGCATGAGCACGACATCATAGGTAATGCATTTGTAAACTAAAATTGTAGTGGTGACATTAACTGTGCAAGAAACTGAATGTGATGGAAAAAATAATGCTTTAATAGAAATTACAGACAGGCAATAACATTTTACACATTACTGTTTACATGAACAGACATCACATGTTCAGCAGTTACACTGTGGTTCTGGTATCCGTGTCTTGTTTTTACAGCCAGTGTTGACCAGGGTCTGAATGAAAAGGTATCCAAGTGCTGTGACCTGAAGGCGTACAACCCAGTCAATGAAATGTGTTGTCAGTCAACCATCACAGCAAAACCTGGACCAATGGCTGAATGTTGTGGTAAAGGTGAGCAATGCTGGACAAACTAGTGAAAAACATCACACCAAACATACAGCATACAATTAAAACATAACATTACATCTAAACCATCACAAGATCTCAGGTGTCTGTGAATTTTTAACAATCTGATTTGCTTGAGTGTTAAACACTGAGGCTTAGCTAGTCAGGCTCCTTATTTCAGTAAGGTGTAACAATTTTATTTTAGATTCCTCAAAGCAGCTTATTTTGTTTTTTTGCTTTATTTTTGTGAATTCTTGAGTTTGTTTTTTTCATTGTTTTTCTAGTGTTTAAATTTTGGATTCTCTTTTAATTTTAATGTTTGTTCTAAACATTTTGAGTTGTGTCTGAGTTGTAGCCACTGTTTAGCATTTATGTAGTTTTAGATTTCTCTCTACATTTCATTTTTCTAATACTGAGTTTGATTTCTTGTATTGTGTTTCTTTGACGTACTTTGATGTACTTTCTTTAAGTACAACACATCATCCAATAGTACGATGTGTTGTACTTAGGTAGTTAGTTGCCTTTTCTCATATGTCAAAGGCAAATGTAAAAAAAAGAATTATTTGACGTGCTTGAAACTTTCAGTTGGGTTGTGCCAAAGTAAATAGTGTTATATACAGTAAACAGTCCTTTACAGCTACTGGTACAATCCAATCCAAGAACCACTTAACTAAAGAGAAACAAAGGAAACAAAAAACTGAGATTTTTGATTCCAGATGACATGTCTTTGTGAGAAACAAAGATGTTTAACAAATGGTGATGCTGAGTACAAGCATCATTGTTTTCAGTAGGACTATCAGCAAAATAAAGACTAAGTTATGGTTGAGTATGATTTTTTTTAAAAAAACATGTTTTTCCCCACAGAGGTTTTTGATAAGGATAAGCAGTTGTGTTGTGGTCCAACTGATAACAGGATAATTTTGGTGAGGAATTCTAGCCACCACCGGTGCTGTGGCCACAACCAGTATGACACCAAGACTCAGTGCTGCTGTACAAATAAGGAAAACATTCTGGAGATACAACCTAAAGATTCAGACTGCTGCATGGAGGACTCTCCAGCAGGTAAGCTCACGTAACTGCACATCACAACTATTTACATTTCAACTCTTAACACTGCAAACCACAACACAATAAAATATAGATTCAAATATGCAAAGCAAAACAAAAAAGTGAACACACAGACCATTTAGAAATACTAAGTGCCTCAACTTTGAGAAGCTGATCCATTTTTTTCTGTCAGTAATTATCTGTCCTGTTTTGGAGAAGATACTCTCAGAGGGGACTGTTGCCATAATGCACAGTCTCTGTGTCCAGATTTTGCGTGTTTTCTTGGTGTAACTCATTTTCTTTACTATACTTTTCAAATTTGATGATGTTGACTCTTGTTGTTGCCCACACCTCTCTTTTCTCTCTCCATCCTGCTCTGTTTGTGTGCTACTGCTGCTGCAAGTGCTGCAAACACAAGGCAGAAACACACATTGACAAATCACGTGTGTGAAGCGAAAAAAAGTGAGAGAGGGTGAAAGAAAAAAATAGAAACATGGCTACCAATAGGGAGCCAGCTTTCCTTTCTTTAAAAAAACTATAATTGATTGAGTGATAACACTTTAATTATTCAGAGGGGAATTGTTTTACATGCTCTGGCACCATCATATGCACCCCTTCTGACCATACATAGAGTACACAAACATAACATTGGGAAGACAGGTCAGAGAGGTATGAAAAAAACACAATACATGAGAAAAGAGGAGGAGAAAAAAGAACTTCTCCCAGACTGAGCTCCAAGGGGAGAGCAGTTTAAGAACAGAAAAAAACACCTCAGCACAGAAAGCACCTAAATCTTCAGGTCTTACGACATAAAATCACATGACTTGCAAGGGGGGTGGCGAGGTTAGGTATTAACCCATGTAGACAGCACGGTGGGAGTAAAGTACTCTCTCAAGTAGAACACAAGTTCTACTTGAGAGAGAGTGTCATTTGACCTGGTTAAGCAAAAGTCAACAGTGTCCAGCTGATGCATGTGACCTTAAAGGATAGGAGCAGATAGTCAAAACACAGTTATGTCATCAATGAAGATTGTTGTTCTGGCCAGTCTTGGCCTTGGGTAGCCACATGTAGGAGATAGTTGTTTGGGTTTGAACGAACAACTGCATTCCAATTTCCAAGTTGGTCTGAATGTCCATCACTGGTCATCAGGTCTCTCAATTCCCATTGCAGAGCCATGAGCTTCTCCAAGATCTTATCAATATTGCGTTCAATAAAGACAGTCTGAGTACTCACTCATCTTCAATCGTGTCGGCCAGCCTTGTGGGGTTTTGAACAACTGTAACTACTTTCTTTGTTCTATGATAAAACAGGTCCAAGCCAGCTCCAATCAGCCAGAACTCTGTTATCATTGTTCCAAACACTAGACAAGGACATAGAAGCCAAACAGGAAAGATAAGGGAGGGAGAGGGAAATAGGATGCATCCGCCTCCGCCAAGAGCAGTAATAGATGATTATCAATATGACAACCGCTAACAACAATGTTGCTTATGCTAAACAGTAACAAATTTTGTATTTTCTATTTTCCTTTGATCATCTCTTATCTTCACGAAGTCCAAAACTAATCATACAGTAGTTAAAGGAAGGTTGTGTAAATTACTGTAGCTGATGCCTGTATGTTGACTTTCTCTTTGTCTCTGCAGTTCTTCCATGTGGAAATATAACCTTCAACAAACATACGCAACTATGCTGTCAGTTAAATGTTGTTCACAAATCTCCACAGAAGTACAAATGTTGTGATAAAAGTAAGTCGAGCTAATTATAGAATAAGCATTCCACTTAAACACAAGAACAGTATTTTAAAGCTATACTGCATGATAAAAAGGTAAACCCAGTGGTAGCATAACATGAACTTAGCTACGATTACGATACACTGTATGTGTTTCAGTTTTTAAGATCTGGATCTTTTCCACAGGGGCATATGATGTGGAAAAGGAGCTGTGTTGTGGCCCAAGTAATAACAAAATAATTCTAATGAGGAATTCCGGTAATCACCAGTGCTGTGGTCACAACCATTATGACACTGACACTCAGTGTTGCTTTTTGAATAAGGAGGGTGTTCTTGAGATTCAACCTAAGGATCTATCTGGCTGTAAGTCATTTTTATGTGAAAGTCAGAACTTGCCAAAGACAAATTCATACAGATATTAGAAATCTATTTTTAAAAAGTGTTTACTTTTAGTAGTTTAAAAGTTTTATACCTAACTTTATATTTAATTTAATTGCAATTCAAAATCTTGTAAAAAAAAAACAATGTCAAGATTACACTTTGTTCCATCTGGCACCATTTTATAAACCAAATCCTATTATTTGTTTTATTTATTTGTTTATTTTCAGTCAAAAGCCTTTATCCTTTATGTCCACAGGTGTGAGAGAAAAGGTAAGAAATACACTCCAATAAATGTAGGGTTCTTATTCTCTTTGTATTCATTCATACAGTGATCAGTAAAGAAACATTTTGGTCCTTTATTTGCCAATATGGGTGCATTAAAACATCCTTTTTATTTCTTTTTTTTTTTGTCAGACAGTTGAGCGCCAGTCTAAGTGGTAAGTTGACTAAAGGTTTTACTCTTAATATAACTTTATTCAAATGTCACAACATTCAGATTTCGTGGAAGTCAAAGTCCAAAGTGGTCCCAGTGGTAGGAACATTAGGAACTGTAATCCAAATACTGGAAGACTGGCTCAAGCAGATTCCAGGGACAACATCTGCAGTGTCATTGTTGTGCTGTATGAAAAGCAGAGGCAGGACACAATGCAGGACTCAGAGACAAAGGAATTAACTGAAGGAGGCAGCTTAATTCACTGTAACAAAATGCTTAAAAGTACAAGTATACAAAACTCAAAAACCAAGAGCTGGGGACTGAAACTAGGAACTCAAAACTAGGGATAAAAAAGGGAACACGCAGGCAAATGCAGCAAACTGGGACGACGCAGCAATGAGCAGAGGGAGACTGAGGACTTAAATGCACAGGATAACAAGGGGATGGGCAACAGGTGGAAAAAATCAGACATAACAAGACAAGGGAATTAAAACTGAACACAATGCACTTGAGACATGGACTATCAAAATAAAACAGGAAACACAACACAGAGACAGAGAGCGAGGGACAGCAAGAGAGCGAGGACAGTGAGAGAGCAAGGGAGACATGACAGGCCGGGGAGAACACAGACGAGACCAAGACAACGAGAACATGAACTAAATAACTAACTAAAACTAAATAAACAAGTAACTAATAACTATCAATACAAATGATTAAACCAGGAAGCACAAGGAAACTGAAAATGCCAAATAAAGACAAAAAAAACATAGATCATCACAATAATAACAAGTTGATGTGGACTGTTTGTGTTTATTTTTGTCTTTGTACATCCACAGCACTGAACCAAAAACACATCTCTGTGGGTCGTTATGTTACAATCCAAAGGAACGTCGCTGCTGTGAGAGAAATCAAGAATCTCACTGGTTCTGTGCCTCAGGTAACACCGTCTCCATGTTTGTTTGTTTTGATATGTGGTTGCCTTATCTGTCAGTTACCATCTCATGGGACTTACCCATCACTCTGTGATGCCAGCACGGCTTCCAGCAAAGCAGTTAGCTCAGTTTTTTTTATCTTGTGTGAAAGAGAAAAACATCTTTCAAAGAAACACTTTCAAACTAAATATCTTAAATCTGAAGTAACACTATGGCAGAATAGCACATTAAGAAACTGAGATATTGTACTTATTTTTGATGGATTTTTGCTAATTTGGAAGTCAAAAATCTCAAATGCAATTCCTTCTGGGAAAGGAACATCTGTACCTCTGTACTTCTTTTTTTGTATTTTTGATTTTGAATTGCACTTTGTATTTTCTGAATGTTCTCAAGTCAATTCAGGTCTCTTCTACAGAGTCATGCTGTTATAAGCAATCATTTTACATCGTCTAACTTGCAGAACTGGCAGAAGTTCCTCCAAATCCTCTATTTATGTCAAAGCATTAATAGGAATTTCATGGTACAAGTAACTCAAGTCCTGCGCACTACTGAGAAGTGAATGGCTTGATGTTTTTTTGTTGGCATGTAGTAAAATGGGTGCATTTAAGCTGTCATCTTAAGAAAAAGACTGCTATAAGCCTGCCAAGAAAGTGTCCTTCCTACCAAAATTTACCAGAGAAACATTTTTTAGGAATTACCTTTACACAAAAAGAGCAGAAACAAGTTGTGTTAAATTCTAATCTTAGGTGTGTGAATACGTTTTTTGTTTACTATACTTTCTTGGGAATAAAGAACCAAAAGGACAAAAGCTGTTTTTGTCCGACTTTAGTCCCCCAGGTTGCTGAAATACATAAAACAGTGAACAATGTTTCTTCATACAAACTGAAAGATTTAGTACTTCGCAAAATTATGTCTTATATTTAATGACAGTGAAGAATGTCACGTCATACTTGCAGACAGTGAAGTACTATCTGTCTTCCATCAGGAAAGATGGAATGATGCGTAAAAGAAAAGCAATGCAATGACGTCTGAAAAAGGTTGTAAACAAGCCTGCATGTATTGAAGTGCTTTTATTTTCACTCTATGGATACAGACATCTAAATGTTTAGTAGCAACCTGTTTTAATGTAACATGTCTGTAGTGCCAATGTTGTCATTATGTGCAGCATTAGTGTAGGGCTGAAATGTGTCATAAAAAATCTCCTGGCATTTTGGCCCACATGACAACCGTAACTTATCACATATCTTCTTCCATCATCCTATAAATCATTAAGCTTTGTAATAAAAAATAAATAAATAAAATAAAAATGGTAGAGCAGTGTTTCCCAATCTTTTGGAACCATGGCACATATTTCACATGAGTAAAATCACACAGCACACCACCATTGATCATTTTTCCCAGCACACCATGCATAGCAGAATTGGCTCGGTTTGTCCCCAGTATACCTTTTTTGCTTTCTTCAGACCACTACTCATACTAGGGCATTCATCTGGGTCAGAATTTTCTCCAGGATCCAGGTCAGATTGACTACTTATTCTTTTCAATATTTATTGCTTTTACACACTGAGTTGTCTCACTCAGCATGATTATTATGTAATTTCTCCTTGGTCTTCTTCTGTTTTACTGGCAGTTGGCAACCTATTTAATTAGAGGAGGTAGTTGTACTTCCCTCTAGTGGTAGATAATGTAATTGTTCTGCCCATTACTCGCACCGTTCACTTACAGTACTAATCAGGTGGAACCACATAATCTTCCACGGTACACCTGATCATTTCTCACAGCACACCTATGAGCAGCAGGTGGGTAGGAAACACTAGTTTAGCTTGTGTTTGAGCATTTTGTCCTTGGGATTAACCAGAGTGTCTGGCTGGGTTCGAAGTGCGCTGAGATGTCATGCTGGTAGGGCAAACTCCTTACGACACCAACTGACTGTAACCTACAATCCAGTTTTGAGATTCCTTCCCAGGGGCCTTGACGCCCACTCACATCTTCACTCAGTCAGTTAACCTCAATAGGTCACATGATGGTTTCACCTGAAACCTCTGCTAATAATGACTCACATCCTTTTTCACAACTTGGCCCATTTGATGAGGTATGGGATCAATAGTGGGTCAATGACTCTCTTAAGGGACAAATCCCACTACGGTTTAAGTATTTGGGACTCTCAGTCTCCACCATTTGTTTTGGACTGAAGAAGCTTGTCAGATACGAGGTGAAGCAAAGAAGTCTGGTCATTTTGTTTTTCCAGGCTCCTTAGATTACCAGGATGACCTGGATGATTGAGACCTACGCTGACATTCTTTGATAAATCCTTTAAAAACTATAATGAGATTTGAGAATAATTAAAGAATAATCATTAGAGGCACTAAAAAGATTACTGACGTAACAATAAACTTCAAACAGCAGCTTGTTTGTTTTAAAAAAAACTGCCTGGAGCTCTGAATGGGTTCATGAACTTTGCAGTACCCCTGTAACTTGTTATGTCAAGTTACAGGGGCAGTTGTTGAACCAGAAAGTCAGCCAACTTTTAGTTTCTGCTTACGAGATGTTTTCCACTCTCTCCACTTTCCCACTGTTTCTCTTTCACTCTGATTTTCGCACATTTGGCTTCACATGCTTCAGTTTTTTTGTGGTTGGTAATTCCTCCACATCTGTCTAATGTTTTGCCTTTCGGAGTTTTTCCCAGACGTTAAGGGTTTTAAAAGTGAATATGGGTTAAGCCCACACTAGGGTCTTTCCCTTCCTCTGAGGAGATTACATCACCTCTTGCTTACGTTTCGCAAGATATAAAACATCCAACTCTTGCTGGTAAAAACAAAGCATGATTTGGCATTTTAGCATTTTTAACATGTGGATAAGCAATACATGGCAGAGGAGAGGGAAGGAAGATCAGATTGTTGATTGCTTCACAGACATGACTGAGCTGAAATCTCAATTTTATCATCAGTACAGTGCAAAGGATGGGAAAATAAGCAGGCTCTTACTTGTGAATATGAAAGAGGGTATTGTATTAGAAAATGCAGCTACAAGTAAACATGCTGAATGTGAACATGTATAATTTGTTCTCTCTCAGACCCTTTGAGTCATCTTTTGTGGACATTATTCATCTCAACATGTTTACTCTGCACTCACTCATCTTTCCACCCTTCTGACCATCACACCTCTCTATTTAGGTCAAAGGAAGACACCACCCACTGTGTACAACCCCCATACACAAGTCTGTTGTGATGGATGTGTATCAGGAAAGAAGCCTTGGATAGATCAAGTAATGTTTTCATTGTTCATTTTTTTTTTCAACCCTGATCAACTAGATGAATTTTTCATTTCAGTGCAAGTCAACAATGTCTGTGGCAAAATCAACCCACTCTTTCCTTATGAAGCCAGAAGACCAAAGCACTGTTCCTTAAAAAAGAGAGAGAAAAATGTATTAAGGCCATACTAGTGAGATTTTGACTAAGTAAATGTTAGCACATACATTACAGTATTAAATTCAGTTAAAATAACTTAAACTGTATAGAGCTAACAACAGGGTCCCAGTCATTCCAGAAATGCAAGTTCTTTGTATGCACCTTCCACGAGAAAGCATGGAGCTCCACCCCGCTCCTTTTATAAAGTAACTGGGTGTTTTTAATGTGGTGCGTAAAAGTCATCTAAAGGCATACTTACCACTGCTGCAAAAGGATACCAAGTCTGGTAAGACTAAAACAAGACACATTATGAAATTAGATGTACTTACAGTTTTTTACAGACGCTAGGACACATTTCTCAATACTTAGGTCACTTTTGCAAAACTCCTCACACAGTGAGCACAACAGAAGTCTATGTGGGCTAAACTGAGGATCAGTTATCATTGTTTTGGCACAAAATGCATTCAATGACTACATCTCTCAAATTTCATGAATTATTTTCTCACTCAGACACAACAACTGCCAAAAATCTTTGTACGTACAGGACATTTTGCATGTGCTTACATACTGTTTTCAAAACTGTTAAACTTATGGCCAAAACAATAACACAATGCAAAACTTAAAAAGACAGCAAAATCCAACAGCAATATTTTAGTGAAACATATTTTAAATCTAAAAATGCAGTTTAACCAGCCACAGCTTATTCTCATTGTAGATGAACATCTACACAGGTGTTACTCCTTCAATTTTTCAACTCCTTCAATTCTGGCATGCCAGAAGATTCTTTCCTAGGTGTATTGCCCTAGATGACATAAGATTTGATGTGGATGAGAACCTGTGGCCAAATGGAGGAGACCGAGTAGATTAGCATTACTATTGTATGTGTATCAGTGGATGGTGTGTATACAAATTCTTGTATTTTGGGATTACTTAGTGCAAAAAAATAAAAATACATAAACATAAATACATGATGTCTGATTCATTCCAGTAACATATATTGAAATTATAAACAGAGATGCGTCCTTGATTTACACAAGAAAACACTGTGTAATGCTACATGTTGTTAGTGTTTTTTAGGTCATTGTTTTGTGGGTGACAAAGTGTGTTTGTCGGCTGTCAACCTTTGCTAGTGTTCTGGAAGAATGAGGTTATTTGAGACCTGAATAAAGTGTTTTGGTAGTTGTAGTGCATTTTGAATGTGAAATGAACTGCTTTGCCAAGCTGAAGGTCAGTTAGGAGAATTGTGTGAAGAGTTTTGCAAAAGTGACCTAAGTATTGTGAAATGTGTCCTAGCGGCTGTAAAAAACTGTAATGTAAAATTGTAACCCTTTTTCTTTGCTTTTAATATTACTGATTTTCAATTTTTCATCTTTTTATTTTCCAAAACTAATACATTTTTGTGTTCACCTATGTGCAATAAAATTTTAACGTTACAGAGACAGGTTGTGTCACAACGCTGCAATGTTACTGTATTATCTCTGATTCTTCCAGTGCTGTGGAGAGACGCCGTATGGCTCAGCACAACGTGGAGTTCTGTGTTGTAATAAGACCTTGTACGAGGGCAGAGACGATGGAGAGGAATGTTCGGAGATAGGTATTCCTTACAACCCGGCTAAAGGGACCATGTGTTGTTCTCACTTTCATGGCAGCCCAGGACAACACTGCTGTGGGACTGAAATTTACCAGCCTGATGTTGAGATTTGCTGCAATGGACACAGGTGATTGTGTGTGTGTGTGTGTGTGTGTGTGTGTGTGTGCGTGTGTGTGCGTGTGTGTGTGTGCTTCACATGGATTATTAAAGAATTTCTTCTTTCTGAGTCTCTGACAGTATTTGGCACAATTTGAGATCAAATTTATTGTGGAAAACTGTCTGTTTGCTTGCCACCATTCCAGTAATTTATCTATTTAGAAGAACTAAAATATTTAGGAGTTTAATTTATTGTACCATTCAATATTTTGTATTGATAAATGGGTTGGAAACCGTTGTAATGTTATCAGAGTTATCACCCAAATCAGCAGCTATTTATATCTGGGTTTTAGTTCTTCATTTATGTTCAGTTTTGTATCAGTTGAACTGGTTGAGTCTTGGCTGCTCTCATAAGTTCGTTTCTACTTGTAGTAGCTGTGAAAGTGTGGTTGAGAATGGCTCTGGGTATAAATGCATTCTGTGTAGATCCTGACGGAGTGCTGAAACTGCAGCTCCAATATTTTTCTTTCACTGTGTAAACCCTGTGCTGAAGAAATGAAGATAATACCTTTCAGGCTGAAATCTATCAATATAGATAATGGCTCATATAACTCAGGCTCCAATAAGCTTACATTTTTCATCTCACTCTCCATATTTGATATTAATTGATACCTCTGTTTTCCAACCAGACATCCCAGACTGAGAAACATCCACTGCTGTGGGGTCAAAGCCTACAACATTAAAGACCCACAGATGAAGTGCTGTGCAGGAACACTGTACAATCTGACATCATTAGATGAGCATGGGGGGGATGCGCAGTGCTGTGGATCCATTCTGCAAAAGCCACAGGTAGAGTCAATGATATTGATGGCGTCAACAAAGTATTTTGTATTTCCTACCACTGCTTCACCCCCTTTAAACAGGCTTCTGCCTGTTGTAGGCACGAAACATGATTTAAAGTTACTTTTGGCTACAGTGGTTAGCATAACTGATGCTAACTTTTAATGCTAGATTTTTTTGTGAAGGAACATGAAGCGTATTTTTTGAAGAAAATTAATTGATATAGGTCTGGGGAAAAACTTAAGAAAGCAGCAGCTCCCTCCCACACTCTTAGAAGGGATGTGTTAAAATTGACACATCATGTGTTAAATTTTAACACATGTGCTGCATCAGATTAGGGACAACACATGATGTGTCAGTTTTAACACAATTAATGTGTCTGCTCCTTTAACACATCTTCTGTGTTAAAAAATGTAAACACAAAGATGTGTTATTTTGACACAAAGATGTGTTAAAATGTGTACATTTCAATTTTTTTTAAAAAAGGAGAAAAAAGATGGGTATATATTATACACTTATTGAATTCCATTTTTTATTTGGCATATTATAAATCATTACAAACTGAATGAACAACAACTGTCAGAATCTTTTCAATTAAAATGTTTTAAATTCAATTTTAGCCAAAGCTATATCACAATTTTTACTTTACAAAATCAAACAAAATTCATATCTGACTAGCTTTCTATCTCTCTAGATCATTAAAATGTCAAAAAAAATTGAAAAAAGGGCAATCATATATATGATTGCCCTTTTTTCAATTTTTTCAATATACACTCAACAAAAATATAAACGCAACACCTTTGTTACGGCTCCCATTCCCCATGGGATGGACGTAGAGAACTAAAATTCATTCCAGATACACAATATAACCATCCCTCCCAAACAGTGGTCACAAATCAGTCCAAATGTGTGGTAGTGGGCACATCTGCTATATTGAGATAATCCATCCCACCTCACAGGTGTGCCACATCAGGATGCTGATCTGACATCATGAGTAGTGCACAGGTGTACCTCAGACTGCCCACAACAAAAGGCCACCCTGGAATGTGCAGTTTTGTCTTACAGCAAAATGCCACAGATGCCACAAGCAATGAGGGAGCGTGCAATTGGCATGCTGACAGCAGGAATGTCAACCAGATCTGTCGCCCGTGCATTGAATGTTCATTTCTCAACCATAAGCCGTCTCCACAGGCGTTTCAGAGAATATGGCAGCACATCCAACCGGCCTCACAACCGCAGACCTCATGTAACCACACCAGCCCAGGACTTCCACATCCAGCAGGTTCACCTCCAAGATCGTCTGAGACCAGCCACCCAGACAGCTGCTGGAACAATTGGTTTGCACAACCAAACAATTTCTGCACAAACTGTCAGAAACCGTCTCAGGGACGCTCAACTGCATGCCCGTCGTCCTCATCGGGGTCTTGACCTGACTCCAGCTCGTCGCCGTAACAGACTTGTGTGGGCAAATGCTCACATTCGATGGCGTCTGGCACGTTGGAGAGGTGTGCGCTTCACGGATGAATCATGGTTCACATTGTTCAGGGCAGATGGCAGCTGAGAATGTCCCAGTTCTTGCATGGCCAGCATACTCACCGGACATGTCACTCATTGAGCATGTTCGGGATGTGCCTGACCGGCGTATACGACAGCGTGTACCAGTTCCCACGAATATCCAACAACCTCGCACAGCCATTGAAGTGGAGTGGACCAACATTCCACAGGCCACAATTGACAATCTGATAGACTCCATGCGACGATGTGTTGCACTGCATGAGGCAAATGGTGGTCACACCAGATACTGACCGGTTCTGGGTCCCCAGACCTCCAATGGCGCAAAAAACTGCACATTCCAGGGTGGCCTTTTGTTGTGGGCAGTCTGAGGTACACCTGTGCACTACTCATGATGTCAGATCAGCATCCTGATGTGGCACACCTGTGAGGTGGGATGGATTATCTCAATATAGCAGATGTGCCCACTACCACACATTTGGACTGATTTGTGACCACTGTTTGGGAGGGATGGTTATATTGTGTATCTGGAATGAATTTTAGGTCTCTACGTCCATCCCATGGGGAATGGGAGCAGTAACAAAGGTGTTGCGTTTATATTTTTGTTGAGTGTATATATATAATGTTCTGATATAATCCAGACAATACATGAATTAAAATTTTTAAAGGTAACAATTGTCATCTTCAACAAATTGTCAACATTTAACAAATGTGCAGTTGCATGCAAACAGAAAAACATACATTTTGGCGAATATAGCATCCAGGTTATACAATTTTGTACCTTGGGTTTAAATACAAAAATCAAAAATTTCAGCCAATCAGTTCATATTGTCTGACCTTTCCACTGCATAGGCATAAAAATGGTCAGTCCTGATAAGCAGTGTATTTGACAAAGATGCCAAATGAGGTTTCTCACCTCTGTGAACAGAGACTCTCTACATTTTGGACAGGTGAACATTTTACTTGCATCCTTTAATCTGTGCAATCAGCTCCAGTACTTTGGTTTTCCTTTGGGTGGACAGCGGCAGGTCATAGACAAAATCAAAGAAGGTGAAGACGGAGCCAAGTGGTGCTGGATAGGACAAGTTACATACCCAGTACAGTTTGAAAAGCTTATCCACAGCACACGTCAGGCCATCATTCAGAGAAATGGTTACTCTGTCATTCTTAGCAACAATGATGTACTGCCTGGTTGCCCTCTTTAGATCACCGATGCATATCAGCTGGGGTTGGTGTGTTGTGGATGATGCTTCAGGATCACTGCAAAGCGATGCAATACTTGTTCCAGGCTTGGAGATGGGGGAAGATAAAGATAGTATTCAGTGAGGTGTAGACAAATGCTTTCCTCAGGTAAATACCGTGAGAACTTTACTGAATACATACCAGTGCAAAAAAGGCTGCAACAACTGGCACCAACTGGTGGGAGTAGGTGTGTTAACACATGGCGGGGGGGTTCTTGTTTCCAGGGCAGCTATTGATTTGAGCTTCGGAATGATACTGGCTTCCCATTTTCGCAAAAAGAGATCCACCTTTCCTCCTGTAAAATTGCCAAACTCCAAGTCCAGCCTACGGAAATAAAAGAAGTGTTTAAGTTTAAAATGAAGCATTAAATACATTAAATCAAAAGTACATTCTGTCCATTTGGTAGCTGTATGGCTAAGATCAAACTTTACAGTATCACATTTCTGTTACCCATTCCACATCTAGCTTACCTACACAGTTAAACAACAATTTACTTGGAGTGGTATTTGAATACAAGTCCATTATTCCTTAATTTTAGCTATGATTTGGGTCCCATCAGACCCTGAGAAAAAATTAGGACTTTTTAGCTGATGTTCAACTTTCTAGCAGACAATTTCTTATGTTGTCTATCTGCGGTTTGTCCTGTAGAGCTTTTTTGTTGAAAATAGTGCTGCTGAAAGCAGAGTTTCATACAGGTTTAGGTGATTTTTTTGTAGGGTTTTCACTTCCACGAGCAGCACTCTCTGCATTGTCATTTGATGTCCCTACTATTAGATAGTCATTTGGTGGTAAGACTAAGATTTTGGACCATGTGAAAAGTGATGCTCATTGTAATCAGTGCGCAGGGAGTAATGATCAAACTCTGAAGTTATAAAACTTTCAAAATATTCACTAGGAGCTCATAAACATACCTCCAAATGTATCGACTCCTGTTACATACTTTGTATGCAAAACACAACTGAGTGGAGAAGGAGTACATAAACCATTACCAGAGAACCAAGCAACTTACCAGACTTGGCATGTCCAAAAACCGTGGGTACTCTCCGAATATTCCAGGCTCTGAGACTGGTGTATGTTTCCTCCATGCCTGACATGATAATTGGAAGGTTCTCAGCTGAGGGCCGCAATAACTTGGGTGACCCACTCATCTGTGCTGCTGGTATTCCCATCCTCTCGCCTGAGCTTCTTGTCTTCACCACAGTCATCTGTCACTTTTCGCTTCTTATAATGTCTCTGCCCCTGGTCGAGATTCCGTCTAAGGTTGCGCAGTTTAGTCTCTAGGAATCCACAATGAGAGACTGGATCATAATAATGCTCCTGAGGAAGAAAGGACAGAGGTATATGGGTAACAGCTGAGCAATTTTAACTGAGAAAAAAAGCTCTAATAAATAATTAGATAAAGGTTAAACGATACACAGTAAGTGGGAACAAGTGCAATTTACAGTATGTAGTGGAATTTACATTATTAAAATGCTAAATTTACTTACAAATCCTTCCCCCTGTCCTGCCACTTAAGGGTGGAAAAGTGGTGAGGATGCTTTTTGCTACAGTTAGCTTCTCTGCACTAAGAGGGTAACTGGAAAACAAAGGTAAACTTTTTTACTTCTGTGCACTTCAACATTTTTAAAGGAAAACATTCATTGCAAAATTTTAACAAAGTACAGTAAAGTGCGATACTTACTAACCACACCTCTCCACCAAATCCCCAATGCAAGTCTTCACAAGGAGCCTCCTCGATGGCACCGACAGGTTTCATACTCCTTAAGAATCTGTGGGGCTTTCCTGAGTGACTTCAGGGGTTGACTTTGTTCTTCTGTGGTAATGGTAGACTGTGTAAAGGCAACACCAGACACTTTACCTCTCTGCAATAATCTTCAAAGTCATGACAGCAAATTTCCACAGAGCATAAAAGCACGAGTTTACTCAAAAAGCTGCAGCAGAAGAAGGCGGTTTCTTAACTACGTGATTATAACGCAATGACTAAAAGAAATTCTGAATAATAAATAAATTGATTTTATCTTCTAGTTGCTACTTGGTGAATAAATCTGATCCTGACTAATAGTGATGTCTGATGTCTGTGGCACTGCTGACAATAAGAATTTTTTTTTTTTTTTACAAATTTCTTTCTCATCTATAAAAGTGGTTACAAGGACTTTGACAGATTCTAAGTTGTCATATGTGTGCTGAAAAAATGAAACACATGGCTAAATAAGTAAGATAATTTGCATGGTCAAGTTGCTGTTGTTTGGTTTTTTAAATAACACTGACTATTACTTCCTCAGAAGTTCTGCATAAAAAAGAAACTATATCAGAGCATGTTTCCAGCAATAAGCCTTAAAAAAGAATGTGCACATACTTTAGTTAATCATACTAGATGCAAAAACTGCTTTAACTGCTTGAAAAAATAATTATCTCTGTCAATATGAGGTATATTTCATGTTAAAGTTACTCAGTCTTTATTCCTATTCTCTGCTAGTAAACGAATGGTCGCGGTGATAACTACATTTGCTATATTCAGAGCTAACGACAATATTGTCATTTTACTCAACACTGCTACGGTTAGGTGCTGACTCTGGCGTTGCTCATAGACAACATAATGCCTGTCGGAGCATTTTAACCAGCAAATTACTGAGCTGCTAATTTTAGGTCCTGTTGTTAGATTCTGAAAATAACACAAAATGTGTTAAACTGTGCAACACATCAAGTGTGTTAAGCGTTTTACACATTTTTTCAATGTTTACACATTTTCTTACACATGTTATGTTAAAATTTACACAAAATGTGTTAATAGTGTAACAACACATTTTTTGTGTCATTTTTTAACACATCCTTTCTAAGAGTGTACTACGCCATTGAAAGTACTGTTTAGTAATGAATGTTATACAACTGGAAATCTTCTAAATAGCAAAGTTGAATATCGGGGTTGCACCCATAAAAAGCTTGCCAAATTTTCTCTGCTAATGTTACAATGTTTTTGTAACAAAGAGCTGATAACTGAGGATGTAGCAAGATTATTGGCTTAACATGTAATGTGGCCTGACTGAATTAACACAATGCCTCAGTGACTGCAAACAATTATGTTTTTATTAACAATAACACATATCTTTTCAAAACCAGGAGATTTGCTGCTCAGGTGAGGACAAAGAGGTGCTTTACACTGTCAAGACAGGATTTGGATGCTGTGGTCACCTCTATTACAACACCACTTTGTGGTCGTGCTGCGCTGGGAGGCTTACATTAATCAATGAATCAGAACAGGATCAGAGAAAGATGATTAATGGTCAGTCGCATACATTTAGATGTCCTCTCACAAAGTAGAACTTCATTTTGTGTCATTTTAACATGATGGCACAGCCCAGATTCTGCATTTTACCAATAATATGTCTATACACTTTTTTTTTCAGAATACCGACATTTCTCTGTGAATAATCTGAACAAAACTTCTCTTTGCAATAAAGGTATGAAATATATACACATATTGGAATGCCATTGAAAAATAATGTGTATTTGTAATGCAATGTTCTGCATCTCTGTTTAGTGCGCATTGGGATTGTGGAAAGTGTGTCTCTGCATAGCATTGTTTTCAAGAGCATGCTAAAAGTCCATGGGAAGAAGGCCAAAGTCAAAGCTTTGTCTTTGCCGTACACCCTGAAAATAGTTGATCACTGCAGCTCCCCTAAACTGATTCCTGGGAAGATCTATATCTTTAACAACGTTAATATTTTCACTGATTTCAATCATCAATCTGTTCTTCAATCACTGCATTTCATTTTTTCCAACTGTTCACCTTAGACCAGTAATCACATTCTAGTTACAACTGTATTCTTACTTGTGTTACAAAGGTCATCTCCTTGAAGACAGATTAGAAGAAGAGAAAATCATTAAAAGTGCCATATGGGCATTTCTTTCATTTTAGTGCATTGAAGGACAAGAACGTGCAAGTACAAACTACTTCGAGCTTGAAAGTAACATGCACATTGATCCCAGCCAAGCAGCTAGAGTCCTCATTCTGTTTATTTGGGACTGTAGTCTAACTAGTGTGATGGTACACCTAAGGTCATGTTAGAGTAATGCAAAAAAAGATAAGATGAATAAAAATTATTTATTTATAAAACTATTTAAAATGTAAAGTAATTAAGGAAGTAATAACTACTTCAAAATCACCAAGAAATGTCAAACTTTAATTACTTTAGTTACAATTATGTCTTTACTTGTGTTACTTTTAAAAAAAACAATGAGCAATGTGTAATTTCTTACTGTTTATGGGAACCATCCCATCTTTATGTAACAGTACAACATTCAACCTTACAGACCCACACAACAAAAAAAGAAGATATAAACGTGATCATCTTTAGGTATAGCCACAATTACCAGCAAAGTTAGTGGAAAAACAGCTCAAAATTTTCAAATAGCCAGTTCAGTAGAGTTCTCTGGAATTGACACAGTCATCTTAAGCAGCGGTCCCCAACCTTTTTATGCCCGACAATATTTTCATGGACGGACCTTTAACACACGTGAAAAGACCCAGGAAAACCGAGTTAACGAGCAAAACGATAACAAAATAACGCTGAAAACTGATAAAAACCCTGAAAACCATACATTTCATACCTGAGCCTCTACTCTCGCAGCCTGGTACCAAACGACTCACGGACCGGTACCGGTCCGAGGCCCGGGGGTTGGGGACCACTGATCTTAAGCACTGCTCAGGGTCTTAGGGTCCTTTTTCAGGTTCTTGACAAGAATTGAATCCTGTTTGCAGCAATGGATAGATGCTTCTCACAGTGAAATCAATGTATTGCACTAATCTCAATTGCTCAATGTTGTACACCACTGTATTTTTTGTGTTTCTGCAAGGTGAGCCCACTTAATTGTTGCATTGTTGCATACATGAAAAAGCTAAAACTGTTTTTTTAAGTCAAACCCACACTATTGAATGTATGCATGTATTATAAATCATATGTTTTATTTTACTAGCTAAAGCTAGAGAACAATAAGCACTTACTTCTGAATGCCATAGATGTTATAAGAATTGCTATTTCTTCTTAACTACCCAACTGTGTTCACCTTTGTGTAAGCTGTAGTTACTTTTTAACGAGAATGTGATTTACGTAATGTGATTAAAGATAGAGTACTGTAACTGGCAGATGCAGAGTGGGTACTATGGATGAGCCCCAGGGGTCCAGGCTCACCCAATAAAGTTATAGTGCCTCCTGAGCTGAATTGTATGCTATACTGTAACTAAGTTACACTAATTCACACAATTTGGTGATTAAAAAAAACGCCAAACAAACCTTGGACCCATCCAGGTCAAACTTTGGGAAGTGCCTTTCTCTTTGAAACAAAAAAAAAAAAAGAAAAAAGAAAGATTCGTCAGGTTGTGAAGCTAGTTTTAAATCATGACCCTTGTGGAGCAGGGAAATTATTTTACTGCTATTGTTAAATAATTGTCATCATTACCATTGCATTAATAATATAATCTGGAGTTTATATTGCATTCAGATGTTTAAACAGTGTGTGTCTTTCAGAGAGACTAAGTTGCAGGCTGACAGGAAGTTGCAGGTTTGCAGAGTGTGCCTTTTGCAGAACTGAAACCGAAAGCAGAGTCTAAGTGTAGGTTATTTTGAGGAGCATTTGAGGACGAGACACAGACAGTTAAGAGGTGACACAAAGAGCATGTGAGGTCAACACATACACACATATTAGTTAGACTTATTTAGAGGAGAGATCAGTTATGTCTAGACAAGAAAGAGGAACAATTCACTTTGAGACAAGAACGGAAAGTACCAAGCCATGAAAATAGAAGATGATTTTCTGGGTGAAAAGTCATGATGATGTTGATCTGATCTATGTATAAAATGTACCGGTGACGCATGAAGGGGCGTCAGTAAACAAACCCTGATGCTATAAAATATCTGTTCATGCTTTGATTAAGTCGAGGACTACTGGCTGTCTGCGTACAGAGTGTCTTCCCACACGTGTGTTCATTAAAATCATTGTTTGACCAAAGAGCTTCTGGACCAAGAGTGGTTTGTACTCTCCCTCCTCAATTTTGAACCTTAACATTTGGGGGCTTCGTTCGGTGGTTGAGGAGGGAGGATTGGAGGTGTAGACGGTGATGTATGGTCCGTTGTGGTCGGACAGGCAGGCGTGACCCGGCAACCAAACTGAGGGGACAGGCGCCTTTAAAAAGAGGTAGGCACAGGCCTGTTGATTTTATCCGAAGTGTGCTGAATTGGATGATAAAATTAAATGTCTATTCAGTAAAAGTTGCCGGTAAATGTCTGCTTTGATTTTGATGAGAATCTCATGACAGTACTGAGGATTTAAAAGCAGTTGGACTGCTGGTAATGATTGAATGCGGTTGGACCGCTAAAAGGAAAAGCAGTTGGACTGCTCAATGTTTTTAGTATCTTAGGGAATTTGGTTATTTTTTGGTTATAAGGTTGGACCTGCTTCAGTCTTACACTTTGTTGGGTGTTTTACTGTTGTTTCAAAGTATTATAAATTACTCAAGAACGCCAGTTGGACTGGTAGGAAGCGCAGTTCTCGGAGGTAATGCTCCCTCCCGGCCAAGGACGCTTGGCCCTGACCTATCGGCGAATAGGGTTAGTACGGTTGGCAACCGGGGAGAACTTGGGAACCTCCAAAATAGCTAGGAGTTAGAGTCTCCTTACCGTTTGGAACGGTATCTGCGCTTTTTTGGGCAGCAAAGGTTGGACCTTGGGTGTTGGACACTTTTAAATTGAGTTAGGGACTTTAGAGATGAGGCCAGAAACTGTTGGACAGATACTGGTTAATTGATTACAAAAAAGTTGGACTTTTATCGGTTAGACCGTTAACTTAAATTTTTCGAAATTCGGTAGGTGTTAAAAGGCATAAAATCTGTGCAGTTGTAAATATAAGACGTCTTTGTGAATATAAAATAATAGATCTCTGTGTGAAAGGAGTCTGAGGCAATGCTGGAGCTATTTTTAGACGGTGTGTGTGAGTGTGAAAATGCAAATGAGTAAGCAGTGAACTGTTTAAGCCACCGTTGGTTTTACAAATACTGCTGCAAACATTGTTGAGTGTGTGTTTAAAATGCCATTTATGTTTATTAGAGGACTATAAATAAAGTTTTGAGTTGCCGTAGTGGATGCATAGTAATTGACTGAAGTTGGATGTAGATATATAAATATATTGAGTGCACTGTGTATACTTAAGATTAACATATTACTTTCAGTAGTAACTTCTCTCCAGCAATAGTTGCTGGTGTGTTTTATTTTTTCAATTTCTTGTGTGAATGCGGTGACTAGAAGGTTTTGAATGATGAATAAAGGTGTGAGAGGTATTTCTTTGGTGATGTAAAGTAGGATGTTTTAAAGTTTGAAAGTGTTTTTAATTTAAGAGATGCATGAGTGATGTTATAAGAGTTTAGTTTATTTAAAAGGTGTGTGTGAGAGGATTATGAAATCATTGTGTGAATGATGCTACATTTTAGATCAAAAGTTAGTAGAATTACAGAGGGTTTGTAGATTGTAAATACAAAATAAGTTTGATTAGCCTGGAGAAACAGCAGAGCAGCTGCGTGCTGTGTGTGTGTAACAGGAAATGGTGTGGGTGACAGGAAGTTTGCATGCCCATATAAGGTGACGAGTGAGCACCCAGAGAGAGAAACAGATGAGCTAAACTCTAGGCAGATTAAGTATGGAGGTTTTGAGAAAAGAAATGAAAAGGATATTAATTGTATGTTTTAGTGTGTCAAAACAGATTACAGATAAATAAAGGTGGACTTCTCTCAACCTGGAATTTTGAGTACGGCGCCAAAACCACTAGAGTAGCATAATTGGGAGAAAACAGGCCAGATTTTGGCTTAAAATTTTACAGCTTGACCTCGCACTTGTCCCCATCCTGAGAAGAAGCTCAAAGGACAGTTAATCTCCTGATGAAGACCGACAGAACATCGTGGACTTGAGAAGAATTAATAGCAGGCAAAAGACAGTGCAACGGAAACCACACTGACGACACCAGCAGCAGCATGAAAGGAACCACGAGGTGGAAACATGTACTGTAAATTACAGGCTGGGCAGTTGAACAGTGGGATAATGAACGGTGGTAAAGCACTGGACACTGATTGTCAGATTTGCCATGCTTGGAGTAATCTTGAAAGAGATGACTGAGAGGATCAACAGGAAAGAAGAAACCACGTGATGAACCATGCACGGTGGACAGCAGGCTGGTAAGAACAGTGTGACATGACTATTTAAAGGCACTGAATGTGGTATTTTGCCAGGCTGGGACTTGATCCAAAAGGAAAATACTGAAGAGAAACAGAGAAGAAACAGACTGTGTTTGCTGGAATTCAAGACAACAAAAGGACACTGAGAGAAGAGGACGGTGACCAGTGAGAGGCGAAGCTGGACGACTTCGACTGTGAGAATAGAGGGTGTAATTGGACTGAAAGTGAAGCTTGAACTCATGATGGTTTAGAGATGTCCACCGTCACAAAGAAAAAGGGGTAAACAAGAATAGAAAACACACATACACAAAGTGTTACATGTGAAATTATTTCTGGAAAGAATCAGAAGTGAGATAGTTTTGAATTAAGAAATCAGAGAAAAGATGCATGAATTAAACCTGACTATAACATATAGAGGCAATGAAGAAAGCAGCTTACACTCACTGAACATTAACAAAATACATAGGAAAAGCAATGAAGACCTGCTTACACGTATATACATAACATAAGTTGGGATCTCTGACCAGAGAGAGGGAAAAGGGTAGTTTAAGTACTTATGATAATAATGAAAATGTCTCAGTTGTGTTTCTATAGGGGCGAAACAGATCTGGATCAATTTTCCACGTGCAGCGGTCGGAAGAAACCTGTAGGTTAACTTGACTGGACATGCCAAGGCAAGTTTCTGGTTGAATTGTTTACAGCGCCATGTCTCCATAAACCTGACAAGTGGGCCCTAGCTTCTGGCTGAGGAGCAGGAATAAGGTGGGAACTTAAAATTTGGGTTAGCAAATTTGGGAAAGAGAACTGACGGCTTAAGTGGAGAATTGTGCAGGAGTCTGACACACTGCAAAAGCAACATATGCAAATTCACATACACAAACAGAAAATGCATTAACCTTATAAAGACAAGACAAGCTCATGGAGATTAATGCAGAGATACAGATTAAACCTGGCTAAGAACACAAACATATGCAATGAAGAACAGCTTGCTATTTTGTATGAATGATACAATGGTGTGAATGTTTAATAAAATGCATTTGAATTTGTAATTGAGGAATAGAAGAAGCCATATGACAAAGGGAGTTATGAAAACAAAAAAGTGATTAAAGTAGTATTAAAAATAGTGACTTAGGAGTGCTCTCGTACTGAGTGATCAAAACCAGTGATCACTGTAGAAAGAAATAACATAATTTAATAAGTTGGGAATGTTTAAACATATGTTTCTGTTGTTACAGCTTTTTGAGAGATGACTCAGTATGCACATTAGCTGGAGTGAGTGGTGACGTAGGAGCTTCCTGTATGTGTGTGACTGAGGAAGTGACTTTCAGGAGAGGAAGCATGGCAGACAAGAGAAGTGCAGATGTGGGTAGGAAATTTATAGTTTAGTGATATGTTGTTGTAAGGGGGTTATGTTTTATGCTGAATTGAAGTATGTTACAGAGCATAAGGGGGTGATTTTTGTGTGCAAATTGTGTGGTTTTAATGAGACTTTCGGTGTATTGAGGAGGTGAAATTATGTGGTGGCAAGACTTGTGTGTTTAAGGTTGTTGAGGTTGTTGTGGTGAGGGGTTGATTCTGTCAGTTAGGTTGTTGTTGTTATTTTTGTTTTTAATAGAGGGAGTTTTAGGAAACATGGACATGTCTAAAAATTGGGCCCATTATTTTGTAACAGTGCACTTAAAGAAAACCTGTCAGGTGATTTTGTCAGCTCTATTTTTTCATTTCTGTTTTAAGCAGGCCTGCAACAGTGAATAACGGCGCTGAAAATATAAGGGGGCTTTCCAGATTTCTATTGGCTGAGGAGAAAGCTACCTGTGGGGACTGATCAAGGTCGTAAGTCCCTGTAAAAAGGATTTTATGCGAGTCAATCCAGTCCAAAAGCATAAAGAAATATTTTCCTATGGAAAATAAAAAATGACTGAGCTCATTTTGCTGAGGGTGGAGAATCTGACGCGGGAAGCTCCACTATCAGCAAATACATGGTGTGACTGCATGTGAGTGAATGTGTGACTGCATGTGAGTGAATGTGTGACTGAATGTGAGTGAGGATGAATTAATGTGGACAAACAATTTGTTTTTACCAGAGAAAATTTCTGTTTTGTTTTGTTGACTGGGGTTAGATTATGGGATTATAGTATATTGTTGGGAGAATGCCAAATGTTAAAGGGGAAATATTTTTTGATGTAACTCAGTTACCATTAATTGTAGAAACACATGACTGATAACTGTTCTGTTTTAAGTTTATTTTTATGATATAGATTGGAACATGAGTGGGGAAAACTGAGCATTTTTAAGTTTTGTATAGTATCTTGACACATGAAATGTATCAAGATAAAGGGGGGTTTAGGGTTTAATAATTTAATTGTTTAATAATTTAGGATCATTTGTGAATGTGTGTGAATGTGTGTGTGAATGGGTGGATGACTGGATATGTAAAGCGCTTTGGGGTCCTTAGGGACTAGAAAAGCGCTATATAAATACAGGCCATTTACCATTTTACCATCATTTTAGGACCTTTTGGGTTTTTGATCATTTGGATATGGTAAAACTGAAACTGTTATTTTTAAGTTAAGGTTAAAGGATTAAAAGTGAACTTGTCACGGTTTGCGAGGCAAGCCGTGTGGAGTTGTAGAAAAGGACCCAAAAGGCGGCAGCTCTGGTGCAGGTGAATATTTATTTACAACGGTGGGCACAAAACAGCACTGGTGGAAAAACAAGAAACCGGAAACCTAAACTGGGTAAGCTAATAACACAAACCAGAAACGAGGATGCAGGGAGGTCCGGGGAAATACACAAGAGACGCAGGGAGACCGAGGGGAAACAACACAGACGAACCAGTAACTACCATAACAGAAGACACAACTTAAATACACCCAGAGAACACAGGGAGATTACACACAGGTGGGGAACACAGGTGACACTGATAAACATAACGAGACAGGGCAGGAGTGAACACAACATTACGCATACTGACGAGAGACTGTCAAAGTAAAACAGGAAGTACACAGAGGTTCAGACAGGAGGAGAGAAAGCACGGGGAGAACACAGACATAACAGGCTGGGGGAAACATGGAATAAACACAAAGAGAGACGAGAGCTCATAAATAGACAGAGGGGCACAAGGGGGTAAGAGTCACAAAGGGAAAAAACACTTAGGGAACACCACAACAGGACACCTCAGAAAACCTGGCCTAAATAAGGAGCGAAAATACAAGGAACCAAGAATACTGGGCCAACATGGCCCAGGACCATGACAGAACTGAATCCTGTTTAGAAGATACAATGCCGGTTTTTCAAAGCTGTGAATAAATCTTAGAGGGAAAATTAGTGAGGGTTGAAGGAGTAGAACAGGTTTGATTTTTTTGATCTTTAGAAGAAGTGGTTATAATGTAGGCGTACACATACAGATATTACATAGGTTTATCTTTAGGATAAAGGGGGAGCTTATAAATAGAAATGATTTTTATACATATTGCATTTTGTGCTTTTAAAGGAGTTGTGGCTCAAATTTGTTTCTGGAGGGTCACGAGCCTTTGGCTAGCGCTATGATTAGCCAATCTACTGTGAGGATAATATGAGTTCATGAAGGATTGCACACGCTTACAGACACAGAGTTAAGAAACACACATGACAGTATTGATTCCAGGCAACAGGCCTCAAATTCATTTAGCTTTTAACTGAACTTAAAGAAGGACCAAAGAGGAAGGAAAGCATATATTTTGGTTAAGTCTGATAAACTAGAATTAGGAGGTATTGTTACATTAAAGGAGCAAAATGAAATAAAAAGGCTATACCAAAAACAGGTGATAACATAGGAAATGTGAGGTTAAAATGAAGTTAACACATAGGAGTTGTTTTTAGGCAGCATTTAGCTATGATGAAATGTATACAGGAGTAATTGCTTATATGCTTAAACTTAATTGATTAAAGTGGTTGTTTTCTTTTGGAGTAGAGGAACTTGCAGCAGCGACAATTTGTGCACAGGATGTTGATGATCAGATAAGGGAAAAATAGAGCGAGCAACCGGACGTGAAAGCAGGGCTTAAAGAGTTTAAAGGGGTGAGTAACGTTGAAGAATATATATACATATAAGTCAATAAGTTGAGAAGATAATTAGGATCAGGCTTTTGATTAAAGAGTCCCAGATAGGATAGGTTAGGGAGGTGCAGGAAAAGGTGTTTTGTTTCCTTTGCAGAAGATCTCGGCGACCACAGGAGGGACGAGGATCCTGGAGATCTCGAGGTCCGAGACCACCAGAGAGGGTCTGAGCGAGGACACAATGTATTGCGACCTCTGGTGTTCCAGAGGTCGAGAGAGGGAGTGTGGAGCAGGGAAATTATTTTACTGCTATTGTTAAATAATTGTCATCATTACCATTGCATTAATAATATAATCTGGAGTTTATATTGCATTCAGATGTTTAAACAGTGTATGTCTTTCAGAGAGACTAAGTTGCAGGCTGACAGGAAGTTGCAGGTTTGCAGAGTGTGCCTTTTGCAGAACTGAAACCGAAAGCAGAGTCTAAGTGTAGGTTATTTTGAGGAGCATTTGAGGACGAGACACAGACAGTTAAGAGGTGACACAAAGAGCATGTGAGGTCAACACATACACACATATTAGTTAGACTTATTTAGAGGAGAGATCAGTTATGTCTAGACAAGAAAGAGGAACAATTCACTTTGAGACAAGAACGGAAAGTACCAAGCCATGAAAATAGAAGATGATTTTCTGGGTGAAAAGTCATGATGATGTTGATCTGATCTATGTATAAAATGTACCGGTGACGCATGAAGGGGCGTCAGTAAACAAACCCTGATGCTATAAAATATCTGTTCATGCTTTGATTAAGTCGAGGACTACTGGCTGTCTGCGTACAGAGTGTCTTCCCACACGTGTGTTCATTAAAATCATTGTTTGACCAAAGAGCTTCTGGACCAAGAGTGGTTTGTACTCTCCCTCCTCAATTTTGAACCTTAACACCCTATTCAAAGGTTTCGAAATAAATGGAAATCTGTTCAAGATATTTACTTAGGTTTATTGAGCCACTTCTGCACTTCTGTCTCTTTTCCTCTGCAATATAAGACAGATGCATTTTTTTTAAATATTTCTCTGTGAATGTTTGGTGCTATGCATGTATTTATATTTAATTTTTCTATAGAATAGTAATGTGACTTGTGTTGAATGACTCCTGTCAAAGTTGGTTGTTCTTCCAGTTCATATGGTCTGCAATTGACCCAGGGTAAAGGTTTGCCATTTTTGTACTGTATATTGCTTTATTAGAAGTTGCTGACATCTGTCATTTTTTGAGTTGATTTATTAAAGAAAACAATATTGTACTCATAAATGCACATTTATTATTGTCTAATTCTGTCTTCCAACAAACCGATGTAGTTCAAGGGCTTAAAATGAATCCATTAAAATACATAAGACTGGGGCCAGTTTTTTGCACCACCATCTTAAATACAGTAGCCAAGATGAATATTGCCAATCCATCTAACTACGATTTATGTATGTGGCTATGTACTGGTCACATGTGGACAACAGAACTCACTGACATTTGCATACTATGGAGACAAAGTTTAAGACTTGAATTAGGAGAAGTAAGAAAGCAGAATTAAGTTGAAGGCAATCTACTAGTAATTGGCGGAACCACAAAGAGGAACACAACATAGATTTTCCAAAGAAGGTTTGACTGTTGTACTAAATTTTGTATATATTTAAGTTTATTTAAACCACTTTCTAATGCATTGAACTATAATCTTGAAGGCAGAGTGATCAAACGGTATTAAATGTCAAAATTATTCTATACATGTGTAGCCCTGTCTGAAATTATTCAGGCTTACAGGGTAAAGAAAAAAAAGTCTACTGTTATAAAAAAATGGTTAAAATATAAATAGTTGATAAAAGGTTTAAAATCATATGCTTTGGTACAAATGTGTTTCATTTACAGTTAAGAGTCCAATAAATAAAAGGGTTTCATGATTTAGAGTTCATTTTCTGTGCAGAATCAATATGTTGGGGTGTAACCTAAGTTTATTTACCCATCTAATGTCAGTTACCTCAATGTTGTATTGTCATTGGTTGTTGTGCTGACGAGCCAGTCAATGTCACTCTTCTATGTTATGGGGGCGGGATGAGTGGTAATGTTTGTGTGAATCTGTGGGAGCGGACACAGAAGCTAAGTCCGAAGAGAGAGATGTCGTAAGGCAAACGTGGTGTGGATTTTGCATCTAAGTGTATCATTGAGGTCGACTACCCGTGGTCCTGATATTACTTATTTGTGATCTGCAAGAGGTAAATGAGACTGTGTGCCTTGACATTTGTACTGTAACTATTCGTTATAGTGATAAAATAGCGTGATATGTGATGCTAACTAGCGGCTTGCTAATTAGTGCAGCTTACCGCGTTATGTGCTGTGATGCCATGCTGTATGTTTAGCTCTGTGATTTTCAGTCAAAGCATGCTAATGCTAAATCGTTATGTGATAGCATTTGGTATTGTAGCTCACGTGTTTTAATATGTTTAGAAGCCAAGGGACGCTCTGAAAGGAGAGGGAGAGAGAGGTGTCTACCCAGATGGACCCTGCTGTTTTCTCACCCCTGGCTGTTTTCTCACCCCTGGCTGTTTTCTCACCCCTGGCTGTTTTCTCACCCCTGACTGTCTTCACTACTGGTGAACTAACTGCCCATTTCTGATTGCCCCACTAACAAACTCATTGGACTCGTGAGTACTAACTGGAACTAAAGTGCACGTATTTTGTTTTATGGCTCAGTTTGAGTGAAGCGGCCATCAGTTTTAGGCCTCACCGCACCCGAACTTCGAATCAGGCCTGCAACAAGCACCGTGCTACAGGTGTAGTGTGGACAGGTTAAAGTGTGTGTGTGTGTGTGTGGGCCCACTGTTACAAATTTGGTTTAAATTGAGTAAGTGTGTAGTTTTAATCAAAGTTATTATCAAAGGTTGAAATTCATCCATTTTAAAGGTGTGAGCTGTTGTAACTGAAATAACAGTTGGCACCTAAGAAAGAGGTATTTTGTGTTGATAATCTTTTATTTATAATCCATGTAGTCACATTTACAGTATTTTTGTTTGTTTATTTGAATTCAATTCATTTTATAAAAGTAACTGTTTATTTTATTCATTTCTTTTTGTCTAAATAAATACCCGGTGAGGGATAAATTTGTGTAAAATACAGTTGTGGTGGTCCTTATTAGTTAAATTAGAGGGTATCAGGTAGAGCTGGGCGATATATCGAGTTTTTAAAAAATATCGATATATTTTTATACGAGATATAAGATGTGACAATATCCTTTATATCGATATAGTCTATGTTACGTTATAATTATACTTGTGGAGCCGCAAGTTTGCCTCTCTTTCGTCCACTTTCGTCTTTACGCAACGTTACTCGGCCTCGCCTCTCCTTCACTGAACACAACTCCCCCTCCTCCCCCATCGCTTCACCTGCAGGAAGCGACAAGATGGACACGGCAAATCTCCGTTAACGAGTTACTGCGCATCGCCCCGTGTGTGGGGCTGGACGACGTCAACGTGTTAGCTAGCTAACCGCGCTAACGAGCTAACGACGCTAACGCCATGCAGCCCAGGGGCTGCACGGACTAAAATCCTTTCATTTTCTCAAAAGTTGACAGCGCGCCTTATGTATGAATTCTGGTTGTGCTTGATGGCCGCGAACCGATTTTATGTGGAACACGGCGCTCAGCAATCTGTCAAAAAATGCTTTAGTACGACTTTGATAAGCTACGGAGCTGCACCGCTTGATGGATTGTCGGAGGATTACGGCTGAGCCTCGCGGAGTGATACGTACTGTGCTTCAACGTAATATTACCCTACTGTGTATAAGGACCATAAATGGCACCTGTTAAGAGACGTGGTTGCGAAGCGGATTTCAAACTCCAGGCTGTCAGTCACGCAGTACAAGTTGGGAACAGAGCAGCTGTGAAATCTGTCTTTGTTACTATGCTTAGCGTCTTTTAGTTTACATTTTGACTGCACAATTGTGAGCTTTTTGTTATGCACAAAAACAACATTATTTTCTTTTATTTATGGATCATTATTATTTAATAAATGCTCATAATTTATTTTTGAGTAAATTTTATGTACATCTGCTCTATGTTAATAAAAGTGCCTGTGTGACATCTGGGACACAGCTTTGACTAAGAACTCTCTTTTTGTTCTTACTTTATGACTTTAAAAAAATATATCGAGATATATATCTTATATCGCCATCCAGCTAAAAAAATATCGAGATATGAATTTTGGGTCATATCGCCCAGCCCTAGTATCAGGTATCATTACTAGTAGCACTACGAACCCAGGCCCAGTCTCATTGTACTATATACTCTAGCTTTACCATAGCTACGTGGGACCTGGGTTACACATGAAAGATTAATTCGCCCTGTTCAACTGTGATCACTCTCTTGTCTTTGACCTCTTGTTCCCATGTACAATCTTTTATACAGAAAGTATATTATGTATACAGTGGTTCCTCGTTTATTGCGGGAGTTAGGTTCTAAAAATAACGCGCGATAGGTGGAATCCGCAAAGTAGCTAGCTTTATTTTTTACAATTATTATAGTTGTTTTAAGGCCGTATAACCCCTCACTACACACTTTATACACTTTTCTCAGACAGGCATGAACATTTTCACACTTTTCTCTCTTGTTTAAACTCTCTCAAAGTTCAAACCTTTGTAGAAAAATAAGTCCAATATTATAGAATGAATCCAAACCCTGTTTTCAGTTCCAGAACATGGGAATAGTGCAGCTGTAAGAGAATTTAACACTAATGAATCAATGGTACATAAGTGGAGGAAGCAAGAAGGATGATTTGCACCTCACAATGCGTGTGCCTTATGGTCTGAAAAATAGGTAACTTCCCCCTTCCTTTAGCATGTCCAGAAGTCCAACTTTTTGTGCGGTGGTTAGCATCTTCCTCTGCCCTTTGGGTGCTACTGCAGGTGCCTATGAGGGTGGAAAACATTTCATCGACATTGTTGTGTTTGTTGGGGAGAAAACTTATAAACATACAGTACAGCAGTTCAGAGTCACACTGCTAGCGATCAAAGATTTATGTAAATTTGACAAACTGAACACATTCTGTACTGTACAGGAGACATGGCACGAGATTGATTGACAATGGCCTACAGCCAATCAGGACACAGAACATAATGCACTGTAAAAAAAACCAAAAAGCATTCAAAATTGCACAAAAAAATCTGTGCATCAGCGAGCCTGCGAAAAGTGAACCGCGTTATAGCGAGGGACCACTGTACTCTAATTCCAACTGATGCATTGAGAAAGTAGAAAGTATAGTCCCTTAAGACCCAGCTGAATGCTTAAGTCAGGGTCAGTATGAAAGTTATAAATATTTTCCAGAACATTCTTCTTTTAGCTGCCTCTTTTAGAAATCACCAAAGTAACTCATCTGCCTCGATCTCGCCCTATCCGTAGTATCCTCCTCTGTCCTCTGATTTCAAGATTTCAAACCACAGGAAAATCACTGGGTTATAAGAAGCAGAAAAGCATGCACACATAGGACAAGTATGCTATTGCTATTCATTGCAGTTTAACCTGTCAAGGACAAAAACATGAAGTGCATAGCACTGTTGCCCTCATAGAGTTTGCATGTTCTTCACGTGTTTGCATGGGTGTTCTCCAGATACCCCTGCTTCCTCCCACAGACCGCAGACATGCAGTTAGTGGGGCTAGGTTAATTGATCATTCTAAATTGCCCATAGGTGTGAGGGTGAATGGTTGTCTGTTTCTCTGTGTTAGACCTGCAATAGACTGGTGATCTATCCAGGGTATACTCCACCTCTCCTCCAATGCCCCATGACATATGCTCCTGCCTCCCTGAAACCCTGAAAAGGACAAGTGGAAGAGGATGGATGGAGCGACAGCTACGTGAATTTTGTTTAAAACTGATCAAAGTGCAGGGAAAAAAAAGATTTTTTTTAATGTTAAGCAGACTCTAGACTTTGTTGAACACTCCAAAAAATAACGCTTTAAATGAATTTAAAATAATCATGAAAAGGATTTCCACGTTAATAAATGGCTTTCTATTAGATGCAATAATTCTGTTCGACTAACATAATTTGCGTGGGTTGGATCAGCAGGATTAAATTAAGTTGGACTCAACTGCAGTAAATAAATTGATTCATCATTAATTGATTAAGTTGGTCCAATTCAAGTACATTAAGTTGGAATAACAGAATTGCATGATGGTAAAATAAAGCAATTTAATCATGTAAATTTATTTAAATAGTTATTTTAAATAGTTATTTTGTGGTAGGTTATTTAATGTCAGTAGTTATTTTGAGTATAGTAATCAAATCAAATCACTTTTATTGTCACATCACATGTGCAGGTACATTGGTACAGTACATGTGAGTGAAATTCTTGTGTGCGAGCTTCACAAGCAACAGAGTTGTGCAAAATACAAGAATGGCTAAATCTGAAACTAATAAATATATGTACAAGGCCCAACAGCGCCTCTACTACCTGAGGAGACTGCGGAGCGCACACATTCCCAGATCTCTGATGTTGATCTCTGATGTTGAACTTCTACAACTGTGCCATCAGCAGCGTTCTGACGTATGGATTTCTAGTGTGGTTCCCCAGCTGCACCAAGGCCGATCAGCAAGCACTCCAGCGGGTGGTGAAAGAAGCTGGCAGAATTATTGGAACAAGTCTGCCAGAGATCAGTAATATCTTCCCCACTCGCTGTCTGAGGAGGGTGCACAGTATCCTGCGGGACCAACATCACCCTGCGCGCCACCTTTTCCATCTGCTGCCCTCAGGGAGAAGGTACAGGTCTATACAGGCCAGAACATCCAGACTGGCCAACAGCCTGTATCCACAGGCTGTGAGGCTCCTGAACACTCTGCCCCCCTCTCACGGACAATAACCATATCCAACTTCTTAATAGCAATGAACTGGTCTGCATTGGTGCATCATATCTTTATTCTCTTCCCCCTCCTGCCCCCCCCCCCCTCTTTCTTAAATAGATAACTATCATATCTGATATCATATCTCACAGTACAATAATATTGAATGGGTGCATTGTTGTATTTTGTCATGTTTCTCAGGTCTTTGTCTGAATTTCTACGAACATTATTGCTAAGGATTGTCTTATTGCATTGGAGTCACACTAGGTTAAATATGTACACTTGGGTTTTAAGGGGTATTTATTATTTTCTTCTTTTTTTGGGTTGTATGGAAGCCCCAAACACAATTTCATTGTTCTTGACAATGACAATAAATAAATACTACTACTACTTTACAATATATAATAGTATATGCATTTCTGGATGTGTGTACTAAATATTTTTCTACGTGTGTGTGTGTGTGTATACACACATATTTTACAAATTAAATAGAGTAAACAATAAAATAAAATATATAAAAATATACAGAGTTGAGACATGTGCAAAACAGTGGCATTACTGTACAGCAGTGGCATTACTGTACTGTAATCGGAGCACTTGTGGCAGTGACCTCTTAACTGGGTGAGTAGCTCCAGCAAATCCCAGGATCATCATCTATCCAGAAGAGTGCAGTTCTAATGCAGGACGAGCAACGATACTGAGCTGCTAGAGGACCCAAGCTTGAAGGATATAGACCACCCTCAGCGCAAGTGGGGAATCTATTTATTTATTAATTATTATAGTTTTAAACACCTTTGTAACAATTTCAAGCAAACTCTGTTCACTTTGTCATTATGAAGTATTGTGTGTCAAATTCTCAGGTGAAAAATTACTTACTACTTCAGTAACTACTGAAGTGCTGTGAATACTTTTTGGATGCACTGTAGAGTTTATTTTGTTTTTGTTTTTCAGCCTAACGATGGCTCCCTAAGTTGCATTGACATCTTACTCTCTTATTGAAAGTTCACTTCTTGGTTTTCAATTTAAAATCCACTGTGGTAGAATATATTGGTTAGTTTATATTAGTTAATATATTAGTTTGTGGTTGGCTCATCTCCACTTTGAGTCTAGGGTCTATTTACGTCTGCATTTTGGCTTCTGGATTCTGTTAAATGAAAAGTGAAATGGCATAATGTGTTGTTGATAAGATAAGATAGAACTTTATTAATCCCTTGGGTGGGTTCCTCTGGGAAATTCGATTTCCAAAAAGCACAGCACCGACAGAAGTTGATCTGAGGCTGCTAATGCCCCTGTTATCTTTAGACAGACATAGCACACAAGAGCATTGTGTAACATGTGGGTATCACGTACAATTTACCAACATCTACTAGGACATCATGGTGACCTTTTAAGAATAATTAGTCTAATGAGAAAAACATCTGAGATATTTCTATTTTTAGTGAACCTTCCCACAATATCACTTGCCTGAGGAAAATCACAAGGAAGTTACAGAGAATGGGTGTTGTATAATGAGAAAAGGAATAGAAGCAGTTCCCTTCCATCATGCTGGTTCCTGTACTGGAACCAATTCAAAAAAATTCTAATAGTTGCCAAGTTAGTAGTGGAACTATATATTTGATTATTATTATATGTTTTTTTTTTAATATAGTGTAATTTTGTACAGGTTTGCAGATTTTCAGATAGAAATGTTAAAACAATTTCCACAGAAAGCATATATACCACTGTTTCATGATTACTGTGCAAAAAAAGAGAGGTGAGCAAAGTGTGGACAACTGATGCCCTGCTGTACCCCAGTCAGACAGAAATACATTGAACAAATGGTTATCTGCTAAGGATACCTACATTACTAAATCATTTTACAGAAAACCTTTTTAACAATGGTGTTTATATGAGAGTACTTATTTAATTTCAAAACAATCCGGTCATTACCTTCAACAACTAACTTCAAAAACAAATAAAGGAAAGGAAATAGGAAGGACCGCCTTTACTGCTGAGTGGAGGCAAACACGTCAATTTCTGACACAAAGGTTGTTGTAGGAAATATTAAACTTTTTTTTTTTCGTTCCGTGGCCTGTCCTCCTGCCCTGTAATGTCTCCCTTGGACCTTCCCCCCTCTGGACCTCCTGGAATTGGACCATCTCCTCTCACGTGTTCAACCCCCAGTGGCCACTTTTACAGTCACCCTCTCCTGTGCTAAACCTCTACCTGCAAGTAAGCACACCCCACTGAAATACCTACTCACCTCTAGCCATTCTCTGAGGATCTTTGGCGTGCCCTAGTCAAAGTCCTGACCTAAATCTATTGAGATGCTGTGGCATGACCTTAAAAAGGCGGTGATCGAAAACCCTTGAATGTGGCCGAATTACAACAACTCTAAGATTCAAGATGAGTGGGCCAAAAGTCATTCACTGAGCTGTAAAAGACTCATTGCCATTTATTGCAAATGCTTGATTGCAGTTGTTGCTGCTAAGAGTGGCCCAACCAGTTATTAGGTTTAGGGGCAATCGCCTTTTTACAGAGAGCCATGAAGGTTTGGATTTTTTTCCCTTCACTTCATTTAGAAACTGCATTTTGTGTTTACTTGTGTTTGTATGTTTACCATATTGACAAACATACAAATAAATAGGAAATTAAGAATGGGGAAAACATTTTTTCATACCACTGTATTACAATTCTTAAGGCTGTAATTCCTAAAGAGGCAATACAATTCTTAAAAAAATCCATTCAAATCAGTGTAATGTCGTCTTCATGATGGAAGGGAACTGCTTCTTTTCGTTTTCTCATAATACAACACCCATTCTCTGTAACTTCCTTGTGGTTTCCCTCAAGCAAGTGATCTTGTGGGAAGGTTCACTAAAAATAGAAATATCTCAGATGTTTTTCTCGTTAGACTAATTATTCTTAAAAGGTCACCATGAAGTTCAATCATCATAGCAGCTGTTTGGGGGAAAAAAAGTGTCATTCTTCAAATACTTTTGGACCTGGGAAACCAAAGGCACCTGTTCAAACTGTATTGAAGTAGCCTATATCATATGTTCAAATATGACTAAAATATCAAGCCATCATTTAGAGTGGCACTATCATAATGTAGTAAAAATTTTACAATCCAAGGGTCCATGATTCTGTTTAAGTAAATATTTATATAATATAGAATATAAATAAGTAAAACTCATTAGAAATGCACTGATGTAACTGTTTATAGAAGTAAGAAGCAAAACAAGAGTAATAAAAAAAGGGAGTAGTGGCTTTTTTTCATACGAGTACTCTTGTGAGGCCAAGTTGCCATGTCTACTGGGTACAATCGGATGTCATTTCAAAGTTCAACAACCTCATTTCAAAAGCTCACAATTCTTACCTTGTTGGATGTTGAAATTTATTTTATTTGATTTATCTGTTTGGTTTCAAATATTTAAGATGTATAGTATATTTTAGTTACCTCAGAGGCGTCTTGTCAACAATTTGGCTGGCAGTCGTGTTTCAGCAAATATGTCACCAGCTCCAGGATCAGTCTGTGCTGTTACACTAGTTAAAGAGTAATGCAGTGAGTTCAATAGAACTGATAGTTTATCCTATTTTCTTTTGCCCATATCCCAAAATGAGTTAAAAAATGAATAGATAGCTCACTCATTACTGGAATGGCTGTTTAAGCGTGCTGCTAACTGAGTAAGTGAGAGGAGGGTTGTTATTGACCATTTTCTGTACGATGATATTTTAATGACTGAGTAGGTGCCCCATGAAAAGAATTTCATGGTGCATCCCATTTTTCAAGCAGTAATTCCATTCAGGTACTGTCATTTGTTTGGTGACTTACCTTCTTGCACTGAATGGGCAGATGTAACTAAAGCAGTTACATGTGTTATGTTTACAACTTACCAGTATGACAATGTCATAATCAAACAAACAATTTCCAAAGGGTTGTTTAAGGTGATATTTTTTCTTCTTCCAACTGCAACCCAAACCATGTGTTAGTGGTTCTGTAACCTCAGCTCATTGCTGCTGTTTCCAGCCTAGCAAAAACACAGCTTCCATTCCTGAAGTGTGTGGTTGACATGTGCATATCCGGTCATTAAGTCTGGCGTCACTAGCCGTGTCTGGGCCTAAACTCCGCTGTAGGTCCATATATCAAACGATCACTATGGCATTACCGAGAGTTGAAAAACTGTCTAAAGTCCATCCATCCATCCATCCATCCTCATCTGCTTTATCCGAGGCCGGGTCGCGGGGGCAGCAGCCTAAGCAAAGAGGCCCAGACCTCCCTCTCCCCAGCCACCTCCTCCAGCTTATCCGGGGGAACACCAAAGCGTTCCCAGGCTAGCCGAGAGATATAATCTCTCCAGCGTGTCCTGGGTCTGCCCCGGGGCCTCCTCCTGGTGGGACATGCCTGGAACACCTCACCCAGGAGGCGCCCAGGGGGCATCCTTGTCAGATGCCCGAACCACCTCAGCTGGCTCCTTTCGATGTGGAGCAGCAGCGGCTCTACTCTGAGCCCCTCCCGGATGGCCGAACTTCTCACCCTATCTCTAAGGGAGAGGCCAGCCACCCTTCGGAGGAAGCTCATTTCTGCCGCTTGTATCCGCGATCTCGTTCTTTCGGTCACTACCCACAGCTCGTGGCCATAGGTGAGGGTAGGGACGTAGATCAACCGGTAAATTGAGAGCTTTGCTTTTACACTCAGCTCCCTCTTCACCACGACGGACCGGTGCAGCGTCCGCATTACTGCAGCTGCAGCCCCAATCCGTCTGTCGATCTCCGGCTCCCTTCTCCCATCACTCGCGAACAAGACCCCGAGATATTTGAACTCCTCCACTTGGGGCAGGAACTCATCCCCGACCCGGAGTGGGCACTCCACCCTTTTCCGGCTGAGAACCATGGCCTCAGATTTGGAGGTGCTGATCCTCATTCCCGCTGCTTCACACTCGGCTGCGAACCGTTCCAGTGCGAGCTGGAGGCCCTCACCCGATGAAGCCAACAGAACCACATCATCAGCAAAAATCAGAGATGAGATTCTGAGGCCACCAAAGAGAAAGCCCTCTGCCACTTGGCTGCGCCTAGAAATCCTGTCCATAAAAATTATGAACAGAACCGGTGACAAAGGGCAGCCCTTGCGGAGCCCATCACCCACTGGGAACGAGTCCGACTTATTGCCGGCAATGCGAACCAAGCTCTTGCAACGGTTGTATAGGGATCGAATGGCCCTTAGCAATGGGCCAGACACCCCATACTCCCGCAACACCTCCCACAAGACACCCCGAGGGACACGGTCGAATGCCTTCTCCAAGTCCACAAAACACATGTAGACTGGTTGAGCAAACTCCCATGCACCCTCAAGTATCCTCGAGAGGATAAAGAGCTGGTCCAGTGTTCCGCGACCAGGACGAAAACCGCATTGTTCCTCCCGTATCCGAGGTTCGACTACCGGACGAACTCTCCTTTCCAGCACCCTGGCATAGACTTTCCCAGGGAGGCTGAGGAGTGTGATCCCCCTGTAGTTGGAACACACCCTCCGGTCCCCCTTCTTAAAGATGGGGACCACCACCCCGGTCTGCCAGTCCACGGGTACTGCCCCTGATCTCCACGCAACATTGCAGAGGCGTGTCAACCAGGACAGCCCTACAACGTCCAGAGCCTTCAGGAACTCGGGGCGGACCTCATCAACACCAGGGGCTCTGCCACCAAGGAGTTGTTTAACTGCCTCAGTGACCTCGCCCCCGGAAATTGGCGGGTCATTCCCCTCATCCCCAGACTCTGCTTCCTCCTCGGAAGACGTGTCAGTGGGATTAAGGAGGTCCTCGAAGTATTCCTTCCACCGTCTGACAATTTTCTCAGTCGACGTCAGCAGCGCTCCGCCAGCACTATACACAGTGCAGGTAGAGCACCGCTTTCCCCTCCTGAGACGCCTGACGGTTTGCCAGAATCTCTTCGAGGCAGTCCGAAAGTCTTTTTCCATGGCCTCTCCGAACTCCTCCCACACCCGAGTTTTTGCTTCAGCCACTGCCCGAGCCGCATTCCGCTTGGCCTGTCGATATGTCGGCTGCCTCCGGAGTCCCACAGGCTAACCAAGCCCGATAGGACTCCTTCTTCAGCCTGGTGGCTCCCTTCACCTCTGGTGTCCACCATTTGGTTCGGGGATTACCACCACGGCAGGCACCAACCACCTTGCGGCCGCAGCTCAATGCAGCAGCTTCGGCAATGGAGACGCTGAACATGGTCCATTCGGACTCAATGTCCCCAGTCTCCCTCGGAATGCTGTTGAAGCTCTGCCGGAGGTGTGCGTTGAAGATCTCGCGGACTGGGGCCTCTGCTAGACGTTCCCAGCACACCCTCACTACGCGTTTAGGTGCACCAGGTCTGTCCAGCGTCCTCCCCCGCCACCTTGATCGATCAGTTGACAGCTCAGCCCCTCTCTTTACCTGAGTGTCCAGAACATATGGTCGCAGGTCTGGTGATACGATTACAAAATCGATCATCGACCTACGGCCTAGAGCGTCCTGGTGCCACGTGCACTTATGGACACTCTTATGTTCGAACAAGGTGTTTGTTATGGCCAAACTGTGATTAGCACAGAAGTCCAATAACAAAGCACCGCTCGGGTTCAGATCAGGGAGGCCGTTCCTCCCAATCACGCTCCTCCAGGTCTCGCTGTCGTTACCCACGTGAGCATTGAAGTTTCCCAGCAGGACAACAGAGCCTCCAGGTGGAGCACCCCCCCCCCAGGGACTCTAAGAAGGCTGGGTACTCCAAACTGCCACTCGGCGCATAAGCGCAGATGACAGTCGGGGAACAAACCCTCTCATCCACCCGGAAAAACCCCAACGTACTGGCAGCAAGCCGAGGGGATATTAGAATACCCACCCCAGCCCGCCGCCTCTCACCAGGGGCAACTCCAGACTGAGACAGAGTCCAGCCCCTCTCCAGGAGACTGGTTCCAGAGCCCAAGCCATGCGTAGAGGTGAGCCCGACTATATCTAGCCGGTACCTGTCAACCTCATGCACTAACTCAGGCTCCTTCCCCACCAGAGAGGTGACATTCCATGTCCCTATTGCCAGTCTTGGCAGCCGGGGGTCAGTCCGCCAGGGCCTCCGCTCCTGGCCGCCACCCGGCACACAATGCACCCGACCCCTATGGCGCCTCCTGCGGGTGGTGGGCCTGCGGGAGGATGAGCCCATGTCTCCTCTTCGGACTGTGCCCGGCCGGGCCCCGTGGACTAAGGCCCGGCCACCAGACGCTCGCCCTCGGGCACCCTCCCCGGGCCTGGCTCCAGGGCGGGGCCCCGGTAACCCTATCCCGGGCAGGGTAAACTGTTCCCTCGATGTTCTTTTCATAAGGGTCTTCTGAATCGCTCTTTGTCTGGTCCCTCACCCAGGACCAATTTGCCATGGGAGACCCTACCAGGGGGCAAAAGCCCCCAGACAACATAGCCCCTGGGATCCCTGGGACACACAAACCCCTCCACCACGATAAGGTAGCGATTCAAGGAGGAGCTAAAGTCTTTCATCTTTAATAAAATGATCATAGAGCATAGAAATGTGCTATATAAATAAAATTTTACTTACTTACTTACTTACATTTGTAGGGTTACTGAAGTTTGGCTAACTGGTATGTAATGATGTACTACGTGACCGCTAGCGACACAGCTATGTTAGCATAATATAAACAAGCTAACTTTTTTCCCACTCGATAAAGGTTAACATGAGTTTTCTCGGTGGTCAGGAACAAATGTAATGTCGCATGGCAGGATGCTGTAAAAGGACCAAACTTCAGCCAGGAGAACAACTGACATAATCCATCCACAATACAAGGTTAGTCATTCATACACTGCTGCATGGGCTGGGCTGTAGTTACATCCTAAGGTTTTAAAAACTGAGCTTAAATAAATGATTAGCGGTAATAAAAGCCGAGGGAGGTCAACAGTGATCACTGACTGTTTTAGGAGCTTTTTGAGATTAAATAGAAGAAAATACAAAACATTAAACATGTTAACAACACAAAAGCCATATTAAACGCAGACTACTTTAGGCCCTGTTGAAATCTCCCAATTCTTTGAATCTTTGGGCTGAAGGAAGGACAATACTCGGTGTATAAATGCTCAATCAACAATCATTTATTTCCATACAATTCAACACAAAGAGCATTTGAACCATCATGATGGGGAGACATGCCTGAAGAGGGTCACAGCAAGTCTCAAAATGGTGACGGGTTTCTCAGCCTTTTATAGCTCCTAGCGGCCCCCACCTAGTCGTAAAAGACCAAACATTAACATTCTTTCTCTCTTACGGCGCCTAAGTTATGACCTCGGCAGTTGTTTCTCTGCTTTCTGTAAGGTGGGGGTGTGGAATGTGGTCTGTCTATCTCCCCTGTCTTAGACACAGAGTCTCCTGCTTGCAACCTTCTCTTCATGATTCAACAATTAAGCATGTAATACATTCCCAGCAGATCAAGGATACAGAGTGATGCACACTTATCTAATAAACTAATAAGTGAATATGTTCTTTTAACTCAAAAGTATAACGAGAACTAAACTACATACAGATCACACACTCTATATTAAAGGGTATAATATGATCTACAGCAGTATCATACTTCAACTACTTTGATTACATATATAAGGTAACATATGATAACAGAATAATATCACAGCCCGGAAGTAGGATTCCGACTGGATCACTTAACGACTGGATAGTTAGGACTGGATCTGTATCAGGTCACCCTGAATCCTCCCTTAATTATGCTGCAATAAGTTTAGGCTGCAGGGGGATTGCCACGATGCATTGAGTGTTTATTCTACACCTCTCTGCATTTAATCATTACTTATTCATCTCCGGCTCTCTCGCCCAACAAGTCACAGCAGATGGCCGCCCCTCCCTGAGCCTGGTTCTGCTAGAAGTTTCTTCCTGTTGAAAGGGAGTTTTTCCTTCCCACTCTCACCAAAGCGCTTGCTTATAGGGGTCATATGACTACTAGGGTTTTCTGTTTTCTTTGTATTAATGACTGAATGTAGTGTAAAGCGCTTTGGGGTCCTTAGGGACTAGTAAAGTGCTATACAAATGCAGGCCATTTACCATTTTACCATATTGAAGGAACTGAACTCAATTGAATAATTCAATATCAGCTTGGACTTGGGTGTACAACAGTCCTCAAATGCATTGCATTGGTGATGCCACGATCCTGAGCTCTGTTTTTGTCAGTCATATTTCTGAAGTTATTTGTCTTGTCTAAACAATTGGCCTTGTTCGTTCTTCTTACTTGTTTTTAGCTGCAATTACCATTTAGATGTGAACATTTCAAGCCAAAAACACAGAGTAAAATAATATTATATCTTTTCAGTTTGTACAGTAAAAAAAAACCCAAACAACAAATGTTCTGTTTTGTGCTATTCTAGCTTTGCTTTAGTTCACCTTTGAGGTTTAATAATCTCCTACCTAATGCTTTCATGTCGCCTAGTTCTTATTATTTGTGATCTTTTTCTACTGGGAGAGTAACACAAGGGGTGGAGCCCAGGGCTTTAAACTTATCAGTTTGTTGGGAGCATTACTGATGCAGCGGCTTCATGTTCACTGCAGATATCATGGATAGTTAGGTACTCTGGTATCCGTCACAGTCCATGTACTGAAGATTTCACTTGGCGGTAAATTCCTTGTTGTTATGGTGCTGCCCACATTCCTCTCAGAGTTCTCCAGGAACATCCACACAGAACGCATTCCCAGATGCAAACAATATTGGCTCTTCGAGGCCACCGATTGTCGGTCCTCAGCAGATTGATGAACATGTCAGCTGACTAAAAAGTGTGTTTTAATACACGTTTCCAGCCCTCTGTAGATATAGTCTTTCATTAGACTTGTGGAGATAGAGTAGCCTCCATCACAGTTTCATGAGTTGTGGATCTTCCCTTGGACCTCCACAGGCTCTTGGCCTAGTGTCTTTCAGTAGTGATCTGTGTTTCTCCCCTTCAGCTGGTGAGCTCCTTCATGTGTAAGGAGTTATTTCTCTTTTTTTTTTCATAGCAGGAGAGTTGTTGTTTTGAGTATGTGCATACATCAGTTAGTGAGTAAGTGTTTTCATTTGCTCCACTTTTTTATATACTGTAAAATATAAAGCCCCTTGAGGCAACTGTTGTTGTGATTTGGCTTTGATTACCTTTGAGCTCGACCTCATCTTACTCCCGTTCTTTGAATTCTCCTATTGAGCTTCTTTCCGTCTCACTCACAGCTTTCTTTGTCCCACCTGTCTAATCACCTCCACACTCTTCAGCTCCTTTACCCGACTTCCTACATCTCAGACTTTCTCATGTTTACTTCTCCTCCTCCAAGCCATAATCACTTTTCTATTATTTTTTAAATACAAAGGCCCAACTTTTGATTTTTTCCTTATTGCATTTTAGATCAGTGTGTTTTCTTTCTAATTACCAGCTTTTGCTGGAACAAAGGCTATGTCATCACCTCCAGACCCTGCTCTCATGCATCAACCCCCTGCACAATGCACACTGCTTATACAGGGAGCGTTGTGTTTCTTACTGGCAGCACAGATTTATCTATATTTGCTTTTTTTATTTTTCTTGTAAGATTAAAACAAGATCATAGGGGTTTTATTATCATACTTCTATTTATGATTATAAGATGTTTTTCTCCTCAACTTTCCTGTAAAGTGACAAGATGCAGCTGTGGGATCAACCCTGTCCATACTCAAAACCCTGATTCCTGAAATAATTGCCCCCAGATTGCCACAATACCTATTAAACTTGACAAATCAAAAGCAATAGTAATTTTGCATATGTAAGAGTTACCATATTGCATTTGCTAAAGACAGCATTTTGCAAGTTATTCCTTAAACTTATAAAGTGCAATTTATTTATTGATTTACTTTCTTGGTCAGTAAAAATCACTCTGATGTTTTGGGTCTCTTAAAACATAAATACTTCCTGATTCGAGTCTGACACTCGAGGCATTAAAGGGTTAAGGCCCTCTTATGTCACGTGCCTCTGAAGTGAATGTTATTTCTCTTATAGCTATAGAAGAAGGATTACACAGAGTCTGACCAGCATCAAGGCAAGTGTTTTAGATACCAAAGATCCCTTTATTAATCCTTTCCCTTCATACAATATCTAATCATGCTTTTTCTTTTTTGATCAGCATTTCTAATGATCCACAGCTGCAGGTTAACCAGCCATGCATCCTACAACTTTTGTTTCTGTTATTTCTTTTCCCAGACAGATATTCTTTTTCTTTAGATTTAAACTTCTTATTTTTCCTCTTAAGTGCTCAGGTGTAATCACTTTGCATTCATTCCCACTCTTCCTGTTACTTTACTATTACACTTAATGGCATTATTTATTACATCCTTCTAATTACTGTTTTATTATTTATTAACATTACACTCTAATCAGTTATTATTATATTTAAGCTTTTTGTTTACTCACTGAATTATATTATTCTCAATTCTTTCCACTACTTCTCTACTGTTATGTCTTATGCCTTTCTCTCATTCACTTCTGTCCTACTTCCCCAGTACTTTGTTATATTTATTTTAATTTACCTGACAACCAGTTTACTGACCGTATCATTTTCTGCCGAGGTGTTTCTTATAATATTTTATTCTTAAATTTAGAGCTTCTTTTTTCCTGTTCCTCACTCTAATGGGCACTATTCTTTTTTTACCTTTTTTTTGTTGTTGTTGTTTTTTCATTTTTTGGTTCATAGTACTGTTCAATTCAATTCAAATTTTTTTTTATATAGTGCCAAATCACAACAAAGTCGCCTCAAGGCGCTTTATATTGTACAGTAGATACTAGGAAAAACCTGGTTCCTGTAGAACAAGCACTTTGGCGACAGTGGGAAGGAAAAACTCCCTTTTAACAGGAAAAAATCTCCGGCAGAACCTGGCTCAGGGAGGGGCGGCCATCTGCTGCGACCGGTTGGGGTTAGAGAAGGAAAACAGGATAAAGACACGCTGTGGAAGAGAGACAGAGATTAATAACATATGATTCAATGCAGAGAGGTCTATTAACACATAGTGAGTGAGAAAGGTGACTGGAAAGGAAAAACTCAATGTGTCATGGGAACCCCCGGCAGCCTACGTCTATTGCAGCATAACTAAGGGAGGATCCAGGATCATCCGGTCCAGCCCTAACTATATGCTTTAGCAGAAGGAACGTTTTAAGCCTAATCTTGAAAATAGAGATAGTGTCTGTCTCCCAAATCCAAACTGGAAGCTGGTTCCATAGAAGAGGGGCCTGAAAACTGAAGACTCTCCCTCCCATCCTACAGGGTGGGCCATTTATATGGATACACCGTAATAACATGGGAATGGTTGGTGATATTAAAGTCCTGTTTGTGGCACATTAGTATATGTGAGGGGGCAAACTCCTCAAGATGGGTGGTGACCATGGTGGCGATTTAGAAGTCGGCCATCTTGGATACAACTTTTGTTTTTTTTCAATAGGAAGAGGGCCATGTGACACATCAAACTTAATGTCACAAGAAAAACAATGGTGTGCTTGGTTTCAACGTTACTTTATTCTTTCATGAGTTATTTACAAGTTACTGACCACTTATAAAATGTGTTCAATGTGCTGCCCATTGTGTTGGATTGTCAATGCAACCCTCTTCTCCCACTCTTCACACACTGATAGCAACACCGCAGGAGAAATGCCAGCACAGGCATCCAGTATCCGTAGTTTCAGGTGCTGCACATCTCGTATCTTCACACCATAGACAATTGCCTTCAGATGACCCCAAAGATAAAAGTCTAAGATGGTCAGATCAGGAGACCTTGGGGGCCATTCAACTAGCCCACGACGACCAATCCACTTTCCAGGAACCTGTTCATCTAGGAATGCTCGGGCCTGGCACCCATAATGTGGTGGTGCACCATCTTACTGGAAAAACTCAGGGAACGTGCCAGCTTCAGTGCATAAAGAGCAAAACACATCATCATGTAGCAATTTCAAATATCCAGTGGCCTTGAGGTTTCCATTGACAGTGCCTAATATTGACAGTACCTAATATTTGGAAACTTGTTGTCACTGTTCCAGCTGCCAAGGGCAGTTCCCCTAACATACTGAATGATTTTAGACCTGTGGCTCTGACTTCTTTGAGAAGTCCTTTGAGAAGCTAATTAAAAAGGCGATTTTAATGCATGTTGAACATCATCTTGACCCCTTCCAGTTTGCCTATAGGGCAGGAATAGGTGTGGAGGATGCTGTATAAGCATCTTGAGGGCCCTAACACTTATTATTATTTCTTGACTGTTCATCTGCAATACAATATAGCCCTCCTTACTTCCTCGTAGGCGTTATAATCACTTTAAGAATGATCCTAGTCTGATCAGATGGGTGCTAGACTTTTTGACTAGTAGGTCATATGTGTGAAGGTGAACGGTGTACTTTCTGAAATGCTCTCCTTTTCTACTTGATCTCCTCAGGGTTGCTGCCTCTCACCCCTTCTGTTCATTCTGTATACGAATGAGTGTCGCAGTAATTTCAATGATACATCCTGAAGTTTGCTGGTGACACAGTGATCGTTAGTCTTCTTCTGGGTGACGGGACAGGCTATGGGCAGGGTGTATAAGATTTTGTGGTTTGATGTGATGAGTCCTTCCTTTCATTCAATGTGCCAAAAACAAAAGACATATAAAGAATTGATTTCAGGAATTCTTCATATAGCTCATCACCTAACTATCACAACACATTCTCAACCCAACTAATCACATACCGACGCTATGTGACAAATTGTTAGCATTTTACGTGCTTGGAGGCATGAGAGCTGTTTGGAAGTAATCCATAGATGTAAATGTGTTTTTAGGCCCTGAACATGAATCACTATGGCTGTATCCCAATTCAGGGTCTGCAGCCTTAAAGTACGCAGCCTCAATGATCCTCAAGGGCCGCGTACTTAAAGACCGCTAAGGCCAGAAGTGCGAAACTTGTGAAATGGGACGGTCTAGCCTCCGTTGCGCTGCCCAGGTTGCCTAGCAACCATGATACTAACAGCTGGAAACGTTTCATACAGCTTTGTTTGACAGAAATGAAGGAGAAAATCTTTTGTTCATTTGTTTGTTTGTTTCTACATGAGCTTTGATCATTCTCTGTAAGATTAAGCTCAGCTATTGAACGGTGTATATTTTAAAGTAAAGGCTTTAAAACCAAGTTAGTCCAAACGTCACTAATGTTACATAACTTTGCCGACATGTGGCCAACAGTAATGTTTTAATGTTCTTCGTTATTAAACATTTGCACATAAATAAGTGACATAATATTCAGTACTTAAAGTTTACTCTTCGGGCGCCCCTCATCCGCCGTTTTTTTCGGCAAAATTATCCACACCCACCTCCGCACTATGCATTCTGGGATATGTTGGGCCACGAAGTCTACACCGCCACGTCCTTAAAATTCAGGGAAATGAAGGACGCATTTGAGGGCCGCATTTCGAGCAGCCTTCGAATTGGGACAGCCTTCGACACAGGCAGAAACATGAGGGAATGAGGAACAGGTGGAACTAATTAGGCAAGACAAGACAAGGAAGTAAAACAAAATACACTAACATGAGACAAGACCTTCAAAGTAAAACAGGAAACCCACAGACTGAACTTACCAACACAAACTCAGGGACACAAAACAGGGCACAGAGAGAGCACACAGACAGGGATAACTAGGCCTTAAACAAAGGAGGCACAGGAAGAAAACCTAAGAACTGGAAACCCTGAGAATGAAAATTACTGATTAATAAAGATAACCAAGAAGAATTTAAACATCAAATCAGAGCAAAACTCAAAACACTGGGTCACAGACCAGCACCATGACAATGTAGTCATAGCTTTCTGTGTCTTCATAGTTTATCATAGTATTAGTTTCCCGGTTTAGTTAGAGTTTAGTGTTTGACACTGTGCTTCTGCCTTGTTTGAACTCAATGTTCTCAGCCATAATAACCATGGTCAGCCACTGCGGATCGTGACATACTCTTGAAGATACCTCACAGACCACAACCAGTCGGATGCCTTTTCCATTTCCAAGCAAATGATAACACATCCTCAGGCATCCTTGAGGGGAAAGAGCATGGTCAGCCGTTCAGAAAATATGCTTAAATGACAGTGTGGGAAGTTGTTTCCCACTGCCAAGATGAAATAATTCACTTCCTTCGTATTCTTGGTCCACTGATAGTGAGTTCATTTAAATTTTTTAAAATGATCAGTTCTGCTGCTCTGCATTTGTATTTTGTCAATTAAAAGTTTTCGGGAATAATTTGAGATAGGGATACTGAGTAGAATAAACAAATAAAACAAACTTCATTGAACAAATAGAAAATACAGGGAAGCCCAAAAATCCAAGCAAACAGAGCTTAAATACACCAAGTGTACATGGATATTCATTAAAGAATTTTAAAAGTTGTTTATTTATTATTGTTTTAATAGTTTCAAGAAATGCTGAAAGACAACTACATAACCACAAAAAGCTCTTTTAAAGTCCCACTTAAGATGAGCCCAGCTGAAAACATTAAAAGATAAATTGCATTCAACTTTGATCCTGGAATTAAGGGGATTATAAGTAGCCTTTTCAACACAAATAAATATTACAACATTTTGCTGATGGTGGAAAAATAATCATCTGGTGTGCACAACAATGTACTGTTTGGATAAGTGCAGTGTGTGGGACCTATATCCTCCCTCAAGTGGCTTGGCCATGAATGCAAAGGTGAGACATCTAATGTCTCAGTACAGTAAAAAAGATGACCAAATAAAGTTTAACACTGCTTATTTCGTTCAGTGAGAGATCGCGCCATATTGCTTAGTCTTTTATTTTTCCCCTCATTGATGCTAAAGAAACTTGCAAAAATATGCTTAGGATTTTTCTCAATTCAGTAACACTTGAGCAGTAAGTTAAAGACATTGCACCAGCTAGGACCACATCCTCATTTAGATTCAACAAGGTTTCTACTAGAAAATAGTGGAGAGCATGAGCATGAATTTAGGCTGCATTCTGGAGAAGGCCTCAAATTGGAGTGGCAGTGGCTCCAGAAATTCAGATAAATTATCTCCAATCTAAAGTGTGGAAAGTTGTGTTTGAGTATTGAAAACTACTGCAGGGCTCGAATAGACCTTTCCTTTTAACCAGCCTAAAGTATTGATCACTATGTAAATGTAATGTTTTAAGAAGAACGGTTTATCACATTCAGAACTCAAATATTGGATGAAAAGATGATCACAGGGGAGAACTACATGCCAGAGTCCCACAAGGATTATCAAGATTCAGATGCAAGCATAACCTTTGGGTGTAGTCAGTTAGAAAGTGGACAGTCTTAAAACCACTAGTACCTGATCTTGGATCATCTTATTGGTTGGACACAAGCCCCATTGTGCCAAGCAAAACCAGTCAACAAATTCCATAACAGGCTCATCAAAATTGAAATTGAGCTTCACAAATAAAGAAAGAAAATTGAGAAATTACAGAAATAGTGTTTAAGTTTTGGATAGGATGGGACCAATTGAAAGTAAAGAAAAAAAACCAGAAGACTAAAAGCAGTAAACAGTTTGTTCACTGTATACACTGTCAAGGGATGTACCTAGCATGGGGCTTTTACACATGCCCTTGCAACCCAAAAACTATTTGCATAGAGAACATGGAAAAATCAAAGTACTTTCATTATCAGCATATGTCAAGCGGCGTGTAGAAGCTTATCAGTTTCAAGATTTGGTTGCCTTATTGATATGAAAGACTTATATTAATTTATGTTAGCTAAGTAGTCGCATACTTGATAACTCAGAGGAAAATAACAACACTAAAACTAAAAATGTAAGGGGATAACGTCTCTGCTGCCCCTGGCTGCAACAATGAGTTTTATGTTAAGAAACTGAGGATATACTTCACTTTCACTGTCTGTCTCTTTAGTAGCAAGTGGCTGTTCACCGATTGGCTAACTGCATTCAAAATCCAGCTGTTAGCCATAGTGTTCAGGTTTGTATAGCACCTTAGGGAGGAGAACCAGTTTGAGTCACCAGACAGATAAGCTGGTTTCCAGCTTTTCCTCACCAGGCCAGGGTGAGGTGAAAATGTGCCATCAGCAGGCAAAGCAGATGTTGGCAAGATGCGATCAGCGCTATTTTATGTAATAAAATGTTCTCTCATTTCCCAAACACAACTAAAACGTTTACAGCATCACAGGTTACTACAAGCAGATCACATCCCTATCTCTTTAAGCAGGTCTGACATGCCTGAGGGCAGAGATGCGGTCGTTGCCATGGTGATGTGTGAAGTGGTGTCGCCAAATAAGGAGATGCCCAGAAAGCATCAGAAGAAGAAATGCAAGTATTGGATTCCAGTCAAATAAGGAGTGGCTTTTCTCCAACTTTTGACCAATCACCTTAGTATCCTGTTTATTATCACATATAATAAAAAGCGTTTACTGGCTGGGTGCAGCAGCCTTTTTGTCTTAGGCAGAGAGGAGGTCCATGGTGCCATGTAAAACTCATCTGAAATTCGAACTATTTTGATAATAAATTGGGAAAACTTATAATTTGAGCATATTTGTCTTGTCTCTCTTAAAAAACCCTACACTCTTCTTCCTGCAGACTTCCTGATGGTATTCCTGAGTGTGCTTCAGTAAGAAACTTAGTTCCGTTTGTGGTGTGATGTGCATGGAGTGGGCTGTTATGTTGTCTGAATGTGCTTGTGAAGGGAAAGATTATTTTATTGATTAAAATAGTGCTGATCGCATCAGCTAATTGCACTGCTGGGTACACAGGAGGAAAAATGTTTCTGTCAGTCTTTTGAGCTACCTGTCACCTGGCTCAAACAGGCTCTCCTCCAAACAGTCCTCATTTATAATGGGCTTTACAAACTGGAACATCATATGATCACATCATATGATTGCTTGGTTTTTCTCTGTATGTATTATTGTAAGGTCCACCTTACAATATACAGCACCTTGAGGTAACTGTTGTTGTGATTAGGTGCTGTATAAACAAAATTGAATTGAACTGAATTGAATGGTCCTCTTGTCCAAGGAACCCGTCACTTAAATGGCTGTCAATGTGGTGCAACCAAGTCCAACACAAACGGCAGTTACTCCTGTGCAGGACTTAAAATCAACTTTTCATCACAGCTGTAGTAGCAGCAAAATGAATACCTTCAATATCTGTGGTACAAAGATTCCCATGCAGACACAAAGTACACACATAAGGTGCAGACAGAAGAAAAACAGAATTCAGTTATTTCCAAATGTTATAAGCTCATATTTTCTTCACAATACAACATAGAAAATATTTTAAAACAAAAAAAAAAAGATCATTTTGATTTCTTTTGGGAGAGAAATGTTGAAACATTCTTGTATGAAGACAGAAAAGGATCCAGGAGAACCGGACCATCTGCAACTCCTAAGGGTGCACATAACCACACATCTTGGTGACATCTGCCCAGAGGGTAGAGTCCCAGAGGACCAAGCAGCCAACCTCGCTAGAGGCCAGCCATGGAATGTCCTTGACTGAATTTAATGTAGGGCTTTGTATGGAGGGCTTGTTTTTTTCTACTGTGCTGCCACATGTCATGTTGGCTGATATATACTTTTATGGACAATGCTGGGCATCCTCTGCACACGGCCATAAACAACCAGAGGAGTCTGTTCAGTGACAGGTTGCTTCTCCCAAAGACAAGAACTAACAGACTTAAAAACTCCTTTGTCCCACACACCATCAAACTGTTTAACTCCTCTCTGGAGGAGAGAGGGAGGAGAAACAGGAGGACAAAGGAGGGGGGAACAACTAAGCTGTAGTGCCTTTTCACTGTGCAATACTTTTTGTTAATAACCAACGGTGCAATAGACTTCAATACTTGAAATGTGCAATTCCCTTGTATTCTTATTCCTATTTATTCTATTTATCCCTTTTGTATACGCTTTATTTATATATGTCTCTGTATTTTTATATGTGTATATATGGTATTCTGCTCACATTCTGTAACTTCTATCGGTGCTGTGCTATTTGGAAACCGAATTTCCCAGAGGAACCCACCCGAGGGATTAATAAAGTTCTATCTTATCTTATCTTCTTATCTCTTTTTTAAAAATGCACATATTAATGTGATGATGTTATTATTTTCGGTTGGTACCCAATCATCTTTAGTAACACGAGAACTCTTCAGGATATGGAATAAAGAGTGTTGTGTGTTCTTCAAAGCCAAAAAGCCCAGAGTAATTCATAATTACTAATTGCTAATATTACCATATATATAGCTGCTTTGGGAGGAAAATACATGGGTAAAACCAGAGTGGGGTTGGTTTTTTTTGGTAGGTTGATGGTTGCTCATGTCTGCCTGCTCAAGGGCCAGTGTCCTTGGAATCTGTGTGGCTTTTCTATCCTGTTGCTCTATGCACTATGCAGTCTTAATGCATGCTTCACTTCTGTACATGCTCTGTGACTCTTCTCCCTCTGACTGCCCTCACCTCCCATCTTTTATGTGTGAGTGTGTGAGCAATTGTGGAGAGTTGCTTTGATCAAGGTGTGGGAAGGAAGTAAAAAAAACCCAATAACTTCAAAATAAAAGCATGCAAACTATATACAAAGATCCATAAAACCAAACCAATGAAAGACAGCATAAAGCATTAAAACAAGTTATACCCTGGCTGTAACACATAAAGTAGCGCATTGTTTGTAGAGCAACTGAATAACTTTACCCTCCCATTTAGCATTTTTGTGATTGCTGCCTCATGCAAATGTATCTAACTTACTACCACTTGGTAAATCTGGCTGTGAGAGCCGTACCTGCAGCTTGAATTCTCCGTGGTTCTGAATGTGTTTGCTGGTCAATGTGACAGATCATAACACGCCAAAACGACCCGCAAGCCACCGGGAAATTTCGGCGTACCCCCCATGCCCAGTTTATCTCTGCAGACATCATTTCTGCTTATCCAGCTCGGATAATCATCGAAAAATCGTTGTAACTCTTTAAAATTTATTTTACGCTATTGATAATGATATTGGGCGTTTTGAAGCCTCGTTCTTCATTGTGTCTTCACAGGTTGGATGGATGGATGGATGGATAGATAGATAGATAGATAGATAGATAGATAGATAGATAGATAGATAGATAGATAGATAGATAGATAGATAGATAGATAGATAGATAGACTGCGTTTCTTGCACTTTTTATGTGTACTTCCACTTGTTTGCAATTTGCTATAGAGGTTTTTGAGGCTCTTTAACTAAGCACCCACGAAATAAGATATGGTAGTTTGATTTCTAAATGGTGTTAACGATGACGATATCTTCACCAGAAAACCACTTCAAAGTCCCATAAGTACTAGAAAATTTGCTTCACTAAAATTTTTAACAAACTAATTTTCAATTGTGCCCTGAGGACGAGCAAAACGAGAAAAGCACAAATCTGTCGACAAAGATATTAACTGAAACTGGACAATGTGGAATGGAGATTCTGTTTCTTTTAACGATGTGTTTATGCTGTTCGTTTGTTTTTAAGCCATTTAATATATTCTCTTAGGAGAGGCAGAGCGGTCGGAGGACTGCAGGTGGGAACAAGCTCTTGTCGGCAAAATATGGACCATATTTGTATGGCATGTTAACTATAAGAGATGTCCTTCACAAACACTTTCCAAAAAATGTCAAGCTAACTCCCACGGGTGTCTTAAGGGCAACATCAAGAATAATATATAAATAAATAACATATATCGGGGTGGCTGTAGCTCAGGTGGCAGAGCAGGTCAGCCACTAATCAGAGTCGGTGAAAAACATCGTCAACTATTTCAGGTAAGGGAAAAGTCAGTGCTGGAACCAGTTTTGAAATCTGGTGATCCAGTTTTAAATTCTTTTTAAGTTTCACCTGAGCAAAAATATTAAAGTCACGATGGCGTGTCTATCGTACACCTCTTGCTGACGAAGCGCTTGTTGGGTCTAAACGTGTTGGGCAAGCACGCTGATTGTGTCTTTATACATGTCATATTTTTAGACTATATCACGTGGGGGTGTGGCTTTAAAACAGCTTAAATTCTTCAGTTTTTTCCCTGCTTGAATTTCATTCTCATATTCAGGCATTCAGATTCTACTAAAAGGCTTCCAAATGTTTCCTCTTTGGGGTCTAGGATTTGGTAGGTTGAAATCGTTTACAAAATGACTTTAGGATTATTTGAGATAAATTCTTAATTTATTTGATTCTCTACTTACACATATATATATATACTTTTAATAATGCTTATATGTCCATTTCAGCCTGGCTGATTTTTGGCTTAACCACTAATTCTGGTGAGTTTTTCTTTCTTTTTCTCTTGTTTTTCGTGTGTGTGTGTGTGTGTGTGTGTGTGTGTGTGTGTGTGTGTGTGTGTGTGTGTGTGTGTGTGTGTGTGCGTGCGTGTGTGTGTGTGTGTGTGTGTGTGTGTGTGTGTGTGTGTGTGAGAGAGAGAGAGAGTTTGATTGAAGGGTCACTTGATCACTATTTCCACACAGCTGATATAGATTCTTTTATTTATTTTTTTCAATTTCCGCGACTGCTTTGTTGTACGTCTGTGCATATATATGTTTGTGTTTAAGAGGCAGACGGTGGATGGAGTTATATAAGTACTGTATACGAGTTATAGGTTCTAAGGCTGCATGTATTTATACATAATGCGCCATGTCAATTTGGCATCATTGTTTTTAAGAGCAGATAAGTGGTTTTAAGTCTCATGTGCGTGATGACGCAATAAGCACTGTCACGTGCATGATACTTTTATCTACTAATTTATTGAAGAACAACTCCAAGTTCGTGGAAACTGTGCCTTTGGTATTATTTTCTTCTCTTGCCTGAAACCCTCCTCCTAATGTCTCTGGTGTGCATTTTGCCCTGACGTAGAATTTTACAGTGATGATGCTTTGGGAAAGAAAAAGGGCAATCCTTTTGTTAGGGTGACATGTGGGTGGAGGCGCTTGGCTAATGCTCGCATGTGAAGAAACCCCAGCTCACTCTTGTGCTGTTCATTAAAGCACAGTGAATCATCTGTAACCAATGAACTATACAATATTTAAGCAATCCCAGTGTTACTTTCAGATTAACAAAATTACTATCAATCTAGATGATTGTTGAAATATGAAATATGATTGTTGAAATGTGAACAGAGTTTACTCTAATTAAATTTCCAGTGACTCACACTTTTGATCTTGTGCTTGCTGACAGAGCCTGCAGTGGGAGCTAATGCAACCTCCAGAAGGGACTGTAATCGGTAGGTCACTCCCTCTTCACTCACTGTGTGCATGTGCAGAGGTGTTCTCCTTTTATAATGGGGAAAAAATGCCTGAGCCCCGAGGAAAAAATGAACTTCCCATTGAAAGTGTTTTGGGATTTCCTGCCTTTTTGGAAATCCACCCAGACAGTATATCAATGGAAAGCCCAGGATGTCCTCTATTTAGTACAACAGGACTTAGTAGGGTTGCTCAAATAAATCAAAAGACATTGACTAAAAACAAATGTCCATTACATAGGACATAAATTAGGCTGGTTCTCAGTAAGATATTTTTTTCTTTTTTGGAATGCTCAATTCAGTTTCACTAGCCACACACAACCTGTTTAATGTCAGACTTAAAGAAACTCAAGAACAGAGGCAAAATAAAGCAACTGAGTAGTCTATCAGTCTGGAGAGGGTTAAAAAGCAATTTCTCAGGTTTTGGGACTCCGCCAAACTATGGTGAGAGCCATTATGAACAAAAGGACAAAACAGTGGTGTACCTTCCCAGGAGTGGCTGGCCTACCAAAATGATTCCTAGAGCATATCTGGTGGTCACAACAAATAAAAGACAACATTTAAAGACCCACAGGATTCACTTGACTCGCTTAAGTTTGGTGCTCATGATCCAACAATAAAAAAGAAATTGGGTGAAAAAGTGGCATCCATGGTGGAGCTCCAAAGACAAAACCGCTGCTCCAAATAAACCTGTAGTGGCAAATTTGTCTCCCAAGATTTGAAAAAAATATTTCTTCCACTTGTTAATGTGATCTGTCCTGGTTTATTTCTGACTTGTACATACAACAAAGCTATCATATCGCAATGTCACGTGGTTGCAAACTGTTTGCTGCTACAGTGCACATTTCCAATGATACAAATAGGTCCATATATATTTGGACATTGAAACAAATTTTTTATTTTTTTGCAAATATTTTTATTGAAAAATGAAAACAACACAGTACTTGCAGTTACCGAAATACAATTGACCTTTCCTTGGCTGTGCAACCTCTCAACGTGTATTTAATTTTTTCAAGTTTAAAAAAAACATGACATCTTTAAGCCACCGGGAAATAGTAGGATACTTAACAGACTTCCGGTGCAACAATATTAGACGGCTATAATATCCTTTTGTGTAGAATCAAGTGTAAGTGAGCAATCAGGAATCCCGAATACAGCAATCAGAGGACAAGGATGAAGAGTTACCCCAAGAACAGTTGACATAATAGCAAAATACCCTGTCCAGAAACCTTCTAGCTCAGGACACAGAAAGAACATGTGGCTAAGGTGACAAGGAGAACCGTGGCATTTATCACATTTATTTTCTGGATACAATTCAGAAAGTCTAGACTTAGAGAAATGCACCCTGTGTATGACCTTAAATTGAATAAATCCAAGACGAGCACAGGAGGTGGAAGATCGTACCCTCGCTATAGCCTGTTCCCAAGACTCCTCATGTATTTGAATTCCTAGTTCTCCTTCCCATGTACACTTAAGCTTAACATTAGAGTGGTTACTAAAAGACAGGATAGTATCATAGAGTTTCGAAATGGTTCCTCTGTGATGAGGACCAAATGATAATGTAGTTTCCCACTGCTGTTCTGGAGGTAAAGAGGGGAAATTTGGGAAACACTTGGCAACAAAATTTCGAATTTGAAAATAGCGAAACAAATGGGTAAGAGATGAGAAGACAAATTGGGAAAACTATCGAAAACACCATCCACATATAAATGTTTGAACTGTTTTATACCCTTGTCACACCACACTGAGAATGTTGAGTCAAAAAGTGATGGGGGAAACAAATGGTTGTCGCTTATAGGACCCGAGGAAGATGGCATTACAAATTTAAAGTGACGTCTAAACTGAAACCAGATTTTGAGTGTGTTAAGAACCACCTGATTATCAGTATACAGAGAGGGTTTTACGGGTAAAGAGGAATAGAGCAAAGCTGGTAAAGAAGAGCCCTTACATGATGATAGCTCCAATTTACACCACGAGGAACCAGAAGATTTTAGCCAGTAGCAAAGTTTATGGATGTGAGCGGCCCAGTAGTAGGCTAGAAAATTAGGTAATGCAAGTCCTCCACTAAATCTGCATCGCTGCAGCAAAGTTTTAGAAACCCTAGGTGGCTTCCCTCCCCAAATGAAAGAACAAATAATGTTTGTAACAAAAAATATAACAAAAAATGTTTTGGCAAAAATAAGGGAATTGACTGAAATAAAAAGAAACATTTTGGTAAGACGTTCATTTTAACAACATCTTAACATGCGTGTGTACAATCGCCAGTTACTCTTAGAAATCAAAGCATCGTATGACCTGGCTCTTAAAAGCAAACTGAGACAGGAGATGATTATGGGCCTCCTCCACCACTTTTTGAGCCCTGTATCCTGGTTTATCTGTGCCAACACTCCTACACCACTTCCTGGAAGAAGCGCCCGAGGAAACGAGGAAAGCGGGCTGGTACACTCATCAAAGTCCGATCTCTTCTCCGTGCTTCTCGTGGAACTACTGGACCAGCAGAGTGCATCTTTAGATGGATCCTGCCTGTTGTCCCTGGAGCTCCCACGACACTTGATCCCCCGCTCTCAGCATTTTATTTCCCTAAGCGGCCTCGGACCGTGGATGTGGTGTGGACCACGGAAATCTTCGCACACTTAACCGAGCTGGAACATCTGATGTTAGGATCTACACACTCCAAATGGCTTTACTAAATGTAAGATCATTAGCAAACAAGACGTTTGTATTAAACGACTTCCTAAAGTCACAACAGTTGGACTTTCTGTTTCTGACAGAAACATGGCTTCAACCCGGTGAGTCTGTAGCTTTTTCGGAACTGGTCCCTCCTAATTTCTCATTCTTCAGCCTCCCTCGGTCCTCTGGTGGGGGGGGGGCTTAGCCACCGTGTTCAACATTCGATTTCATTGCCATCAAACATTACAGCACGACTCATTTTCTAGTTTTGAACTCCAGCTGTTTGAGTTACACCTGAATTCTGCTGCGCCTTTGCTGTGTGCCCTCATATATCGCCCTCCCTAGTTTAACAAGGATTTTATCAAAGAGTTTTCAGGTTTTATGGCTGGAATCGTTCTTAAATTTGACAGTTTTTTAATCCTTGGTGATTTTAACATCCATGTCTGCTGTGACTCTAAACCTTTGGTTAAGGACTTTTTAAATATTATTGACTCTTTTAACTTGACCCAGTGGGTTACTGGTCCCACGCATGAAAAAGGTCACACACTGGACTTGGTGCGCTCCCACGGGTTGGAGGTGTGCATCACGGAAATATCCGAGTTGCGCATCTCATCATCTTCCTGTGTTGTTCACTCTAATCCTGCGCTGCTCGGTGGATAAACCATACGTCCCAGCGCGCAAAAAGCGAGCGCTTAATGCACTAACAGCGCCCGCTTTTTCTGCTGCCTTTATGGACTCTGGAATAATGAACTCCAACTGTAAAAGTGTTGAGGACCTTTCGGACATTCTTCATTCTACCTGCACTGATATCTTAGACTCTATTGCTCCGCTCAGGACTGTGCGCGCTAAGCATTTATCAGAGCCGTGGTTGAATGAACATACACGCTCCCTCAGACGTGACTACAGACGCGCTGAAAGGAGATGGAAAAAGGACAGATTGCATGTTTCCCTACAGATTTTAAGGACTCGTCTTTCTGCTTACCAAGAAGCTGTAAAAACTGCAAAGACACAGTTTGTCTCAAACTTAGTGTCAGTAAACAGTCACAGGCCTCAGGTACTTTTTAATGTTCTTAATTGCTTTCTTAGTTTATGTGATAATTCTGGAGTCACTTCTTCACCAAGTATGTGCGATGATTTTTTTAGCATTTTTTAATGACAAGATCCTATAGATTAGGGCCCTTGTCTCGTTGTCTGCTGCCTCAGATCAGAGTCCTTCTCCTGTGTGCTCAGCTGTCTTAGAGCAGTTTGATCCCGTCTCCCTTAAGGACTTGACCGCGGTAGTTAGTAACCTAAGATCATCACACTCCCCCCGAGCTTGCTTAAAAGCACTTTTAATACTGTTGGGCCTTTTATCCTGAGATTAATTAATACGTCCCTTGCTACAGGCTGCATCCCATCATGTTTTAAACAAGCTGTAGTTCAGCCTCTTCTTAAAAAACAAAACCTGGACCCAACTGTTCTGTCCAACTACAGTGTTTTCATATCAGTCCATCAGAGATCAGTATTGCATGGGACTATGAAGGAACGCATAGGTCTAGCTGTAAAATGTTTTTCATATTTATACGTAATTTATGTACTTTTATGTCAGATGAATACAAATGAGTGTCAGGGATAATGTCCTGGATTTTGTCTTCTATGCTTTTCAGAAGAGACTGCAATGGAATACAGTATGACATCCAAGAGGCTGTTTGCTGTGAAAATAAGCTTCACCCTGGTGTAAGTCTATTTTGCTGTGGAAAGGAGCCTTACAATCCTGGAACAGCCACTTGTTGTAAAATACAACATGGACACAGCACCACAGGTAATCAACTTGTAAAACAACTAACAAAAGAATAATTAAAATTCAAAGTGGAAATTTGACTTTGTGATCTTGCAAGAAATTGGGCACCTTAACAAGGTGAAAATGAGAATTTAATAATGTAAGTATTAGTTAATGGTGTGATGAGCATAAAAAGGTTTAAAGCAGCAGCTTCACTTATGGGGCGATGTGGCTCAAGAGTTGGGAGTTCGCCTTGTAATCGGAAGGTTGCCGGTTGGAACCCCGGCTTCGACAGTCTCTGTCTTGGTCATTGTGTCCTTGAGCAAGACACTTCACCCGTTGCCTACTGGTGGTGGTCAGAGGGCCCGGTGGCGCCAGTGTTTGGCAGCCTCGCCTCTGTCAGTGCACCCCCGGGCAGCTGTGGCTACAATGTAGCTTGCCATCACCAGCGTGTGAATGGGTGGATGACTGGGGTCCTTAGGGACTAGTAAAGCGCTATACAAATACAGGCCATTTACCATTTATGGAACAAGATATTACTCCAATGTTGGAACTGCAGTTTGTGGAACATTTGAACTGTATTGGACTAGAAAACTTAATACTTAACCGAATAAACTGGAAACTTAAAAATTATTGCAGCTACTCTCCTTCTAACATAAATAAACCATGTGCAATGATCATGCTTTGAATTTCCTTGGGGTTACAAAGTGCCTCATGGAGATTAGAAACAGCCACATACAAAAGATTAAAACAAAACTTTAAAAAAGAGCTTTTAAAAAGACCATGCTAATAAATGATTCGTCCATGGATTCATCTGTTAGCACTTAAACTAAGTTAGGTATTTTCATTTATTCAAAGCTGCTGCAACAGTCCTTTTTTACTGCTCTGTGTACGTCACTCACACTGACATTCTGCGCAGTAAGCAGATGAAGGGCTTTTAAAAAATGTCAGTGAGTAAATTTTCTCTGAGTCATTCACTTCTCCCAAGAGTTAATGGCTCCAGTGCATGACTAAACACTGCGAAAAACACTGGTGCAAAACCACCACAGTCTTCATCAAAAACATATTTTAAACCCTCAAGAGTTGTGGTTGTGTTTGTTGTGGTTGGTTTACGTAAAAGTGAAACACCCCCTAGCTATTTTTAGATTGAGCTTTGTGACTCATGGAACTTGTGAACCTTCTAGTACTGAGTTAATGCACTTACCATGACACACTTCCAGCTGTTACACAGGGTCTAAGTGAAAAGGTGTCCAAGTGCTGTGACCTGAAGGCGTACAACCCAGTCAATGAAATATGCTGTCAATCAACCATCGTAGCAAAACCTGGACCAATGGCTGAATGCTGTGGTAAAGGTGAGCAGAACTGAACACATTGATGAAAAACATCACATTATAACCCTATACCAAGGAAAGTTAACTGTCCAGTTAAAAGAAACCTATGAAAATATACAAATTGTTTTGGAGAAGCTTAAATATAATATATAATAAATGTGGTTTTATCACAGAATTTTCTGGAAAACAGCAGAAAAATTTTCTTTTAATGTAGTGCAATTGCTTATTCAGTAGAATAATTCAGTAGTACAACATTTGTAGGAGGTAGAAATATAATGAAGCACCATGGTCTTTTCCACAGAGGCTTATGATAAGGACAAGCAGTTGTGCTGTGGTCCGAATGAGAGCAAGATGATTCTGATGAGGAATTCCAGTCACCACCAGTGCTGTGGTCACAACCAGTATGACACAGAGACTCAGTGCTGCTGTTCAAATGAGGAAAGCGTGGAGATACAATCGAAGGATTCATCCTGTTGTTTCAAGGACTTTGGTGTATCTGCAGGTCAGTTCAGGACTTAACTGCATGTAACACTGTGTGGGACCAGTCTAATGAAAGTTGATGCAGTTTGAGTCACTGTACAAATCAATCTTAAGGGGGGCAGTCTTGGGGGGGGGGGGGGGGGGGGGGATGATTGACTAGAAAGTATGCAAGCAAAGACAAATTAGTAAACCTGCCCCAACCTAACTTGCAATTCAAGAACAAACAAACAAACAGAACCGTTTCCTGAGCAATGTGTTATTTTCTGTTTTCCCTCATGCAAGTTATTATACAGTAGTTATGTTAAACCAAAAGCTCTATGGGTCATTAACACTGGAAGTCCAGTGTTAATTTTGACAGCAAATCTTGACTTTGTTTTAATCAGTCTGTTGTCTTGTCATTTACATTTAGTTATAAGTTAGACTAAAAGTAAAAGAATTTGGAAGCCTATTTTTAGTCAACTAAACATCACGAGATTGTAGTAAACTATGACTAAAATACAAAGTGTAAAAGTTCGCTGTCACGATCCTGGGTCTTATGACCCAGTGTTTTGAGTTTTAGTTCTTTTGATGTTTATAGTATGTTTATGCTTATTAGGTTTCCTATGTTCATTTGCTTATTAGTTCCCCCTTGTGTTTTCAACCCCTGTGAAGTCTCCCTTGCCCTTCGTGTGTTTCATGTCTGTGTGTCTTATGTTGTCATGTCTGCGTCTCATTATATTTCCTGTTTTATTTTGAAGGGGTCCTGTGTTCCTATATTCAATGTTTTTAGTGTTACTCTCTCCTTGTGACGTCGTTATGTTCATATGTGTCAGCTGTTTCTTCATGTGTTCCCACTTCCCTCATTATCCTCCTGTGTGTATTTAAGTCCTCCGTTTTCAGTGTGTCATTGTCAGGTCGTCTGTTGTCCACGCCATGTTTCCTATGCCATGCTTCGCTTCCAAGTTTCTTCTCTAGGTTTTTCTTATTGTTTGTTTAGATTTCCCAGTTTAGGTTTGTGTTAATTTTGCTTCAGTTTGCCTTGCCCTTTGTTTGTACCTTTTTTACCAGCCATATTAAACGGCTCGCTTTTTGTTAACATTTCAAGTTCTGTTCCCTGTTCCTTGGAGTCTGCGTTTTGGGTCCTTTTGTCAACCCCTACAGTCTGCCCTCGTCAGACTGTGACATTCGCTGTGATTTTAGCAGTGTTTCACACGGTTTAAAAAGTGGCCCGGTGGGTGATGGGCTCCGCCAGGGCTGCCCTTTGTCTCCGGTTCTGTTCATAATTTTTATGGACAGGATTTCTAGGCGCAGCCAAGTGGCGGAGGGCTTTCGCTTTGGTGGCCTCAGAATCTCATCTCTGATTTTTGCTGATGATGTGGTTCTGTTGGCTTCATCGGGTGAGGGCCTCCAGCTCGCACTGGAGCGGTTCGCAGCCGAGTGTGAAGCAGCGGGAATGAGGATCAGCACCTCCAAATCTGAGGCCATGGTTCTCAGCCGGAAAAGGGTGGAGTGCCCACTCCGGGTCGGGGATGAGTTCCTGCCCCAAGTGGAGGAGTTCAAGTATCTCGGGGTCTTGTTCGCGAGTGATGGGAGAAGGGAGCCGGAGATCGACAGACGGATTGGGGCTGCAGCTGCAGTAATGCGGATGCTGCACCGGTCCGTCGTGGTGAAGAGGGAGCTGAGTGTAAAAGCGAAGCTCTCAATTTACCGGTCGATCTACGTCCCTACCCTCACCTATGGCCACGAGCTGTGGGTAGTGACCGAAAGAACGAGATCGCGGATACAAGCGGCAGAAATGAGCTTCCTCCGAAGGGTGGCTGGCCTCTCCCTTAGAGATAGGGTGAGAAGTTCGGCCATCCGGGAGGGGCTCAGAGTAGAGCAGCTGCTGCTCCACATTGAAAGGAGCCAGCTGAGGTGGTTCGGGCATCTGACAAGGATGCCCCCTGGGCGCCTCCTGGGTGAGGTGTTCCAGGCATGTCCCACCGGGAGGAGGCCCCGGGGCAGACCCAGGACACGCTGGAGAGATTATATCTCTCGGCTGGCCTGGGAACGCCTTGGTATTCCCCCGGATAAGCTGGAGGAGGTGGCTGGGGAGAGGGAGGTCTGGGCCTCTTTGCTTAGGCTGCTGCCCCCGCGACCCGGCCTCGGACAAAGCGGATGAAAATGGATGGATGGATGGACAAGGAAATGGCTAATGACATCAGACTTAAGAGGCAGATAACAGCACAACAAAAGAATTCAGGTCACCTGATCCAGCCCTAATTATATGCTTCATTTAAAAAGAAAAGTTTTTAACCAAATTTTTAGAGGGTCTGTGTTTTATTCTATTCGGACTCATTCGATTTAATTTTAAATTAGGTTTTATTTATTTAGCACTAAATCACAACAACAGTTTCCTCAAGGTGCTTAAATTGTTAGGTGAAACCCTAAAATAATTAAAAGAAAACAGAGAGAACCCTAACAGTCATATAACCCCCTATGAGCAAGTGCTTTGGCAACACTGGGAATTAAAAACTTTGCTTTAACAGGAAGAAACGTCCATAAGAGCCAGGTTCAGGGAAGGGTGGCCATCTGGCGTGACCATATGGGGTGAGGAGAGGAAGACAGGACAAAACACATTGTTACACCCCGGCCTAGGCAACCGGCGTGCAACACACGAAAAATAAAAATAAGGAAAAAAAACAAAACAAACAAACTACTACGGGTCTCCACAAAAAAAGTCCCAAAACGAAAGTATCAACAACTACTTGCATCAAAGCAAAATAAGACATTTATTTACATCAAACCACCAAACTATTTACAACCGGGGGGGAGATCGCAAACATGACAAACTGAAACACAGGGCTTAAATACATAGAGGGAGCAATCAGGGAATGGACAACAGGAGGGAAACACAGCTGGGGCAAATCAGAACTGACGAGACAAGGAAGCATAAATTGAACACACTGAGATAAGACAGACTTTCAAAGTAAAGCAGGAAACACAACCGTCACGTCTAAAACAAAACACTGACAACACCGAATCGTAACAACATGATGTGGAAAAGAGCCGTTAATAATAACGAAAGCAGAGTAGAATATAAATACATTACAGGGAATGCAGAATTATTAGGCAAGTTGTATTTTTGAGGAATAATTTTATTATTGAACAACAACCATGTTCTCAATGAACCCAAAAAACTCATTAATATCAAAGCTGAATGTTTTTGGAAGTAGTTTTCAGTTTGTTTTTAGTTTTAGCTATTTTAGGGGGATATCTGTGTGTGCAGGTGACTATTACTGTGCATAATTATTAGGCAACTTAACAAAAAACAAATATATACCCATTTCAATTATTTATTTTTACCAGTGAAACCAATATAACATCTCCACATTCACAAATATACATTTCTGACATTCAAAAACAAAACAAAAACAAATCAGCGACCAATATAGCCACCTTTCTTTGCAAGGACACTCAAAAGCCTGCCATCCATGGATTCTGTCAGTGTTTTGATCTGTTCACCATCAACATTGCGTGCAGCAGCAACCACAGCCTCCCAGACACTGTTCAGAGAGGTGTACTGTTTTCCCTCCTTGTAAATCTCACATTTGATGATGGACCACAGGTTCTCAATGGGGTTCAGATCAGGTGAACAAGGAGGCCATGTCATTAGTTTTTCTTCTTTTATACCCTTTCTTGCCAGCCACGCTGTGGAGTACTTGGACGCGTGTGATGGAGCATTGTCCTGCATGGAAATCATGTTTTTCTTGAAGGATGCAGACTTCTTCCTGTACCACTGCTTGAAGAAGGTGTCTTCCAGAAACTGGCAGTAGGACTGGGAGTTGAGCTTGACTCCATCCTCAACCCGAAAAGGCCCCACAAGCTCATCTTTGCTGATACCAGCCCAAACCAGTACTCCACCTCCACCTTGCTGGCGTCTGAGTCGGACTGGAGCTCTCTGCCCTTTACCAATCCAGCCACGGGCCCATCCATCTGGCCCATCAAGACTCACTCTCATTTCATCAGTCCATAAAACCTTAGAAAATCAGTCTTGAGATATTTCTTGGCCCAGTCTTGACGTTTCAGCTTGTGTGTCTTCTTCAGTGGTGGTCGTCTTTCAGCCTTTCTTACCTTGGCCATGTCTCTGAGTATTGCACACCTTGTGCTTTTGGGCACTCCAGTGATGTTGCAGCTCTGAAATATGGCCAAACTGGTGGCAAGTGGCATCTTGGCAGCTGCACGCTTGACTTTTCTCAGTTCATGGGCAGTTATTTTGCGCCTTGGTTTTTCCACACGCTTCTTGCGACCCTGTTGACTATTTTGAATGAAACGCTTGATTGTTCGATGATCACGCTTCAGAAGCTTTGCAATGTTGAGACTGCTGCATCCCCAAGATATCTCACTATTTTTGACTTTTCTGAGCCTGTCAAGTCCTTCTTTTGACCCATTTTGCCAAAGGAAAGGACGTTGCCTAATAATTATGCACACCTGACATAGGGTGTTGATGTCATTAGACCACACCCCTTCTCATTACAGAGATGCACATCACCTAATATGCTTAATTGGTAGTAGGCTTTCGAGCCTATACAGCTTGGAGTAAGACAACATGCATGAAGAGGATGATGTGGACAAAATACTCATTTGCCTAATAATTCTGCACTCCCTGTAGTGGAAAATGTGACTGAAGAAGAACTACTCAAGGCAAGATTCAAGGTCAACTGATCCAGCCCTAACTATATGCTTTATCAAAAATGAAGTTTTCAACCTAATCTTTGAAAGCAGGGAGGGTGTCTGTCTCCCAAATCTGTCCCCCACATATGAGGGTCCTGAAAGCTGAAGGCTCTGCCTCCTATTGTTCTTCTTCTAAAGGAAATTTATGCTGGTTACTATGAATGATGTGTGTATTTTGACCTGGTCTTTGACTCTACAGCTCCTTTATGTGGAAATACAACCTTCAACATACATAAGCATTTATGTTGTCAGTCAACTGTTGTTGCCAAATCTTCACCACAACACAGATGTTGTGATAAAGGTAAGCAGAGCTAATCAAAATACAAGTATTTCACTATAAAAAAAAGTATTTAAATGATCTGTTGTATGAGGAACATATAAAACCCGTTTCTTTAAAAAAGTTTAACATTAACTTAATTATGCATAAAGTACACTATATGCATTTCATTTTCTAGTATCTGGTTCTTTTTCCACAGAGACATATGATGTGGAAAAGCAGCTGTGTTGTGGTCCAATTAATGATAAGAAGATCCTTGAAAGGAACTCTACAGATCACCAGTGCTGTTATCATGACCAGTTCAACACAAAGACCGAGTGCTGCTGTTGGAAAAAGGAAAGTGCTGAAGTACAATTGAAGAATTCATCTTGCTGTTCAGAGGAGTCAGCTGTGCTTGAAGGTCAGAACTTGTCTAATACAATTTCATGCACATCTTAGAAATTACATTTGATATTCAACTGAATTTCAGTTGGCATTTTGTATCTTTGCAAAATTCTAGTTGGTGGAAAAAGGCTACATTTACTCCATGATATGGAGCTGTTGTTGTGATTTTGGGATGGCAGCATGGACTGCTAAATCCAATAATCAGAATCACAATACTTTATGACGGCTCGAGGAAATGATGTGGTCACAGTTGATCCAAGTCATTAACTAGTAACCAGAACAATAAAAAATCCTGAGCATTGTTCAGCAATTATTAACAGACTTCAGCCACCTCTGTCTCTTCCTGAAGAGTGCAGTGGTGTTTAGCCCAGTCTAGTTTATTGTCAATGTGTACTCTAACGTATTTATACATACTATGTCCACATGGAGTCCCTGGATTGAAACAGGGGTCACAGGTTTCATAATCCTCCTAAAGTCCACAATCAATTCATTGGTCTTTGTAATGTTGAGCTCCAGATAATTCTGCTTGCACCACATAACAAAGGAGTCCATGTGTGGTCGAGTACCTGGTACTCTACGTCAATGTATCACCTTCACTGATGCATTCAACCACCGGAGACTCATCAGAAAACTTCTAAAGGTCTCTGTGCAGTGTCTCCCATCAGTGGTGTAGAGGGTGAATAGCCCCAGTGTTGTTGATCATCTCGTCAGACACAGTTTTGAAGACACACATGAACCTTCAGCCAGGTAATCAGCAATCCAGGACACAAGAGAGGCATCTACCTGCATTGCTGTCAGCTTCTCACACAGGATGGTCAGCCTGATGGTACTGAATGCACTGAGGAAGTAAAAAAAAAACATGACCTTCACAGTCCTTGCTGGCTGATTCAGATGGGCATAGACATGGTTGAGCAGGTAGATGACGGCGTTATCAGCTCCAAGACGGGGCTGGTAAGCGAATTGAAAGAGGTTCATATATGGAGCTGATCAAGGATGAGTCTTTCCAGGTTCTTGATGTGGTCACTGCCACCAGTCTACAATGACCAGAAAAATGGTTTGGTCATCAATTCAGTTCAGTGTTCTATATAGCATCAATTCATATCAACCTTTGTTTCAAGGCATGTTATGTTTAACCCACCATCATGGCAAAATGTGACGTTGGGTCCACCATGTCCACTCGCGGTTTGCCTGTCCAATCGGTTGGGGTTATCAGGTTGCTATATTGCAAGGTAAAGAACCTATAATATTAGAAAGAACCCCAAACAATTACACATTATCCTATAAGCAAGCACTTGGCAACAGTGGTACTTTTACCAGGAAGAGCTCTGTAGCAGAGCCAGACTCATGGGAGGCACCCATCCGCCACAACTGGTTGGGGTGAGGGGATAGAGAAGAGAGAAAGCCAGAGTTTAATAATTACTAATGATTAAATGGTAGTAGTGTATTAAGGATTAAAATGGAAAATGAGAGATAAAGATGAATGGAGGGCAGTTAGTGAACCAGGGAATGCAGACTGGTAAGGAGGAAGTGAAGATAGCTATGAAGAGGATGAAGAAGGGGAGCTCAGGTAAAACAAAGGATGACAAGCAGATAGTCTGAAAAGGAACTGAAGGAAGCACACCCTAAATATACACACAAGGTAATGAGGGAAATGCACAACAGATAGGAGACACAGCTGAACCTAATTAGACGTGGTGAGACAGGGAGACTTAAGGAACTAGAAACACAGAAACTGAGAGACTAGCAATGATAAATCATGAGGAAATCAAAGATTAACAAGAACTAGAAAAATTTGCATTTCCTGCGAAAATGCAGTGTGGATGCTTAAAGCTGAAGCTGTATGCAAAAAGTAGCTGAAAAAGCTGAAAAGTTGCAGAAATTGTAAAAACTTTGCAGAAGCAAAAGAAGTTTGCTAAAATGGAATAACTTAGCAGAACTGCAATATCTTAGAGGAAACATAATACTTGGCAGAAATACAATAGCATAGCAGAATTTAGCAGAAATATTGTAACTTACCAGAAACATGATAACTTCTCAAAAATACAAGAATTTAGGAGAAATAGTATAAGATAACAGAAAGAATATATTTAGCCAAAAATACTTAAACATTACAGAAACACTATGATTTAGAAAAATAGTACAACAGAGCAGAAATATTGTGATTTACCAGAGACACTGTGATGAACTATGAATATTGTAATTTTAAATTAAGACTATGTTTTAGCACAAATATTATAATTTGGCAGAAATACTATAATTTAGCAGAAATACTATATTAAGCACAAATCCTATAAAAAGCAGAAATGGTATGATTAAGCATAAATACTACATTTAGTAGAAATACTTTGTTTTAGCACAAATCCCATAAAAAGCAGAAATACTGTACTATGATTTAGTAGAAAGACTATAATTAATCAGAAATACTAAATTTAGCAGAAATACTATATTAAGCACAAATCCTATGAAAAGCAGAAATAGTATGATTAAGCATAAATACTACATTTAGCAGAAATACTATATTAAGCACAAATCTTATAAAAAGCAGAAATACTATATTAAGCACAAATCCTATAAAAGCAGAAATAGTATATTAAGCACAAATCTTATAAAATAGCAGAAATAGTATGATTTAGCACAATAGTAATAAGTTAAACAGAAAAATTGGAAAAGCAAAATGGACAGCTGAAAAAATGCTGAACATGCTGAGGTTCCCTCAAATATACTTGTTAAATGACAAAAATCAGCAAAAAAATTTATGACTGCCACACAATTACAAATATGTACACATGAGGAAACACACATGCACAGAGAGACACACACACAAGATCCAATTCAGTCAACCAGTCTAAATATATTGAATTTGAATCTTACAATGGGATCATCCCATTAAAAGGCTTTCTCTCTCTCTCTCTCTCTCTGTCACACACACACACAAACACACACACACACACACACAAACACACACACACACACACACACACACACATGGAGAGAGAAGTAAGTTTCTAGGTCAGCCTGGGAGCTGGTGAATTTGAATCCACCAATCAGAGAGGCTGTGCACTTTTCCCCACCAAAACAGGTGCATCTGTTTACACACGCAGCAGCACAGAGAGACACAGGATTTTTGCAGTCTATTTCTCATAGTGACGACTCCCCTCAAACAAATGACCGTAATTTCCTAACCGTAGGGGCTAGAACGGTCATTCTTACACCGTTTTGTTCAGAAGAGATGGGGGAATCTTCAAGTGTTGACAATTTAATATTAAAATATGAATTTTTAGAGATATATGACATGGATGACTTGTTGACTTAGAAGCCACGAATTCCCCAATATGCAAATTTGAATGCCTGAGACCACATATGTGATTGGCTGGCTGGGAAGCCGTGCAGGCCCTGATTTGTGGATTTGAATTCCTCAGCCCTCAGATATGATTGGCTGGCTTAGAAGCCACGAAGGCCCCAATATGCAAATTTGAATGCCTCAGGACACTTATTTGATTGGCTGGGAAACTGTGCAGGCCCTGATTTGAAAATTTGAATGTCTCAGTCCTCACAGAGGATTGGCTGCCTGGGGACCTGGCAGAAATATATAGAAATACTATTATTAAGCATAAATACTACATTTAGTAGAAATACTATGTTTTAGCACAAATACTATAAAAAGAAGAAAAACTATAATTTAGCAGAAATACTATATTAAGCACAAATCCTATAAAAAGCAGAAATACTATAATTTAGAACAAATAGTATAAAAAGCAGAAATACTATAATTTAGCAGAAATACTATGTTAGGCACAAATCCTATAAAAAGCAGAAATACTATAATTTAGCAGAAATACTATGTTAGGCATAAATCCTATGAAAAGCAGAAATAGTATGATTTAGCAGAAATACTGTATTTAGCACAAGTACCGAAAAGTACCAGAAATACTATGATTTAGCAGAATAGTAATAACTTATTGAAACACAAATGCACAGAGGGACACACAAACACAGGCTCTAATCCAGTCAACCAGTCTAACTATGTTCAATTTAAATCCTACAATGACATGCTGCCAAATAAGGGCAGGGTCCTCTCTCTCCCACTAGACAAACACACACACACACACACACACACACACACACACACACACACACACACACACACACACACACACAGGGAGAGAGGACTAAGTTTCTAGGTCAGCCTGGGAGCTGCTGAATTTGAATCCACCAATCAGAGAGGCTGTTTACGTTTTCCCGCCAAAACAGGTGCATCTTTTTACACACGCAGCACAGAGACATAGACCTGCTTCTTTCAGTTTATTTCACATAGTGAGGATTCCCCTCAAACAAATGACCATAATTTCCTAACCATAGGGGCTAGAGCGGTCATTCTTACACCGTTTTGTTCAGAAGAGATGGGGGAATCTTCAAGTGTTGACAATTTATCATTAAAATATGAATTTTTAGAGATATATGACATGGATGACTTGTTGACTTAGAAGCCACGAATTCCCCAATATGCAAATTTGAATACCTGGAGCCCACATACATGATTGGCTGGCTGGGAAGCTGTGCAGGCCCTGATTTGTGGATTTGAATTCCTCAGCCCTCAGATATGATTGGCTGGCTTAGAAGCCATGAAGGCCCCAATATGCAAATTTGAATGCCTCAGGACACATATATGATTGGCTGGGAAACCATGCAGGCCCTGATTTGAAAATTTGAATGTCTAAGTCCTCACAGAGGATTGGCTGCCTGGGGACCTGGCAGAAATATATAGAAATATATAGAAATACTATGATTAAGCATAAATACTACATTTAGTAGAAATACTATGTTTTAGCACAAATACTATAAAAAGCAGAAATACTATAATTTAGCAGAAATACTATATTAAGCACAAATCCTATAAAAAGCAGAAATAGGATGATTAAGCATAAACACTACATTTAGTAGAAATATTATGTTTGAGCAAAAATCCTATAAAAAGCAGAAATACTATATTAGGCACAAATCCCATAAAAAGCAGAAATAGTATGATTAAGCATAAATACTACATTTAGTAGAAATACTATGTTTTAGCACAAATAGTATAAAAAGCAGAAATACTGTAATTTAGCAGAAATACTATATTAGGCACAAATCTTATAAAATAGCAGAAATAGTATGATTTAGCACAATAGTAATCAGTTAAACAGAAAAATTGGAAAAGCAAAATGGACAGCTGAAAAAATGCTGAACATGCTGAGGGTCCCTCAAATATACTTGTTAAATGAAAAAATCAGCAAAAAAATGCACAGGGAGAGAGAAGTAAGTTTCTAGGTCAGCCTGGGAGCTGCTGAATTTGAATCCACCAATCAGAGAGCCTGTGTACTTTTTCCCGCCAAAACAGGTGCCTCTTTTTACACACGCAGCACAGAGATGCACAGGATTATTGCAGCCTATTTCTCATAGTGAGGACTCCCCTCAAACAAATGACCATAATTTCCAAACCGTAGGGGCTAGAGCGGTCATTCTTACACCGTTTTGTTCAGAAGAGATGGGGGAATCTTCCAGTGTTTACAATTTATCATTAAAATATGAATTATTAAAGATATTTGACTTCTAATGCACCATAACTGAGTAGAGCGAAGCAAAAACTGCCTTGACTTGCCCTCAAACAACGCTTTGTAACTCGAAATCTATTTGGAGTATCGATATCATTCTTTCACCGTAAGAGACAGCAGGCTTTGGTGAACAGTCATGGAAATTTTCAGGTCTCTGTGGAAATCCAAAAAAAAGTTATGACGAGAGAAAAAAGTGGTTCATTTCCAGAGTTTTAAATCTGAAGAAATCTGAGCGAAGGACGAATTTCCTACCCTCAAACAAGTCCAACTCATTTCAGAACGGTAATAGGTGAGAAAGAAATTCTTGAATTGTGAGCGTCAGGGGTGTCTGAAGATATTCGGGGACAAGCCTCATGTCTTAAAGTCGCTTCGTTAAGGAGATATGACGATTCGAATATGCCTCTCATTACAGAAATCCAGCGATGATTTTGAACAAGCTCTCCATTGACTTTATATGGAGAGTTTTGAGACCTTGTGTTGGTCTGAGGAGATTTGCAAAAATTCTATAAATCCCACAACAATGATAGTGACATTTTCTGAAAGCCAGCAAAAATACCTACGTTTTGATGTATAATTTGTGGAAGTTGAGTGAAAATTGAGCAAGTAGCAAGAAGTTGTTCGGACATGAAGTGAAAATTGCAAAACCTTCAGTGGCACACTGGAAGCCAAGAGCATAGCAACCATAACAACGCATGTATTTTGTGAAAAATCACAATTTTGCAACTCAAAACTTTAAGAGGCATAAAAGTAAAACAGTAAAAGATTTCAAAAAGCTGAATCATACCTGAATAGCCCAATAATTTATGAACATTTTAAAGTTTGAATGGTTGTTCTAGGTGAAAATATGAGGAAGTAGTTAAGTTTCAAAAACAAGCAAATTTTAGCAGAATTGCAGAAGTTTCCCATTCATTTCAATGGGACAAATTAAAGGAAAAAAGTGGAATATTTTAAAAAGTATAATAGTTAAAAATAGCAAAAATCGTAGCGTAAATTAGCAGAAATAGCAGAATAGTTTAAAATTTGAACGGTGAAAATCGGCTGAAAATTGTGGAAGTAGTTAAGTGCCAAAAAGTGTACGGAAGCAACTAGAATAATAACTAGAAAAATTTGCATTTCCTGCGAAAATGCAGTGTGGATGCTTAAAGCTGAAGCTGTATGCAAAAAGTAGCTGAAAAAGCTGAAAAGTTGCAGAAATTGTAAAAACTTTGCAGAAGCAAAGGAACTTTGCTAAAATGGAATAACTTAGCAGAACTGCAATCACTTAGAGGAAACTGTAAAGCTGAAGCTGTCTGCTGAAAATAGTTGAAAATAGCTGAAGAAGCTGAAGAAATCAAAGTCAGTGTTTAAAAAGTTGTTGAAATTTTAATAACTTTGCAGAAGAACATCAAGTTAGCAAAAATGTAATAACTTAGCAGAAATGCAATAACTTAGAAGAAACATAACAATTCAGCAGAAATGTTGTAGTTTACCAGAAGCTACAACTTAGCAGAAATGTAATAATTGATTAAAAAATAATAATAACTTGGCAGAAATATTACAACTTACCAGAACTGCTATAATTTTGCAGAAATGTAATTATTAGGAAAAAAATTTATACAGATAACAGCTGAAAACGATGAAGTAACCTCAAAGTTACTTGTTTAACTGTGAAAAATGACCAGAAACATTAGAAAAGAAAGAAAACCAATTCAATTCAATTTATATAGCAAGAAATCACAACAAAAGTCACCTTAAGGCGCTTCATAGATACAGAGAAAAACCCAACAATCATATGACATATGACCCCTATGAGCAAGCACTTTGGCGACAGTGGGAAGGAAAAACTCCCTTTTAACAGGAAGAAACCTCCAGCAGAACCAGGCTCAGGGAGGGGCGGCCATCTGCTGCGACCGGTTGGGGTGAGAGAAGGAAGACAGGAATACCAGCCAGCAGATAAACTGATGTGAAACAAAACCAAGGTAAAATTGCAGAATTTACACAGTTGGTGAAATGTAAAAATGGCAACATAAAAACCCCAAACAAACAAACAAACAAAAAAAAACCAAACAACATTTAGTTAATAAATGCACAAGATGATTCGATGATAAATATGGTACCAATCTACAAAATACTGTCGAAATGAAGTCCACATTGTGATATATTTCAGGTGTGGAGAGTCACACAGCTAAACAATCGATGTGCATATTTAAAGAATCAAATAAAGAACATTGTTGTGGAATAAATTACAGTGAATAATAATCACTGCCCTGCGTTAGAGAGTGACTTATGATGAGGTATTAATTGGCTTAACTTTACCTCTAACAGCTTTTCAGATAGTGCTGTGACCAGGGTGAAATCCATCATAAAGTAACTGTAAACAGTAGAACCATTAGCATGAATGTTATGGTTCTACCCTGATCAAAACTCAAGTCTGCTGTTTGACCTGATATAAAATGATAAAGAGGAACACATATAAATGACCTTTATGAACTTTTCAAAATGACTTTATATGTCTGACCCATTATCTATATATATTAGAGCAGATGTGGAAAACCACTGTTAGACCTACTCTATACTAACACAAACACAGTCAAAAATTCATTGCTAGTGTGACATGTGGTCCTTTTTGCCTTTGACCAATGATATGCTGGTTACTTGGACCAGTTTAGTATTTGCTGTCACAGAGGAATGTTAACCATAAATCCAAAAGACAAAACTGAAAAAAATATGTTAATTGCAAACATGTTTTTGCTTAGTAAGAGGATTGAAATTACATGGAAACTGTCACCTTAAAGCCTCATTGTAAATATCATCACAAACAGGTGTTTTCCACACGGTTAACAAAGCTCCACCACATCCAATCACTGCATATAAATCTAAAAGAAAACAACAACAAATAAAATGTAATTAACACAAGTGAAGTCTAAGGAGCTTGGAAAGAAAAGCGTCTGGACTTCTTTGAGTTCCTTGAAGATGTTTCACCTCTCATCCGAGAAGCTTCTTCAGTTCTAAGGGTCAATGGTGGAGAGTCCCAGATTTAAACCCAGTGGGAGTTTCCCCCCAAAGAGGGACAAAGAACCCCCTGATGATCCTCTACCTAATCACATGAGCCAAGGTGTGAAAGTGGGTGTGGGTCCCAATCAGCCAGGGTTTCGGGTGAGCTCATTGTGAAACCTGGCCCCACCCTATCATGTGATTTCCCGAGGTCAGGAAATCACCCACGCCCACTCCCAGGATGTGAGTGGACGTTACGGTGTCTGGGGAGGGAACTCAAAACTGGATTATAGATGGCAGACAGTTGGTGTCATAAACCACCGCCTCTGTTTAAAGATGGTCGCTCACAGTGGACGTAAATGGCTTCTTTCACTCCTCCATCTGTCCAAAATGTGAACATTGGCATCCTCAAAGACTGACCTTTGTCCTTTAGATGCAGATGAACTGCTGAGTCTTGTCCCGTGGAGGTGGCTCTTCTATGTTGTGCCATGTGCTTGTGAAGTGGCTGTTTGGTCTCTCCGATGTAGAAGTCTGGGCATTCCTCGCTGCACTGTACAGCGTACACCACATTGTTAAGTTTGTGTTTAGGAGTTTTGTCTTTCGGGTGAACCAGTTTCTGTCTGAGTGTGTTACTGGGTCTGAAGTACACTGGGATGTCGTATTTGGAGAAAACTCTCCTGAGTTTTTCTGATACACCGGCTACATAGGGGATGACAATGTTGTTGTGTCTGTCTTTCTTATCTTCCCTCGCTGGTGTCTGATGTTCTTTTCTGTGAAGCTGGAATGCAGGCACACTGGACGAGCTTATTCTAAAAAATACAGAAAAAGGAACATTTTATTTGTGTTAAGGCCTAAAAACTACAAATAAGTTATACAATGAACAATATTGAAATACCTTATAGGTGCTGCAGGCCATATAACCAGAATCCAGAGCAATCTCACACTCACATGATGGTGAGGAAAGACATGAGCTCTGCAGTGAGGTTTGAATGTCTCAGTTGGAACACTGAAGAACTCAGAAGACAGCAATACCTGCACCGAGAGACAGAGTAGAAAAAGCATAGATTTGTAATCCATAATGTGAATTAAAACTCAAAAAGTGTCAACAAGTATAATCATTTGAGTGTGGAATTATTTATGCAATAAACAGGATTTTAATTAATTAATTGAATTAAAAACACTGACATTTTTTTTTTATCAAAGATAAAGAATGATACCTCTCTCTGCTCTGAGGATCACTGAGCATCTCTGACAGGAAATACAGTTTCCTCAGTATGAGTCATCATTGATGGTCTCAGAGGTGTGTAGTGTGGTAGCATGATGATGGTCTCCAGATCAGGCAGGAGGTCAGGTGATGGGTGTGTCATCTTCTCCATTGAAGACACACTGGTATGGCAATTCATAACACAGCAGTCTCCTTGTGGCATGTAGTTATCTGTGCAGTCCAGCACTGATGGATCAGGTTTGGCTCAGCAGTTCATGAAGATGGTGTCTGAAAAAATATATCTAACAAAACACGTGCTTATAACACCACCCACCCAGCTCAGCCCCCAAGTGTCTATGTAATGCTGGTATGGGGTGTCGGTTACTAAGTCTAATTAGTGCATCAGAAAGCGGGGGCTACACCTAAAGCCCACACTTTTTGATGTCTTTGTTTATTAGCAGCTTTTTCCAGCTGCTCAGAGAATTCTGACTTGGCCTTTATCCACCCAAACCCAAACCCACCCGGATAAAGGCCAAGTCAAACTCACACACCATACCAGCATTACATAGACACTTGGGGGCTGATCTGGGTGGGTGGTGTTAAACTGTAGTCGGGAACTTTCAGAAAACTATCCATTTACTTCTAAATCAGTTTTTATACATATTCTGTAAGCTGTACTAATGTTTTTCTCTACATAATGTATCATTATAGACATCTCTGGTAGCCTAAAGATAGTTTATAACTTTTGACATTTTTTACCTGTAAAACATGATAAGCAAAAACTCATTCATCACAAAAACTTTTGATTCTACAAAAGCTACTATAATCAAGAAAATATAATTGTCTGTATTTATTCATGTGACCCATAATAAATACCTGCATTTATGTGGGATTTATTTATTTACTATTTCATATTTTCAAGCCCTTGGAGGGGAAGATCTCGTTTGTTGAGCTACATACGTCACAGTAAAAAGATTTAGTCATTTAAAACATGAGAATAAAAGAAATGATGTTGGTTTAATAAATGTTGCAGCACATTTCAGATCAGAGGTGCATGATAGCAGATGTTCTCTGCTCTGCATGAAGTTCAGCAATGATTTGGTGAAATGATTAATAACATTGCAATAAGAAAGGGTCTTCTTACAGACAGAGTAGGGAAGACAATTTTTTCAATGAAAAATATTTTTCATGCTCTACAATCAGTAAACTCTGTAACAAACATGATCTGTAATTGTTTCAAAACTCACCAGATGACTTCATGATTGGCTCGAGGACAGGACACAAAACACAGGGTTGTGGTAACTGTAATATGATCTCAGAACACCTGAATATAGACATTTCTGTGGCTGAGAAATAAAAATGAGGTCAAGCAGGGTGTTCTTGTCTGTAGTGCCAGAAGTGATCAGCTGTGAATACCCTCTCGACTGAAACTGCTCCAGAATCTGTTTTCTTCCACTCTGCAACTGGTTCTCATTAAAATCTCCACACACAATTATTGGGTGACAGTCCATTATTTCAAGTGAATCTAAAAGACTTACCAGGTTTTGCATGAATGGTGTCAAACTGTAGTCAGGGGGTCTGTACACAACAGCAATGAGTGCAGGGAATGGAGCCTGAACCTTCAACACTAAAAACTCAAGATCAGTGACATTATGCAGATACTGTTTTACCTGAACCTGAAAATGATTCCTTAAATACACAACAACTCCCCCACCACTTCTGCTGGCCATGTGAGGAAAGTTTGTGTAGGACACATGTCTGTTGCGTTTGAACATGGTGTAGCCGTCCAAATGAAGACTGTCTGCAACAAAGGAGCCTTGAAGGTGAGACTCAGTGAGACACAAAACATCTGCTAAACACATTTCATGATGACTCTTGATGTCACTGATGTGAGATGGCAAACCCTCTGTATTGTGATGGATCAGTGTAAGAGTGTCAAGTCTGCTGGCTGTTTCTCTGACCTGAAGAAGAGGCATCATTTCCTCAACACTGGCTTGTCTCATGGTTTGGAGCGCTGCAGTTACCTCGGGATTGGCGTAAATCTTTTTCTCATCCAAGTCCTGCAAATAGAGTCCACTGAGAGACGTCACCCTGCTGAGAGCAACGTAAGCCATACCTGGTTCAAAAATGTTCTTCATTGAAACTACAGCTGTCTGTGTTGTAAGACCCTGAGTTTTGTGAATTGTGCAAGCGAATGCTAGCTTTACAGGAAACTGTCTGCGTACCGCTCCTTTAAACTTCAGACTCTCCTCTGCTCTCTCAATGTAAACCAGATCATCAGAAGCTGCATTAGCACTGCGGTTGTGTCTCATAGGCTGCCGGTTGTCCATCCTGAGCCCCAGTTTAATTATGTGTCCATCATTTTCAGATCTCACCACCTTTACCAGTATACCAAAAGCACCGTTGACCAAACCGTTTAGTGTGTCCAAGTTTCTGGTCAGCATGACTCGAGCTCCTTCAGCAACATTCAGAGTGTCAGGTAAATCATTTCTCCCACCTGTAAATGGTTTGTCTCTTTGTTCCATTCTGCCTGTACATTTATCCTTCTGGAAATCGTCTGCATTGATGATTATGATGTTTGAATGAAGCTTCTTCAGGGTATCTGTGTTGTGGGATTCCACATTCTTGTTGGTGGCATAAATGTGTAAGACCTCAGTTGGACATTCTTCTGGTGCAGTCACAGCCTGTGACAACAAATCTCTGTCGCACTGAGAAAGCTCATCTGTCTTTTCTTTGACTCTAATCCTGTTCAGCATCTCTGCAAAGGCCACATCATCTTTCTGACGCATGATCTCGGTTAGAGTGATCATCTGAAAATGCTCCTGCCATAGGTCAATCTGTTCTGGATCGTAAACACAGAGAGGTTTAGACTGTCGCACTGGTGGCAGCTGGTAAAAATCTCCAACAGCTAAAACTGACATTCCACCAAAAGGTCTCTGAGTGCCTTTGATTTGTTTCAGTCTTGCATCCACATAAGCAAAAAGGGGTTTTGAAACCATTGAAATCTCATCAATAACAATAATTTCAGCATTCATCAGCTCAGATCTGACTTCATCCAGTTGGTTACCAAGTCCTTGAATGGGTGGTTTCAGACTCCTGGGTAGTTTCAGTAGAGAATGTAATGTAGAGCCATTGATAGAAAAAGCTGCTGTACCGGTAAATGAAGTCAGTAAAACAGTTGGATTTGATATGTCAGCTTCTTCTGCATTAGCAGGCAGTCTGCTCAGGATCTTTGATGCTTCAGAGTGAATACACTTAATCAGATGTGACTTTCCAGTTCCTGCACCACCATTGATATAGAAGAAAAATGGATCTGGGTTCAAACCACAAACTCGCTGAATACACCAGTCTCTTATGGCATAGAACACGCAGGCCTGCTTCTGGTTCAGATTCTGATACATTACACGTACCACGGCTGGATCGACTGCAGGTTGTTCTCTGATGGCTCTGATCTCTGTTACAGCATCAGACTGACGACTGTAGTCGGGGACATTCTCCTGTTCGTTCTCATCATCAGAATGTCTCTCAGGAAGATTCTCATCACATTGCAGCCTCACAACTTCAGATTCAGGAGCAAGATTACACCATTCATCAATCACAACATCCCTATTTTGTTCAAACTCTTCCAGTGCACTCTCAATATCCTCAGAGTTCTTCTCATACTTGTCTTTATTTCTTTTCACAACCCTTTTCACAGACTCACTGTGGTCTGAACATGGAAGTCGTACAAAACCTGAGTTGTAGAAGGACTGATAGGTTTGGAACCCTTGTGGTTTCAGTTCCTGCTCTGATCTGTGTGGAAGGTAAAGTCTCAACAGTCGACCATAATATTGCTCAGGATCTTTTTCCTGTGAACAGTGGTAATATCTGATTATAGCTGGTTTATCATTCTTTCGCCTTTGTACAAATCCAAGCTGGTTTAGAAGAGGAAGCACATCTTTTCCTTCATTTGGACCACTCACCAACCTGCACAAGGCAGCAAAATCAGCCAGTGACATTTCCTCATATTCTGGGGTCTCAGGTCTGCATTTGTATTTATCACTCAAACTTGTCATCCAAATATTACAACTGTCGTGTGTTGTGCTTTCCAGGAAGCTCATGGGCCGACTCATTTTTACCGGGTTATCATCTGTTGGTACAAATACAACACTGCGGGAACATTTTTTCATTTTTAGGCCACAGACTCGAGTCACACACTCCTGTGCGCTGATTTCTCTCTTTTTTGAGTAAGCCTGCATCACAGCTCTCATTTCATCACACTCATTGACGGTGTTCTTATCAGAGTTGTCAATAACTGTCTTCAGGTATTCAGAGAGGCCAGATTCTTTCTTTGTTATATATTTACAGAGGTATTCTATACATGAATAGGCATTCAAAATGAATGAGACATCTAAATTAGAGTTCCAGGCTTCAAGCAGGTCTGGGTTGTAATTGTTGATCCAACACTCATTTGGGTCACGTTTCAGAATCAGAGCTGTTTTCTTGTTTATGTCTTGGAGGCATTGTTCATACTCATTCATTGTTAAGTTGCATCGTGACAGAATCTGCTCTATGGTGAGGGAAGCAGCTTCAGGTTCCTTCAGCAGGTTCAACAAAGGTCTGAGTTTGGCTTTTGCAGCTTCAGTGTCTGAATCCTCATCCTGTCTCACAATCATTGTTCTTGTGGCTGGTGGTTTGGGAAACCCAAATCTACAACCAGAGTTCACACTCTTAAAGCATGTCTTTGTGTGGTTTTTGCTGTGCTTTTGTAGCTCAGTGACTTTTTTGTGCAGTTCAGGTTGTTTTTCTGGATCAGGGAGTTGAGCTGAGATGTATCTGTCAACAAAGTCACAGACAGTTTGGTCGTCATCCACATCTGCTTCTACCTTTTCTCGAATCCACAGCAACATGTGTATATGTGGACTACCTCTGTGCTGGAACTCAACTCTGTAAAAGTAATCAATGATCTCACCAAGGGGCTGTGCAGGAGAAAAAAGCAAATCTCTGAACAAAGCCTCAACACGTTTATCAAACATTCGCATGGTGGTTACTGGATTTGATCTTAGAATTTCACACTTTTCTGACCAGTCCAGGGCTTCAAAATCAACCTCTTCACCTTGCTGTCTCTTTATTGCTTGAATCACTTCAGGCCATCTCATCTCAGCAGCAGAGAAAGTGACAAAGAACTGAGGTGTTCCTATTTGGCGAACCATGCTGAATAGATCTCTGGTAGTTTTCTGCCAGTAAGCTGGAGTTCCTCTGAGTGGCTGCATAAATCTGATTGCATCTTTATTTCTTACCAGCTTCTCTACTTCTGTCTTACTTTGTAACATTCCTGATGTGATTTTGCGTCCATCTTTGGTCATAGTTTTACCTTTCCTTAGCTGTATTGTCATGCTGGAATTAGCCAAGTGTATTTCAGTGACAAACTGTGAGAAAAACAGGTAATTTGTGTCTTTAGCAAATCTTGCATCAATGTTGAAAAGCCTTGACTTGAAGTAAGCACTTGGTGTGAGTTTAAGACGTCTCTTTTCATCCAGTGTATTCTGACCAGTAGGAAACTGCACAGGAAATGCCATGGCTTCCAAATGAGGAGTTCTGAAGAAGCTAACAGGATTGTTTCTTTCTGCAGGAGCCACACAATATGTGTTATCAGTGAAACAGAGAATCTCTTCTGAAATGTCTACAGGCTGCAGACAACTTTCTAGAGCAAAACCTCCATTGTTCAAATCACTTTCTGGTTCATCTGGATTTTGTTCCTCTGGTTGTTCATCACAGGATTGCATATTAATATCTTGGTCACTTTGAGACTCACTTTCGCACAAAAGGGCATCTTTTTCATAGTTGTCAATTTCCATTAAATCTGCTTCATTATAATCATCACTTGCCATGCTGGCTTCATCACTGCTGTCATCATCAGGTAACGTTGGATCACAAAGCAATGCATCATCTCTAATAACAATATCTGTGTACTGTGGATGAATTTGTTTCAGTTTACGCAGAGCTTGAATGAGTTTAGACCAGGTGACAGTCTGGAACAGCTGATGGCCTTTGTAGCACAGTCGTCTTTTCAGCTTTATCCTCATGATCTGTGATTGGCTTCTGATCCTCGGTAAACTGTCAACTGTTTGTTGGACCTCAGATGGTACACACACCACATTACCACGTATGAGTCTCTGTCTCCCCTTTGGAAGAGGAATAATCTTAGCAAATGGTATGCATTTGGCAATCAGATGTCTCTCCAGAATGTTGAGATCACAAAGTTCAGCTGGAATATCCTGCAGTTCTAAACCATTAACAGCAGCAAGCCTGGGCATGCATCCACTTTTGAGGGAACTGTGACATGTGTGACAGATATACTCTTTTTTTCTCTCAACAGGAAAGCTGCAGTGATCATGACATGCTTCATCACACACATGAACAAATTTACCAGTTAGACACTGATGAGCTACAGTCTGGTGTTTTGAGTAATTTTCTCTTTTGCAGATTTTTACCTGATTAGGAAAAGAAGCTTTTAGACAAACAGTACAAACATAAGATGGTGCTGACTTAATGTTTGATCTGAAACGAGATATGGCCTCATTCATTAAAGTGTTCTCTGGATGACACTGTAAAGTCTCAGCCGGTCGATGCATCTGGCGATATTTCCGTTTTATATTCATTGCACATCTGATATTATGCATCTGTCTGAAAGAAAAACCGTTCCAATATTTTACTCTCATTCGTTCTCTCATATTGTCCTTGTGTTGTTGCTGAAATTGTTTTTCTTCTCCATAACGCTTAGTCAGATAAGATCGTTTTTTCTGTTTAAAATCTTCACTTTTTTTATATAGGTTATATACATATGACCTCATGTAAGCTTTATGTTTTTCTCTGAATTCAGCACAAGTTCTGTAATTTCTTCTTATACGTTCCTTCTGCTGTTCTCTAAACATAGGAAATTGTCTATAAGATTCTTTATATGTTTTTCTCATACGTTCCTTCTGCTTTTCTCGGAATAAAGAATCGTCTTTATACATCCTTATGACACATTCTCTTTTTTTCTCTCTTATTTTAGCACTTTCTCTATAGGTTCTTCTGAAATGTTCTCTCTGTTTCTCTCTATATGTAGCATTTAGTTTATACAGATATTTTTTGTACACACTCTTCTTCTGTCTGTGATCAGGATCATTAGACTTTCTACTACAACCTTTTTTCTTTGCCTTAAAACTTTCATCAAAAGTGTACATCTGCCTTTCTTTCTTCTTCTGATTTTCCTTTCTCTGTGGTACTTTTTCTTGGGCTAATAATCTTCTCCTTATTTTTCTCCTTTGCTGTTTATTATATTTCAGCAGTTTATCTGAGGGTTCCTCTGTTATATTAGTTAAACAGTAGGCAGTGTTTGAATCATTCTGAGGAACAGAATCTGATGTTACCTGCGTTTCTCTCACAGAGGATGCAGATGTTTCTTTTTCTAAATACTCAGAAGGAAGATGGTTGTTTTCAGTAGCAGCTGTCTCATTTGAATAATCCACTCTGGATGATGTCACTTCAGTCGTTAAAGTGTCTCTCACAGTCTTCTGTGTCTGGTCAGTAGATGTTTGGGAGTTTATTTCATGAACAACTTCATTTAAAGCTGGTGCTGGAACAGTTGTAGCTGTTTGTCTGTTTTCATCAGCATCTCTTTGGTCAGCAGCGTTTTCACTGTGAAACTCGATGGGCTGTAGCTCATAAGTGCAGCTTGGTGCGATGCTGAACATTCTGTACAAACGTTTGATCCTGTCAATCATGTCATTAAGACGTGTGAACTTCAACATAACTGCAGTTCCACCACTTACACTTGGCGATAATGGCATACCAGTAGACTTACGTGGGTGAGGGTCAAAATATGCATATTCACCTGAAGTCAGCCTGCTAACAGCGATGACTGTTCCTCCCATGACTAGCAAAGCATAGCGAACGTCTGAAGCCAAACACTGTAATCCCTGTTCAAGGCTCGGAAAGTGATCTGTACCATCAAATGTGCCGTAATGAGCAAACTGAGACATGTCGACTTGATACTCGTGTCTGCGGCTGGTAACAACTGAAGGAAGTTCATCGCAGGCTAGAAACACACTGTTCACAAACCTCAGTCTGGCATCTGAATAGACGGCATGGCCTTTGTCCAACACACGGTTTAGATCTGCTCTGGTAATAAATTCATCCTCGTGTAAGAATGACAGGAAAACCAAACTGTTAGCCATGCATTGCTGATTCCGGTACTTTCCATACCTAGGAGCGGCCTGGCTTCGGGAAGCACAGACGCTACTCACTCGTGGACGACTTTCACTGTTTGTAACCTGTACATGAGACTGTACTGGAGCGTGTCCATCATGCTGTGTTTGTACAGTTAGCTGTGGTTCAGTCTGGATTAGCTGCATAACTTCAGGCTCTGGGACAGACACTGAGGGAACACCTCTCTTTACCACATCTGCATAAGACACTGTGGCTGTCTCTTCATCATGCTGTGTTTGTACAGTTAGCTGGGGTTCAGTCTGGATTAGCTGCATAACTTCAGGCTCTGGGACAGACACTGAGGGAACACTTCTCTTTACCACATCTGCATAAGACACTGTGGCTGTCTGAACACTGCTCTGCACTTCAGTGCTGGGAAAAGTTGAAACACACACCTTTACCTGCTCACTGCTCTGAGAAACATTCAGCTGTTCTTTCTGCTTTTGCCATCTAAGCTTCTGGGACTGCGACCTTTGACCTTTTCTTGGCATTTTGCTGAAGTACAACCTGGAGCTTATATGTGGTTATACACAAATGTAAACAAAACTGAACCTTGAAACACAGAAAAACGTATAACTCCTCAAATTACTGTTAAATCTGAGAAATGTACTATTATATATAAAAAGCTGATTTTCTACTCCAAACTCAAAATAAAGGAAATTCAAAGTTCTCTGGAAACAATTTGATCTGTTTTATTGTAGCTCTTTTTGAAACTGTATAATTTTACTTATATTTTTTTAACCAGACTGGTAAATAATTACAACTTCTGTAAAATGATATGCAGAATAAATCTCAACAATCAACAGGCTATATTAAAAGTCTTAGCTCTTAGGGGAGTTTATGTAAATCTTTCAGATATCTAAAATTGAAATCAAATATATGGAGCTTTGGTGGTGTGGTGATAAGATGACTGGTGATGAGGATTCTCCAGCTGGATTTTCTGCAGCAGTCAGGAAACAGGAAGTCCTCAGGCGCTTCTCGATGACAATACTAACTGAATACTTACACTGAGTGACAAAATGGGTTTGTCCTTAAATAATAGTACTATAAACTTGCAGTCAAATGTTATAGCCAATGAAACAGACTAACAGACTGGATCTAATTTATTATTTATCTGAATGTATGTATTACAAAATAACCAGATTATCTTATTACAAATAAACTTATAAAAAGGTGATATTTTATACAATTGATCAAAGTAAGCCAAACTAGCAGTCCAAACTAAAGTCTAATGCAAAATTAAAATGACAAATGTAGGGCTGTGTAAGTAGTTTCTACTAAAAGTTCTACTGTACTGTAATTCTACTACTGTATATTCAACTTGTAATTTCCAGCAAAATGACTGAATGTGAGAGAGTTTAAAGACAGGAAAGAAAGAGCAGTGAGAGCAGAGATCTCTCAGAATTCTGTAACAGATAGATTGGATTCTGAAAAGGATTTCTGAAAACTTGGATTCTCAAATTAGATAGAGCAGTAGAGATAGAGGGATACAAGATGGAATGGCTTTCAAATTAGATAGAGCGGTAGAGAGAGGGATACAAGATAGAATGGCTTTCAAATTAGATAGAGCAGTAGAGAGAGGGATACAAGATAGAATGGCTTTCAAATTAGATAGAGTTGGGAGAGTGATAGGATAGACAGAATTGCTTATAATGATAGAGAGAGAGAGGATCTTCTGCAGCAGGTCACCTGTAAGACACAAAAGGCCTGGAATTAGTCATATTTCCAACATGCTTGGATTTACCATATTCTTCAGACTATATGGCACACCTAAAATCCTGTCATTATCTCAAAAACATACAATGTGCCTAGCGTATCGATTCTGGTTATGCTTACTGACCTCAAACGGGATTTCTGTGGTACACAGCGCTCAAAATTCTGTCAAATATTTTAGTAATACTTCGGTAAGCTACAAAGCTGCGCTGCTTGATGTATTGTCAGAGCATTATGGCTACCATAGTCAGGACCCTCGTAGAGTAATTCGTACGGTGCTTCAACATAACATTATGGTGTGTGTACAAGGACCTGGCACGTGCTAAGAGACATGCTTAAGAAGCAGATTTCAAACTGATCAACCCATGAAGAGTTTGATGAATTTGTGGATGAGGAATGAACTGAAAAAGTGAGTGTATTGTTCTGTATTTTATGTGTTACAACTGAACAGTGTTGAGAGTTGTTTATGAATGACTTGAATAAAGTTTGACTTATCTGACTGTTTGTTTGGCTTAATCTGCCTTAAAAACAGGCTTGTTTATTGACATTATGCCTTATAATCTCAAAAATACAGTACATGTAGGGCTTTAAATACTAAAGACTTCTACAGTAAATTATTGGAGTGAACAGAATGACAATGTTTAACAAATGATGGTGGAACTGTTATAAGGACATTTTTACGTTCTATTAAAACAATAAACTAAGTCTATAAACTCAAACCAAGACGTGCTGCTACAGTAACTTACTGTAAATATTATATGGTCCAACAAAACCAACACACTGAGGTTACAGCAGACAGTTTCAGGCCACTCTGTATGAATTTTGGCAAAATGAGAAATTTGGAGACAGCTAGTTTCTACACAGCAGTTTCTACATATTTCAGTCACATTTGGGGCATGTTTGATACACAGCAATAAGCACTACACTAAATCTATAATAAACGTATCATAGCTGATATAAAGGCCTAATTAGCAAAATTTAGTATGATGATAATTTCTTTGTAGATCATTTCATGATAAAAAAAAGAACAGAAGTGAGTGCTGTATCTGAGCTGTTGCATGTAAGATCTTTGCTGGAGATTCCCACATTTCTTAAACAAACAAACAAACATGACTTTCAGACACAGTTCATCTTTTGTAAATTAAGCCAGGATTATTTTCAAAAAACAGCCTTGATAAAAATATCAGGCCACTATAAAATGTCTTATGTTTATGTTTTCATCCCACCTATATTTTGCAAGTCATTATGACAAATTACAAAAAGCAGTTTTTAGGCAGTGATTTAAGGGAAGAAGCTTTTGAAATCCACAATGTCCTACCACCAGTGGTCTCAAACTCTGGTCCTTAAGGCCTGGTGTCCAGAAACTTTTCTATGTGTCCCTGTTGCAACACACCTGAATAACATTAGTAGGTCATTAGCAAAACTCTACAGAACGTGACTGCATGCTGAGGTGGTAATTCAGCCATTTGATTCATGTTATAGCAGCTCATGAGTGAATGAACATGACGCAATGAAAGTACTTTTAGAAGGACATTTTTCCAAACACTTAAATTACTTAAATTTGAGTAGTCTTAGGGGATGTCACTTCAGCACACAGTGAAATTCTATCCTCTCACTAATGACCTACAAATGTTATTCAGGTGTTTTGTAACAGGGACGCATGGAAAAGCTTCAGGACACCGGCCCTTGAAGAGTGGAGTTTGAGACCCCTGTCCTATGTGAATATTTAATTGTCCCTAAACTGCTAGTCGTGAGCTGCTCTAATGTGAAACAAACACATATAGTTCTGTAAAGGTTTACAAAGAGATTTCTAAGGATCTGGAGACCCCAGAAAACAGAAACCCTCCCAGACGTTGTAGCTGAACAGGCAAAAACAAGTTGCCTAATAATATCTCGATGATAACCAACAGCTGTGCTGACTAACTGCACTAAACTGAATCATCTATAGTGAGAGAAAAACACCAGCATTAAAGTCAAACATGGTGCTGTTACTGTGATGTCCCAGAGTTCCTTTACTACTTCAGGACCTACATCAACTCATCAGGTCCTGGGCTTAAGTTTAATCACACTTAGGATCTGAAGCACACAAGCAAGTCCAATTGAATGAATGAAACAAAACACTTGGTGTAAACGAATCAGTCTGGACTTTAATGAAATTAAGATTCTTGGTATGACTTGAAAACCCTATATTGGGCCTTAATTAAGACTTTTTTCTTTTCTTTTTTTGCCTGTCCTGTTTGGATCTAATTATGACAATTCTGAAATTATAGTGGACCAAAATCAACCAGTGATGTAAACCAGTCATTACCAGTTACTGTAAATGCTTGATGGTAATTGTTGCTATCAGGGCATCCACAGCTGGGTATTAGAGACCAACATGTTTTTACATTAGACCAGGTTGTTCTGGTTCAAAAATGAAATCATCACTTTAAAACTGCTTTTTGTATTTATCCAGGTCATCCTTGTTAGATGATTTGAAACGTGAAAAAAGCATAAACAAAATAAATCTGCAAGGAAGAAAGACCTTTCTCAGCACTGTACCGCAGACAAAACCTTTACTTACCAGACTTGAGACGATCAGATCAGTATCCTAGAGAAAGGAAACAACACATCAGATCACTGTTTAATGACTTAGACTGTTGAACCTCTTCGCACACAATCCAATTTACTGTGACATGAAATAACTAGTAAAATCCTCAATTTCTCCAAGCCTTTATGAACTCACTGTAGTCTGAAGAGGACAAACTTCAGTTACAGAGTCTCACATGGTGATAACATGTGTAATAAAGGCATGCATACTACAGAAGTGCAAAGAAGAGGCACCAATATTTGTTGGTACAGATTATGGCTTTTTAGCTCCATCATTTTCTATCACAAGTCAGTGCTTAATAAAGTGTGGAAAAACCACAACTGTTACAATCAACGGAAAACCTCACCAGGTTTTAGTTCTGATCTGAATATGTAAATCCTAAAATACATGTAAATTCTGACATGTTATAGTAACAACAGTGGCACACCATTTTGCAATTACAAAAATTATAATAAAAAGTCCTTCCATTGTACCTGTTGGCAGGAATCTTTTTGTATTTTGCAATATTTCCCTTTTATATAAAATTTTAAACACAATGTATCAAGCAAATTATTAAGAAACTGATTTAAACTTATTGTATATAAATTACACACAGGCTTTAACATACACAACATTGCCTACTCACAACTCTGGTCCTCTGAGTTTTTTTATTATTGCTTAAATGTTTAACCTACCACTTCTGTTCACTCAGGCAAAAATACTTCTATAGTGGTCTGACTTTAATACATCAGAATCAGAATCAGAATACTTTATTGATCCCTGGGGGAAATTATCAATACATAAGCAGAATATGAGTGAAGATATAAATCAACAACTGTGGTGCTCTGCTACGTAAATCCACAAACAAACGGAGAACACAAACAACTGTATAAAAACAGTTGTTTGTGTTCAAACATAAAAATCAGACACAAATGGCCTGTTAAACTTCAGGGACAGTCAGAGGTCATGTGTGGGGCCTTTGCTGCTACAAGTTATAAATTCTGACCATTTGATTTTGCCCATCAATAAATGGTAATCTCACAAAAACCAAACTACGTTAGGTAAGTTGCTAAACATGTTACACAGTGACAATGTCATATTACTGCAGTTACAATTGCTGCTTACTTACCAGCAAACGCAAAACCAAAGTTCTGTTTCACTCTGTAACAAAAGAACAAAAATACAGAATCAGACAACTAAAATCAGCATCAGAGTCAATACTGCATCACAATCTGTAGTGAAAAAAAAAAATCTGTTAAATTCTTTGTTTACAACAGCTTTACTATAAACACCCGATCTTCTCTTTCTGCACCTTATTAAAGATTTCTGTCTTTATTAAGGTGATGTGTCGTTTTATCGATCTGCAATAAGCCACAGAAATTCCTCATTAACGTAAAGCTCTAATACTTTGGTGCTATTACATAACACAGCAGATACCACAAGCAATGATTTGCTCGCATTGCACACTTGATCAAATGATAACATCACAGTTTCAAAGCATGCAACAATCACAAATAATACTTGATACTATAAATGCTTGATGGTAGTTCTTCGTATCAGGGCTTCCACAACTGGGTATTAGAGACCAGCATGTTCTCACATTAGAACAGATAGCTCTGGTTTGGTTTTCTCTGCTTCATACGTGAAATCATCACTTTAAAATGCTTTTTTGTATTTATTCATATCATCCCTGTTAGATGATTTGAAACATGTGACAAAAAAGCATGAACAAAATAAATCTGCAAGGAAAAAAAAGAATTTTCCCAGCACTGTACCTCAGACAAAATGAACTCACTTTAGTCTAAAGAGGGCAAAATTTAATTGCAGAGTCTCAAATGGCCTTAACATGTGTAATAAAAACAATAATTACTAGAGAAATGCTTTGATAAGCCTTTAAAATTAAAATTAGACATAAATGGCCTATTAAACTTCAGGGACATTTTTAGGGACACTCAGAGATCTAGTAGGGGGGGGGGGGGGGGGGGGGGCTTTACTGCTTATAAATCCTAAATGTGTTTTTGCCCATGAGCAAATGGCAAGATATCACAGAAAGCCAAACTATTGTATATAAATTGCTAAACATGTTACACAATCCCAATTTCATATTGCTTCAGTTACAATCACTGTTTACTTACCAGCAAAGGCAAAACCAAGCTTCTAGTTCACTCTGTGTAACAAAAGACAAAGAACAAAAGTACAGGATCAGAAAACTCAAATCAGCATCAATACTGCATCACTCTCTGTTGTCAAAAAGATTCACTAAACTTCTTTGTTTACTACAGCTGGAATACAAACAACAACTCTCCTCTGTTTTCTTTGGTCTACATCTCATTTAAGATTGCAAAACACTCATACATGAAAAACTGCACGGTGTATATTTTTAAGGCTTTAATATTTGAGGTGGTCTGCATTCAAATTCTACTTCCTAAAATATTACCAACTGCACATAGTATCATTAAATATGCTGTAGTTTTAAAATAAATATCTATGTACCATACTACTAATAATATACTGCCATATTTTATTTATGTGAAGGTGGGCTGTTGTTTATTTCATTAATTTTCCACAAAGTGAGAATTTAAACTGTGCTGCAGATTTAGGTTGGCACAAACAAGCCTTGTTAAACAGTTCTTAAAAATTAAAGTCTACAAATTAGGAGTTCTTAATATTCTTGGGCTATGTCCACATGTACACAGGTACTTTTGAAAATGGAGATTTTTCTATCCGTTTGCACCTTTCGTCCACACTTAAACGGCGTTTTCGGTCACTGAAAAACTAAACGCTTGCCAGGATATTTTTGAAAACTCCGTTTTTGCATTTATGTGTGGACAGGGAAACGGAGAAAACGCAGCACCTTTTTTGACGTCACACTGTGCGCCACGTTATTGTTTCAATGAAATGCATTTCTACAATACGGTTACTGTTAATTGTTCTCTCTGCAGTGTTTAAATGCTTACATATACACACACACAGTTACTGTCCCCCCCACACATATGACTCTGTTCTGCTTTTATGCCCCATCTTTGTTTGCTATTTCCCACCGAGGCTTCTAGACTTCTGATTGGCCAACATTTCTACACTTTAGGAATATATCGCCACCTGTTGCTTTGGCATGTTCATAGCAGAGTTTTCCTTCATTTCTGCGTTTATGTGTGGACGGGATTGTTTTTTAAAACGAAAACGTAAAGTCTCAGTTTTCAAAAATACCCGTGTATGTGGGGACATAGCCTATGTTTAATCCTCAGTTTCTCCCCCCCTCCTTTCTCTTAATTAATCCACAAGACCTGGACAAACGTGACTCTTTTTCTCCCGTGTTCGGTCAGAGGCGATAAAATGGCTCCTTTGATCTTGCCGACAGCTGACACTGAATCTAAGATGGCGGTTCGTTAAAATCTTTACAGCATAAAGAATGAGGCCGTTTTAACCAACTGATTTGTGAAGAGAACTAACTGCACCTTATGTAACAGACTGACAAACACACCAAATGTAATTAATAAAACAACACGATAACCGTGGTTCACAGTCAAATTTTCATTTCACACTGGGCTCAAAGGAGCGCTAGGCATTAGCATCGGGTTGTTAGCTCATCAAACACTCCTTTTACATACAAAAATGACAAAGTTTCACTAAGAAAAAGCAACCACTGTGTTACTCTAATATGAGTTATACCTCGGTTGGCTTTATAAATCACTAAAAGAACTCGTTAAATCGCACAAACAGACTATAAACATTTAGGAGAGAAGAGGAGAAGCAGAGCAGCAGCACTCACCCAGAGCGGACTCAGCGAAGTGTGCGGAAAGGCGGATGTCCGGCAGTCAGGTAAAAGATGAGGCGTTCACGGGTAGTAGGAAATTCCAGTATTACACACAATGGGCATTGTAAACATCAAAAATGTAGGTGATTTTAAATATTCTATACAATATTTATTTGCTACAGAAAAAACTCGCAGAACTTTAAATCTATAACTTGAATAAATATTATTAGAAGGCTCTACTCCTGAACACCAACACCAAAGAGCTGAGTTCACCAGACCTGAAAAAAAAACAACAACAACCAGTCCAGGACAGTCAGTCTGCAAAGATGTTTTAAAGACAAATATATATATATATAAACATTATCCATTAAGGATTCCCCTCAAAACAAATGACCATAATTTCCTAACCGTAAGGGCTAGAACGGTCACTGCACCGTTTTGTTCAGAAGAGATGGGGGAATCTTCAAGTGTTGACAATTTATCATTAAAATGTGAATTTTTAGAGATATATGACATGGATGACTTGTTGACTTAGAAGCCACGAATTCCCCAATATGCAAATAGTATGATTAAGCATAAATACTACATTTAGTAGAAATACTATGTTTTAGCACAAATAGTATAAAAAGCAGAAATACTGTAATTTAGCAGAAATACTATATTAGGCACAAATTCTATGAAAAGCAGAAATAGTATGATTTAGCAGAATAGTAATATATAGAAATAGTATGATTAAGCATAAATACTACATTTAGTAGAAATACTATGTTTTAGCACAAATCCTATAAAAAGCAGAAATACTATAATTTAGCAGAAATACTATATTAAAATTAAAAATGCAAAAGACAATAAATGTCCCTAAGGACCTCTGAAGGTTAAACACAAATCCTATAAAAAGCAGAAATACTATATTAGGCACAAACAGTATAAAAAGCAGAAATATTATAATTTAGCAGAAATACTATGTTAGGCACAAATAGTATAAAAAGCAGAAATACAATTATATAGCAGAAATGCTGTATTTAGAAAGAAAAATATAACATAGTAGAAATTGTATGATTTGGCAGAAATACTATATTTAGCACATATACTGTAACATGACAGAAATTCCTCCAATTAGTAGTAATACTTTAACATAACACAAATGTTATGATTTGGCACAAAAATCATGATTTGGCAAAAATACTATGATTTAGCAGAAATACTATTATTGAGCAGAAGTACTAAGATGTAGTAAAAGTACTTTGATTGAACAGAAATACAATTATGGAGGAGTAATACTTTAAAATGGGAGAAATATTGATACACACACACACATACACAGAGCCTAAAGGGAAGAGTATTTGTGCCATGGAGTGTTAACAAGAATGTGAGGTCCATATTATCAAAAGCTGGTAAAATCATAAAAGTTTGCAGAATTGTAATAAATGATGAATATGAATTACTGGTCTGTGACAGTGTATTAATTTGTAGGGAAAAAAAAACATGTTGACCAAGGTGGAATCGAACCCACGATCTTTGGCTTGCAGAGCCGTGTCATTACCAACTGCGCCACTGGGAAAGAGAGCGGCCGCTTTGGAAAAACAGGCTGATGAGGAGTCAGAATTAGATCGCGGTGAGAGGCGAAAAACACCGTTTTTTGGAGTTACAAAACGTTGTGTAACTAAAAAACTAGGTGGACTAGAAGCATAATTCTTCTACTGGCTGAATCAGCGGACTTTGGTGTACTTTGACTGCGATTTTCATTGCTCTCTGTACATCTGTCGCTGAGATATGACGAGAGAGGAAACGGGAGACCTCAGATATGATTGGCTGGCTGGGAGGCCGTGCAGGCTGTGATCTGTATACTTGAATGTCTGAGTCCTCACAGAGGATTGGCTGCCTGGGGACCTGGCAGAAATATATAGAAATAGTATGATTAAGCATAAATTCTATAAAAAGCAGAAATAGTATATTAAGCACAAATCCTATAAAAAGCAGAACTAGTATATTAAGCAGAAATCCTATAAAAAGCAGAACTAGTATATTAAGCACAAATCCTATAAAAAGCAGAAATAGTATATTAAGCACAAATCCTATAAAAAGCAGAACTAGTATATTAAGCAGAAATCCTATAAAAAGCAGAACTAGTATATTAAGCACAAATCCTATAAAAAGCAGAAATAGTATATTAAGCACAAATCCTATAAAAAGCAGAACTAGTATATTAAGCACAAATCCTATAAAAAGCAGAAATACTATAATTTAGCAGAAATACTGTATTTAGCACAAGTACCGAAAAGTACCAGAAATACTATGATTTAGCAGAATAGTAATAACTTATTGAAACACAAATGCACAGAGGGACACACAAACACAGGCTCTAATCCAGTCAACCAGTCTAACTATATTCAATTTAAATCCTACAATGACATGCTGCAAAATAAGGGCAGGGTCCTCTCTCTCCCACTAAACACACACAAACACACACACACACACACACACACACACACACACACACACACACACACACACACACACACACACACACAGAGGAAGAGAGCTGCCAAATTTAAATCCACCAATCAGAGTGGCTGTTTACGTTTTCCCGCCAAAACAGGTGCATCTTTTTACACACGCAGCAGCACAGAGAGGCACAGGATTATTGCAGCCTATTTCTCATAGTGAGGACTCCCCTCAAACAAATGACCATAATTTCCTAACCGTAGGGGCTAGAGCGGTCATTCTTACACTGTTTTGTTCAGAAGAGATGGGGGAATCTTCCAGTGTTAACAGTTTATCATTAAAATGTGAATTTTTAGAGATATATGACATGGATGACTTGTTGACTTAGAAGCCACGAATTCCCCAATATGCAAATATGAATGCCTGAGACCACATATATGATTGGCTGGGAAGCCGTGCAGGCCTTGATTTGTGGATTTGAATTCCTCAGCCCTCAGATATGATTGGCTGGCTTAGAAGCCATGAAGGCCCCAATATGCAAATTTGAATGCCTCAGGACACATATATGATTGGCTGGGAAGCCGTGCAGGCCTTGATTTGAAAATTTGAATTTCTCAGTCCTCACAGAGGATTGGCTGCCTGGGGACCTGGCAGAAATATATAGAAATACTATGATTAAGCATAAATACTACATTTAGTAGAAATACTATGTTTTAGCACAAATACTATAAAAAGCAGAAATACTATAATTTAGCAGAAATACTATATTAAGCACAAATCCTATAAAAAGCAGAAATAGGATGATTAAGCATAAACACTACATTTAGTAGAAATACTATGTTTGAGCAAAAGTACTATAAAAAGCAGAAATACTATATTAGGCACAAATCCCATAAAAAGCAGAAATAGTATGATTAAGCATAAATACTACATTTAGTAGAAATACTATGTTTTAGCACAAATAGTATAAAAAGCAGAAATATTGTAATTTAGCAGAAATACTATATTAGGCACAAATCTTATAAAATAGCAGAAATAGTATTATTTAGCACAATAGTAATAAGTTAAACAGAAAAATTGGAAAAGCAAAATGGACAGCTGAAAAAATGCTGAACATGCTGAGGGTCCCTCAAATATACTTGTTAAATGAAAAAATCAGCAAAAAAATGCACAGGGAGAGAGAAGTAAGTTTCTAGGTCAGCCTGGGAGCTGCTGAATTTGAATCCACCAATCAGAGAGCCTGTGTACTTTTTCCCGCCAAAACATGTGCCTCTTTTTACACACGCAGCACAGAGAGGCACAGGATTATTGCAGCCTATTTCTCATAGTGAGGACTCCCCTCAAACAAATGACCATAATTTCCAAACCGTAGGGGCTAGAGCGGTCATTCTTACACCGTTTTGTTCAGAAGAGATGGGGGAATCTTCCAGTGTTTACAATTTATCATTAAAATATGAATTATTAAAGATATTTGACTTGTAATGCACCATAACTGAGTAGAGCGAAGCAAAAACTGCCTTGACTTGCCCTCAAACAACGCTTTCTAACTCGAAATCTATTTGGAGTATCGATATCATTCTTTCACCGTAAGAGACAGCAGGCTTTGGTGAACAATCATGGAAATTTTCAGGTCTCTGTGGAAATCCAACAAAAAGTTATGACGAGAGAAAAAAGTGGTTCATTTCCACAGTTTGAAATCTGAAGAAATCTGAGCGAAGGACGAATTTCCTACCCTCAAACAAGTCCAACTCATTTCAGAACGGTAATAGGTGAGAAAGAAATTCTTGAATTGTGAGCGTCAGGGGTGTCTGAAGATATTCGGGGACAAGCCTCATGTCTTAACTTTGCTTCGTTAAGGAGATATGACGATTCGAATATGCCTCTCATTACAGAAATCCAGCTGTGATTTTGAACAAGCTCTCCATTCACTTTATATGGAGAGTTTTCTGACCTTGTGTTAGTCTGAGGAGATTTGCAAAAATTCTATAAATCCCACAACAATGATGGTGACATTTTCTGAAAGCCAGCAAAAATACCTACGTTTTGATGTATAATTTGTGGAAGTTGAGTGAAAATTGAGCAAGTAGCAGGAAGTTGTTCGGACATGAAGTGAAAATTGCAAAACCTTCAGTGGCACACTGGAAGCCAAGAGCATAGCAACCATAACAACACATGTATTTTGTGAAAAATCACAATTTTGCAACTCAAAACTTTAAGAGGCATAAAAGTAAAACAGTAAAAGATTTGAAAAAGCTGAATCATACCTGAATAGCCCAATAATTTGTGAACATTTTAAAATTTGAATGGTTGTTCTAGGTGAAAATATGAGGAAGTAGTTAAGTTTCAAAAACAAGCAAATTTTAGCAGAATTGCTGAAGTTTCCCATTCATTTCAATGGGACAAATTAAAGGAAAAAAGCTTAATATTTTAAAAAGTATAATAGTTAAAAATAGCAAAAGTCATAGCGCACATTAGCAGAAGAAGCAGAATAGTTTAAAATTTGAACGGTGAAAATCGGCTGAAAATTGTGGAAGTAGTTAAGTGCCAAAAAGTGTACGGAAGCAACTAGAATAAAGTATAAAGAATAAAGAGAAACAGGAACTCAATAGTGTGGATGCTTAAAGCATCCACACAATAATAAAGAATAAAGAGAAACAGGAACTCAATAGTGTGGATGCTTAAAGCATCCACACAATAATACAAAACACAGAACACTGGGCCACCATCCCAGAGCCATAACTCCTTTAGATGTATGGAGGTGTCTAGGGTAGAGGGCAGCGTTTTGTTTTTTTAAACAGACTGACAGTATGATCCTAGAGAGTGATTGGAGGCCTGAGGAAAGGATAAGAAGTGGATAGGCACTAATTTTCAAGAACAAAGGTAAACCACAACCATTAAATAGCAACTACAGAAGGATAAAGTTGATGAGCTATATCATCTAGCTGTGGAAAAGAGGTTAAGAGGAGAGGTGATGATCAGTGAGCTGCAGTTATTGCTTCGTGCCAAAAAAAGCAGGGATCCGCTCTTAGCTCCTTCTTGCTGGCCATGGTTATAGACAGGACAACAGGTCAGCCTGAGTTCAGGCAGTGCTGTGAAATATGTGCTCTGTAGTGAGAGAGTGAGGAAAAGAGGCTGGAGACTTGGAGTTATGTCCTGGAAAACAGATGTTAGGCAGGATGGAGTGGGTGTCATGTGAATGAAAGACATTCCTCACTTCATTTAAAACAAAAGTTGCATTCAGGAGAAAAGAAAAAAAAATGTTACAAACCAGATGAGAAGGCATTTTACAAAGTTAAATCTTTGAAATCTGTTTTAGACCTAAAGCTAAATGGGTCTTGCATTTTAAAAACTTAAAAATTAGTTCTGTCAAAAAATTGTGCTTACTCAACTTTTTAGTAGCAAATGTAATGTTTGAAAAAACTGTTTTTAAAAAAAAAAAATACATTCTTACCACCAGAGTGAATAAGGCTGAAGTCACTTAATGGTCCAAATACATTATCTCAGAAAATCTTATAGATCAATAGTCAAGATGGGAGTTAGAGCTGAAAAATTCAGCTTTATTTGTTTTCTTCTTGATAGCACAGGTGTTTTTTTTTTTAATATCGAGATAAGTTAATGAATTTACTGTGTAGTGCACCTCTTTCTTTTTCTGTTTATGAGAGTCATTATTCCTCATCCAAGAGTCTTTCTCTTTCCTTGTCATCTATGTGACAGTAATCATCCAAATAACAGCATTTATGTGATTTATTTGATTGTTTTATAGTCTTTATTACTATAGGCTTTACTGGGCCTCACAAACCACAGTAAAAACAATAATATGGCATATACTGTTTTCTTAATTTATAAATGTGCATGTAGCCACTTAAATAGAAGCAGTAGCATTCCAACATTAACTTACAAGGCCCAGTCAAAATTTCTGGTACCCATCCAAAGGGTGTATAGTGTAAACTAGGGATGGGAAGTCACAGTGGTTTCTTGCTGGGTTTGGTTTCAGATTCATTTATACTGAATTCCTACATGCAGTGCACAAGAATGGCAAAGATGGATGTGTTTATTATGTTATTTTGGCAAAAACAAATTTAAAAACAGAACAAAAGACCGCAAATCCTCTGAGTCATCTTTTCCATAGATAATTCATCCCCAAATGTTCCCATCTACCCTTTCCACCCTCACACCCCTCCTTAGGTCAAAGCAATTCCAAGGTGGGAAACCAAGTCTGCTGTGATGGCTGTTCATCTGTGCAGAAGCCTTGGATCAATCAAGTAATGCACTCAATACATTGTTTGCTTTTCCCAGGCCTGCCCAGCTGGCTGACTTTTTTCTATTAATGCAAGTCAAAATACTTAATCTCTAGAAAAATCTAATTGTTTCCAGTGAAGGCTATGAGCTATAAGCACTGTTTTCAGCTTTCAGCTCTTTTTCTTTTGCTTACAGAAAAAGGAAGAATATAATAAGTCCATTCTGGCAAGATTTTTAATGAGATAATTGATTAGAAAGCATTCTGGATAGCACAGGTCCAGAATTAAAGGTAAATTTGAGCAGGATTCAATTGCTGCAAAGAACAATACAATGTAGAGTTAACGGCAGTCGAACCCAGTGATCCCAGTGAAAAAAAAGAGCTGTTTTTGTACCACTTTGATGAGAAAGCTCGGAGCTCCACCCCGCTCCTTTTACATGGTTACTCAGGGTGTTTTCTATCTGATATATAGGATGTTTCTGCATTGCTGCACACATTACTGTTTTATTTCTGATTCTTCAAGTGCTGTGGGGACACACCGTTTGGCTCAGCACAACGTGGAGTTCTCTGTTGTAATAACACCTTGTACGAGAACAGAAATGATGGAGAGGAATGTTCAGAGACGGGTATTCCTTATGACCCAACTAAAGGGACCATATGTTGCTCTCAGTTTCATGGCAGCCCGGGACAACACTGCTGTGGGACAGAAATTTACCAGCCTGATGCTGAGATCTGCTGTAACGGACACAGGTGATTGTGTGTGTGTGTGTGTGTGTGTGTGTATCCTGAGGGACAGCTCAAGTCAAGCATTTTTGAGACAAAGTTAGAGAGGTGAGGCTGTTTAGGCATGTGCATAGGAGGGATATACTGGACAAAGAATGTTAAATCTGGAACTGCCAGGCAAGAGAAAGACATTACTCTCACATGAAGATTTATGTATGTACTAAAGAGGACATGCAATGATTTGGTGCAAAAAAAAAAAAAAGAGGATGGTAAGGAATATCCAGTGTGGGAACTTCTAAAGGGATCAGCTGAAAGAAGAAATCTGTTTCGAGTTGTATTGTATTGCTGATGAAATCTGGTGAAACAAACTTCTTTCTTTTTTTTTAATTAGTTGGTATGTATCGCTGGATTGCATTTTGTCTCTCAGGACAGCTGTGCTAAAGAGAACCACTTAATTTAATGTTTTCTGAGAGAGGGTGGAGGAAAACTCAGAAAGGAGTGGCATGGGAAAATTACTTTTCATGGAATGTATATGTGTCTGCGATACGCAAATGCTCCAGCTGTGCACAAACCCTATCCCCACTTTGTTTTCAGTGTGGTGACTTTAAAATGCACTGAGCTACTGTGCCAGAGAATTTCTGTCTCAGTCTGTGTAGTCTCTGACTGGGTTTGGCCCTGTTTTAGTTAAAGTTTATTGTTAAGGGCTATGTTCATGTGTGCATGTCTTTTCATAATTATGTTCTTTGGCTTTCTTTTTAGAGGTTATTATTTAAATTATCGCCCTACTCAGCAGCAAATAGCATTAAGATTTCAGTTTTTTTCTTTTTATAGTTTGCTCTTTACAAGATGAACTGGTTGAGTCTTGGCTGCTCTAATCAAGCTTATTTCCAGTTGGAGTAGCTGTCAAAGTGACAACACCTTTATGTTATTTTCTGGTTTTATGTTTTATTCTATTATCCATTAGATTGTTACATTGTTATGTCTGTTTTTTGTGTTTTATTATAAATTGATTTTCATCTGTAAAATTGCTTAATAAGTACATTTTACTTTTACTTACTAACAGCGGCAGCATTACACATAGCCATAGCCAGCAGCCACTACCTTAATTATAACTAAGCAAGCAGCTAATGTAGCTGCAGGGTAACTGCTAAGAGTTAAATGGCTGACATTAATATGATAACTCCATAGCATGTTAATGTTTATGAAACGGAAGCATTACTGATGTCACAAAATAAATTGATGTTCCATGATGTGAACATTATCAACAGTTTATGTTCAGCTGCCTATCTTTAGCAGTGCTGTCTGAAGTTGCACGTTCACTGGAGGAGGCACAGACAGCACTTTTGGTATCGATATTGTTGGAGATAAAATTATAATTCATTATAAATTTTCAGTATTTTCATCTGAGTTAAGTATAGATGAAAATCTTTTTTTTCCTGCCAACACTCTGTTGAAGAAGTTAAGAAGGTATCTTCCAGAGTGAGATCCAGTTAATACATAAGACAAGAGTCATCTAATTCAGAATCTTTTTGGCATACATCTTTATCACTGTCCTTATTGAATCATAACGGTTACCTCTGTTTTCCACCCAGACATTCCAGATTGGAAAATATTCACTGCTGTGGGATTAAAGCCTACAACATTAAAGACCCACAGATGAAGTGCTGTGCAGGAACACTGTACAATCTGACACTGTTAGATGAGCATGGACAGGACGCACAGTGTTGCGGATCCCTTCTGCAAAAGCAACAGGTAGAGTTAATATTACTGATGCTATCTCAAGATCTACTCTTTGTTTATGTAATCATGTCTTACACCTTATTAGGTCATAAGATCTTAGAGTAGAAGAGAATGGAATAGAATAGAATTCAACTTTATTGTCTCTCCTACAACATGCAATGATCCAAGCACACTCTGTGGGAGGAGGTATGCAAAATATGGAGAGGGGCTTCCAACCAGTGCAAATGTGCTCCCATGCAGTCCTCAACCCATCTATCTTCTTAGCTAAAAATGTAACTATTAACATCCTTGAAGGCGCGTGCCAATGCACCGCTGAGTCTTGTTCTGATGTACTGTCTTTCCTATGTTGTGACATGTGGACAATGATCCAAGGACACTTTGGGGGAGGAAATGTGCAAAATACTTTCACAGGAGGTTTGGCTGCTGTGAGGAAGGAGAGGGAGAGATGAAAGGGTGGTTGCTGTTGCAGGTTTAAGCCTTGATTATAATATGTTACAAAGATGGACATGGATACCTGGAGACCTAATAGTGGTCATTCCTCTTACACATCTTTGAAGTCCGCTTGATGTCTCCCATCTGGGTATATGATGAGTCAGTACATTGTCTGCAGATGTTCCTAGTACACATGGACCATAATAAACCAAAGCTTTCAAACAAGAAGTTTCATGGTGTCAGTGAGCTGGACCCATAAGCCCCTTTACCATTAGTACCTACTTTAATTGACTTGGCATGGTTTGTCACAGTTTCCAGGATTTTCCATTAGGTCCAGGTGCTTTTTTAGTAGCTGCTCAGCCCAGATTCCAAGCAATCCAAACAGGTACTAAAATATGACGTCGTCAGACTGGTTGCCACGAATTGTCTTTTTAAATCCAGGACATTTGCTGCTCAAGTGAGGACAGAGAAGTGCTATACTCTGCTAAGACGGGATTCAGATGCTGTGGTCACCTCTACTTCAACACCACCCTGTGGTCATGCTGTGCTGAGCGGCTGAGATCAATCCATGAACCAGGACAGGATCGGAGAAAGATGAATAATGGTCTGTCATCTCTACTTAAAAGTCCTCTCACAAAGTAGAACTAAATTTTGTGTCATTTGAACTTAATAGCACAGCTTAGATCATGTATTTCACCTGTTCTGTGTCTATAATGTTCTTTTACAGAATCCAGACTTCAATCAGTGAATAATATGAACAAAACTGATCTTTGCAAAAAAAGTAGGACATCAGTCTATATGTAAATTTAAAAAACAAAACATTGTAGCAAATGCTGTTTAGGAATTTATGGGGGTTTGTAATGCAATGTATTTGTGTGCGTCTCTGTTTAGTGCGCATCGGGACAGTGGAAAGTGTCTCTCTGCATAGCATTGTGTTCAAGAGCGTGCTGAAGATCCGTGGAAAGAAGGCCAAAGTGAAAGCGTTGCCTTTCCCTTATATCTTGAAAACAGATGATCACTGCAGCTCACCCAAACTGATTCCTGGGAAGACCTACTTCTTTAACAAAGTTAATGTTTTCACCGATTCCAACCATGACACTGTTCTTCAGTCACTCCACTTCATTTTTTCTAAGTGTTCAGCTTAGATCACCAGTCACTGATGGATACATATTACTTCTTACTCACACACTGATTTACATTTTTTCACAACAGCTATTACAGAGATGCGTTGTCACATAACGGTCTGTTACCTCTAAAACAATCAACCGTAAAGGTACTCATCATCATAAAAAAATTAAACCTGACGTTTTACCAGCAATACCAGCAGCAAAGTTGGTGAAAACCAACCCAAAGAGATCTTTTCAGTTCATCATTGCTTTTCTTACTCATTCAGGCTCAAAATATGACCTGTTTGCTTGGATTAGCAGAAATTAGAGATTAGATTAGATTAGAGAAATTTATTTTGAGTGGAGAAAAGCTAAACTTGAGTGAAAAAATTTAATTGCTGCATGCAAAAAATGCATTTCAGTGTTTGCTATTATAGCAGCCCCTCTCGCTCAGTTTTTGCATTTGCGCTTGCTCTCAATGTGTTGCTTGTGCTCTCAACATTTCTGCCCGTGCACATTCAACTCTTTCTGTACACCGTTATATTTGTGCCACAAAACCAGCCAATCACAGACTTGGATGCAACGAAATCTGATTGGCTGTTTTGGTCTCCAATCAGCTTGAAATGTCGAAATGCAATATCCCAGAATCCATTTCGTCCAAAACTCAAACGAGGCTGTGGCGGAGGAACACAGAGTGGCGGAGTTTGAAATATTACTCTTTCTGGGTCACAAAATAAACTTTTAAGATATTTTCATGCGAGAATGGTGCTGTGTAAACTTCAAATATCTGCTCGATTCATCAAGACATCACATATTTACAAAAGTGCTCTAATGTTTTTGGAGATTCCTGATAGCCACCAGCTGACCGCATAGCTGGACTGGCCATTGGGCATACCGGGCATTTGCCTGGTGGGCCGATGGTGATTTTTCATTTTTATGTTTGTTTGTTTTTTTAAAACGGTATAAACAATAAAAGGTGGTGGATTAGCCAATTGGTAACAGGCATCTCCGAAAACATTACAGTATTAGAGTACATTAAGTAAGAACAATGTACTTCAAAGTGTAATATTTACTGAACTTCATATTGTAGTCAGTCACACAACTTAAAGTAATTACTGAGTGTAACACAGCCAATTGGTACACAGTGTTGTTGAAATCTAAATCTGTAATATATGCAATAATGAAATATGATCACCAACTGCCAAAGTCTGAAACAAAAAGAAAAAGCTAAATGGCCTGTATTTGTATAGCGCTTTTCTAGTCCCTCTGACCACCACCAGTAGGCAAACATGGGGTTAGTATCTTGCCCAAGGATATTTGGCATGCAGCCAGGAGGCAGTCTGGGATCGAACCACCGACCTTCTGATTAGTGGCTGACCTGCTCTGCCACCTGAGCTACAGCCACCCCATGAAGCTAAAGAAGCAAACAGTATATCAAAGCTTGTGCGAGTCTGTGATCAGCAGTAGCTGACACCTTAGCAGTCATTATAGCAGGTAGCACACAAGAATAGCATGCAGCTCTGTGCTCAAAGCAGCTATTAGCTAATATAGTTTATCTTTTTAAAAATTGGGGATTATTATTTTTATGCTTTTATTTTCTGATTCTTGCACTAAACTAAATTATAAATGGTGACTGTTTGCACATCATTAACCCATATAACTGAATGTATACATGTTCTATTAATGGCATTGTTTTATTTTTATTGATTAAGCTACTAGATGTACTCAACTTGCCATTTATCATGAAATATGCTTTAAGGACCCAAAAGACCACCCAGAGGTCACATTTAAATGTCTTGTGTTTGTTTACTTGTAACTACAAATTTTTGTTCTCCTTGGTTTAAGCTACATTTCTTTTATTTGGAATATGTTTGGCATGTATTTCACTGTATGTTTCTTCACAATATATAAGACACACCTTTAACCCAGAGAAACCCTGGAAACGTTGAAGGCACACAATTTTACATTTTGCATGTTTGAGTGAAATTGTAGGAGGTACTGTTCTTTTAAGGATAAAGCTTTGAATAAATAAATATAACAGCATGTTGTGTTTTATCTTATTGAATTGATGGTCTTAAGGTTGGTCTTGCGATTATTCATGGATCAAAAGATAGATCCAGCTGGAGATGAAATGAATACAGAAATATGCTACTTTTTCAAAGTTGTGACTCTTGTGCCAAAAATCCCCTGAAATATAGATTTCAAAGTATGTGAGCTTAAAAATCTAACACTGGATTTGTCGCCTCTCTGAATGACAGAGATGTGCTCACCCGCTATAACTGTATTAATGCTCTTGTAAATCTTTGGCCTCTTGTCCCCAGGTAACAGCTGTCTGACAGAACATGCTGTATTCCCCTTGTTTCAGGTACTTGAGTGGACTCAGTGGATTGTTTAAGTTAGAGTCATTATAATACTGACAAGTCAAAGTTTATTGTATTTTTTAGTTCATGGGGAGGACGTGTTTCATCAAAACTTTGTTCCTAAATCTCTCATTTAAGGTGTTGCATGTTGTCCATGTTGTTTACGTTGACTTCTTAACAACAAATGACATTAATGGAGGATTAATCCTTCATTAGTGTTTCAGAGAGCAAAGAAGGGGATTTTTTTAGGTTTTACAATACTTGTTTGTGAACAAATACATCTATTATCAAATAAGACCATCTCCCATTTCACCTAAGACATGAAAACTGTCACAGGCAATGTTTGGAATGTGTAGTTGAAGGGAATTGAGAAAAAAAAACTAACAAAAACTTAAATTGGGGACAGCTAAACATAAGCATATGAGATAAACAGAAAGCACATTATAGAAACCTGAAACCCAGAGAAACACAAGAAGTACAGCAGTGGATGATGAACAAGAGAGGATACGCACGTGATGAAGAGCAGAGGTACGCAGATGAAGCATCGGGGATGACAAATGGACAATCTGACAAGGCGCAGAGGAAAGCACACACTATATATACACACACACACAAGGTAAGGAAATGCACAACAGGAGGGAGACACAGATGAACATAATAGACTTGACGAGACAGGGAGGAAGCAAAACAAAATGGATTAACGTAGGACACAGGTTGGCAAAGATAAACAGGATAACAGGATAAACAGGAACACATAACACAGGAACAAACTGAGAGACTAGAAATAATAAATGAACTCAAAGATATAATAATTCAAAATATTAAACACTGGGTCACCGACCCAGGACCTTGACAAAAACAAACAGCCATCCACTCATGTTCTTCCGCTTATTCAATAATTATTCACTAATATAGCATAAAAAAAAATCCTCATCACTAAACTTTACTGTTATCAGTATTAATTATCAATAATAATTAAGACTCGAGGTACAAAATGTGCATCACCAATTACCTAACATGCACATGTTTTAACTGTCGGAGGAAGCCAACAGTCCTCAGTAGATGTACAAAATGTGCAGTAGCTACAACAGCATAACGGTTTAAATATTTTCATTTTTGTGCATTCAGGGTCACTTATGGAAAGGTTTTTAAATTAGAATTCAAAATATAAAGATAGTTGTTGCTGGGTTTAAAAAAAGCATGCCTTGCAAGAACAAACAGACATGAAGTAATTACTAAAATAATTTTTTTTTAAAAAGAATAAGATGAAAATTGCTCTCTCTTGTTGTATTCTGTTTGTTTGGGGGTGTTTTTCTGGTTATTGTTATTGGTGCAAGTAAGTGACTGTGTAGAAGAGAATTCAGGAAGGCTCCAAGCCAATGGTATGACTCTACCCTGGCGCCTTTTATATTTAATTTTGGCACTGATGCTCATTTTGTTACATTCCAGTTAGTCCCAGATTTTCCAATGGAAAATGTTACAGTATTTACATGAGATGGATTTTATACAAGAGGGAAAATACCAAACATATTACAGAAAAAATTGGCAGCTTTTAGGGACACAACTAAATACTTAACATTCCACTGAAGACTAGGCAAAGAGACCTGCTTCCTTCTTATTTCCTCCACATTACTCATGAGAAAGAGTAAAAGCCCTCAGGATGGATTTGAACCCAGATCTCTGCATTAGCCTTAGGCCCAGTGAGTTAAACCAGCACCAATATGTTCAAAATCCATTTCACATCTTACATTAAAAAAAAAAAATTGTACCAACTGTATAATTGATTGATGCTGTAGAGCTGTTAGTCAGTGGGACAAAAGGTTAAAAGGACTCCAACATCAACATGTATTCTTTCCCTATGGGAGTACAGAAATTCCAATGCAGTCTCATCATTAAGTCATTAAAGGCAAACAAAAGGAAGGACAGAGGAAGGCCTGCCTATGCTGTGGCATTTCTTAATCAAGGTCGAGTTATAATTCAAGGAAGCATGAGTACAATGAGTGATAATACGCAACTAAAACATTGACTGGGTGCCTAATAATATTTACCACAAATGCACAGATTTTGTACAAATCTATATATAATTTGTTGGGGAAACGAGTAATGTTTGTCTAGCACACCACCAATTAATGTATAGCGGACGAGGTCTTGGTCTTATGAAGTTACACTCCTGATAAATAATAACTAAAAAATAACTGGAGATTTTAAAACCACAGAAAAGTAAATCAAACAGTCTTCCACTACCATAATGTATTTTAAATTGAGCTATCAAGGTATGATTAAATTGTGGACTTGTAGCCTTGATTTTTAAAGTGTTGCATTGACTATTCAGGAGTCATAGATGCATTGATGTATTTTTAATGGCGCTAACCCACTTACATAAAAGCCTTTTATTACTTGTTCAAACCTTATATCATAAGATAGACCCTTAAAACTCCATTTTAACAGGAAGAAACCTCCAGCAGAAACAGGCTCAGGGAGGGGCAGTCATCTGCCATGACCACATGCTGTGGAAGAGAGACAGAGATTAATAACAAGTAAGAATCAATGCATAGAGGTCTATTAACACATAGTGAGTGAGAAATGTGAATGAAAAAGAAAGACACCCTGATAATAATGAATTACAGTAGTCCAGCCTAGAAGAACATATCCTGGTAAGAAAAAATGACTCCAGTACCTGTAATACCTACAGCATGTGCTCATCGCGCTAATATTACGGTCAACAGTAGGCTATTGAATGCTGTACTGAGATCTGGCAGGACAAGCACAGAGATGAGTCCACTGTCAGAGGCCATAAGAAGATAATGTGTAACCTTCACTAAAGCTGTTTCTGTGCTGTGATGAGCTCTAAAACCTGAGAGAAACTCCTTATATGTCACGGCGGGTGAGGAGAGCCGTGTGAAAATAATAAATGAGGATCCAATCGCAGGCAGTAGTGGAGAAGTGAAGGTGGTTTATTGAACACGAAATAAATATGGACAAACAGCAAATGGAGCACGAACTAAACTAGACTGGAAACAACTAAACTACAGAGCACAAACCTGGACAAGAATGAGAACGAGCAGAGGAGATGGACAGTAGGGAGACCACACGGGTGAGACATGGTGGATACACAGACGGACCAGCAACTACAAACACAGAAGACACGACTTAAATACACTCAGAGAATCACAGGGAGATTACACACAGGTGGGAGACACAGCTTGGAGTCATTAACGAGACGAGAGGTAAAACTGAACACACTCACATGAGACGCAGACCTTCACAATAAAACAGGAACAAGAAGCCATCACACTAAGACGCAGACTCTACATTGACAGACAGAAAATAACACATGGGACTAGACATATACTAAGCAGACACAACCGAAGAACAAATCCTAAACACAAACAGAAACATGAAACTCTAATAATAACCATCATAATCATCATCATTAACACAACAAGAGAACAAGAAAACAATCCCTGATGCAAAATTAAACCAAAACATAATAGACTCAAAATACTGGGTGGAAACTGACCCAGAACCGTGACATTATATAAGCCATTCCTCTGTAGATGATCTGTTAGCTGTTTTACAACTACTCTTTCAAAAACTTTTGAGATGAAAGGAAGGTTGGCCTATAATTAGCTAAGACCGCTAGGTCAAGAGTTTACCTACTGCCAGCTTGAAGGTCTGTGGTACATAGCCAATTATTAGAGACAGGTTGATCATATTTAAGACTGAAGCAGTAATTAATGGTAGGACTTCCTCGAGGAGTCTTGTGGGAATGGGGTCTAAAATAATATATAATTACTTATAATTATATATTATATACAATTATATAATAAATAATTACTGAAGTCAGCTGGAGAAAAAGACTCAAAATAAATATCAATGATACTGAAAGTAGCTGTAGATAATGTTACTATGTTGTTATCTGTAAGATGATTATGTGAAAAAACAGAAAGTACACTCTTTGTTAATAGCAGTGTTACTAGCAGGCAAGTTACTTTGAAAAAGTAATTAATTAAAGTTACTAGTTACTTCTTCAAAAAAAAGTAACTGAGTTACAAGATTCTAAAAGTAACTAATTATTTGAAAAGTAACTATTGAGTTACCTTGAAAAAAATGTTTAGCCCTCTAGGGTAGAAAAAGTTATATTTGTATAAGTTTACATATTTATAAACTTATATAAATGACCGCATTGCATTTTCTTGTTAGTAACGGTAACGGCGTTGAAACAATAGAAATAGTAATTAGTTAGATTACTCGTTACTGAAAAAAGTAACGCCGTTAACAACACCGTTACTTGTAACACCATTATTCCCATCACTGGTTAATAGTGTTGAAGATTTTTATCTACGTGCAAGCAGAAATGTTTGGAAAAATATTCTAAAATCACAGGTATAACTACTCAGAGAAAAATGAACAATACCACTGTTTCACTATTGCATATTACATATTTTAATATCAACTCATATTACTTACACATAGTAATGAGAAGAAACTGACAGGCTCTTAACTGATCAAGGCAGCTAAATGATCTGATGCAAATGTGATTCAACATTTTAAGAGTGGGTAATATGTCCCACTCTGTAAATGTTGTTAATCTTTACTTTATTTAAGGGAGCTCATTGTCACATTGGCAAGGCACAGAGGCCCATAGCTAATACTATTTTGAAGTGACTTGAGCAAGGTCAAGTGGCTCATAAGTAACACATAACTTCATGCATTGGGTGTATATAGTACCCCCATAAAGCGAATTGTGGGCTCAGGGGTCTAGTTCAGATGCTAACCCTAGCATGAGTTTACAACTATTCACAGATGAAAGACAAAAATGTGGTCCTACATGGCATTTGCATTAGACAATGCTTAAGTGTCCAATCAGTAAAAATCAATATTTAACTTTCCACCATAAAATCCTAACCTGACTATGGCCCAAGACATATTTCATTTACTAAGTCATGTGTCATAAGTAAACTGTATGACAAATGATATATAACAGTCGGGTCTAAATTGACTTTATACTATGCAAAACCACAATTTACATTTTCAAGTGTGAATCTTTTTACCCTTTACATGCTTTAAATTCAGAGGATGAACACTGATTGCTAAAATTGCAATTGCCAAAACAAAGTGTACCCTAAAAGAAATTGTATTTTGTTTGTTTGTTTTTTAACAGTCATCATTCAACAGAATAACATTAGACTTAACATTATTAATTAACATTATTCTACCGTAATTTGGAAAAACAGCATGCTACTGCTAGAATTCTGCCATCAATTTACAGGAATGTATATGATTGGAGCAGAATTAGTTGACAACATAGGCATCTAAAGACTATAAAAAACTTGAGATTTAAGATATATTCTTGCAGTTTGTGACTTTGCAACAATTTATGGCACCGCTTTGACGTTGTAGGGTGTCAAAATGAAAAAATGAAAAGTGTTTTATATAATACTTCATATGGTTTCTTGACATTTTTTTTCGAGGTCAACTTTGACCTTGGGTCAATGAAGGTCAATGTCATATGTTTAGGCAACATACTTACTCATGTCCACGAAAAGCCTGTAATATTATTTTGTATTTTAAGGACGATACATAAAAATTGTTGTGTTTTTACAGATCATCGTGGGTTATATAAAATGTTAACGATTTTAAGATTTGGTGTTACCTTGACCTTCATCCAATTTTTTTACCTAAATTAAATCAGCTTGAGTTGCTATATACTGATAACAATCACCAAGGGCGTAGATTTGGTTTTGGCATTGGTGGGGACGGATGATTCAACCACTGAACCCTGCCCTGTTTCTTTTTTTTTTCTTTTTGTCTTTGCTTCTTAATAAAATGAGGAGAAATACACTTGCCTACATCTCCTATTCAGCATGCTTTTAAACCATTTAAAATTACAATTCATAATTTTATATGTGAATTACATAATGTTAAATTACTTTTAAACAAATGACTAAGTATTTTAGACTTTAGTTTACTTCAGCCATATTCCATATAAATTAGGTATCATACAAAAATAAAACTAGCTTCAAATACAGTCATGACAATAAAAGAATATGACTTTAAGGACTTAACAACATTAGTTCAGTTACTTATACAAAACTACTCATCTAAGATCACCACAAAGTAAAAGATTAGCAAAATTATGCAACATTTTAGGCACACTATTGCCCTTATCAAGTCAGTGAGCTGGGACTTTTTATTCTAAACATGAACTACTGTTACAGCAAAAGACATGGACTACTGGTGCCCCACACAACAACTCAATGTCCACTATGTGAAGGATCCAAACACATGCCTTCTCCTCTCGTTAGCTGAGATGAACTGCTGGCATATTTGTTTTACATCTATACTGTCCAGTCTCTCCTGGTGGATATGGCGTCACGTTACATGGTTACATACAATTTTAGACTGATGTGGGCCAAGCCTAGCACATACTTGCCAACATTGAGACCTCAAAATTCAAAAGGGCTGTTGGGGGTTGGGAGTCGTATACATATACATATGTGTATATATATATATATATATATATGTACAAAAATTTTAATCTTACAATGTTTATTTATCGGATAAAATAAGTAAAATGTCACCGTTATTATTGTCCGGCCGGAAACAGGCCTGGGGTGTCCAAATTCAGAAGCTGCGTACACCTGAGGACCCAGCCTTCGCGGTCTAAGTGGGCCGGGTCCTCCGAAAGCCGGGTGGGCCGGAAGTGAGCGACTGCGATGATCCAGCCTTCAGAATTACGTCACGAGCTCTCTCAGTGGAGTGACCCTCTGCCGTCTGCTCCTTGCTATCTAAAATATAACAGGACACTGGCGTAAATTCTCGACCATCTCACACTTCTGTTTAATCAGTTTTCTGTTTGACGTTTATTCAGCTGTGTGAAAACCGCTGGACAAACCCTCCCGAGGGATTAATAAAGTTTTATTTAATCTAATCTAATAACTTTAATCTCAGCCAAACCCATTTACTCACGAACAAATAAAACGCTGAAAAAGGCCAAACAATAACATGTTTAAGTTATTTAAGTAACTTTAGCGAAAGACCGCGGGGGTTTGAAAACGATGTGCCAGGAGTTTGCTGTTCTCGTCGGCTCAGATATTTGAAGTTTACACAGCTACATTCTCGCTTGAAAATACGTTAAAAGTTTATTTTGCGACCCAGAAAGAGTAATAAGAGTAATATTAAAACTAAGTAGCTGTAGTAATAGTAGCCATTGTTGGAAACTGGAAATGGCTGGGCCAGTCTGGGATATGGTTTTTCAATTTTGTTGACCAGGTGGGAAATCGGGGGAAATTGGGGCGAATGGTGGCTCTGGGAGATTTTCGGGAGGGGCACTGAAATTGGGGATTCTCCCGGAAAAATCAGGAGTGTTGGCATGTATGGCCTAGCATGGCCTGTAACATGACGGACACATTTTATGAATGAACTTGACTTTAAGTGACTTACAGGCAGAGATGGGCAGTAACGTGTTACTTGTAACGCGTTACTGTAATCTGATTACTTTTTTCAAGTAACGAGTAAAGTAAGGGATTACTATTGCAAAATCGGTAATTAGATTACCGTTACTTTCCCGTAGGAACGCTGCGTTACTGCGTTACTAAAACCGTGATTTTTTTTGCGAGAATGTCTCATGACAGTGACGTAAGCAAGTGCGACGTTGGTGACAGCAGCTGTGTGCAGATCAACAATGGATAATATATCGAGTGCGGGAGAGAGTATGAGCGTGCAGCGTTTAAAGTGTGGAAGTACTGACCTTACTTTGAGTTTGATTCCATAAAAAGTGACAAAAACATTAGCGTCCATCGTGCGTGGGAAGAAAACTTCTTTTTACAGCGAAAAAAACCCCTAAACTTCCGAGCAAGCACCGAGTAGCTACGACGTGATGGGAAACTCACAGAGACACTCGCGCGGATTCTTCAACTGACCGCAGCACACCTACACCAGGGTAACCCTCCGCCTACCCTGCTCCTGCTTTACAGGTGAAAATAGAGCAAAAGGACCGCTGAGTCTTTGACTTTATTTAATTTCTGCTGTGTTTTACTTGCATCTGTTTGAAAGAGTGAGTGAAAACACAAAAAATATTTTATTTTATGTGCTGGAATGTGTAGAAAATAGGTTTAAATGTTAAACTAATTTATTCAAGTCAGAGAATGTTGCATATAATTAAATGTTTTGCTTGATGCATAAAGTTAAAAGATTAAAACTAATAAAACAAGTTTTAAAAAGAGACTTTTCCATTTGATTACATTTTGTATGATGGATTATGTAGAAAAAGTAGAATTGGGCTGAAAGATCTATCACTTTATCACCTCTTCAGGTTGTAAATCGTGTTTTTAAAAAGTAACTAAGTAACTAAGTAACTAAGTAATTAATTACTTTTGAAAATAAGTAATCAGTAAAGTAACGGGATTACTTTTGGGGGGGAGTAATCAGTAATTAGTTACTGATTACTTTTTTCAAGTAACTTGACCAACACTGCTTACAGGTTTCTTTGAAAACGACTTTCTTATATCCAGGTTCTTCCTTTTTGCTGCCATCGTCCTCTCCTCCTTGCAGGTCCTCGCAGCGCAGGTTTGCCGCTGCTAAAACTAAACAGAGCTCCCTGAAAGGCACAGCCAATCACATTGGCCATATTTGTCACATGAGGTAGAACTCCACTAGAGGACGTAATTTAACTCTTTCTGCACCGCTGGGTGAATGAGACAGATCGTTTTTCTTTTTTCTTTCTATCGGGTTTGTCTTTCTTTACTCGAAGAGATCAAATTATTGGTGGGGACAATTCAATAATCGCTGGATATTGGTGGGGACATGCCAAATTTCCGCCCTTGACAATCACCACACAAAATTTGAAAATGAGATCTTGAAAACTGTGGACACTAGACGGGTAACAAACAGACCAACAAACAAACAAAAAGATCGTGAAGGACCTCAGCCATCCCAACAACAGACTGTTCTCTCTGTTGAGGTCAGGAAAGCGATTCCGCTCCCTGAAGACCAACACAGAGAGACTGAGGAGGAGCTTCTTCCCGCAGGCGATACGGTCTCTCAATCACACCACCACACAGTACTGACCCACACATATGGTTCTTACACACACACTGGACATTCTGGACATTGTTTTCACTTCATCACTTAAATCACTTTAAGCATATTTGCACTGCACAAGACACTTACAAATGTGGATTGCACAACACTGGACATTATATTTCTTCATTTCCATTTAATACTTGTACAGCTGCTGTTATTGTGTATATATATATTTACAAGAAATATATTTATATATATATTTATTTCTTCTTACATTCTTATATATTTCTATACAGTTATTTTATTTTCAACTTTAATTTATATATTTTATCTTATTCTTTTCCAGATAAATTTACCCTTCATTCTAATTTGTGTTGTACAGTTATTTCATTTTTAACTTTAATTTTTATATTTTATTTTATTTTATTTTATTTTATTTTATTTTATTCCTTCCTAGTTAAATTTACCCTTTTTAATTTTCATATTCATTTCCTATCTTATTCATAGCCTTTTCTTTTTTCTTTAGGTCACGAGCAGTTGTGTAAGCATTTCACTGCATATTGTACTGTGTATGACTGTGTATGTGACAAATAAAATTTGAATTTGAAGATTTATGTGCTTTCTGTGCTGAGGTGTTTTTTTTTCTGTTCTCAAACTGCTCTCCCCTAAGAGCTCAGTCTGGGAGGACTTCTTTTTTTCTCCTCCTCTTTCCTCAAGTATTGTGTATTTCCATTGTTTTTTCATACCTCTCTGACCTGTCTTCCCAATGTTATGTTTGTGTACTCTATGTATGGTCGGAAGGGGTGCTTATGATGGTGCCAGATCGTCTGGCAGCCTTTAAAACAATTTCCCTCAGGATAAATAAAGTAGTATCAATCAATCAATCAAACAACAATAGCCACATTGGTGATAAAATATGGTGGCTGTAGCTCAGGTGGCAGAGCAGGTCAGCCACTCATGAATGGGTGAATGACTGAATGTAGTGTAAAGCGCGTTGGGGTCCTTAGGGACTAATTAAAGCGCTATACAAATGCAGGCCATTTACCATTAAATAATTGATACACTGTTCTATATTTAGGCAATAAATCAGAATCAGAATCAGAAACTTTATTGTCATTGTCATGAGAACAACGAAATTAAGAATGGTCCCCGATCATTGCATCATCCCTAGCAATATCAAAATATAAATAAAACAATAAAATTCAATAAATAAAATAGATAGAATACTTAAAATACTAATAAGATATAACAGTAAAACATTCACATACATTCCCACACACATGCTTCAGACCGTGCATAGATTAACACAAGAGTGGCGTGATGGACATTTTTTTGTAGTATTCAGATGTGTTATTGCAGTTGGATAACAGCTGTGTTTGAGTCTATTAGTCCTTGCTCTGATTGCCCTGTACCGTCTGCCTGAGGGCAACAGTTCGAACAGGGAGTGGCCAGGATGTGAGGTGTCTTTTATGATGTTTTGGGCCTTTTTAAAACAGTGGGCGTTGTGTAGAACTTCCAGTGTGGGGAGAGGGCAGCCAGTGATCTTTTGGGCGGTGTTAATGATCCCTTGGAGTGCTTTCCTCTGAGCCCCTGTGCAGCTAGTGTACCAGATGCATAATGCAGTAAGTTAGAACACTCTCAATGGTGGCTCTGTAGAAGGACACCAGCAGTCTCTGTGTGATGTTATTCCTCCTGAGAATTCTCAGGAAGTACAGTCTCTGTTGGGCCTGTTGGGCCTTTTTCAGCAGCTTGGAGGTGTTCACACTCCAGGAAAGGTTCTCCTCTATATTGACTCCCAGCACTACAGATCAGTGAAACTGGCTGTTTTTGAACTTCTGTTTGTTATTTATGACCTGTATGTCTCATTGATCAGAGCTTATACACCTAGAAGTCAAGTTCTAATTCAAATTAACTTCTGGATTAATTTGACAATAAGAAATAATGAGGTGATCCATAGTATACTGTTTATCAGATACTACTTTGGGTGAAAGTTACTAAGAACGTTTGTTTTGAAACCACTTAAAATGTTTATACAGTGAAATGAAGTAACACCTCTTGTGTCACTTTTGACGAGGAATATTTTACTTTTACTTTTAGGAATGTTTTACTTTTTTAAGTTGGTTTCTCTCCTCCTCGCCAACAGTAACATCAAGGGTGTACGAATGTTGAATAAAACACACACGCAATTGTGTTAAAATTAATACAATTTATTTTGTGTGTTGAAATCCTCTTTGTAGATAAAATCATGGAATCTTGGGTCAGTCTAGTCAAATGCGCAACATTTTTCAGACATAAAACTTTTACATTGGTCAAATTTGATGGGAGGGTGTTACAGCTTTACATCTTAACAGGTGTTACAGGTGCTTTAAATGTACAGTCAACCTTCTCAGTATGTGCTCATGAACTACACAACAGATATAACAGCATGGTTGCAAGTGTAAAAGGTTGCCTGTCTCTGTGTCTTGTCGCTGTGATATACTGATGACCTGAACCTAGTATCCTGCACCATTTTAACTGAATAAACAGTTAAGAAAATAAATGGCTATTTTAACAGCAACAACAAAAAAATTCAAAGAACAGGAAAAGAAAATGCTCAGGAGAATAACAAAGTTAAAAGCTTTATTTAACAAATGCCATAAATGTAACAAATGTAAAAGTAACCTCAAACTAAAATTTCAAAGAAAATCAAAGGTCAGGCAAAAAATTAAAATTGTGGCCAGCAGAAGTGACCCCTTAGAAAACCAAGGGCTTTTCTCCGTTCTCTAATTTGTACCTCCTCTGCGCCCGCATTGGATATACAAACCATGATGGGATGACTCTTCAAAAATCTATTCCTTAGTATCTGTCAGGGCTCTGTGTGCGGGCAGGCGGAGAGGAGGATCCAAACGCAGGACTCAGACACTAACGTGAAACTCAAAAACCTCAGCTTTATTGCTGGTACGAAAACAAAACATGAAGTGACCACTGAATCCGGAGAATAGGAACACACAGGCATAATCTGAGGGTACAACACAACACCGAGCATGGGAAAACACAGGGCTTATATACACAGGGTAGTAACGGGGGACTCGGCAACAGGAGGGAGACACAGCTGGGAGAGATCAGGGCTAACGAGACATGGGGAACAAAGCTGCACACACTAACATAAGACAAAGACTTTCACAATAAAACAGGAAACATGAATCACAACTCAGAGACACGGACTCAACACAGAGAGACAGAAAATGACACCTGGAACTGAACTATACATGAAACCACAATTCCTAAAACATGGATAACAGAAACATGAAACTCAAATAATAATCATCACAACCACAACAACAGAACAAGAAAATAATCCATGATGCAAAATTAAACCAAAACATAATAAACTCAAAATACTGGGTCCAACGGACCCAGAACCGTGACAGTATTCACAGGTTCTTTCATTTAAGATGGCAATGTCTTAACTTTCTGCTTTTTACTGTTTGTGTGTGTTTATTGGTTTGTGGCAAGAAGGTCCTGGGCTTAGATAGGCTGGGGCCTATCTGTGTGAAGTTTTCATGTTCACCCTCTGATTTACTGTTCCTCATGCATTATTCCTGACATTTGCTCCCGCACTGATTCCCTTACTTTGCAGAGTATTTAAGGAAGTTCTTGATAAAAAAGCTCTGCCCCAAACAATGTCACAGGCCTTGATCTCTGTGCTCCTTAAGAAGAATAAGGACCCACTTAAATGTGAGTCATATCGCCCAGTAAGTTTACTTGGATGTGATTATAAAATACTGACCAAGGTACTGGCAGCTAGAATTGAGCTTGTCATAAGTAAGATAATACATCCTGATCAGACAGGGTTTGTTGCAGGTAGACAACTCTCCAGCAATCTCCGCCGTCTGTTCAATGTAGTATATACTGCTGAAGATAACATTATGCCAGAGATTGTGATATCCTTAGATGCCCACAAAGCCTTTGATCGAATAGAGTATTACTATCTATTTACGGCCCTCGAAAGATTCGGCTTTGGTCCAACATTTTGCTCATGGATTAAAATAATTTATTCGAGCCCCCAGGCTATGGTGAGAACGAATAATATCGTATCTGAACCCTTCTCTCTATTCCGGGGAACAAGACAGGGGTGCCCTTTGTCACCCCTGCTCTTTGATGTGGCAATTGAACCCCTTGCGATGATGCTGAGACAGGCTGCTGAATTGGTAGGGATACAAAGGGGGACACAAAACCATAGGCTGTCCTTGTATGCTGACGATCTCCTCCTTTTTCTGTCAAACCCTGCCACTAGTATCCCGGTGGCCCTTGGTATTATCAAAGATTTTGGGAGGGTGTCGGGCTATAAAATTAATTTAGACAAAAGTGTTCTTTTCCCCATTAATAAACAGGCGAGGAAACTTTCTTTCCGGGCCTATCCCTTTGCAATACATAAGGATAGATTCGCATATTTAGGTGTTAATGTAACTAGTAAGTATAAAGATTTACTGGACTATAACTTTAAAGTTGCACTGGACAAAGCGAAATTAGATATGGAAAGGTGGGCGTCGCTCCCCTTATCATTAGCAGGGAAGGTAAATTCTGTTAAAATGATTATACTGCCGCGGCTCCTCTATTTATTTCAGACGATACCGATTTTCATTCCTAAATCATTTTTTAAGGAATTGAACAAATGTACGTCTGCCTTTATTTGGAAAAAAACTATCCCCAGGATAAGACGGGAGTTTCTTGAGAGACAGAAAGAAGAGGGAGGTCTGGCTCTGCCGAACTATATGCACTACTATTTTGCTGCTAATATACATAAGTTGTTATTTTGGGTCAAAGAGTTGGATGAGGATGAAACCCCAATATGGGTTCATATGGAAAGGTATGTCTCTAGTCCAGTGTCCCTGCGCTCCCTGGTCTGCGCTCCTCTACCCTTGAGCAAACATCTTTACACAAACAACCCGGTGGTATCTCATTCTCTGAAAATTTGGACTCAATTCAGATCACATTTTAAAAACAGAACCGCCCTCCTGTCTGCTCCCATCTATGGAAATCACTTGTTTCCCCCAGCCCTCGGGGGAACAGCCTTTAGGGAATGGCATAGAGCTGGGGTGGAATGTGTCAAACATCTTTTTAAAAATGGTACTTTTATATCTGCTGCTCAACTGGAAAAGGACTATGGAATCTCTTCCAAGACTAATTACTTTAGATATTTCCAGGTTCGGGACTTTGTGAAAAAGTCATTCAGCCCCTCCCTCGAGCTTCCACAAAGCGGATGGATAGACGAGTTGATGGACACAGATCCGACTGCTAAGGGGACAATCTCCACGCTATATACACATATTCAGAATGTGGCTTCCCCCTCCCTGGACAATGTAAGACGGAAATGGGAGGAAGAATTGGGGCTGGACATTTCAGAGGTTGACTGGGGGGGGGGGGGGCTGTAGATCTAGTACACTCTGCTTCTATATGTGTGAGACACGGATTGATACAGTTCAAGGTGTTGCACAGACTGCATTTGTCAAGGGAGAAACTGGCAAGAATGTACCAGGGGGCTGATCCGACCTGCCCCAGATGTAAACAGGTACCAGCCAACTTATGCCACATGTTCTGGTCTTGTTCCAGGCTGAAAGACTTTTGGGCTAACATCTTTAGAACATTCTCATTCATTTCTAATAAGGATATGGAACCAATGCCTCTGACAGCCATCTTTGGTGTGGCACAGAGGGAAACTCAACTAACAGCCTCTCAGAGGAAGGCAATAGCATTCGCCTCATTGCTGGCTAGGAGATTGATTCTACTTAACTGGATAAAGGCAACACCGCCATCCCATAAACGCTGGGTGGAGGAGGTGATGGCACACCTCAAATTAGAACATCTCAGATTTACTATACAGGGCAACACCAAGAAATTCTTTAAGGTCTGGCAGCCTTTCATTTCCTATTTTGAAGATGAGTTTCCTTCCACTCCATAACTGGCAACCCCCCCCCCCCCCCCCTTTTTTTTTTTTTTTTTTTTTTTCCCCTTTTCTTTTCTTCCTCTGTCTGGGTATAGTTTTGTCTTACACTGTGCGGTAGGACTTGAGTTCGAGCTTTTCTGTATGAATGATATGCTTTCTGAAAACTCAATAAAAACACTTTGATTATTATCTCATGCATTATTCCTGCGAGGCTCCAAAGAATAAAATTGTCCCGGGGTGGTTGTGTGGAAGCAGAAAGATCGTCCCACGTGCAGGCTGACATGACCTCCAACACAGCTTTATTGCTGAAATTCATCAACTTAAGAACAAAATACAAAACTATGAAGGAGCATGGCCAGGATCAGGACCTATGACTAAAAACAAGTCGAGGCACCATGAACACAGAGCACATAACCTCGGGGAATGAATTATGTTGATGTGACAAAGAACGGAGGGATACCCAGACAATATGTACACAGCAGGGAATCAGGAAAGCAAGGACACACCTAGAGAACACAGCTAAACAGAATCTAACTGACAAGACACAGGAAGCAAAACTAAACATAATGCACCTGAGACAAGGGGTATCACAATAAAACAGGAAACTAACACTGAGACAGAGATTGAGACACACAAACAGACCGACAAGAGAACATGACTGGTGAGACAGAAGGTAAACAAATATGGAGACAAGACTGATTTCCACAGGAGATGGTGGGGGCAAGAACCAGAGATGAAACTAGGGCAGACTGGAGATGAAAGGGAACTAAAATAATCAGACAGGAAACCTGGTGGATTATACAGGGCGGGCCATTTATATGGATACACCGTTATAACATGGGAATGGTTGGTGATATTAAAGTCCTGTTTGTGGCACATTAGTATATGTGAGGGGGCAAACTCCTCAAGATGGGTGGTGACCATGGTGGCCATTTAGAAGTCGGCCATCTTGGATACAACTTTTGTTTTTTCAATAGTAAGAGGGCCATGTGACATCAAACTTATTGGTAATGTCACAAGAAAAACAATGGTGTGCTTGGTTTCAACGTAACTTTATTCTTTCATGAGTTATTTACAAGTTTCCATTGACATGTCGAAGAGGTTAAAATCGAAATTGTGTTGATATCTGACGAACGCAGTAACTGGGTCATTGCAGTAGATTTCAATGCAAGACACCCTACGAGACCACCCATCTCCCATGCTACAGTTAGCAAACTGCTTGCTAAGTTTCGTGAAACTGGTTCAGTGTTGGATTTGCCAAAATGTGGACGCAAGAAAACTGTCACTAATGAAGAAACATCAGTGGCTGTCCTAGCTTCATTCAGCAAGAGCCCACAGCGTAGCACTCGCCGCATGTCACTGGAGAGTGGCATTAGTCGAACATCCCTTCGGCGGATATTAGCTACTCACAAATGGCACCCTTACAAACTCCAGCTACTGCAGCATCTCAATGAGAATGACCCAGATCGGTGCACAGAATTTGCAGAATGGGCAAAACAAAAATTGGAACAGGACCCTCAGTTCACGCATATGATTTTGTTCAGTGATGAGGCAAACTTTTATGGGAATGGTGAAGTTAATAAACAAAACCACCGCTGTTGGTCTGACACTAACCCACATTGGATGGATCCCTCCAAGACTGTTGGAACAACAAAAGTGATAGTTTGATGTGGTATATAAACCTCAAGGCCACTGGATATTTGAAATTGCTACATGATGATGTGTTTCCCTCTTTGTGCACTGAAGCTGGCACGTTCCCTGAGTTTTTCCAGCAACATGGTGCACCACCACATTATGGGTGCCAGGTCCAAGCATTCCTAGATGAACAGTTTCCTGGAAAGTGGATTGGTGGTCGTGGGCCAGTTGAATGGCCCCCAAGGTCTCCCAATCTGACCCCCTTAGACTTTTATCTTTGGGGTCATCTGAAGGCAATTGTCTATGGTGTGAAGATACGAGATGTGCAGCACCTGAAACTACGGATACCGGATGCCTGTGCTGGCATTTCTCCTGCAGTGTTGCTATCAGTGTGTGAAGAGTGGGAGAAGACTGTTGCATTGACAATCCAACACAATGGGCAGCACATTGAACACATTTTATAAGTGGTCAGAAACTTGTAAATAACTCATGAATGAATAAAGTTACGTTGAAACCAAGCACACCATTGTTTTTCTTGTGACATTACCAATAAGTTTGATGTGTCACATGACCCTCTTACTATTGAAAAAACAAAAGTTGTATCCAAGATGGCCGACTTCTAAATGGCCACCATGGTCACCACCCATCTTGAGGCGTTTGCCCCCTCACATATACTAATGTGACACAAACAGGACTTTAATATCACCAACCATTCCCATGTTATAACGGTGTATCCATATAAATGGCCCACCCTGTAGATTAGCTCTGCTGACCATCTGATGCAAACCTTATGTCACTTGGAGCCAAGCATACTTTTTCAAACTGATGGGCATAAAAACCAAAGACGAAGAATGTCTTTACCCCAATGCTGTGTTAATAGTATTAGTTAATAATTAATTTTGTGTGCCCTCTTAGACGGTATGACCAATAATCACCATCCAATGTTCTCATGAACTTGGGAGAACCAACCTGATTAATGCAATTAACAATACAAAACAGAGGTTGGAAGAGATAACAAAAATGGAAAAAGAATCTGTCTTGGTAGACCACATCCTCCACCATCGGTAGGAAATGAAACCTCACCACTTCCCCTGCATACATTACCATTTTCCACTGACTCAGCTTCTCTCTTCTTTGCGCACTGAAAATGTATTTCTTTCCCCAGTTTCGCATTTCCTGTTCCTGTCTTTCCTTGGATTAGACAACACCAACTGCACAAGAGGCTCAATGTCCATCACAGTGGTGACCTCCTGCTGCTAAGGTGAATTGAACTTGATACTGCTGGTTTTTGATAACTATTGGTGAGGATTAGTGTCTAAGCATGGTGGTGACCTCTGGTCCTGAGATTTAATAACCTCCAACAATTCTAATGTCCAATAAATGCTGCTGCTTCGATCATGTTAATCTCTGATTACCCTGAGGTGTAATAACATAGCATAGCATAGCAGTGATCTCTGATTGTTTTTTGTATTTGATGCATCCACTTTGATGAGTTTAGTTTTGCCAACTATAGTTTTCACAAACTAGCACACAATAAAGATGAAATGAATGTGTAAAAATGATTACAATCTCTCTTCTTATAGACTCTACTGCAACATCATCCACAGCATCACTAACAAAATCCACTTTCCCGTTGCTTTAGCATCAATCTGGTTCTGCTTTTGTAATTATTTGCAAGTAAAAATAAAAATAAAGAAATGCCCAGCCAGAGTTTTTAGTCCCAGTTGTACTTATTGTGGTAGTTAGTATTTTTTTCCCCCTCTGGTTCTGGGAAAAAACCCCTGTGGTGGTACAGTCTGCGGCTTGAATCGTCCATTTCATTGACGCTGGGATCTGGAGAGAGTGTGGGTGGTGACAGTTGGAAAGTCACCACCTGCAAACTCAGCCAAACACTAAGGAAAAACAAAACAATTCTCACTACAGCTGTCTGTGTCCTGGGTCCTTACTGCTTACAGCCAGTAAGTCTAAAAGGATATTCCCTTGATCTGGCCTGGTATGTGAAAAGAGAAACTTAAGAAATAGACCACACCAAGTTGCTGCCACCCAAGGAGTCTATGGACTCTAACTGTAGTGCTAGCATGTTAACTTAAAAAGGTTTGAAGAGTTCCTGGCAGCAGAAGATACAAATCCCTTTAGTGGTTTGTCAGGAAAGGCATTTGGTGTTAAAAAGAAAATTCTGATAAATCATATATGTGGTGCTGTCTGCTGTGGTTACTCCTTGTGAATAAGGTAGAAGCTTCCTAATTCTTCAAGGTTTCAAGGTTTCAAGGTTCTTTATTTGTCACATGCATAGTTATACAAGTATAACACACAGTGAAATGTAGCCTGACACGCTCCTCGACAATTGCAAAAAAATTGGGGGGGATGTAGAGGAAAAACATTATATATATATATATATATATATATATATATATATATATATATATATATATATATGTAGTATATACATTGGGTGAATGTGCAGTAGTAGCAGCAAGCAGGTGAATTCTGTACATTAATATGAATAGACATCTGACTATTTTACAGGATAGACAATATAAACATATTTAAAATTAAAGGAATTGAAATGTACATTGTGCCTTGGTTTAGTGTCTGGAAGAGTCCTGACTCAGTCAATTATAGATGATGTGAGAGGGCGGGTGTGTGTGTTTAGAGCATGGATGGCTTGGGGATAGAAGCTCCTCTTGAGTCTCTCTGTCCTTGCCCGGAAGATGCGGAACCTTCTACCAGATTGCAGAAGTTGGAACAGTTTGTTGCCAGGATGGGACGGGTCCTTCAGTATCTGCGCTGCTCTAGTCCGGCATCTCCTGGTGTAGGTGTCCTGAAGCGGGGGGAGAGCAATCCTGCAGCAGCGTTCTGCTGTACGGATCACTCTCTGGAGAGCTTTTTGGTCCTTCACACAGCTGTTCCCAAACCACGATGTCATGTTCTGTGTGAGGATGCTCTCCGCAGCGCCTGTATAGAAAATCCTGAGGATCTTTGGAGAGACCCTGAACTTCCTCAGTTGTCGTAGGTGATACAGGCGCTGCCTAGCCTTTTTGGTCTGGACCTGAATGTGGGCAGTCCATGTCAGGTCTGAGGAGATGTGGACACCAAGATATTTGAAGGACTGCACCCTCTCCACTGGAGCTCCATTGATGATAATGGGCTTGTAGTCTCTGTGCTGACCCCTTCTGAAGTCCACCACCAGCTCCTTGGTCTTGCTGACGTTCAGCTGGAGGTGGTTGTCCTGGCACCACGATGCCAGATTCTTCACTTCATCCATGTAGGCCGCCTCATCGTTGTTGGAGATGGCACCCAACACCACTGTGTCGTCAGCAAACTTCACAATGGTGTTGGAGCCATGGGTGGCCACACAGTCTGAAGTGTAGAGGGAGTAGAGCAGTGGCGAGAGGACACATCCCTGAGGTGCTCCTGTGTTGATGGTGATGCTGTTGGAGAAGCACCTGCCCACCCTCACCACCTGAGTTCTGCCAGTGAGGAAGTCCAACACCCATGCACACAGACGGCTGTTAAGTCCCAGATCCCTCAGCTTTGTGAACAGTCTGCAGGGCACTATTGTGTTAAACGCTGAACTGTAATCAACAAACAGCATTCGCACATAGTTACCCTGTTTCTTGTCCACATGGCTGAGAGTGGTGTGTAGGACGTGGGCGATGGCATCCTCTGTGGATCTGTTGGATCTGTAGGCGAACTGCAGCGGATCTGTGGTGTCTGGGATGGAGGAGGAGATGATGTTCTTCAGCAGCCTCTCAAACACCTTTATTACTACCGAGGTCAGTGCAACTGGCCGGTAATCGTTCAGGGATGAGGGTTTGCTGTTCTTGGGCACAGGGATGATGGTGGATCTTTTGAAGCATGTGGGGACCACAGACTTCGCACAGACTTCGCCACAGACTTCTAATGTGCTCCCTTTGCTAAACTTGCTATGTGTGCATTTGCTATACTAAAACAACAAGTAGTGAAAATAATAATTGTAAAGTGAATATGTTTTTGTTTTGTTTTTAATCAAATTCTCTTATTCTGTCAGCTTTTATTTTCTGTGACAAAAATTACTGAAGGGTAAACAAAGCCCCAAACTGAAAACTAAAAACAAGGAACTCAGAACTGGGAGACAAGGAAACAGGAACTAGAAGCCAACTAGGAAACAAGTAGCATGGAGGAAACACACAGCAACATAGGACGACATGACAACGAGCACAGGAAGACAAAGAGCTTAAATACACAGAGGGTTAATGAGGAATGCAGAAACACAGAACACAGCTGGGAGAGATCAAACATTATGACAAGGGAGGAAGGATGTGAAACTGTCAAAGTCAAACAGGAAACATAAGACACACATGAAGACATGGACTAACCGAACAAGGGGAGCAGATGGAGCAAGAGAAATGACTGGCAGACAAATGAATAACCAGGGAGAACTTCACGTCTAGCCTGTCTTGTCTTGTTGAGGCACACAAAGGGAAACAGACTAAATGAAACAAGAAACTCAGAACTAGAAATACAACTGTCTAAACTAGAAAAAACAAGGAAACTGAACCATAAATAATATTAAAGTATAAATTAAACCAGAAAAACACAAGCACTAGATCACAGACCTTTGACATGACATTTGGCATGCTTTACAAATATTTGATTTTTAGGTTTAAGGGGGTTTTAACAGATGTTTTTAAACAAAAACTTGTTAAAAATGGAACCTGTGAGATTTATAGGGCCAGTAAAGGGGTCTAGCAATATTGCACAAATAAAATATAATTTTCTCATTGTATGCTTTTATGCTCTGCTAAATTTAGAGCTGATGCAAGCTACAGATGACGTTACATTTTAATCCAGATTACTTTGATATACAAAGGAGTTCATGGTTGATGAAATGACTGCAAGGTGCCCTGGTCCTGTGCAAAACGTGCCCAAACATCACCCTTCTACCACCATGCTTGACAGCTGGTATGAGGTGTTTGTGCTGATATGCTGTGTTTTGTTTTTGCTAAATATAACGCTGTGCATCTTACCCAAACATCTCCATTTTAGTTTTGTCTAGCTAAAGGACACTTTATCCTGATAACCCTTCCAAACAAGCCATACATGTTCAGCCTTTTTCTTTCAATTTCTCTGAGTTTTGTAGGGTCTTCTGGAAAGACACATCTACCTGAATGCTCCAGACAGGGAAACCGTGGAAAAATGAGTGTGTGTTTAGATTTGTATAGGATTCTATGTAGTCCTCTTAACATCCTCGCAGTCGTCTGTCTGCAAGAGGCAAAAAGAAAATCAAATACAAATGCTCACAGTGCACAATAACAGTAGGACACTCTTTGCGATGTGTTTGAGATTGTTTTTTGGTTTATCTTTGTATTCTTTTATGAATTACCTAGTGTGCTCTTTTTTATCAGCTATGTGAACATCGGGGATATGCAGCGCATGCACAAGAATCGTTATGGATCAGTAAGTGTGTCAGGGGGCCGGGTCTGTGACCCAGCATTTTGAATTATTTTGTATTTTTTGATTACTTATGAGATAATGTTAAGGTCTGGGGTTATTATTAGTTTGTCTTAGTTGAAGTTTAGTCTAGTTTACGTTATCGTCTATGTCTCATTGTTTATGAGTCTTTTTCTGTGCGTCATGTTTTATCACCTTGTCTATGTAGGTTCCCCTTGTGTCTCTCCCCTTTCTGTTCCTTTTCCTCTCTCGCTCCCTCTCTCTGTCTCTTGTGTCAAGCTTGCTTGTCCCAGTTCATGTTGCTTCATGTGTCCTGTTTTATTTTGAAAGTGTTGTTTCCCTGTTCAGTGTGTTCACTTTTGCTTCCCCTGTGACATCATGTTCATTGTGTCAGCTGTACCCCCCCCCCCACACACACACACACACACACACACACCACCACCACTTCCCTCATTATCCTCCTGTGTATTTAAGTCCTACGTCTCCCTCTGTTCAGTGTTGGGTCATCTGTTTGTATTGCTTCATGTCACGTCAGGTTCGTGTTCATGTTTTTTTTTTACTCAAGTCTTGTTTTTTTTCATGGTTCTGCTCAGATTCATGTTCTTAGATTAGATAGAACTTTATTAATCCCTCGGGTGGGTTCCTCTGGGAAATTCGATTTCCAAAAAAGCACAGCACCGACAGAAGTTACAGAGTTACAGAATATTATATATATATATATACACACACACACACATATATATATATATTCTCGTTTTCATGTCATATTTTTCACAGTTAGTCTTAGATATTCCCAGTTTAATTTCTAGTTTAGTTTTGCCCCAGTTCGCCTTGCCTTTGTTTTTTCTTTTTCTTTTTCCTTATCAGCCAAATAAACGTCTCGCTTTTTGTTATGCCCTAGTTTTCTCTCTACCGTGTCTGCTTTTGATTTTGCTCCGCAAACACACTGGCCATCCCGGCCGTGACAATATGTCAAAGCAAATGGCAGTTGTGGTTTATGATACTTGACTAACCTGTTACAGGAAAATTAAACTTCATTAGCATGCCAATACTATTACATTCTGTGCTACAAAAGCTTAGTTCTTTCATATACTTAAGGCTTTTATTCATACAAACATATATGAGTAGAGACTGAGGTCCTTTTTTTAATGCAATGGCTAAAACCATGTCTGTAGTTGTTTTGCTTATGATGCTGTCATGCGAAATAAAGGGTTATTAGATTTTCTGGTTGATGTAAAAGCATGAAAAAACACAAGCTGAAGATAATGAGTGGCATTCTGAATTTTTTTGTGTGTTAAACTGTACTTGTTTGGTCTTATAGTTAAGCTACTTCATGATTGTTCACAGTCTTTCACAGTTTTAATGCCCAAAAGGAGACTATTTATTTTTGCTGAGATTGCAGAGTTCTCACGGCAGCTGTGTGACTCTACCGCTACAGCTGACTCAGAATGTCATTATACTGCTGATCACAAGATGCTCAGTGAGTTAGTTCTTGGCAGGAAGAAACCTCTTGCACAATCAGGCTCCAGAGCAGGCAGCAAATGAGTGGGTGGAGGGGCAAAAGAAAACATTACACTTTTGGGGACTGTAAAGCATCAAATGGCCAAACACATGCATTTTAAATAGGCACTTTCTACTTATGTTTAGGACAAATTCTTGTTAAAACGGTTCCAGATCCCTTATTTATCACAAAAATGCTGTGTACTGTAAACATCCAGCTATCCTTTATTAATGTGCCACCCAATGTGTGGGAGGCACAGTATCTTGCTGACCAGCAACATGCATGTGCGAAGTTAACTCTACTTGGACAAACTGCCCAAAATGCGTTGACAGAACTCCAGATGCGTTAAATGCGTTAAAAATTTTAATCGCATTCACCGTGATGGCGGATTCATTTGCGTTAAAGCGCTAATTTTGATAGCACTAATATATTTATGTAATTTTAATTATGCTATTGGTAATCAAAAGACTAAGGATATAGTCGAAAATACAAGATATGAACGGGAAAACAATAATTATATCAGTATTTCTTTTTAGTTAACACACAACAAGAAATGAATAGTTGTTTTGAAAATGTAAGTATTTAATCAACTTAATAAAAGAAGTGATAAAGAAGTCTTGAAGTTTATTTTTCCTCATTCAGTGCGAAAACTAAAGTCTGTTTTGGGCTTCAACAAGTGCACTGATTTATCTGGACAAATTAACACTTCAGAATCCACGTAGCACTCTTTAATAAACTTTCCATCAGAAGATGGTTCAATTCCTCTTTTAAGATTTTGTGGGATATGACATAACTTGCCAGCTGCAAACCTGGATGTGTGTAGTTTTGTAAAAAAAAATTCTTGTTGGTTTTGCAGTTTAGCTAGCAAAGCATCCGACTCCTTGAGCGGCTATTCAAAAGACAAGTTCTTGTATTTTTCTGCACGTCTGGTCACTGAGTGATTTAAATTATATCAGAATCAGAATCAGAAAGACTTTATTTATCCCCAAGGGGCAATTAAGATACAACAGAGCAGCATGACGTTGAAGATAAGGACAGGGTATAAACAGGCAATAAGAGTGAGATAATAAATACACAGAATATACAGTATATACACAGTTTTAAATTTAAGTTGAGTGAAAGGTTAATAAATAACTGTAAGTGAGTAAAGTGTTGGCAGTATAAAAAGAGTGTTTACGTTTATGGGTGTGTGAGATGGTCTTATTGGCTGGAGTTAAAAAGGCTTTCGGGAAAAGGTGGCTTTCCTTCTCTCAGTCCTGCAGGAAATACAGCGGAGCCGGAGGCCAGAGGGGAGCCATTGAAATGTGAGAGGGGTCTTTGATGTTTTTGGCTGCCTTTCTAAGGGCCTGTAGACTGAAAACCTGTGCCAGAGTTCTGACAGGCAGGCCAATGATTTTAGAGCACACTGATGCAGTCTGCTGCAGTCTTTAACATCATGGAAAAGCATGAGTGATAAAGCTTAGATTTAGCCGGCAGCACCTGGAAGCAGACAGATGTGAGACCATAATTCTTCCTTATTGAACTTACACATAAAGTAACCCCAAATTGCTCTCCGATGCATCCATCGGAGTATGAATGTGTGTGACCGTGGGCGACCGTGGCTCAGGGGGTTGGGAAGCGTATCTGTAACCGGAAGGTCGCCGGTTCGATCCCGGGGCTCTCTGTCCTGGTCGTTGTGTCCTTGGGCAAGACACTTTACCCTACTTGCCTACTGGTGTTGGCCAGAGGGGCCGATGGTGCGATATGGCAACCTCGCTTCTGTCAGTCTGCCCCAGGGCAGCTGTGGCTACAACCGTAGCTGCCTCCACCAGTGTGTGAATGTGAGAGTGAATGAATAGTGGCATTGTAAAGCGCTTTGGGTGCCTTGAAAAGCGCTATATAAATCCAATCCATTATTATTATTATGAATGTCAGTTAGAAAGCACCTAGGAAAACGTGATTGTGCGAATGGGTGTGAATGGGTGAATGCTCAAGGACACCTCTAGGGAAGGATCTGGCTGTTTCTGGTGGTCCTCTGCTTGGGCTACCAGAGAATTACTCCCTAATAGAGTGGGCTGAATAAGACTTTAATCAAAGCCCATGATTTCTAAGTTAATTCGTGAGGATGAACACAATTCATCCTCTAGACCAGTGGTTCTTAACCTTGTTGGAGGTACCGAACCCCACCAGTTTCATATGCGCATTCACCGAACCCCTCTTTAGTGAAATTTTTTTTTTTTTTTCAAATTCAAGACATAGATATGTTTTTTTACTGGTGCACAAAATGAGCCGTACAAGAACATCACCTTGTTCAAAGAACAAAACCAACACAATGCATGAACTTACAACAAATTACATACCTGCAAATCAGTGTGACTTCTGCTGTTGCCTTTGAGAGACCAGTTCAGATATGCGTGGCTTCACCTTGGCAAGTGCCAGTCTCATGTCATTTTCACAGAAAAGTCTGTTCCTTTTCTTCGTTTTTATGTCCAGCATCGTCGAAAAGGATTGCTCGCAAAGATATGTTGTAACAAATGGTATAAAAAAATCCAGGGCTTTCTTAGCAATAATTGGATACTTGTCCATTTGTCGACACCAAAACGTTGAGAGTGTTGTTGTTCTGAAGAGTTGCTGTTGAACCTGGCTCTGCTGAATTTCAATGATTTCGTCAAGGTATTCATCATTGACATCTGCTGTCTCAACAGCAAACGTGAACGGCTGTCTCACCCATGCTGGATATGACTCTCTTGTAGGGAAATATCTGTCGAGAGACTTTGCAAGCTCATCTAAGTGCGTTGCAATTGTTTGCTTCAGTTCCGTGGATACAGAAACATCTCCGATTCCAGACACATCTTCGACCTTACTTACACAGTTGTCCAGAAGGGGGAAGTTTGCAAAGTTGTTGTTCTCTGTTCGTCGTTTCCATAACGTTAGCTTTTTTTGAAAAGCCTTCAGGTGTTCTTCCGCTTCTATGATATTGACTCCACCACCCTGCATCTGCTGATTGAGATGATTGAGAGCTGCGAATATATCAGCCATGTACGCTAAAATGAGAATGAACTCAGGATTTTTGAAGCAATCTGCATGACAGTGTTGGTGCTCTTGCAAAAACAGGGCTAATTCCACACGCATGGCAAAAACACGATTCAGCACCTGTCCCCGGGATAACCACCGAACATTAGAATGGTACAGAAGTACCTCGAATTCAGAGCCCATTTCTTTACACAGCTCACTGAAGATGCGGTGCCTCAGAGCACTATTTCGCACATAGTTCACACATTCCACCACGGTTTTTAATACTTCTGCCATTTTTGGAGGCAAGGTTTTTGTTGCCAATGCATGCCTGTGCAAAATACAATGAGTCACAATGATGTGTGGTGCATCGGCTTTTACTAGCGCACCAAAACCAGAGTTTCTTCCCAGCATGACGGGAGCTCCGTCTGTACAAACTGCAGAAACCATGTCCCATGAAAGATTGTTGTCTCCGAAGAAGTCATCCACAAGCTTCTTCACATCGGCTGCCTTAGTTGTTGTTGTAAGAGGCTTACAAAATAAAAAAATCTTCTTTTATCATGTCATCTTTCACATAGCGCACAAAAACAGTAAGCTGGCTTAGATTAGCAACGTCTGTGCTCTCATCGAGCTGAAGGCTGAATTTTGCCGGGCTTGAAATCAGATCGGCGACTACTTGAGCCAAGATGTCTTTACTCATGTCTTCTATTCTGTCGCTGACGGTGTCATTTGAAAGAGGAATTTGTGATAATTTACCTTCGGCCGCTGTTCCGAGTATCAGATTTGCCATCTTTAACGCGGCTGGTTTCACGAGTGTTTCACCAATGGTGTGTGGCTTGCCCTGCTTTGCGATCAGGTAAGCAACTTCGTACGATGCTGTGAGGATCGGTTTGTTAACGGGTACAAATCCAAGAGCAGGCAGAGTGGGCCTTTCATCGAATCTGGCTCTCTTCACCTTGAATTCAGCAAGTGTTGTGTTCTTGTATTCCCCGTCTCCATGCAGCTTCAAGAAGTGTTCCTTTAGTTTTGCCGGTGCGAGACTAGAGTTGCTCAACTTGGCGTTGCAAATCATGCAGATAGGACGCTCACTCCCATCACGTTCTGTGATACATGTAAATCCATATTGTACATATTCGTCCAACCACTTTCTTTTTTTGCCCGACATAGTTAGTATGGATTAAAATGTTAAAAAAAAAATCACGCGAAGTACTACCACGACATTCACATGTTGACTACTGCGCGCGCTACATTCCCCGCAGCCCTGATTGGCCAAGCAGTGTAGCATGATCGTCTGCAGCCAGTGATGGCCAGAAGGGGGCGTGTCATCACAAATTTACACGATAATTCGGGCGCGGCTGGACCTCTGCGACCTCCGCAGTGGAGGCTCTGCCGAACCCCTGAGACCGACTCACCGAACCCCTAGGGTTCGATCGAACCCAGGTTAAGAACCACTGCTCTAGACCATCTGTTGTTTGCAGTGTGGGAGGTGCCCCAGGCCTCCACTGGATTTTTTCCCCCCTTTGAGTTGTTGTTTGGCAGGAAGCCGCAGGGGGTGTTAGACTTAATAAAAAAATTTAAAAAAAACTAGGAGGAAGGTCCAAGCCCATAAGTAAAAATGAAATTCAAAAGACTTGAGAGCAAAGCTACAAATATTGGGGAGGTTATGATGGGAGAATTTGCTCCAGGCCCAGGAACGTCAGCAGTACCTGTAAAGCAGTGCTTGGCTATCCGGTGGGTGTTGGCTCCCTTCACTATTACCTCCTCTGCCGATTTTGAACCTGCTGTTTAGATCACACCCTGCTACAATGAATCCATCGTATGAAGAATGCCAGTGCAGGCTGAGACATTCTGAAAAGGTGTAGCACAAAACAGATGTGAAAGACTTCTGTTTGTCAAGTGCAATGGTAAAATAATTATTATGTGTGAATGTGTGCGTGAATGGGTGGATGACTGGATATGTAAAGCGCTTTGGGGTCCTTAGGGACTAGTAAAGCGCTATATAAATACAGGCCATTTACCATACAGGCCATTTACCATTATCCAAACTGGAAGAGCTTAACAAACTGGCACTCCAAAATTCGTTCTTTGCTTGGCAGTTCTTTATGCATATTTTAAGGTTTCAGTTTTGTTTTCAGTTGAGAATGTTTCATTACCACAATTGTTAAAAAGCAATAATATAAAAGTAATTGGAATCATTACAGTGTAGCTCAGTTTTTCAGTGTTGTCAGGGTCCTTATATTTCAACTGTATTTGTTTGCAGTGCCCATCCTGAGTGCAGATGCCTGGGCCAACATGATTGTTACTATCTCCTAAAACAGGGGTCGCCAACCTTTAACACCCAAAGAGCCATTTGGACCCGGTTTCCACGAAAAAAGCCCAAAAAACCCCACTGGGAGTAGCAAACACTTTTTGACATCTAAAATGAAGGTAACACTATATATTGTTTTGTTTTTTTACCTTTACACTTTGTATAAACAACTATAGTGTGTTGCTTATGAAATCCATGAAGTGCTACAGAGAAAATTGAATTTTATTTAAGAAATAAACACATTTTGAACATTTTGTACTTTTAATAAATAATAACAAAAAAGAAAAACAATTAAAAAGCTATACTTAAATGATTCATGTAGCAAACAAAAGCTGTTGTGAGCCATCATCCTTATATCGCCTTTGGGCTTTTGCAGTATGTAGGGGAGCAATGACCTGAATTTTAAAAATGAACTGGAAAAAGGCACTATGCCACTAAACAATGAAGAATAAATATTTGCAGAATATCGGCATAAATATATATTCTACCTGGTTAATGTTACGTCTGCTCCTGAACCTCTGCACACAGCATCTGCAAATCAGGGCTGTACGAAGTCACTTTCATCTTTCCGCAGGACTGTAAGCCGTCATCTGAGAGGCGTGAGCGATGTTTGTTTTTAACATAGTTCATGGTGGAGAATAGCTGCTCGCATACATACTTGGATCAGAGGATCGACATGACTCCAAATGCATATTTCTTCCTGTTTATGTGTCGGGGATGGCATTCCATGTTTCAAATACGAGTTTGTCCGGTCTTGGGTTCTCAATATCCCTCCAATTGTGATTCTGAACAACAGTGGCCTTCTGATGTAAAGTGTGACACTTATTTTAAGCTACAAAAAATAATAAAATATAATTTTATTTTAATATTTCTAGATCACAGTAATCTCCCAATTTAAAACTACAATTTTCATAAAAGAACAAACACAAATCAATACACTTTAATTAAATACTTGTAATATACTTTCCCAAGCCACCCGGAGCCTTAGTATAAGGTTGAAAGAGCCGCACGCAGGTTGCCAACGCCTGCTCAAAAAGGTCCAGGGGATGAGGGGAAAGTAACAAAAGATGTCCAGGTTGAAAAAGTAGATAGGGAGGCAAAATGGTTTAATTAAAGGGTTTTATTAATGTTTCTATTACTAACTAAACTAAGAGAGACAGACAAACCACTGCCACCTTTTAGAGAAGGAAAACAACAAACCCAGGCATTAGTCAATAAACTGAAAAGTAAGTCAAAAAAGGGTTAGTCACTAAAACACTCCTCTCCATAGAGCACAGAGCTCCACACACACACACACACACACACACACACACACACACACACACACACACACACACACACACACACACAAAGCTCTCTGGCACTAGCAGAGATGACAATAAAGTTTACTTTGAGTTTAACCTTTCTCTGGCCTTAAGTACCCTTAAAATGAGAGTTGTTATGATCACAGCAATAAGCAACAAGAAAGACATAAAGAAGCAAAGTAGCACGTCAAAGCACTGCGTCTAGCTATACTGCAATTTGGTTAAAAAAATACTGAAGGTCAGTGTGCGGCACACTGAAATATGCATTCTTCTTCTGATTCACAGTTGTCAATGATCCTGTCATCTGCCAGTAGACAGCACTCATTGTGCAACTTAAAGCAGGGATAGGCAACCTTTCTGATGATGAGTGCCATTTAACATTTCCTCAGAGGTCAGTGTGCCATATGATTGCATTAGCAATAAATTTAATAACGCTCTATACTAACAGTTACACACTATATAGAACCACTTTATAGAATTATATTTGTTTGCAGATGTTAGCAGCTATCAGTGAATGGTTATTAGCTATTTTGAAACACAAAAAAGACACTCTGGTCTCCCACTCAGAGACACAGGTCTCCGAGTGTCCAGCATTCAGACGGCTACCTGAGGACTCTCTTCATGTGAGAGAAAATCTCCTCATACAGATATGTAGAGCCAAATACTGTCAATAAGGCCTCTGCAATGTTCTGAAGACAGTTAAACTTGTCAGGTAGTGATGTCCAGCAGGTGAAAATGCAAGCTCACGCACAGCTGTGGATTCCAGCTGCTTCGATGTTGCATTAACTGGCATTAACTCAGCCAGTTAATACGAGACAAATCTAACTGCTCATTAAAGATTTCTGGTTTGATCAGAAAATAAAACATTGGTCCATACACCTGAAAGTCCCAAAAACGCATTGTGCATTCTATCTCGAGCCTACGGATGTATCCGTGTATTTCCATGGTGCTGATGCTGCGCTGAGCACCAGGTATTACAGCCATAAAGCCTTTGAATGAAAATGCTGTTGTGACAGTGATGTACGGTGTCTTGTTGGTATATGTATGATTTCTATACATTTTACGTCAGATAAAAACTTTGGTTGTAAGCTTCAGATAATTATTTAATAACAGCCAGACATTTTAAATGAGAATAAGAAAGAGAAGTATTTCTTTGTGCCCCCCTTTCCCTGTTAATGTCCTTCATGGCCCCTTGGCAACACTTTGCTAGACCTGCCCCTGCACAGTTCCCAGCTGTCAGCTGGTAACTGGTGTTAACTGGATCCTGGTGTTATTTGTCTCTCAGAAACAGTTCATAACTTCCCTTCAACTCATTCATGTCACCTAGGGTTGCCAACTCCCTGAAAAATAAATAAGGGACACCTCGTGGCCAGGGCCGGGCAACCCACTTCACCCTTCCCAGTGTGGTGAATTTTGTAGCTCTTTTTTTTGTGTGAAATTATTTTTTAACCATTTGACTTGAATTTGATTTAAGCAGATGCATATTCTTTGTGATATGACCATATGGGAAACAAATGATCATTTAGCCATTTATTTTTAGCTCACAAATAACAACATTAACACAGTAAAGCCTGTCATGCTTAACTTTTGAGAATATAAGTACCGTATTTCCCGGACTACAAAGCGCACCTGAATATTAGCCGCACAAGCTAAAATCAGGGGAAAATCCTGTTTTGTACATACATTAGCCGCACCTGACTAAAGGCCGCAGGTGTTTCAATGTTGACTTATCATATGTAAGAGAATATGCACAAAGGGAATTGTCAGGAAAGAGATGGCTGTTTGGAGACATCACTTTTATTAATATTTTGAAAAACAAGTTATGGGTACATATTTGCACATGTAGTACATAACAGTAGCCTACAGCACACCAGAAAAATAGATTCGGACTACCTTTTAGGCTCAGGTGCAGTGACGCAGCTTTGACAAAAAGAAAAGTCAGTCATTCACCACCATCTTTCTCTTCTTCCTGCGCACTAAAACCACCAAAGTCCTCTCCTCCAGTGTCGGATACAAACAGGCTCAGGATGGCTTCGTCATCCACTCTCCGCTTCTCTCCTTCGTTGTCACTTTCAAAACCAAAGAAATCCTCATTGTCAGTGTCAGAGTCGAACACCCTCTGAAGGGCCGTGGCGGTGTCCTCCTCTCCATCATGCAGCAGTCCAGCCCTTCAAAATCCGTTGGTGATCATGGATGTTTTCACACTTTTCCACGCTGTCAGAATCCACCGGTGGAGTTGGACATAACTTTCTTTTCGCAAGTTTATCGCCGCTCATCATCCACGACTCCCGCTGAACGCGTAGCACTACTTTGAAGTTTGTTTTTCGCGCTACTTCGTACGGCACTACGTTGCCTGGCGGACGGACATGTGACTAACATACCACTCTTGAACCCCGATCCTTCCGCCAGGCAACGTAGTGCCGTACAACAGCGGAACAAACAAAACAAATCGTCTTACGATATCACAAAAATCATGGACAATCCATAGAAAAGCCGCACCTGACTAAAAGCCGCAGGGTTCAAAGCTTGTGCAAAAAGTAGCGGCTTATAGCCCGACAATTACGGTAAATCTTTCTTTAAAAGAACTCTGTCCTGCCTAACTTAAAATTATATAAATTAATAGAAAACAATAGAACGAAAAATATTCTTGTAACAGTGCACATATAGTGCATTTAGTACAATTGGCTTCAGTTGAAGTATTATTTCAGCTTTTCTAATGCTAATCAGCTGCTCCTGTTTGTAAACCCACTTGTTCCCATGATTACGCATCTTAACTCATCATCATTATTCATCTATGTACTGTATTACTTTTATGTATTAGTCATCTATTTGTTGTAATCATCTATCCTTGCAGTTGTTTATTACACAAAATAAATTATATTATCACACTTCTGGCCACATAGCGCTGATATCCACTGCACATGCCCATATTAACCTTAACCAGAGGGTTTAAAAAAACAAACCAGTGTTTACATACCATATCTGCTTCTGCCGTGGCCTGGTGGACAAAAAATTGGTTAAGGGTTCCCCGAGCTTTCACGCCCCTCATGTTCTTCATGTGCCCACCATTAGAAGCATGCTTATGGAAAAAGTGCGCCGGCACACAGTGCAGTGCGCTTTATAGGTGTTATCGTGCATTTTCCCAGCCAGGTGTTTTCCTTTTCCCATTCCTCCCTGTACTTTTGCAGCCCTTTTTTTCTTTCTCTGAGCGAACTAACATTGCTGCTCTAATGCTGGGCTTACACTGTGCGATTTTTGGCCCGATTTGTGACCGATTTGGTGATCGGCCCGATTTTGGCCTTCATCGTGCATCGTGTAGTATACGTGGGGTAACGAGAAACGATTAACACCTCACGACCAGCTCCCGATCATCAATCGCTCGTGAGGGTGTCAACACAGCCGCTCACACTGCCCACGCGCAAACATGTAAACGTCGGTGAAAAAGACAGAGCAGCACGGCTGTGCAGCGTGTGATCCGGACACAAGCGATGGAGGCACAACTTGTAGAACTTTGGAAAGCTCATCCGAGCCTTTTCGATGTGGCATCACAAAATTATCACGATCACAACAACCGTGAAAATAGTTGGATCTACACTGCTGCTCAATCACAGCTGCCTGATCAATGTGCTTTCAACACCATCAGGCCGACCCTCCTGGGTGATAAGTTAGCAGCAATGCAGGTGGATGCTTCTCTGGTGTCCTGGATTGTTGATTACCTGACAGGAAGACCACAATATGTACGTCTCCCACAGTGTGTGTCTGACAAGGTGATTAGCAACACAGGGGCACCACAGGGGACTGTCCTCTCCCCCTTCCTCTTCACCCTCTACACCACAGACTTCAGCCACTGCACAGAGACCTGCCATCTTCAGAAGTTTTCTGATGACTCTGCGGTGGTTGGATGCATCAGCAGGGATGATGAGACAGAGTACCGGGCTGTGGTCGACTCCTTTGTCACGTGGTGTGAGCAGAATCATCTGCAGCTCAACGTGGCAAAGACTAAGGAACTGATCGTGGACTTCAGGAAGACCAGGAAACACTTGACCCCTGTTTCAATCCAGGGGGTCAGTGTTGACATTGTGGAGGACTATAAATACCTTGGAGTACACATTGACAATAAACTGGACTGGGCTAAAAACACCACAGCACTTTACAGGAAGGGCCAGAGTCGTCTCTATTTTTTGAGGCGACTGAGGTCCTTCAACATCTGCCAGAAAATGCTGAGGATTTTCTATGAGTCTGTTGTGGCCAGTGCGATCCTCTATGCTGTTGCATGCTGGGGGAGCAGGCTGAGGGTCGCAGATGCCAACAGACTTAATAAACTGATCCGTAAGGCCAGCAATGTTGTGGGGATGGAGCTGGACTCCCTCAAGGTGGTGTTGTGGAGGCGGATGTTGTCCAAGATAAAGACAATGTTGGATAACACCTCCCACCCACTCCATGACATGTTGGTCAGTCACAGGAGCTCGTTCAGTGAGAGACTCAGATTACCAAAAAGCACCACTGAACGACACAGGAAATCATTCCTGCCTGTGGCCATCTCCCTGTACAACGCATCCACTTAACACACTGTTTGCTGCTACAGCTACACATGTTTCTTTTCCAAATATTTATTTATAAGTGACTTATGTATGTATGTATATATATGTATATATTGTACTATTCTTAGTTAGCGTATTGTCTGTCTTGTCTTAATGTTGGTTTAAAATGGAGCACTGTAACAAAAAATAATTTCCCCCAGGGATCAATAAAGTATTCTGATTCTGATTCTGATTTTTCATTAGCAATTTAGCAAAGTTGATGGTGGTGGTGTGTCTGTGTGAGTGAAAGACAGAGAGAGCGAGCGACAGATTTTCTGTTATAACCTTCATTTTATGGAAGCACAGTGTGAGCACTCAGGTCGCATCAGAGCATCGGGCGGTATAGTGTGAGACCCTGCATCGTGACCTTCCAACTTCTAACCCCTGCGAGTCAATCGTGCAGTTTGAGCAGGAGCTGAATAACGTGACTGAAAAAATCGCACAGTGTCTGCCCAGCTTTAGGTGTACTGTCATCCGAGACTTGCACCGCAGTGTCAGCGTTTGTTTCCCTGTTGGCCATGCTTCTTGTTGTGATCATCTGTTGTCTTCCGGTATTTTCTCCGCAAGCGACCTTTCCTCGACCAATGAGATGAGCGGTAATCTGAATTGTCATACTCGAATTGTCATAAGTGTGCTGTCAGCTCATTGGTCACAAAGCAGGAGAGGGGCTGGGAATTATGTTTTCAAACAAAGCGTTAATTCCATAAACATTTATAGACTACTTTTGATTCTCACTGTATTACGGGACAAAGTGCGTCCCTTATTAGCTCAATACGGGACCTGTACTTTTGTTTCTAAATACGGGACGATTCCGTTTTTTAAGGGACGGTTGGCAACCCTAATGTCACCTAAGGTACAGGTAAACCTGTTTCTCCATCACCTGTTCAGTAAGGACATCTCCTGGTTTAATCTTCATGTTTCCCTCTCACCAGATAACCAAACAGACATCATGACCAGCAGCTTTTACAGCTGTGGCTCCAGCAAACATCAGCTGACACTAGAAAGTAATATTAAATACATGCTAACAACAGCTGATCAAGCTTAAACGTGCTGCTGTTGTTTAGCGCGGACGGTTGGCAACTCTACTAACTAACCTTATGAATAAAATAAAGTTCACTATCAGTAACATCATAGCACCCACCCAGCTGTATAGAAACTCTGTCATGCTAGCTAGCTAGTTATTGTAACTGACTGCAAAAAGTCAGCACAACGAAAATAAACTACACCTAAACTTGGTTTATATATGACCCAGATAGACTGCAGGTTATAACTTCTTACCTGAAGTTCAGTTCACCTGACACTCGGACCGGCGACTGCCTTGGGTCTCTCCTCCTCCTGCCTCCCCTCTCCCTCATCCACCTGCTGGCCCCCATCACTTGCTAATGTCACTGAATCTGTGGAAGCTACACCATAGCCACCACCAAACAACTAAGTTATTTTTACACACCAACCAGCATCTGGCCAATCCACCACCTTTCATTGTTTATACTGTTGCAAAAAAATAAAAAAAAAATAAAAAAAATCATTGGGCCATCGAGCAAATGCCGGGTATGCCCGATGGCCAGTCCAGCTATAGTCGTGCCATCAGTTAACCCTTCACGTGCCAACTGTGACACGCGTGCCTAGGGTTGCCAACCCCTGGCTTGAAGGTTATTTAAAATGTATTACAAGTCACAGGTTTGCTATCATTGCAGCTTAGTTTTGTTCATATCCTGATTTTATGTAATCTGCAAAGAAAATTAAAAGTATACAATAAAAGTGTACATACAGTGTCAAAAGTATATGCAGACTTCCACTAATATCTGGTTAAATGTCTTTTAGCAAACTGTACTTTGACCAGATGGTTTTGTTAGTCAGCAGCAAGTTTCTGGGAACTGGAATTTATTCACATTAGCTGGTTTCCCGACACAGTTCAAGCTTAAGCTTAGTCTACAAATTTGTATTGTGCTGAGCAAGGGCATTCCTGAAGCTTTGTATGTTCCAGAAATAGTTTTGAAAAAACAAAAAAAAACTAAGAAAGAAAAAAGTTATATTAAAAAAGTAGTTGTGTAGTCCTATGAAAGTGTAAAATTGAAGTTATTCAGTAAGTCACTATGCTATCCTGTACAATTTTCTTAAGATAAGATAAGATATGATAACCTTTATTATTCCCACACGTGGGAAATTTGTTGTGTCACAGCAGAAAATGGACAGTGCAAAGTTATAGTAGCAAAAATTAATACAAATACTGGCATAGAATAAGATATTAAGAATAAGATGCTATATGCAATAGAATAAAATACTACATTATCAGGAAAAAGAGAATTGCACTTAGTGTTATTGCACATTTGTGGATGTGTGTGTTTGGTCATCTGTAAAGTCTTTGTTGTGGAGTCTGACAGCAGTAGGAAGGAAAGACCTGCGGAATCTCTCCGTCAGTCTTGCAGTCTTCGTTCAGTATATGCACAAGGACTTGGTGATCCATGCTTGTGTGGTATGTATAAAATTACTATGGAAGCTTATGTTTACTCCTTTACACAAAAGCTAAGGTAGACACTGAACTCAGCAGACATTCAATTGATGTCAACACATAAAATTATAACTTGCCTGCACATTTCTAGGACAAAAAAAATTACTGCTTTCATTTTCATGCAGTGACTCTTTGTAGTGATCACAACACCATCACAACCCAAATTACTGACGCTCATGCCTAGTCAATTACCTTGTAGTCATGTTCTGGTGTGTATGTAAGGCCAAGGATAATAGAAACAAACAAAATTGTGGGATTTTTTTCACTGCTGGATTCCCACTCTTTGTGGTCATTTTTTTCTTTATCTTCCCTGAAACAAAAAGATATTTGTGATGTGAGGGAATGCACGAAGAAATTAAAAAAGTTTTTTTCAATTATTGTGCACATCCCCTCTCATCCTTTCTAATTTGAAAGCTGAAGACTGAAAAGACAAACAAAGTATGAACAAATTACTTAATCTGTAACATAATAAAATATAAAGAAACGTAACTTGAGTATTTGCCTTAATTTGCAGAATGTTTGATTTGCCGGCAACAGAACACTTACACAAACAAACCCGGGATAGTGAGTGAAGCAATGTTACTTGACAAATAGCAAATCATAGCAAATACCTAGAAACAGAATAATGTGTATAATGTGCAAAAAAAGGTCAACACATATGGGACAAATGGAGAGCATTGCAACTGCTCATCCACTTTGTCACACCACTTGCTTCGCCATGTAGGTCACTTTCAGTCACATTGTCTGTGTCCTCTGAGCTGAAAAGAGTCTTCCCGGGGCTGCCTCATGGAGCCCTGCCTCTGCCATGGAGACTTCATGTTTTGGAGTCGTTTGTACAGATTGGTGTAATAATTATCTAACTCAACTTTAGATATTGTAGTGGGAAAAGAATGAATAATGTATGGCATTTGTTTGTTTAGGATAAAAAATTTGGTGTTTCAGTTTTTACCAACTAGTACTACAAAAACAACCAGCACTGTGGAAATATTGCTGGTGGATCTTTACCTGAAGCACAGTAACCTCAGGTTGTTGACAGCCTGGTCACAGTAAGTGTTAAACTACCTAAATAAAATGTAGTGTGATTTCTAATGACCAATTTAGCCATGTCTAAGGCCTCGTATTTGGTCCTGTACAGAGATGGGCACCAATCCTTTGACCATCTCTGTAGAGGTGAATGGACTACGCCATTCACCTCTAGATGGCTCAATGACTCCCATGTCAAGCATGTCTTCCACCTCTTGTTTTAATGCTGGCATCAGCTTTGCAGGAACGCGTGAGGTCATGTCCCTAATAGGTTTTTGATTGGGACAGTGGAGTCGTATTTCATGTTGGATGAGATTGGTGCAACCTGGTTTGGTGCTAAAAAGATCAGCAGGCATAATTGCTTTCAACTCTTTCTGTTGTTTGGAAGTAAGATGACTCACATCAGGAACTGGCTGTTGACCTGCTGTAGAAGGAAAGAACAGCTCCCGTGGTTCCTCCTCTTCGACCGTGGCATGGGCCCAAAACTCTAGCGAAGATGCTGGCTGATCAAACCATTCTTTCAACAAATTTACATGAAATATTTGATACTTCTTGCGACGCTCAGGCATGTACAGTTCATAGGTAACTGGACCCACTTTCCTACTGATCGCATATGGTCCCTGCCACTTGGCAAGGAGACTGTTCTGGGATGATGGAAGAAGCAGCAAAACCTTTTGTCCCTCATGAAAAATCCTCCTACGAGCTGCCTTGTCATAACTCTGCTTCTGACGTTGTTGGACACCAACCAGATGAGTATTGGCCAGCTCTTGGAGCTCCTCAGGCTTATCTCTCATTTTCAGCACGTATTAAAGAACATTGCATTGATTTCTGGGATTTGGAGCCTCCCAAGCCTCTTTCAACACATTGAGGACCCGGCCTTCGCGGTCTAAAGAAAGCCGGGTAGTACGTCACGAGCTCCCTAGGTGGAGTGAAACTTGCCGTCTGCTCCTTGCTATCTAAAATATTACAGGGCGCTGGCGTAAACTCTTGACCGTCTCACACTTTCTTTAATTAGTTTTCTGTTTGACGTTTATTCAGCTGTGTGAAAACCCTGGAGGAACCCACCCGGGGGATTATTAAAGTTACATTTAATTTAATCTAATCTAATTACTTTAATCTCAGCCAAACCGATTTACTCACAAACAAATAAAACACTGAAAAAGCCAAACAATAACATTTTAAGTTATCAATGTGACTTATATATCATGTTTAACCTGAGTAGTGAAAGACAGTGGGGGTTTGAAGACGATGTGTCGGTCGGCTCAGATATTTGAAGTTTACACAGCTACATCCTCACCTGAAAATATGTTAAAGGTTTTTTTGCGAACCAGAAAGAGAAATAAGAGTATTAACTAAGTAGCTGCCGTCATTGTTGTAAACTGGAATTTCTGGGCCATGCTATGAATTCTGCGATATGGTTTTTCAATTTTGTTGTCCGGGTGGAAATTCGGGAGAATGGTGGCTCCGGGATTCTCCCAGAAAAATCGGGAGGGTTTGCATGTATGGTTGTGGCAACATCACTAACCTTGTCAAACACCTCAGAGTAAATCATATCACAGAATATGAGGCGCGTATGTTGAGACGAAGAGGAGGACAAGGACAGGTGCAGCTAGGGTGAGACAGACGTCTCTCACGGAGTCCTTTAGTGCTGCAGGCAGGCAAGGTGTTCAAATAGCGCACAACTTCAGGTTTTTTTATTTATATATGATGAACCCTGCATTATTAAGTGATAAGAACAAGTAATCTGATGCCCTGTAATCATTATGACGCTATAATTTGAGATACAATAAATAAAATACATTTTTGTACAAAGTATCGGTATCGGATCAGTATCGTCGATACCACCCTGAATATTACTTGGTATTGGATCGGAAAGGAAATCAGTGGTATCGCACATCACTACTGTTTGCGTTTTTCCCCTCCTTCGTCCAGAGTGGTTTTGCTGCGTCTGTCTACGTCTCCCTGCATCTCCATTTGTGTCTCTAGGTTTCTGGTTTGTTTTCTATTCTTAGTTTTCCCAGTTTAGGTTTACTCAGTTCTGTTTTTCGCCACCCTCGCCTTTGTTACTTGAACACGCTTCTTCAATAAAGCTTCCTCACCTCAGTTGTGCTGCATCTTGGGTCCTTCAATAATTTACACACGTCTTGTCCCGCAAACCATGACACTATGTACATTTCATTTATCCACCATCATACAATAAGCCAAAAAGAGGTCAGACCAGATAATGCAAAGCATTAAATAATCAATATTCATCTGAAGAAAGCTTACCAGTTAGAAAAAACGGTGGTATAGTGGTTAGCACTGTCGCTTAGCTAGAAGGACTCAGGTTTGATTCCGGGGGTCAACCGGGTGCCTTTCTGTGTGGAGTTTGCATGTTCTCCATGTGTCTGCGTGGGTTTCCTCTGGGTACTGTGGTTTTCTCCCACAATCCAAAGACATACATATCTGTATGATGTACTGGCGACCTGTCCAGGGTTCCCCACCTCTCACTGTCTCAAAGACAGCTGGGATACACTCCAGGACCCCTGCGACCGTTACGGGGATAAAGCAGCTTGGAAAATGAATGAATGAAAAAAAAAAGGTTTTTGATGTCACAGAATAAATCAGTGTAATGTGGGTTTTGTTTTGTTTTAACAGATCATGGCTCAGCAGTGGACTGTTGGAGAAGTATCTCTTTGGCTTGAGGAAAATGAATTGGCAGATTTTCAACAGGTCTTTGTAGGTGAGCATTTCTGTGGATGTGCCATATCATTTTCCATGGTGCCGCACAAGAAAACCAACAAATGAAAAATAGCTGAAATATCAACAGATATATTATGAAAGTAAATAGGGATTCTTCAGTGCCTGCGGACCAAAAGACTGTCCCAGAAAATTCTTGTCTGTGAAATCTTTGAAAAATCACATAAGGAAGAAACAATAATATATTAGAGTCTGCCCCAGACTGTGACACTGTGACCCTGTCATCCAGGAAACTGTTGAATCTCCCGGATCATCTGAACTAGCTCTGAGTGAACTTATAGAGAACTTTACAGAGACTGTGAGAAACCAATTGGCATTGTTTTCTTTGAATCTTCAAGAGAAAAGCATTGTAAATAGAAAAGTTCAAACATTTGTTCTTAATGAAGTAGAGTCACTTTTCAAGTATTTTATTGAAAACTATAGGGAGATATTTACTCAATGTTTGCAGACTCTTAATTTTGATATATCAAGTCTTCATTATATTGATGGCAGTAGTTTGGTAGAACATTGCTTCAGTGCAGTCAGGAATACATATCAACTAGACAGATACCGTGTTGAGAAATTAAACTTGATTGAACCTGTTGAATGCATCCTGGGGATAGATCCTTTTTACTGGGAAACAGGAGACTTTTAAGTATATTCCACTTCTAAAAGTTTTACAATTATTATGTAATGATCCTAACATTTTAAAACAAATATTTAAGCCAGATCCCTGTGCTCCTGAAACCTTAACAGATTTTAGTGAAATTTTAGTGAAATTTACAAAGAACATGAGTTTTTTAACACACGCAACCTACAAACTACAGATGACCGTGGCCTTCAGCGGATTGTCAGACAGAAGATTCAAGAATCTGGCAGATTGGAATGAGCCAATGTCGGAAGCAACTCAACTGAACCAAGGAGAAGATGGACTGGACTGTTGGCCAGTGGTCAAACGTCCTGTTTTCCGATAAAAGTAAAGTGTGCCTTTCATTCAGGAATCAAGGTCCAAGGGTTTGGAGGAAGATGGGTGAGGAACAGAACCCAAGCTGCTTGAGGTCCAGTGTGAAATATCGACAGTCAGTCATGATTTGGGGTGTAGTGTCCGGTGCAGGTGTTGATAAACTCTGTTTTCTTAAATCCAAGGTCACCGCAACAGTCTACCAGAATGTTTTAGAGGATTTCATGAATCCTTCTGCTGAGGATCTGTATGGAGATGCAGATTTACATCTATACACAATACTAGAACAATGGCTGCAGCCTACAGCCTTTAAACTCATCATTAAAATGATGTCTGTAAACACATCAGTCCAGATGTATGTTACCCCATTACTTTATGATACTCAGAGTTAAAAGAACCGAGACAGAGTGATTAAAATAATAGCTCTCAGTTCTCTCAATCAGTATATTATTGCCTTCTAACAAGACGGGAGATGACACTACTCATTTCAATTAATCTATTTTAATACACGAATATACACATTCATTTTCAGATGGACAAAAATTATGATGATCAAGAACCATGTGCAGTTTTTTATGCCTGTCTTTATTAATGCATTTTGAAAATGAATACACGAAAGCTAGATGTTTTATAAATTAATCAAATCCCTGCATCTAACACAGTATGCTTAATATGAGCATTGAATGTCCACTATATTTCAATGAGTATAATTTAAGCATCTACAGCATCTGTACCTGGTCAAATGTGTGGTAAAGATACAGATAATCAAAAACAATGAAAAACGTTGAAATTGATTCCGTTCACCACTTTTCTCTGTATGCTCTGTCATTATAGAGGCCCTGAATGTTGTGCTATATACAATAAATGATGTGAAAATCATTTTCACAGAGGTCGTAAAGTTACAAAATCACTGCTGATATTTTGGTTGATGCTTAGATCAGTAACTTTCCAGTAGAGATGGTCCCCTGTTATCTACTTTTTCCCAGGCAAGCATGAGCGAGAATCTACAGCTTTCTACTTCCCAAGGACACGTAGTCTAATGCCTTTATTTTTCAGGGCTGTGTTCACTTAATACTATACTATATAACTTTATAACACTTATTAATAAAAAGCATAGCATTATTCAGGCACTTCAATTAATTTTTCTCAACACCTGTTGAAAATCATGCAAGCATCTCACCACATATGGCAAATAAGTTCCATTTTATAAAGTACACTGTTGAAATTATAAACTTATCAGTAATTTTTTAGTAAATGGATGTCACTGATAAATCAGTGGTGATTCACCGGCAATTGTTTAACAAACTTTGTTTTTTGTTGAATTCATCAGCAGCTGTGGAGGGATGCATTCTAATATCTTCTGTTCCACTTTTTCAGCTTTCAGGTGGTGAAAAAGCTAAAAAAAATTGTGCTGAAAAGAGCAGAAGAGGCTGAAAATTGTGCTAAAAAGAGGTGAAAAAGCTGAAAATTGTGCTAAAAAGAGGTGAAAAAGCAGAACTTTGTGCTGAAAACAGCTGAAGAAGCTGGAATTTGTGCTGAAAAGTAGTGAAAAACTACTCACAGCATTCACACAATAAAGAATAAAGAGAAATAGGAATGCATTCACACAATGAGTTTGGGTGTTGGGAGGATGATCTGCAATTGGTTAGGGAACTAACACTCATGGAGGGGGTCAGTTTCATCTATGTTGCAAGGACCTTCACTTTCCCTCAGCTTTAGTGAGCATTTCAGCATCTAACAGTTCTCTTAACTTTAAAAAGGTTGATTGAATTCAACTAGACACAATGCTTTTCAGTGGGAGAATCATTTCATCCCTCATCCATTAGTTGTGTGCGATACTGCATATTTTGATATTGATCCGATACCAAGTAAATACGGGCCAGTACCGCCAATACCAATACCGATACTTTTTCAATAAAGGTGGATGCATCACTGAATTGCTAAATCTCAATTAATTTTCATGACCTGAAGTGTTTTTTGTGATGATTCCTTTTTTATTCTTAAGTAGTAAAAACCCAGCACATAATTAGGACAAAGTTTATAATTAAATTAAAAAATGCTTTATTATTGTGGCGGGGCATGGCCTGCAATGCAGCTGCCTCGCTGGTTTAAAATCTGTGCTCTGCTTGTGCTGTCGTTGTTGTCGGTGGTGATGTGTAGGGCTGGCTTCGGAAGAGCTGCAGCCGTTGAATGTACTGTTACAGCAACCGTGTGATTATTGTAAGGGTGGACGGTGCGCAACTCGGGATGAGCCGGAGGCTGGCAAGCCAGCAGGACAGACATCATTTTAATCATGAGTTAAAAGGCTGTATTCTGTGCATAAATATAACAGGGCTCAGTGCTGGTTCTTGGTCTGAGCTACTTGAAGATTTATTTGTGAAGAGCACATTAGTTTACACAAAATGGTAGCTAGCTTGTACTGTTGGAAAGTAATATTAACATAAGCTAACGTGATCTTAAAAGAATGGGGGTACATGGGGTCATGCAAGCGTTAGCTATGTTAGCATGTTACTCCAACTGGTCTCCAGGCTGTCCACAGGTGCACACTCTGATGTTCAGCCTTCCATTTCATTGCAGAGTCCCTTCATTCTTCATACATCTGTGTTGGGCAGAGTGTAAATCCCGAGGCTGTATGGCCTTTTGTACAAGCACGTGTACACTTCATAGCAGTGCAAAGCTATTGGCACAAACAGCAGTGTAGCAAAATCCATTCAAACAGCTTGCTTCAGTCTTACAAATCAGAGTGCTCATTACATCGCATAATTTGCATTGCTTCTGGATTTTGGAAACGAGAACCAAAATCCAAAAGTTAATCTGTTAGCTAATCCAGTAGTTAACCCAAAGCTAATACATTTGCTAATATAATACCTAATCCATGAGCTAACAGGAAAGGAAATCCAGTGAGGAAATTGGTTTTCAAATCAGAATCGCTATTTTCAGTCACAAATAAACATTTGATTTTTTTAATACATTTACTTTTTTCCCTTTTTAAATTGTATTTTTTTTTAAAATAAATTCATTCTTTTTTGTGAAATGAATTGTTGATTTGAAATATTTGTTAATGGATTCATCATTTGTTTTTGAAATATTTATTTATAAATAGTGTTTTTATGTTAAACTATTCAATAATAAATTACTTCAGTAATGTTCAAATAAGATGACTCTTTATTGTCATACCTGATACAATAGCACAACAAAATGGAAACTGTCCCATGTGGCCACTAAACACAACAAAACACAACCACCCATTTGGAAAAGAAATATTAAAAACTTATAAAAGACTTGCAGATGTGGCCTACTTCATATAGTGAATCATATAAGGCTTATATGATTTACTCATGAAAGTGGCCACTTTCTCATTACTTTCATATATTGTTTTAGTAAGTATCCAAAACATAGAAGTTTCATTTATATAAATTTTTCAAGGTATCTTATATCTGTTTTCACTCTTGTATGCTTTTCATACAAGTTTCACACAAGACAGATACAAACTTTATAAGATTTCAATATGGACAGTGTTAGTCAAGTTACTTGAAAATAGTAATTAGTTAATAATTATTGATTACTTCTTTAAGAAAGTAATCCTGTTACTTTGCTGATTACCCATTTTCAAAAGTAGTACTTTATTACTTAGTTACTTTTTAAAAACATGACACACAACCTAATTAAATTTGTAATGGTCTTTTGCATTTAATGCTTCATTGAGCTGTATGTCCGGATCTTGCTCTTTTTCACCATCTGGTGGTGCACTGTGGAGGCTACAGTTGTTTGCAGTTTGGGTCTCCACCCGACCGTTTTATTTGCTAACGCACATGGTGTCTGCTAGTGATGTGGATTAACAGTAGTCCTGTGCCATGCTACAAATTTTGGTATATATCCAATACCCAGTCAATACAGGGCCAGTATTGCTGATATCAGTACCAATAATTTTAATTCATTCAGGGAGCTAATATCAGCAGAATAGAATGCCATGACTTATGAGGTGAATTCTCAATCTGCAATTTTCTGAACATATTTTAATCACTACTATATTACTGTGGTTGTTACTTTCCAAAATAATTGCTTAACACAGTGGCTGGGGGGGGTTCCCAAAATGCAAAGCCATTGTAGGGGAGGTGCGGCATAAATTTAAAAAAAAGACACTGCTAGCATAATGGACAGGTTTTTTAAGGGGTTCCCACACAAATGAAAAGCAGAAGATGAAGCATCGCCAAATATGCTTCCAAACCAACTTCCTTCCAAGCCAAAGACTATAAAATATGATGAAGCGTATCTACCTTTGGCGTCAGCTGCATAGCGGTGGTGCCAAGTAGGGGTGGGTTTCAATAATCGAATTTCCGATTAAAATCGTTTTTATCTTTTAAAAAAAAGGTATTGATTCATTAAATCCTGAATTGATTTTTAAATATAAACATACGGTGCCAGAAACGCCAGGATCTTAGGTTAATTACCTTTAATTACCACGGGCTTGCCGGCGGGCCCAATTTACAAGCACTGTTTAAATTATCCTAACTCCGTCATAGTTTATGCTAGAATAAAAATGCGAACGGTTTTGAAAAGAAGAGAAGCAGAGCTTTACGGGGATATGCGGTGCTTTACGCTAGCATGAAGCATACACAAGCTAATCCTGTCTGAACTGAGAAGCAAAACTCCACCTCCAATTTTACCATGTGTGCATCACGCTACTGTAACTCTTCAAGCATTTGAGCAAGAGATGAATTTTAAACAGCGACTGAAAGCTGAGAAGACGAGCTTTACAAGACTTTATGGTGCATTATTCAAATGCACATGCAAAGACGGTCCCATCACTGAGCAGAGACCGGTGTTGCGCAGCGGAAGGTTCGGAATTTTGAAAAATCTTATAGTGAACAGAGAAAATAGAGAGAGAAAATGTCAAGAAAAAGTAAAAGACCGAGAAAGCTACCCAGAAGGTTCATAGAGGAGGAAAATGACCTGGAAGGAACAGGAACAGAAGGAACCAAGCTCGTCTGGAGTTGCTCAATCTAAACAAAAGTAAGTAATGAATTTTGCAAACATAAGAAAATGGAGATTTACTTACCTGGGTGATTGAGAATGCATCAAGATAAGAAAATAACAATTTTGCTAAACCCAAGTTTCTGCTTTGTGTGATTTTTTTGTTATTATTATCTGTAACTTTATTTGTTTCAATTATCAATTATTTTTTACATATTCTATACATACTTTCCATTATTATTATGCTATTTTACAATTCTTTTAGTTTTTTTGTCTCTATGTATGCACTTACCTTTACCTTTAGTTACCTTTATTCACAGCTAATGCATGATTATCTTTTAGGCAAGTTTCTGCTGTACAGACCTCCTCTGTAATGGAGAGGAGTCTCAGCCAGGGTCAGACTTGCGGACAGCGGGATCAAACATCTGGGAATCCTATTCGCTGAAAAACTGCTAAAACCCTGATGTGGTTCCCCAGCCACCAAGGTTTATCCCCAAAAGAACCCCTGGTGTACAGCCACCTCTAAATTGTGGAAATCCATCAGCTGGTGAAATATTTTCACATTTTTTTATGCTGATGTCCTCAAAATGCTGTGTACAAACACCAACAAAAATGCAGCAAGAAATCTATAGAGAGGGAGGAGGTTTGAATGGAAGGAGCTAACACCAGTAGATATCCAGAAATATCTTGGACTGCTACTCTACATGGCTGTTTTGCGCCTCCCAAAGAAGACTTCTGGAGGACAAAAACAATTTTTCAAACTCCCTTTCCTGTCTCTATTATGTCCAGGAATCAGTTTTTTATAATATCAGCTAATAGCTGAAGATGTCAAAAATGACAAGAAAAAAAAGGCAGGTCTCCATTAGGTCAGGCCTCTTCTTGAAATGATGAGAATCTGAAGCATGTCCCTGTATCATCCGAGGCAGAATATTTCTGTGGATGAGAGTATGGTTGCTACAAAGGCCAGGTTGGGAATCAAAAAATATATGAGAGACAAACCAACTAAATGAGGGCTCAAGTTTTTTGTACTAGCTGATGTAAATGGGTACACCATAGATTTCAAGCTATACATAGGCAAATCCAAAGTGGCCTCTGGATCTCCTTTGATGTGGTCACATCTCTCATCAAGAAGGACTACGTTGGCTCTGCCTACATCATATACTGTGACAATTTCTACACAAGCCCCCTCCTCTTCCATCACTTGGGCCAGCAGGGATTTGGGGCTTGTGGCACCTACAGGCAAGGGAGAACAGATGTTCCATCCACCCAAGAAAATGCCCTAACTAAAAAAAAAAAAAAAAAAAAAAATCACAGAGAGGGTCAATAAGGTGGATTAGAGATGGTGACTTATTATTTATGAAGTGGATGGACACCAGAGAAGTGTCAATCTGCAACAATATCCACACTGTCTACACCGGTGACACAGTATTACAATGGTAGAAAGGGGAAGATGATAAGCGTCGAAGGGTCCCTGTCCCTAGGCCCCTAGCAGTGGCTGACTACAGCCGCTACATGGAAGGAGTGGACACGTCGGACCAGATGCTGGCAACTCACTCAGTCCACCGTAAAACCCGGAGGTGGTACATTACGGTTTTCCCGCATTTCCTGGACATTGCTGTGACCAACAGCTACAATAATTCATAAAGAATTATGTGCCAAACAGCAGCAGAAGCAGCAAAGTCGCCAGGAGTTCCAGGAAGCCTTATTTGCTCATCTTCTTGGTGTTTCTCTGAAACCTGAATGCCCACCAGCACCTGGCTCCAACCATTTTCTTGTCCCCACAAGCAGCAGGGAAGGACAGTTCAAAGGGAAGCATGGCCACCCAGGGAAGGCGAAAGTGCATTCTGTGCAAAAGAAAAACTCCCTGGCAGTGTGAGCAGTGCAGTGTAGCTCTCTGTCTCCAGGTGAGTAGGAACTGCTTCAGGATCATTCACACAGGCCCAAAAACGCCTGGATATTTGTAATATAAAAAGGCCAATAAATGAAAAACTGAAAGAGCAGGGCTAAAATACTTTTTTGTATATATTTATTATAGTTCATATGTTGAATATCAGTTTCCAGTTGATTATAAATCTCAAAAAACAAAGTTCATTTTTTTGTTTTGTTTTTTAAACTGTTGTTCCATTGTCATAACAATAAAATAACGTAAAATGTCTACCAGGTATTGAAAGCTAAGGTTATTCTGAATAAAGGGGCAAAAGCATTCACTTATAGTATGATTTCTGGCCCTTTTACAGCCAAAACTACCAAATAAGTCCAGGCAGCCTAAATGATGCTTGGACAATTTCAACAACCACCAAACAGCTAAAACAGTAGTGATGGGATTTCCGGCTCTTTTTGGAGAACCGGCTCTTTCGGCTCGGCTCACTAAAAAGAGCCGGCTCTTTCGGCTCCCAACTGGCTCTTCGGGCTGTTTTGTTGCTTTAATTAATTAATTATCAACAACAATGTAAAATTACACACAAAAGGAATTAGTAATATAAAAAAATGTGGTTTTCTTTATGTATGTTTATATATAAATATTTATGGGGGCCCCTAGAGACAAAAACACGTACAAACTCCAAAGCACGTACAAACTCCAAAACACATTGCTAGTGTTAACTGAACTTCCAAAACAGAGCTACCTAGATCACTTAAATTACACAATTGAAAGCACGTGTCTATTGTTTTTGTATTAATACACAAATACTCATTCAAATAATTTAAAAAAGAAATTCATTTACCTGTTACTACCACACACCCAATCCGATTGTTGGTAGTGATGTGCAGATCGATCCTGAAATATCGATTCCTCCGATACCAATCATTTATGTTCTAGAATCGATTCTCACATTAAAATATCGATATTTTAGTAATTTAGAGTAAATTTGTAGTTTATCATTAACAGGAACACAGTGGAAAGAAACTATAACATTCGGATTGTCTACATTCAAAGGAACTACTTCCTCTTCCGCCTTTCATAGTCATGTGCGAAATACGGATGTATAAATGTCTCGCAGCGCCTTGGCGTGCGCACTCACAACAATGGCTGAGCGTAATTGTGCGGACGTATTTTACCTCCACAAACAGCTGAGATGTGGATTGCGATACATGTGGCAAAAAAGTGCTCCAAGAGTGAGGTGTTGTGGCCGTAGCCTACTAGGGAGACATTCAAAAGGTCTGTTGGGGGGGGGTGTAGTAAATACATTTTACAGGGTTTATTTATCGGTTAAAATACGTTAAATCACCGTTATTATTGGCCGGCCCGGAAACAGCGGGGGTGTCCAAATTCAGAGGCTGCTTCCACCTGAGGACCCGGCCTTCGCGGTCTAAGGAAAGCCGGGTTGTACATCACGAGCCCCCTCGGTGGAGGGTGAATACAACTGGGCGCTGACGTAAACTCTCGACCGTCTCACACTTCTGTTTAATCATTTTCTGTTTGATGTTTTTCAGCTGTGTGAAAACCCCGGAGGAACCCTCCTGAGGGATTAATAAAGTTTAATTTAATCTAATCTAATAACTTTAATCTCAGCCAAACCGATTTACTCACGAACAAATAAAACACTGAAAAAGCCAAACAATAACATTTTTAAGTTATCAAAGTGACTTGTATATCATGTTTAACCCGAGTAGCGAAAGACCGCGGGGGTTTGAAAACAATGTGTCAGTTGGCTCAGATATTTGAAGTTTACACAGCTACATTCTCACCTGAAAATATGTTAAAAGTTTTTTGCGACCCAGAAAGAGAAATAAGAGTGATATTAAAACTAAGTAGCTGCCGCCATTGTTGGAAACTGGAATTGGCTGGGCCCGCTATGAATTCTGCGATATGGTTTTTCAATTTTGTTGTCCGGGTGGAAAATCGGGAGAAATTCAGGAGAATGGTGGCTCCGGGAGATTTTCGGGAAGGGCACTGAAATTCGGTATTCTCCCGGAAAAATCGGGAGGGTTGGCATGTATGATAACACATATGGCAACATCACTAACCTTGTCAAACACCTCAGAGTAAATCATATCACAGAATATGAGGAGTGTATGTTGAGGCGAACTGAAGAGAAGGACAGGGACAGGTGCTGCTAGGGCGAGACAGACGTCTCTCACGGAGTCCTTTAGTGCTGCAGGCAGGCAAGGTGTTCAAATAGGCACAACTTCAGTTTTTTTATTTCTATATGATGAACTCTGCATTATTAAGTGATAAGAACAAGTAATCTGATGCCCTGTAATCATTATGACGCTATAATTTGAGATACAATAAATAAAATACATTTTAGTACAAAGTATCGGTATCGGATCAGTATCGTCGATACCACCCTGAATATTACTTGGTATCGGATCGGAAAGGAAATCAGTGGTATCGCACATCACTAATTGTTGGTACTTCCTGGCTTGTGTAGCGATCGTGGCTCAAGAGTTGGGAGTTCGCCTTGTAATCGGAAGGTTGCCGGTTCGAGCCCCGGCTTGGACAGTCTCGGTCGTTGTGTCCTTGGGCAAGACACTTCACCCGTTGCCTACTGGTGGTGGTCAGAGGGCCCGGTGGCGCCAGTGTCCGGCAGCCTCGCCTCTGTCAGTGCGCCCCAGGGTGGCTGTGGCTACAATGTAGCTTGCCATCACCAGTATGTGAATGTGTGTGTGAATGGGTGGATGACTGGATATGTAAAGCGCTTTGGGGTCCTTAGGGACTAGTAAAGCGCTATATAAATACAGGCCATTTACCATTTAGGAAACAAAAGTTCAACACTGCCCCTAGCATCCTGGAGCACTTCCGTTGTGTTTTGGAATTTGTACGTGTTTTGGAGGTTTCACGTGTTTTGGAATTAGTACGTGTTTTGGAGTTTGTACGTGCTTTGTCTCTAGGGGCCACTGTAAATATACTTTTATTTATTCACTCCACATAAAATTAACAAATAAATTATAAAATACAAAAAGCAACTATTTACATTTCAACTTTTAACTACTTAAATTTTCAGCTTTTTCCTTTTAAACAAATTTAAAGTGAAACAACACAAAACACTGCAAACCACAACACAGTAAAATATAAATTGAAATATGAAAAAAGAAGAAAGAACACCCAGATCTTTAGTTAAGGGAAAGGTTGGCATTTAGAAATATTAATATCACACTCAACTGACTGCGTTTTATCTTCCCACTAATGGGTGGACAGTTCTTAGGTGCCTGTGCATGTTGTTTGTGGAACCGGCTCTATATGATATCCTTTTCTTGCAGACTCTACACTCTGCCTTTGTTTTGTCAATAAGATTGAAATGGTTCCAGACTTTGCTTCTTTTCTTAGTGTCACTTATTTTCTTTACCGTACCTTTCCAATGGGACGGTGTTGTCTCTTGTAGTTGCTCCTAGCTCTATTTCTTTTCCTGTCCCTCCTGCTCTATTTGTGTGCAGTGTTGCCAACTCCTCAGTAAGGAAAATCGCTATTGGCTGTCCTAAAAGTCGCTAGAAGTCGCTAAATGACGCCATCGCCTAATTTGCATAATTGGTCATGCTAATCTAATTGTAACCTATGTTGTTGGAGAGAGAAATAACATCGTGGAAGAGATGTAAAGTGAGTAAAAAACATCCTAAATGCATTTAGAGTTTATTTAGAACTACAAATTAAATTTCTTTTAGCAATTATTGTTTTTTTAATGTCACAATTCCAACCCTGCTCCTTTACCTGGGCTTGGACCGGCAAAAGTGACCCGAAATAGGCGCTCTGGTGGAGTTACTGTGTGTGTGTGTGTGTGTGTGTGTGTGTGTGTGTGTGTGTGTGTGTGTGTGTGTGTGTGTTTGTTTGTTACAGAAAAAGTCGCTAAGGAGTCTGAAAACTCGCTAACTATAGCGACAAAGTCGCTAAGTTGGCAACACTGGTTGTGTGCTACTGCTGTTGTGAGTGTAACTACCGCCCCGCCCCTCAGCTCAGCGCTGAGCAGAGGGGGAGGGGCGCAAACGCAAGGCTCTATTTGGCATCTCTGCTCCGCGCAAACACAAGGGTGACTTGCAGCGTGAAGCGAAAAAAAAAAAAAGGGAAAGAGAGGGCAAGAGAAAGAAAAAAAACAAACAAACCCATGGCTCCCAATAAGGAGCTGGCTCGCATCGTTCACTTCAAAGACCCGGCTCTAAGAGCCATTTCGTTCGCGACCGACCTATCACTATAAAACAGCAAAGGAGAGCAGGGGCCTGTTCTTCGTACCGCGCTAAGTGAGTTAGCTGGATGAGATTGTTGACGATTTCGCGTGATCCTGGATCGTTCGGTTCCCCGAAGCCCATCCGGGACTTGCTGTCATAGCAACAGAGCCGTAAGCGTAAACCTGCTGGGGAGCAGGTTTACTTTATGTAAACAGGATTAGATCGCGGCCACGCAGGTATGTCCGCGTCATTCATACAAAAGCAACAGCGATATTCCACCACTGTTTCACCATAAATAAATAACATCAATGTAACTAAAGATAATGCAGCACTTGATCCTTTTATTGATTTCACACAGATACATACAGGTCATTCCCTAAAAAAGGGAAATGTACTATTAACATTCTATTACATGTATGTGATTATTACAGATGTAATTCATATTTCAGAGTAGTAATTGTAAATTACTTCGTGTAATCAAGATGAGAGACCACGGCTATAAAAGCGAAGGTGGATTTGGGAAGTCTGTCGCAGTCATATCCTGTCCGTTTACGCGAGCAACCCATTGCGGAAGGTGCAAGATTGATAAGGAGAGTCCTCAGAATTCAGCGTATATTGCGGGACAGACAGGATCCTTTAGCTCAGCGCGACAGTGTGCTCATAGAGAGATATCGATTTTCCCGTGAGGGTATTATTCACTTAACCAACTTGTTGACGAGGGGGTGCAGGACCACCACCTGTCTTTTTTTTTTGCTCTGCCCTTTTCTTGGTTGCTGTTATGAACAAACAGATTATTCCAGGGTCTCTTTCCAAGAGACGACAAGCAATATAAGTGATAAATATTACCATTCTGTAGAATATTCTTATATTTCACTTTTACTTGTTCCCATGTTCTAGTGGGTCCTGTTGTGGCTCTAATGTGAAAGGGGATATAATATAACATATTATAATATAATATAACATAATATTGGATAATATGGCGTGATATGATAAATCTACCCTACCGCCTACTGGTGTTGGCCAGAGGGGCCGATGGCGCAATATGGCAGCCTGGCTTCTGTCAGTCTGCCCCAGGGCAGCTGTGGCTACAACCGTAGCTGCCTCCACCAGTGTGTGAATGTGAGAGTGAATGAATAGTGGCATTGTAAAGCGCTTTGGGTGCCTTGAAAAGCGCTATATAAATCCACTCCATTATTATTGTTATTATTGAATTACTTACGAGTTTGATTTGTCAGCAACTTTCTGCCAGCCCCTCTCTCCTTGCTTTTGCAGCCTTTGCAGTGTTCCCTTGCGTTTTAATTAAACTCTGAAACTCCTGAAATCCCTCACTCAAGAGTTCTTGCTCTGCTGCCGAAAAATACCGAGCGCGCTCCTTCGACATTTTCGCCGACCAATCAAAGGGTTGCCGATCAATGTTTCTACTATCGATGCGTAGCCCCTGTTGGGCCACCCAGTGATCTTACATTACTTCATCCAGCTATACTAATCGTCAACAACAGGTGTGTTCGGGGAACCGGAATAGCGAGCTCAGAGTTAGCGCGATGATTTGGTCTTGGATGTTTCATTTGATCTTGGATGTAGTAAGCGACGTACGAAGCACAGGGCCCAGGTAAATGGATTCTGCACAAAGACGTAAACACTAGTGATGACTGCGAACGAAATGGCTCTTAGAGCCAAAAGCACGTACAAACTCCAAAACACGTAAAACTTGTAAAAGAAAAAGTGGTTTTATTTCTATGTTTAAATACAAATATATGCGGTGGTCCCTAGAGTTAAAGACAAAGCACGTACAAATTCCAAAGTATGATCAAACTTTTCTTTTTTTAAATTATTTGAATGTGTCATGAATCGCTGTGCGGCAGGCAGGAGTTGGACCCAAAGTGCAGGACTCACAGACTCAGGGAGGTGAACTCAAAACTCAGCTTTATTTGCTGGCAGGGAAAAAAAAAAAAAAAAAAAAAAAAAAAAAAAACATACAAACTAATCTAAACTGGGAACTTGGAAAACTCACAGAGAGACACACAGGGAGATCCACACAGCAAGAGGGACGACGTGACACTGACTCAGAGAAACACAGGGTTTAAATACACTGGGAAGTAACGAGGGGAATGAGACACAGAAGGAGGGCACAGATGGGAGAAATCAGGACTGACGAGACAAGCAAAGCAGGACGCATTCACATGAAACATGGACCATCAAAGTAAAACAGGAAGTATCACACAGACGCGAACTTGACACAGTGGAGACAGCAACTAAGAAATACAGAGACATAAACCATAAGGCAGAGGTCTAAGAACCAAAATACACAGGGAAATACTCAGCTGGGAACACAAGAGACTAGACTAGAGAGAGTAACAAAAAACCAACCATGAGAACATAATGCACAATGCAGAGTGACAGAAAACAAGAAACTCAAACATGCAAAGACACAATTACACAGAACAAAGGGGACACAGAGAGACATGAAGGGCAAGGGATCAAAACTAGAAGCCATAGAATAAATCACACAAGTACAATAATACAAAAATCACAAAGAACTAAAAACGCTGGGTCAGGAGACCCAGGACCGTGACAGAATGTATAATGAGTGCTTGTGTATAAATACACAAACAATACACATATGCTTTCAATTGTGTAATTTAAGTGATCTAGGTAGCTCTGTTTTGGAAGTTCAGTTAACGCTAGAAATGTGTTTTGGAGTTTGTACGTGCTTTGTCTCTAGGGGCCACCGCATATATAAACATATATAAATAAAACTCCTTTTTTTACATTAGTAATTCCTTTTGTGCAGAATTTTATATTATTGTTAATAATAAATTAATTAAAGCAACAAAACAAGCTGAAGAGCCGGTTCTTTTTAGTGAGCCGAGCCGAAAGAGCCGGTTCTCCAAAAAGTGCTGGAAATCCCATCACTAGTAAACACAAAGTGCGGACCTGACGTATCAGAATCTGTGAGATGTCGGCTTTCTCACCTCACACCAACATGCCGTAGTTCTGACCAAAATTGACTGAACCAGCAGCAAAAGAAGATTCAAAACACATTTCTAGCATTAACTGAACTTCCAAAACAGAGCTACCTAGATCACTTAAATTACACAATTGAAAGCATATGTGTATTGTTTGTGTATGTATACACAAGCACTCATATATATTCAAATAATTTTTTTAAAAAAAAGTGAATTTACCTGTTACTACCACACACCAAATCCGGTCGTTGGTACTTTCTGGCTTGTGTAGCCACTGAGTAACAAAAGCTCAACACTGCGCCTAGCATCCTGGAACACTTCTGTTGTGTTTTGTACGTGCTTCGGAGTTTTTACGTGTTTTGTCTTTAGGGGCCACCGTAAATATTCTTTTATTTATTCACTCCACATAAAATGTAATAAATAAATCATATAATACAAAAACCAAATATTCACATTTAAACTTTTAACTATTTAAATTTTCAGCTTTTTCCTTTTAAACAAATTTAAAGTGAAACAACACAAAATACTGTAAATCACAACACAATTAAATATAAATTAAAATATGAAAACAAAAAGAAGCTGCACATTCTCTGTCATATGGAATGCATGAATAAACTTTCTGAAGCCTTTATCATCTGCAACTGAAAATAGTTTTGGATGATTATTATTATTATTATTATTATTATTATTATTATTATTATTATTATTATTATTATTATTATTATATCTTTCTAATGTGACGTTGTTGTCCCTGGCTCTCTTTCGGTCTCTCTCTGTTCCTGTGCTACTGCCAGTGTAACTACCACCCCTTCCCCCTCTAGAGATTGACAGACCACAAAAGAACAAATTACACTACACTACTGAAACCTTCTGCTGCTCTTTTTAAAGTTCCCATGTTACCAAAATACGGAGCCCCGCAGGGGACATGGGAGAAAAAAAAAATTAAGACGGGCTTTTGCGAGATCTCGCAAAACAAACTCGGGATCTCGCCAAAGTTTTAGCCGCATTCTTCCCGTTAGCTTCGAGCTAACGGGAGGTCTCGACCTACTACAGCCGGGAGGAACACCGCTTTCCCGGCACATCGTGCCTCGACCTCCCGGTCGGCTTCAAGCCGGCGTCTGAAGAATGCGGCTAAAAGTTTTGCGAGATCTCGCAAAAGTCCGTCTTAATTTTTTTTTTCCCCATGTCCCCTGCGGGGCTCCGTACCAAACTGTAGAGTGCTCTGAAGATTTAAACAGTTTTAGATCCATTACACTCTGTCTTATGTTGAAATGTCTGTTACGGTGCCAACATGCATTTTTTGGTGAACACTAAACACTAACCTAAACTGGGTGAACTAAAACTAAACATGAAAAACCTTAAGCATAGTGAACTGACAGAGATACCTGGCGATGAGACATGGATGAGCAGACGACCTGACCAGGAATGACTGAAAGCACGCGGACTAAAATACACACAGGAGGATAATGAGGAAAGTGGGAACACATGGGGAAACAGCTGACACACATGAGCATAACGACGTGACAAGGGGAGCGTAACATTAACAACATTGAACCTAGGGACACAGGAACCCTTCAAAATAAAACAGGAAATCTAATGAAACGCAGACCTGACAACATAAGACACATAGATAAGAAACACACAAAGCGAAGGGCAAGGGAGACTTCACAGGGTATGACAATACAAGGGGGAACTGATAAACAGATAGGAAACACATAGGAAACATAATAAGCTAGAACATACACTAACAGCATCAAAAGAACTGAAACTCAAAACACTGGGCCATAAGACCCAGGACCGTGACACTCAGAGTGATCCACTGAAACACTGAAAACATCTTTGGGGTAGGAAAGGTTGCGGATCCTCCACTGAAAGCTGGTCTTTGTGTCTTTATGCATGAACATGGGATTTGAGCTGTTCTCTTTGATCATATCAGAGTCCAAAGATGCCACAGAGCCTGCAAGGGGCTCCCCAACCTCCACCAGCCACAAGCCCTGAACTCCAAGCGTGCTTTTATGGCGCCATTTTCTCACGAGGAGCTCATCTGTCTTTAAGTCATATTCGTCTGCCATTTCTTTTCCATCTGTGAAGAGATAGTGGATCTTCCTTTTTCCATCATGTATTAAAGCCGTTTTCTTTGACGATTTTAGGATATCACTCCAGCTCTGCCGCCAACATGCATTTGACTGTACCAAGTCTCTCCTTTGCAGTGCCCCTGTACTGGCTGCTCTGGACTTTGAAAAAAAAAAAGATTCGAGCTGCATTTATTTATATTTCCTGTCACCTTAGATCTTCACTCAAAGACAGGTTCCTTTGACACTGTATATATAAATGTATTATATATAAGAGACAAATATTGTTCTTTCAATATGTTGGCATTGCTAAATTTCTCTCAGTGCTTACTTTAAATATCCATGAAATCATCACATTCTCTGTAAGATTAAGGTCAACTATTGAACGGCGTATATTTTAAAGTAAAGGCTTTAAAACCAAGTTAGTACAAACATCGCTAATGTCACATAACTTTGTCGACATGTGGCCAACAGTAATGTTTTAATGTTCTTCATTATTAAACATCTGCACATAAATAAGTGACATAATATTCAGTACTTACTTTTAAAAGTTTACTCTTCGGACGCCCCTCATCCGCCGTTTTTTTTTTCCGGCAAAATTATCCACACCCACCGCCGCGATATGTATTCTGGGATATGTTGGGCCACGAAGTCAACACCGCCACATCCTTAAAATTCAGGGAAATGAAGGACGCATTTGAGGGCCACATTTCGAGCAGCCTTTGAATTTGGACAGCCTTTGTCGCGTTGCTGTGACGTAGTCGGGCTTAAAATGCGACCTTTAAGGCTGCAGACCCTGAATTGGGATACAGCCATAGTCTGCCATCCCAAACTGCCACGCCCCTTCCACTTCCCTCATTTTGCCAGAGCTGTGAGCTACAGTGGATTGGGCAGCAGGCTTTAGTGTGTGTGTGTGTGTGTGTATTTAAACTCTGTGTAACTTTGGTTTTCTTTCTTTATTGTGAGCAAAGGTATGCCTTTACTAGGGATGGGTATTGATAAGATTTTCACGATTCCGATTCCATTTTCGATTCTGTTTAACGATTTGATTCTTATTTTTAAAAAAGGAGAACACTAAGGTCGATTAGCTTAGAAATTTGTTTTATATCTTCTCTTTGCCCTGTTGTCATCCGTTCTTGTAAAGTATAACCAAACTTTTGAGCTTTTGAGCCGCTTAGGCGCTGTGTTTCCTGCCAGGTAAATGACGCTCCGCAATGTGGCGACGTCATTCGGGGCGACTGGAATCGATAAGGGAATCGTTTGCAAAAATGGCAAACAATTCCAAGGAATTGAAACAGTGGGAACCGGTTCTCAACAAGAACCGGGTTTCAATACCCATTCCTAGCTTTTACTGTGTAAATTGGTTCATCACAGTGGAAGCAGGTAGGGGTTCTCTGCCATTTTTGTTCAATCATTTTCTCCTCTGTTTTTTGCTAGGCAGGGAGCTCAACCGTTGCATTTTGTTTTCAGCTATAGAGTTCTTGGTTTGATTTTTAGTTAAAGGGGGTGTTTTGTTTGTTGTTTTGACCTTGGAGACCCTGAAGAAAAGAGCTTCCCTCTGTGTTCCTTATTTACTTTAGTAGTTTTGTGCAATAAATCATGTTTAATGACATCTATTTTCCAGTGCTTTGTTTTCTTTTTCACTTTGTGTTACTCCCCACCCCAGTTAACACTTCGTTTTTAAGTGGGGCGTAACAATCAGCATTACATTTTTGATACTGTATTAACAGTAACTCTGGGCCTCTGTGGAGTGTGCAGCTGATCTCATCACTGTCTAAAAATGGATAACAAAAACTAAGGAGTGCTGAATCATTCAAAAATACAGACTATTAGAGTAACAGGTGTGTAGCATTGCTAACTAGCTAGCAACAAGCCTCAAACACAGTGCATATGCTAACAGCTAATCTAGCAAACAAATTAACAACAGAGTGAGTTTAGATGTTGTAGAACTATAAGATAATAAGCTGTGTGTCTTTTTTATAATACTGACGTGGTTGTATTTACCTTAATTGAACGAGTCGTCAGTCGCGGTAAACCCATCAGCAGATAAAGTGGAGCAGCCAGGCTACGTAAAAAGTGTAGGGGGACGTGTTTGCGGTCACGTCCAGCGGGTGTGTGTGCGGGAGCGTGACACAGTCGCTCCACCTCAAGTCACTACTGCGCAGACTCTGGCTCCAAAAATGCAAGATGGCAGCCTCCAGAAGCGGGCTAGTTTGGCTTCATTTGTGTACAATGGGAGGAGGTGCTGTCGCGTCGTCCATGTTTTCTACAGTCACCGGATTCGATCCCTGGCTCCTCCAGTTTGCATTTCAAGAGTGTAAATGTGTATGAATGTAGTTAGGAAGCACTTAGTTTAGAGAGATTGGGTGAATGTGGCATTTTGTATAGAGAGAGTAGAAAAAAGTGCTATATAAGAATCAGTCCATTCACTGTCTGAAAAGAGTTTCGTCATGTTACTTTTGCACTATTATGCACATTTTGTTATTAGATGGCTTGATTAAGGTTCACATTAGGCTAACATCTGGGGCCAGAGCTGTAACTTTTCTGGGCCAGCAGTGTGTCTGTAACTGGCCCGTGGCTGCACACAGCTTACACATGGCCCACATATCGCAGAGGTAATCCACACATGGGCCAGCACAGGACCACCAGTGTGTCTGCAACTTGCCTTGTGCTGCCCAATATGTGGGCCACCTCTGGCAAACCAGATATGGGCCACTAAAGGGCCGTCATTCCTTGTGGTATGCGGGCCAAGTGTGAGCACATTGTGTGGGCCATATACGGGCCATACCGGTTTTGCTATGTGGGAATAAGGAGGATTTCAGTTTTATTCTCATTACACTTAAGGAAATTAGAGCTGAACCAGGATTTTAATTTGGATAAGCATTCTGTAAGAGAATAAGGTGGGAGGGAGGAATCAGGCCTGAAATATAACTGGGTGTCATTGGCAAAACAGTGAAAATGAAGATCAAATTTATGGAAAATGCTACCAAGAGGGAGGATGAAAATTAGGCAAGGCTAGGACAGTGACATGTCTGCTATCTTGCTGCTGCTACATCTGCTACCACCATCTTCACAAGGGCGAAAGAGAAATATGTCTGCCTGTTAAGCTGTCAATAACCTCATCAAATTCCTATAGGTATGCTGTTTAAAATATACCTTCCATCACCTCCATCGTTAAGTAGTGATCTAAAGATCACAGTGATGTGATCTAATCTACTGTCAGAGGATAATCTGTAAATACTGCTGTTTAATGTGTTGTTGTAGGCTGGAACTACATTTAGACAACATCACCTGAAGCAGTCAGCCCTACCTTCTTGCTAGGGACCCACAAGAAACACCATTCATGCCTTCTTCATTGTGATTGAAAAGCATATACTTCCATGTAAAGTGACAGGTTCAGTAGGAGCCCTTAATGAACTCTTTAAGGCCCATTATATCTTTTGTACATCATTTTGAGTCCAAAACAAAACGTCCACAAAAGGCACAGGAGCACAGAACAGTCCCAAACAGGATAGGTGTCAAGACCCAAAAACACATAGATCTGGAGGCCGCGGCACAACATTTCAGGAGGCCGACAGAGCAGGTCCGGAGGCCGGCCGCGAAGCCAGCGGTGGCGACGAACCCGTTCAGGGGACCACCCTCGACGGCGATGACATCCAGCTGGTGGCCTGGAAAGTGGCCGGTGAAGGCGAGGTGGCACTGTAGCAACTGCAGGACCAGACGAGGCGGGACCAGACGGCAGCATGGCAGCTGCGGAACCAGACGCTGCAGGCGACGATGTGGTAGTTGCAGATGGTGGAGCGGGTGGTGGCTGAACAGACTCCCCAGAGTCGTCAGCGGACACGAGGATGTGCTTTCTGGGTCCTCCAGGACCCCCAGCTGACGAGGCGTGATGCTGGCTGGGTTCCCCTGAACCCCTAGCAGACGTGGCTTGATGCTGGCCGGGCTCCTCAGAACCTCCAGCTAACTTGACATGATGCTGAAACAGTTCTCCTGAACTGCCAGCGGAGACATGCAGCGGAATGGGAGCTGCGAAGTGCTGGATAAGCTCACCCAAGCTTTCAGCAGGAGCAGAGGGTGCAGAAACCCCTGGCAGCATAGGTAGCTGAATTGATGTTTGCACTAATTGCTGAGCTACCGGCTGGGCAGTTGACTGAAACAGAAGTTGTAGTGGTGGTCGTGATGATGGTTGTGCTGGTGGTACTGATGGTTGTTGAACTTGCAACGGAGCTAGTAACCGACTCTCAGCAACTCTTCTCCGGGGAACAGGGACGGGTACTGTGCCTGGCCGAACACCAGCCATCCCCACCTGAAGAACAGATACAGGTGCAGGGATGAGCTGTGTTCTGGCTGCCTTTACCCTCGGAGTCAGTGTGGGTGCAGGAGCTAGCTGGACCTCCGCTGCTCCCACCCGAGGAACTGAAACGGGTGCAGGAGTCAGCAGGGTCGTAGTTGCCCTCACCTGGGGAACCGGCACAGGCACAGGAACCGGCCCGCCATTCCCACCCGAGGAGCAAGTATGGGTGCAGGGATGAATGGAGCCTCAGTTTGCCTAGGAACTGAAGCAGGGTCCAGCTGGACCTCAGCCACCCCCACCCACGGAGCTGGTACGGGTGCAAGGGAAAGCTAGGCCCGAGCTGCCCTGGGAACCGGAACTGGAGGCGGAGAGCAGAGCAGAGGAGCCGTAACAGTCACGGGGAAAACCAGATTTATGGTATCAGACATAGTTCTAGAAAACCGAGACTTATGGCAGGCTGACCTTGGAAAAATTGCTACCCTTAAGCCGTCCAGGTTGACAGTCTTAGGAAAGGTGAGTTCAGGAGCAGTCACAGGTGCTGGGGAATTCATACAAGCAGTGTCTGAATAAACTGGGTGTGAATCAACATTAAACACAGTCTTACCAAACGCAGTCTGGGAAGTTGCACACATAGTTTCCAGGACTACTGGCTGAAAAGCATGGCACGAGTTATGCAGACATGATCGTGGAACTAAAACTTTAACTCTGCAGTGTTCAAACCAAGTGCTTTTGCCAGCTTGTTAACAGCAGATGACACCTTGTTGCTCTTAACCTGGACAGTCACAGAATGCACAGTGAAGAGTTCACAATCAGCAACACAAACTTGAATGAATATTCTGGGCTTGTGATTTTTAACTCAGGACAGGTTATGAAAACATGAGGTTTTTCACAGCCAGCCTCAGAATGAACTGGCTGGTAAGCTGCGTAACTGATGGGTAAAGCAACACCAACAACAGTCTCATGAGGTGTAGCCTGAAAAGCATAGATGGAATTTGGCTGGAAAATTGAACTGTCCATGTTTAGTTAAGCAGTAGGAGAAATTGTCTTTTGAGCAGTGCAGCAGATAGTCTTTTGAACAGCATTTTTAATGTCCTGAGTGAGATTATGATTGTCCAAGTCATAAAATTCCATAACAGATTCACACATGTAATCTACATCTGAAAGCTCACTATTAATTAGTACTACCGAAGCCATCCATTAGAATACTCAGAGTCCCAAAAAGCAACCTCAGAGTCAGCCATCTTAGGATCATGAGTTTCTATCCTTACAGACTCGGAGTTAACGGTCAAAAAGTTAACTGAGTCTTGATTCACTGGCTCTGAGCTTAATAATCCCAGCATGGAAGAAGCCAGGTGAAAACTGTTCTGTTCACTCACCACGTCCAGCTCTTCAGAGCAGGACCTGGACACGATTGCGGTGAGGGACAGCAATGACAGCTTTCTCTTAGAAATAGGACTGGCAGAGAAAACGGAGGGTGTTGGAGCAACGGTGACTGGCCCCTCACCCTCCGACTGGGTGGTTGGAACCAGACGTGAGGGAGGAAGGAGTCCGATGCTACATGACGGAGTTTCTATACAGCTGGGAGGGTGCTATGATGTTACTGATGTTGAACTTTATTTTGTTCATACGGTTAATTATTAGAGTTGCCAACCGTCCCATAAAAACGGAATCGTCTCGTATTCAGAGAAAATATTACGCGTTTCGTATTGAGGTGAAAAGGAACACAGTTTGTCCCGTTCTTCAGCTACAATGAAAAAGACACTAAGCTGGAATTATTCTGTCTTTACGCTGCAGCTGCCTCTTCTTCTCTCATTCTCTCCCCCTCCCTCTCCCGTTTCTACTTCAACCACGAAACTGATCAATGATCAGCTGATTGGCTTTTCTCTCTTGTTTGTTTATCGCCCACTTTGTGTCAGAAAGAAGAAACCAGTGGAGGTCGCGCTAAACAACAGCTGCACGTTTAAGCTTGATCAGCTGTTGTTAGAATTTATTTAATATTAATTTCTAGTATCAGCTGATGTTTGCTGGAGCCACAGCTGTAAAAGCTGCTGGTCATGATGTCGGTTTGGTTATCTGGTGAGAGGGAAACATGAAGATGAAACCAGGAGATGTCCTTACTGAATCATCAGAGCTGAACAGGTGATGGAGAAACAGGTTTACCTTTTAGGTGACCTGAATGAGTTGAAGGGAAGTTATGAACTGTTTCTGAGAGACAAATAACACCAGGATCATCTTCTATGTAGCTGACAGCTGCTGGTAACTGTGCAGGGGCGGGTCTAGCAAAGTTTTGCCAGGGGGCCAGGTAGGGCATTAACAGGGAAAGGGGGGCACAAAGAAATTTTTCTTTCTTATTCTCATTTAAAATGTGTTGCTTTTAATAAGTAATTATCTGAATCTTACAACAAATGATTGATAGATTGATACATAAACACCATCAGAACAGTGTACATCACTGTCACAACAGCGTTTGTTTTCATTCAAAGGCTTTATGATTTTTCCTATAGTCAAAACGCCCGGGCCGATTTTTTGTCCCAGTCCAGCCCTGTATGCAGCTCATCTGCAGTCTGGTGTTACCTACATCTTCCTATTCAGAAGGCAGAATTTCCGAGTTCTGAGTACAATCGAAAGCCCCACAACTGCAATTTTTTGTGTTGGATGTAAAAAGCGCACATGACACTGTGACGTAGGCTAGAATCATGGCGGCGGTCAACGACGGTCCAGGCATGGGATTTCTCTTGTAGAAATATGCACATTATCTTTTGCTTTCTGTTGGTAGGTGGCACAGTGCACTTGTGGCAAGTAAGCAAGCTAGAAGACTGGCAATCTTGCGGGGTATCCAGTTATGGAAAGCATCACACTAACAAGAGAATTCTGAGTAAAACCAAAGTTACTTTCCCTAGTAACTAGTTACTTTGAAAGTAACGAGTAACTTGAAGTAACTGAGTTACTTTTGATAGAAGTAACTAGTAATGTAACTAAGTTACTAATTTAAAGTAACTTACCCAACACTGCCTATTACATCGTATGCCATTTCCTCTGTGCATTCATTCATAAATGTTTCCATGTCTACTGGCATCCTTGAGAGGCTTTCTGCATCCACATTTTCCTTACCAGGGCGATATTTAATTGTGAAGTGGGAATCTGCCAGTTCTGCTACCCATCGACAACCTGTTGCATTCAGTTTGGCAGTGGACAGTACATAGGTAAGTGGATTATTGTCGGTGTACACAGTGAAGAATGGTGCATAATATAGGTAATCACGGAATTTTGCTGTGATAGCCCACTTGAGAGCAAGAAACTCTAAGTTGCCTGAATACAGATGGTAATTCTTCACAGCTCCAGTTAAAGTGCGGGAACCATACGCAATCACACAAAGCTTTCCATTCTGCTTTTGGTACAACACGGCACGTAATCCCTGGTTTGATGCATCAGTGTGAAGGGTAAATGGCTGTGAAAATTCTGGAAAGCCTAGAACAGGGGCTGAGTTAGACAGTATATCAACTGCTCTAGTGCTAACTGGTGCATGTCGGTCCACTCAAAGGGACACTACACCTGTTTCGCTTTCTTTGCCACTTTAATCTTGTGTTTCGCTGGGTTTCACCATCTGCAGGTCCCTTGAGCAAGTCATACAAATACAGAGGATTTGCAATTCTGGCAAAATCCTTGATGTATTGTCTGTAATAACTTAATAGGCCCAACATTGCTTTTAGTGAACTGTAGTTCACCAACAGTACCTGGCCGTTGTTTTTCAAAGCTGTCACAACAGCGGTATCTGCGGGATCTATCCTGCTTCCCTCTGCTGACACAATCCTGCCTCACACCAGAGAAGAGTAAGATGAGTTTTATTTTTCCACCCACCCCTGAGCTATTAGGTCCTGTAGGTAGTTTTTCATTTCCTGATACAAGGGTTTTGGTACAGAGATATAAGTCCGTGTGACTGGCTCATTATCTTTCAATGAAATGTTCATTTGCAAGTTTTCAACACAGCCTATCTCATTATCAGATTTAGAGAATGATTCTGATTCTTCTCTTAACATCTGACTAACAGCTCGTCTCTGGTGGTCATTCACATGAGTCAAATCGACAGATGGGTCCCATTGTTCACTTTTAGGTGTGTTCTCACCTGAGCTCTTAGCCTGGATGGGATGGACTGATGCAGTAGGGAGACAGACAGTTTCGAATACATTAGCAGGATATATTGATGCAACAGACTGCACAGTTCCAATAACATTCCTACTTGGCAGTGTGATGTCATGGCTATGGGATTTTGTACACTAATGACAATTTTTGTGTCATACCAGTCTTTACTAAAACAAGGGTATCACAGAACTCGAGTCCTTCAGGCCACTGTGGGTTCTCACAAGGCTCGAAGATGAGGGTTCTATCTTCTTTGAAAGGTGGGACTTGCACTCGACACTCGATTTGGATGGAGCTGTGTTTAGGCACTTCAACTCTCTCATTTGTTATTCTTACGCTGTGCTCACATGGCTGTCCCACTGTCACTGCATTAACAAAAGCTCTTGCCCTACTCTTTCTGAGGTGAGGAAAAGCTACTTTTACTGTTTTCATGAGTTTCTCTATATTCTTATTGTTTGTCTGATCCTGTACTCTGTTTGCAACTAGGTGTGAAATCACATTGAAGCTAATTATTGTCAGTGTTGGGAAGGTTACTTTTAAAATGTATTCCACTACAGATTACAAAATACATGCCCCAAAATGTATTTTGTTCCCTTCCGTTACTCAATGACAGTAGCATATTCTGAATACTTTGGATTACCTATTATATTATCGTGCTTTTTATAACTACATGAATGTACTACTGCTGTATGAATTATTACTTTTACTGAAGGTTACTCGCCATACCAATACCGACTAGATTTTTAAATCTTAATATAAAATGAGTAACAGTAGGGTGGACACTAGGTAAGGCTGCACTTTTTGCACTCTGGTGGCCCAGATCTGGTTTGCCAAAGGTGGCCCACACATTGGCCAGCACAAGGCCAGTTGCAGACACACTGGTGGTCCTTTGCTGGCCCATGTGTGGATTACCTCTGGAAAACCTGGTCTGAGCAACCAAAGGGCTGTCATTCTTTGCGGTATGTGGGCCATGTGTAAGTTGTGTGCAGCCACGGGCCAGTTGCAGACACACTGCTAGCCCAGAACAGTTTCAGCTCTGGCCCCAGATGTCAGCCTAATGTGTATCTTAATTAAGCCATGTAATAACACATAAATACATAATGGGCTTGGATTTACAACATTATACATGAAATATGCTCTATTTGGAAGTGCCCCCCACCCCCACCCCTTTGACAGGTTGTGTGTGAGACTTCATCATCAAACTGTAAATTATAAATTTTAAATTGTCATTGATACCTTTACCCCTAGTCCTAAAGTGTATATTTATTTTCTTACTCTTCTTATATATATTGTTTGTTTACTTGCACTGCTGTAATTGGGGCGTCATCATCTCGTCTCTCTGTATGATGTACTGTATGTAGCGGAGATGACAATAAGGTTTACTTTGACTTCAGCTAAGTAAACAGTCCTCCAGCAATCCAGAAGTGCGTTGCAGTTCCACAAAGTAATGAATGAAGGACATGTATATTGTATTTTGTATTTATTGAAATAAGTGATGAGAATGCTGTTATTTGCATTTACCAGCTCACCTATGTCAGACCTTTTGATAAACAAAATTCTAATGAAAGTGAGAACATGTACACTGTTACATCTTTCAGAAAATGTTTTGAAATTGTGGTGCACAGTTCAGAATAAATGTTTTTCAAAAACCATTGCGTCTTTTTAGTAAATGTTTTTTTCCAAGAGAAATTTTTAGAAGTTCAGAACAGTAAAATTCCCACTTTTTAGAATTAATTAGAAGATAACTCTTACGTAGTTAAACTAAAATACTCTTTGAGAGTTAATATATTGTCACGGTTTGCCGGGGCAAGCCGTGTGGAATATTTAGGACCTGGGCCCTATTTCAGGAAGCCGGTTTAGTGGAAAAACTGAGTAAGTATACCCTGAGTTAACGAAAACTCTGGGTTTTCGGTTTCACAAAGCGAGTTCAGCTGAAGCCTGAGTGAGTCACTATGACGACACACGCCGTGAAGCTAACCTGCCCCCTAGCAGGTTTACTACAACTAACCCTGACTGTCTCCGCCCCTTTGTCGGAAACCTGACTGTAGGAAGTGTCGGACATGGCGTGCTCCTTCCTTGAAGAGCCAGTAGATCGTGAAGCCCAAATTCTCCGCAGAGCTCTCCGCCGGGAGAGAGTGATCAGAGCGCGTTTGGACATTTTATCATTTCCTGATGATTTTCTGTGCAAACGTTACCGTTTCTCAGCACAATCTCTAAGTTATTTGAATAACATCCTCAGGCCTAATATTGCTCATGTGACACATCGCGGACATCCTCTCAGTTCTGTACATATTATTTGTATTGCACTTCGGTTATTTGCAAACAGGAGCTTTCTGTATAATATTGGTGACGCTGAGCACGTTTCCAAGGCTACCGTCTGTCGGGCAGTCAGGAATGTTACAGTTGCACTGAAACGTCTCCTGCACTCGTTTGTGGTGTTCCCCGGTCATAGACCCACAAGATTTATCAAAGAGGGATGCCACAAAATTGCAGGTATCAGGATGAATGAAACTTAATTCATGATGTGGTGATACTTGAACTACTACTTAAATTTTACATTTATTCTCACGGTTCCCAGGCGTGATTGGCTGTACAGATGGCACTCACATTCCAATCATTGCTCCTTCAGTAAATGAAGGAGACTATGTGAACAGGAAGTCTTTCCACAGCATTAATGTGCAGGTACATAGTTCCCTGTAGCATTTCAAACTAACAAATTATTTCATTATAGTAATGGATGCTAATTTGTGTTCTCTGCACTGTGAAGATCATATATGATGCTGCCAACATTATCACAAATGTGGAAGCCAAGTGGCCAGGCTCTGTCCATGACTCACAAATATTCCGTGAATGTACACTGAGCACAAAATTTGGACATGGTGAGTTGAGAATACTTTAAAATATATAAAGACCAATTGCTTCAGGGACATTTGAACTGAAGTGTATCCTTCTGTCTTAGGAGAGTTCACTGGCTACTTGCTTGGTGATAGGGGGTATCCATGTTTACCCTATTTGCTTACCCTGACCCTGAACCGGGCCCACAGCAGCGATATAATCTGGCTAATTGCAGGACAAGAGCCAGAATTGAAATGACTATCGGAATGCTTAAGGCCCGGTTCCAGTGCCTGCAAAGACTCAGGGTCACCCCAGAAAGGGCATGTGACATTATTGTGGCATGTGTGATTCTTCACAACATTGCCACAATTAGAGGAGAACACTGTCCTTCTGAACCAAACATCAGCAGTGATCCAAACCATGAACATCCTGACCCTCCCACGGACATACAAGATGGAAGCGCAGTCAGAGACACCATATGTCACAATCATTTCCTTTGACCCATCACCTCAACATGTTGAAAGAAGAATAAACAGATGTTTTGTTCAACTGGCTTTATTGGTCGCCTGTGTTTCCTGTACACAAAGTATTAAAAGATGTAAACCTCATAAAGTGTCTCTGTTGCTTCCTCCTCTGTAACAGCTGTCAATGTTTCTTCATTATTTTCCTGCAGTAAAGAAATTAACAACATTGCTGTTCTACTGTAAACTCATATAATCTGTGGAGTATTAAGAGTACTCACAACTGCATGTTGGTCTGGCTCAACAGGAGGCTGCACCAGATGCAGTACACCATCACCATCAACTGATAGAATATGAGGTTTATACAGGTCACTTATAACTTACAAGGGACCAAATGGCAATTAACAAACATACCAATCACCTTACACTTCATTGTCATTATGCTCTCAAAGACAACCAAGACTGAGGGAAGGCAAAATCAGTCGGAAAATAACTTCACTACAAAATAATCCATTATGGTAAAGAGTTTATCAGATGAATGAGTGGCACTGCAAAGGTGACTGTGAAGAAAGGATGTATGCACATCATGTATTATTTTGAATTTACCCCTTATGTAGGCACTTGTGTCTTGCGGGGTTATTGACTCAGAGGATGTCCCCGCAGAGATGCCTTCAGCCACAGGGAGCCCACTGTTTTGGCTGAGGGCCAACTGCTCAGCCTCTGTGAGTGGTGGTGGTGGAGGACCCCCACCTGTTTTTCAGGCCTCCGCTTTTTTTCTGTTGGCTATAACGGGTCACATTTGAGCATACAGAGTAAGCAAATATGTACTTGTAATGTGCTCAGATAATTTCAATAAGTGCTTACAGAAAGAAAATTAATGTAGCCTCTAACTGCAATTGATTTACATGGGACAAACAGACCAAGCACTATGGCTCATAATACAATTACACCTTACCTGTTTGGACTATATTTTTATATTTCATTTTTACTTGCTGCCAGGAACGTTTGGGGCCTGTTGGGTTGCACCTGCGCTCACATCACATCACGAAATCAAATGTATAAAATGAAAAATAAAATAAAATAAAATAACGTGTTAAATGGGTGGAAATCCCTCGATCAATGTTTAAATTAACACTCACACATTGACTCTGTCAGCTATGTTTTGCCATGCATGCTCTCTTTCTTTTGCAGCTGAGGCTGTGTTACTTTTTTCCGCAAAATTTGCATGTTATCGGCATATGCTGCCATCAGAATTTCGGCCTCAAGCGCTGTAAAATACATTGACCGCACCTTCTTTCCCTCCGTCTCCATGGTGACTCGCTTATTCTGTGCTCCACTAATCAGGGCTTTATGTATCCTCGTGCGCGCGCTTAACTTGGGGTTAAAGCAACTCCGCGTTGACTGAACTAATTGTTATCAGCCTTTCTGAAACCGAATATTCCGAGTTGGACAGTTCGGGGTTACTCAACCCTGAGTATCGTTTTTCACTCTGAGTTTTCTAAACTTGAAAAGACACAACTTAAATACACTCAGAGAACACAGGGAGATTACACACAGGTGGGGAACACAGCCGGGAGTGATTAACGTGACAAGACTAGGGAGGCAAACTGAAAACACTCACATAAGACGCAGACCTTCACAATAAAACAGGAAACACATACACGCAATGACATAACCCACCAACTTAACACAGACTCAGGGACACAGAACATAGGAACATGAACCATGAAACAGAAGAGTACAAACACCCAAGGCAACCAAAACCACAGAATACTAATAAACTAAACATAAACACGGAGTTTATATTCCTGGAATATTTAAAATACACATCATTGATTTACAGGTTTGTCGTCTGTATAACTCAGTGTATGCTACTCTGATTTGCATTGTGTTTCACGCAAACTCATTCAACCTAAATCATTACACTGCAAATAATAGCGAAATGTAATTTTATGACAGTACATTCTTTGAACACGTTTTGTATACAGCTACATCACTTTGCTTACATCACCTGTGCTCACCTGCAAAACACCGAAACATAACCATGTCAGTTCAACGGGAATGCGCAAGCAGGCCGTCCTTGCACCAAACAACACAGGACCCCCAGCCCCCTCCCCCACCCCTTGCCTGCGTAAACTTTGCTTCTGGGTCTGATACCTAACGCTAAAACATAATAGTTGGATTGCCCGTGAACATAATGTATGTCAAGGATAAGTGAAGATGTAAATAAACACTAACAATATCTATTAGAAATACATTCTTCTGTCTTCGACCATTCTGAGTCACACACAATCAAGCACAGTATGACATGTCAGACCGAGTGTTTCCTAAATCGTGTTAAGAGACAGGGCCGTGCAGAGAGGTTTAAAGGGGTGGGTGCTCAAAGTTAAAAAGGGGCACATTGAACCAGGCTGAATAACAACAACACACATTCATCAAGAATCTAATATGGGAAGGGCAGGGCTGTGTTGATCTGAGACTGTAGACATTAAAAAGTCCACAGGAGAGATGGTAGCTGATTAAACAAGTGTCATGAGATAATAACAGAATGCAAAGATTGGTGACAGCGCTTGGCAACAAAACACTGTGAGAAATAAACTCGGCTCTGCCTGTGAATCACTCTTTGCTTCTCTTCTTCCTTCCATCCCATCATTTCATATATCACTCTCCACTTGCTGTCTATCTGAGAATAAGGCACAACTTGCTATTGCAATAAACTATAATCTAATTATCCACACCTAACAACTCTTGCACTTAATCTATAATAAAATGATGACAGAAAAATGTTATAGCACTGCCTTTAGTAGCATCACACAGCTCCTGCTGTTTCCTCCTCATGTCCTTACCAGGCATGTCTGGACAATGTTATATCATGAGTAATATTTTTTTTTTTTTTTAAATCCATCTAAATAAAACACACACATGTACGCACACACAGTGACATTTTAGACCTTCTTCAGAATACTGTATATACTTTGGGCATCATGGTGCTGATCCAGAATCCTTACATTATTATTTATTACTAGAGCTACAATAATAAAGCAATGAGGAGGGGGAAGTAATAAATATGAAATAATGTATTGATGATGATTCCATTTGTTTCACTATCCACTCTGTGCAGGGGAAAGCTTATTACATTTTTAAACTGTAGAGATACAATAATTTTGCTGCTGTAAACTCCAAATTTTGTCTTATTTAAAATATAAATCTAATATAATCTGCTTCTTAATGTATGTTCTTTAAAATACAGTGTGTGTTTTTTAATATATTATAATTATAATAATGCATAATTATGTGGACATGCATATTAGATCGTTTTTAGTGAAATATAATCCCTCCAGAAAGGCAGGAAAAGTCCTGTAACTTACTTTAAAACTAAATATGTTCCCTAAAACGGTGACAGAGCTACAGACCCATGACAGCCTTACACAGGTAGCCAGCAGCTATGACCAGCACTACTTGTGCAGTTAATAAAAGGACACGTAATGTTTGTCGCGCTGTCGCACACACAGCACGCTCGTTTGTTTCAGTTCGTCAGTTGCCACAAGACAACTTACCAACGTGTACGTAATAAGCCAATACTCCTGTGTGCTATACACTATATATTATTGTTGAGGGGCACAGACAGGACTCCACACGCACGCACACATAAAATTTTATTTTATTTTTTATTTTTTTTAAAAAGTTGCCTCAACAAAGGGCACTTTGGGCACCCATCAGGAAAGGGGCGGGTGCTCAAGCCCCTCTAGCCCCCCCCCCTCTGCACGTGCCTGTTAAGAGATGATTCTCCCATACAACCTCTTTTTATAAGAGCCTGCCACCAAAGAAAATTTGCTTCAATGTAAAATTGGCTTTAGTAGACTACATCGAAGGAAAACCAGACAAACAAGTTCAGCCTACAACATGAAGTACCCTAGATCAAAACAGAAAGCACAAAAAAACCACAGAATACAAGTGTCATGCCAAGAACTTTCATGTATTTAAATGGTAGTAAATGTTTGCTTATAGTCTGTCAAACATATCTCATCACAATTCTATAAATACATTTTAAGATGCCAAAAAGGACACTGGATTGCTCATAATGAGGAACGCATAGGTACAATGACGAGTCATAAATATACTTGCAAAACGGGCAATTCCTTTATTTTATATATAACCCTTCAATACTCATGAACCCATTAACCGTATGCTATCTACCAACATAAATAAATATTCTGTATGTTTAGACATAAAAAAAGGAAAAAGAAAAAACAGAAATCTCTTTTGTTCCCGATTGTGAGATGAGGGATCTGTCAACAACGATTGCTTAATGTGGTTCACCACCTGCACAGACAGGTAAATGAGTTTTTTTGCCAACCTACAAAACTTTCTACCTGATATTCTGGAGATAATAATTCGACGAGTTACCAGTTAAACGGATGCTTGGAAGTAAACGGAAGCGTCATCTCCAAGATGGAGCTAAACGCTGCAAAGTAAGTCAGGAGTCATGAAGCAGGTGAGTCGATAGAACATAAAACACACATGTACACACACACACACACACACACACACACACACACACACACACACACACACGAAGATTTGAGCTTGGAGTGTATGTTCGACATGATTTATTAGTGAGTTTTTACAACATAAGTCAAGCCTAATGAGTCAGCGGTAAAATAATCTACTGGACGAGTGGCCTGGGATGGAGTCGAATTCACGTCCTTGATGATCTTTTTGTTTTCCTGTCCCTCCCTGTCTACAATGCTATCACACCAGATGGATTAAATGGAATGAAGGACCTTTACTTTTAACGGTTTTTTCTGTCTTTTTCTCGTTTTTCTTTTTCTTTTTTCTTTTTACTTTCTAAATTGATTCAGCAATATTTTCCTCGGGGATTGGAGTATGTACGGTATGTAAGTTAAAATAAGAATCCTATTATCAGAAGGACTGCATGTAGGGCGCAGCGCTCCCCATGACAAACAGATGGGAACTAGCAGCATTTGGGTAGCTCTCGTCAGCATACGACAATCGTTAACATGTCACACACACACATGTAGACAATATGGTTCAGCCCATTTCAAAGACGATCACTTTTCAAACACCCTGTCGTCACTTGTAAGAAGATTTCATCATCTAAAACATGTATCAAGCTGAATGAAAAACTGAATTTTCACAAACTAACTCCCATGGATGACTTGGGAACTGCATCAAAGTAAAATGCTGCAGTAACAGACAGAGATAAAAGTGTTCACCATCAGATCTGGACTATCTAAAAAATTGAACCCACCAACAGGACAGGAAAGCCAGGTTCCCCTAATAAATCTTCATCTCAGTGGGATCTATTTCAGGTATAGAAATCAGTGCACACCTGAGTGCGGTGTGTTTAAAATTGGAATCTATATTGTCTAGAGCAGCTGCATACTTTAACAACTGCATGTTACAAGTCTTTTATTGTTGCGGAGCTTCTTGGTTTGCATACCATGTAATCAAGCGCTCTGGTTGTGTGCCCCCGCTACCTTGACCCTCTGGTTATAAATGACATATTTTTAGGCGTTATTACGTGGGAGGTGGGGCTAATTAGACTATTTAGCCGCATATGTTTGCCTCTCAGACTCAATGGGAGACACATTCTCCTAAAAGGATTACAGATGTACCTGCTTCAGACTCTCGGGTTTGGTAGGATTTCGTACCTTTGCTGATATAGATATATTTGAGTATTTTAAGGCTGTATAATGATGGTTCTCCACCTGTTCTTTTAGCTTGGCTGATTTTTGGATTCTCTACTGATTGTGGTAAGTGATATTGATTTATTTATTAGTTCTTTTTGAGTTGTGAGGATCCGTGTATAGGGCCACTGGCTTGACACAACTGATAAGGTTCCGACTGCTGGTGCGCTGTTTGTGGAAGCTTTGAGAGAGAGAGAGAGAGAGAGAGAGAGAGAGAGAGAGAGAGAGAGACCGTGCGTCATAGGTAATAATGCTTGGAGGCAAGGTACTTTCTTCTCCACTTCCCACTGCCAGTATTATAAATAATAATAGCATAAATAATAATAGCATGCATATATATATATATATAGATAGATAGATAGATAGATAGATAGATAGATAGATAGATAGATAGATAGATAGATAGATAGATAGATAGATAGATAGATAGATATGACGGGCAGAAAAGGGGGGGGGGTAATAAAGGGATAGCGTAAAAAGAAGATAAGATAAGATAAGATAAGATAAGATAGAACTTTATTAATCCCTCGGGTGGGTTCCTCTGGGAAATTCGACTTCCAAAAAAAGCACAGCAACGACCGAAGTTACAGTTACAGAACTGTTATATATATATACACACACACACACACACACACATATATATAAATACAGAGACAAATATAAATAAAATATACAAAGGGGATAAATAGAATAAATAGGAATAAAAAATAAAAATACAAGTGAATTGCACATTTCAAGTATTGAGTCTATTGCACTGTTGACTATTTACAAAAAGTATTGCACAAGGTATTGTACAGTGAGGTGCAAATGCACAATGTATCACCAACTGCCTCACCGCTATTAACAAACAAGCATGCAACACCTGGAACACAAACAAATCCACAGGTATATAAATCAGCTAACTTCTTGTGGTGTGTGTGTTGTTGTTTTTGGGGGTTTTTTCCCATCTTTTTTCATCTTCTAGTAATTTACTGTGGCGTTGTGGGAAAAAGAATGGGAAAGGTGATAGCATCAGATGCGTGACGTCAGGGCGTGGGCGGCAGACTGATTCATCCATTTGAAGACACCTCGGGGCAGTCTCGTGGGTTCTTCAGGGACGTCAGACTGTAGAATCATATATATATATCTTGTATAGTTAACGAGTGGTATGGGGAATATTATTGGAGCAAAAGGATTTGTTTGTGCTTCCCAAACATTTAGATCTGTGAGGTCAGTTGTGTGTGCGTTATCAACTCGGTGTGTGTTTTGCAAGAATATTTACAGAACTTCATAAATAGTTCAAAAGGTGCATAGGCATCTGCAAATATGAATTAAGAACCTCTCGTGCATGCAGACCTTTAAATGTAAATTCAAACTTGAGGGCGTATTATGAGTAAATGCCCGGGACAAATCTATAAACGCCTCCAGAGATGTTCAAATTCTTCGATTAAATCACTGAAAATAGAGACAACTGTTTTACCGTCAGTCTTTTTTTTTAACCTGTGGTTCTTTACATTCTTTACCGTAGACAATCAAGATTCCTAATGCTATTCAATTTTAGTCCAAGTTTTTAGTAACTCATCATTTTCAATTTGTGCTTGCTGACAGTTTCTGCCGCAGGAGCAAACGCAGCCTCCAGAAACGACTGTGGGTGAGTCACTGTTTCTTCACTCGCTTTGTGTTCTTTAATTTCTGGCCGCTGATCAAAGGTCAAGCGTTTGGTTATAGACTACAGAGAACTCATTGTATTGATAAGGCTCCTCGCAATTTTAGAGTTCGAACAATTGTGTTGATTACAGTCGAGGCAGAGTGGTTATGCGGTTGTGCAGATGATGTTTTTTGCGAGGGCGGCGGCAAAGATGAGTGCAGTGCCAAGGAATTCCGCAGTAAGTTGAATGAAATGGAACAGCGTGTGGTGACTGGATCAGATTTCAGTCGACATGTGTGAAGGGAACCTAGGTGATAAGGAAGTGTTGGGCAGGTGTGATGATAAGGAGAGAAAATAAGTTGGTTTTGGATTCTGAACACATTTGACTGCGTGAGAGTGTGTGTGTGTGTGTGTGTGGGGGGGGGGGGGGGGGGGGGACGCGAATACAGATTAAATACATGGTATGCAGAAGCAGACGGTGCAGTCTGAAAGTGAATGGGAGACTTCAAGGTGGTGTCAGGTCAAACTAGATGGTGGTCTGCAGGATGATTTAAGAAATCAAGGATATGAAGCAAGAAAAGCAGAGGCAAGGGTCACATGGTGAAACTGGAAACAGAAGAACATAGAGTTCTCGGAGGATAAAGTACATCAAAGTATTTAAAGGGAGAGGTTGTCAAAGAAAAAGTGTGATATTCAGGGAGATGAATGTCAACAGGCTGTGAGGAGGTTGAGGACACACATGCAGACACATAGATGCGAGAGTGAGGTTTAACAGTAGGCAAGCCGTTTATTAATACCTGAACATAAAAAAGCAAGAGGCAAAATGGAAACTGAGGTTTAACTAACATAAACTGGGTGAACTAACTCAAAACACTGAACAGCAAACCCGGAGATGGACACAGAAACATGGAGAGAGAGAGGGAGCAAGTTTGTGTGACTAAGGCTAGAGATAGAAATGTACAATGAGTAAAGAGAGCCTGTTGAGAGGGTGGAGAGTATTCTGAAAAGCTCATGAGAGTCAAAAGTGGAAGGATGGAGGAGTGTTGAATCAGAAAGTGCAGGACATGAAAAACACACACCACTGGGTTTTTGAACAGTTTTCACTCAAAGTCTGTCATCACTGTGAGTGCTGCTATAAAGTCAACTAAATAAAGTAAAAGGTATAACATTTATTTTAAAGCATATCCAGGCACTATGCATTACTGACAATGTATGAAAGGTGCTGCGCTGCAGTGGTTTGATCCATATCGTTTCCCTTCGGCAGTGTCATTAGAAGGCATAGCATACATTTTCACTGCTTTGCAGATGATACCCAACTTTGTCTATCCATGAAGCCAGATAACACACACCAATTACTTAAACTGCAGGAATGTCTTGAAGAGATAAAGACATGATTTCTAAATTCAGATAAAACTGACATTATTGTACTTGACCCCAAAAATCTTAGGCTATGTTCACACTGCAGGTGAAAGCGCATCAAATCCGATTTTTTTGACCCTATGCGACTCATATCCGATCATGGTATGACAGTGTGAACGGCACAAATCCGATACTTTCAAATCCGATCTGGGTCACTTTCGTATGTGATACTGAATCCGATACATATCCGATGTTTCAGAAAGCGACTGCTCTTTGAACGGTCAAGTAGCATTAAATCCGTCTTTTACGTCACTGACACAAGACAGACGCCAATTATCAGCTCCGGAGAAGACATCGCGAACGCTTCCTGGCCATCCGGTGAAACTCCTGGGAAGACAATGTTGGAGAAACGTTAACATTTTATTTGTACTGCATAGTCTGCAGACTCTTACAGAAATCTGCAACTATCCTTTGAAGCACCGCTCCTCTCTAAAACAGCAATAAGGATCATTATTTTGGGAAACGTGAAGTCGGAAGTCTTTATATTAAGGGCCATCAGTCAAACAATATTGTTTGCTCTGGGTCTAAACAGAGCGCGTTGTGTGTGACGTCTTCTTTTGCGCATGCGGGCCGCTTTGAGCGTTCACACTAGAGCGCGTTTGCGGTCGCATTTTATTTGTAGTGTGAACGAGCAGACAAAAAAATCGGATTTGATCAAAAAATCGGAATTGAGCATCAAGACCTGCAGTGTGAACGTAGCCTTAGAAATATGGTGTCTGCCACAGTGAATAAATGGACTCAAGCGCAGGACTTTGTTGACCCTGAAGATGAACAGTTTATTTACAATGTCACCAGGTGCTATATACAAAGATGCAAGGGGAAAGGGGCTCCAGGGAATCCGGGGAGGGGGAAGGAAACACTCCACACTCCTGTTCGACCACACACGCTACTCGTAAACCACTTGCGCTCATGAACACACTCCAGGGATAAACAGGTCCAGGAAGATCTATATACAAGAGAGCACAGTTTCAAGCTAGGAAAGCGCTAGAGACAAGAATAAACAGCAAAGAGCTGGGGCTACACTGACCTGTGTCGTGCAACGATCCAGCAATGACAAATACTGAGCTGTTGTCTTAAGTAGTAGCTGGAATGGAAGTATAACAAGCAGTGGGTGAGTGATTATTTGCAGGTTCGTAGGCCAGAAGCGGGAACTTGCAAGGAGTTCCACCCAGGCAGAGGAGAGAGGAGAGAGAAACAAGAATATTAGAGTGATGCTGAAAAGCTAGTTCATGCATTTATCACTTCTAGGCTTGACTACTGTCATTCATTATTATCAACTTATCTTAACAACTCCCTGAAGTGCTTTCAATTGATCCAAAATGCTGCAGCAAGAGTACTGACAGGGACTAGAGAGAGCATATTTCTCCTATACTGAGTTATTTTCATTGGCTCCCTGTTTGATTCAGAATCTAATTCAGTAGTACCATATCACTCCAGTAGAGAAGACTGTAGGCTTACATGTGGATCCTGGAGTATTTAAAAGTACAGCATTTGAATAAAGTGAGTACACTCCTCACATTTTTGTAAATATTTTGTTATACCTTTTTATGGGACAAGATTGAAGATATGACACTTTGATACAATGTAAAGTAGTCAGTGTACAACTTGTCTAACAGTGTATTTAACAGTGTATATGCCTCTCTAAACAATTTAACACACAGCCATCATTGCCTAAACCACTGGCAACAAAAGTGTGGAGGGTCATCCTTTCGGTGCTCAGACAATACACCACACAGCATCAAATGGCTATTGTCCCAGAAGGAAGCTTCGTCTAAAGATAATGCACAGGAAAGCCCGCAAACAGTTTGTTGAAGACAAGCAGAATAAGGACCTGGATTACTTGTGGTCTGATGAGACCAAGATAACATTATTTGGTTCAGATAGTATCACGGCTGTGTGGTGGCAACTAGGTGAGGAGTACAAAGACAAGAGTGTCTTGCCTGCAGTCAAGCATGGTGGTGGGATGTCATTGTTTGGGGCTGCATGAGTGCTGCTGGCACTGGGGAGCTATAGTTAATTGAGGGAACCATGAATGTCAACATGTACTGTGACATACTGAAGCAGAGCATGATCCCCTCCCTTCAGAAACTGGGCCATAGGACAGTATTCCAACATGATAACAACCCCCAAAACACCTCCAAAAGACCGCTGCCTTGCTAAACGAACTTAGCAAGGTACTTAACTGGCCAAGCATTTCTCTAAAGCTTAAACTCTACTGAGCATCCGTGGGAAGTCCTCAAAGGGAAGATGGAGGATCAAAAGGTCTCTAACATCCACCAGCTCCAGTATGTCATCATGGACGAGTGGCACCCCGTGAAGCTCTAGTGAACTTCATCCCCAACAGAGTTAAGGCAGTGTTGGAAAATAATGGTGGCCACACAAAATATTGACACTTCGAGGACAGCTTGGACATTTTCACTTAGGGGTGTATTCACTTTTGTTGCCAGCAGTTTAGACATTAGTGGCTGTATGTTGAGTTATTTTTAGGTGACAGCAAATTTACACTGTTATACAAGCTGTACACTGACTACTTGATATTGTATCAAAGTGCCATATCTTCCATGTTGTCCCATGGAAAGATATATTTGTATATTTACAAAAATGTACTCATTTTTGTGAGATATTGTATAATGGGAGGCAGAGCCTCCAGCTTTCAGGCCCCTCTTCTGTGGAACACGCTTCCAGTTTGGATTCTGTAGACAGACTCCCTCTCTACCTTTAAGACTAAAAGGCAGGGAACTTAACTTTCCTTGACTTTTCCTTAAAACTTTCCTTTTTGAGGAAACATATAGTTAGGGCTGGTTCAGGTGACCCTGAATTCTCCCTTAGGCCATGTCCACACTAACACGTTTTCGTTTGAAAATGCATCCTTTTGCCTCCGTTTTGGTCTTCCGTCCACACAGAGAGTAAAGATTAATATCAGTTTGTACATGCTTCAGATAGCTTTTCTTCAAATTCTTTAATTCTCACTCGCTTTTGCAGCTTTGTACTTTTGTGTTACTCGCAGCAACAACTCCACCTCTTTGTTAGTCCATTTAAAAAATTCGCTGCTTATCCTCAACATTTTGCCGCGACGTTTCAAAGAGCCAGAAAGTAAATAAATGACTGACAGAAGTGAGGTAGGTTGAATCGTCTTGTGTTTCACGCATGTGCAGTACTGGAGCATTAGTGTTTTCGCCTGTTTCAATGTGGATGAATAACTCTGTGAAAACGAATGAAAATGATAGTGTGGAGTGTTTTCAGACTTATACATCATTTTCAAATTTATCCGGGCTAGTGTAGACATAGTCTTAGTTATGTCACAGTAGGTCTAAGCTGATGGGGGAGTCCCATGACGCACGGCGTGTTTATTCTTCACTGATATTTTTCACACACAATATTTGTCTGTACACTACTCTGCATTTAATCAGTGGGAAACTTTTCCTTCCCACTGTCACCAAAGCGCTTACTCACAGGGTGTCATATCATTGTTGGGTTTTCTTTATTTTCTCTTTATTATTGTAGGGTTTTTACCTTACAATGCAAAGTGCCTTGTGGTAAGTTAAGGTTGTGATTTGGCGCTATATAAATAAAATTGAATTGAATTGAACTTTTATTTATACTATAGGGAGGGCCATCTTTTTAAGCAGTAGTACAGTAAATTACCTTGTATATTGTATTTTACAATGACAAATAAATGAACCATGAACTTTGAATGGATTAGTAAGGAGGAAGAGAAGACAGCAATGAAGAGGCTGAAGAATGAAAGGCAGTTGGTTCAGATGGCGTACCTGTGGAGGAATGTGAGAAAAATAGAGAGGTATCCTTGTACTAACACTCTGAAAGCAATGTAAGCTTTGAGAGTATTGATGGAGTGCCAAGGTGCAACGAGAGGAAATGTGATACTGTATGAAGAAATCAGGAATTCCAGAGAAAGATATGAGGCTGATGAAGAAGATCTATGGAAACAGTGAGACAATGGTGTGTGGTAGGAGTGACAGGTTCATGGTGGAAGTGGGATGAATGTCAGGTGTGATTTGGGACAGAAGAATAGCAGCAAGAGTGAAAGGGAAGGTTTACAAAATGGTAGTGAGACCCACTATGATGTGGTGCCTAGAAAAGGAGACAGTGGCACCTAAAAGAACACAGGAGGTTGACATCCAGGAGGCAGAGTTAATGGAAAATGGTAAATGGACTGATACTTCTATAGTGCCTTTCTACTCAATATGACCACCTAAGGCACTTTCTACTACAAGATGATGGGGTAGTCTGTTTCACATCTTCAAAGAATCAGTTGAGAATACATAAACCTTTTTGTTTTTAATCATTAAGCTTTAAATTGTAAAATGTCCTGTAAGCTATAATGGAAATAACTAAGGATAAACTGCCTTATTAGAAGAGTGAGGAAGATGTATGGTAAAGGGGCATGGGTCAGATTCAAACCTGGGCTCCTAGCCATACATCAAGTGGTCACCTGCTCATCCCAGAGAGCTAAACCAGTACCCATGAGCTTCTACATTTAACCCAGTTGGAAAGATGTGATGGAAGACATACTAAGACAAGTTAATGTAAAAAAAATTCTGAGAAACTTCGACTTTGAGCTGGGATTTTAAGAAGTACCTTCCAGTTTTTGACATTTGGAGTAGAGGGAGGTTTTAAAATGTCCTATATTCAGATAAATTTTATGTCAGCACAGCAAGGGTGGAGGTGTTAAAAATACTATAAACAGCTTATGGGTATGCTCCTGTTGCTACATTTTAGTGTATTTTCATAGTTGTCCAATAGAGGGCATTAGTACAAAGGTTAAAGGGAGTAGTCTCTCTAGGTTTGACGGTGTAAAACAGCAATTTTCTGTATGCACTGTTAAGTCTATGGAATTTACTGTCATTGATAATAGGCTTTGGTTATCTGTGCTTTTCAGAAAAGACTGCAATGGGACAAAGTATGACACACAAGAAGCTGCTTGCTGTGGAAACAAACTTTACCCAGGGGCGAGTGTGTCTTGTTGTGGAAAGGAACCTTACAATCCTGAAAAAGCAACCTGTTGCAAAGTACAAGACGGAAACACTCTCAGAGGTAACGAACTTGAAATCTAGCTAAACTGAAACTGAAATTTTGACTTTGTAACTGGCCAATAAATAAAAGCACCTGAAGAGCACCTAAATTAAAAATCTTAATAGAAAATAAGTTAAAGAGCACAAAAACTCTTAACCACCTTTCTGGCTTTATGAAGCAGTTGAATTGTACCGCTTTAGACTAAAATTTGTTTTTAATACAGAATTTAATTGACTGAATAAATTGGAAGTTGACTGTATACACCCCCTACTCTGGTAAAAAAAAAAAAAAAGTCATGGCAGATACTGTAATAAGAAAATCATTACCCAGTTATGGATAGCTATGTTTGAACTTTTTGGGTGCTTGTTGTTGTTATTGTAAATTAGCATGCTTTTTGTCAGAGCGCAAATGAACAGAAAAAGAACAATAAAGTAATGATGGGAAGTCTGGATTCATTGCACACATCTGTATGTGTTCATCTGCTATCACTAAGTCAGATGTTTCCATTTATTCAGAGGTATTGCAACATTTCTTTTTTTGAACAACTGTGGGCCATTTAACACTTAACATGACACTTTCAGCTGTTACACTGCTTCTAGTGTTTGTGTCTTTATTATACAGCCAATGTTACTCATGGTCTGAGTGAAAAGGTGTCCAACTGCTGTGGGCTGAAGCCCTACAACCCTGTCAATGAAGTATGCTGTCAATCAACCATCACTGCAAAACCTGGACTAATGGCTGAATGTTGCGGTAAAGGTGAGCAGACACACTGATGAAAAACATCACATTAAGCATATATTATATAATTAAAAGGCAAAATTCGAAGACAGACAGTGTTACAAACAAAAAACAGGACTTCTTGAGAGTTGTGATTTTCTACTGCAAAATGTACTTATTTTATGTAAGTAAGGAGAAATAGTGGAAACAAAAGAAGATGGATTTGTGGTTCTAGATGTTCATTTGAACATTCTTCAGTAGAACAAATATACAAGTGGAAAAAATATAATCAGCATCGGCAGAATGTTGCAGAGGCTTATCAGCTTAGTTATGGTTGAGGCCAAAGAGTTAAGAATCTCCATGGTATTCTCCACAGAGGCTTTTGCCAAGGACAAGCAATTGTGTTGCGGTGCAAGTGATAATAAGAAGATTCTGGTGAGAAATTCCAGTTTCCACCGGTGCTGCGGGCACAACCAGTATGATAACAGGACTCAGTGCTGCTGTGAGAATGAAGGTGTTCTGGAGGTACAACCGAAGCATTCATCTTGCTGTGACAAGAGCTCCACTACAGGTAACTCATTACTTTGTACATTTACATGTCAACTGTGGGTGACTCATTAGTTTGTACAGCCAAAGGAGTTTGCAAAGAAAAGCGTCTGGACTTCTTTAAGTTACTTGAAGACGTTTCACCTCTCATCCGAGAAGCTTCTTCAGTTCTAAGGTCAAATATTGGAGAGTCCCAGATATAAACCTAGTGGGAGTTTCCCCCCACAGAGGGACAAAAGGACCTCCTGATGATCCTCTAATCGCCTGAGCCAAGGTGTGAAACTGGGTGTGGGTCCCAATCAGCCAGAGTTTCGGGTGAGTTCATTGTGAAACCTGGCCCCACCTTATCATGCGAATTCCTGAAATCAGATGGCTCAGGATGTGAGTGGGCGTTAAGTGCGTCTGGGAAGGGAACTCAAAACTGGATTATAGATGGCAGACAGTTGGTGTCGTAAACCCCCGCCTCTGTTCAAAGATGGTCGCTCACAGTGGACATAAATGGCTTCTTTCACTCCTCTTTCAAACCATCTGTCCTCTCTGTCCAAAATGTGAACGTTAGCATCCTCGAAAGAGTGTCCTTTGTCCTTAAGATGCAGATGGACTGCTGAGTCTTGTCCTGCGGAGGTGGCTCTTCTATGTTGTGCCATGCGCTTGTGAAGTGGCTGTTTGGTCTCTCCAATGTAGAGGCCGGTGTATCAGAAAAACTCAGGAGGGTTTTCTCCAAGCATGACATCCCGGTGTATTTCAGACCCAGCAACACGCTCAGACAAAAACTGGTTCACCCGAAAGACAAAACGCCAAAACACAGACTTAACAATGTGGTGTATGCTGTACAGTGCAGCGAGAAATGCCCAGACCTCTACATTGGAGAGACCAAACAGCCACTTCACAAGCGCATTACAGACTAACTAATAAACCTGCCACATTTGTGTGTATTTTTCTCCCTTAATTCAGAACTCTATAAATGGTAAATGGCCTGTATTTATATAGCGCTTTACTAGTCCTTAAGGACCCCAAAGCGCTTTACATATCCAGTCATCCACCCATTCACACACTGGTGATGGCAAGCTACATTGTAGCCACAGCCACCCTGGGGCGCACTGACAGAGGCGAGGCTGCCGGACACTGGCGCCACCGGGCCCTCTGACCACCACCAGTAGGCATGGGGGGAAGTGTCTTGCCCAAGGACACAACGACCGAGACTGTCCAAGCCGGGGCTCGAACGGGCAACCTTCCGATTACAAGGCGAACTCCCAACTCTTGAGCCACAATCGCCCCACAAGTGATACCATATTTTATAAAAGATCTGCCATGTCTACAGTGCTGTTGATCCTCCAATAGTTGTCATATAGCAATCCAATAAAATCCAGACTCATAACTGGAGGTGATGACTTTGTCATTTCCTCTACAGCTTTCCATAGTTGCCTCAACAAACCAAAGCAACTACAGTGTCAGATAGCTGTTGTTTTTTTTTACAAACGTCCACAGAATATTGTTTAAACTGAACTAGAGCTAATCATAAGATAATCATTTTACAGTGAAAAGCAGTATTGCAGGATATACTGTACGAGAAACACATAAACACAAAGCTAAACATGAATTAACTATGACTGAAGTATAAGTCTTACAGTTTTTAGTATCTGATTCGTTTTCACAGGAGTGCATAATGTAGGAATTCTGCATTGTGGTCCGAATGATAATAAGAAGAGTCTGGTGAAGAATTCCACTTTCCACCAGTGCTGCGGTCACAACCAGTATGACAACAGGACTCAGTGCTGCTGTGAGAATGAAGGTGTTCTGGAGGTACAACCGAAGCATTCATCTTGCTGTGAAAAGAGCTCCACTACAGGTAACTCATTACTTTGTACACTTACATGCAAGCTGTGTGTGACGAATCCAATAAAAACAGTTGCACTTGTTGTCATATTGTACATATGAGTCTTAATGCACATCAGACTTTGGTGAGAAATGTATTTGATTGAGTAAACATCATAGAATTAAATACTAATTAATAAACTTGCCTTTAAAAAAGATCTGCCATGTCTACAGTGTTGTTGCTCCTCCAATAGTTGTCTTACAGCAATCCAATAAAATCCAGACTCATTACTGGAGGTGATGACTTTGTTGTTGCCTCTACAGCTTTCCACAATTGCTTCAACAAACCCAACCAACTATGCTGTCAGTTAGCTGTTTTTCTCAAACCTCCACATAATATTATTTAAAATGAGAGAGCTAATCATAAGATAATCATTTTACTGTGAAAAGCAGCATTGCAATTATTATTTTTACGGTTTTCTCGTACAGTATAAGCTAAACATGAATTAGCTATGACTGAAGTATAAGTCTTACAGTTTTTAGTATCTGATTTTTTTTCACAGGAGTGCATAATGTAGGAATTCTGCATTGTGGTCCAAATGATAATAAGAAGAGTCTGGTGAGGAATTCCACTTTCCACCAGTGCTGCGGTCACCACCAGTATGACAACAGGACTCAGTGCTGCTGTGAGAATGAAGGTGTTCTGGAGGTACAACCGAAGCATTCATCTTGCTGTGACAAGAGCTCCAATACAGGTAACTCATTACTTTGTACATTTACATGTCAACTGTGGGTAACTCATTACTTCATACACTTACATGTCAACTGTGGGTAACTCATTACTTCATACACTTACATGTCAACTGTGGGTAACTCATTACTTCGTACACTTACATGCCAGCTGTGTGTGACGAATCCAGTAACAACAGTTCCATTTTTTTTTTTCATATTGTACATATGAGTCTTAATGCACATCAGACTGTGGTGAGAAATGTATTTGATTGAGTAAACATCATAGAATTACAGACTAACTAATAAACCTGCCACATTTGTGTGTATTTTTCTCCCTTAATTCAAAACTCTGTACAAGCGATACCATATTTTATAAAAGATCTGCCATGTCTACAGTGCTGTTGATCCTCCAATAGTTGTCATATAGCAATCCAATAAAATCCAGACTCATAACTGGAGGTGATGACTTTGTCATTTCCTCTACAGCTTTCCATAGTTGCCTCAACAAACCAAAGCAACTATAGTGTCAGATAGCTGTTTTGTTTTGTTTTTTACAAACGTCCACAGAATATTGTTTAAACTGAACTAGAGCTAATCATAAGATAATCATTTTACAGTGAAAAGCAGTATTGCAGGATATACTGTACGAGAAACACATAAACACAAAGCTAAACATGAATTAACTATGACTGAAGTATAAGTCTTACAGTTTTTAGTATCTGATTCATTTTCACAGGAGTGCATAATGTAGGAATTCTGCATTGTGGTCCGAATGATAATAAGAAGAGTCTGGTGAAGAATTCCACTTTCCACCAGTGCTGCGGTCACCACCAGTATGACAACAGGACTCAGTGCTGCTGTGAGAATGAAGGTGTTCTGGAGGTACAACCGAAGCATTCATCTTGCTGTGACAAGAGCTCCACTACAGGTAACTCATTACTTTGTACACTTACATGTCAACTGTGGGTGACTCATTACTTCGTACACTTACGAAGTGATGAGGCGCCGTTGAGTTCGGCTGCCGTCCTGGTAGCTCCGCGACGACTGTGCTTTTGCACAGTCGGGGGGAGTACTTTTTTAGCCAGAAAAAACATTTCACTGTATGTTGTACCAGCTATAACTACATGTGACAAATAAATAAAGAATTGAGAATTGAATTGAATACATGCCAGCTGTGTGTGACGAATCCAATAACAACAGATTTATTTTTTATTTCATATTGTACATGTTGGTTTCCTTCGAATGGAGCCTTAGCTTGACGCTCCGCTTAGTCCCTCTTTCCATATCCAAAAAAAACCAAAAAAACAAAAAACAGTCCTTGATAGTTTTTTCAATATTTACTTCAAAAGTCCAAACAGGTACACAGCAACAGAATTCCAAATTACGAAAACTTATAAAGCTCAATTCAAAATGGATGAAGAGAGATTGCGAGGTCAAAATACCATGTGGCTCCACTCTCCTCTCGCCCAACTTCCTGTTTTTTCTGCACTATCAAAATAAAAGCATACATTTCAAATTAAACTGCATGTAGGCTTCTACATTACCGGCCCCTAATTGTTATCAATGTCTTTGAAACAATTACTCCAAAATCTTTAACTTAAATGAAAAGGTCTATGGCTACATTACTTAACTGAACTTCAACTATCTTAAAGAAATCTTCTTTCACTTTCCTCCCCTCAGAGGAAACTAGTTCTTGACTTTCGAAGAGTGCATCAATTATCTTCAGCTTCTTGCAAAAGGCACAGCTTTGTAACTGGTCGGCCAAGCTCATTGGTCTTGGTCTTTACTTTCACCTGACGCACCAGACCTTTCTGGTCTGGAAAGGTCTCTACGATTCTTCCTAGTGGCCATGAATTTCTGGGTGCTGTGTCATCTACGATCAGCACAACATCACCAACATGGAAATTTCTCTTAGGTGTAGTCCATCGTTGACGCTCTTGGAGCTGCATGAGGTATTCCTTGCACCAGCGTTTCCAAAAAATGTCTGCAAGATATTGGATTTGTCTCCACCTGCGATTTACATACTGGGCATCCTTGTTGAAGATTCCTGGAGGTAATTCTGGCTTAACCTTCAGCAACAGGAGATGGTTGGGTGTTAAAGCCTCCAGGTCATTGGGATCTGAAGATTCCTTTGTAATAGGCCTGCTGTTCATAATAGCCTCAGCTTCACACAGCAAGGTGTGGAGACCTTCTTCATCCAACAGTTGTTCTTTTACTGTGATGTTCAAAATTTTTCTCACTGAGCGGATGAGTCTCTCCCAGCTTCCTCCATGGTGAGATCCTGCTGGTGGATTAAAATGCCATTGGATCCCCCTTTGCTGCAATGATTTTATGATCATACTGGAGTTCCATTCTTTAATTGCTTTCTTTAACTCACTGTTAGCTGATCGGAAGTTGGTTCCATTATCTGAGTACATCTCTTTAACTTGTCCTCTTCTGGCAAGGAATCTTCTGATGGCGTTGAGACACGCATCAGTGTCAAGTGAAGATGCAACCTCCAGATGTACAGCTCGTGTGGTAAGACATGTGAAAATGACACCATATCTCTTTACTTGACTTCTTCCCCTTTTTACCAGGAATGGACCAAAGTAGTCAACACCTACTTTGGTGAATGGAGGGTCATCAGGCAGGATCCTGCATTTTGGTAAATCTGCGATTATTTGTTTGCCAGCACTTCCGTGTAGCCTTTTACAGGTAACACATTTTGACAAGAACCTTCTAATGGCTCCATTTGCTCCAGGGATCCAAAATTTTTGACGCAGATGAGCCAACATGTGATTCCGTCCGGCGTGAGCTGTAACATCATGGGTATGTCTTAACACAAGCTGTGTGATATGTGAGTCCTTTGGCAAGATGACTTGCTGCTTAGCATCATCTGGCATTGCTGCTCGACTCAACCTTCCTCCAACTCTTATGACTCCATCTTGCAGTACTGGAGTCAACTTGTAGAGAGAGCCTTTTTTCTTCACCCTTTGATGTTCTTTCAGCATTGCCAAGTCCTGTTCAAAACTTTGCTTCTGACAGTACTTCACAATTTCCATTTCTGCTTCAGACAAATCGTCACAGGTTAGATTTTTTCCCTTGAAAGCTTTCTTGAATTGGCTCATCCTGATTTCCTCACTCATTGTGCTTGCTTCCTTTCTCTTTGCTATTAATTCCTTAAGCAAACTCTTCAGTTTCATGAACCAGGCTACAGCACGCTTTAGCTTTGTCCAAGATGAGTAGTGATTCATCAGCTGGTCTACTGAGTCTTTGAGCCCTTGCATCTGAATGACATGTGTCTGAGCTTCTCTTTTGACCTCTAAGTCATCAAAATCCAGCATTCTGGGATCTGGATTCTTCGGCCACTGATCTTCTGAGCAGAATAGAAAACTTGGACCCGAAAGCCAATCGCCACATTTTAAGAATGCTGCAACAGTCTGTCCTCTAGAGACATGATCTGCTGGATTCAAAGTGGTATTGACATATCTCCACTGCCGAATGTGAGAATGGCTTAAGATCACTGAGATCCTATTAGAAACAAAGGTCTTGAATCTTGTGCCTTCACTATTCAAGTACTTTAGCACAGCTGTGCTATCTGTCCAAAAAACAGATTCATGCAGTTCTACTTCTAGTTCCTTCTTTAGAAGTTTATCCATCTTCACTGCAACTGTTGCGGCAATCAGTTCCATTCGTGGGATGGTTGGACACTTCAAAGGTGCAACCCTTGCCTTTGCCATTACCAAGGTGGACTGAGTCTCGCCACTTGCATTGCGCAGCAACAGGTAGCTTGCTGTTCCATAAGCGTCTTCGCTTGCGTCAGCAAAATGATGCAGCTGCGCAAAGACTGGTGCACCAAAATGCTTTGACTTGATGCTCCTGTCAACTCCAAAGTCGTCAAGCCTTTGCAAATCTGCAACCCACTTATTCCAGCTCTTAATGACATCCTCTGGTAGGGATTCATCCCAGCCGTATTTCCTCCGACATAAATCGTGCAAGATTTTTTTTGCACACAGAATCACCAGAGCAACAAATCCCAGTGGATCAAAGATGGAGCTGAGAAGGGAAAGCAGTCCTCTTCTAGTGTTCGGTCTGTTTTTAAGGTTGATCTTGAACTTGAACTGATCTGATTCAGCACACCACTGAATTCCCAATGCTCTTTCCATCGGCAAATTACTCTCGTCCAGATTCAGAACTTTAAATCCTTGTGCTCTTTCTTCATCAGGAATTGAGTTGAGCAACTTTCTGCTGTTGCTTGACCATTTTGTTGGTCGAAATCCGCCTTTTGCCAACATGTTCCTCAAGTCAGAACACAGGGTGATTGCTGCGTCTTCCTCTGCAATTGACTTAAGACAGTCATCCACATAAAATTTTTTCTTGACTGTCCTTGCAGCTTCTTGACCAAATTCCCTTTCGAAATCAGTAGCGCATTTCTGAAGTGCAAAAGATGCAACACTTGGCGAAGAGGTGGCACCAAAGATGTGGACCAACATTTTGTGTTCTGCAAGCTTCTCCTTGTAATTCCCATCAGACCACCAAAGAAACCTGAGGAGATCTGTATCTTCCTTGCTGACTCTGACCTGATGGAACATGGCCTCCACGTCAGCCATTACTGCCACAGTCTCCTGTCGAAACCTCAGGAGGACTCCCACCAGTGAGCTTGTCAAATCCGGTCCCTGCAAGAGATGCTGGTTCAGCGATGTTCCTTGAAAGCTTGCCCCACAGTCGAAGACAACACGTAACTTTTGCTTGACTGGATGTCTCACTCCATGATGAGGCAAATACCATGTTCGTCCCTCCAGTGACTTACATTCAGCATCGTTCAGTTTGATCGCGTAACCCTTTTTTAGGATATCATCCATATATGCAACATATTCTTCGTAAAACTTGACATCTCTGGTGAATCTTTTCTGTAAGTTCAGCGCACGTTGCACTGCGACTTCTCTGTTGCTTGGCAAGCACAGCGCCTTGCTTCTCACTGGAAGACAAATACTATAATGGCCATCCTCCAGTTTTGCAGACTGAGACACCATGTTCAGAAACTGACGATCTTCCTTGGACATTTCAAGATTTTCGTCTTGTCCCGCATCAGGAAAGTCTTACTTAAACTGTAGCTGCCAGAGCTCTTCCAACCTGGCTACTGATATCCTATTCACAGTCACTTGTGCCAATCTGTTTCTCCCACTCATGTCGCCTCCACTCCTAAGTGGTCCATTTACTGTCCAACCTAATATTGTTCTCACTGCGTAGGGTCCATTGTCCACGCTGTTTACCACCTTAAGCGGTTCCATGGTTTTGGGAACATTCACTCCTATGAGTAATCCAACATCTGCTTGGATAGTGGGAAGTTTCACTTCCGTCAGGTGTTACCACCTGTCAACATCCTCCTGGCATGGGATATTGTTTTTACTTACAGGAATGTGGTCTTGTGCATACACCTCTGAAAGTTTAATAAACTGGCTACCATCCAGACTACTGACTTCCAGTCCAGTCACAATGCAGGTGTTCACAACAGATTCATTTCCCATCGTTCGGAGTGAGATTTTCGTAATTCGTCCGTTCAGGTTCAGTTGTTTTATCAGTGACTCTGTCATAAAGGTGGCTGAGCTGCCTTGATCCAAGAATTCATATGTTGTTACTGTCTTGGTTCCTTTCTGGGCCTTGACACGTACTGGAACGATTGGAAGAATACAATCTTCCTTACCGGCCCCAGTCATGCTGAAAGTTGCTGTTGTTTGTACAAGAGCACTTGATACGAACTGTTGAGCCGCCCCCCTTGCTGTTTCTTCTTGTGAGTCCCTATTGGTGATGTGCAGCAGGGTAGGATGCAGTCGAGAGCATTTGCAGCTGCTACTCATGTGACCATGTTTCAAACAGGCAAAACACAGTCCTATGCTCCTTAAAAACTCAATCTTGTCCTTATGAGGCTTGTCCTTGAGCTTTCCGCAGATTTGGAGGTTGTGTTGCTCTCCCTTGCAATAAACACAAGGTTTGCTGCTTGAAGCAGCATTGCAATTATTATTTTTACGGTTTTCTCGTACAGTATAAGCTAAACATGAATTAGCTATGACTGAAGTATAAGTCTTACAGTTTTTAGTATCTGATTTTTTTTCACAGGAGTGCAAAATGTGGGAATTCTGCATTGTGGTCCGAATGATAATAAGAAGAGTCTGGTGAGGAATTCCACTTTCCACCAGTGCTGCGGTCACCACCAGTATGACAACAGGACTCATTGCTGCTGTGTGAATGAAGGTGTTCTGGAGGTACAACCGAAGCATTCATCTTGCTGTGCAAAGGAGTCAGCTAACCCTGAAGGTCAGAAATGGTCAAATGCAGTCTCATGCATATCTTACAAATCTATTTAAGATTTAACTCTTAGCTTCATATTTTCTATTAAAATGTAATGACAAATGATGAGTTAATGGCAATTATTTTGGTTTAGTTTAGTTTTCCACTTCAAAAGGCTTTGTGCTTTATCTTTACAGGTTTTCAACAACTGGTAAGATACATACTGCAATAAAATATCATTCTTTTACTTTTTTGTGCAAATATATGAATGTTTGCCTTTATGTTTTATATTTCTCAGACACATGAGCTCCAACACTTTTGGTAAGTAAATGGGTTTTACTATAACAATTTTTACTATAATGTCATATGTAGACAAATGTAAATTTAATCTAGTCAAGATTAACTATCATGCATTCAGGCTTTGTAGGAAATGTTCTACTCTAATTTGAGTTTATTTACAGTTGTGCTCAACAGTGTACATAGACTCATCACTGGCATGAATATCATAGTAAATTTGTGCTTAAATTATTTCTTTGAACTGCTCTTTTTCATGAGAGACTATACAGCACACACCTTTAATAATTTCAAAAACAATGGGTGCACAATTTTGAAATGATTTTTGATCTTCTGTAATCCCCACAGTGCCAAAAGTCTAAATACACCCCAACTAAGTTAAATGTCCCTTAGTAAGTCGCACCTAAACCACATACTTTTGGTAGCCATGAGCAAGCTTTTGGCATAAATTTGATCACTCTTCTTGACAGAATTGGTTAATTAGGGGTTAGTTAATTGAAATTTGTTGGTTTATAGACACACAATTGGCTTTAAGCCTGGTCCACCAATTTCTTTCAGTTGGATTGAGGTCACAGATTTAATCTTTACTGAATGAAATCCGAGTACACGCAGTAAAGTGTGATGCTATCCAGTAGCCGGTAAAAATAAATATACCTGTTAATACTTTCTGTTCTGCTCTGTGGTAGTGTACCAGTGATATGGAGTGGTTTTTGTGTTTATTTTGGCTGTGTTTGTCTATCCACAGCACTGAACCAAACACACATCTCTGTGGGTCGACATGTTACAATCCAAAGACGCATCGTTGCTGTGAGAGACACCAAAAGCCTTTTTGGTTCTGCGCCTCAGGTATTACCGTCTCCATAGCTGTTTCTTTGAGTGAGTGTGTGCCAGGGAAAGTTTTCAAGAACTCTGCATAGTCCTGCAAAAACAAAAACAAAACTAAGAACACTCTTAAAGCTTCCCTGCAGATGTTCTATCTATCATTGATCATTGTATGTGACATTGCATCATCCCATGGTTTTTATGTGGGCCTGTAGAGTGAGTTGAATCAGATAAGGAACAGCCCACGCTCCAAGAAAGCAGTTAGAGCTGAGTGAGCAGTTTAAACATGTTTATCTTACGTGCAACCGTGTAAAAACAAAAACTTATTTGCAGCATAAATTTCCCCTAAAGGGAACATTGCATCATTTGCTTTTGTGACACCATCTCATTTTGGAAAATCCCTAGAATAGAAAACTATAAAGAGATAAAATAACAAGCTTAACAGGTTCTATTGACAAGATGTTGACAAGAACTTTCATCTAGGATGATGAAACTATATTATATTATACTGTAACCTGTTTGCTCATTGTGAAGTCAATACCAAAAAACCCTTTTCCAAATGTTTAGGTGAGGGGCATGTTTCCCACTGTGCTGCATCCTCTTGTCTTTTTACACAACTTGTAAGAAATTAGGAGATCAAATAGCCTTTGAAGTCGCATGTTTTCACAGTCTCATGTTTCAAGTGCTAGCCAGTTTTTTGTCTCTTTAGTTTTCCACAAAGTGCCAGATGTTTTTATTGGGTGGCAGATCCTGAGGGAAGCATCAGTTTATCAGCCATGCTTTTATGATAGTTACAGACTGAAAAGAATGCAATCTTATCTGCACGTGTTCCTCCAAAGCATGTTCATTATTAATGGTGCTTTCAAGTTACCCTGGCCCTATGCCTCTATAATGGTACCCGTAAATAACGTTTTATTGGTCCGTATTTAGCTTGGATGATGTTGGCAGCTGAACGTGTGATTCATCAGTCCAGAGAACAGTTTTCCAGTTAGCCTTATTCTATCTAAAAATAAGCTCAGGCCCAGATAACAGTATAACTAAGGAAAGATCATGGCTATGGGTCGAATAAAATTATTTCTGTTTGATTCAGTAATTCATCCAACACATTGTCATCTATACATGAACTCTTTATGTGAAGTCTTCCTACTAACAGCCATGCTTTAGAACTTTAAGGGTTCCTTTTACAACAATGTGATTAGTCACTTGCAGCAATAGTCCTGACAGAACGTTGATATGTTGTTATGCAAGTCAATAAGGTACTGCATAATACACAGTCTTTTCTCACTTGACCTTCCATATGGACCTCATGCCTGTATGGTGATTTAAAAAAAAAACCCAACTATAATTATTATAGTGTGTTTAGTGTCAGGAAAGAGTCAGAGTCATCATGGGGTTGAAACGTACCCCAGCTGCAAGGCTCTGTTTTCCAACCAGAGGCAGGATGAGCCCCTGAACAGCTGATCAGTCTGCAGACTAGGACCCAGCACTTTCTTCTTGTGAGGCAACCATGTCAAGCGCTGCACTACAATGACTGACCCTGAACTTTAGTTCAACTACTGAGTTGTTGTAATTTAACTGTAACCGCCAACACTGTTATAAATCCATCAAATCAAATCTGCCACAGAGACAGTTTTAGGCCTTAAGTTAAATGGCTTTTGCCCAAAAAGAGGGACTGTTTTAAAAGAAGTTCACAAAGAAGTTCACATTGACATTCTTATCTTGGGTGTGTAAATAACTCTGACAGTTAGAAAGTTAGACAAAGACTTTTTTTTTCTAAGGGTTCCCTGAAGACTTTAAGTATTTTTTTTAATCAAACTTTCAGACAGTGAAGTGTGTCTTTATTTTTCCAGACAGTACATCTTGCCAAGATCAAAATCATGGAAAATATAAGCTGCGCGGAAGGGTGGTTCACTTACAAATAAAAACTTTTTTTTCTCCCTACATAGAAAAAGATTTCATTGTTCATATTAGCAAAAGGTTAAATTGCTATGGGAAAATGGTCTTGATATTTTCCCCCAGACCACACAATTGAAAGAGCTTCCATCTTTTTGAACCACCCTATGAAAAACATTAAAGCTTTGCAATGAATAAAAAGGGATAACTCAGGATTATCTTTGAATCCAAAAAAGGATGTGCAGCAGCTGGTTTGTTCAAAATCTTGGCATCTATATCAGTTACTGTACTCCACAAAAGACGTTTTTTTTTTTTAAAATCACCATATCTTAATCACCATAAGGCATTAACTTCTGAGAGTTTACACTCCCTTCATGTCAAGTATTCCAGTGTGGAGAATTAAAGCTCTAAGCCCGGAGGTGGAGGGTTTTAAACATGTGGTTTGGTCTTTCCATAATATGTGAGCTGTTCAGAAATGTCTGGTATGCTTAACAGCCCACATCAGGGTGTGTAGTGTTAACCTTTATCCTTTTTTTTTGCATTTTCCTGCACTAGTTGAGCACTCAAAACACTTTCTACTATAAATCCCTTTCACCCAGTCACTTACATGTAGGACTAAGCACTTTTATCTAACATTCAGACACACTCACACTACCGTGTATGCATCAGTGGTAACTCAGTATCTTGTTCACTATCTTGCCCAATGAAATGCATAGTGGGGACAGCTCTTCTACCAACCTAGCCCCAGATGCCTCCTACAAAGACTTGGAAACCAACCGAATTCCTTTATTTTATAGTCAGTATTTTGCAAAGGAGGGAGAATAAAGCAACTTGTGTGTAACAAAGTTACACACAAGACATCATTAATCGCAACATGTTTTATTTTTACTGCAACTACTATCTCTTCTTTCCACCTAACCCCAACCCACCCCAACCCTCACACCTATCTGTTTAGGTCAAAGCAAGGCCAGGGTGTATGACCCACGTATAGAAGTCTGCTGTGATGGATCCGTATTTCGATGCAAGCCGTGGCTAGATCAAGTAATGTACAAATTGTTTTTTGGGTTTTTCTTTTCCTTTTCTGGGCCTGCCCAGCTGTTTGTGTTTTTTAATCAGTGTAAAGTGCAAAGCTCAACAGTTTTAATCTCCTTTTCTGTAGGAAAATGAAATCAAGCTTTCAAATTATGGCTAAAGCCTAAAGCACTGTTTCCTTAAAAAAACAAAAGGGAAAAACATATTAATGGCATTTTGGCGAGATTTTTCATTAAAGTTTTTGTTATTAAAAATGAAGGGCCTCATGCTGCAATGTTCAGTTTTACACAAATAACTGACAGCAATGGTACCTAGTGATCCCAGACAAAAAAGGTTGTTTTTGTGCAGCTTCGATGAGAGAGCTTAGAGCTCCACCCCGCTCCTCTTATACAGTAACTGAGGGTGTTTTTCAATCTGATGTTTAAACTCGTCTAGCGGTGTTGGTTTTGGTTACCACTACTGCAAAAGGTCCATAAATCTGGTAAGACAAAAAAAAATTAGATATGTTATGTGTGGAAATGAGACCTGTGTAATGTTTGAATTGTTTCAACTTTTTGTGTTTTTCCTGATTTTTGCATTTCATCTGTAAAAACTCATAAATTTATGTGTTCATCCATGTGCATTTAAATGTGCAAATAAAAGGGTTTGGCTGTTTGTGCATTGTTGAGCAATTTACTGCATTATTTCTGATTCTTCAAGTGCTGTGGAGTGACTGCGTATTGCTCAGCATAACGTGGAGTTCTCTGTTGTAATGACACCTTGTACGAGGGCAGAGATGATGGAGAGGAATGTTCAGAGATGTGTATTCCTTACAATCCGGCTAAAGGGACTATATGTTGTTCTCAGTTTTATGGCAGCCCGGGACAACACTGCTGTGGGACGGAAATTTACCGGCCTCGTACTGAGATCTGCTGCAATGGACACAGGTGATTGTGTGCGTGTGTGTGTGAGTGAGTGTGTTTGCGTTGCTGCTTTACATTGCTGAGAAAGTCCAGTGAAAAATTAGTTCTTTAACTTTGTTGTTTTAATCAGTTGGAATATAACGCTAGTTGGAATTTTGTCAGACAGGGTGGCCGAAAGTATGGAAACATTTTTTATATGTAGTCTGTCTCTTGAGTGAAAACAGAAACCGTCTGAGAAAGGCAGACGTTCTTTTTTCCCCTTGGAAAATGCGCTGAACTACTGTGCCAAGGAATCTCTCAAACAGCCTGTCTGGGTCTTTTATTGGGTTTGGTGCTAACTGTTAGTTGTTACACCCTGTCTGGTCATGACTTATGTCTTTCAGTGACTGATTTTTTTATTTTTTTTATGTGGACACTAACAGAGAGATGAAGCTGTAGCTCTAATGATGTTCTACTTTTAATTCCCAGCCTGTGTAAAGACTGTGGTAAAGACATTATCTTTCAAGCTGGCATCCAGCAGTGAACATGAGAACTCTAACTCAGCCTGTTAGGAGCATGTTTCTTCATGTCGCTGTCCATATTTAATTATAATTAGTACCTCTGTTTTCCACCCATACAAATCAGAACATGTGTGATTTGTTTAATTACTTTACATTGCTGATGAAAACTGGAATTTCCTCCTTTTTTTTAGAATCAGTATGGGAACACGGGAGCATGGGAACAACTTATTCTGTCTCTTCTGTGAGAACGAAGGGATTAAAAAAACATCTGCATGGCACAATCCATTTAAACAGACATGGTGTCTGAGATAGGAAGACACATAATTACCGGAGCAGAAATTCAGCTTCATCTGTTTCCTCTTAACTTACTGTGCCAAACCTCTCTTTGTCAGCCTGTCTGAGTCCCTGACTCTGACTGCCATTTGAAATTTTTATGTTTAAAAACCCTGTCTGTGTGCATGACTCATCTCCTGGGATGCCTTTTTGTTTTCAGTCGGATTTCTCAGAACCCTCCAGCTGTGACGTAATAACCCTATTCACCACACTACTGTGTTGCCCTTACCGTTATTTCATCATTCAGTATTTCTCATATGGGTTGAAAGAAGTATTGATGTATAAAATATCACGTTCAGATCTCAGTTTCTGTTTTATGGTTAGTTCCAGATCAGCTGAACTCGTTGAATTGTGGCTGTTTTCAGCTACAGTAGCTGTACAGTAACAGCAACACTGGGTATAAATGCATTCTGTGTAGACTCTGAGTGTTGAAATTGCTCTGATAGTGTGTTTCTTTCACTTCACCCTGTGTAAACACTGTTTTGAAGCAGAGAGGAAGTTATCTTTCAGGCTGACTTCAAGCAACATACATAAGCAGTGATCTAAGTGGGGTAGTACTTATATATTGTCTTTCTACTCAAGCAAACACTCAAAGCACTTACTTCTATAAGCATCATTCACTTAAATATAGACATTCATACAGCTCATTTATGAGCCTAAGTACTTTGTACTAATATTCGGAGTGTAACAGCAGCAACTTGGGGTTCACTTAGCCTCTTATGAGCATACTTCTTTATGTCACTGTACTTAATTTAATTCTAACTGCTACCTCTGTTTTCCACTCAGACACCCCAAATCAGAAAACCTTCACTGCTGTGGGGTCAAAGCCTACAACATTAAAGACCCACAGATGAAGTGCTGTGCAGGAACACTGTACAATCTGACATCATTAGACAAGCATGGAGGGGACGCTCAGTGCTGCGGATCCATCCTGCAAAAGCCACAGGTAGATTTATTAATGGTGTTATCTGAGGATCTGTTGTTTGTGCATCTATTCATGTCTTACACTGTATTATATCATTGTCACGGTTCGCTTGAGGACTCACACGCAGGACTCAGAGGCACAGTTGGTATTTATTACAGTTCCACCAGGTGTATATACAATTAGTGCAGGGGTAGTGCTATATACAAAGCAGTGACAGGGAAAAGGCTCCGGGGAAATCCAGGTAGGGAAAAGACACTTGCTCCTCTTCTGACTCTCTCCTATCGTGACCAGTCTCTCTCCAAACACTCACAAAAAAACAGGAATCCACTCGGGGAATGCAGGGTCGGGTCCAGGGGATCTATGTACAGAAGGAAACACACGTTAGAGGTTTTGCGCAGGGAAGAACTTGCTCAGAGCTGGGCTGCACTGACGCGAGTCACACGCAAAGATCCAGCAATGAGTAGAAGCCACTCCCTGGCTTAAATGCTGGCTGCACTGATGAGGCCCAGGTGTTTCCTCTTCAGAGGGGCGTGGGCCAAGGGCATGAATCCACCATGAGTTCCGCCCTGGCGAGAGAGCGAGAGAGAGAGCAAGAGAGAGAACAAGAGAGAGAGAGAACGCTACTAGTCAGCGGCCTGCTGATCCCCTGGCCGTGACAATCATAAGATCTTATAACATAAAACAGTTGCGAAGTTGGAGTAGTTATTGTTAATATCAGGCTCAGTGAGCTCCTCTAAGCAGTTTTCTCTAAGGCCATAGTGAAATCTATGTTTGAACTGCACTCTGGATCTATTTACTGTATATCTGACAGTCAGAATAACTTAAGTCAAATCCATTCTTCGTTCCCATGTGCAAAAAATATAGCTAAATTCAGCCAACGTACCAAAATTACTGACTGAACTTAATGTTGTGGCCTCACTGGTTGCAAACGATTATGCTTTCATTAACCATAATGAATTATATATCTTTTCAAAACCAGGATATTTGCTGCTCAAGCCAGGAAAAAGAGGTCCTTTACTCTGTCAAGACAGGATTTGGATGCTGTGGTCACCTCTATTACAACACCAGCCTGTGCTCATGCTGTGCGGAGAGGCTGAGAAGAATCCATGAACCAGGAAAGGATCAGAGAAACATGATGCATGGTCTGTTGTGTCTGCTTAAATGTCCTCTCACAAAGTTAAACTTCATTTTGTGTCATTTTGACTTCATAGCACAGTTGAGGTAATGCGTTTGACCAATAATATGCCTGTAATGTTCTTTTTTTAGGATCCAGACTTCTATCTTTGAATAATCTAAACACAAGTGATCTCTGCAAAGAAAGTAAGATATCATCTATAATTTTCAATATTGGAACAAATGTTGTTCTTAAAATTTTTTATGGGTTTTTAATGTAATGTACTTGTGTATCTCTTTATTTAGTGTACATTGGGACTGTGGAAAGTGTGTCTGTGAAGAGCGTTGTGTTCAGGAATGTGCTATGGGTTCATGGGAAATATTCCAACGTGACAGCTCTGCCTTTGCATCACATCTTGGACATAGATGATCACTGCAAATCACCTAAACTGTTTCTTGGGAAGACCTACATCTTTAACAACGTTAATATTTTCACTGATTTCAACCATGACTCTGTTCTTCAGTCGCTCCATTTCATTTTTTATAAATGTTCATCTTAGATCACCACTGTCTGATCTATGTATGGTCAGTTATTAGCTATTCCCTTGTTTTTGTCTTAGAACAAGTACTTAATTTTTATTTACTCAGTGCTGGTTTTCTTACTCTAAAATAGTGCTACACTAAGAGTAATGCATAGGGGTTTTTTATCCTCAGAAGAATGTACTGTTAAAGTACTCATTACAGGGATGTTCTCTTACATGGTCTATTAACAATATAACACTGAACCTTAGAAATGCCCATTAATTTGTAAAACTCTACCCTAAAAGGAAAGACCATTGAAGCTTAACATTTGGGCACTTTGCTGGTGTAAGCATAAAATCAAAGAACCAGCCATATTTCTATCACACATTTTATTTTTACATTAGTTATTGTTGTGCAAGCACACATGAAAATGTTTTAAAATGTGATCTTTTTAATCTTTTTGTTACCTAAATAATTGAAGAACATGTAACTCAATTGAATTAATTCATTAACTGAAATATGTTTACTCAATAATGCATTATAGAAAAAATTAACTTGATTAGGGATTGCATTACTTTTCAACTGTTTAAATTTAAAAAATCCAGAATTAGTTATTAGTGATATTACTTACAAGTTGCTATCAGTAATGCATTAAATGTTCAACGCTCATTTCCATCCAAACCATGTTGCTCTGTTTTTGAACGCATCCCAAAATGTGTGCTCGGTAATTACTACTGTTACACAGCTAATTAGTGCACAGTGTTGTTAACTTATACATGCAGTAATGCAATATGACCATTATCTTTCAAAGTCTTAAAAAGCTAAAGTAGTAACTAGGATATCCAAGCTAGTGTTGGTTTGAAATTAACAGTAGCTAACACCTTAGCTATCAGTGTAACAGGAAGCAAGGCATGCAAGAATGTTAGCATACAGCTTAACGGTCACATAAGCTAAACTGCTATCAGCTAATATTGTTTGTCATTTGAAATTTTTGTGACTGTTATTTCTATGCCTCTTTTTTGCACTGAACTAAATTGTAAATGGCAACTATTTGCACTTTTTGAACCATACAATTGAATGTATAAATGTACTGTAAAGCATGATTTATTTGAAAGATAAAGCTTGTAACTGTCAAATGGTTAGTTGACAATACCATTATTATAAGCACCCCAGTTCTCACTGATCCCTCTAAAAATGCAATATTTCTGTTTCTTTGTAAGTACCTACTTTTAATCACCTTGACCCAAGTTATTTTTATATATGTGACTTTCGGGAAGATGTTTGGCATTTATTGTACTGTGTCTTTACTAAATTGGTAAGAACATACCTTTAAGCTACTAACAGGACAAGCTCATGATATACAGTATATATATTATATATTATATTGCATGTTTATATTTAATATTTAATAGCACCTCCTGTATTATTAAGTTTTAAATAAATAAGAAGATAAGAATAATTGAATGTGTGTGTGATTTTTTTTATTACTTTTATTATTTATTATTTTATTTATTACTTTATTACTTTTTATTACATAACAATTTATTGGACTATATATACATAACTATTACTACATTTTATATACACATTGTTTATTTGTATATTCGTAGATATTCAACAGAATTAGATAATAAATCAATACTCTGTGCTTATTTTTCTTACTTTACTTTACGGATACCCATATGGATACCACATACCCAAAACATACTAGGGAGTGCATAATTTTTTCATTTTTTGGTTTGTTTGTTTTTTTGCTCTTTTTAAAATTCTTTATAAAACACAATGTCATCGGATTTGATTTAAGGTCCAGATTTTTCCTTGGGATTTAATGTTGCAGTCACATGCTGCTGTTCAACCATTTAGAAACATCTCATTATATTTAATACATTACACTGGGTTATATGTTGTAGATGTACATCTTGTGGCTCGAGCATGCTCCCCTCCAGCTACAGGACTTTACAGGACTACCTGGAGACCTTCACTCTGTCTGTCCTTTTCTACTCTAAGTGGTGTGTAGTGAATGTGACAGTGACCAAAACCACCTGAGTTCTTCCTAACCGGAAACCCTGGTAGACGAATGAAGAACAGGCTCTGATCAGAACTCGAAACACAGCCTTCAGGCTGGGGGACAGTTCTCTGGAGAGCACTGCCAGAGCCAACCCGAGGAGGGGCATCAAACAAGCCAAGGAGACCTCCAGGAGAAGGATTAAGGGCTTCCAGACAGACAACCACCGCCAAGTGTAGAGAGGCAGTCAAGCCCTCACCAACTTCAAAGGCCAGAGCCCCCCAACCCCCGACAGCAGCCTTTCTCGTGAAAACCAGGACCAAGACAGGTGACGCCTTTGCACCATGCCCACCACCGGTTTGACCTGCTGCCCTTCGGTCTGTGCCTAGGGTCAATCAGGTCCCACACCTCTAGACTCACTCCAATATCCTACTCGTGTTGTAGTTTTATAAACATCTCTCACTACCTAGCCTTGTTTACCAGTTTGCTTGGTTTTTGACAGCCGTGTACTTAACTTGTCTGTGTCCTCCTTTCTCCAGAGAGTCTGAAGGAAAGGTCAGCCTCATTCTTACCTTCTTTTTCTCCACTCTGTCACATCCTTTTAGACTCCGATTGAAACCTCTATTCCACAGGTGTCAAACTCCAGGCCTCAAGGGCCCCTGTCCTGCAGGTTTTATATGTGTCCTTGATCCAACGCAGGGGATTTAAATGGCTAAATTACCTCCCCAACATGTCTTGAAGTTCTCCAGAAACCTGGTAATGAACTAATCATTTGATTCAGGTGTGTTCACCCAGGGTGTTATCTAAAACCTGCAGGACACCGCCCTCGAGGCCTGGAGTTCGACACCCCTGCTCTATTCTGTCAAAAGAGAGGGGAGCTGTTGATTCCTGTTTAACACTTAACTGAAGCATATATATCTGATATTCTAGCCCCCATAAACTCTTTACAGACACTTAGCAGAGAATTCACCTTTTTACCATTGAAGACATACCTGTTGACAGACCAGGGTTTTTTAAAGCCTGTGGGCAACACTCAGCCTCTTAACCCTTTCACTCTGGTCCGCGTGCAGTCACTGTAAACAATAAAAGATAACTGAAAACTATTTCATGCTATGCAGGGTGTGATGCTTTTATTTTGAAGTTTTGACTTTTATTTATGTATGGATGCATGCAAGTGAATCCTTCAAAGTTATGTCGTGTTTGTCACTGAAGAAACAACAGTAGCTTTGAGCTCACATCAGTTTCCTGTTACAATCACTTCATGACATAATGCATGCAGGATTTGTGACCGAGCACAACTTTATAACAAGCATTACTCATTCGCAGATGCAAACAGTGAGAGGTTTCATAAACATTCAAGCACACAGAATGAAACTGCTAACATGACATGATGACAAGACAAGACTGGCAAAAACACTGTAAGACGATTCATGTGAAAATGCCTTACTGCTGATTTCCACCAGCTTGACATTTACTGACATTTGTGACCCTTTGGAAAAAATTATAGCCAACCCCTGTTCTAAATGATGCAGGCTACTGTATATTTTACATGACACAAAAACAAGACTGGCAAAAACACTGTTTGTAAGATAATTCATGTGAAAATGCCTAACTGCTGATTTCCACTAGCTCAACATTTATTTAAAAAACACAGATGTGTCTTTATATGAAACCTGCATATATAATACAAAAATGTTACAGCACCCTTTAAAAATCTGGGAACAATTTAAAATAAAGTTAATATTTAAAAACTTAATCATGTACTTTAGAAATCAGAATATAAGACTGACTTTTTTGGCTTCATCACACAACCACATAATACATAACATGAAAGCGATATGCTTATCCTTTCTTTTCGATTATTCTTGTCACATTGGAAGGTATGCAAGTGAACAGTATTTGAAAGTGATGTCTTTAAGAAACAGGGAAAAAATACAGCAAAGTGCTGACAGTGGACTACAGAGATGGATCTGGGCCTCCAGTTGATCATATACTGTACACCAAAGCCCCATCAGAAACGATATCAGTGGAAGGGTGTCGATTTATGTTTGCACTATGTTAAACAGACCGTTGCATCTATTTCCCATTTTGCTGGCAAAATATGAAGAAGCGTGGGAGGCTTGTGACCTTTGCTGAGAATGATGTATGGAGTCATTTTTGAAACAATAAACAACCTCTCCCTATCTTCTGATCTTGTGTGTTTTTTCTAACAATGACTATGTGGAAGGGAATTTAAAATGCTCAAAGTCGAGGAAACACGTTGCAGCTGGCACTCAATCAGCCTTTACATGTGATTCTTTCCCGTTAAGCCCACAATTCCCACTGGAATATGGTGCAAATAAAAATGTACTGTGCACAACAGGGAAAACACCACTAACAGCATACTGGCAGCTTTAAGGGACACACCAAAAATACCTGACATGCCACTGAAGTGAGAGAATACTTTTTTTAGTATTTGGAGGTGGCCTCATGTTCACATTTACAAAACACAGAAGCGGTTTCTTTTACAGAAAGAAAAGGGGAAAAATATTAAAGTGGAAGCACAGAGAGTTTAGAGAAAAGCAAAAACTAGTAGAACACATATTGTCCAGTTTATAAGTGTGTTTATGACAACTGGAAGACAGCAGGTTCATTCGGTATTTTTGTGGCTCACAACGGGGAGTGAAGGTGGATCACTGAGATGCACAGATGTAAGATACAGTTAAAGCCACTTATAGACTCAGAAGCAAGTGTTACCAACATATTATCAACTGGAGAAACTGTTCTCTAAGTAGTGAGGATGTGGACTGATAAAATAATGTACAAATATTACTTGTTTTATTGCTGTTGCTTATTACCTCAAATTGCTGTAAAGCATTCATGGAAGGAAATCAGTCTCCACCCTTTACACATGACAATGAAGAAAGGTATGCCGCCTGGAACCTTTAAGATGGCACTCAGGAACACCATTGGGGGAAAACAAGGGCGAGACAAACTTGTCTCGGTGTGATGAAACCCTGTGAATGTGTCGAATCTTTCCAGTGAATTACTTCGCCAAGTCTGCTGGTATTGCTCATGTACAGCAGCCCTCCTGTGTGTGGGCTACATACTAGAGATGGCACGATACCACTTTTTTATGTCCGATACCGATATCATAAATTTGGATATCTGCCGATACCGATATGAATCCGATATAGTGTTTTTTAATCGACAAAACTGTTTTTTTAAATATCTTGCTGCATTTTGTATAAGTTCATACTCAAGTTTAAAACAACAACTACACTAAAGCTATTCTGTTATACCTGTATGCAAAAAAAAAATTTCATAGTTCAGCAATACTGATCAATCTAATAAACTCAAACCTACACCATCCTCCCTATTCTGGTATTTTAAAGAGTACTTAGCGTAAATATTAAGCAACCTAACTAATAGGGTTCCAACTCCCAGCAACAACAAAAATAAATAAATAAAAAATAGGGAACCACCCCTCACGCTCCACCTCATGATGCTTAATCGACGTAATCAACCTTAATTTGATGCAGTGTGAAAAAAAATGCACAGAAATCAATTCTTTTTCAAGAAATATTAAATAGATTCAACATCTTTCTTCAACAAAATTGCAGACTGCACAGATGGTACCTTCCCAAAGGAAAAAGTACTATAGCTTACTAGGGTATTTATATTAGACTTAATAGTCACTATATACAGTAATTGACTTCTATTCATTTTACATCAAATTAAAACTTTGGGTGTCAGATAATTATTTATTAAAAGCTAGACATTTTAAATGAGAATAAGAAAGAAAAGTATGTCTTTGTGCCCCCTTTTCCCTGTTAATGCCCTATCGGCCCCCCTGGCTAAACTTTGCTAGATCCGCCCCTGCACAGTTACCAGCCGTCAGCTACGTAGAAAAGGATCCTGGTGTAGAAAGTAGTGATGGGATTTCCGGCTCTTTTTAGAGATTCGGCTCTTTCGGTTCGGCTCACTAAAAAGAGCCGGCTCTTTCGGCTCCGAACCGGCTCTTCAGGTTGTTTTGTTGCTTTAATTAATTTATTATTAACAATAATATAAAATTATGCACAAAAGGAATTACTAACATAAAAACAAGTGGTTTTATTTATATATGTTTATATATAAATATATGCGGTGGCCCCTAGAGACAAAACACGTACAAACTCCAAAACACATTTCTAGCATGAACTGAACTTCCAAAGCCGAGCTACTAGATCACTTAAATTACACAATTGAAAGCATGTGTGTATTGTTTGTGTATTTATACACAGGCACTCATATATATATTCAAATAATTTAAAAAAAAGTTCATTTATCTGTTATTACCACACACCAAATCCGGTCGTTGGTACTTGCTGGCTTGTGTAGCCACAAGATAACAAAGGCTCAACACTGCGCCCAGCATCCTGGAGCACTTCTGTTGTCTTTTGTACGTGTTTTGAGTTTTTATGTGCTACTGAGTTTTTACGTGCTTCGGAGTTTGTACGTGTTTTTACGTGTTTTGGAGTTTTTACGTGTTTTGGAGTTTGTACGTGTTTTTACGTGTTTTGGAGTTTGTACATGCTTCAGAGTTCGTACGTGATTTGAAGTTTGTATGTGCTTTGTCTCTAGGGGCCACCGTAAATATACTTTTATTTATTCACTCCACATAAAATGTAATAAATAAATCATATAATACAAAAATCAACTATTCACATTTCAAGTTTTAACTATTTAAATTTTCAGCTTTTTCCTTTCACAAATTTAAAGTGAAAAGAACACAAAACACTGCAAACCACAACACAATTAAATATAAATTATAATATGAAAACTAAAAGAACATGCATATTCTCTGTCATATGGACCTGCATGAATAAACTTTCTCAATCCTTTATCATCTGCAACTGAAAATAGTTGTGGATGATTACTATACCTTTCTAATGTTGTTGTCCCTGCCTCTCTTTCTCTCTCTCTGGCTCTGTTCCTGTGCTACTGAGTGTAACTACCGCCCCTCCCCCCTCTGCCCAGCATAAAGCACAAGGCTCGCGTGCAGAGTGAAGCGGAAAAAAAGTGCGAGAGAGAGGCTGAGAGAAAGAAAGAAAAAAAGAAAACCCACGTGACGGCTCGCGATAAGGAGCCGGCTCGCGTCGTTCACGTCAAAGAGCCGGCTCTAAGAGCCATTTCGTTCGCGAACGACCCATCACTAGTAGAAAGTAATATTAAATAAATTCTAACAACAGCTTATCAAGCTTAAACGTGCTGCTGTTGTTCAGCCGCTGGTTTCCTCTTTCTGGTGCAAAGTGGGCCAAAAACAAACAAGAGAGACGGACTCCCGACAGAAAAGCCGATCAGCTGATCATTAAGCAGTTTCATGATTGAAATAGCAGCAAGAAGAGGCAGTCGCTTGTTAAGCTTAAGGCAGGAATGCTTTACAAACATTCAGAGATGGACTTACACACTTGCTTTACTTCTCTCGGGAATAACTTTGTCGGAGATGAAATGTTGCTAGCGAAGCTCCAAATGCTATCCAGACCACAGGTCCCTCATGCCACAGCCGCTCTATCACGTGATGCATACTGTTCCGACGTGCTAACGTTCTAAGGTGAGTTACAGCGTGTTGCAAGTTTTGTGAGGTGCTTTCGTGATAATTAATAGATCGGATTACATTTTTTATTTTTCTCCGATATCCGATCCAGTAATTTAGGTCAGTATCGGACCGATACCGATACGTAATATCGGATCGGTCCATCTCTACTATATACCAGTGAAAATGTAAACATAATGGTCCTAAATTGATAGCACCCACAAAGTTATACTAATGTGGTAAACTTTAGAGAGGGGGTCAGGAAATGAACCTATCCGGTTGTTCAGTCTGATGTCACTAGCCGTGTCTGGACCTAAACTCCACTGCAGGTCCATATATCAAACGATCACTATGGCATTACTAAGAGTTGAAAAACTGTCTAAAGTCTTTCATCTTTAATAAAATGATCAGCGTTCTGCTCTACCAGGTGTAACAATTGAGTTTAACATCCAGGCATCCATGAAAACGGAATTTATGACATTTAATGGAGTTAGAAGTTAGCAGGAAGTTAGCTCGCTAGCTTCTATCTAAATACAATATAGCATGTCCTGGTTTTGATTTTGGAAACAAATTAAAACGTACAGCTCTGTTATCACTTCCAGCATAAATGAAGACAGAAAACTAAACAGCAGTGACGTTTGTAGGGTTACTGAAGTTGGGCTAGCTGGTATATAATGATGTGCTACGTGACCGCTAGCAACACAGCTATGTTAGCATAATATAAACAAGCTAACTTTTTTTCCACTCGATAAAAGTTAACGTGAGTGTTCTCGGTGGTCAGGAACAAATGTAATCACATGGCAGGATGCTGTAAAAGGACCAAACTTCAGCCAGGAGAACAACTGAGATAATCCATCCACAATACGAGGTTAGTCATTCATATACTGCTTCATGGGCTGGGCTGTAGTTACATCCTAAGGTTTTAAAAACTGAGCTTAAATAAATGATTAGCGGTAATAAAAGCCGAGGGAGGTCAACAGTGATCACTGACTGTTTTAGGAGCTTTTTGAGATTAAATAGAAGAAAATACATAACATTAAACATGTTAACAACACAAAAGCCATATTAAACGCAGACTACTTTAGGCCCGGAAGTAGGATTCGTCGTGTCATCACTGAACAACCGGATTGACAAACATTTCCGTAAGATATGTTTTTCCATTCCATTTATAGACTTCCTATAAATGGAATGGCAGTGGTATCTCCCAGTGTGTACAAAATCTTAATGCCACTGGGGAAGTTCAGAGATGTGCAACTCCCACAGCAATTTTTCTTTTATAACAACTTCCCTTTTTACTGAATGCAATGACTTCATGGTGTAATACATCTGGGATTTTGGGGGGCGAAGGACAAATTTTATACAGGACACAACTGTTTTTATAAGCCTTAACCAGGAGTATTAAATATGACTCATTTTGGCTCCCGCATCAATGATCCGTTGCCACTCCTTCCTTCCTTCCTTCCTCCTGTCCGTTGCATTGTGCCAGTTTTTTTTTCTTGATTAACTCGGAGATGGAGATGTGGGTGGAATTTATGGCCTTTGTTTGGTGGTGTTTGCTGTCCTAAAGAAAAATGTATTTTATGGAGTAATTAAATATTGCTATCATAAAAAGACATGAATATAAGTGATAGAGGTGTTTAGGGAGGCTCTGCATGTTCGATTTGGCAGATGTTTCCTGCCAGTAAAAAGGTTCTCTGTTCAAACCTTGTAATTGGATGATGCTTTTAGGTTCTTGTGCAAGATCCTTTCAACTACTCAGGTTTTCTCCCACACAGTATTAGCACAAGACTATGTGAACTGGACAGGCAACTAACTCTGATAGGGGGGATTTGGCTCAAGTTACTTTGCTATTCCATAAAAAATAAAAAACATAATTAAACAGTGAGTGCATTCATACTGTCACTTATGTGAAACTATTCTTGCACTCACACACACTACAGCTACAAAACAAGTTATAAACAAAAATGTGCAGCAAAACTCATTAAAGTTACATTTTAAAGCGCACTGGAAGAGTCAGTCCTGTGATTAAAAACCCCATACACCGGACAACAAATTTAAAGGTAGATATCAGTAGAGTTCAGTAAATGTAGTTCAGTTTTCTTACCTATCTGCTTGAGGTGAAAATGAGGGAGGATGGAGAGCGCTGGAGGAGGATGAGAAAGATATAAGGGAAAACATACATGCACAAATGTTATATACTTTTGAAAGAGATAGTTGTGATTTTTAAATGGACACTAACTTATAACGCATGCTATGTATGTGGCCAGCCTTTAGCCACACAAATATAAAATGTTATTAGGCAGAACACTGATGTCCATCTTAGCCACTGTATTCAAGATTGCAAGACAACAAGGCGGCTTTCACAAACGTTGTCAGCTCCTATGTCTTTTTAATATATTCATTCTAAGTTTATGGGAACACATCAAGTTGTTGGAAATGTAATTGCACACTAATTAAGGTATATTTATGAGTACAGCATTCTTTTTATTTCTATTAAATGACTTCAGGTACTTACTTTACCTTTAACTCCTTTCTGATATTTATTGTGAATTTGTTATTATATGGCATATATTCTATATAAGATAAACAAGACCAATGTATTTACTGCTCCAGTATTTACTATGACATCAACATCATAGAATGGTTGACCCATTCAGAAATACATCACTTCTGTTTTTCCCAGAATTTATAATGGTAAATATAGCGCTTTACTAGTCCCTAAGGACCCCAAAGCGCTTTACATATCCAGTCATCCACCCATTCACACACACTGGTGATGGCAAGCTACATTGTAGCCACAGCCACCCTGGGGCGCACTGACAGAGGCGAGGCTGCCGGACACTAGCGCCACCGGGCCCTCTGACCACCACCAGTAGGCAACAGGTGAAGTGTCTTGCCCAAGGACACAACGACCGAGACTGTCCAAGCCGGGGCTCGAACCGGCAACCTTCCGATTACAAGGCGAACGCCCAACTCTTGAGCCACGATCGCCAAGTCTGCTGGTATTGCTCAGCTAATGAGTTCATTGCTTGGGTAAGACCATGGGGAAATTACACAGGATGGGTGTTGCATGAGCAGGTAGCAAGTACTATTTTAAAGCTTTCAAAGTTTATTTTCTAACTTCTTTTTTTCTTTCTTTTTCTTTATTATAATTTATATTATTATATTATTTGCCTATTCATCTCTTTCTCACAAATATTTTTTTGTATTTAGGGTTTTTCCATCTAAAATATTTGTGTTTAATATTAATGTATTTATTTTTTTAAACTTTCATGAAGAAAAAGAAAGGATGACCAGTACTTTGGTCAACACAAAAACTGGAATGGGTCAAACTGACCCTTAACACAATTAGAAGGTGTATTATGTGTAGTGTATTATGACAGATGTTTAAATGTCACTGAGGCAAAAGGATATGAAGTCACAGACAAAGGTTAAAAGCTTCCTTCTTCGGTCAGAGTAAAATCCAGCCATAAATTAGTCAAAAATAAACAAAAGGAAGGACAAGGAAGGCAACTTCCTCTGGTACTGAGCAGAGCAATCTTGTCATAGTTCAAGGAAACACTTGGGAGCTTGGGAGCATTTCTTTTGTGTGTGTGTGTGTGTGTGTGTGTGTGTGTGTGTGTGTGTGTGTGTGTGTGTGAGTAGAGTCTGGCTAGTACACTGTCAAATCTTATTACATTATTATACAATATTACAGACCAGAAATACATACAGACAAAGTCATAAGCACGCTAAATCATTTCACAGTGGTTGCAACATAGTCTTCTCTGAGAGAGAGCACTCAGTACAGTGGGCTTAGAAATAGCACCATGGGGGTGCCACTTTTTCAGGGTGCTGAACTCTAGCCAGCGAACACTGAAGTGGATGTGTGATAATATGCTAAACTACATGCTAATAAAACTGTCTTTCTGACTCTAAATCACTGGTAATTAGGGCTGGGCGATATGACCCAAAATTCATATCTCGATATTTTTTAGCTGGATGGCGATATAAGATATATATCTCGATATATTTTTTTAAAGTCATAAAGTAAGAACAAAAAGAGAGTTCTTAGTCAAAGCTGTGTCCCAGATGTCACACAGGCACTTTTATTAACATAGAGCAGATGTACATAAAATTTACTCAAAAATAAATTATGAGCATTTATTAAATAATAATGCTCCATAAATAAAAGAAAACAATGTTGTTTTTGTGCATAACAAAAAGCTCACAATTGTGCAGTCAAAATGTAAACTAAAAGACGCTGAGCACAATAACAAAGACAGATTTCACAGCTGCTCTGTTCCCAACTTGTACTGCGTGACTGACAGCCTGGAGTTTGAAATCCGCTTCGCAACCACGTCTCTTAACAGGTGCCATTTATGGTCCTTATACACAGTAAGGTAATATTACGTTGAAGCACAGTACGTATCACTCCGCGAGGCTCAGCCGTAATCCTCCGACAATCCATCAAGCGGTGCAGCTCCGTAGCTTATCAAAGTCGTACTAAAGCATTTTTTGACAGATTGCTGAGCGCCGTGTTTCACATAAAATCGGTTCGCGGCCATCAAGCACAACCAGAATTCATACATAAGGCGCGCTGTCAACTTTTGAGAAAATGAAAGGATTTTAGTCCGTGCAGCCCCTCTGGGCTGCATGGCGTTAGCGTGGTTAGCTCGTTAGCGTGGTTAGCTAGCTAACACGTTGACGTCGTCCAGCCCCACACACGGGGCGATGCGCAGTAACTCGTTAACGGAGATTTGCCTTGTCCATCTTGTCGCTTCCTGCAGGTGAAGCGATGGGGGAGGAGGGGGAGTTGTGTTCAGTGAAGGAGAGGCGAGGCCGAGTAACGTTGCGTAAAGACGAAAGTGGACGAAAGAGAGGCAAACTTGTGGCTCCACAAGTATAATTATAACGTAACATAGACTATATCGATATAAAGGATATTGTCACATCTTATATCTCGTATAAAAATATATCGATATTTTTTAAAAAACTCGATATATCGCCCAGCTCTACTGGTAATGGTTTTTATTGGAGGTGAAACTCTGCATAAACAGCATTTACAAACAGTTTCCATTTCAGGCCACAGCATGTGCTCCTGGTGTTTTTGGCAAATGCCTTTGTGATGAAGCTAAAGTCAAAACTATATGCTATAGAATCAGAGACATATGCCAACCAGGGAATAGAGAACTGCTCGTGACTGTTTAGCATTGCTCCTTCACAGCATGAAAGTTCTGGATTTCTACCTAGGTTCTACCTAAGGTTGCATGGTTTTCCTTGCATTGTCTCGCTCAGTCCAAAGATATGTATGTTAGATTAAATTCTGATTCCAAATTGCCCATAGGTGTATGTGAAAGGTAAATAGAGAGTGAAAGTATATGGAATAACTCAGTTGGTGAATAATCTGTGAAATGTTTATTGCTTTGAGTTTTCAGTTAGTCCATATACAATGCAGTCCATATACCTTTAAAGCAGGTGTCAAACATAAGGCCTGGGGTCCAGAGTCAGCACAGCAAAGACTCCAATCCATCTTTGGAAAATATGAATGACGGCATAAATTTAGACTTTTTAACTGTTTTTTCCTTCAGATTTACAGCCTGCCCTACTGATAAAGAACTCCCCACAAGAATTCATGCTACAAAAACATAACTAGTAATAGATAAACATTTAAATAATGCTTATCCTGTTATTTTTCACCAGTTGCCTTAGAGTTTAACTTGCTTCCGATTTTTATCCTCTCATATCTATTTCCTTATGTATGTATGACTAATGACGCTATGCTTACAATTATGGGTAAAAAGCTGCTTTCATCCGGTCGTTAAGTGATGACGTGACGAATCCTACTTGCGGGCCTAAAGTAGTCTGCGTTTAGTCAAGTCAAGGCTGACCAAAGTGCTGTACAATAAAATACAAATATAAAATAGAATAAAACACAAGTACATAAAACACCTCACTGATAGTTAAACCTTGCTAAAAGCCAATGAGAAGAGGTGAGTTTTAAGAGCAGTTTTAAAAGTTACTAGGCTTGTGGAGAATCTGATGTGAGGAGGTAAACTGTTCCACAGTCTGGGTGCAGCCACAGCAAAAGCCCTCTCTCCCCTAGTCTTTAATCTGTACCTGGGAACATCTAAAAGCATCAGGTCTGCTGACCTCAAAGATCTCCTGGGGCGGTAAATGCTAAGAAGCTCTGCCAGGTAAGGAGGTGCAGTACCGTTAAGAACCTTAAAAACCAGCAGTAAAATTTTAAAATCAATCCTAAAAGCAACTGGGAGCCAGTGGAGAGAGCAGAGGACCGGAGTGATGTGGTCTCTCTTTTTGGAGTTTAATATGGCTTTTGTGTTGTTAACATGTTTAATGTTATGTATTTTCTTCTATTTAATCTCAAAAAGCTCCTAAAACAGTCAGTGATCACTGTTGACCTCCCTCGGCTTTTATTACCGCTAATCATTTATTTAAGCTCAGTTTTTAAAACCTTAGGATGTAACTACAGCCCAGCCCATGAAGCAGTATATGAATGACTAACCTCGTATTGTGGATGGATTATCTCAGTTGTTCTCCTGGCTGAAGTTTGGTCCTTTTACAGCATCCTGCCATGTGATTACATTTGTTCCTGACCACCGAGAACACTCACGTTAACTTTTATCGAGTGGAAAAAAAGTTAGCTTGTTTATATTATGCTAACATAGCTGTGTCGCTAGCGGTCACGTAGCACATCATTATATACCAGCTAGCCCAACTTCAGTAACCCTACAAACGTCACTGCTGTTTAGTTTTCTGTCTTCATTTATGCTGGAAGTGATAACAGAGCTGTACGTTTTAATTTGTTTCCAAAATCAAAACCAGGACATGCTATATTGTATTTAGATAGAAGCTAGCGAGCTAACTTCCTGCTAACTTCTAACTCCATTAAATGTCATAAATTCCGTTTTCATGGATGCCTGGATGTTAAACTCAATTGTTACACCCGGTATATGGACCTGCAGCGGAGTTTAGGCCCAGACACGGCTAGTGACGTCAGACTTAACGACCGGATTGAGGGAGGCTCTGCATGTTTGATTTGGCAGATGTTAATACCAAGCCACCCTTCCTAACACAAAACCAAAGGAACTCTCAGGGATTGTATGTGTGCCTGGAAAATGACCCCAATGCTGTTCCAGTAAACGAATAATTATATGACGGTAAAGCAGAATGAGTCAAAGCACACCTGCCACAACTTGAATCCCAATTTCATCCCTGGGCTTCTTCTAAGATTAACAATCAATCACTGAAGTATATGCTACCCAAGGTTAGCCATGTCACAGTTCAGTGACCAAAAAGTAAGTTTCCCCTAACCACGGAAATCCACATTTCTGCTGCTGTTTATAGATCTTCTCACTAGTTCCTGGCTTATAGAAATTTAAAATGTCTTCTGACTTCCAGGAAGTTGATTCTGTTTATCTGGACAAATTATTATCAGTGGGAGAAACATTTAGTCACTCATCTTCACTCAGCTGACTTCCTCAATCTCACCTCAGCCTTATAACCATTATAAAATGACCAAAATTAGCACCACTGAGCATGAGAACCATTAGGAGATTTTCAGAAACCACAAGCCGCAGGCATATAAAGGTAGGCCTTTATACCCAGAGAAGAATCAAGCAGGCTTTTGTAGTGTTCAAATTTTTCAGAAGGGAGTACAGGAAAAAGTATCTATCATTTAAAAATATTTAATTTTCTTCAGCAGTTGAAATTACTAGTTACAGTGTTGGACCTTTCTGTGAGTTCAGGCCATACAGTTTTTATACTGCGAGAATACCAAATGATGTCTGTCTTCTTCCAGAACTTATCCTGATGTCTCCATTCGACCTCCTCTTCGCCCACATCCGCTCCTCGTCGACCTCCTATCTGCACCTGCATCACAAAGACACACACGAAAACACTTCAAACTTCTGCAGCCAATGCTTAAGCGCAGTAATATCTGACTCTCCAGACTTGATTTTAGCTCCATTGTAACTGAAATTTTATAGCGGGCATCCATCAGAACACATATCGCATTCCAATTCAGTTTTCTTTATTTCATTAAAACTTTAAATAATGAAGCCCTTCTGTAAAAGTGAATTTATTCTAACAGTAGCCCACTGTTGGAAAGAAAGCACATTTGGCTTCTTTCATGCTCCACTTAGTTGCACATCAGTGGACAGGGTCTTTGAGAGAAAGAGTTTCTGCTAAAGCTGCTTTGACAAGCTACACCTCACAAATTCATTTGGAATTAACTTATCCAAGTAGTTTTATTGCCTAAAAAGGGAGCAAAAGTAAAATTCTCCTAAATTACTCATGCTAACATTCCACAAAATAAATAACACTTCAATGTACAGCATAATCTCTCAACAGCCAGTACAGACTCTCATGCTAATAGTTGAAGAGAGTTTAAGTTGTATGAGTGTGTTTTTAAACAGCATTCTATCTATTCCAGACATACTCACAGTCTGCCAGATGACTAGATAATAAACTATTGCATTTCAGCTATACCAGGGGACAAACCAGACACAGTTATAATGGATGAAGGCTTATTCTAAATTATGTAAATGATAAAATGATTCTGAAAGTGGTCCAGTGTTAAAAAAAAAAACCTCTCTATGAATGCGCACACACCATAGGGTCAACAGCAGTCATCTCTACACAACTCTCCTCAGAGTTCCAGTTTACTGGTATTGAGACCTAATAAACAGTCTAAATACTTTGGTAGGAATTTAAATGGGCAGCCTAAACCACATGCAACTAAATGAAAACAGTTCTGAACTAGCGGATCAAAATTCCTCAGTGGTTCAAAGTTCAAACAGTACTTTGCAGATACTGAGTGTTTGTTTGACCCCAAATCATATTGCTAGCCATAAAGAATTCACTGATGATAGAGATTTTATCTTTTTTCAACAGATTAAATTAAACCTCGTGCACTTAATGTAAAATGCAAAATCTATAATTGTTCTGTAACAGTGACTAGTACTTACAATACTCATGGTCCTGAGTTTTCAACTCAATGTGTAGTTCTTTTTTAATTTTGTTATCTTCGAATGATTTGTAAGGGCTCTTTATGGCTTTGTGTGCTCAGATCTTAGCTTCAGTTCCGGATGACTTGAAGTTTATTTAATTAAATTCCTTTTGTGGTCCCATTCTTCTTAGTTTAATTAGTCAAGTTAAAAAATATTTTCCTGTTCTGGTCAGTTGTGGTTGAGCCAAGCGTCTAGTCTGCATCTTAGTCTATTTCCTGTTTTATTTTGACAGCTTGTGTCCTGTGTTCAGTTTTGCTTCTTCCTGTGTCATTATGTCTTTTCATCCCAGCTATGTTACCCGTGTGTTTCCACTTCCCTCGTCATACCGTTTCCCTTTCGTCATTGGTGGGTACGTTCCATGATCCACCTTTCCTTTGTTAAAGTGTTTAGTGTTTTGTCATGGTCCCTGTGTATCTCAGGCCGGCCCCACGAGGCTACATTTATTTATTGTAATACTGCTCTCCCTCATGCCTGGGCAGATCTCACTGCGGGCCTCCACCTTTGGCCCACGCACCAAAGGTGCGTCTCGCTTTCGTTCACTTCCATCTCAGCTGTGTTGTCTGCATTTGGGTCCTCACTTAAAACATATGATCTGCCGCCAGTAATCATGACACAGCTGGGAAAAGTTGGTTTAGTCATTTTTGTTCAAAGCACATCATGTAAGCCAGCGGTCCCCAACCCCCAGGCCATGGACCAGTACTGGAAGGGATAACAGGACTAATTACTGCCGTCAGCTGATCCCATGTGTAAATAATGCAGCTTTCCATTTGTCCAAAAAAAACCCAAAAAAAAACCAAGCAAAACAAAAAGGGTTACTTTCTTTTGTTTGACATATTCTCATGATGAAAAATAACTGTAGTAACTGTAAGAAAATAACTGTTTCCTAACAGTCATGTTTATGTGCGATAAACACCCACTCAGTAGACATAATTCAGCTCCACACTCATTAGTTGTGATTTCCTGCCTGAGGAAACCATTGCTGAGACAGCACACATTTCCTGAAGTTGTGATCAAGAACCGCTAAGAGGTCTCCAGAAACCACAGACCATTGGATGTAGGCCATCGACTTTGCTCAAAGCCTGCTGGCAGAACTGATCTGCAAAGTCTGCCAGCAGAGTCATTTAGGGCCAAATGACAATTAAATTCTCTAAATTCTCTATTCTCTCTCATTACAATTTTAATGAATAAAGTCGTACTGTAAAAGGGATTTTGTTCTAAAATTACCTCACTGTTGAATAAATACATCATTTTTGCCATTATTCACTATCATGCAGACCAATGGAAAAGGTCTTTGAGAGACACAAAGGTGAGGTGGTAAAGTTGTTGTCTGGTGACAAGCTACTCCTCAGCTACACGCCAGGATACATCCCAAATAGACCTATCCAAGTAGTTTTAGTGACTAAATGATGTAGAACAATGTAAAAACAAAAAACAAAAAAAAAAACGTAGACTAACAGAACGGCACACAAAAAACAATACAGCAAGAGTAAAATTCTCATAAAAACCCACATTATCAACAGCATTACTAATTCTGCCATATGCAACTAATTCATCGACAGACAGGCCAGACTCTGTCATGCTGATATATGGGGCCAGCTTAATGCAATACAAAATGTCCTCATCAGATACCTCGCATCTCATGACACGCCACAGTTCATTATTACTGTGTAAGGCACTGGGCCTGCTGGTATCTCACAGTTTACTACACAGCAGCCATCACTACAATTTCCTTCACAGAGTAGCTCTGGGGAAAATGTCAATCAAATTAGGAGGTATCCACAAGCAAGGAAATTCCATAATTCCAGTTGTTGTTGTTTTGAATTACGTCTGTTCTCTATTATTATTTTAACATTTAAAAAAAACCCATACTGTCTGTTTGTTAGCCACTAGTCATCCACTTCAAGACTGGGTATACATGTTTAACTTCTCATTATCACCAAAACAGAAATAACTAATCAGGCCATCACAGCAACTCAGCCCATGCACAAGTGGTCAAGACCCATAGTATACCACTCCTCTCAGGTAAGAAAAGGAATCTGAGCCTATAATTCACTTACCTAAATTGGACAGTAAAAGATTACAGAAACATTGCCTGGGCTTGTTTTTTCCCCCCACAGATGTGTGGGTGTTTTTTCTCTCTGTTTTCTAAATGCTTATAACTGTCAATCACCCATTAACACCCAGATGGAGGCATGGGAAACAATACCGGGTTTAGTTTCTTTCCCAAATACTAAACTGGTGAACAACCCACTCTACCTTCCGAGTTAGAGCCAGGGGATGTGCAGTGGATGTGCCCCACACCTTATAGGTGCCGGACACCCAGAGAAGAGGAGATATGAAAAGGATTTGTTTTGAATACAAATAAATATTTAAAGTTCTAAATGCTATCTTTATTTACCACAACCCCCAATCACCAGACATCAAGACCTATATCTGTTTTATGATCAAAGTAAAAAGAAACTCAAGGCTCATAATTTGTTTTGATTTCTCATTTCCCAAAAGAAATGAGATGACAAACATTGCTTAGATAGCAGGCATATTCACAAAATTGCGAGTGAGAACTACCAAGAAGTCTCCAGACACTATAAGCCGTGGGAGGTAGGCCATGAATGGTCAGAGATGCTTATGATGAAGTCCTACTGTATAAAGCGAATTTACTCTAACAGTATCCCACTGTTGGAAAGAAAACACATTTCTGCCTTCTTCCATGCTCCACTTCCTTACACATCAGTGGACAGGGTTTTCACCAGATCCTCCCAAATTCATTTGAATTAACCTATCCAAGTAGTTTTGTCTAAAAAATGAGGGATGAGTAAAATTCTCCTCAATTACTCATGCCAACATTTTTTGACAAATACCCAGACCAGACTCTCACGGTAATAGCTGGAGACACTTTAGGTCGTGTGGGTGTGTTTTTAAACAGGATTCTATCCATTCCAGACATATTGAACTATGCCGTTTCAACTGTACCAGGAAACAGACCAGACAGTTTACTAAACACATTCACTAAAAATCTAACTTGAAAAGATTTAATGAGCCATTAAGACACCGACACAGCTAAAACATGAACATAACCATGCTGCAAGGATGCTGATTGGTCTGAACCAAAAGCACACAGCTGGACCCCTGAAAAAATGGATCACCCTCTGATTACAGCCTCACAAATCTCACAAGAATGTTTCTGTCTGCCATAGTAAGGGCTTCAGCACCCAACAATCTGATTTTTGTACAGCTACTTTTCATTTCATTTTAGTCACAGGCCACAACTAACAACAACTAATGGTTGATGGATGCATTGCTGTGACATATTTTTCTATTGGTGTGAAACTACTGTTGTGTTGGAATCTATCATATATGTGGGATGCTTATAATTAGATTTTTATGGTTGTTGTTTTTTCCAGGGAGCTTTGTTGTTAACTGAGCTGTCAGTTCAAGATCATCCTCACTGAAGATCTCCCAGTTAATTTACCTCCATTATGTCAAACACCTAAATATTTATAGATGAGGGAGTGGTGCTATTCTCCTTTGATGAGTCAGTGTAGTTAAGAAAAGGGTAAATAACCAAATCCCTGCTACTCTAATAACAAGAAGACCAGTGGTTGTATTTTGATGTGATATTGTTAGGGTAACACAGGGTGTCACACAATCTGGCATCTATAACTGGGTATAAAATACAAAAAAAAAAAAGGCTGAGTGTTAGGATTGGTAGTGTTGGTTGCAGATGATTGCTTTCTTTTATCCATTAGTTCTTGGAACTTAATCTTTCATGTCTAAAACTTCACGAAGAGATGAATACTGAGTCACTCTCAGTGTTGTGACAGGCTAGCTTTAGCTGGTGGGTAGGCAATCCTAGAGCAATGTTTCCCTCTGCTGGAGTATTTGTAAATCACATTAAAATGTTCCTCACTGATGTTCACATAGAAATTACACTATATCCTTCTGAGAAGCGAGGAAAAAATAATCTTCCCATTAAACCTTTTTTGGAATTTCCTTCCCCTTTGGAGTTAAAAGAGGCCACCCAAACACCTGAGATATCAATGGAAAGTCGAGGATTTCCTCTATGTCATACATCAGGACCTAAGAGGGTAGCTCAAATAAGTCAAAAGATACAGACCAAAAACAAATGTCCATTACAGAGGACATAAAAAAATAAGCTGTTTCTCAGGAGGATATACTCTGTATCAGAATGCTGAAACTACAGTTTTACTGGACTGCTTATGCCTCACCAAAAACAGCTATTATTGCTAAACCTTTTTCCTGTGGTTTTGTTGGAAAACACCGTGAAAACTGTAAGCCAAACTGCGTGAAAAACCAAATTGACACTTGAAATTGCTCCATCCACTTACTAGAAAGAAAGTGCTATACGCTGGACCAGTGGATGTTTCAAGCAAAACTATATGAGCATGGTGACAAATGAATTTCAAAGAGATGTATTCAAAATAGCACACTGCTTCACACTTTTGAAAGAAGTGCTGCCTTCATAGGACTAATCAGAAGCAGGAAACGACAGAGAATGTACAGGATCAAGGTCACATCATGTTCTCATCACTCACCATAAACAAGCTGCTGGGGAGTTTATGAGGAATCAAAGTGAGACAAAACACCTCCTCTAAAGGATCCTGGTGCAGTTGTGTGGCTTGCACTCAAGTCTGATTACTGTGTTCACAAACAAACTACACTGAAGTGGAAAATTAAACCAGAGCTCAATTTAAACAGACTAAACAGCCCAGCTATGAAAACGCGCTGCTCCTATTCTAGGAGGAGATGGTGGAGGAAGAAGTCCAAGGAGACAATTAGTGTCAGAAGAAATTCACTCCACTCTTATTGGCCATCTTCACAAACTTCAGAGAGTACTTCTTCTGAGAGACAACCACATGGTGGAGACAAAGGTTGTTAATAGAGCCTCATTAGAGGGAGTTTGTGAATATGGTCATCACCAACAAGATGAGAGATTCAAAGGAGAACACTTGAAACCCAGCACATATTTAAGTGGATAAATACTGTCAGATGTTCTAGGAATTGAGGAATTGGGAGCATGAAATAGTTTAAAATGTCTTGGTATGCTGATGCATTAAGAGTTCCTTTCACTGGAACTAAGGGTCCAAGCCCAGCAGCATTCAGCCCCACACCATATTCACACCGTATCAAACTCTACACTTGGCACATTAAATGTCATGGTTCGGCCGTGTGGCAGGCAGAACTGGACCAAAACGCAGGACTCGGAGACAAGGGTGAACTAAAAGAGGCAGCCGTATTGCGTTGTAGCTGAAAACTCCATTAAATAAACTTGCAAAAATAAAACCTAAACTAGAACCTGGAAACGAATAACTGAACACTGAGAAGCTAGAAACTAGGCTCACCGCCACAGGGCGCACTGAAGAAAAAACCACACAGCATTATGAGGGCACAACACTGACAGAAAGAAACACGGGGCTTAAATACACTGAAGGATAACGAGGGGATGAGACACAGCAGGAGAGCACAGCAGAGAGTAAGCAAACATAATAAGACAAGCAAAATTAGATACACTGCACACAGGAGAGTGACTATCAAAATAAAGCAGGAAACATGGCACAATTCACAAAGACACAGACTAGACACTGAGACATGAAACATGACAGACCTGGACACAGAGGAAACATGAAACACAGAGACAAAAAGGTAACCAAACATGGAACACTGGGAAGGTACAGAAGCAAGAAGCTAGAAGTATAAAACATAACATCAAGAGAACTAAAGCCAGGAATAGCAAATAAGAAATACAAATTAAACAGATACAAAACACTGGGTTAGCGACCAAGGACTGTGACAATACAGTCATGTATCACTCAGCCATGGAAACATATTCCATGAAGCTTTCTGCGCACTGTTCTTGAGCTAATCTGAAGGCCACATGAAGTTTGGAGGTCTAATGATTGACTCTGCAGAAAGTTGGTGACCTTTGTCATTATGTACCTCAAAATCTGCTGATCCCTATGGGCTCAAAATGTGGTCATAAATATTTTGTACTTGTAAAAAAGATTTGTATGTGTAAAAAAGATTTGTGTGTGCGTAAAAAAGATTTGTATGTGTAAAAAGAATTTGCGTGTGCGTAAAAAAGATTTGTATGTGTAAAAAAGATTTGTGTGTGTAAAAAGAATTTGCGTGTGCGTAAAAAAGATTTGTATGTGTAAAAAAGATTTGTGTGTGCGTAAAAAAGATTTGTATGTGTAAAAAAGATTTGTGTGTGCGTAAAAAAGATTTGTATGTGTAAAAAAGATTTGTGTGTGCGTAAAAAAGATTTGTATGTGTAAAAAGAATTTGTGTGTGCGTAAAAAAGATTTGTATGTGTAAAAAAGATTTGTGTGTGCGTAAAAAAGATTTGTATGTGTAAAAAAGATTTGTGTGTGGACTTAGAAAAAAAACCCTGCAAGTTACAAGTATGGATTTTTGACCCTATTTTTCTTCCCTTCATCTGATTGGTCAATGTCATGTCAATCACAAATGTAACAATCCAATCAGAGAACAGATGGGTTTGGCTGTCGAGGGGCGCTTTTTTTGAACTGCAGGTCTTTGAAGGGAATAAATGCCCTTTTACATGCCAACCCAGCGTTTTCCTTCATCACCACGAAGGAAAACAGTCTGTGGTTGTCCGAGTTTGGTGATTTTTATGTCACAGGTCTACGTGTTTAATACAGGGACTTCCACAGCCTTTTCAACAGCGTTGCGGACCGCGGGGTGGGGGCGGGCAGTGTTTTGGAAATGACAGTCTTCATTACAAAGCTTTCTTCGTTATGAATTAGCATACATGTTTTTATTGAACATTTGAAGAACTAGCAAAAAAAACAAACTATTGTAGAGGACATAAAGTCAGAGATAGAAAAGACAAGGAGCAGGTGCATCTAGTACAGGTAGAGCAGCTGCAAAAACCCACAGAGCCCAGCAGCCAGCGTAACAAATTCTGGATCCTTTGCTTTTAGTTAGCAGTTAGCATTAGCAGCGTATCCTGCATCCGATGTGAAAGGACTTTTATGCTGCGCACTGTGACTCACAGTAATGGTCCTGGGTCAGCCCTGACTTTGTGTTAAACTAATCCTAAAGTAATAATGTTATTTCTAACCACTGATATACCACAACTTTTTCCTTTCAACAGCTACTGAAAGTTAGGGGACCTAGCTGCTATCGGATATTTATATAGCGATCCTCCAGCTTCAAACGGTATCACCCTTCAAGGACCTGCAGTTCAAAAAAGCGCCCCTCTGACAGCCTAACCCATCTGTTCTCTGATTGGATTGTTACATGTGTGATTGACATGACATTGACCAATCAGATGAAGGGTAGAAAAATAGGGTCAAAAATCCGTACTTGTAACTTGCAGGGTTTTTTTTTCTAAGTCCACACACAAATCTTTTTTACACATACAAATCTTTTTTACGCACACACAAATCTTTTTTACACATACAAATCTTTTTTACGCACACACAAATCTTTTTTACACATACAAATCTTTTTTACGCACACACAAATTCTTTTTACACATACAAATCTTTTTTACACATACAAATCTTTTTTACGCACACACAAATTCTTTTTACACATACAAATCTTTTTTACGCACACACAAATCTTTTTTACACATACAAATCTTTTTTACGCACACACAAATTCTTTTTACACATACAAATCTTTTTTACGCACACACAAATCTTTTTTACACATACAAATCTTTTTTACGCACACACAAATTCTTTTTACACATACAAATCTTTTTTACGCACACACAAATCTTTTTTACACATACAAATCTTTTTTACAAGTACAAAATATTTATGACCACATTTTGAGCCCATAGGGATCCCACTCTGTGTTATGGCATTTGTGGCTTACTTGCGGTCCTTCGATTTGGGCACTGCCACCGAGACAAAGTCATAACAGAGAAATAATTCCTCTGGTTTTGGATTTTTGATGTTTGCTGTTCAAGACAACTTTTCAATACTCAGTACACCATCCAGTCTGCAGTCTGTTTCAACTTGCAACTGCTGAATAATCCTAGTCCATCAGTAGCGGTTTTTGATACGGGCGACACAGGCGACACAGGCGGTTGCCCGGGGCGGCATCATGGTGGGGGGCGGCATCACGGGCATCGGCATAAAATTAAAAATAAAAAAAAGAATTACTCTTACTTATGCTGCCCCGACATCATGCCAGCGCATATCGGGAATGGCATAGGCACCGACTGGTTTTCTATCGTCCATTAGCTGGGAGTAAGGGCGCCCTCCGTTTGCAAGGTGCGCCTGCTGCTTGCGACACAGGGAGGAGAGGGCGGGGCGGCGGCGGATTCTCTGGCTGGCTGGAGCAGCATCTGACAACCAACTCGCAAAATAAAATAAAATTAAAACAAACCAACAAACATGAAAACACCAGACATTATAATACAGACTTATAATTTGCACCGATGTTTTTTCGAAATTCTATACACGAAAAGTGAGCGCGAGAGCCCTCGGTGCGCCTGCTCGCTGATGAAGTCAAAGTAAACTTTATTGTCATCTCCGCTACATACAGTCCAATATACAGAGAGACGAGACGACGTGGCTCCAGTTACAGCAGTGCAAGTAAACAAACAATGAATATAAGAAGAGTAAGAAAATAAATATACACTTTAAGACACGTGGTAAAGGGATCAATAACAATTTATAATTTGCAGTTTGATGATTTAAAGTCTCACACACAACCCGTCGAAAGGGGAGGGGGGGGGGGGGCTGCTTCTTCCAAATAGAGCACATTTCATTCATAATGTTGTAAATCCAAGCCCATTATGTATTATTATGTGTTCATGATTTGGACCCTGGGTTGTGCAAAATCCCAGAAATAAACCCTAGACAAATCGAATCTGTGAACTAAGGTGTAAGTCTATTAGGTTATGTTGTGGTATCCTCGGGTTGGGGGATGGGTGTTCATACTGGAGTGCAAAATTAAAACCAATGGAAGATGGACAAGAAAAGTTCAAAGCCATCAGGTGCTCAGTTTAGAAAAAAGAGAAAAGAAGAGGAGGAGAAACGAGCAAAAGATACAGGTAAGCAGATGTGTCATTGGATAATGGCAGGTCATCCTGAAACAATCAAAATCAGAATCAAAATACTTTATTAATCCCTAAGGAAATAATGTCGGGGGGGTGCCAGAGGGAGTGTTCGCCCAGGGCGCCAAACAGGCTAGGACCGCCACTGAGTCCATCCTTAGTCCATCCGAATCTCTGAAGCTCCCGCAGATTTAATAACCTTCTGGCATGAGTTTACCACACAGATTTTCAATAGGATTCAAGTGAGGTCTTTGCGCAGGTCACTCCATAACGTTCACTTTGATCTCCAGGAGGTAGTTCTCCACCAGAAACAACATATTTTTGGATCATTGGCAGACAGACTGGAAGGCAAAGTGACAACCAAACAGTTTACTGCAGATTCTTTAAGGTTGTCTTTCAAAATTTTCACATATCCTTCTTTCTTCATGATTCCAAGTTCTACACGCACTGAAGCATCCCCACATCATAATACTCCCACCACCAGGTTTCACTGTAGCAATGGTGTTCTTTGGGTTGAATGCATCTTCATCTTTCTTCAAAGATAAGCAACACCTTTATGGCCATAGAGTTCTAGTTTCGTCTCATCTGATCAAAAGATGTATTTCTAGCATGCGTAATCTTTCTCCAGGTTATCCTTAACATACTTCAGTCTAGCTTGAAGATGTCTCTTCTGCAGAAGTGGAATTTTTCTTGGTCTGCAACCTCAGATTCCATTTCTGTGCAACACATATTTAGATGGATACATATTGTCAGGCATGAGAAAAACTGTAATTGGTAATTGGGAAAAAAAAACAGGTTTTAAAATGGGAACATCACTGTCTTTGTCTTTGTTATTGTCGTCGGCAGATAGTCTGAATTATGGAACATTTGTTACTGAATCACTGTCAGTACATTTATAGAAAGATATTCATAATCTTTAAATTGTGCATTGTGGTTTAAGCGATTGATTTCTTTTAGACTGTTCTCGATGTTTGTTTTGAAGGAAGGAAGGTTCAGGGCTGAAGCAATCAGCATCATGGGCTCATCCGGTTAGAATAAGAAAAAGCAGCCATCTAATTCAGAATTATTCTCAGGGTTCTCCTTTTATTCTCAAATAAATAAGGCAAAGAAGGAAGGAAACAAAGACACACATGGACTGCCACAGCTCAGCTGCCGCCCCGTGTGGAAGTGAAGAAAGAGTGAGCCAAAAGTGAATGCAGTCCTTATATAATGTGTGACATATAATGTGTGACAGGTGAGTGCAATCGAGGACAAGCACCACACCCAATCAAAGGTGAGAGAACTAAACAAGGTGCATCTGGTGAAGTGAGTGGGTGTGCTGGGATGTGCTAAAAGGTGGGTCTCTACAACAATGTTACTAAGTCATTCATTTGTGTGTTGGAAGTTTTTCTGGGGTCTTCAGACACACTAATACTTTTGTCCAATTTGTATATGCGATTTGATTTGATCAAGAATCTTGGACAAGAGAAAAAGACATTTTGGAAGGTGTTCTGAAGACCTATTTTGGATTTGAGATCATGTTTTGGAGTATTTTGTCCCAGGACAAGTCTAATTTCAACCACAAATGTCTATTTTAGTATTTTTTGCACGAATGGTTTTTAAATTAATGAGCGGTACAGAAATTGCCCTGTAATTTTAAAATGGCCCATTAGTATTGTGTTCAGTATGATCACTGGAACACTCTTTTCTCCCATAGACTGTTTATGAGACGTGGTAATGGGGCTAGTATCTTTGCGCGGTTTGATTTTGTAAAGCAGCAAAAATTGTGGTTTGCTCTTTGTTAAGTGTCAAATAATTATTAGGCGATAAACAGTGAATGATTACCGCAACAGAACGAGCTTTTTAATGCTCGTGTATTTCCATTTTGACAGTGGATTCAGTGGGACTAAAACGTACAAGACAGCGGCGGAGGGATACACGGCTGTCAAACTGTGGTACAGCACGTCGCTGGTTTAGGTTTCCGGGCAACTCTGCTGCAACAGAAGGATACTGTCTACACAGATTTCCCGAAGCATTTCTTATACTTAAAGTCCTGTTTTATTTTATTGTTCTATTTGAGTAAGTGATCCCTAAGTAAATAAAATACAAGTCATTTAACTGAGCTTTTTTTCATCTTCACGGAGCTTGAAAAGTCAACGGGACGATGGTAAGTGTAAGCTAGCTAACGTAAGCTAGCTAGCCTTAGCTATGAATCGTTTAAATCGTAATGTCCTCATGCGACACTTTAATGCGTAATATAATCGTAAATGCATACGGTCTGAAGCAATAAAGCATATTCCGGCTTCCCTTCACAATGGCATTTATAATATTGGCAAACTGCAGAAAAATCCCACACCTGACGTGCATACAACGCTCTTTTTTTCATCATTTTATCGTCTATATATCGCAATTTTCGATCGGTGGTTTTATGTGTGCTTAACAGCTGACGAGATAGAAGAGAAGAGAAACGTTTTATTTATTAGTGTCTGCCAAATGCGCAGCACACACGCTGTATTGCGAGAGGACACAAACGGCCTGTTTAATGCTCAAATGTATCACCATTCATTCGGTTGATTAGCAGAGTTGTTGATGATGTGGTTGCAGTCCCCGAGCTTGGACAGATATTTGTGGCATTTGGTTTTTGGGTTGTTGTTGGGGTTTTTTTGTTTTGTTTTTTTGCTCACTTATTTATTTATTGGTTCGCTTGGACTCGAGAGTGGGCGTGGTGCCGGTGAAGGTGCTGTGTAAAAATAGACCGTCCAGTGTGAATGTGATCTTTACCCATCTCGTTAATCTTGCGAGAAAGACATTGGGACTCTGAGTAACTGTCATTTTCGACATGCCACATAAGGTGCTGCAGCACGGACAGTATCTGTGTTAGCCACATCAGCAGGGTGTTTTGAACGGACTCGGACATGCGCAACAAGCGAGAAAAGGGGTCGTATTCAACCACCGATTGGGGTTACATAAGAATACGGCTCACAGGTAGCAACACTTGTTTGTCATATTGCAAAGCTTTCAGCAAGGCGCTGCAACAATTTGGGAATAGATTCAATACCACCATGACACCATGTCCTGCGTTACGTATTGCGCCATAACGTTGAACCGCATTCTGCTTCTGCTGAATGATCCTCTTTTCCACCCCTCCTTTCTCGCCTCCCTTCCCCCCGCATTGAACCAAGCATCCCTGGTGCAGTCGGCTGTCAGGACCCGCAGTGTACCCTCCAAGATGGGATCTAACTATTTTAAATACTTCTAATATATACTTGCATGTGAATATCTGTATCATATCTTATCATGTGTCGTCTGTTGTTCATCTGCATTCTGTAAGAGAGCAGGCGAATGGAGTCCCTTGCGGTCTTTGCCAAGTAAGGAAACTTGGACAGCTACAAAATCCAATTTATTCACATGCTGCTCAAACACCATTTGCAAATATGATTAACTGGCTGCACTTCAGAAAAATATTGTCAACATAAGAATATATGACATGCTCTGTGGGGTACTGATGAGTTGAAAGCAAGCAGTACTTTTTACAGCAGCTGTATAAATCCTCCAGCTGTGCTCTGATCCAGACACTGCTTGCTTCAGCAACACTGAATTGGTTGGCAGTGAGCAGACTGGATACTCTGCAGTCTGCCATGCTCCCTTCTGCCTACCCCCCTTCCCCTTAAATGGGTGACTCATTGAAATTGACTTGAATGCATGGCATTACCACCACCACCGCAGAAATTTTGCTACAGAAATGTTGGCTTTAATCTGTTTGGTTTTGAAAAAGCAAGTTCATTTGTCCATTATCTGTGGTGCAAGAGCATGTGGATACAGTGAAAACATGTTTATTCGAGGCATTAGCTCAACAGCAAATGCACAGTGAGTCCTTAGGCAGTATTACATATAGCATTATCAGCTTATCCCCATCAACGAATTAGTGTCAGTGCTAAATTGTTGCAGACTCTAATGGTCTGTTTTATGCAGCAGGTATTTCAGTTTTCTAACAAACATCCTGAAGGAATATGCAAAGCAGAAGGCACATTCAAAGGGTTTAATCTGTTTTTTGTTTTGTTAACATAATGTATTTTTTTATTTTATTTTATTTTTTTAATTAAAAATTTTTTTTTAAAGAGTCGAGGAGGTGGTTAGTTGCGGTGATATTCAGTGTGCTACATTGGCGACCCTGTTCGTGTCTCACTAATTATAGCAGGCGTGTGTATTTCGGGCTGTGGAGTATTTATACCAGTCCCTCATCGCACTTTCTCAGCCTGAAGTGAGCATGTTGACTGACTTGGACAGGCCTGATAAGGCTTCACATGGAGCGCACAATTATGTCTCCGATGAACTTGAAGAATGAATTTGTGTTACATGAGTTTAAATTCCTTGTTTGATTAATGAATTTATTTTGTGTGTGTGTGTGTGTGTGTGAATGTGGTAAAAAAATATTGAACACTGTATGAATCAGCAGACACCCCACAATAAGAAATCACAATAATTCGGTCATGATACAATATTATTGTGATTTTTAACCATTTGCAACTTTGCATTAACACATACTGCCATTTTTCTTCTTTTTTCAAATGAGTATTTTTTTTCCTCAAAGTTAATTTGTTTGTATTTTTTATTTTATTTTTTTATCCAATAAAAAAGTTATCTCACTTCAGTTTTCTATTGGTGGGGGTGGGGGGTCAGGCATACAAGCACTGTTATAGTTAGACATTCCTATTTAACTATTAAATGTACTCTCAGTAACCTTCTTGTTCTGTTGTAATCTAACTAGAATACAGCCGGTAGGCAGCCAGTCGAGTCCCCTCGAGTTGTGCTCGTTGACAAAGGCTCATTCAGACTGATAGCAATTTTTTGGCAATCTGTCTTCATTTACAAATTAAATAAGTCATTTACAAACCTTAAGTAATTTTTCTGAGAGTGATTGAATACTGGCCAAGTCAGACTGAGACTGCAGAAACTCCAGTGTTGGATTTTAGGTTGAGCCGATTTAATGCAAGTTTGCTCGGCTAACAATATCTCAAGATGGTGGAGCTCTCTTGTTTCTAGTATTCCCAGAATATTTTCATTTAGTTATTAACAATTATTATTACATGAGTTCAAACAATATTTCTTTAATTTACATACATTTGTATGTGAAAATGTGAACACATCTACAGTTTAAGTTTATTGTAAAGCTTTTTATGCTGTATTAACATAGTTTTATCTAGGTCATAGGTAATGGCCGGGTCCAGCTGCCAGAAAATACTGCAGTCTGTTTTGAATTAGTTTGTCTAAATTGCATTTGGATTGGCAGAGCCTGTGTACACAGTGGAGCCTGATGCACGTGTTCTCCATTTTGCCTGCTGGAAATTCTTTGTTTTTCTTTGAAAAATGATTGTTTTCAGGGTTTTTATATCAATCCAGAAGTGATTTAATTTGTTACTGCTTAGTCATTTCTTTTCCAAAAATATGAGAAACGGCTGTTTCATTTGTCTTTCTTTTCGTTTCTTGTTTATGAAATTTCATCATTTTCCCCATCAAGTTTAAGACCAGTTGAAAAATGGCAAAAAAAAAATCATATTTTGCATGGTTGGATCTTAACAAGGTTCCAAGTAGAGTTTCAGTGTGCAACAAGAAGAAATAGGAGTGAGACAAAAAAATTTTTGAGCATGCAATTTATTGAAAACCACGCTTAAACTGAAACAGGCTGTTTTACAGCTCATCAAAAGTTTAGCCTTAAAAAGGCCAAATCTGTGCAAAAATGTGGATTCATTGTCATTTTCCGTCAGGTAGAAAATGTCACACCACCCTTCCAAAAGAACCGGAAACTACCCCAAAACAGAAATCGAAGTTCCAGACATGAACTCGGTAATGAGTAGGTCCACCATTATTGTTGGTCTCTTCAAAAATTCTTTGTGGCATGCTTAATGCAAGCGTTTCCATGAGTTGAGTGGGAACATTTCTTCAAGTGGTGAAGACAGCCTTATGACGGGCATCTGTCTGGAACTGTTGTCCATTTTTGTACATTTCCTTTACCATCCATCCCCAAAGGTTCTCAATTGAATTTAGATCCGGGGAACACGCAGGAGGGTCCAACAGAGTGATGTTATTGTCCTGGAAGAAGTCCCTTGTCCTGCAGGCATTGTGTGCTATAGCGTTGTCCTGTTGAAAAACCCAGTCGTTACCACACAGATGAGGGCCCTCAGTCATGAGGGAAGCTCTCTGTAACATCTGTACATAGGCGGCAGCCATTTGATGCCCCTGCACCTCCTGTGCTCTAGGGCTGTGCGATAGGACCAAAATCTCATATCCCGATATAAAACTTCTATCGTGCGATAACAATATAAATCACAAAAAATGTAATATTTCCTGTAAATTCTGTGAATCTCGGGTAGGTGAAGTGTTTCCAGCTGGGCGTCTTGTACCTGGAGTCGAGTGTTTTAACCGATGCATGAAACTACACATTTTTAGGCATAGGTTGTAACGGCCGCCGTTTTCTTTGTATTTATTACACACGTGCTGCGGGGAAAGCCTGTTCTAACGTTTGAGTCTAAGGTTTATTTTTTTAGCACCTGACGACTCTTTTTTTGCTTCTCATCCGTCAATACTCTGCATACTTTTTCACGTGATTCCGTTTATTTTGAAACTTCTCAACAGGATCTTGAGCTTTCTTGTGAAAGGTTTATGTGGAAAATAAACAAGCGGACATGCGATGGTTTTACCTGGTCGTTGTTGCTAACGACAACCCATAAAAACAGGTGCTTGTCTGTCTGTAGTGTGGTTATATTAAATATAAGAGAAAGAGAGAACTTTAAGAAATTAATATAGCCACTACAGTGACCATCAAAACGATGAAAAAAATATTGCCGTTAACAGTTTATTTTGCGACACCACGAAACAAACGATAGCGTAAAATGAAACGATAGACGTTTTTATATCGTCATCCGATATATATCGTTATATCGAACAGCCCTAATGTGCTCCATATTTCCACTGAAGGAAAAAGCACCCCAGACCATTATGGCGCCGCCCTCCACTGTGGCGTGTAGAAAACATCTCAGGTGGATCTGCTTGTCATGCCAGTAATGTTGGAAATCATCAGGACCTTCAAGGTTAACTTTTTTCTCATCAGAGAATAAAACTTTCTTCCACCTTCAATGTCCCATGTTTGGTGCTTTCTTGCAAAGTCCAAACGGTCAGTTTTGTGGCATTCAAGGAGTAGGGATGGGTATTGTTTAGGTTTTATCCGATACCAATACCAAACCGGTACTTTTGAAACGGTGTCGGTGCTCGAACCGGTGCTTAAAGAATCAAGAACACAGACTTTGTCCAAAAACCTCTCATGTTTAGCTGTTTTTTGTAAAAAGATAACATTGTTAGCCTTTTCTGCAGCTATAGGGCATATATGGTATCACTCTTGGCTGGAAGCAGTGCTTAAACAATGGAAAAAAACACCAACTTTGTCCAAAAACCTCTCATGTTTAGCTGTTTCCCACTTTTTCTTTGGTCATTTTAGCCTTTTTGGCCAGGGTGAAGGGAGTATCTGCCATCAAACAAGAAGACAGCCGCATGTAACTACGACGGTGTTTGCTAGTTCACCTTACATGCATTAATTTGATAACGTGGTTAGCCTACTCAACGTAAATTACACACAAACAACATTAAGCTACTCGCCCAGAGAGGAACGGCTGCTGCTGCCATCATCATCTGTCATCATTTCTGCTACACGGCAGGGCTAGGAGCCAGGACTCTCCTCTTCGGGTTCAAGTTGCTGACTCCGGGTCGATAACAGGCACCACACCCGCAGTAGATGTGCTCGGTGTGAGGTCTCGCAGCAAGCTATCAAATAGGGTGCATTTCTCGGCTTTTAAAAAAACGCTATGCGCCACCATGTGTTTCATCAGATTTGAGGAGTTACCTCCTTTGCACAGTATTACAGTATCAGCATAATAGCACTTGTTGCAGGCTGCTGAGTTTGCATCTTTTGCTGTGAAGTACAGCCAGACTTTTGACCGTTTCGCCTTGGGCATTTTTAATCTGTAGCCATAATAGCACCGGATATCGGTACCCATCTCTATCAAGGAGATGAGGCCTTTGAAGACGTTTTTTGTGTTTGTGGCCCTTCAGTCTCAGATGCTGTCTGATGGTTATGGGGCTGCAGTCAGCACCAGCATTGGCCTTAATTTGGGTCAAGGATCGTCCAGTGTCTTGACAGACAGCCAGTTGGATCCTCCGGCTCAGTGCTGGTGAAATTCTTTTGGGTCCTTTCACTTGACTTTTTTGTTCCATAACCATCAGGATCATTTAAGAAATTCCAAATGACTGTCTTACTGCGTCCCAGCTCAGCAGCAATGACGTGGTGCGAGAGACGCTGTTTATGCAGTTCAACAACCTGACCAGGGGTCCGTTCTTCGTACCTCACTTACTACATCCAAGATCAAATGACACATCCAAGATCAAATCATCGCGCTAACTTTGAGCTCGCTATCCCGGTTCTCCAAACACACCTGTTGTTGACGATTAGTATAGCTGGATGAAGTAATGTGAGATCACTGGGTGGCTTAACAGGGGCTACGCATCGATAGTAGAAACATTGATCGGCAACCCTTTGATTGGTTGGCGAAAATGTCAAAGGAGCGCGCTCGGTATTTTTCGGCAGCAGAGCAAGAACTCTTGATTGAGGGATTTCAGGAGTTTCAGAGTTTAATTAAAACGCAAGGGAACGCTGCAAAAGCAAGGAGAGAGGGCTGGCAGAAAGTTGCTGACAAATTAAACTAGTAAGTAATTTAATAATAATAATAATTAATAATAATAATAATAATCGATTGGATTTATATAGCGCTTTTCAAGGCACCCAAAGCGCTTTACAATGCCACTATTCAGTCACTCTCACATTCACACACTGGTGGAGGCAGCTACGGTTGTAGCCACAGCTGCCCTGGGGCAGACTGACAGAAGCCAGGCTGCCATATCGCGCCATCGGCCCCTCTGGCCAACACCAGTAGGCGGTAGGGTAAATTTATTATATTATATTACATTATATCCTCTTTCACATTAGAGCCACAACAGGACCCACTAGAACATGGGAACAAGTAAAAGTGAAATATAAGAATATTCTACAGAATGGTAATATTTATCACTTATATTGCTTTTAGTCTCTTGAAAAGAGACCCTGAAATAATCAGTTTGTTTGTTTATAACAGCAACCAAGAAAAGGGCAGAGCAAAAAAAGACAGGTGGTGGTCCTGCACCTCCTCGTCAACAAGTTGGTTAAGTAAATAATACCCTCACGGGAAAATGAGCACACTGTCGCGCTGAGCTAAAGGATCCTGTCTATCCCGCAATATACGCGGAATTCTGAAAACTCTCCTTATCAATCTTGCACCTTCCGCAATGGGTGGCTCGCGTATACGGACAGGACATGGCTGCGACAGACTTCCCAAATCCACCTTCGCTTTTATAGCCGTGGTCTCTCATCTTGATTACACGAAGTAATTTACTATTACTACTCTAAAATATGAATTACATCTGAAATAATCAAATACATGAAATAGAATGATTAATAGTACATTTCCCTTTTTTTAGGAAATGACCTAAAAAAACCCAAAGAAAGAAACAACAAAGGCAACATTTTACAACTTCAACCTAAAGCGCTCTATCTATGCAAGATAGCATGGGTGCTCTGTAGGAGTAAAGTCAGTTTCAGTCCACTTCTGTATCTGTATGGAATCAATAAAAGAATCAAATACTGCATTATCTTTTGTTACATTGATAATATTTATTTATGGTAAAACAGTGGTAAAATATCGCTGTTGCTTTCGTATAAATGAAGCGGACATACCTGAGTGGCCGGGATCTAATCTTGTTTACATAAAGTAAGCCTGCTCCCGAGCAGGTTTACGCTTACGGATCTGTTGCTATGACAGCAAGTCCCGGATGAGCTTCGGGGAACCGAACGATCCAAGATCACGCGAAATCGTCAACAATCAAATCCAGCTAACTTACTTAGCGAGGTACAAAGAACGGACCCCAGGGTTCAGAAAGGGAATGTTTATTTGCATTGCCATCAGAACGTCATGACAGTGTGACATTTTCTGTCTGACAGAAAATGACAATGAATCCACATGTTGAAGCTCTACTTGGAACCTTGTTAAGATGCCAAATATGATTTTTAATTTGTTTTTATTATTATTATTATTATTATTATTTGCCATTTTTCAAGTGGTCTTAAACTTTTGACCAGGACTGTATATGTACATATATTTATGTCTAAAGTATATTTCCTCTACCTTGTATAATGTATATTTTCTTCAGTTTTTTGCATAGTATTGTTGTTCTTAGGCATGATGCAGCTGTGTCTATATAACTGCCCTCTCTACTGTGCTGTTGTAACAGTGTGAATTTCCTGTCTCTGGGATTTAAATGCTGTCTTATCTTATTTGCCTAGTCCTGATATAAGTTGAACTTGCCATTAAAAACTGTATTTCTTGAATACAATGCACGATTTAATAATTGTAAATGGTGGCAGGGTTGAAAAAGAGGTTATTTCCATGCTGAAGCATCAGTGTTTTATCAGTGTCTTTTTCCCTTTTCAACAGGCTGATCAGCTGACTGAGGAGCAGATTGCTGGTGAGTGCATACCTTAACCAAGCCTTTTTGACTTGTTTTAGGTTTAGCAACACCTAATTTCTCCAACAAACCTTAGAACCTAGGCTCTCAGAGATTATACAAGATGTGCAGGTCTATGGGATTGTATGCTAATTATGGTCCCATACTATTAACTAGATAATTGCATTCAATTTGTTTTCCCTAGGTATAAAATCAGACCCTGGGTAATGAGAAGCAGCAGGGTTTTGAGTCAGGTGTCCTAGAAATGCTTGCATGTCTACATTAAAGCTGCAGTGCTTTGTATTCAGCCTGTGCTCTTCTTATCAGGGGTTGTCTGTTCAGTGTCCCAGTTGTTGCAAATGCACTGACTATTGTGTATAGTCAGTGAATGTTCATTGGATTCAGTCTTCATTACAACTCACAGTTCTCTTTCTGCAAATGTACAGAGTTCAAGGAGGCATTCTCACTGTTTGATAAGGATGGCGATGGTACAATTACTACCAAAGAGCTCGGGACTGTCATGCGCTCTTTGGGACAGAATCCTACAGAGGCTGAGCTGCAGGACATGATCAATGAAGTAGATGCTGATGGTGAGATCAAACTAACATGCACAAGAGCTTGAAGTTGCATTACTTTTGAGAAAGCTCTTCATGAAGAGAATTCTTTTGTCATTCAAGAATTTAGTGACTGGCATAAATGCAGATCCTGATATCTGAGATGGCATAACTTGTTTCTGTTCTCTCTGTATAGATGTGTGTAGATTGAATCTAGTCTTTGTTGTTTTTGTTGCCTTGTCTGTTGTGATTAATAAAAATGATGTGCATTTCCTTTTATACTTTGAACTACCTTGCATTGTCATAAGCTAATTTTCCTGATCTGATTTTGAGTTTTTCTGGTAAATTACACGGTGATAACACTTTTTTTCTGGTTTGTTATTTGTTTTTGTTTTATTTATTTATTTTATTAAGGTAATGGTACAATTGACTTTCCTGAGTTTCTGACAATGATGGCCAGGAAGATGAAAGATACAGACAGTGAGGAGGAGATCAGAGAAGCCTTCAGAGTCTTTGACAAGGTAAAGTAGGAGTAAAGTGGAAATATTTAATTAGACTATTCAGCAAAAGGAGAGCCTCTGTATTTGTTAGAAATGACTTTGATCCATGATGATGGCTAGACAAAAGAGTGAAAAATGTCTGCATAAGCGATATTCTGGAGCGTTTCTGTCTTTCTGCTAGCCGGACTATTATATTAAGCGTCACAAACACACAAATATTGAACATTTAGCTCAATAGACTTCCTAAATCAGGATCTCGACATCACAGGTGAAGGGAATAGCCTTGTCTCTGGCGCTATGGTATCTGTAGACACACACCTGCCTGTAAACATAGAAGACACCAAGCTAACTTTCTGCTTTTGTTTTGCCACCTGTAGGATGGTAACGGGTACATCAGTGCAGCAGAGCTTCGGCACGTCATGACCAACCTGGGTGAGAAGCTCACTGATGAGGAGGTGGACGAGATGATACGCGAGGCCGACATTGATGGAGATGGTCAGGTCAACTACGAGGGTGAGATTTTAATTATTAACCACCATACTTTTTGTGAGTCTGCAAATGTGAAAATCTACAAGTTTGTGTGTATGCACTTATTTTTTTTCCATCTGGTAACGGTGCTGTTACAGTTAGTTATTTGTTCATTATTTAACGTAACTTTAAATGTTGCTTTCTGTTCTTTTGTTTTCCACAGAGTTTGTCCAGATGATGACAGCCAAGTGAAGAGAAATTTGAAATTTCTTTTAACGTTGCTTATCCTCTAAGATCACTGTCAAATATGTCAAATATACCAAAAAAAAGAACAATTCTCAAATGATAAATTTACCCTCCCCTCCAGAAAAAAAATCATTTATCTAAACCGTTTGCAAATTGTGCTTTAGTGCATCCAGCTACTTCTAAGGTATCTGTTTCATCACCACCAGAACAGAATAATCCCTAGAGAAGTTAATGGACCAAGCTTTAAGAGGGCCAAAGCCCCTGGTACTTCAGACCAAGATTCTGCTGAGTCACCCTGCTCCTGATTAATTTAGAGGAAAGCGCAACATCGTAAAAGGCAGAGGGATAGGAACCTATGCCACGGTTCATGTAGAGAAGTTGGCTTTTCAATTCTTACCTGATAGTCTTGAACAAAGAAAATCGACTCTCTTGCACCAGTGGTGACTCTCCAAATACTGAATTGAGTACTCTTCTTGCATGCACCCTTTCTGTGACTGTCTCTCGTGACAACAAGGAAGCTCTGATCTTGTCAGAGGTAGTGTTCAGGTTGTGTACACACTGGAGGTATATACATAAATATATAGCTATATATCTGTAAAAAATTTGTGTCACTATTGATTATTGCAAGAGCAAATAGTTGCAATGTAGGGTGTTTATTGGTGCTCTGCTGGAGATGAGCATTCTTATAACCTTGAAGAGTTCGAACGAAAACGAGGGACTGAAAATTGCTGGATGGTTTTTCTTTTTTTCTTTGTTTGTTTTCCTCAGTTGGATGTTATTTTGTATTGTTTTGAGTCGTGGGTTTTACGTTGCACTGATTGAAGACGGGAGTGTGTTGAATTGCTTCAGGATGATTATTGGGAAAACACACTTGAGGACTGCAGTTGATACATTTGTTCTGCAAACAGATATCCTGATGATGCAATATTGATGTAACGCTTTATAAATGTGTTCTCAAATATTAATGTATTGCTGACGAACTTTGGTCACAAATTATATCTATATAAGTGTATCGTTAAATTTGCAATGCCTATTGTTGTAGTAAATGATCTGTGACATGTTTTCTCTTCGGTTTTGAAATGTGCCATAATACTCTTAAAAAAAAAAAAAAAAAAAACCTTCAACCTTCTTGCAAGACCTGTAGTTCTTTAGAATAGAAAAACTCTACTTAATATAATAATATAAAAATACATGCAGTTCATCATATTTGCACTTTGGTATAAACCATGTGGTTGTTTAAAAAAATGGAGGACAAAAAAAGTTTTGTTTTAAAAGAAGAAAAAGAAACCAAATGTCACTGTTGCTGCTGCTATAACAACATGTTTCACTCATTGTCCTTGTTGTTGTCTGATCTTCAATTTATAGTCCGGTGATTCAACCTCCAGTCGGCTTGCTGTTTTACTAAACCGAATGCATTCAGTGTATACTGACACATACTGCTTGTGGTGGGGAGGTGATGTGTTTCATTGAGGCTTTCATATGGGGAATGAAATGGGTTTGTAGCAACGACTTCAGCTTTAGATGTGCAGTTGGTTTCAGTGTTAGGTTTTTGAACAGTTGGCTAAATTTAAGCTGGGGAATCTTGTGATTTCCTCAATGTGTGAAACTTAATATACTGCTCTGTTTGAGGCGTACTAATTGGTTACATTTGAGTCAGATGTTTGGAAGTAAATGGTTATTGGACTGTTAATTTCTGAAGGTGTGTCCAGTATGGAAAGATGTGATATATTTTCCATAAATCAATAAATTGACTGAGCTTTACTTCACCTGCATTTCCTTGACATGTTTATTCTAAAATTAGTCATTAATGAAACAGACATCCTTTTGTTTCTTCTTTTTTGTAACTGTTCACAAATTCCCATAATGTTGCAATACACTCCCCCGTCCAGTGCTTCTGTGTTAGAAAGGAGACTCTTCCAGATAGCCTCAGACTGGGTCAGGGCAGGTCAGCCTAGGTCTTCACTCTAGAAACTATCCTGGGCAGAGGCTATATTTGGCAGCTCATGAGATTGCTGCAGGAGCCTGTGCTAATCCAGGTCAGCAAGGGTCACGACCCCTCACACAGTCTAAATGCAAAAAGCCTTTCTTGTTGAGAGGCAAGATCAAGAGCCAATAGAACAGCGTTTTATCTGGGCCAGGTGAATGTGATTGGATGTGTGTCCACATGCTAATCGTGTAAGTGTAAGTAGATAATATAAATGAATTAGGAAACAGGAGCACACTCAGCAGTACAATAAGAACCGTAGCACTACAGACAGGCAGGTGTGGTAATCCCTCTGCGGTTGTATAACAGGCTGGAAAGGCTTGCTGGTTTACACTGAGAATCAACAATGCACTGCCTCTTCTGCAGTGAGGGTTGTAGACATTCATTATAAATAATTGAATTACAAGTTTTACTTTCAATCTGCTGTATCAAGTGGAGAAAAGAAAGAGAGGCAATCACTTACAGATTACAACTGTACCAGCAAAACAGATTACAAAATCTGATAAATATCAAAGACACAGTACACTGAAAAACAGCAGCGCCCCCAGCACACACCAGCCATTTAATGTGCTGCTCAAATCACAATGCCTCAATGAATACGATCCAATAATCAAATAACACAAGGCTATATATATGTGTGTGTGTGTGTGTGTGTGTGTGTGTGTGTGTGTGTGTATGTATGTATGTATATATATATATATACATACATACATACATACATACATACACTAAATGTTTCACTACATTTCCAATGCAGTAATTTTCACTGACATTAAATGTTTATAACGTAATTCTACAGTTTGTATGGAAACTTGAGTAAATTTTCTGAAGCACAGTAACTGAGCAAAGGGGTTTTGGACTTGTTTAGCCATCAGTAGTGGAATATTTAGTCTGGGTCCTCTATATCTGAGATGTCCGATTCTGAGTCAATGCTTCCGAGTTCCTAGCTGGCCTCATAGCAGCCATGTTACTTAAGATATTAAAAAAAATCATCAGAAAGTACAATGTTTGAAATGCACAGAAAACTATAAACAGGGCTGCACATACAGTGGGGCAAAAAAGTATTTAGTCAGCCACCGATTGTGCAAGTTCCCCCACCTAAAATGATGACAGAGGTCAGTAATTTGCACCAGAGGTACACTTCAACTGTGAGAGACAGAATGTGAAAAAAAAAAATCCATGAATCCACATGGTAGGATTTGTAAAGAATTTATTCGTAAATCAGGGTGGAAAATAAGTATTTGGTCAATAACAAAAATACAACTCAATACTTTGTAACATAACCTTTGTTGGCAATAACAGAGGTCAAACGTTTACTATAGGTCTTTACCAGGTTTGCACACACAGTAGCTGGTATTTTGGCCCATTCCTCCATGCAGATCTTCTCGAGAGCAGTGATGTTTTGGGGCTGTCGCCGAGCAACACGGACTTTCAACTCCCGCCACAGATTTTCTATGGGGTTGAGGTCTGGAGACTGGCTAGGCCACTCCTTTCAAATGCTTCTTACGGAGCCACTCCTTTGTTGCCCGGGCGGTGTGTTTTGGATCATTGTCATGTTGGAAGACCCAGCCTCGTTTCATCTTCAAAGTTCTCACTGTTGGAAGGAGGTTTTGGCTCAAAATCTCACGATACATGGCCCCATTCATTCTGTCCTTAACACGGATCAGTCGTCCTGTCCCCTTGGCAGAAAAACAGCCCCATAGCATGATGTTTCCACCCCCATGCTTCACAGTAGGTATGGTGTTCTTGGGATGCAACTCAGTATTCTTCTTCCTCCAAACACGACGAGTTGAGTTTATACCAAAAAGTTCTACTTTGGTTTCATCTCACCACATGACATTCTCCCAATCCTCTGCTGTATCATCCATGTGCTCTCTGGCAAACTTCAGACGGGCCTGGACATGCACTGGCTTCAGCAGCGGAACACGTCTGGCACTGCGGGATTTGATTCCCTGCCGTTGTAGTGTGTTACTGATGGTGACCTTTGTTACTTTGGTCCCAGCTCTCTGCAGGTCATTCACCAGGTCCCCCCGTGTGGTTCTGGGATCTTTGCTCACCGTTCTCATGATCATTTTGACCCCACGGGATGAGATCTTGCGTGGAGCCCCAGATCGAGGGATATTATCAGTGGTCTTGTATGTCTTCCATTTTCTGATGATTGCTCCCACAGTTGATTTTTTCACACCAAGCTGCTTGCCTATTGTAGATTCACTCTTCCCAGTCTGGTGCAGGTCTACAATACTTTTCCTGGTGTCCTTCGAAAGCTCTTTGGTCTTGGCCATGGCGGAGTTTGGAGTCTGACTGTTTGAGGCTGTGGACAGGTGTCTTTTATCCAGATGATGAGTTCAAGCAGGTGCCATTCATACAGGTAACGAGTGGGGGACAGAAAAGCTTCTTACAGAAGACGTTACAGGTCTGTGAGAGCCAGAGATTTTCCTTGTTTGAGGTGACCAAATACTTATTTTCCACCCTAATTTACGAATAAATTCTTTACAAATCCTACCATGTGAATTCATGGATTTTTTTTTTTTCACATTCTGTCTCTCACAGTTGAAGTGTACCTCTGGTGCAAATTACTGACCGCTGTCATCATTTTAAGTGGGGGAACTTGCACAATCGGTGGCTGACTAAATACTTTTTTGCCCCACTGTAAATGGTCTGCAGGTGCGCATTCGCTGTCATCTAAGGGTTAAATTCATTCTATTACATTCTAATCACGTTTTTTAAGTAAGGCGGTGCTCAAAAATGCACAATACTTTCTACTAAAGAGAAACTAAAGTAGAAGTTGTATTAAAAAAAATTGAAGCGCTCAAGTACGCCCATCAAATTTGCACTTAATTAAAAGTACACTTCATCACTGCTAGACAAAAACTTCTGGATTTCCCTGTCATTCTATACCTAATACCTTTGACATATTACATTGTAGGTAAAGAATATTTCCGTCGAGCACACACACTGCAAATAATCAAACACTGTCACCAGAATAAAACAACATGAAACATTTTACACGTCCACACGGTGGCAGTGTTTCATCACGTTCCAACTGGACTCAAGATGCGCTGCGCAAGACAGGAAGGAGATGAGACAGCCTAACTGGAAACAGATGAATGAAATCATTTTTTGAGGAATCGTGTTTTCTGTTGAAGAACATTAAAGGGTAGCATATTCTTAGTCACAGAAATCTTTAGTTGGAGGGTGAAATGGTCTGTTTGTGCACATGAAGAAACATGCGCGTGTGTTGTATGTGTGAATTGTAGGTGCATGGGTTTGCTTGGGTGCACCACACCCACTACCCATGCTTGTGTACGCTGTAACCTAACCACCCCTTTGCTTTAGAAACATATTATATTTCTTTCCACTATCATTGTGTCTGAGGGAGGTGGGGTAGTGGGCATTATATAAATTTCACGGTGTAAAGCAGACGCCTAAATAATGTATCTATTTTAGGGTTGTGTTTGGACAGTTGTTCTAACTTATTTAATTTTTTTCACACAACACCTCCCTTTCCAAGACCTCCCAAGAATCCCCTTCTTTCTCCTCATATCTACTGTTTTGACATAATTCAACACTGTGCAAAGCCTGGCACACTATCTCGCTTTGCATGAAGCGGAACACATTTAGTTTCTCCTGCACGTTGTATATATTCTTCACTTTTGTATCTTAATGTTATCCACCAACTATCAGTGCTTTGGCTTAAAATATAAAGTGTCTCAAAATAGAAGAAAGAAGTGAAAATATCTAGCTGTTGCATAATCCTCTTGCTGAGACAATATACACCTGACTAGCCAACAGTTCCCAAGTTGTGAAAAGGTGACCTGGAGGCTATCTACCACACAGTAGCAGAATTTGAGATGCAAGTTGGGACAGATTGGATTAGAAGTTCTGAGGCACCGCCAAAGCTCATTGAGAACAACAGGGCTCAGGTCCCGTGGGACCAACCAACATCGTGGTGACTGACAAGGACCAGAAGACCACAATCCCAACAGACAACAACATCAGGAAGAAGGTCCACGAGAATTATCAGAGGGTGAAAGAACAACTAGAACCGGAAAAAAAAAGTCCAAAGTGGTCCAAGTATTAATTGGAACCCTAAAACTTAAAGAGTGGCTCCAGCAAATTCCAGGCACAACATCAGAGCTCTCTGTCCAGAAGAGTGCAAGATTAGGAACAGCTGAGATACTGCAGAGAACTCTCAAACTCCCAGGCCAGCATGATTTATTATAAAAACTAAACAATCTTGGACCTTCTGCTCAAAGTTCCAATGCATGTTGTGTTTGTCCCCTAAAACTTCTGAATGTTTATTTTGAAATAGGCTGTCAAAATAATAGTTAGCTTTGTCTTAACCTTTAATAAAGACTTTGCATACATTTCAGATTATGATACTGTTAAGCTAAAGAGAATAAACAAGAAATGAAAACTTCTCACGGTTAAAGTACTAGATATGGAAAGTAAAGTTTCAGTATCCCTTTCCCATCTTCAAAAGAAGGGCTATGTGACATTTCACTTCAGGTTGAGTGCTTTCTCTTGCTTTGTGGTTCCTGGAGCGGTTTCCATCTAAGGCTGCTAAAGACTTCAGCCAAATAGCCTAGATTTTTCTAAGTATGATCTCTGGTATTTAATTTCCTTCTTTCTCCGAACTTACAACCACAATGGTCTCACTATGCTTAAAAAAAGAAACCATAACATCATTTTTAATGCAAGTCCTGTAAGTCTCCACACTCAGGATGCAAAACCTGACACTATAAAGTCTTTCAGGCTGGATCTACTTGTTTTGCAAAGCATAGAATAAAAAGAGTTTTGTGGAGTCTCTGCCCAAAGGAAATCATTTATCCATACACGTGGAATTAGTTGTGGTGGAGAAGAAAAATCTTCAAACTCTGTGTTATTTGAAAAGCTTTTAATTTGATGGACAGAAAGTAAAGCCAAGTCCTGCAAATAGATAAGACAAAGCAGTAGGGACCTCTTGAAAAAATAAAAAACAACCAATAAACAGCTGCCATCAGCAGTGAAGACGTCTTCATATACTATTGTGATTTGAATTGCATTAACCAAAGTAAGCCAGTGCAGGCCTGTCTTATTATTTTTGAATTGTAGCTGCATGTCTATCGTCAGGGAAGCCCTTTCCGTTTCTGTGTACACAACTGCTAACAATATAATTCTGGATGTAGCTAAATGGCAGGAAAATGTTGTTGACTGTGATTTTCTTAAAATAGTTCAATAAAAAGTGATTGAATTTAAAAATGGAAAGAATACGAAAAAGAAAGTTCTAAGTTTTTACTTCTTGTTTCCTCTTTTGCATTTGTGGCCAGATGTTTTCATACATTCGTCACTGGCATGAATGTCACATTAATTTTGGGCTGAACCATTCGTTTTCCAGGTTGGAATGACTTTACAGCATACGTATTTAATGATGTATTTTTTAAAAACAAAGAATTGGGTGCACAAGTTGGATTTCCTCTAAACCACACAGAGTCAACAGTATACATAACCCCCCTAATATTTAGTTTACCTTGACCAGATGCCGAAAACAAGCTTCAGACATAATTCTAGCTTTTCTCTCTCATCCTGGCAGTATTAGTAGCGTTCATATAAGTTGGCTGTTGGAATTCACAATTGATGGTTCACTAAAAGCAGTTTTGCTGAGGACTAAAGATGAATGATGTGCTCAAACAGAGTGGTCAGTTTATAGAACAGAAATATGCAATACATCTTTGTGTAAAGTAAGTGAGGATGAAAAATACAAATGTTAACAGAATTGGCATGAATTGTGAGCTCAAATTCTTTCAAAGTATTTTGGGATTTTGCACATGGGTTTGTATCTGTATTAGATCAGCAGCATCTTCTCCACAATCTTGAGCCTACATCTTTATGGTCTGCGTCAGCATCTGGCTCATAATTAGAGTGTGTTTTGCGTCACCGGTCTTTCGAATGTAAAAACACAAATGAAGGGTGAATTTGAAAGGAGAAAGAAACAAAGCCCACCGTGACATGGGAAGGTGAAAATACGTGGTGGCTTATTTAATAATTTAGTGATTATTATTTCCATGACTTCAGTACCTGAATCACTCAGTTAAAATAAAACAAGAACCAGCAGGAAGGAAGTGCCGTACAAATATGGAAAATCTGTGTAGGCACAGAAATCTTTTCTTTTTTTCCCCATCTATTGCATTTTTTTTAATCTACTCTTACTTGGCCCTTTGAAACATGTCAACAGACACAAGTGCGCAGCATTCATCCATATGCTAAATATGACCTTTTTCATAATCTAATTCAGCTTTGGGAGCTTTTCCAAGATCTCTTGAGATCTGATTTGACCTCCACTTTAAACTCAGATCTTTTACCGCTAACATCTGCTTCCAATTAGGAAGACAAAGAAAGATGAAAACAACCAAGTTCAAACACCTTTGAACTTCACATGTTTCGTAATTCTGGTGAAGACAAAGTAATGTCATTATTCAGCCACTCTGTAGGGAAACATGAGGTTTGTTTTTTTCACGCTCTCTTCCTGAAAATGAATTTTCACATCAGTAAATTCCTTTGTCCTAAATCTGAAATGGCATTTTCTGAGCAGAAAACAAAGCACAAGCTGATGTGAGATGCGTCATATGTTTTACAGGAAAACTGCTTTGACATTCAACTGAAAGTAAAAAGATGCTCATCAGGTAAGAAGATTTATATTCATGTCCACTCACTGCCTCTACTGTACTTAAAAACAGCTGGCTCATAGGCTATTATTCTCTTTAGAAAAGAAAAGGAAAAATACTGTTCAAGCAACATTTAGCTAGACTTTGTTTTCATAGCAGCCTTTTTTTTTTTTAACAATTCACAGACCAATGTAAGCAATATATTTTGATACTTCACTTAATGGCACACCATTTCTAAATAGGAGTGTTTCTTGTATTTTTAAACTTGCCAAGCAGCCAAGTCAAGAAAAATGCAATCGTGGGGTTCGCACATCTGTTTCATAGTCCATCTTTTTTTACTTCCATTTTTAATTTGGACTATGCGCACAGTCAGGGACCATTCCAGGTCCCTATAACCTCTAACAGCATAAAAACAGCAGAAAGATGCAGAAGTGGAGGTACTAGTTCCATCTACCTGTGTCAGGACACCTATTAGTCAATGCAACATCTCTAGCTCCAGCAGCCAGGTGGATAAATTATATAAAATGTTAGCCCTCCTCACTCTTGCTATGAGGGGTTAAGCTAACCATAGATTCAAAACAATTTGGGGCATTTTAACGTAAAACTCTGTGGAATTACTCAGTTTTTGGCGCTAACCTCAAGCAGCCAGATTGGCTTAATTTATCAGTTTCCAGAGTTTTGTGAGTGTTCACTTGCAAAGACTTACATAGCACTCGTCTTTCTTCGGGTCCACCACTTGCTGGTGATGCACCAATACTTGCGTCAGATGACAGTCAAAGGTTAGTTGGAAAAGCAAGTAGAAACAGGATTTGCTTTTCTTCTTGGAAAATTCGAGCCATTCACTCATCAGTGGCAATGCAGCACAATTTTTTAGGGGTTACATTTAAAAACACTGCTGTGTCACCGTAATGGATGGAGTCTGCTCAGTGCACTACATATGGCTTATTTAACTAGTCAAAAATACACAACAGTAGTTGTTATAGTTCTACTAATATTTACATGCACTGCCAGAACCTTAGACTGTTAAGTCAAGGTTAGTGGGGCCGCTTCGACTTTCCAAGTTGCAAATCCGACTTGAGGGCATGTTCCAGTTGAAAATTACCACTGGGAATTCAAAAATTCTGGATTGCAAATTCAAATCAAACAGACTCCGAGGTCTTGGTGGTTTGATCCCAAGGTCTCCTGTCAATCAGTGTTAATAATCTGTTTGTCCATCCAGCTGTCCATAATTCTTCCTGTCATTACACATCTAATCATTTCATCCAGCTGTTCTCCCACTCATAATCATTATCAGCCTTCTAGTATCCATTCTGTCTACCAGTTATCTATCCATTCACCCACTCACTCATTTATTATCCAAAATATCATTCCCTACTCTACTTATCTATTCATCTACCAATCACCCACCTACAGTCCTCTCACTAATCTGTCCATCATACAGCATTCTTCATTTTTCCAGTATTTTGCCATCCATTATTTCTTATTTTGAGTACATATTTCATCTGAACTGTAGTTGCCAGATCCATCTAGTCATTAATTAAGATCATACAAGCAAACACCTACAGCTTTGATTGTAAACCAAAGCTTTGCTAAAGCTATTATAAACTGCTTATGTATCTAAATAAGCAGTTGTTTAAATTTACCAAGTGTTATGATCTTGGCGCCTCAGTTGCTATGTTCACAAACTCATCTGATGGTTTGAGGAATGTTTGCAAGTATGTCTGCATTTGTTTTTAGCTTCTTTGTGTGTTGTTTATTTAAAGTTGCTAGCCTGGTTTGCTTTATGGGCAAAGCAACTGTAAACAACTCAAGTGCTATCCAGATCTCAAGTTGGTAGTTAACAGTAAACTTTGTGAGGGAGGGAGGGAGGGAGTGCTTGAATGCTGGAGAGATGAAGTGAAACTGAGAAGGCTGAAACTGCATGTCTGTATTAGCTGTGTAACTCTGCAAAACTCAACAAAGTATAACACAAGGAGAAATCTGATCTGCATTACTCTATCCATAATTGAAGCTTGGCACTTTGCTGTTATGAATATGACTGGTCAGCTACAGAAACAGCAACAGGAAGCAAGCGTGAATAGGATTACTCTGAGAGGAAAGTGAGCAGTGAAATGTAATTACTATGTTGCAATTTGTATTCATGGCTATTGTTTGTGATGACTCTATTGTTAGTATCCTTTGTAGGTGTCACTGAAACAAACCATTAAGGACTAAAGTAATAGCACATGAGGGATGAGGGTTTTTATGTTTTTCAGCAAACATCTCATCCCAGCTATTTTCCTTTGATTTGCTGATGAAAACAGTGTGGCAAAATGAAATAACAGCGTCTAGTGTTAAATGTATTGCTCTCCGATCATTTCTCCTCAGTGGAATCCAAGCGCAGCCTGCACATACATCAGTCAAGAGAATGGCCAGTTAAGGAAGATATAATGATAACATATGACTGTGTAAACCCTTTTATATGTTTTTGTGTGTATAGGCGTCATGGAAGAAACAATACATGTAGTAATACGTGGCCAACATGACATGGACAAATCAAAGTGAAGCACTGTTTCCAGAGCAAACACACTTGAAGGATTAACCTCTGTATTTACCCCCCGCCCTCTCCTAATCAGTATTTTACAGACTGTACAAATAAAACAGAAACTACAGCTTTCACAAATTAAGCATAAACCAGTGTGGAAGGGCTGAGGCTGCACCCATCACAAAATGCTCAGCCAGTGTGCACTGGCTCTCTCTCTGCATCACTGGACTTGTGCTAAAGGCTGCATGAAATGTAAGCAAGCAGAGATTGAGGCTATTCAAAGCACCTTCATAAAAATGAATGTCAGACTCTGCCAAACCAAATACTTACACAAAAGACTGATTAAACATTTTGTTCTTAGCTCACATCAAGACGAAGTCTGTGTGTCAATCTAAGTGTGTGTGTGTGTGTGTGTGTGTGTGTGTGTGTGTGTGTGTGTGTGTGTGTGTGTGTGTGTGTGTGTGTGTGTGTGTGGGAGCGTGGTCCACAAATACATATGCTGTCAGTATCTTGTTCCTATTTCTTATATATAGACCAACCACAGTTAAGTTTACTTTAGCTCACTGCAGCCTAGACTCCAGGTATTATTTAAATGGTTCACAATGGATAAGTTAAGTTGTACCCCCATCTTTATTAGTGATTTATGATATATCAATCACTAAATATTTCGGTGCAAATGCACACTATCTTGAAATCTACACCATCTTAGAACGGGAAGGGTTAATAGTCACTAGAAAGCACCGAAATTCTATTGGATTTAAATACGGTTTTGCATCGGCTCTAAAGTGTCCTGTTGCTCAAGATGTCATCTGAGTCACAAGTGCAGTGGGAGGGACTATAGTCTAGACTGCATCGATCCGAAACCGGTTAGGAGGCACAACGACAACAGAGAGATAAAGTTTGAAGGAGAAGCGCCGCGCCAGCAGTCCTCCTCTCCGTCCGTGGATTCATTCTGTTTTTCCGACACTTCCAGCAGCGGTACATTTAAACCCAGCACACCAGAGCAGACTCGTGCTACCTTTAATGATTTACCGAAAGGGGAAGAAATAACTTTCAAGTACTTTTTATGTGTTGGGGGCTTTCTGTCAGATCCAGTAAAAGGTGAGTCAGTATTTCTTAGTAAAATTTGATATATTTTAAGCGTTTCAATGTGATGACGTAAGAAGAATCAGAAAAGTGTGGCTGTTTTGTATTTTGTGAAAACGTGGTTAGGGTTTCCCATAGATTATAGCTTTATGTTTATGAGAACTAAAGATATGTATTCGTTGTTTTCTTTGTTTGTTTTTGGTCCACAGAAAGATTTGAAAACTGTCTACAAGAAACAACCAGAGGAGGCTTCTGATATTTTGATTCAAAACAGGATTATGAGTCTCACCACACGTCTCCTCTGTCTTACGTCTTGCCAAATGTTGCTGTCAAGAGGACAAGATTTTCTATTGATGTCTGGGAATTCCTTATTAATTCCACACTGAGGGGGTTATTATTTTCTTCTCAACAAGATGAACAATAGCATTGTTTCAAATGAACCATGTAACCATACCTGCATTGTGGGCCGTGATGGCAAACCGGCCACAAGTATCATCATGTTTCTGCTTGGTGTTGTCGGAAACCTCCTGGCTCTGTTTATCCTGGGAGTGCATCAGAAGGAGCATCGCTCCAGGTCCTCTGTGTTCTGCATCTTGGTAACCGGCCTGGCTCTCACAGATCTTCTGGGCACCTCCCTTCTAAGCCCACCTGTATTCATCTGTTATGCCCGTAATATGTCCCTTACAGACCTGGGCGGTAAAGGACTGTGTAACCTCTTCGGCTTTGCCATGAGTTTCTTCGGCCTTGCACCCACGCTCATCCTGTGCGCCATGGCTGTGGAACGCTGCCTGGCCATCAGCCACCCTTACTTCTACTCTGTACACATCCGCCGCAACTTTGCTAAATTTACCCTTCTCTTTATCTACCTATTTTCTGTGGCCTTCTGCCTACTGCCGTTCGTTAGTTATGGTAAATTCAGGCAGTACTGCCCTGGGACATGGTGCTTCATTGACATGGATGCGACTGAGGATGAACAGGCCAACTTGGTTTTGGCTTTCTCTCTGTCCTACTCCTCCCTCACGGCACTGCTGATCTTTGCAGTGTTCGTGTGCAACGGTTCCGTGATTATCACCCTTTGCAAGATGCACAAGAGCCATAAACTGCGCCGTGGCTCGGTCGGGTCAACGGGCAGAAAGAGGAGGCTGAGCCTGGCCTGGTTTGGCCAGGGAGAAGAGGAGATGGATCACCTGGTGCTGCTGGCGCTCATCACTGTCATCTTTGTGGTCTGCTCACTGCCTCTCACTGTGAGTCTATATTTGACCTTCCCTCTGTGCAAGCTACTGATATTATGTTGTTTTTCCTTTTAGTTTTACTACACAGTCACATTTGAAGGAGAGGTGACACACTGATTGCTTTTATGCAGTTTGCTGAAACATGACCACAGCTCCCCAGTGAAATGAAAAGAGGCTCAATTTTAGCGTTGTGGTCTTTGCTTTGTTCCTTTTTTGGTGCAGGAAGTGAAAACATTCAGCCAAGAGGGTGAAGTGTGTCAGGCTGCAAAAATGCTTATGTCTGCAAAAGTCCAGGCATTCTGCATTGTAGTCTGAGGTTGGACTCACTTTTTGATCCTCAAGTGCCAATTTAAGGAACTGGAGATTTTGGCACCTCAGTGTTGGTAGGTGGTAGGTGCTCAGTAGGTGCTGTTTGGTGGCAGGCAAAGTTTACAGGAGTAAGGTCATTTTAGCCTCAGGGTTTCCTAACTTTGTGTGCATCTAATAAAGTGAATTCCTTTCCCCCCTTCTGTAATTATTATGGACATAGCAAGCTTTTGGTGGCATGGCGACGGTTGATGTTTTTGTAAGTTGTGGTATGTGTTTGTCTGCCCTGTTGAAGTCTCCTTAACGGTTGTGCTTTGCTAATGAAAGGTGTGTCCCTAATGGCAGCCTTTGCCACACAAAGCACACTGTCGCTGCTTGTGTGTTTGTGTTATGCATTTTTCTTCACAGCTCGGTATCTGCCTCTGTTTAAGAGGAGTGTGCCTACAACCTGACAACCCTGGCAGACTGGTCCGGCCCTGCCTTTCACAGAGGATGTGTGAATCGTGTTATAAAGGCATTCATGTGCTGTCATATGTATATTAGCCTTTTTTAAATTCTTAAACAGACGGTTTCATGATAAATTAGTTTACAGGAAGCTGAAAATGCATTTTGTCACGCTTGTGCTATTCACCGTCTACTCACCATCTGCTTCGTGGTGATTTGTGGTAACATTTGCCCTAAAGCTTTGACTAACCTAGGGTCCATGTGATTGTACTTGCCCTGAGTTATGGTTAAGAGTGACAGGGATGACGATACATACTCGTTCACACTCTGAGTAAGATTCCAGGAAACTCCAACTTCACCGCTTGCAAGCACACGGTCCTCCTTTTAAGAAGTCATGCAGACAGTTTGTGTTTCAGTTTCAAAGTTAAAAATAGAAAATTGTTTTACTTTTGAGCTTTCCTATGTATTTCTGTAATTGAGCTTTGTTTTCGAAAAAGTCAAATTTAGCCTAACGTTAAGTTTTGCTATCAACGTGCTTAAATTATGAGCTTGATATCCGTTGTGTATATGATGAAAGACAATGTTGCAGCAGCGTCTCAGCAGACGTGTGTGCATGTATGGTTGTTCACATTGTGGTTTTGATTGTCGTGTCAGAGCTTCCAGACAGATGTAGGCTCATGATTAATAATGGTCGGTTTGCCTGAGGCACAGCAGATGTGGGCAGAGAAGTCTGAATCTGTTCATTGCAATGAAAACAATGTAGAGTTCAAGTGTAATTTTTATTCTCAATTTCTCTGCTTCACTTAAGAGGTATACGGTCTTCATTTGGTCATTAATTCTTGCACTTCTACAACAACAATGTGCAAAAAGAAAAAAGAAGAAATAAAAACATTGAGCATGTGTTTCCGGTTAGTGTTTGTTGTCTCAGATCACTTTTGAGGAACTGAATATACTTTAAAGAATTAGGTTTTCTTCTGTGGCTCTGCACTCCACTTGGGTTGATGTAGGTGAGATGAAAAGCAGGCACTGGAAAATGAACACTTACATTTTTAAATTTAAGTTTGGCAGGGAATATCAATATTTATCGTATCACGACACATTCATTATTTTCAATGGTCTTTGGCTCACAGGTATAAATAATGTGTGTGGACTTTGTATTTACAGATCACATTTCACAATCTTGCATCCGCTGAATGGCTTTTGGACACTAATAAATGAAGCGGTGTTTTCTCTGCATTTTTCTGAGGTCTGGTTCTGAGTACGGCAAGATTAACTATTAGTGTTGCAGACAGAGAGGTGGTAAAACACGATCTATGAGACAAAGAAGGAAAGGCAATGTATGTCTAGTTTACTGTTGCCTGGCTCGCATAAGCATTATTTAGCAAGTTTGTCAAACTATGACCCTGATCTTAATGTTATCTATTACCTCCCACTCACACTTTTAATACCGTGCAATTGATGCAGACAGCTGGAAACTATTAGGTTCAGTTATCCAATTAGAGCTAATCTCAGGCAGACACTGACACATTGTTACAGATTTATTGTCAAATTTATTGCCAGTATGCTCTCTGTTGGTTGTAAAATGTTTAAAAATACAGCTATGAAAAACAAAAATCATCTCCTGCTGCTGGAAAGGTTTTAAAGCGTTCTCTCAGGATTATGCAAGTTGATACTGCTGAATTAACAGTAAAATGACTGTTGCATACTGCCATTGAAGTTTATAAGCATTAATTGACAGCTCAAGAAGAATCATGTGAGTATTTAACCTATTGTAATCTCTATTTTAAAAGCTGTTTCCTCCAGTCTACAAATCGATGCCCTTCATAGTGTCACTATGGGAACTCCTGAAGCGACCCATCTGGTCAATACCTGGCTCAATAAAGTTGTTTTCGCTAGAAATTTTCCCAATTATCCCATTTGTGAATAATGAAAAACAAATGGCAGGCTTTTGGTTTTTCCTGTTTTTTAGGGTTTTTTTTAAGTGAGCAACTGTATCAGCAGCAGCATGGGCTCGATTTAATCACTAATGTTTTAACTTATTCATAAAAGGTTTCCATTAGGGCAGATGCCATATGTCCATCTCAATCATCAGATCTGTATTGATTCCTGTGTGTGTGGTTAGGGAGTGCAAAAAAAATCCATGATAAATTCCAGCTAGCCGCTTTTGAAAATATTATTTGTATCTAAAAAAAATAAATAACAGCTCGAATGAGGTCATACTAATTCTTCAGTCATTGATCTTCTGAGTAGTTTTACCCACCATACGGCCGTCTAAGTAAGGTGGAAGGCTAGAGGCTGGGAAGTTGGAAATTGAATGACAGTAAATGTCACCCTGTGAATGTTGTTTCCTTCTTTTCAGTTATTTAAATAATAAAGTTATTTGTTTTAATCGTTTTCAAACCATCAGCGTTCTGATATATGACGTAGGGATCCAAAATAATTTGCTAGTCTAAAAGAAGGAAAAGCATCAGAAAACATTTACAATGAGCACACTTTCAATGGACAAAGTTAACCATTGTTCAATGAGCTCCATGAAATATGAGTCAAGTTTCTTGATAACCAAACATGTTTTAAATGTAGCTGAAATGTGCGTCGTGTATCAGATTAGCACACACAATGATTAAATTACAGTGTTTGGCGAGCTTTAACAGTGCTAGCAGCAAGAACCTCGGTTTCTGCTAGCATCATTATGCGGTTACACATTGCTTTGGCTGCGTGGTTAGATTCCAGTTTATTCTGACAAAGCCGACGTATAAGCTGCTCATTTTTTAATATCTGAGTACTGCAAAACAGCGCTGCTATCGTCTGTTTACTTTCCCCCGTGCTTGTGTACATCTTCCATTCACAGAGAATAATACTTTTACCCAAATATTATCTCTAGTACGGACCATCAAGACAAGCAACGTTTAAACATCTAGTCGACTAGTCGCCCACAGCCGCAGTATAAAGTTTGGCATCTCCTTTGCACATTTGTCAAATGTAGACCAAAGATTAAACACTGCTTAGTGGCAGTAGCAGTGAAATAGCAAATAAAAATAAAATTTCCATTTTTATTTTGTTTAAAAAATGAACCTTTTTCTTTTTGATTCTTCTCACAGTAGATACGTCATGTTACCGTTGATTTAAGCGCCTCAATTACTTTAATGTTAAGTCTTTGGACTTCATATAACTCCTGTTGAACCCTGTCTCTCTTTCACTCTGCTGGGGCTAGTGATATACAAATCTGACAGGAGCACAGTTTGTTCTGTGATTTGAAAAAAAGAAAAATGGAAATATCAACTTGCTTCCAATAGCTGTGAGCTAACTGGGCAAGAGGGCTGATTGCTGGGAAGATGATGAACAGCAGGCAGCTTTAACACATTTACAGGGCATCATTCCTCCAAGAATCATCACAGCGCTTCATAAATCTGGATTGTTTGACAGGCCTGGACAAGAGAAATCACACAGAGTGAAGTTTTCAAAATGCTATGTGGAACAGTATGCAGCACACAGTTCTTCTGTTAAAAGACACAAAAATTTCATTGGTAAACTATTTGTCAGGTCATAGATTTAAGAAAGATTGAGGTATTAGTTAACAAAATGTTATGAAGACAAATTTCACAGGATATTCTGCTTTTAGTTCAAGAACATTTAGATGCATGTTCGTTGTTCCCCTGCAGGACTTAAACAAGCGTACAACTAAATATTATAACAATAGTTTCCAAACCGCCTGGAGTTCTTACATGTATTAACATGCCCAGTCATAGCCAAAGCCTGAATGCCATTGAAAATATGCAGAATAACAGGCTTTTGGTGTTTTTTTCAGGGCCACTCCTATTTGCATCCAACTGGATCCAGATTGAGAAAATTAGTGTGGATGAAGAGGGGAATTTCCCAAATCCAGACAGATCCAGAAGATTGAAGTTAAAATGCCTTCCAGAGGTTGTCTAAAATTAAACCAAAAGTTGGGAATCTCAGTTGAATTCTTTAATTCTACTAAACTACCAACTTGAGCGACTAGCTGGAGAAAGAACAAGAGCTAAGCATCCAGAAAGATCTCACACAAACACCAGGTGAACATGCAAACCCCACATAGAAAAAATAGATGGCAGACTTGAACTCAGGTCGTTCTTGCTGTGAGGCAACCGGGCTAACCACTGTGCCACCTCTATAAGCAATGCACTTGTGTTTTCTTGTTAAAACCTCCTGCACGACCCTTCTCGCTCCCCATCTTCTCTATGGGAAAACTGTTTCCACACCACGTAGGAGCGAGGACAGGAGGAAGCATAAACTAGAATGGAAAGCACTCTGTGTGACATTAGCATAGGATACCATTACCTTTGCATGTGTTTAGGTTGTTGTTAGAAGCACAGTCCACGCAGCATGGGCGTCGTACTTACATGTGTAAAAGTACTTATGCTATGACAGAGTTGAAAATAAGAACCTTTTTTGTTTCTGTGGTATTTTAACCCTGTTGTGAGGTTTAGTGTTGTCTCTAAAAGGAAAGATGATGCTTTGCAATCAGCAGCTGACTTTGTGAAAAGAACAAAGAGGATTCCTTTCCTTTGTGCCTATAAGCAGATACACACATGCAAACATCTATACAGTGTTGGGGAGTTTCCTTGAGAGATTATTAGTTGTCTTGTTGAAACTATATTGAGTCAAGTAATTGTAATTGCTTCATCAGAGTAAAATGTGTAATTAATTACTTTGGATTGCTTTTGTAAAAGTGGGCACTGGGGCATCTTCTTTTTGCTGCTGGTAAACACGCTCTATGTTGTACACTTAAGGCTTTTTCTGATTACAGAATGGAAACATTGTTAAAGTTTAACCACCCACAAGAAAAAAAGGGCACCAATAAAATAAAATAAAAACTTAAAAATTAAGCACATATTGCCTGATCAATCAAGTAATTCGTTCACAAAAAATATGTAAAACAATTTAATCAATGTTTGTTTCTATTTCTACACAAACAGTTTTATTTTTAACATACATAACATACTCAAAAGTAACTCAATAAAAACAATAATTGCTATAAAATAAGCATTTATTTTGTGCACATTACAAATGCGCATGCATGTGCACGCATTTATTTGTATTTCAGTAGTCAGATGGCTGCAGGCTTGTTGATCTTGCTTTTCTTTGTACTACCTGTAGTTTTATCCTGTTTGCCTTACCTTTGAACTCATTCTGAAATCGGACAACATATGATGCCAACGAATCTCCTGAAGAAACCTTTTGATGTGCCAGTTAAGTGTGGGAGCTGGAGAACATGGCTTTGGGCTCCAGTACAATAGGAGGTGAGCAGCTGTGGAAGAGGTCTTTAATGGCTGAGGAATAGAATGAATGGAAGAGGCTAAAGACAGATGTGGAGCAGATGGGGGCAGCTGCAGCAGTCATCATCTGTTCATGTGTTTTTGGTTCCCCGAATGAAAAATTGTTTGTGACTGATGATGATTATGTGCTTAACTGAACCTTGTACTGTACTCTGCATGCTTGATTGAGCTCGAAATGCTTTGGCACTGTTAATGAATACCTTTAGTAGATACTTTTTTAACAGTCTTTTTTGTGACTTTCAACTCTGAGAATGTGAGCCATAACTATAGCTGCTTATTTGCACATCCAACAAGTGTGAAGCAGCCTAAGCACTTATTTAATGTTGTGTTTCTGAATGCGTTCCTCAGTTGTATCCCCGTGACCAACTCCTGAAGTAAAAATAAATCTGTTCCTTTAGCTGCTATATGTTCTGTTTACCATCTAGTTTCTGACATTTTTGGTCTGCTGTTTGGTGCAGGCTAGGTGACTCTCAGAGGATCTTCTTTTGTGCTGAAAACAGCTGTCTTGAGTCTGGCTGATAATTCACTGTGGATTTGTGGCTATGAGAGACTCTTCTATACAAGTCATTTTTTGTCTCAAATCTAAACGTCAAAACAGTGATTGTTGCGCTTTTGCGCGTCATTTATTTCCTGTATATGGCACTTTTTTTTCTCTGTCCTTTGAATGATCTCTCTACTTCCAGCCAGATTGTCTACCACACATTTCTCTGCAGTTACATATTGAATACTTCAGTGGTAAAACTGGAAGGACAAGACATTATGAAATGTAACAGTTTCACACTACCGCTGCACTCTGGCTAATGCTTGAGGTTACAGGCCCCTTAATTCTGCAGAATTTTTTTAAAGATAATTGATGGTAATACAGCTGGAGTCTATCCCACCTACCACAGGGCGAGAAGTGGGAGTACACCCTGGACAGGTCAGTCTAACCAAGGCCAATACAGAGAGGCAGGCAACCAGTTGCACTCACAGCTGGATTACCCAGCAAGAATTATTTGCTATTATTTATGGTAGATACAGTAAAATGTCTTGTAGAGGAACCAGTGATCCACTGTATGATTCTATATGTGTTTAGGCTGTTAGTATTGCATATACATTTGTTGATAAATTTTCTTCCTACTGATCTTACTGTGCATGGTCACTAAACCTATGTGGCTGAGGCCTTGACAATTAAAGCAAAAGATCAGCAACTCTAGGAAGGATTCAGTTCTTTTTCACTTGCCAATCCCTATCGGGAACATAGGCATTTGGTCCAAACAGATGCAAGGTGTCATGCTTTGGTGTGCCTGTGTGCATACAAGAGAAAGTACCAGCACCCCTTTTTTCAGTTAGCCATTTGCTGCATATACATTCACTTTGAGAGCTCTTGGTAGTTGGGTAGCTTTTTTTTTTTTTTTGCCACGTGTGTGCACAGTTATTTGCCTTTCTGTCAACAGTGTCATTGTTCACACGCTGTTGTGTGAAATGTGCTCCACACCCAAGTTTAGAGTTTCTCAACCTTAGGGCTTGTGTAGTCGCTTCAGATTGTGAGGAAAGTCACAAGACGAGGAAAAAGTTTATATAGAACAAATGATATAAAATGATATGTTGGTACATACAGTAATCACATTTCCCCCAGGCATACATTGTGTAATTAAAAATGTATTTTTGATTTGAAAAACAGAGGTGTGACTTTTTCATAATGGCTCCACAGTGTAGTGGTTTACACGTTCACCTAACAAGCAAAAACCCCTGGTTTTATATGCAGGTGGAGACACAAATCTCCGCCCTGGCATCCAGAGTTAATTCAAATCCATTTTCATATCCACTTATCAAAACACAACCACTTATCTGTGTTTTACAATTGATAATTAGCTTAAGTAAACACAGCTAAGTCTAGTCTCCTTATGTTAGCAGCTCCAGAGAACAATAGGATTCTTGTTTTATACTCCGCCTTGTTTGCAGCATTAGGAGATAAGCGACCTGGCACAATGGCACAGCAGTGAAATACAACACCCTCATATCAAACAGACGATAACAATGGCAGAATAGGCAGAGCATCTGTTGATGTGCTGAAGGACACTTGAAAAGGGAAGCAGTTGACACTCGAGTTCAATAATGTGGTGAAACCCTTGCTGCAGTTAAAAACCATTATCATAGCAAGGCTGGTTTTTAGCGTGGCCAACTAAATGACTGCTTCGGGTGATCCCTGAGTTGGCCACGCTGCCTGCTGGAGGGGCCCCAAAAGAGGAAGGAAGAAAAAAACTTTGTGAACTGTAAAAACTGTTAACAGTTCGGTCAACAGTCTACAACTGACTGACTCTCACATAACCTGCTTTTAATTTAATCGTCCAGCTGAGTAAGAATCATGTATGACTAACCAGGTTACTGATATTTCTTGTAAAGACCTTTCTCATCTCAGTAAATCCTATTAATGTGTGTATTTTATGTGCTCAGGTGTGCCCTCAGCTTGGGTCATGAGGAAGTCTTTTGAAGTCTTTTAAAGAGAAAAGAAAATCTCCATGAGAAAGCAAAATAATTTTGCTAGTGTCACAGTGAAAAATGTAATACAAATTTCCTGTTACAGAAACTGCTGGCTCATTAGTGCAGTGGTTAACATGTTTGCGCAACATGTGGAAGCTTGCTGGTTTGCTTCCAGCTGGAGAAACTGGTGCAGAGCTCTGCTAACCCAAACATGTTAACCTGCTGTAGTGGTACCTTATCACAAAGGAGCGGCTGAAGGTTTCTTCTTCTATTAATGAAATCAGAGCATTGTTCTAACTATTCAACACGGAGACAGGATACGTCAGCATCTGTACTTTCCACACATCTCATAAAGTTATAGAATTACAATGAAGTCATTGATCTAGGATATCAGTAAATTAAAAAAATGTTTGTGGGTGGAACTGATGGATGAGGGGTGGGGGGGACACATCAATGAATCCTCTTTATGATTCTTTCCAAAATGCATTTCAGCTGTGCGTGGATTAACTTCTGCCTTCAAACACATCTAAGACAGAGTATGTAGACAACAGGGACTAAACAAACGAAACAACATAATTGCAACCAGACAGTAGTGACGAGTTGGTGGTTTGAAATTTTGGGGGTCACTGCACCCTGGCTAATGTTTACTTCTGCAGCGAACTTGAGAATATGATGGGAAGTTTCCTCTGCTCTCATCTTCTCCCAGAGAGTCCTGCAAAATCCTAAAAACACATCATGTCGGCAAATAGCCAGTCCACATAGGGTGTATTTGTATAGTTTTAGATGTGTGACCCTCACTGATGGAAATGAGACTTAACTTCCTAAGTAGAGGAACTGTTTTTTTTTAAATTACAGACAAGTTGCTGTTGATAAAAATTGTGCACAAGTGACATGGCGAGGTACTTTTTTAATTGTGTTTTTTTTTTTTCTGTAACACTCAAACTGAAATGAATGCATGTAGTTTAAAAAGCTGTGATATAAAATATCTAACTTTCTTCTTCCTGTCATGTTTCTTCTACACAGAACAGAACTAGAAACCGAAACAGAATCATTCAAAACTTTTATTCAACAGCTATTAAGCGATAGTTAATGAATAACGTGTGTGTGTGTGTGTGTGTGTGTGTGTGTGTGTGTGTGTGTGTGTGTGTGTGTGTGTGTGTGTGTGTGTGTGTGTGTGTGCGAGCGCGAGCCTGTTATCTGGGAATAAAGACTGAAAACATAAGGAATCAACTAGCTGGCTTCACTTCTCACTCTTTGTGTACATTATGTCTCATTTGGTTAATCTGTCTCGCAGTTGTGTAACAGTTAGCTTTGCGTTAGAGTCTGTTCTGTGTGCTTCGATAGTGCCGTAATCCAGACTTCAATCCTTGTTATTATCTTCTGTTTGAGAGGTTTCCTTTGATGCTGCTATGCTGCTGATCCCCAGCTGACACACACCCAGCACACAGCCTGGCACGTAGATTCTTGGTCCCAGCAGCTCAGTGGGAAAAACTAAGAGATGGACAATGACAAGGAATCATGCTGAATCACAGCTGTTCTGATCAGGATGCCAGTTATAAATTTAATCAAAGATCCAAATAAACATTCAAACACAGCACTTAGCAATAGTCACTTACAGACTTCATAAAGGAAGTGCTTTGTGGTTATTTGGAGCTCGCATTAGCAGGATAAATGAATTATGCAAACCGCTTTGATAACCTTTAAAACTGCACCATACAGGGGGTGAAAACCACATAGCGATGCAGGTGTAACTCTCTTGGCTGTGTTTAACCAGAATAGTGTTGCAATATTGTTGCTAATATGCTGCGCTTTTATTTTAATGAGGTTTATAATGCAGTGTTTTTACTATAATAATGAAGCTAATCCCAAAAATATAACAACTAAAGACGGTGAGGGATTTATTTGGCTTTGGTTTGCTGTTAGAACCAGTTTGGAAAAGCCCAAAATAAAGGCCTGCTGTGCGTGTTAAGACCTGGAATTCTTCTTTGTATGTCACGCGCTCCTCGTTGTGGACAGCATCCATTCATTTAGTAGTGCTAAAAAATATCCAAAATATAGGGCGAGAAAGTAGGTCTATGATTTACAGAATTATAATATGGTAGCTCAAAAGACAGGCTTAATGTAAGTAATGTATTCTTTCGTTTATGGTTGCGTCTTCAGAACGTTTAAAGTTTTTGGAAACAAACTAATTTAAATGTAAAAAATGCATATTTTACTTTCACTCTCCTGTCACTGTTGTGCAATAAAGGTGATGAGCTGGATCAAAATGAGCTCAGTTAAAAAAGGTCGACTTTACCTTGTGCGAAAGTGATAAAAACACACAGTCGCTTGATGTGATGTTCGTCTAATAAATATAGTCAACACAAAAGCAACAGTTGTCAGCTGAACAGACTTTATTGGCATTGCAGTAAAGTGAGGAAATCACCTGTCACCTGCTGTGGGTGGAAACAGTGTGCTAATCATAACCTCCTGTTTTTATTTTACTGCTGTATAGATTCATAACTATATGAAAGTTAGTTTGGGATGACAAGCAATAAAATAATTCTGTTTTTTGAAAGGTCGTCTGAATCGTGGCTTTATCAGCTACAAAGTGCTTAAAACATAGAGCGCTCACCGGCTACCTCCACCCCAGCTGGTTGTGTCACCCTTTGACTACGTGACCATGTCACATATCATCACATCACCAGAGTTAATATAATGCCATAACAGGGATGGAAGATCAATAAATCAAACAAAAAAATAGGACTGATCAAGGGCGTAGATTTGGTTTTGGCCTTGGTGGGGACCGAACTCTTTTTTCCTTTTTGTCTCTGCTTCTTGATAAAAGGAGGAACACACTTGCCTACATATGCTATTATACATGCTTTTAAACCATTTACAATCACAATTCATAGTTTTATATGTGAATTATATAATGTTAAATTACTATTAAACAAATCACTGACTAAGTATTTTAGGCTTTAGTTTACTTCAGCCATATTCCATATAAATCAGGTATCATACAAAAATAAAAACAGCTTCAAATACAGCAATGAACCAACAAGTCATCATCCAACTTCACCTGTGACCTTGTGTCACCATTACTCTCTGAGCTTTATGTTGGTTCTTCTGTCACCTGACAAATAGGACATACATGACAATAAGAATAAAATGTGAAGCTGCTTCAGTGTTTCTGTCACTTTGTGCAGATCTTGACTCATCAGTAATGTTTGTAGGGTGAGTGCATTTTTAAAACAATTTGTGCAAACTGCACTACAAGGTGGAATATTTGTAAAATCATGACTACCTCATGATATTTTGTCTCAAAAATTAACCCTATGAATATGTCAGTGCCGTTAGGATGAAATTATTGTGTCACCAACATTTTAACGTTAGACATATAATTCTAACAGCCTCTGTAATCTAATATCCTGGCTGCTCGAGGCTGCTGTTTTCTCTGACAGTTTCAATCAAAATTAGAAATGCTGCTCTGAGACTGAGAGAACTAATAGTGCTGCATGTTGTGCAGTTAGTTTCCAAAACACGTTATTAATGGGTACATACAGTTTTAGACTGATGTGGGCCAAAGCCTAGCATAGCCTGTAACGTGATTGTGACGGACACATTTTATGAGTGAACTTGACTTTAAGTGACTTACAGGTTTCTTTGAAAAACACCTTCTTACATCCAGGTTCTTCCTCTTTGTTGGCGTCTTCCTCTCCTCCTCGCAGCGCAGGTTTGCCGCTGCTAAATAGTGGTGTGCGGATCGATACTGAAATATCGATTCTTCCGATACCAGCAATTTTTGTTCTAGAATCGATTCTCATATTATAATATCGATATTTTAGTACTCTGGGGTAAATTTGTAGTTTTTCCATTAAAATGAATGCAGTGGAAAGAAACTATATCATTTGGATCTTCTAAATTTGAAGGAACTACTTCCTCTTACGCCTTTCATAGTCATATGCGAAATACGGCTGTATAAATGTGTCGCAGCCCCTGGCGTGCACACTCACAACAATGGCTGAGCGCAAACAGAGTCATGTGTGGATTTTTTTTTTACCTCCACAAACAGCCTAGACGCGGTTTGTGGTATATGTGGCAAGACAGGGGTGTTGTGGCAACACCACTGACATCGTCAAACACCTCGGAGTAAATCACATCACAGAATATGATGAGCTTATGTTGAGGCGAACTGAAGAGGAGGACGGGGACAGGTGCTGCTAGGGCGAGAAAGACGTCTCTCGCAGAGTGCTGCAGGCAGGCAACATGCTCAAATAGCGCACAACGTCAGTTTTTTTTTTTTTATATATGATTATTCTGCATTATTAAGCAATAAAAACAAGTTGTCTGATGTCCTCTAATCATTATGAAGCAATATGGTTATGTTATTATTACAATTACATAATACAATTATATATTGTATTATGAAATGCAATGAAACATTAAGTTTTTGTACAGAGTATCGGTATCGGATCAGTATCGCCGATACCACCCTGAATATTACTTGGTATCGGATCGGAAAGGAAATCAGTGGTATCGCACATCACTACTGCTAAAACTAAACAGAGCTCCCTGAAAGGCTCAGCCAATCACATTGGCCATATTTGTCACATGACGTAGGACTCCAGTAGAGGACGTAATTGAACTCTTTCTGCTCCGCTGGGTGAATGAGACGCTGACACATCGTTTTTTCTTTCTATCGGGTTTGTTTTTCTTTACTCGAATAGATCAAATTATTGGTGGGGACACGTACCTTCCGACCATGCCAAATCTACGCCCTTGGGACTGATGTTTTAAAGCAACAGCAAATTAGTTCCAGTGGATGTTTTTCACTGCTAACAGCAACAAGGGATTTAGTTCATAGTCCTCGGTTATATGCGGTTAATTTACATGGATGACGTCCAGATGGCTCTCTGTGAAAGAATGTCGCAACCAGGATTAAATTCATCTGGCTGCACTAGTGACATTAAACACAGCCTCAGTCAACAACAGTTACACTTTACTGTGAGCAATTCTGTTCGATTTGAAGTTATTTCAAAAGATACACTCCTGCTGTTTTCAAAGGGCATATATGACCCTGTCAACAATACACGAAAGCACAGTAGCATCATGTCTGTGAAGGTTCTCAGTCATCCAGGTCACCGTAGTCTAAGGAAAGAAAAGCGTCTGGACTTCTTTAAGTTTCTTGAAGTTTTAAGAAAATGAGCATTTTTATCTCCAATGAAGAGGAAGTGTCGGTCTACAGCTTCTTCTGTTGTAACACTCTCAAGGTTTTGTAATTTGCCCAGCTAAAACACTGTGCCTCATATTTTACACTGTCCAGTTTGAAAAGTGGGGTTTTATGGTTTCACGGTTACTTCCACTTCCTCTTTTGGGGAGTTTGAGAAGTGTAGTTCTGACACCAGCCTCTTTTTGTCAGTTGTTAAGCAAACGACAACTCCTACACATTTGGCACATCCTGCTCCCGAGACAGGATTTAATTGTGAGAGAGTTCAGAGTGACAGCTTTATTTGGCCCTGAATTCTAAAGAGATTATAAAGGTTTGTCTTAAAACTTTTATGAGTTTTCCACGAACTTAGAAAGCATGTAATGTATAAGACATTGTGTACTATTTAAAACAGGAATCATTTTTTTGTGATACCAAGGCATGCGTGTTAAATGTAATATTACTTTGCCCTGTGGTCTTTGCAGACAGTTGAATTGATGTGTGAGTGTTCAGAGAGTCCGTTATTCTCAGAAGTCATTTATAGATGATGATCATAAAAGGTTTAATGTTTTCAGGTGCAGTAGTTCACTGTAGTGTTGGGCACATCTTAGAGAGGAAGCTCACTAATGGACCGTAAGTGTAGACAGTGTAATTCCCCTGATGAAGCATGTCTGATTATATCAATATAGACTGACTATACTACCGTCACTTATTGCAGCATATAGTTTTTTGTCTTCTGGAAATGTCTTTCATGGAAATGAACAGCTTAATAATAATCTCCAAAGACTGGGATGTGTTTTCTGTGAAAAAGTCAGTAAGGAAAACAAATGTTACCATTGAGCCTTTGTACATGCACGAGAGATGTATATCCTGCAGACGGTGTCGGCAGGAAACACCCACTCATTTTTCCTCTCTGTACGTTCTCCTTAACCTCAAATGTCAGAAAACACGCAACAAAAAAACCTGTCTACCCTTGCATTATAGTGCCACACTGAATAATTCACCAACTACAAAAACAAAACAACTTCAGGATCTCAGGAGATAATCATCCTCAGAGATAAGCATCCTCAGACAGCCTTTATGTCACTAAGCCTCGTGCTGCTCTGTTTAAGGCGTTCAGGAGAAATAACACAGAAAACACTCCTGCATAGCTGTTAGTGGAAATCCTATAATCTCCAATGATCAATGGATCAATGAACTTTAATGTGCTGTGGTGAACCTTTCGCTGACCTTCCAGCGGAGTTACGAGAAAATAAATCTGCTGTCATGTTTTGAATGAATCTTTTGATAAATACACACGGGCAGAAAACAGGGATAAGGTTCGTTGATGTGTGAAGTTGAAGAGAAGTGACAACTCGGAAAACTAAACAGGGGAAAAAACACTTGGGTGAACTCACATTTCCACCAATTTACTGCATGTGGAAAAATGTCACTAAAAGTAAAAGATTACTTTCAAAAATAAAGCCACGAATATGTACACAGTTCAGCCACAATATAAATAAAGAAAACACTGAAAGGTGAAGCGAAACATAGTACGGTCCTGGCGTTTATATGGACGTTATTTTAACATGTGCCACCCAAACCAAGTGTATCCTGTGTTAATGGCACCTTACATGCACATGTGCCCCCCTTTCCCTACCAGGACAGGGCGTACATGCAAGCTATACTAAACAAACTGGCCAAGAACAGTTCAAGGAACACAGAGTCCTTGCTGTGCATCCCACAGGACCCAGAAGCCCTTCTCCCAGTGTTGTATGTTAGGCATGGAAAAACACCACTAAAGGGAGTTGCACAATAAAAAGGCCGTTCATTTTTCTGTCATGGCTCATCTGTGCGTAGTTAGTAGTTTTTATGATTCACCTCATTTAAAGTGCTGAATGAATCAGATGCCTCCATGCTATGACATGGTTATAAATCTTTGTACGATTACCTTTCAATCAATCAATCAATCAATCAATCTTTATTTATAAAGCACTTTTCATACAAAGATGTAGCACAAAGTGCTTTACATGGTTAAAAGCAGCCAATCCCACCCCGCCCTCCAACTCACTCCCCACACTCTCATTAACATAAACGATCATGGATACCCATATGGAAAAGATATATATAAATCTTATAAAGTTTGTATCTGTCTTGTGTGAAACTTGTATGAAAAGCATATAAGAGTGAAAACAGATATAAGATCCCTTGAAAAATTATATAATGAAACTTGTATGTTTTGGATACTTACTAAAACAATGTATGAAAGTAATGAGAAAGTGGCCACTTTCATGAGTAAATCATATAAGTTTTTACTATTTCTTTTCCATATGGCTACATACACACACACACACACACACACACACACACACTTAAAGAGTAAAATTGGGCAGCCACGGTCGATCACAGCCCCGGTGCAGAGAGCCCCCTCCGAGGAATCTTTGTCGCTGCACTAATGCAACCTTTTGGCCAAAGAACAGAAATACAGCAAAGTTTCACGCACCTTTGGTAAATTGTGCTCTCGTGCTGTTGCCAACTCTACAACCCAAAATGATTCATTTGTTTCCAAAAAAGCAAGACGAGAGCGTTAATCAAGCTCAAGCCTATAAATTTATTCCATGGAGGATGGGTGTGTTAGATTTCTCTTAAAGACTTAAATGAAGTGAACCAAAAAGTCTGCAAATGACTCACTATTGCTTGTAAAGGCTAACAGCTGTAAGCAAGTTATGAAGCTGAAGGAAACAGAATATCATCAGTGTGATTATCGCTGAATCACTTCAGAGCAAAATGTAAGTGAATGAATCAACCTGAGGCAATAAGGTCGCACGTGTTGTGTTACTGCTAGCTTACCCTTGAAGGGGATGGCTACGGTGAAAGGCTTTTACTTTTAAGGTCAGGTTCAGATCAAATGTTAGGATTCGGCAAATAGTGAGTAGATTCCATGAAATGACTGTAAGTGTGACGTCCTCTGAAATGATGATAACACAAAACTGTGAGTGCAGAAATTTGTTAAACAATAATGTTTGTGGCAAACATCAGTACACATTAAGCTACTTCCATACTTAAACCTGTTAAAATCAGTGCTTTTGTATTAAGAACAGATCAAATGAGTTCGTGTATTGTAAATTGTGGGAGTCATAGCTTTAGATTCGTGCAGATCTAGCTCAAGCTATGATCAGTGTTACTGACACAGGCTGTGTTTTTTTAACGGAAACACTCTGAGCGACCTCACACTACACAACACGCTTTCCATTTCCTGAAAAGCAAGCAGCCGGGGGGCAAACACTGGGGTGCATTAGGTAACTAAAGAAGCAGCTGTTTTCTGTAGAAGTTAAAGAAGCACAAATATTGAATACAAACATGTAAGAAGCTGCACATACGATGTCAGTTTTGTATTAATAGTTAATTTTCTCCAACTAAAAAAAAACAAAACAAATATTGCAGGTTTAACAGGCACCAATGAGATTGATATTGAGCTTCTCTTCTTACTCTAGGAATAAGTAAGTAATTACGCATATTTTCCAAAAATCTTAATTCCTTCAGAGACTGTAATCGATCTGTAAATGATTTCTAAAAGCCCCGTTTTCTCTGCACTGTCTGATCTAAAGTTTCAGAATAATCTGCAGTGAAACAGGATCAGGAAGACAGAGTTAGGGGAGTCCACTAGGACAACACGATAGGCAGTAATGGGTTGTAGAGTGTAGAAATCCATTATGTGGTCTGTTTCCTGAATGAAGCAGCCATCATCAACCATCTTACATGCAACCTATGTGTGTCTTACATGCCTTATTTACAACAGATGGCCTGGATCCAGGTACATGAAGACTGTCAGAACAAAGAAGCGAGATCCATAAAAAACAATTTGAGCAAAATAAAACAAAAGCAAAATCTCCAAAACAAAATACGGGTGGCCTAAATAAAGGATAACTGCATCTCCGGTCAGACCAGAGCAAATGATGCCACGTGCCTCCTCATCTCCTCTGTCTTTCATCACTACCATGACCCAGAAATCAATCTAAATATGCCATGCTGAAGGATGTCTCAATTCCTAAAATGCATCTGGCAGAGAGGAGAGAGGAGGCTTGTCGGACGAGTTTTATTCGAGGGTGCACAGGTGTTGCATCCTCTGCTAACGTGCGTGACACGGCTGGAACATACAAACCATGGCATTGGTGGGGCGGGGGTCTGTAAATAAAGGAGTCTCTTCATTCATTCAGATTGTCTAAGCATCTAAGCAAAAATACCTCATTTTGTTATATGCCTGTTGCCTTGGCTCCACTCTCTTTGCATCTCTGCTGGGTAGGATTAAGACTTGAGGAGAGGTGGTGAGGGAAGGAACTGAGGATTGAGAAAGCTGCATGCAGGCAAGGTAAAACCATACTGAGAAGTCCGAGGGCTCTTGAAATATCAAAGTAAAATAGGCTGGATGTGAAACCATCAGCTGAAATATAATAATAATAGTCTGGTACTTGTCTGGTAACAGTGCCCTCCAAAGCTTTCTGCATATAATTGTGAAATGTTTAAAATCCATCGATTTCTTTACCTGCTTTAAAAGAGTATTTGGTTAAAAGGTAAATATCTCCATGGCTACAAAAGAGACGAGGTTCTGTTTCATTCAGTATTTGTCATTACAATTTGCAAGGCTGTGGGTGGTGATAGGTGAATGCAACTGCACATGTACGGCACTTTGTTGGCTAGATTTATATACGGTACATATATAATACATTATATGTCTTCATCACGCCTTCCCTGCAGCTCCCTGGTTCTCTGTTCTCCTAAATAATCCCCCATGATGCTTTCCCTCTATGTCTGGCCTGCTCTTTAAGCACAGACAGATCCATTAATATGCTCCTGTTTAAGGAGAGCCTGACATGTCATCAGTTTTGGCCCCACAGCCTGTAGTGCTTTGAGTGGACGGCTCGTGATTTGTGTTTGTCTCTGCGGGGCTTAAAGCCTGCCGAGAGCACCATAAGAGGCAGGGTGGCATGTAGGGAGCAGAAGCATGAGCGAGGGTGGTAATGTGGCATGAGACAACAATAGCGAGGAAGGTAGCAGAGCACACGAGTCTGTTTGAAATGTTTCTGGCAGCGCCGCGTGATGAATTAAGGGTACCATAACTTTGCATTGAGCACAAGAAGCATTTGTCATTGTGTTTGTTAGTGTGTTTAATGCCAAGATTCATTTTTGTTTGAAACATTAAATCAAATAAGAAATTATTGCCAGCATGAGACCTTTTCCTAGGTCAGAAGCCAAAATAGTTAAGGGTGTTGTTATATTTCCTTTATCGTTCCTACGAACATCTTTCTCTATGATTCTCCAGAGCTTTTAAAATGTATCTGCCACCAAATTGTGCTGACATCTGTACACTCGGGCCCTTTTCCACACGCACACACGATACATAAATCTTGAGTTTACTAAATTCAAATAAACAGTTTGAATTCAGTAATCTTCCATTTTTCAGCGTGTATATCAGTGTAACCTTTGATGCCTAGGCAACAAAAGCCAATTTTAAGACTAGTAATGTACGTGATCTACGCTGGCAATCACAAAGCAGTTAACAGCCGCTTCACGCAGTGATGAATTAAAAAAAATTAATTTTCAACTAACAAAACAAACATTCAAAACTCTCTGAATACTTCCAGATGAGTTTATTAAATAACCGCTCCCCAATTTTTCAAAGTTTTATTACCGCTCTTGATGCTGCAGTGACTTCCTGCTTACATACTTTGGGTGACTATTTTTCAAGTTTGCTGGCATTTCATTTACACACAGTCGACATTGATAATTTTATTGAGTTCCAACTCCATCTCGGAAGCTACTGGTTTTTACTAAAGCTGGAATTTTTTTATTTTTTATTTTACTACCAGTTGCTACTAATGTAGTAACAAGGAGGAGAGAAACTTACTAATAAAGTGGTGGCAGCAGGTAAATTGTGAAATTTTGCAGTCTACGCCTGCAAAAAAGGAAACGTGTTGTGTGAAAGGAAGTTGAGGACACACTAGCTCAGATGTGTTTTCGTAAAATCCCTCCGTGTCTTATCTGCCATTTATTAAGCCTGTGAAATCCGCTAGAATCTGCCAGCAGCAGTTGTGCAATTCAAGAAATTTTAGACGACTTAAAATTGCATGATTACTTCCTAAAAAGTCAAAAACATCTGGAGAGTATTTCATTCCACGCTCAACTGTAACTGCTACTGACACATGCAGGATGACGGCTCTCTTCCAGGATTTTGATGTTGTTATACCGTTGAGCTCAACCCCTTTCAGTAAAATCACATGATAAGTGCTGTTATTTTGGGTGTGCCTCTTCTCTTATTCTCTGTCTTTTTTTTTTAATTGTTTGTCATCGGCATACCCAGACATCTTTAGGTGAAATATCATGTTTGGTTGATTTTAGCCAGCTGATAAGTGTGCGAAGCATGCAGTCATGCTTGTGACTGGTCCCTGCACTGGGTCTGGACTCTCCCTCAGGCCTCTCTCATGTTTCTTGCTTATTAGTTTTCAGTCCAGTCCCTAGCAACATGGAAACATTTACACCGATGTAGAAAAGCAGTCAATCAGCAGAAGCCATTAATTAGGAGAATGTTTGTTGGATATTTCGTGGAGGAAATGGAGAATTGTTGATAGAGAATGGGAGTGAGGTGACAAAGATGCTTTGCCAGCTGCTGCTTCTCTCTCTGCCCTGGCTTTGTAGGCAGCCAGCTGCTGCTGTTGTCTGGCCTGCTTTTCTCCAGTCTTTCATACCATAAAGGTCAATACAGGAAAAAGATGTGGTTTTAACATGCTGCCTTATGTGGGTCTGTTTTCGGAACACTTTGTACATTTGAAACTTAAAGATGCGCTTACACAGAGTGTGATGATGCTGACATTTGTTAAAGCCTTGCACAGCAAGATGAACTGCCATCTCCTTTGACACTGATGCTGAACACGCAGTTGAGTTTTCATCTGGCTTTAGCAACAAAGTGCCGACGACTCTGCTCTATTTGCTGGAGGAAGCTTCGAATGGTCTCCATCCAGTTGAGACAACGTTTATTCTTTAATATCTTTAATCGTGTGCCAAAAACTTTCCGCTGTCAAGAAGTTTCCTCTCAAAAATTTGTATTAATGTTTTTAAAAATACATTGTTACCGTTTAATAACTTATTACTGTTTGTCTTCTTCTCCATACCTTTGTCTTCATCATTCTGGTACAAGCTCATCTTGGTTTCATCCGTTCAAAGATTATTTTAGAGAACTGTGTCGGCTGGTGTAACCAGTGGTTTGCACCTTGTTGTAAACTCTGTATTTCCATTCATGAAGGCTCTCTTTATAATAAAGTTTGACAATGATACATCTGCCTCCTCAAGAGATTTCTTGGCTCAGTTAGATGCTATGAAGTTGTTTTTCTTAACCTTGGAAATAATTCTGTCATCACGCACTTCAGTTGTCTTCTGTGGTCTTTCAGGTCTTTTGGTGTTGGTGAGCAGATCAGTGTAAAATTTTTTGTCAGCCTAATGATGACCTCCCGCACTTACACTAACAGTGAACAGCTATGACATACATATTCAGTACTTTGAAGGGAACAGGTCTTACCTGGCCATAAAACTGCTTTGATTGTCTCATTAATTTTGAACTTCTGAGAATGCAGAGCTGTATATAAAATAGACAGATTTTTATTTGAATTAAGTTGAAATTTTGCACTTCAAACACATCTTGATTGTTTAATTTACAATTCTACAAAAATTGTCTCTCTAACTCTTGACCTTGGCCTTGTAGAAGAGACGGTACAGAAACATTTACACTTGTAAACTGGAAATCACAGGAATTGCATCTGACCTTGACGCTCTCTCTGTCTTTTCTTTACAGATTGCTGGCTTTATCAATGCGATCCATCCATTTTGCGGTGACAAAGAGAACCTGACAGCTTTCAGATTCTATGCGGTCAACCCCATCGTTGATCCTTGGGTCTTTATCATCTGCCGCAAGTCCGTGTTTCGCCACCTTTGCTCTCTGCTGAGCTTCCGCTTCAGTAAAGGAGCCGTAAAGACGACAGCACACTGCGCTCTGTCTTTACCCCTTGACAATGTCATACAACGCAACCCACCAGACACGTCAGTTCCACCAACCAACATGTATTCCAATTTACCTCGATGACCCACAAAAACCCATGGCAGTGCAAGGTGATGGCCTGGAGGCTGGAGGACGTTTCTATATGGAAAAAAACATTTAAGGAAAACTCTAAAATGAAATGAATGTATGAATCCAAAATTCCTGCACCTAGTATTTGAAGGCATAAAGACAAGACTGTCACAATTTAAATCTACGCGCTGCCGTTGAAATTTCTCCCTTAACTTTGGAAAAAATGACTGCACTAACTGTTAACTTTCCACTAATGGACGGAAGTTATTTCAACATTGCAAGGGGAGTTGTGCCATTAAAACAGCACTGTGACTTGGGACTAAGGAACACTTACAGTCATGTCAGGCCCAAGGATGACATACTGTAAAATCTGAATATATGCAGTTGAGGAAAGCTGTATGGAAATGTATGAATGTATAGTTGTTGTTGTTTGAATCTCCATCAGTCGGCCCTTTCTTTAAGGCACAGTAAGTCAGTAAGTCTGTTAATGCATTATCTGTGTCTAAAGCATGGATGACATGAGATTCAGCTCACGCAACGTGCCTGCTTACACGGTTTATTTGGATGACATATGTGTGTAACAGATATACACAATTATTATTGAACTGTCCACTGCCCATAACCCAGAATAGCCTTAACAAGTCTGCCACCATGGATATCCCCATATGGAAATTAAATTAACTTACAGGAAATGTTTGTATTTTGTATTTCTTGAAAGACTTGTGTGTCTCATACTACAACTTATGTATTGAAAATGTATTTGTGTGTCATGAAACATGAATTAAAAAACATATGAATTAAAATTTAATCAAGTAAAATTTATTATGCATAAGAATAAATATAGAACTAAATCACAGTGTGATATATAAGTCTCATAGAACTTTCTGTATATTAGGAAACATTTACTAATGGAGACAATGGGGCTGGAAATTTATTTTCCATATAGGGGTGATCCAAGCTGAATGCTAATGATGTCAATGTTTGTTGTATGTGCAACATATGCTAATGTGTAGCAGATCCAGTGTTAGCAATGCTAATTACTAATGTGTCAGTGGTTATTATGAACGAGCATGAGTGTATCCAGTGAAGAACCCAAATTTGGTCAAAAACCAAAGCACTTGATATGGACACAAGTACTGGGCCACCTAAAGGAGCTGCTCAGGAATGGAAACACATACCATGAAGCTCCCCGGGCACTGTTCTCATGCTGATGTTAACTCTGAAGTTACTGAGTCAGCAGAGAGTTACAGAGAATTACCGACCTCGCTCGGTACCTTTACGTGGCCTGCTTCTTCATGACTGAGTTGTTGCGGTTATTTAATGTTTCCACTTGCAGTAAGATCACTCAAGAGGGAAGAGTTCTACAAACTTAATTGCTGCAGTGATGGTGTCCTATTACAGTACCTTTACTTGAATTCAGTGAGCTCTTTAGGACAACCTGCTTTCTCACAAGTGTTTTCAAAGGCAGTCTTCATGGCTAGGTGATTGATTTTGTAAACTTGTGGCAATGGAATAGAAAGCACCTGAATTTGAAGATTAACAGATGAAGCCTATTTTGGTTTTTTTGTCTATATAGTGTATTTTTATTTAAGACCAAAAATCTCAAACACAGGTTGGCACTAGACCAAAAAGTCAGTAGATTTTTCTCAATTTTACAGAAAGGTCCCAAAGGGTCAAGCCTACATTTTTCTGCTCTGCATTGTGTTGACCAGACTCTGCTGGTGGCTTCAGAGACTTTCTCAGGCATCGCCCACGTTGTATTTACTTTCATATAAAGAAGCAGTAGGCAACAAAGTAGAGACCACCTTATCTCGACTGAGGGATAAACATAGACTGTCTGTCTCAAGCATAACAACTTCCTGCGGAGGGGAGCCCTCAGAATGGGAGTAACAATAACATCTGTAAACACGTGTAATGTCCTTTTTCTCCAAGAAAGTGTAAATGCTTCTACAGTTTATATCAGAGTCCCCTGAAATATCCTTTCTGCATTTAAAAAAAATCACATCGTTGTCAAGACATATGTATCAAGAGCAAAACCACTGTGACTGAAAAAATGGATTTCAGAAACGTAAAGCTTTTACTTCTTCAGGAGTTAAGATCGCCTGACTCATAACACTGACTATTTTGTGTTTCATGTGTTTGTGGTTGTATGTGTGTGTTTTCTAAAATACATCCTCTACCTTTACCCATAAGGTTTAAGTGAATGTGAAAAGGTAATACATAAATGTTTATGTATATATGTTGGTACAGTAGAAGCTTTTCATAATTGTGCTCTGTTGGAGGGAAAAATTGTCGTAAAAATGGCCTATTCCTTTTACCACTTACTTTTGCATTAAAACAGTAATGTAAAGGTAAACCTGCTTTTTTTGCAAGTCTAATAATAATGTTTTATGTTGAGAAACGAAAGGGATTAGTATAAGTTGTTGCTATTCCAAACCATCTCTGAGAGTTGGGTTACTTCTTTTTCAGAGAGGGTTTCATTCCTGTGGGAGTCCTGTTCATAATGTCACTGTATTGCTTGAACATTGCATTCTCCTTTTCTTCCTCCTTTTCATGGATCTCTAAACTACCTATGATGATTGTGAATGTCATTTTAAGAGCTTTTTGCTTTTAAAAATTCCGTGCTGCTGCAAAATGCACTGTGAGAATTAGACTTTTAACTTTAAAGCTGTAACTGTATTCCTGTGCTGTAAAGCTGTGTGTTTTAATGATTATGCAAGTTTGGTTTATGCAATTGCAAATGTATGAGTACAACAAAAATTGGGATTTTTTTTTCTTCAAAACATTTTTGTCTTCAATCCACATTCACGTTTTGATTTCACTTATGCTCAGTCATGCATGTCTCGATGTTAGACACATTACCACCCACACATTTTGCTTTGAGGATGTAGTGTTTAATCATCAAGCTGTAAATCTGTTGAATTGAATGAAAGAATATCATTCATTCTATCATTAACATTTCATTCATATAAAATAAAATCTCATTACAGTTACAATCTTGTCAAAAACTCTTTTGTCCATGTAAAAACAAAGCAAAAGTGAACATCCTTACTTGCACTGTTTGTCTTCTATGAGACCCGATGTTTGAAGAACATGACATGACATGAAAGCCCTTATGCAGTATATATATATATATATATATATATATATATATATATATGTGTGTGTGTGTGTGTGTGTGTGTGTGTGTGTGTGTGTTCATTTATAATTTTTTGTGGCAAGTAAAAATGTTAAAGTTAAAAAAAAAAAAAGTGTTGCAACAGTACAACACACTTTTTGATTTTTATGTTAACCATATTAGAGAGAATATAACATGGAGGTCTTTGAGAAAGATGTGATCTTAAATTTTTTTTTTTTTTTTTAAGTATAATTGCTTTATAGGTTTATTCAGATGCATCACACAAAGACTTGCTATTTTGAAATTCTAGTGAGATCACTCCAGATGCCGATGATGTGGTAAGAAAGTTTCTTGAGAAGTGAAATGCTGCCTAAATTTCTGAAATAACAAGTAATCTGACATGATTCAGAGTGAAAGAGATGAAAATGAGGAACGTTTAAAAAAAAAAGAAAGTGCCATATTAGCAGTGAATGACTCAGCAGTCACATGATGGCAGCTGATTTTGTAAGTGCCGTGTATCAATACTGGTTTACTGTTTTTAGAAACTCCTTATTTGTAGTTGATGAGTTTTTACTGTCATACTTTAAGAGTTGGGGGAGCAGCTGAACAGTTACTGGTACTGCAGCTTCACCTTGTGGTTACTTAATGTAAACATCCCAAGATGGAGAGGTTATATTCCCAAGTGTTTTTTGTTTTCTCAGGCAGCCACACTTCACCACTAATTGAGTGTGGCAGAAAGGGTTGTGTTGAATGTCACATTAATTCTTTTCTTTGATTGGCATCTTTTATGCTGTCCTTATATCCAGCATTTATTGTATCATTTTGCTAGCATATACTGTACTTAGTCGCACGCCTAAGTGACCGTTTCAAAAATTCAGGAAACTCAAAATACAAGAGAACTCTTCGGTTACAGTAATAACACTCGGGATACTGCCAAATTTTGTTGTAAAAAGGATTTTTTCACTTCTGATATAAGCACACTTATAATAGGTTATCTAAACCCAATGTGAACTGAGTATCATTTTAACTCTTTAAACACACACTAAACAAAATTTTGTGATGTGAAATCAAGATTTACTTGTTATCTGAGTTCACACAGTCATGCTATATTATACATATATTACAGATCCCAGTGGTTGAAGGGGAACCACAAATGTTGCCACACAAAACAATGACTTTATTTTCAGTGACTTCTGAGCACAAATGATAATTTTTTTAAAAACAGCTGCATCACTGTGGTTTGAGATATACTGAAACCCGACCACAGAAACTCTACGAATAGTTTTGTGCTTCAAAAAGTTTGATTACGATGGCTTCGTGGGGCTGCAGTCTGAGACTGTAGAGAGATGTGGACCCAAAACGATCCATCCCTGTGCTGGCTACAAACAGCCCGGCATCAGGCAAGCTCGAGGCCCAGGCAGGATCCAGGCTTTGAGGCTGAAACCCGAAGTTGAGCAGAACAAGGAAGTGGACACAACCCCAGGAGCGTAGAAAGGCAAGAATTGGGGGAGATAAAGGAGAGGAAAGAGAGGAGTTGGAGGATGACGAGGTGTTGAAAGGGAGGAAGGTGAAACTGCCATATTGAAGCGCTTCTTCTCTGGCTTTGGAGAAGCTGAGGGAGGAGAAGAGCTGAAGGGCTGCACGGTTCATTTTGCCCTTTTCCTGAGGAAGAGGGGAGGATGGCGACAAATGTGAGAAAAATAAATACAATATGCCCCAAATACTGCAACAGCTTTGCAAGAGTTCCAACTGCATTTGTGAAAAAAAGTCAAAGAACAAATCTTATTGAGACATTTTTAGAGCACAAGCTAGCTTCATACTGAGTGTTTGGTATCTAGTAGCTCGTCCATCTCTCTGTGAGACATGCAAATTTTCAGTGGCGTATAATACAAGCTGCAATGTTTCAGATGACATCGTTAGCGGTTAAAAATCATTCATCAATCAATTTAAAGTCTCAAACAAGGCTTTACCTTTGTTTTCTCCATGTCTTTATCATACTGGATTGCTGGTGATCCTGGCAGAGTCATCATCAACACCAGGAGTAACTTCTTCAGTTCCTGAGATGCGTTGCCTCCAACCTGTTAAAACAATGGAGAGAGTGACCATATAACTACTAACTTTCCAAACCAAAGCTGAAAAAATAAATATGTAATGAAAAGTAGTGCATAAGAGCTGCGGTTTTTAGTATCTTTGTCGCATCTTTGTAGTCTGATGCTTGTAAACTGTCACATAGAAAGTTGACTAAGGCTACGTTCACACTGCAGGTCTTAATGCTCAATTGCGATTTTTTGATCAAATCCGATTTTTTTTGTCTGCTTGTTCACACTACAAATAAAATGCGAGAACAAACGCTCTCTAGTGTGAAACCTCAAAGCGGCCCACATGCGCAAAAGAAGATGTCACACACAACACGCTCTGTTTCGATCCAGACCAAACAGTGTTGTTTGACTGATGGCCCTAATATAAAGACTTGTTTCGGTCTTTACGTTTCCCAATTTTGTTTAAGTTATAAAGTTATTTTGTTATTTACATATGGCCTAATAATTATCCTTATTGCTGTTTTAGAGAGGAGCGGTGCTTCAAAGGATAGTTGCAGACTTCTGTCAGAATCTGCAGATTATACAGTACAAATAAAATGTTCACATTTCTCCAACATTGTCTTCCCAACAGTTTCACTGGATGGCCAGGAAGGGTTCATGATGTCTTCTCCGGCGCTGATAATTGGCGTCTGTCTTGTGTCAGTGGCGTAAAAGACGGATTTAATGCGACATGACCGTTCAAACAGCAGTCGCTTTCTAAAACATCAGATATGTATCGGATTCAGTACCACATACGAAAGTGACCCAGATCGGATTTGAAAATATTGGATTTGTGCCGTTCACACTGTCACACCATGATCGGATATGGGTCGCATAGGGTCAAAAAAGTCGGATTTGATGCGCTTTCGCCTGCGGTGTGAACGTAGCCAAAATGAACGTTAGGGCTGAGCTGTTCAGTCAGAAACAGATAATACCACTAGATTAAGCAATATGTGCATTAGCTTTTCTGACATTTAATAACACAAATAACAGGTTTGCTTATAATGGAAAAAAAATGACTTGATGCAGTCAATTAAAATAACTGTACAAGGATTTTAGGAAAATTTGCAAAATCTGTAAAATAAGCATTTTTCTATCAAAATGTACAAGAATCTTATAGAGAAATCTTACTGTCCAGCTGGGCCATATATTATCTCCTCTTGTTTGTAGGTGTCTCTCTACAGCATCAGCCACTTCCTGTGCAAACAGTGGGTGATGTGAACGAGGGAGAATGGACCTCATGACCACATCCACCAGTGTAACGTTGACCTGACCGGAGCCATTTAATGGACGCAGAACATCTGCCGTCTGTTTAACCACGACAATCCTGAAATTAAACATTTTTTTCCAGCAATCCTTGAGCTTCCTTTATAACATAAAAAAACTCTGTATTTACATGCATAACAACACCTTTCCTCCTCGGGACTACTGAATTCCCCAAAGACACGTCTCCACTCCAGCAGAGTCTGAAAAGTACACATTTAATTGGGAAAACTGAGCCTATGGTAACGCCACTTGTAGCTAAATTCAAAACTAGTCAATATCATTTGACCTTTTCTGAATATGCTGCATCAGTGTCACAGATAACAAAACCTGCCACACCTTTTTCCAACCAGAAGTGGAGTGCACGCTGTAGAAAGAATATCCATTTCATATTTTATGAACTCCTGACTGAGTGCATGATCAGAAAGCAGGTTTTACCTGTGTGGTAGCTGAGAGGTTTCCAGTTACATCCTGAAGTGCCAACAGATCCCGTTTACACAAGTCAAGCACAATTTTAAGACCTGCAGGACCAGCATGAAGCCTGTTAATCAGTAATAAAGGCCCATAAAACCACGTCTGAATACCATTTGCAAAAAAAAAAAAAGTTCTTTACTCACCTGCTTTGCGGCTCACTGAGCAGATGTTGTATCCAAGCCAGTGGAGCAAAGTTTTTATCAGCGGCAGTGAGGTTTAAAGGAAAGACCTCAACATCAAACACACCCTTCAGGATTAGAGCCCCTATACCCAAAGACCTGAGGTAGGGAAGCTGCTCATGCATTGCTTAAGAAAATACATATCAGAAAGAGTTACTTATTTTTAATCAGAATGCCATGATATTCAGTTTCCTCATGTGATGGGTTTGCATTCATGTTTATTTCAGTAGAGCTGTTATTTATCATTTATATCGAAGAACATGTTGCGCACAGATGCTCATGTGGGATTAGAAAAATGTTTTCTATTTTCAAAGCAAAAGCAACAGCACTTTCTCAGACTCTCATAACTTGATACAATCGTGTGGTAGCCCACAGTATTAATCACACAGTCAGATTAAGTAGTTATCAGCACAGAGATGAACCCAGTGCAGCTTTTGGCCTCACAGTAATAGTGAAACTGTTTAACTAAAAGCAATAATTGGTACAAATACAGCCACGCTTGCACATTGCATTTTTGGGTACAATAACATTTGTGTGGTTTTAAAAGCCGTTATTGGCCCTACCAACATAAATGCGGTGGACAACATAATGGAAAAAATGGTTTCAATGAAAACTGATGACTGCAGCTTTCCTGTTGTCGTGACTGCCAGGAAGCAGGTAGTTAAGTGATGGTGAATGAGGTGCATCTAAGGTTGTGCACGCTGCAAATTTTGATATAGATCAGATACCATGTGTGAATGTTTGTGTGAATGGGTGGATGACAGGATGTGTAAAGCGCTTTGGGGTCCTTAGGGACTAGAAAAGCACTGTACAAATCCAGGCCATTTACCATGTAATTACGGGGCCAGTGCCTTTAACTTATAAAAGCAGCTTGTGCATCATGACTGAGATGAATCATCAATTTGTAAATTCTGAACTAATTTTGATCAGTCACTGTGATTTTCACTTTCCAAAAATAATCAGTCAAAGCAAAACATTTTTCAGTTTCTCATGTATTTTGAAAATGGGGGACTGGAATGTAAATGTGTCCGTCTAATTTGGGCCAGGCTATACAAAGATTCAGACATTTTTCGTAGTGCATGTTTGAAGTCGTCCCCCCTCCTCCGTTTTCAAAAAACAAACATAAATAAATAATTTACCACAGTTTAGTGGTCTAAAATTGAACTGAAAGGATCGAAGCAAAGTATCTATCTTATCGTGCTAATATCGATCCAATATCAGCGTCGGAATAGAATCTATCGATATTTGAATTGATCACCCACCTTTAAATTATCCATCATGTCAATTTTTTAAGCATAGAAATATTAAACCCAAATTTCAGCATTTTGTTTCGGCGCGTCCTACCGCACATGCCCTCTGAACCCTCGGTCTGCGCCTCCGTCCACTGGTCGGCCTGCAGCTGATAGAACACAGACTCCTGCCACCATTTCAAGGGCGTCGCAACCGGCCGGGGGCTCTTTATTATGATGGCGATAGAAGTGGCAAGTATGGTGACCCAGGCGAGCCAGAACAGCAGCACCAGGTAACAGCGCACGTTCCTCCAGGCAGGCCCAGCAGCTGCCTCGAGCTCCTCTCTCGTCATTGGCCTCCACAGAGAGTCGGACTCCGGAATGAGCAGAGGGCATGTCTCTGAGGCTCCCGGCGGCACACTGCTATAACCCACATGCCCTGCGTTCACGGGCATCTCACGCTGCTGCAGGTAGATTAAGGGGATTATTTTAACTTTAAATGAACATTTAGACACTCAAGCCGAAGCACGCAGAAGCTGTCCAACTGTCGCTTAGGTTTTCTTTGGACTCGCTAAGTTCGTCTCTTTCAGTAACTCGCTGTTTCCACGCGACACTGAGCACAAGGCAGCTTTGTAATGAGCTGCACCTACCTGCCGGACTCAGGTGCAACATTTAATCTGACACACAGTCCTGTTGTCCCACTTTCTTACAGTGGTGGCGCAGTGAGGGACAACGAGTGTCCTTGTTCCCCTAAACAAGATTAAGCGTTTGGAGAGGGGGGCAGCACAGGAAGGACTATTCAAGATTTAATTTACTGATTATTTCACATCATTGTAGTTTGTCTTTTTTCAACACTTTTATTCCCTCGTGTACTCTGTGCTACTAATTGCTCGTGGGCATGTTTCCTCTTGTCCTTAGCTGTGCCTCCATTAAATTAATTTCACTGGCAGTGATGGAAGGCAGAATTAACAGCTCTGAGTCAGCGCATGCAGCTCTGATGAGCTGAAACTAAAATTAGTTGAATTCTGGAAAATTTTATTCTTGCAGCACAAATTCACAACAATGGTCACTTCAAGGCACTTTACTATAGTAAGATAAAGACCCTGCATCGTAATAGAGAGACAGCTCTTGGTGGCAGTGACACATTAGGGGGTTTTGGGGGGGATTTTACCATTCCTCTGTTGCAACTCAGACAGGAAACTAGTAAAAACAGAAATGATTTTCTGAACAGATTTTCCTAGAAAGTCTGTACCTTTAAAATATGCTCAGATGATTTCTTTTATTTATAAGATCATATGTATAAGCCGATCCTCTTTGTTTATAACTTCTCTGCACTAGAGGCTGTAGCCATCCCAGCCAAGCAAACACTTCTGTAAAAAGTGATATTTCTGAAAATTCCAGTGTTGCCTGTAAAAACGACAAAATCCACTGAAATTGGAAACAATTGCAGCACCTGAAGGAAACAGCTGGTGAAAGTTTCCAGCCAGTGGTTCATACCCAAAGCTGCTTAACTTCCTGCCGTGAGGCAACAGAGTCATTTTAAATCAGTTTAAATGAACTTAAATGCCACAAAACCCAGTTATTACTCACATTTTATATATGGTAGTTTCTTTGTGCCTTCCTCTCAGGTGCTTTTCTTCTTCTTCTTCTGTACCTCTTCTTGTTTTTTGTTCTCTCTTGTTATGTTTGTCCAAACAAGTGTTCAAAGCTGAGGGATGCTACCCTGAGCTGAAAATTTCCAGTGATTCGACTTGTCAGGAGTGAGGAGATGTGAAGGAGGAACAGTCCAATAAAAGCTCTGCTCTGGGAGTTAATAAAGAGGTGCCGGGCCACATCACACCCTCGCAAAAAAGTTGGGTTTTTTTGAAAGCCTAAGTTAGGATAACACTTATATTTTAGACTCTATATGTGAGAGATAAAATATTAAGTGTTAAAGTAAAATAATTGTGACTGTCTATAATTTGAAAGCTGTACACATGGAGCAAACTAAGCTAACTGTGCAACAGAGATCCACTGGCAAAAACTCCACTGCAATTTGAAATTCACATTGACGTAACACATCACACCCGCCCTCTAAAATGCTGTAGATCTTAGAAGTAATGAGGCAGATGTGCTAATTCCCAGAAACCTCTCATCCTCTTCATCCAGTTTGGTCCTCTAACCCCCCCCCCACACACACACACACACACACACACACACACACACACACACACACACCCGTCTTTCTCCTAACCTCTCCTTCATTCTTTATCCTTTTGTGTCTCTCGCTCTGGCTTTCCTCTCTCGTGGCATACGCTTATGTTGATGTAACAAGTTATTGCCATCTGTGTGACCTTTGCTCCATGACAGCACCGTGCAAACTGATTGTTTACCGAGAGATACTGTGGTCCATCACAAATGTCAGATCATTTGTTTTCCTCATATGCAGCTTGTATACAATATCACATGGCAATGTAAATGAGCTGCATTACACAGACGCTTCCATGATGAGCAGATAACTATCAGTGTCTGACCAGGCACTGTGTGGTTAAATAATATCAAATACTCCCTGGATAAGCAATAGAAAATTGATGGGCAGACCCACTGTCATAAAGTACAGTACTGTACACAAGTCATGAGTCACTACTCACATCTTAGCGTTTTGCTAGTAAAATGCGAAGCTGGTGCAACAATTTATTGAGACACGCAAATATACAAATATTGATATAAGGCAAAAACACAGTTCATTCTAACAAGCTTGATAGTCAACATTTGCTATGACCCTCTTTTACACATGAACTTTTTTAGTCAAGCGTTCTTCTGATTTCTTTAAGTCGTGTTCAGAAATAGTTCTGCAGACCTGAAGGACATTCAAAGCTCTTCTTTGGACCTCGACTGCCTTTTTGTTTTGTCCTGTGTCAAGATGATTTCACACTGCTTCAATAATCTTGGAGTCCATGAGGCCAGTCTATGACTGACACTCATCCACTGTGTGTTCTTCTGTCCACTGGCCATTGGTAGTGAAAACGTTGCCAATCATACACTTTCCAGATGGTATTGCAGGGTGAATCATAATCTGATGATAATTTTCTGTGTTCATAATTCCATCAATTTTGAAACAATCCCCAGAGCCTCCACTGTGGTTTACTAATGGTTGACAGTCACTGTTGTATCTCTCTCCTGACCCATTCTAAGCATACTGTTGTAATTTGAACCAGAAATTTCAAATTTGGATTCATCACTCTGTAAGAGCTGATTCCTTCCAGTTCTTGTGTCATTTGGCACACCTCAGCCTTTTCCTATAAATGGCTTCTTCAGGGCCGACCTTCCACTGAGGCCATTTCTGATGAGTCTTTGGCGACAGCAGATGGATTAACTCAAGTACCAGATGTGTCTCTCAGATCCTGGTGGACATTTTCTTATTTCTTAAGGACGTAACTTCCAGATACTGTTCATCTGCTGTAGGTAGTTTTTCTTAGAGGTGTTGCCACTTTTTCTTTTGTCCTCCACAGTTGTCCAGATCCATCAAATCTTTACAGAAACAGAGATCTCTATGCTAAGATATGCCAGCAAGTCTTTATGAATCACATCGTTGCTGCAAAAATACTATTTTGCCAGTCAAACTGCGGTATCTTTGGTATTTTCTATAGATTCAATTAAAGAAATACGAAGAAATTATGTGGAGTGGGGTTTTTTTGTTGGTTTTTTTGCCTAATGACACAATTTTAAAATAGTTTTTTGCTAAGTTCTTGTGTGTAGTGACAACACTGTTTCCCTAGGTTAGGCGACCTTTTTTATGCTTGAATGATTCATAGGTCAGTGTTAAGTGGCTTAACAAACAGCCATGAAAGAGCTGGACTGAAAAACCGTGAAAAGCAACCAATGTTCAAATAAAAGCTTTGAAAGATCTCCAGAAAGCCCAGAGGACTATTGCTAAAGACCACGGAGGTGCTCAAGACCTTTGCTCAAGACCTTTGCACATTAATATAAATTTTTTAGATAAAAAGTGTCACCCAGCCACCCACCCTCCCACCCCAAGTGAATTAAATATAAATAAATAAATAAAAACACATGCAGTGGATGTATCATTTTGTTCCTCCATATTTAATATGATTTGACCAGAAAGCAAATATGTGTGGCTATACCCAAAAACAAATATACCCTATACCCAAAAACGTTACTTAAAGAATTGTGCTTAGTGTGGTCCACATCTAAGAAGTGTCTAAGCTTTCTTCATGATGTTGATTCTTCGTGGCTTTAGTTTGAGTCTTCCTCTGATCCTTCAATGTCCTGAAATGTCACAAGACAAAGACATAGTTATTTCAGACCCGGTAATGCTATAAAATAGAAATTCTATTAAGTTGTTTTGTAATTATTATTATTTCCTTCTGAGACTCGGATGAAATAATTATTTTTTTGATTATTCTGTTTCAAGGAAACACATTTTAAACTTGTTATTTATTTATTTTTCATCTTCTGTTCCTGGAAGTGGACAATAAGTCTTGTTTGATCACCGAATGCTATGATGTCTGAGTGAGGCCTAAAGATATTTTACTCGGAACTGTGGAAGTGGGATCGTGCTCAGAGCTGTCAAGTGATGAGGGGGAGGAGAACCAGACATCAGTGCAAGAAGGTTAAAAATTACGGTGGAGGGCATACCGACTATTGGGGCGCCTGAGAAGTGGTAACATGACAACACTTCTTCTTCATTATGGATGAGAAGTGTTGCACAAGCTAGACCTCTGAAGTGGTGGGATTTGAATCACTGTCTGTCTCCAAGAGGATCATCATGTGAAGGGAATCATCTTTCCATGGCAGCCTTGTTACATTCTGTTTAAGAGAGGTGTCACTTCAGAGACTCCTCAGCTCATGTATTAGTTTGATGGACTCCCTAATCTTGAAAAATTGGTTAAAACTAGGAAATGGGAAATTCGGTTATGTAGGCAAGGCAAGGCAAGGCAAATTTATTTGTATAGCACAATTCAACAACAAGGTGATTCAAAGTGCTTTACAGAGACATTAGACATGTATGATGTCATGTGGTGACCACAGATATAGTGCAGAAGTTTTAATGCCACCTTTAGAAATAACCATCTCTCTCTTGTTTGTGTGCTCCTTTTTTCTAAATAATGCCGGGTTGCCTGTTTCCTGTTTGATGTAATCAGAGGAGCTCCTGTTTCAGGGTTGTGGGCAGCATTATTCTGTTTTCTTGTTTCATCCTAAAAATAAAATTTCAACCCAATTTCTGTATAGTTGAAATCGAATTGATCCTCAAAAGCTGTTATTTCCTCCTCTGAGATTTTAACCTTCCTGCTCTGATGTCTGGCTTTCCTCCACCTAATCCCCTGACAGAAATAATTCTGACTCCCCTTTCACAGTTCTGACTTCATTTAATTCTCTGCTTCCTGAAGTAATGACTTAGGTCAGACACTGAAGACACTGAATCAAAGTTTTGTTTTGCAAGAGGTAAAATTACTGTGCATTGCTGAAATCCTGCTAAATGTTTCAAAAGAATATGGAAAATATGGAAACTGCAATTTCCGTCATTTTAAAGAGAAAGTCTGTGTGCTCTGTTAGCTCAACCCCCACAATGTTGTATAGAATAGAAAGCTCGGGATTTCCCCTTGACAGTACAGAGGGAGTCATATAGATTGCATAAATGGGCTTGATGTAATGGTCTCAGACTTATGTACCAGACAGAGGACAAAAAATGATTGCTGGGTTTTAGGAGGAAAGGTTGCACTAAATAAAACTGGGATTTGAGCAAAAAACATTAAACATACTGTCACAGAAAGTAAACCTGCAAGTCTTCATACTTCAAACTTAAACTAGAAGGTTGATCAGTCACAACAACAGCTAGTTGCAACCATATGTGTTTAATTTTAAAATTCCAAAATTTCATTCTGTTCATCTGGATGTGGCGTTCTCAGTGGGAGAAATCCACAACTTGTGGTTTGGTTAATGTCGAGAGAAATCCTGCCCTCAGATTGTCCTGCTCTCTGGAGCCTGTTATCCCTACTTTAAGGTTTTCCAACTGTAATGTGACAGAAGATAAACATCCATAGATCTACCAGCTTTTGTGACATTTCTTATGCGTGTCTTCTATGCATTACCATAGGCTCCTGAGTCCTTAGAGCCATGATGTGTTTCTGGTATGCTGAGATGATACAGTCTCGCCTGCAAAAGTAGAAACACTAAGAGTAGGTATTTGATTCTCCAAAATTAATTGCACTTCAAACACATCAGTGTTGGCGGCGATTCGTTTGCTCACTTGCTGGTGATTCCTCCTCCTGGGGGCAGTCCCGGCATCTCTTCTGCTGCTAGGAATTTGATCACATATAGAAGGTCAGGGTCCTCATCTTTGCACCTCATCATCTGGATAATTTCTGTGGAGGTCAATGAGTAAAACAACCTGCTTATAAAAATGGAAATTAAGAGCGATCTATTTTAGCATGAAGCAGGAAAGTTATCAGCAGTACCTTCCACTTTCATATCAATTTGTTGCTCAAGCTCTGCCTCTTGTTGCAGTGCCTCCTGTGACACCTGGGGGGCGCCAGGGAAGCAGACAATGATGATGCTGATGTTATCCAAGCTGCCCTGCAGAGGGAGACAGAGCACTTTGATGCAGATCGAAATAAGAGTAGAAAGTTACATGTACTTAAATGCTATCTGAGGTTCTTGTATTTTTTCCATGTCATGGGGAAAAAATGTTTTTTGGCTTTTTTTGTGATGTCACATTGTAAACTACATATTATAGCTTGTAACTCTGGAAAAATGCATCCTGGAAAGTTATTGCAGTGTTATTGCCATCATCCTGTTGCCTATGAAGTGAGGCTCAGTGTGTACTGGAACATGCAGTTATTCAGCAGGTACAGTAAAATAAATAAATAGCGCCCCATCGTAGCCGGGATAAAGTGTCTGAGCCAGCGTCAACAGCCTCACATTCAGGCCTAATCCCAACCATGTGCGGCTTTTCTTCCCTCCAATCTTGTCCCCAGGATTCCTTAATACAGCTATTTATAGAGTATGGATAGTAACTAAAAAGCATTAAGAAGACCAGCAGGAGTAATCTACTTACGTAACAAGTTGTTAGCATTAAACCTCCTCACAGAGACTCTCCCCACCACCACCCCCCTCTTGACGTAAAGCTTGCCATTCACAAATCCACCTGTGGTAACTCTGAGTCTTACTGAAAGGTCCAGTGTGCTGAGTTTGAAGTAAACAGAAGGACTGCTAAGATAAGACCTCGCGATGATACACATGTGTTTGGGAATTAAGCAGTTCAGTTTAAAATTTTATATATCTATATCTATATATATATATATATATATATATATGTGTATATATATATATATGTGTATGTGTGTGTGTGTGTGTGTGTGTGTGTGTGTGTGTGTGTATTCTTTTAGAACATTGCAAGTCTGAGTGCTTCTATTCACAAAGTGCTTCACTGTTACTGTGGATTTTGTGGCCTGATTTCTCACCTTATAGAGGCAGAGATCAATGACTTGGGTACAAATCTCTCTCAGGTCATCGCACACCTGCAGACGGTTGCGTACAAAAGCACACAGTTCTTCATTTCCAATGGCATCCCACACACCATCGCAAGCTAGAATTAGGAACTCGTCTTCAGGCGTCCTCACCAGCTCGTACACCTCCGGCTCCGGAGACACGAGTTGCTCCGTCTGTGACCTCCAGTCCACCTCCTTGAAGTCAAAGTCTCCCAGTGCCCTGGAAACAGCCAGCGAGCCATTGATTCTCTGCAGGGTCACCGAGCCTCCGGCGTTCTGGATCCGCTCCTTTTCTCTGGGGTTGAACGGCTTGTGGTCTTCGGTGTAGAAGACCACCTGGCTGTCATGGCAGAGCAGAGTGCGGGAGTCTCCGCAGTTGATAAAGTAAATGTGGCGCGGAGAAATCAGCACACCTGCTGCAGTGGAGCCACTTCTGTCCCAGTTGTCCTGACGAGCCAGTTTGTGCATATGACGATCAATGTCTAGGAAGCCTTCGCGTATCCCTTCCTTTACTTGCTCAGGATCCTCGTTTGTTTGAATCCCACCTGTTGGAAAAGAGGGACAATCAAAGATAGATGTTTGGCTTGTGACATTTTACATTTAACTTTTAATGACACAGAACAAGTTTAGAGAAAGTGCACTGGAGAGACAAACATTACTGAGCAGTACTGTAGCTGTGAGCAAACGTGAAAAACTCAATGTAGTTTTGTTTTTTCTCCCTGTAGAACTGCTGGGTTGAAATTACATGTTTAAATAAATTCAGTCCCTGCGATGTTTCAAGTGTTTCTAAAAGCATCTAGAATTTTTGATTTGAAAAAAATGCATACTGTAGTGTAGTGTGGTGTTTTATTTTTTTAAATTCACTTTAAGCAATGCACAGTGTGCTGTAACCCTTAAGTCTCAATCTTTTATAGCCTTTATTAATCAGCTCTTAATTAGCTATTTTGTGTTCCTAAAGTAATTTAATTGACCTGTTTATCAAAGGATTTGTTTTGGGACTGAAAATACACATGTTCTGCTAAAGTATTTAACTTGCCAGACCGCTTCTCCTTTGCATGATGTTGCTTATTTTATTCTTTAAGAGGCTTTGGTCCTAAGCAAACTACAGCGAGTGCATTTCAAGTCTGAATGTTAATTATTAAAGCCACAAAAGACTGGAAGCGTTTTCCTGTCAAACAAGTAAAGTAAGAACATGTTTGGGGCTACTTTGAAGGTGTTTAGATATAAATATAAGTTTCTAAAAATCTTACATTTTGATTCAGAGTCGGTGGTTAACACGTACCTGCAGCCAGGATGTGATCCAGCAGGTGTCTGGCACAGTACTGTGCCACTGTGGTGCCTGCGTGTCCATCAAAAACAGAAAAGTAACCCCAGTCTCGCAACTCTGCTCTCAGCTGGGGCATACAGGCGTGGGCATCCTCCATCTGAGCCCTCCACCCCTGCATGCTTGCCACAGCATAGTTCAACCCCACAGGAGATCCCCCCTCAGACACATACTTTTCCAAAATGGGATGCTCCAGGTACGGGCTGGGTATTCCGTCATCTTCATCCAAGTTGTCCTCCTCCCCAGGCCCTGTCTCCCTGGATCCTCCTTTGAAGAAGAAGGTGACCATCTTCTCTGTCTCTTTCACCAGCTGTCGGAGGAAGGAGGGAACCTCCACGTTGCTCGCCCGGCGTGCTGTCCTCATCACTCCACGGAGTCTGTGCTCAAGCTTCCTGCTCGACTTGGCGGCACCTCGTCTCCTCCGGGTGCCCCTCCTCCGCCCCTGTGTTTTTCTCAACAGGTCCAGTGCAACAGGTAGGTTATAACCCTCTTCCCCCCAAAGCAGGGGAAGCAGGTAAACTAAAATTGTTTTTACAGTGAAATCCGGTTAAATGAAACACTGCGTTAGTTTTCTATTTAAAAACACCAGGGGCATATTTTTTTAAAATCCTGCGACTTTCTTGTAGAGAATCCTCCCTCGTCAAGACCTGGTTCTCACTGTCTGTGGGGTTTTTTGTTTTGTGTTTTTTGTCTCCCTCTCTCTCTTCTTTTCTTCTCACTTTATCAACCTGGCACTTCTATTGGCTCATCTATTTCCATGGATTTATCTCCTCAATTGGCCCCACCCACTCCCTGTCCTTCTTCCTCTACCTCTGACTGTGTAGTACTGGCTCTGTAGGTAATGCTGGATTATCACATGGCCAGCATGCCAGCACAAGAGTCCTGTGTCTGCACACATGCATGGATTATAACTGGGACATTTAGCAAAACACTGACAGAGCCCATGATCAGTCTTGCACGCCTGTGGGAGATTAACATCTCTGACGATCTTTAGAGAGAATTTTTGAGTGACTCATGAATCCTATTGTTTATTTGTTTAGGGATCATCACAATACCCTGTGAGGTTGCCAGTGTTGTCCATAAGTCAGTCTATAAATGTTCTTAATTTGCTTGAAATTTGATTATTGGAAAAAAATCATCTTAGTCATCTGTATACGTCATAATCTAGCTAGCACATTTTATTTGATAATCTAATTGTGTAAATGAAACACAAGTTCAATTCAAGTGATTAAAAATATATATCGCACTAGGTTCAACGTGCCTCATCATAAAGACCAGTGAGCTCTCCTGTTAAACAAGGGAAATCACTGAGAGCTCAAAAAGCCACGTAGCAGACTTTGAGATGAGCGCTGTAAATAAAAATGAGATATTTTCATTTTTCGTAAGGTTTTCTGTAACCACTTATCTCTGTTTAAGGTCAAATAAAACTTAAGTAGAACTTATTTTTGCATGCAGTTATTTCTTTTAAAATGTCAGGAGGCAAATTGGTGGATTTAAAAATGATCACAACTGCAACAAAACAAAATCACTGGCAAATATCATTGTGCTGAAGTCTGGAGCCACCCTTCATACCCTTATATTTTGCTTCCAAGGACCCAGACTTTGTGGACATGAAGTGGTCTTGAGAAGTAGTTCTCCAGGCTTGAAGGTCATTTCTTTGGGCTGCTTTTCACAGTTTTTCAGCTCAGCCCTTATACTTGGCCATTTTCAGAGGAATTCAGAGGAATGTTTGTCAACCCACTTAAATGGGCTATAAGTCATTCAAGTGTAAACAAGGTATCTTACCAGGGATGAAACAGACAACTTAGAACCATTGTAAAATTGTAGGTTTGAGGCAATTTGCTACTAGCAGCCTATAAATACATCATTTCTCCTCTTTTCTTTTGTTAAATGTATTTAAAAAATTCCCAAAGATAACACAGTTTGACAGGCAATTTACCATGTCAACAAGGTGATTCCAAATTAGATCCATAATAGCTAAAAACTTAATGTCTCATCATGGTGTGCAGTGTGGCATTAAAATTGAAAAAAAAAAAAAACTGTAAAAAAAAAAGTAGCAGACCTTAAAAAATTATCTAAGGAGATTAAACAGTATTTGAAAGTCATATCCTTACGAAATGGGTATAAACCCAGCAAATACCTGACAAATAAATTTGGTCCTTAGTGAAAGAGAGGCTGTCAAGAAGTTATTCTTAAGGAAGAGAAATGGGAAGAAAGGCTGAAGTATGTCACTTGACACAAGAACTGGAATGAAAATATGTGACAACAGGTGTTTTAGAGTGATGAATATGACATTTTTATTTCAAAAGTAAAATAAATTGTTGCTTATCAACATTTTTGTTTCAGTCATCTGTAAAGCATAGTGCAGGGTCTGTTCAGCCAGTGGTGTTGGAGAAAAGTATCATCATATTTTTAATTCAACATGCATTCCTCTCTGGAAAGTGTTAGCTGGGCAGTGGCGTAATCTTTCAGGATAGCAACATATTACCCATGCAACAAAAGCATACCAGGATAGAAAAGCACACAGTAGAACATTAGCAGTCATGCATGGGCTTTCACCGGTTCCCAAGCTTGAACTTGCCAGAGAATGGAACAACTGACTAAAGAAGAGCTTTGAATGTCCTATGAGAAGCCTGGAAAATTATTTCTTGAGACTACTTGAGGACCGCTTGCCTAAGAGAGTTCAAGCTGTTCAAGCGGAATAAAGGCGATCATAACAAATAGCGACTTTCACGCTCATTAAATTTCTACAAAATCAGTATTTGCTTTATATACTTTTCTTCCGTGTATTTTTGCACATGCTTTAATAAGTCATCGCAAATATTTCCCATTTCCTAGCGAAATTTTAACAAAGTGTGTGTTGGCCCAAGACTTTTGGACAGAGCTGTATGTTCAGATATTGACTCCCAGTGAGTTAATCATGAGTTATATTCACTGTGAAGTTGAATTCTATTTGTTCACACTGGACTTTTGAAACTTTTGAAGCACTGGCCACCATTCTGCCTTAAACGTTGAGAATGGTAAATGGTACCAGCTCCTTTTGGCTGTGTACCATCATCTCTGATGTATGACAGAAATCTAAAAGAAGTGCTTTAATGTTCATATGAAACAGAAAGATATGCTGTTTAAGGCTAAAATGGAGGATATAAATAAGCTAAAGTAAAAGTGGAACTTGTTCACATGAAGAGACAGATGATATGCAGTAAACTGGCCCTCGAACTTGTAACCTGCTGATTGTGTGTCAGATGACACCTCTGCGTCTTAATCTAATTAGTTTGTGTATTTGCGATTTCTGACCTGGTTTAGAGGTTAAGAGCGTTAAGGTCTATATGTGTGTATCTTTGTTGTCATCAACCTAAAAGTAGCACTAAACCTTTTATAAACTGACACTGGTCCTTGTGTTTGTCTGATCATGGAAACTGCCAGGTGTATAACTCAGGATGCGACTGTTTGTTTTTAACAAAAATAAATGTAGAACTGTTCAATTACATGTGATGCTAACAGTGGATAATAATGGCTGTTTCAGCTGCATGTGTAATGTGCTGTTGTCTCTCAAATCATTTCGTGTTTAAAGCAGTCCGTCAGTTTTCCACCCCGGTTATGGAAATCATTCAAGAAAACATAAATTGTTTTTGACATCTCTCAAACATTTGGACATCAATCTGTCATGTGAATACAATATATGGCTTAAGTAATTTGGTCTATTCTCAGATAAAACCCATTTAAGCTGTTACACAACACTGATCACCTAAAAATTAGGTTTTAAAAAAAGTTTACGTTTAGCTTTTTTATGAGTAAATATGTGAAATTTTATATAAACTATGAAAAGGAAAATATATTTGTCTTTGTTGAGGCACAGCTTTGACCTAGTGGCAGCTGTGTAACTGCCATGATGTCATTCAGCTTGCACTTCTATTCAGTTTTTTGGTTTCCTTTTTTTAATTACAAAAATCCAGTTGAAATCTATATTTTCCCCTTTTAAATTTCTGCTTTTAGTTACTTTACGAATGATTAAAAAATGACTCAAACATCTCAGTAAAAGAACTGCGGTTTGGATACATTAGCAGTGTAGTTTTATGAACTGAAATGAAGGGTCTATGTTGTAGTTCAAAAGCTGAATTTTACATGAATAAAAAGCATTATGAAGACGTCATACTGCACATATTTTTTCCAGCATTGCTCAAACCAAACTATCAGTTTTTATAGCTGCACAACACTGCCTCCTGGTGTTCGTTGTTTCCCAGGCCTTGTTTCCAATCTAATTAAAAGCTTTTACTTGAATTTTTATGCTACAGTATATTATATACTGCATATTTTATGGCTGTGGTTTTAGTTGTGTGTTTATAATATGAGAAAACAGAATCTGATCTGTATTACTAAAACAAACTAAAGCTGACGAACCTTACATGTTAGTAATGGGATGTAATTGAGGATTCAGCTCATCGTACCCAACCTATGTTTTACATTTATGTTTTACATCATTAATGTCTTCATTCTCTGACAACCTGATTCGATCAGATCCTGAGATGGGATCACATGATGACAGAGAGAGGGAGAGGGGATAGATGGGTGTAGAGTAGCTGTGAATGGGAGATGACAGCAAGCTGAGGCACACAGACACTCGTGCCTTCCCCCCTTTTGCTGTAGCGTACACTACTACTACAGCTGCAGCCTTAGCGATGGAAGAGGAGATGTAGAGGGGAGGATGGTGGAGTGAGGCAGGGCGGGGCTGTTGAGTGACTGAGCGAGAGGCAGGAGAGGGAGGAAGCCTCTCAGTAGATGACTGAGACACAGAGGGAGGAGGAGGAGAGAGAGAGAGAGAGAGAGAGTCCACAGGACGTGAGTGTCGGCAGCAGAGGAGGAGGAGGAGGGGGGAGCTTCCAGACTGGATGACTGGATGGGCCCAGCAATGCCTTGATGGAGCATGGGCCAGGTTTTAGGATTCTCCCACTGCCGTGAGTCTGCTTTGGTCCTTCAGTTTGTGTTTCAGTGTTGGGGGCGTCTGCATTTGCTTATCTCACCTTTCCATCATCTCTTATATTCCAGCTCAGTATCTTTTCCTGCTAACTGCTATGAGCATCGTATGTGTTAGCTCTCCCCCTCCCTCCTCTCCTGCATGCTCTCTGTTCCTCTCTACTGCTCATACCTTTCATAAACACATGGCTTAATGGAGCGAATGCAGTGCAGAAGCAGATTGTTTGGTTGTTGTTATCTAGCGTTGGATAGCAGATGTTTATTTGGTTGTGTGTGAGAGGGCTTTTCAGCCAGGCATGTTAGGCATGCAAGTTATTTCAAGCTGCCACAAGCTTCTGTTGTGCTTCCATATCTGCCTTTTATTTCAGCTTTCTGACAGAATATGGGCACGATCCTCTCTACATTTAAATTAAAGTGGCTGCTTATTTGCATGTGCAGACGAGAGTATGCTGCTTCGTTCCACTCCCTGGTTTATTTATTAGCTAAAGTCATGCTGGCTGTCTAATGTAGTGAAGGCCTTTACTGCTGCCAGCACAACTCTGCAAGGAAATGAATCAATATGCAACAAAATGGTTGATATGCACACAGTTTTATGCTTTGTTGTTTTACATAGAGGTTGAAATTGCTGAGTAGGGTACCTCCCAGTCTTTTTCAATGTGTACAGTGACAGTTCACTTATAACCCTTAAAACAGTGACTCATAACGAGTTACTGCAATGCTTCTTTTGGGGTTTTTAATCATTAGAAGAAACACCTACGTTCAGTGTTTGCCAGGCTGTGAGCTCAGTGTGAGATGGTGGAAAGAATGGATTTACAGCAGCTTGCCTTAAACATTCCTGTTTTACCCGTGGGTTCATGCAAAAGTTTCACTGTTTTGTCCTTTCAGAGGAATATGGCTCCGTGGCATCCACTCCAGACTCAACTCCTCCCTGCACTGATGGTAAGAAGCAGACACTTAACATCCCCAGAGATATTTGGTGGCAGAATGTCTACTCATTGATGCAAGTTCACCTAAATGCACGTGTTATTCAACTTCTCTAATGCTAGCAATGAAGATCCACAGGTTAGACTAAAGGAACGCTGATTTGTTCCTTTTTTGTAAGGAGAGCTGTTTTTGCACTTATCAAAGAAGGCTTCATCTTTCGACTCTGAACTCTTTCTTCTCCCTGACATCAAATAGGATGCCTTGCAGCTTTCATCTGACGTTTCCATTTAATAAAACTAAAATCTCTCTCCTTGCATAGCACTGCAATAACACTAGTAGCCCCAGTGTCTTTAGATTATTTGTAAACTGTTTTTTTCCCAGCTTGTATCCTGTTTCTTTGTCTCTCTCTGTTTTGTTACTGTGTGTCAGTGTGTACGTTGAGCTCACATCCATCTTGTTTTTCTATTCGTTCAGGTGGAAATGAGGAGTCAGAGATGTATGAGCTGCACACGGCCAGGGAGTGGTCCGACGACGATGAGGGGGGCGATGGAGATCCAGATGATGATGATGAAGGACTGGCTTCATCCCCGTCTATTTGGGGCACACCGCGTCAGAACTCCTTCGAGCAGACTTTCTCCTACATCGCTATTGCCGAGGCTGAAGCAGTGGGTGCCTCTAGACTCCTCCGCGATCGACGCAGGGCTGGTTCTCGAGGCAGTCGCACTCCTCTGATCCGCACGGACACCCTGGAAACACTGTTGGACTCCCCTGATGCAGACTGGGATCCTCAACTGTTCCTCGGTAGAGATGAAGAAGAGGAAACGTCAGAAAGCAGAGAGCATGAGAGAGTTGAGACGAGGACAGAAAGTGCTGGAGAAAGACGGGAAAGGGAGCAACAAAGACAAACTGAAACTATTACAATTCAGCCCTCTCCCCAAAACCTGGACCCAGAACCTCAAGAGAGAGATGAAGGAGTTCAAAGAGAGGAGAGTGTTGACGAGAGTGTGGAGAATTCCCCTTCCATCCTGTCATCCCTGCAACAGAGCCCCTCACAGATACTTCAGAGTGAGAAATATGTGATGAGGTTGCTTCATTCTGTGTTGTGTGAAACTCTAAAATATGTAGTGTCTGAGAAATCTCAGGATGCCTCAGTACAGAGATGACTAGCTTGGTTGACTGAGCAGTAGGTTTTCAACCAAAAAAATGTAATGAGCTCTTTGCACAACTGACTTGTAATTTTAAGCATACTGAGCATTAGAGTAGATGTTTTATAAGTGTAGCCTGTATCCAAAAATCACTATGAATTCTTATGATCAACTAAAGATACATTAGAATACAAAAAACTGAGTTTAGGCCTGGGTTATTGATTCTGTCAGTCAGCATAATGATCTTGTCAAAAGTCTTTTGAAGTCCTCATGTGATCTACAAAAAGATTATGTTGTTGTATGCTGTTTTACCTTCATTTTATATTATTTTTACACTGAATTTAAACATCTTGTAAAGGAGTCTTTCCAAATTTTACATTTATTGAGTATAAGAGACTTTTTTTTTTTGTTAGTTCCTCCTAACAGTCTCCACTTTAAAATCTTCATGTTCTGAGAGCTTAAGTGATGACCTTGCCTTGAGTCATGCTTCACGTTAGGGTCTGAGGCAGAAGTGACGACAAATCAAAATGATTAGACAATTGTAGCATCGAAAGGCCGCATAAATATTTTGTAAACCCACTTTCCAGTGGGTTTTTATGAATACATTTCATTACATATAAATTTATTGTGCTTAAAAATTAAAAAGTGAGAAAAAATAGCATGTATAAATAGAAGAGCAGTGGAACCCCAGATGTAATTTTTATTTCTAAAGGCTGTAAAATACCCAATTAACAACTCTAATCTAAACTACATTCAGTAGTCTGATAGCCTCATATATCATTTGTATCTTGTGATCGTGTCAGTGTAAAAGAGATTTTGTTTGTGGTGAATGTTATAAAGACAAATAGTGGTCAAATCAAACAAATCCGCATTCTTGTGCAAAATATAGTTTGCTGCTGTTTAGTTAAGCACATTCAACGTGATGGCATTACCATAGTGACACATTCTTCCTTTTCCCAGCAGCAGCAGCTGAGCCAGTATCTCCTGTTGCCAGGGAAACCATTTCAGTCAAGCTTCTCACAACTGTGCGACCGGGAGACCCAGCGTCATCTGCGCCGCCTGCCATTGGCCTAAACACTCAGGAACAACTGGTCAGAGATCACTGGTTTTCAGCACTTAACCTAACAGAGGACTGGGCAGCATGCACACACATAGCAGGTAGGAGAATAAAAAACGTCTGTCTTCTCCTGACCTCTGCCTCTTCTCTCGTTCAGCAAGATTCTTTCACTGAGCTCAATCAATACTTTAAAGAAGGAGAATATCAGATTTCACTTTCTGCATGGACCTTCAGGAGCAGGCAGACAAAGATAACTGACCCTCTCCCCACCCCCGTGGAAGTGCTGGCTGTTCATTGTGTCTCCGTAATAACCCTCTTTTGGGATTTAAGGAGTGATTGGCTCATTGTGAGCAAACCATAGCTGGCACTGGCTGACTTTTCAGATTCATGCTGATGTCAGCAACACAACAGAAAGAAAGATGCACATAGTATATGGGAGGAGTTTCTGTGTATGCAGATTTGTGGCAGTTTGCTAGCATTGTAGTGGTGAATTGACCCTCGAAGTGGATCCTCCATCAGAGTGGAGCTCGGTCTTATTTTAGACGACTGTTTGAGCGTTAATAAATGTGCGGGCAGGCTGATGACAGAGATTAGGGTCCCCTGAATAAGTACTGCAAATATATCTATTGGAATATCATGTTTCTTTTGGTTTTATGACTGCTTTTAGTAGCATTGTATCAAATTTCAAATATTGAAACTGGCAATGATAAATGACTGGGTTCTCATTCAGCACCCTTTTAGTCAGTCATTTTAGGCCTTGTACTGCTAGTTGTTTTTAGACATTTGATAGCTTAAGCATTTTATCTTGTTTGTTTTGTCACATTAAATAATAAGTAGAATTTATAACTCTAGAAAAGGTGAAAAAGAATGCAGCTTTTCAGTTGCTCTTCTGTTTTTTTGTCAGCAGTGGAAACAGAAAGATGGGACCTGGTGACATAACAGAAAAAAAGACACTCATTCTCCTGTTTCACACAATTTAAAATATGAACACAGCTCTATAAAACAAACTCCCAGTTTAAAGGAATGGATTCATTCATCTGTCTTTAGAGTCAGAAGATCTAGTGTAATGGTTGCGAATCATCTCTTTATGGGTGAAGCTCTTGTATTTTCTAAGAGTGCTGGGCGGTGCTGCACATGAGATTATTTTGGGCTGTCAGGCCTTTGGACTGCTGAGCGAGCAGTGGGTGGCCAAAAACAGCTCACAGGGGTGAGAGGTACACACAGAGAGAGGGGCAGAGGGTGCGAGGGGAAACGCTGGAGCAGCAACCAAAATGGCCAGTAAAGGTGAGATGCTCTGGATGTGGAAATAGAATTTTCTACACCTTTATAGGTGAGCTGTAGGTCTAAGCTTAGTGTGATGAGCTGAGGGACAACTCCCACAAAGAGCTGTGTTTCATTTCAGTTAAATTGATGGCAGAGAAAGCTGCAGATTCAAGTGGTGGACTGTTTAGCTTTCTGACTGGCTTAGAGAAGGCTGGTCTGTCAGAGTCCTGAAGGTTTAAACTGAGTGGATTTCCTGCTGCTCGCTGGGGATGGGTGTTTCCATCAGCTGCAGGTGTGTTTGGCACTAAACTAATCAGTTGTTCAAATATAGCCACATTTATCAGTACCCTGGATTTAAATGAGCACCAGCCATTCAAATGACTATAAACTTTCAGTCATGGGTTGTAATATATTTGCCAGCTGGGTTCTCTTACTCTTTGGTGTCTCCTCTTTAGACTGAAGAGCTGGCACAGATGGAGTTTCATTCTAAAGTAGTACGAGGTTTGTGGCAACATGCTTGAGCTGACATGACCAGGCACAAGTGAAATGGATTTTGGGGGCTGAAATGAAATTATGTCAAGCCAAGGTGGCATAAAGGACGAGTCGGCTCTATTACTTTTGTTTGACTGGTTAATTGACAGTTGATTGACTGTTTGTTTGATTAATTATAATCAAGAATACAGTAACATCCTGTATATCGTAGTTAAAGCACTGCAGTTTAGCTAATGTGAATTGCACCATGTTTTAGCTCAGTACTTGATATGTTGTGAACTGTGGATGCGCCTGAGTAATAAATAAAAAAGACCAAAGCCCTTTTGTACCTTTTTTTGTATATCTTTATTTCTACTTTTAATGTGGTCATTTTTGTTTATGGGCTTTCCTCACTTTTGGAGCCAGGCTCAGTTGTCCATAAGGTGCTGCAGTTCTTCATCTTAGTGAACTATAGTGGACTGAAGAATTAAGCTAACTTGTAACCAGTGAAATACTTCCTGTCATGTGGAGATTAAATATTTAATGCATGGGTGGGCAATTCATTTTGCAAAGCGGCCAATGGGACTGTTGTGGAGAGCCATACCAGCAACTCTGAACTCAATTCTGGTTAACATGATTTTTATCTATTTATAAGCTTATTGGTGCAGCCCTTCACAACAGTCCCAGTTTCTCATGTGGCCCTTTGGAAAATTGAATCCATTATTTAATGTCTTAAGTAAAGTGACTGAAAGTGGAGCCCAACTGATATAGGATTCTAAGACCGATACTGTTACCGATAGTTGATTAAAAAATTCGAGATTCTAATATATGTGCAAATTTTTTCTTTCTCTCTTTATGTTCAGTTGTCTATTTATTTGTTTACTCTCTGACTGTTGTGTTTGTGGCATGTGTTGCCAACAGGGCAATGTCAACACTCATAACATGGTTGAAGGGTGTTTCTCCAATTTCCTGTTTGCTTTTGAAGTTTTGATTTATCAGCCCTCATACATGCCAATGCAAATCGATCAACAAACAGCTAATATTATTTGTCTGATAAATTGTTCAAGTTCTGTTTGGAAAGAAATTGCTAATAAATAAATGAAATAAACCAACTTTAGGGGATTACAAGGGGAAGTCACAGTGTTTTTGCATATTTACTCGATACTCGTGTGTTTAGAAAACCCTGAGCAAGTAATAGAGAGCAAGTAGTAAAGTACAAGTACAAGGTGTGTGAAGATGAGCCAAATACAATGTGTCTTCCATGGCCAGTTTTGATGTCATACTGCTGTTTATGTGTTATTACACTAAACACGTATCCTGCTGTGTCTCCATGTGAGTGTCACTGTCCCGGAATGGCAGCAGCACAAACAAACACAATGAACAGGTGTGTTCCAGGGGCATCATGGGTATTAATTGTGTGCAGTGATGTTTATAAATAACCCACCTGCTGTCAGTACACTCCATTGAAAGAGGCTTCCCTTTATTCTAATGCTGAGGCTTAGCATTTCGCTGAACGACGAGTACAAAGTACCAGGTCTCTCTCTGACAATAATTACACAGCACAGGGACACTGCATTTACAGTGAGCTGTGTGATGGAATTTTAATTGCTGTTAATTGCTTAATCGTTTTCTGTAACATTAAAATTGTTAAGAGAAAAAAGATGACCCACGAATTCTACTGCGTACATCAAAGTTGTCCACTGTAGTACTGCATGACTCTGCAGACGCCTCAGTCTCCAGGGCAGCTGTTGCTGGGTGACAGAGAGGGAAACTAACAGGGTGTGGAGAAGGGGCTGCCGATGTCCTGACGACTGACAGCAGGTGCTGTGAAAGGCTGCATTTAAATTCCCCTCAACTGCTTGTTTCCCTCTTTCATCTGAGGGCTAAATTTAACTGGACCTAGAGCCTGATGTGTCCTCGGAGCTGCCCTGTGTGCTTTCATGCCTGAGGCTTAAAATCCCTCCTTGCCTCATGTCTTCAACCTCTCTGGCCACCCTTTCCATCTCTTTTCCTATGCTCCAGGTGCTCTTTCAATGGTGCTTCTTAAAAAATAAAAAAAGGTATTATTCAGCCGAATGTTGAGGAGTTTAAATGATACAGCAGCTTTGTCAAAATCGAATATATTGTCAACAGTTGCCTGGACTTTTCAGCCACTGTTTTTATTTTGTTTGTTTTTTTACTTCCTATTCTGTTGGCTCTATCTTTTTTTAACCTTTCTTTTCTTCAGTTGTTGTCAGAGGTGTACGTACACTCATCATGGGCATAAATGTCATGGTAATTTGGTGCTTTTGCTGAGTTTATTAAACTGTTCTTTTTCCGGGGTGGCGTGATTATACGGGTAAATCTTTAAAAACTTTTCAAAGCTTGAATTAGGGGCAAATGTTTGTTTTTAATTCAGATTTTCTCCAATCCAAACTGGGTCAAAAATAAACTCACATGCCCAGTAATATTTAGTTTCATGTACCTCAGCAAGTTGCAGCTTGTTTTTGTTATATATCAACAAACTTCTGGCATAATTCTGGCTAGATATTTGACTGCTATTCCATGCAGAATTGGAAGAGTTAGATTAGGTTAGAAGTCAGGGGTTTGGGAAGTCCAGTCTAGAAGTTTAATGTTAGCCTGCTTCATCCAATCCAAACCCAGTTTGTGTTTGGGATCATTGTCCTGTTGGAACACACAATTGTATCCAAGTTTTAACAATCTAGCTGTTTTGCAGTGAAGTTGAAGAATTTAGAGGTAGTCATGCTTCATTATTTCATCCATTTTCTGCAGTGTACCAATACCAATGGTAACAAAACAGCCACAGATCATGATGCTACTACCACCATGCTTGATAGTTGGTACTGTGTTAGGTTTATTGTTTGAAAGCCTCACCTTTACTTTTCCAAACATACCTCTTGTGATTGTGGCGAAACAGGTCAATCTTCATTTTGCCTGCCCATAAAATGTTCACTAAAAGGCATTTGGTTCGTCCATGTGGGCAGCTACAAATTTCAGTTGAGCTTAAAGGTATCAATTTTGGAGCAAGGGCTTCTGTCTTGGTCAGCACCCTCAGTCAAGGTCAATATAAAACTGGCTTTGCTGTGCACAGTGATGTTGGTGTTCCAGCAGTTCCCAGTTCATTGCAGGCTTGACCTTCGGTGCTTAATGGACTGTTTCTGAATATATAACCAATTTCCCTTCCTCTAAGGGTGACAGTTCGTATCTTCTTTTGAACCTTGGCAAAATGGTGACGCATCTGAATAACTTGTACTTTGAATCTGCCCTAGTTTAAAATTGGCTCAGCGAGACCTTCCAAACTTATTTAAACCTACATTTCTCCTTTTCCTTGAACTCGGTCATTTTAATGTGTGCTTTAAATAAATCCTTTAGATGCTGGCAAAGCATTATTTAATAAAAGATTTAAGTGAATGTATGCATGTTTGACTCCTCTACACCTCTGTGCTGTACAATCATTCCACCCTGGAAATAGAACATCACAAAAAAAAATATTGTAAAAGTCTCAAATTTCCATGATATTTGTGCTTATGATAAAGCATGTACATTTCTGACCACACGGTACCTGCCTTGCCTTTTAGTGATGGACTTGATCTACTGGAAGGACACGGAGCGGAGTGGCATGGTGCTCACAGGGTTAGTGGTGGGATTGCTGTCCCTGTTCCAGCTCAGCATCATCACTGTGGTCTCCACAGTCTCCCTGGCTATCATGTGCTTCACCATCTCAGTACGGATCTACTACCAACTCCTCTACATCCTCAGCTGGGGTGATGGAGAACATCCGTTCAAGTAAGATGCTGTGCTTTTATTTAATGGGGACTTGACCTTTGTTATTTTAGTTTTTATACAAATTAATATAGAATGTGCTCAAGACCAGGGGGTTAAGATAACAACTTTCACTCAGGAAACCTTTATTTTTTTGTTTGTTAAAGCATACTTGAAATATTGTCACTTTTGTTGAATTTTCCTTATAGGATAGTCATCTTGTTGCAATGCCTCTTTATAAAATGATAGCTTTATATGTAAAATGGATTTTAAATAGCTGCTGATGACCTGGGAAGTTTCAGAGATTGGGCAATTTAATGGCTTTGAAAGTTATGACAAGTATATGTGCTTGAAGTATTGTGTGGAATCTGTGTTTTTAAGGAGGAATGACTCAGAAAAGACTCAAAAATAAATGCAGTGCAAAGAAATGTGAGACTAAATCTGACATTTCAGCATCTAGCTTCTGCTTTTGTCATCCTGTCCTATCAGGTCTTATTTGGACTTGGACATCAGCTTCAGTGGAGAGCAGGCTGACCTCTATATGCAGAAACTCATTGTGATGACTCTGTCAGCTGTTGACACTCTGAAGAGACTCTTTTTTGTTGGCAACCTTTTTGAATCCCTCAAGGTAAGTTAAGCTTTTTAGTCAAGTTACTTTTTTAAAATGATGTGTGTGTATGTGTATACCAGCTTCATATTTACTCTCCTAATCACCTGTCTTCAGTGATTTGTTTCGCTTTGTCCAGAACCTCTCCTCTCCATTTTTATCTTAATTTTATCATCATTAACCAAGATATCATCCTATCTCCGTAGTCCTTCATTTTGCTTCATCATCTGTCATCTTCCTCCCTGCCTCATCCCTCTATCACTGGAGGTTAGGTCATTGCCGACTGTTACTCTCATTCTCCCGGCTCAAAGCTGAAGCCTCTCCTCCTAAATAAATTAATAGCACTGCTGGCAGCTGTCAGTCCCTGTGACATATTTTTGGTAATTGTTTGGAAGGCTAAGTGTCCCTTTGGATAAAGAACCCTTTCAGATCAAACTGAAATGCCTCACTCTTCTCATCCAACCCTTGGCTATGCCTCTCCTGCTAGCAAGGCCAAACCCTTGCTTGCAGGAGAGATCATATTCATCAAGTCAAGAGCGGAAAATCTGCCAGCATCACATAATTAATGATTTATCTAGTTTGCTGTGACGGAAAATGCTTTGTTGCAGTTTTTTAGATAAAACTTGATTGACTTTAGGTTTATGTCCTTTCTCTGAAAGCTAATGCATAAAATGCCAGTTCTTAATCAGCCTTTTGACACAGTCATCATTAGGCTCAAGTCATTTCAAATGTAGGTGTGTTCTTGAGTAATGCAAGTGATACAAGTCTAAGAAAAGTTTGAGGGATCCTCTGAGGGGTCAAAACGGTCAATCAAATATGAATAAAAAAATGTGTGATGGCTACTTACCTTTGATTAAATTTAGGGTAATTTCCACTTATTTCATAGAGAGTAGTATTAGACTGGGATAGGAGCTATTGATGCAGCATTCACTATACACGTGTACCAGTCAGTTACAATATAGTTAGTAAACCTCACTGCCAGTATTGGAATAACATGCAGAATACTCTAGTTTTACCAGTATCAGTAAAACATCTACATAGATATGAAATTGTAGCTGTTAACAGCAGGCTGAAATAACTCATTTGCAATAAATGGTGAGTCAGCGTAAGCTGACTGAGCCCCTTAATCCCAGGACCCCCTGTTCTCAACCCTGACCTTGCTGGAATGTGGCATGACACACAGGGATATGAACTCAGAGACACCCGGGATAAGCTGGAGTCTCCTTCCATCTGACACAGGGTGTCCCATGTCAGTATCATATGTACAGTGACAGAACTGAAAAATGAGGGGAAAGAGTTGTATCATATTGGGGCGTGGGGGTTATATTTAAAGCTTATTTTATCCGTCAAGGAGAAATGATGTCAGTGACAATAATTTAATGAATTCTGTATCATATTTACATAATACAGTGGAGCAAAATCAACAGTGTGTTAGTGTGATGGACTGTTTTCTAGAAGGAAATGAAAACCAAATGGAGGTTTGCAGGAGGGTTTCTTGATAACAGCTTAACTTTCTGGTGAAAGCTAAAGTCTGTGCAGCTGTTTCTTTATTTTATGTTTATTCTTTTAGTTCCTGTTTCTGATGTACCTTGTGACATACCTGGGAGACCTGTGCAATGGCCTTACTTTGCTCATCATCAGTAAGAAACGCATATCATCACTGGACATATGAAAGCTATTGATACACTCTTTGTTTATCACTTTGGCAACTCTACTTTTTTTTCTCTTCTAGGTGTGATCGCTGTCTTTTCTCTGCCCCTTTTTTATATACGACGTCAGGTAGCAACTTTTTTTTCTATTTGTACACTCACTGATATTTAATGTCCACCATATCCTTTAACATTTGTACCCTTTTTCTGTTATATTCCAGGAGCAGGTTGATGGCGTTATTGCAAAAATCCAGGCCCAAATTGACAACGTCAAGGACATGTGAGTATGACGCCATCCTGTGGCAGAAAGGTGCTATCACCAACACAGTGGAGCTCATGATCTCAGATACTTCTTTTTACTTTAAGTATGCACCAGAGCTGACTGCACAAAGTATCATTCACACTGTTTAACACAGTATATAGTCAATAGCACTATGCAGTCTATAAGAAAAATAAACAAATATGCCAAATCTATTCATTGCTGCAGTACTCAGATATGTTTTTAACACTATAAGGAAATTACATTTTGAACATGTTGAAAAAAACTGAATCTTTAGGCACTTTTTTTTGCAGCCTGTTGTAGAAACACAGACATAAACGAGTATTTTTGCACAAAAAGGTGATTCTCAAAGTGCTGTTAGCTGAAATGCCAGATATAGCAAATATGATACAAAGTCAAATTAATAAAAGCAAATAAATCTTACATTCATTTTTGTTTTTAATTTAAAATATATATATTTATACATTTCTGGCGAGTGTGTCATGATTCAGCTTTAAATGGTAAATAAATAGGATATGACTAATAGAATAAAAAAATAAATCCAGCAAAGACCTGAAACAGGACCTGAAAAATGCATCTGGCCCTTCAGCTGATCCATCGACTGTACATCAGAAATGGTTTTAGGGGAAGGGTGGCTGTCATTCTTCAGGAAGGGAAACAGGGAGAAAAGGCTGAGGTGTACCAGATTACACAAGACCTGGACTGAAAATCAATGACAAATCCCACTTTACATTTTTTGAGAAGGGAGGCTCAAGATTTTGCACAGTACTGCAATTAATAAAGCAAACACATTGTACTTTACATCACAGCATTTAGTTTCAGCTGGTCAGCAGACTGAGACTGAACATGATGCTCAATGATTTGTGTTTAGAAAAAAGCAACAGATTTTTAACTGTTAATCAAATGATTCTCATCAGAAGAATGATCCACCATGGCTGTGCAGCATGACAATGCTATTAATAATAATGGTAACTAATATGTTATAGTGTATTTGCTCATTATCTGCTAATTATTGTTGAAGTATAGAGTGTTAGTTTGGAGATCCATTGTTACAGTTGCATGAGTTTTTAGCTCTTTTTAGCTCACAGTGGGATCTCAGAATTTTTAATGTTCACAGCCTGGTTCCATCAACCAGATGTGTCCTTGACCTTTTTTCCTGTCTTTTTTCTAAACAAGAAAATAAGTAGGATTAACAAACCTGGTTGTCGATCCAAACTGGAACCACTTACAACCAAAATAGTTTATCCATTTCCCAGTCATGCCTTCCAAGCCCACGATAATATGCTGATATTGTTAATGGCAGTAACAGTATCACGCACACACAATCCCAAGAAAAAATACCAGGTAATCCGTATCAAAATGGCTTCAAGCCACTAAAACAAACCAGGGAGGGATCTAACTGAAGTAATTTAAAAGGTTCTACTATAAGGCTGGTAGGACGAGCTAAGGGGACTAACTATGTTGGAATGTGTTCCTTAAACATAGGATTTATCAGTGAGGCATACCTGTATAGTTTCTGGCAGCACATTAACACACACTTAACAAAAAATAATGGTGGTGGATGATGCTAATTTTCACTTATTATCACTTATGTGTCTCCCCTGTAGTCTTCAAAGACTTGTCCAGGGTGGTGGCCCTCCTCCTGATCCAACTCCTGGTGGTGCCAAACCCAAAACCCAGTAATCACTCATGGACAGCGACTTAAAGAGAAGCTACATGAGTTACAGACTGTCACTCAGATGTCTTACATGGCAGTCTGTGCTCAGAGCTCCAAAGAACAGAGCTCCAGAAACGGGGAAGGGAACGAAAGGGAGGTTATTTAAATGAATGATGATGAGGACTACGCATGGTACTTCACACTAACTGTATCCAAGTTATGGGGGTTAGAGGATGGGGCTGAGATGATTCTGCTTCATGGTGTATGAATCCTGGATAGGACTCTTGCTGCTGGTTTCGAAGAAGAAGAGATTCTGCAGCGCAGGTGATTGCGCATGACCATCTTTGGAAATATTGTTTTTGACATGTAAAAAAGAATTCAAAAAGTGTCTTAAATTGAGCTGTAGTCCAAAATGAGGTACAAGACCATAAAAGGGAAGCTCCCACACTGACAGCTACACGCCTGAGTAAAGGGAATTGAGTCGTTGAGGGGATTTGTGCGAGGAGCACTAAAACAGGGGTCAACACAGATCACGGCAGCATAAAACTGGCAATTAAAGACGTGTGTGAAATCACATGTACATTTCTCCATGCATATTCATTCACATGACTGTTTATCTGTGTGTATGCAGGTGTGTATGGACGTTTCTGTGTTTGTGTGTGCATGTATGCGAGTAACTGACATAGAGCTTGCTCAAACAAAACTGTTACCCAGCAATTAAAGTCACATTTCTTAATTTTCCAAAATTTTGTGTTTCTTTTCACCCTCGCTGGCATCCATTTCTATTCACTATCAGTCACCCTTTTTATGTTTTGTGTGTTTTTTGTTTTTTTCATTGCTTACACTAAAAGATTCATGGATGTAGTGAAGGAGGACATACAGGGAGTCGGTGTGATAGAGGAGGCTGTTAGGGAAAGGGTGAGATGGAGGCAGAAGATCCGCTGTGCTGACTCCTAAAGGGAGCAGCTGAAAGGCACTGCTTTCCCTCCTTTGATATAAACAGAAAGATAACTGAGCTCCTCGGTGACTTTAGTAATTTACAACATTATAAATTTTACGAGAGGAAGTTCTTCACTGGCAGAGTACCAGAGGTGTCAGTGTTGCTGAGGAGTTTCATGATTGCGTATATGGGCAATAGACAAAGTGCTAAGATTTCCCATGTTCTTTGTGCTCTTAAAGTGTTTTGTCTCCCGTTGTAGAGGAAGCTTGTGAAGGAACGTGAAAGTGTAATACAGCAGGTGCCTTTTTAACCGCAGGTTACAGTGCATGATCTGATTCACACTACTTACAACTTGTTTCCTCCAACAATGCACCACTTCTCGTATCAGCCTAACCATTTGTTTCCCAATAATGGAGTTTTGTATATGTACAAAACTTACCGGATTCCTATATCTGTACAGGGCAAGGTATCTTATATGGAACTGTAAGTAGATCTGTTTTAGGAATAATAAAATTATTCAGGATACTCCACAGTTGAAGTCCATATTTCCCTTTAGTGTCTGCTTTTAAAGCTCACACAAAGACTGTTATGCCTTATAGATGTGAATTTACATCCTACAGAGAAAGCATAGATATAACCCGTTAAAAACCAAAACCTAATGGCCAGTTAGTGTCAGAAATCATGTGCTGCTTGGTCATAGAACTACAGTAGTAGCATAGACACACCCATCTGTCCTTTCTTTAAAAAGATGGGTGACAGCAATATGTAACCACACAGCTTAACATGTATAAATCTGTTTTGTCATGATTCCTGTGTACATATTTAGCAAAGCTGCTACTAATCCAGCCAAACTTCATTTTCATAGAGTTGTCATACCAGGCCTAGATTACCAGAAGTTTTTGTTTTCTATTTGCCTTGAAAATATTAATCTAAACAGAAAACTGACTTTTAATTCCTTTTCATTTAATTTCCAAACAATTGATCACTCGTGACCTGCATTATCTTAGTGCACTTTTCTTTGTATTCCTGAAAACAACTAGTTTTATGGCTGGAAAAATAAACTCTTGAGAGATCAATTCAACATATACTGTGGCTTTTTTAAACAGACAAGAGTATTAACGCTACCTGTTTTCAGGTATGTCAGTTTCTCGCTGCAGCCACAAGGAGGCGGCAAAAGGCAAAACATTTGGTTCAGTTTTCGAGGTTTCCAGTGTCTTTGACAAATTAGCATAAGAAAGCGGATCACCTTAGATATTGGACAGTTTAAAACTGGCCGATCACGTGGAGAATACAATAAAATTTCCATTTATTGATTGATTGAGTAATCTTGTAGATTCTGGATGTTCCTTCTTGGAAAAGCGTACTAGTACAAGGTAAAGTAAGTCAGGAGGCTGAAGTCTGCGTATAAAATTTCAGCACTTTTTATATCCATGTTCAAAAAGGGCATCAAGGCTTCCTCCTAACTAGTGAGGACACGTCTGGACATGCCTGCAAGAGATCAAACATTAAGCCCATAGCAACGCAGTGTGTAACAGGTTAAACGAGTAAACTACACAATAATATATTGAAAGGAAAGATTGATAATAATAATAAAAACACAGGATCGTCCCTCTTGTTTTCTAATTTTCCCCAAACAGTTTAATAAGGGTAATGTTCTTTTCTTCAAAGAACACTTGGATTCACACTCCCACGTTGCTGGGCGGAGCCAATGAGAAAAAGTAGGTGGGATTAGTCAAATTTATCCTAAAACACACACAAAAAACACTTTGGGTCCTCCCTCGCTTGGTAAAACTGCAGTGTTCAGCGGTGCAGTACTGGACGATAACTTCCCGTACTGGATTTGACAGCGCGCACAGGAGGAGAGGTTTTACGCACGAGCTCCGTTTGCGATCATTACCGTTTGGAGGGAAGAAAAACTGCAAAGGAGGAAAGAACCTGTTCTCATGGTGGGTGTTTCACCGGTCCATCGAGGAGATCGCGGTGCAGAGCTGGCTGACTGAAAGGCACCTCCACTCAGAATGGATTACGGTAGGACCATGGCCCCTCCAGTGCCTCCTCATAAACCCAAACCTACCCGGCCAGGACAGGCGCAGGAGCGGCTGCTGAAGTGCGTCCTGCTGGGCGATGGAGCGGTGGGGAAAACCAGTCTGGTGGTCAGCTACACCACGAATGGATACCCGACGAAATACGTCCCTACTGCATTTGATGACTTCACGGGTAAACAGACATATTATTTTATTCATTTTATTCCAGATTTTAGAAATGTTGTGAATGCACAGGCAGACCGTGTATGTGTGTCACCTGTCATAGCTGAACATGTCCAGTTTATTTAAACGAGGTGAATAAACTTAATAAAACTTATGACACTTAAAAAAAAAAAAACCCTCCTATAGAAAAATCTGTTGGTTTCCATCTACCTGTCAGTATCACCCATTTTTCACAGGATGCCTTTTCAACTCTTGCTTGTTTTAGAGATCAACTTCGCCCCACCGCACCTATATTCCCCAATGTCCCTCTATTATTCAGATGTTAAGGACTGATAGATGTCTTTGTGTTTCCTGCTATCTTGTCCTCCATCAGCGGTAATTGTGGATGAAGTATCCTCCCTGGTGTAGCTGGGTTTCCATTTGGCGCTGTACCACTTTCCAAACTGTCTCACTAATCCCTGGAAGCTTTTGCGATGTAAGAGAAGAAAAACAAAAATCCTTTGAAGGTGGTGTTTGAACCCGAACAGTATTGGAATAGAAAAAAAATACACGGTGACCTGTTGATCGCTTTTATTGACGTGTGATCGCATCTGTTATTTAGACATACCATTTGAAATGCAGTTCTAGAGCAACATAGAAGCTGTTTTGCTTTTTCGTGCAGGATTATACCCTGATTTATATACAAAAAGATTTTGGTATTTTACCTTTTCAAAATCTAACATTTTTATTTAAAAAGAAAACGGCTGGCTATGAAAAAACTTGTAAACTTAATAGCTAATTCCCTGACATTACTCTTGATAAGCATTAAAAGGAACAATGTGGCCAACCCAAATCTCATAAAACACTCTTGTAGAGCACACACCACCCTTAGACAAGTGCTGGCTCAACTCTTCCATACAGAACAGAGGTTGGTTCACTGGTTCACGGGTTTTGGATTGCACAACTCTGCCTATTGTTGTCAGCCTTGACCCGCAAGGCCTCTCTTCTATACTGAAACGGGCACATCTGTTGCAGTAGCTCTGAGGCAGAGATTGTCTTTCTCCCTGGCCTGACAGAGAGTGATTGTGCAGTTGGGGCCCTTAATAGTGATGTCATTTTTCAGTGCCTGGAATCAGAGCGTTCCCTTGAAAGCTGATTTCTGAGCAGTTACACAATGCCACAGGTGGCAGAGACTTGGAGAAGCGGGAGGCTAGGAGACTGGACAATAAGGAGTTTTGGATGAGAAAATCAAAGGAGTATCATATGTCAGGTATTAGGAAATGATTACCCAATGGCATCTCTCTTATGTTCCTTCTTCTGTGTCCTCCCGTGCTTCCCCCCCTTTGCATCTGTGAAAGCAGGGTGTTCTGACGGCTGTCCTCCTATATGAATAGTTCCAGCAAAACCCTTTGATCAGGTGGTATGACCAACCACACGCTCCAGGCCTATTGTAAATGTTTCCATGTGCCTGCTGCTCTGCGTTGTGTTCAGTTTTCTGAATAGAATAAATGGCCCTGTAATGAAACTCACTGTGAGATGACTCACTCCCTTTTCCAATCTGGAAATGAGGCCAATTGGAAGAGAGTCACTAAATAAACAAAATCTGCTTTGTTTTTACCCCCATGCACACACACATAGACACACCATCAGACAACCTTTGACTGGCCTCTGCCAAAACACAGCACAGAACAAAGCCCACCGAGCGGTCTGAGCGACAGTAAAGTGTTACGGTCTGAACGGTAACTGGCAGAGTGGGTGGGCGAGACTGAGCAAGGCCATTTGCGAGCTGGAAGAGCAGAACAGGCGGCAGCGGGGAGTCTTTTTTGTTTTTTAAACTGTAAGGGTTTTGTTTATTGCTGAGTGTGTTGCGGTTAGTAGCTGTGTGTGTGTGTGTGCATTAACTCGAGTGTCAGGTGGGGGTACATACACAGCCTTAAAACTCATACTGTCACCTGTGACTCACTTTGTTTTCTTTCTGTCCCTTTCTGTATCTGCAGCTGTGGTTCAGGTGGATGGGAGCCCAGTCAGACTACAGTTGTGTGACACTGCGGGACAGGTGAGTTTGCACACAAACACATTGCATTACCACTCTACGCAGGTCATTGACATACAGTGCCTGCATGCTTCTCGGCCTTTGCTCTACATAACTCTCACATGTTGGTTGATTAGTCGCCGTTGCTTGGTTGCAGTGTCATATGCAGAGTTATGCAGGAATAGTTTTTAATAGCACATATTAGGGTCCTTGCATGCTGCTAATGTTTAAAAAGACATTTAAAAAAAAATCTTGAGTACATTTGCAGACTCATCCTCACTATATTTGAGGCACTGAAACGATGGAACAAATAATCGGTTAAACGTCATTTGGTTATAAAATTATAATTAGTTGTGAACTGTTTTCTGTCAGTTACTAAGGTGAATGAACTGTGCTACACAGAGCTTGCCAGGTAAATTTATTGACTCATTATTATGTTGATAGGCCAATCTTGGAAAGAACATGTTGTGAAACAGTGTTTCTGTTTCTCTGGGGCATTGGGTGGTTGTTTCATAACCCACTACAGTCAAACCCTGCCCTGGGAACAGCATATTTGACATTCACAGCCGCTGCGAGGGCACTGCCAGTTCTGCATAGAATCAAAGACAGTTTGGCTATAAAGTGGAATGAGGCATTTGAGTAAACCCCTAATACGTGTAAAACCTCACAGCATGTTCTGAGCTGTTCACGGCCTTAAATCTGCACACACATACACGCAGACGCATCCGCATGCAGACAAGCTGGGGCAAATTCAACTAGATAAAACTCTACAAACACTTACTGTAGTGATGCAATTCTATACGAGGGTGGGGGGAGAGCTTGAACCAGAGACTGGTCGGGTGTGCCAAAAACGTTGAGATGAGAGAGGAGAGAGCGAGGAGAGATGGAAAGACACAGAAGGTCTGGAAAAAGATGATAGCAGACACTTCCAGGGCTGATAAACAACGTCGCTCCTCACTCAGAGATGTTGATACGTGTGTGTATATTCTGCAGATGGGCCTACGTCATCAGATCACAAAGCGCAGCCAGACCTTGTGTGTGTCAAACTCAGAAGCGGCATGTGCTGGGCCTCAAATCCACATGTGGAAACTGCTGATATTTTTTTTTCTGCACATTTTAATTGTGTTTTAAAGGGCAGAGAGCGGGCTTGTGGCATTGTTTAGTTAAATAAGGATTAAGAGATATGTGTTGGAAAGGATGGAGTTAAACGGAAAAAAAGGAGAGGTCTGAGTCAAGTTACTGCCAACCTTAATCTGTGTACTCAAGGATGTGGGAGGCCCATGTAAGTTAAAGCTGTGTGGCTCCAAAGTGTCAATTTAAGAGATTTACTGCAAATGGTATAAATGTGTGGGCAGGATTTGTCTGTTCTGAATATTTGCGCAATATAAACACTATTGAGACGGTTTGTTATTTAACAGTTACTGGCACCACTCCCTTTCCTGTGATGTGATGTTACAGTACTTGAGTGTGTTCAAGTGCATCCGTGTGTGGTCAGAGTGAAGGGAGGTGGCTCAAATCAAAATAAAGACTCTGAACCAGACATATGTTAAAATATATATATATATATAAAATAAAATTTCTCTCTTTGTTCTTCTCCATCAGGACGAGTTCGACAAACTCCGCCACTTCTGCTACAGTCGGACAGACGCCCTGTTGCTCTGCTTCAGCGTGGTCAGCCCCGCTTCCTTTCAAAACGTCTGGGAGAAGTGGGTCCCCGAAATCCGCCGCCGCTGCCCCCTCACGCCCATCATCCTCGTAGGGACGCAGTGCGACCTGCGGGAGGACGTCAAAGTGCTAATCGAGTTGGCAAGAAGGAGGGAGAGGCCGGTGCCGGAGGAAGATGCCAGGGCGCTGGCGGAAAAAATCGGGGCTGTGACGTACGTTGAGTGCTCGGCACTGACACAAAAGAATCTGAAGGAGGTGTTTGATGTGGCCATCTCTGTGGGACTGCGACAGTCTGATAGGCGAGCGCGGCGGGAGAGGAAGGTCCGCAGCACAGCCGATAAGATGAAGATGCTCTCCAAGGCCTGGTGGAAGAAATATGTGTGCGTCCAGTAGGGGGGAAGGAGATAATATTTCTGTAACTGATGTAAAACTGGAACTGCTGACGTATTTGGGAGTGTTGAGTTGGATGTAAGGACTCCTTGTTACTTTCACATGGACGGCCTCAAATGACCTACTGTGACTTTAATTCGATGGAGCAACAGTTCAGCAGGGGCACCTGGCTAAGCTATATGGCTGTTTGAGGATTTGATGGTTTTACTTTGACCAGAAAAGACCCTATGTTGATGCCTAAGAGACAGTATAAGGTTGTAACCACTGTCTGCTCTTCAGAGCCGGTATGTAAAATGTGACTGTGACCATCATGGAACCAAAACTTATGGCACTAGGAAAGTGTTACGGCTCATGGACTGCATATCATACAGAACTTGTCCAAAGGAATTCCAGCTGACTTGGGGGTCGTTAAGGTGATGATATCGCATATTAAAAATATACTCTTTCTTTTTTATGATTTGGTTCATTTCTTTATCAAAGTATATTATTTCATTTGATCTACACTGTAACTCGGATTTCAAGACTTGTGATAGATTTTTTCCCGATTTTCTTTTCAATTTTGTTTTATTGAATTCAAAGCGTGAACTGCTCCGCCTAAAAGCCCAAATTAAACATTGCAAGCCCTGCACTTTTTCCTAAATGAGAGGCATCTGTGAGTCAAATAGCTTCTAAAAATAGGCTCTGTAGTTTATCAGATTTAACTCATCCTTTTAAAAATTTACAATCAAATGTATATGAGTATAATTTTTTTTAATGGAATGATGATGACATCTCCAGGATGTGTATGACCGTTTTGAATGGTGTGTGTTGTGCTACAGGCTGTTGTAGTTTTGTCACAGCTGTTAATTGGCCATTAAGCTCCTTTACCAATAGATTGATTTTGCAAAATATTAATGGCAAAGATCAAATACCGATCATCATCCAACCAACACAATCTGGAGAACACATCTCTGCTGTAGGTTTATGGAAGATTTAGCAATATCGGTTTTCACTTTGACTGATTCCGAAATGTTAAAGCCAGTTCGACTTCATGACATTTTGTTACTGTTACAATGTTGCAGCAATACATGGGTTATACCACTGTACCTTGGTTGTATTATCCACATTTCATGCAACGGACTTTGGACCAGTGAAAGAGTGGAAATCCTTCTTCAAAAGTAGGATCCAAGCAGGTAAAGGCTCTTAGCTGCTCCGCTCACTGCTTTGGATGATCAAAGGGTCTTTCGTTGTCAGTCAGTATAAAACCAAACTCTCTCCACTTTTGAGATTATGCAGTAAATGAGGTGAAATCGCCAAAGAGACTGATTCTGTGTTTGCTTCTTATTTTTCAGAAGCCTTTCATTCATCTGTCTATTTATCTGATCTTTCTGGGCCAATAACTGATCAACAGCAATACACAGCAGATGTATGAGATCTCACACGCTGTTATGTATGTTACATAGTGATCATTTGATGTTTGTAATGTCATCAGGATAAATCTGCTTGTACAGATACAGTATAAGTGACTCGGTCTTTGTCTGTGCTGTCCCAACTCTAAATGGGCTCCGTATGATTGTTTCAGTTTGTGTCTGATTCTGCCATGAGAGAAGTTCTTTGGGTTTTATGAGTGGAACTAAATAAAATGTGAAATATTTAACCTGCTTTTGTTGTTGACTCTTCTGTGGAGCTGTGTTACGTGGTCACGTGGTAGAGGGCAGGGGAATGTTTCTGAAGTTAGTGGTTACTACAGAGCATGAATAGACGTTTTTTTTCTCCTAAAAGAGAAATTTGATCCAAATGTAGAGGTTTACACACAGGGTTTTATTTGTTTGCCACAATGAGGATCAGAACAACAAACACAACTCTATGTCTGTTTCCTCTATCTTTTCAAAAGTAAAATATCCCCTCTCTAGTCCCCTTTATAGCATTTTCACTATTGTTATCAGTCGGATCTCAATTAAGAATCATTACACTAGATGTAGTTGACTCAAATCACCTTATAGCACTGTAAAAGTAATATACAGTAAGTGATCATTAACCATGAGATAACCTGACAGAAAACAACAGTGAAGAACTGCTGCATGTTTTATCACCAGTCATTTATTCTGCAAGGTAAGCAGTTCTCTCTAAAATGAACTAAAACTTCATTTTTGTTGGAAAACGCTTCAAAGATTCAGAAACCTCAGAGGTTTTGTCGGGAACCAAGACTTTTAACTTTGCAGGATCAGATGATTATAATTGACTAAAATAGCCCTTTCCTGCCATATATAGCTGGGTGTCTACACCACACTACAACAATGGCAGAGAAGGATGGTTAGGTAGGTATCTTGTACTTGTTTAGAAATGCTAATGATAGGGTAGGTGACTAAAAAGAGAGTCTGTGTCGTCTGGCAGGCTGCAGATGAGTATGCTGTCCGGCCTCAGAATGAGTGAAACTAAAGCAGGAGTTATGCCAAGTGGTCTAATTATGATAGTTAGCACGGCTCCACTTTCCACCAATATTTTAGTATGAAACCCCATTGTTGTGTCTCAGCAAGGCAGCTGTCTTGCAAAACGTCCTGTGATTTAGCATTGTGGCTTGTGTGTTTGACTGTAATATCTACCTGCCTGCTGGAAGTTCAGGTTATTGTCTGCGGCTGTAAGAATGTCCAAGCGCACGTCTTTCTGCTAATTTAGACTGCAATACGTATTTTACTGCATAAACCAGAAGAGCTCAGTATGAACATATGTGGGAGGATTTGTGTTACAAAATGTAAATAAAAAGATTACGTCAATGAGCCAAACCCATGAAGATTATGGAAGTCATGTGGAACTCACAAAATATTATCATTCACTGATAATCTGTGCATGCAATGGAGCCCATGCATGGTCACTGGTTAAAGAAGTCAAACTAACATTCATTGCTCAATCAGATTTCTCCCATTATGGCAAATATTGGGTTCAGTCCAAAAAAGATGCTCAGTTTCTCTTGCCAGTGCAAAAGTGCCTTTAATCTGTATTCTCTTTCATGCTCAGCAAGTCAAGATTCCTCTGGGAGCAAAGAGACATCTAGTTGTGCAAAAGTCAGATCAGTGACCTGACTAAACTCTATGTGGTCTCAATTGCTAGTTTTAGGTCTTTTTTAAGACAACTTTTTGTTAATTTTTTAAACGACTAAAAAGAAGGATAAAACCGAGTTTGCTTCACAATGGCTTAGCTTGTGATTGACAATTAACTGCCGTATATGAGCATGCAGTGTCCATCAAGTCTAATCCACCCCTCACCCTGTTTTTCATACAGACATGAGTAAGGTCCGGTCTTCACCGACCATCTCAAAGTGTCTAATTCTGTCTTTTCATGATCCCACGTTCACCTGAAAAAAGCTTTTGACTAAACTGTGACACTAATTAAACTTGTGGACATACTTTATTTCATTTAGCAACTGAAGGAGACTGTGCAGTATTAGTCAGCGGGTGGCTGTAGCTCAGGAGGTAGAGCAGGTTTTTAGCAAGCTTTTAGATCTATAGTATATGGATAAAAGGAATAGGCCATAGCACTTATATTCTTTGAATTCAGTAGATCTTAGTCCCATTAATAGACTGTTGCTATAAAGAGCTCGATGAAAGGCTTTAATAGGATGCCAACATTGCAACTAGTGAGTTTGTGAAATTTCATAACAGTAATAATATCAAAGTAAACTGAAACCAAAGAAAACTCTGCCACAAAGCTTCAAAGCATGGGTTTGGCATGGGTCCGTTTAAGAGGACGCAGACGATTTATGACTTAACCTAGCATGCTAACATTCCCTTTACACTTAAGTTTGATTAGTAGCAATGAATACTATTCAACTCTAACACAGTAAAGTAGAGAGTAGCTATTTCCTGCTTTCATGCTAAGCTAAGCTGTGCTAACTCAGCATCATGTTGGATAGACGGTGATGAGAGTTGTAACAATCTTCTCTTCTAGCTTGGCAAGAGAGTGCATTTCCTATACTGTCAAACCACTCCTTCTAGACATTTTTTTTTTTTAAAAATCAGAAAGAGCTTAAACAGCGCAGATTTTTTATGCCATTGAACTCAAATACAGAGTATGATTACTTAATGGTTCCAGCTAGCAGCACTTCTTCTTGGAAATGGAAACTTTCAGCTTTCTGTCAAACCAACACTGGGTGAGCTAATGGTGTGAAATGGGTGGCCCGGTCAGCTGTAGCCTCCTTCAGCTGTAACAACCTCAAAAGGTTACTGAACTTTACAACCCCGTGAGCACACCTCCTTACATAACTTCTAAGAACCATTTAGGTAACAACTGAACTCTGACTCCACATGAAAGTGTAGATCAGTAATCAGTTCTGATGTCTTTCAGTTGATGAAGGATTTCTGTGGTACCCCCCCAAACGCAATTGCCAGCATAATGACTGGAGCTCAGCCCACGGGGTGGGATTACTGAAAGACATTAACCATGTTAATCGGGTCTGTGGGTTGAGAAGGGGTTCAGCAATGTGGACTGTGGTCCACTTTGTACATTGTCTTTAGGATTAACTGTTGCCCAAGCTTGTGTAATGCGATGCAATATGTCTGGGGCCCGATTAAAAGATATTGATTGAGTACAGTTCATTATTCTTGACAGAAATCACTTTTAGACCTCAGTTATTTCAGTGACTTGTCCTCATATGTTCACAAAACTAAAAGTGTTAGGTGTTTATGTGATTGTGACAAAGGACTGCAAAGACGTTCTCATCACTGTACCTCTAGTTGAATAGGAAGTTTTAAATGTTATCTAAATTATTTGCTGAAGCTTTAATGTATAGGTTTACGAATAATATTTTTATTTTTTCTCCTTATTTCTGATGACTGAACCCACCAGCCGGCTGTTGGCTCACACTTGGTTGCAGGAGTGGCCTGTCTGGCATGCTACAGTATGGCGCAGCAACTAGGATTATGTTTTAATAAGCTTATATAAACACCCCCCACAGTGCGCTCTCATTATGGGAAGCTAATTGAGTCGCTCTGTCCCAGGGGTCAGCAGGGCCTCTTTGAACAGCTCTGTGTTTTGCTATAAAGAGGCCCATCTCTGCCTTCAGAACATCTGTCCTGTAGTCTGTAGAACATGTGTCTTTGTCTCAGGCAAACTGTTTGGACATGCACATGTATGCACTTACACATGTACACTGTATTTGCCTCCAGCTTCTTTCACATCTTGAGGATAACTTTAAAAAAATAGCCCAATAAATTCTTTTTTTTTTAAACAGCAATTTGTCAGCAATGGTACAGTCCTCTATCCTTGTTTCAGTCCACTCTGCGAATAATTATTATTTTCATCAACCTTATTGGGGTTTTAAACTGTATGCTTTTTATATGAGAACCTCATCTCATTTTTAGCAAAGCCAGCAGAACGAACAGCAAAAAGGTTGGGATGTCATGAAAGTTATAAAGCAGACCGCAAAAATCTCCTCACTTTTAGACCTACCACCAATATGAGACAGATATTTTTGGTTTGAAGTGACATAGATCTAAAATGGTTTGTAATTAAACTTCAGGAAATAATACAACTCTGTGGCCAACAGCGACAGTTAAAGTTCTGATTAAATTCATTGTCCCAGGTGGATAGACCATATAGGTTGTGATGACACGTTGAGTTTTAGTTTACAGATTTCCATGACAATTTAAGGTATTCCAATAAAATGATCTGTAATAATTTGTGCTTTCCTGATTTTTTTTGAGTGTTGTTACTTTATAAAAACATTTTTTATATTTAATACTAATTTTGACCAGTTAGTTGCAAAATTTAAGATCTAACATGTTACATCTTAAGTATTAATGCTTTGTTAAAAAAAATTACTTCTTGAAGAATTAGGTAACTGTCCTATTTAGCAAAGTTAGCTCAGTACCATTCAATATTAGCATAATTGTAAGCAGCCTTACTACAATCATATAAAAATTGTTTATCACATGATGAACTCTGTGCAGTCCTGTGACGAACTAAGTTCACCCATTGACTTATTAGTTTGTTAAACCACCTTCAGCAGCAATAACTTGAGGTAATTGTTTTCTGTTTGACTTTATCAATCTCTCGCAACATTGTGGAGAATTTTTGGCCTGTTCTTCTTCACAATGTTTCTTTAACTCATTGAGATTTACAGTTTTCTGCCACAACTTTTCAATTAAGTTTGTGGACTGGGCCATAGCCGCTCGTTGATTCTTTTCTATGTAGATTCTTGCTTACTTGGGATCATTCTCCTGTTTCACAACTGTACCGAGGAGTACTGTGGTACTGTGGTTGCAAAACAAGCCCAAATCAGTGCCTCTTCACCACTGTGCTTAACAACGGATATGTGTTTTTTGTGCTTTTCACCAAACGCGACTCTGTGTATTATGGCCAGACATCTCCCCTTTGATCTTGTCTGTCCAATGAACATTGATCCTTTGGTCTTGTGGTTTGTTCAGATGCAACTTTGCAAACCTAAGTCGTCTTGCCATGTTCTTTCTAGAAAAGTAGAGATTTATTAATGGCAACCATTCCCAACCGTTCAAACTGTCATCATCTTTAATATTTAACATGCTAACTGAGGCCTGTAGAGTTTGAAATGTAGCTCTTATTTTTTTGTTTTTTATTTATTTTATGTTTCTCTGAGCGTTGCACTAGCTTACTCTGGGGGTGAATTTGCTGGGGGATCCACTCCTAGGAAGATTGTGGCCTTGTGCCAACACAAACTTGAAGACTTCAGACCAGCAAACTCCCAAATCAAAAACTTGATGATAATCAGATAATCAAGTGCATTTCCAGTTAAGTGCACACTTATAATCTTAATGCTATGGAATGCTATGACTATGTAATAAATATGTGCTTAGTTGTTATTCACATTATTTTTCTCAACCACATGCCCACCATTAGCATTTAGCTTAAAGCACTGGTTTCTACACAGATAACATTAGAGTGCCAATGTGGCTGAAGACCAATAACTAGACACACAAGAAAGCATGGAGAATAATCCAAGTTACCATAAACTGTTACCTTAAATGTGTCCTTTGACACAAAGTCTTCAGGAAAGTCATCACAGAAGAGATCTTGACTCACTTTCTTTCTTTAGCTGATTTTCAAGCCTAGACTATTTTTAGTAGATTATTATTGCTGTGTCATTGAGCTTTAAAATATAAAAAATAATGAATGGTTTTATGTTATTATTGCAATTTTATGTTTAAGCAACTGACTCTAGGAGTTGTGAATGTACTGAAGTACTGAACAGTACTATAAATGCAGCTTATTGCCTCATTTAAAAACACACCTGTGTGTATGTGCTTATGTGGCTTTTGTGGTGTATTTCAAAAGTCAGAGCATGTAATTGCACGTAATGTAATGTCATTCCTCAAACTTTATAGCCAAACACAGCTCAAAATGTAATTAAGCAATTTCAGATAGAATGAGATGACAGAAGCGGCCTCATATCTTTTTTCTTATCTCCACCTCTGCTGCACAATAGAAGCTTTTTTTCCATTGATGGCTGCTGTTAATAATTGACTCGAGTTATGTCAGAACATCTTGTTTTCTCAAAGGTTCAAAGGTAAACATTACTAGGCGAGCTGTAGAAAATTTATATTTTTAAGAGTTCAGAAGCCACTAACGTTTTTTCGTAAGGTGAACATCTGCTGTTTGCTTAGTGCCTCGAGTCACCTCGACTGTACTTGCTTTCAGTGTATAGTCTCAAATTGTATCTGGGGCATGAAAAGTAGTCCCGCCTGTGAACAGTAAGTGGTGATGAAACTGGAGCACAGGAGCACAGAGTTTGGGGTTTAACTCAATAAGGTTTTGATTTCAAAGAGGAGCCTTTTTTCTTTCCTGAGTTGATCATATTCCCTGTTTTGGATCCAGCTGAATGGCTGATGTCACTAACAGAGGTTATGATTGGCTCACAGCTGCAGCCCACTTTGTCTCTGTTGTGTGATTGGCCTACAGAGACATGCATTGTTCCCTCTGTAGAAACTGCTCATGGGTATAATGACCTCATTTACTCCGTGACATGTGTGAATATATTTTTCTCGTCTGTTCTTCCTTGTCTCTCTCTATACTTTGGCTTGTTTATTTCACATTATCCAGCGCTTCCTCTTTTTTTCTGCTGCCTCTATCACCTGCTTATCAGTTTATTTTTCTGGTGTTCCCTGTTCTCTGTGTGATTGCTCGCAGCCTGTGGCGCTTTGATCTCTCATATGGGACAGATAAGACTGCAGGGCGTGTGTGTGTTTGTGTGTCTATATGCATACACACTCATTTATGCCTTGTTTCCCCTGGCCTTGGTGTTGTATTATAGTTTAGTACTCCAATAGCTTTCAGTTTGACTGATTTACACAGAACAAAGTCACCTCAGATAACATATGAGTTACTGACCATTCTTAAACGTCCATGCGAGATTGACATTATCTTCAAAAGAGTACATTTATTCCTAAAGTAAACAAATGTCAAACAAGTTAGTCCACGGATTTAGTGGTCACTGATAATCTCTGGGATGAAAGCTAATTATTTACCCAGCGTTGTGACTTATTACTGGTCTGAACAGCTCAACGTCACTGCAGGACCATTGTGTACTTTGGTGTAGAGGAAAGATCATTTTTTTTCCACACATGGAAGATGTGTATCACTAAATGTGTTAAGTGATAAGTGATAAACCCACGAAACTCATGTCCATCTGGACAAAAGAGGAAATCATGCTTTTAAAGGGCAGCAGAGAGAGGAAGTTGGGTTGATGGAACGGGCCAGCAAAAGATGATTCAATATGTGGAAACCTGTGCTAGCTTTGTGTTTTTCCGATTTAAACCAAACCTTTGTTTCTTTAGCCAGTCTAGCTCCACATATGAATGGCCCATTAGCTGGTTAGTCCAAAAGTATTTTAACAGACTAGAATATCAGATGGATTTTAAAAGATATTCTAGGTCATTGGGAGAAAAATCCACCCTGTTTGGTGATCCCTGGGCGTGTGGCACGTGGGACAAAAGTTTACATCAACCACACAAAAGCTAATGAGTGTGATCATCACCTCACTTTTCCTCTAGTTCTTCCATGAAGGTGACAATTATGGTTTTTAGAGTTTAATATTTTTGATCCTATCATAATGATAAATTGTAATGTCACTACTGTTTGGCACATGACCACTAACCAAGACACATTAACCTGTTGACCATTTTGGACTTGTGACAATAATGGTGATGATGTAGGATCAAGAGAATAAGGCCCCAGTCACACAGGCTTGAAGACCTGTCAGTGACCATCTGGCTACCCAGAAAAAATGAATATTCCCAGCTGCAGTTGGTTGATGGCAGTTGCTGGGAAAATTATTGCTAAAGTCCCAGTCAAGCAAGCTTACAGGTCAGTGACCTGCTGGCAACCACCTGTGGCTAGAGAAAAACATTTATTCCCCAACTGGTTGGCAGAAACCTCCTTGCGATTGCTTTGTTGTCTAGCAAATTGCTGCAGTCATAGTGTGAATGGACTTAGCTGAAATTGTTAAATGTGCAACTCAAGCCGAACTGGAGGAGTTTCTTCTTTCAAGTAAAGATGTTGGCCGCAGCTCTGAGGTACAACTTTCTGAGGTAGTCTCTATTTCCAGTTTCCAGCACATATTTTTAAGTTTTAGTACCGCTCGGCTAGTTGTGAATATTTGCAACAAACAGGAAAAACTAGAGACAACTGTGGCTTTCTAGCAACCAAAGCAATCACAGAGAGGTTGTTGGTACAGCACCATCTTTGCAATAGGCAGCAGCAACAAACTTCCAAGAACCACTGCCAACGAATTAGGGAATACACATTGTTATTACATCCAATATGGCAAACAACTCTTGAGCAATCTGTGCATGACATCAGTTCAATTCAATTTTATAGCAACCCAGCCACCTAGTAATCAGAATCAGCATACTTTATTAATCCCTAAGGAAATGATGTGGGTTCCAGTTGCTCCAGTATAAATAACATATCAAGGAATAACAGAGGTGATTACTACTAAATATCAAGAACATCTGTAATATTCAACAGGAATATTACAAAGTAGAAAAGAGCGTGTGCAAAAAGCATGTAACTATTGCAGTGTTTACAGTGTATTAGATGGAAGAGTTGTACAGGGAGATGGCCACAGACAGGAATGATATCCTGTGTCGTTCAGTGGTGCTTTTTGGTAATCTCAGTCTCGCACTGAACGTGCTCCTGTGACTGGCCACCATGTCATGGAGTGGGTGGGAGGTATCATCCAACATTGTCTTTATCTTGGACAACATTTGCCTCTCCGACTCCACCTTAAGGGAATCCAGCTTCATCCACATAAGATTACTGGCATTATTAAGTCTGTTGGCGTCTGCGACCCTCAGCCTGCTCCCCCAGCATGCAACAGCACAGAGGATAGCACTGGTCACAGCAGACTCATAGAAAATCCTGAGCATTGTCCAATAGATGTTGAAGGACCTCAGCCGCCTTAGAATATTGAGACAACTCTGACCTTTCCTGTAAAGTGCAATGGTGTTTTTAACCCAGTCCAGTTTATTGTCTATTTATAGTCCTCCACAATGTCCATGTTGGCCCCCTTGATTGAAACAAGGGTCAAGGTTTTCCTGGTCTTCCCAAAGTCCACGATCAGTTCCTTGGTCTTTGCCACGTTGAGCTGCAGATGATTCTGCTCACACCACGTGACAAAGGAGCCGACCACAGCCCGGTACTCTGTCTCATCATCCCTGCTGATGCATCCAACCACCGCGGAGTCATCAGAAAACTTCTGAAGATGGCAGGTCTCTGTGCAGTGGCTGAAGTCTGTGGTATAGAGGGTGAAGAGGAAGGGGGAGAGGACAGTCCCCTGTTGTGCCCCTGTGTTGATGATTACCTTGTCAGACACACACTGTGGGAGACGTACATATTGTAGTCTTCCTGTCAGGTACTCAACAATCCAGGACACCAGAGAAGCATCCACCTGCATCGCTGTTAGCTTATCACCCAGGAGGGTCGGCCTGATGGTGTTGAAAGCACTGGAAAAGTCAAAAAACATGACCCTCACAGTGCTCGCCAGCTGGTCCAGATGGGTGTAGACACGATTGAGCAGATAGATGATGGCGTCTCTGTTCCGAGACGGGACTGGTAAGCAGACTGAAGGGGATCCTTATGTGGTCTGACTATGGGTCGCAGCTGATCCAGGATGAGTCTTTCCAGGGTCTTAATGACGTGGGAGGTCAGTGCCACAGGCCTGTAATCCTGGGGGCCACTGGCATGATGTCTTCCACAGCACTGGGACCCTCTGCAGTCTCAGACTGAACAGTTTGTGAAAGACTCCACAAAGCTGGGGGCCACAGCTGGGTTAAAATGACCTGTTTTTAGCATTCATGCACCTATAATTCCTTATGAAAGTATTTTAATTTCAAAAGCATCTCAATTATAAAAACAAAAGCTGAATTATACATGCCTGCCAACCAGCTAGAATGACTATAGTGTTTTTTTCTACATTTGTTTTACTCTTCCTAACATGATTAAGTATATCAGCTTGCAAGCAGCACAAAAAGATCAACCAACACTGGAGCATGGGTAGTGTTAGTAGAGGAAAATATGGTATTGTTTTAAATATGACAGCTGAGATCCCTTCACCCTAACAAGGTAATAAGGCAAGTTCCAGCCATCCATTTTCTAATCCAATTCAGGGTTTGGAGTCAAACCCGACTGTCACAGGATGAAAGGCAATGAGGCATGTTTTAAAAAAAACAAAAAAAAAACAGCTCTGATTGTTTCTTCAGTCTTTGTAGTTTAAAATGAATCTTGTGGAAACACTGTTGCAGGTTTAATGGAATCACTTTCTTTGCCCCAGTTTTCATTTCTCATTTCTTCATCTTGGCTACTGATACACATCTTTCATGGTTCATCAAAGATACACAGTTTACTTCATGTTGAAACTTCTTAAAGATTGATAAGAGTGCTGAGCTTGGAAGTGTTACCTTGTGTCATCATTTGCTCCAAACTATTTGAAATAAATAAGTGGATCAGCAAATTAACGTGGCTTTTTCCTCAGTTCTTGGCGCTTCATCAACACATATGCTCTCCCGCTCAGCCTAAGGAGATGCATACTGACAGGAAACAGAATCTCTCATGGCCAGGGACACTTTGTTCCTCACTCTGCTCTAATGTACTCACCGATAGACATATGAAATCTGAATCTCGAGCCACTCAGAGTTTAGTGCTGCAAGCCCGGCCAAGCCAGCTGTTGGAAGTTACGGGGCCAGTTATGTAAGCACGTCCCTCTCTCCCTATGCGGCCAGTCTCCCTACCTCACGGCATGCTGCGCCTAAAGCTCTTTATCAGTAACTGAGATAACACCTGCAGAAGTGCTCCACTTCTCTGTGCCTGTACAGTGGAGCATATTTCCAGTTCACTGGATGACAACAGGATTCAGCTTGTACATTTGACGTACTTTTTCTTCTTCGCCCTTTTTTTTCTTGCAGCTTTTTTGATTTGTGCTTTTCTCCCCGTCTTTAATCTCATCAGTCTTGGCAGACTTGCGCTTGTCTTCCTTTTATTTTGTTCTTCTGCACCCACACTAACTCCCTTTTTCACCCCCTATTCTTCTCTCTTTCTAGAATCGCCCTTTATCCCACTTCTGAATATATGCATTCATTTCTCCATTGAATACAAAAAAATACAATGCCTTATTCTTCAGTTGCTGACCACCAGAATGACCTTTACCTTTTCTTCTCTCTCTGACCTCCCACTGGCTTTTTTTTTTTATTTCTTCTTCGCCAAGTCTCCACCCCCAAATTTCATAACACACTGATTTATTTATTTATATATGTAATTTTTCTCATTTTTTATCCTGGCGTTCTGTTGTTTTACACTTCTTCTTCTTCAAACCACAAAATGTGATTTATCAGCCCACTTTCTACCATAATCCCCTACATACACAAACAACCACACATGCACACACTTCCAAATCTTCCAGACCTAATAGCCTTTTTATTCCCAACAGTGAGCTCACACTGGGACCGTGTTTGTCCACTGAAGTCAAACATAGAGCTGCCCTCAATGATTGATTGCTTAGTAATCTCACAGTAACAACACAACATACACTAAAATCACTGTTTGAGCATGTGGTGCACTACACAGGAGGTGAGGAGCCCCCATAGACAGACCACATGATCTCCCAAAACCAAAAGTTACCCTGACAATCACCATCTTTCAGCAGAGGATATAAGTGCTTCAGTTTTTAGTGTTTAATTGTGGAAGCCATTATTGTTACCCACAAATACACAGCAGCCCTAACTAGAGCTAAACTATTGCTGTGACCCTGCAACCTCAGCCCCCAGCATGCTTTGAAACCTGAGAAAGCAGCCGTGATCTTTGACCTCCAGCCTACCACCTCCCACGGCAAGAGGAGCCCTCTCTTTCTCCCCCTTTGGACAGGATGTGACCTATAAGAGGAGCTCCGTAGGAGGGCCTTTACTCCAGACACTGTCCAGACTTAGTGTCTGGACCCAAATGATCTGAGACTGAAGGCAGCACCTGACAACAAGATGTAAGCAGTTTAGATAAGTGGTAATAGAATAATCGCCATATTTCCTGTATCCTGTAGAAGATGAAAAAAGAAATATAGCCAATTTGAACTATGCTGCTCAAAAAAATGAAGGTGAAACTTGAATCACACATAGGCTGTTAACTAAGTTAAAAGCTGAAATGGGTTTTTTTTTTAAGTTAAAAAGTTATACTGCTGTTTTTAGCACTATGTTTATATTTTATGAAGTGCTAATCAACCAAAAATTTCAAGTCCTCTGCTGACTTGTCTTGTAACCCATCATCTTGTCTACTGACTTACACCTAGTTCGTGTTCACTTTTTGTCTTTGCAAAAATGCACTATGTAGCAAAAGTGATGTCACAACTGCTGGTGTCCATCATGTTTGTTTTTGGATTGTCATGCATCTCAGTTTTTGTAAACTGGCTTGAGTGGTGGACTACTGTGTCAGTCATTACCACAATTTCCCTGATACATCAGTACAGCATCCCTGTGGCTCAAAGATTATACAGAAAGAGATGCTGGAACATCTTGAAAACGTGAGACGTTGTGGGGATCTTCAAAGCCCTTTCACTGTTTTGACTCATGTGAAACTTTTCACAGTACTACAAAGCAATGATAACATATCTTTCACACCAGACAAACATGATGTTGCCCAGTATTGACAGCTGACCTCAGAAGCTTGCATGGTTGTTGACCTCAAAAAATGCATCCAAACATCTAAACACCACTGTGGATTGAAAAAAGATAGAATAAGTATGATTTCTGATTTCTGTTATGTAAACTATTCACTTTTTATCCAGTTGTCTAAAATGAGTATGAAAGTTTAAGTTGATTAGTAAATCTGTCTTGATGCAGCATTTAACCCAATCCTACATTTTCCTTCCCATACAATTTATTGAGTTAAAACTTTTAAACTGAACGTCACACCATCGTTTTCTTTTCTGTGAATCCCTCCCTTCTGGCCTTTCTTCGCCCATTCCCATCCTCCACTTGACATTATGAATGTATCCAGTCACTGCCAGTAAAGTTTATAAGAACAAACTCGCTTTTGTGATGCCACAGAGCAACGTGAATCCACATCATCCATTTGCTTTTGTTTCTCTGTTTTTCCAGGGCTTTTCTCAGAGTGCACCACTGAAAGGTAGTCAAATCACCATCCAAGCTTCTCTATTCAGTTCAGAAAATGGCTTTGATGCTTTTGATTGGGGCGTTATTGTCCGATTCCTTTTCACTTTGACCTGCTGATTCATTTCTTTGTTGGTCTACAGAGCGTCAGCCAACAAAAACATCAGGAAGAGCTGAGATGTTGAGTACAGGGAGGGAGTTTGGACACGTTGGGAACAGGGTCATGACGTCTGGTTTGTGTCAGCAGTAAAGCTGCCTTCACCTCTAGAAGAATGAGAGTAAGAAACCTGAAACTGGGTTTTAGTGGGATTAAATTCTTACAGTTCAGTAATGTGACGTGTTGTTCTTGCAAATGAAAAATTACCAGCTTAGTAGGTTAGTTTCATTCTAACTGGCTCTTAGTATGTGTGTTCTGCAGTGCCCTGGCTTCATTCACATTTTATATTTTAGGAAGCTGAAGCTTTCCTGGTAATTTTCTATCAGTGCCTTCTCATATTTTTCTTCTTCGTCATTTTAACACAAACTTATAGTCATTTCAGCAAAAGGTAAATGATCAAATTTAATGTTTCGTTACAAATATGAAATAAAAATCCTTATTAATTGTTATTATATTAATGCAATTAATAGAAACAAGCAGTTTTGCAGTTTGCATAACTGGTTCCTGATTATTACACATAAACTATCCCATGTGTCCAGATAATCTTTAACAGGTTATTAACATGGAATTAGATGGAAACAGACACTTTTATATTTTGCAACCAATTTCTGGTTGTTAAACAGAAGCTACCGTTTTCTGGTTATAAGTCACAACATTAAAGACAACGTTTTTATCATTAGCTTAGAGCAAAGAAAAATGTTACGGACATAAACTAAAAGTAATTCGAGCATTATAATATGTTAACAGTGTGCTAATATTATATTATCATCCAGTATTACCTGGTTATTATGGTGTTATTACCACAAGTCTCACTATAAAAAGACTAACGCAGAGATATTACCATTATATTGCTAACATACTATTATATTGTTATCCTCACTATACTATTATTAATTGGTTTTGCCTCATAGGTATACATTTGTTTCAATATTAGGACCTCCTGTTTCTGGCCCATTATTACTATTCTTACTATACTTTGTATTTCTAATATCTTGCTCGTGTCCACCTTATTACCCCAATAATACCACATTATTACCAAGCTGTAATAGTGCATAAAGTTTAGCCATCCCAGACACACTCACAGTTTGAGGGTTTTGAGGGTTCAATGTCTTCCCCAAGCTAGACTTTGGCACATAGAGTTGAGGAGCCAGGGATTGAACCAGCAACCTTCTGACAGGCAGGTTCTGCATTTTTAGTCCACTTAATTTCACCATATGTTTTGCTCCACTGAAGATGAACTAGTGGTATTATGTTCCAGGCTGTGATGTTCTGTGCCCAATCAGTGTCACTCTTTCAAAAAGCATAGATTGCCCATGACAGTGTTCTTCTGCCAGTTGCTGCTATTGAAGCATAGTGTTGACGCAAGCATTTTCTCTCAACTGGATTGATACCATGCAGACTATGCTATATGTGCACTGTGCCAATAATGAAAATGTGTAATTACGGTGTTATAAACAGTTAAAATTAAGTGATATTTACTGAATATTCAAATGTCACCTAATAATATGTTGGTATTTTAACGAGGTTAAAGTGAACAGTTGATTAAGAACTAAGAACCTGCATGTGTCCCTTTGTCAAATTACAAACTGTTCCATTTGTACTTCTGTTTGTATGCAGGTTGAACAAACATGATAAAACATGTTCACCACCAAACATTATAGGTGCTAGTAGGCAGATTTTGATCGTTTTTTGGCAGTGTCAGTGTAGCTGATTCCTCACGTGTGTTTTTGTGTATACCCCAAGTGACTCATTCAACTCCTTTAACACATCAGTGTTAGCAATAAAAAGTGCAATGTGTACGATAATAAATTTACTAATGACGGGTTTTTTTACTTTTTGAACTTCTATTTCTTGAAGATGAATTATTCCTTACCAATCCAATGTTTTAAAAAAAAAACACCTCACTTACCATGTCACCTCTGCCTGCACTGGTTTATAAAGTGAGTAAGCAGATGTTCATTGCAAGTCAAGGCTGAGCATCTCGCATTGTTATCAGTGGACATATGCTGACCAACCACCATGGGAATCATATTGCATGTGTGGTGTGTGTGTGTGTGTGTGTGTGTGTGTGTGTGTGTGTGTGTGTGTGTGTGTGTGTGTGTGTGTGTGTGTGTGTGTGTGTGTGTGTGTGTGTGTGTGTGTGTGTACGTGTGTGGGGGAGTGAACCACACAGAGACAAGAAGGGAGAGAAGGACTAAATGAGCTACACGAGGTCTGGGAAAAACAGAGGGGAGGCAGATCCAGAGAGCAGAGTATACTGTGAGGGAGTGTGATGTGAGTAAAATGAAAGGGTAAAGCAGTCACATTTTGCCTGGCTGTGGGAAAAGAGTCATATGACAGCTGCACCCAACAGTCAAATTCAAGGGAAAGAAAAATCTGCATTTATTGTTTTTAGGTTTTTATAAAAATGGGGATCATTTTCAAGGACAATGTGAGGCTTTATTCCTGGTGGGATTTGAGAGAGGAATGGAGACAAAAAGGGAGGGGGGCAGAGAAAAAGAGGGATTGAATACCTCCTTTGGGCAGCCTTCTAATTGGTCTCATTCCTGTGTAACTTCCTGGTGAGTGCAGGCCGTTCTGACCTTGGCCTTTGAAATATAGACCTATTGCATTTTAAAACTAAGGGCTCTGTGTGTGCCACTCTGCAGGCATGTATGGGATAATATGTGCATGCTCAGAGGCACTCCTGTGTTTTCATGTATATATCAGAATAAATGCCTGCATGTGTGGGAACTAGTGGTGATTCAGCTACTGTATAACTAGACCCGTATATTTTCAAATACTGATAAAAATGTTATATTTATCAAAGTTACAATTTTTACAAACTTTTATAAACATGAACAGAAAGTTCTGAATTAACTCCTAACAATGGGTCTGACTTTGTCTTTGGAAGCCCGTAAATACAGGGTATAGCTTCCCCTGGGTATAGACGATGATATGTAGGGCCTTTCAGGTTCTTGAAGGCACCTGATAACTTTCTTTTTGTAGTTGCTTGTGGAGTCTGGTTTTAAGGCTTCATGGGTATTGTTGTCACTGAGGTGTGTCATAATTTTTGTGTGATAATCCATGTGTTTAGAACAACAGCCTTGTTGGCTGGTAATATGGTGATGTTATGGTCTTTGCTTAGTCTGTGAAGGTTCTCAGTCATCCAGGTCATTGTAATCTAAGGAGCTCAGAAAGAAAACCGTCTGGACTTCTTTATGTTTCTATAGTGTATGCTGCACTGTGCAGCTAGGAATGCTCAGACCTCTACATTGGAGAAACCAATGTAACCAATCTGCATCTAAAGGACAAAAGTCACTCTTTAGAGGATGCCGGTGTTCACAATTTGGAAAGAGAAGACGAATTTTAAGAGAAGATGATTTTAAAGAGGAGTGAAAGAAGCCATCTCTGTCCACTGTGAATGACCTTCTATAATCCAGTTTATAGATCCCTTCCCAGACACCTTAATGCCCACTCACATCCTGGACCATTGACCCCAGTAAATGATAGGGTGGGACTAAGACTCACAATGGCTGATTGTGATCCACACCCGTTTTCACACCTTGCTCGTGTGATTAGGCAGAGCATCAATATGGGGTCCACGATCCTCTTAGGCTATGTTCACACTAGCCCGGATAGATTTGAAAACAGCGTTTTCGTCTAAAAACGGACCGCGTCCACACTAGCGTTTTCAATCGTTTTTAACAGAGTTGTGCGTCCACATTGAAACAGCCGAAAACGCTTACGTTCCAGTCCTGCGAATGCGCAAAAGCGAGTGAGAATTAAAGAATTTGAAGAAAAGCTATCTGGAGCATGTACAAACCGATATTAATCTTTTTTAGGGCTGTCAAAATTGAGAGCAATCAAAACAACTGCTGTATAATGCACTCTGCTATCTTTGTTTAATTGGTCACATGACTGCATCACATGACTAAAATGCGTCATCGTTTTAGAAAGTCTGCGTTTTCGAGGGTCCACACTGCGACGGGGCAGCTCCCATAGGGCTTAAAAACTGGGACTCTCCACCAATTGTTCTTAGAACTGAAGAAGCTTCTCGCATGAGAGGTGAAACGTATTCAAGAAACTTAAAGAAGTCCAGACGTCTAGACTAGACTACGGTGACCTGGATGACTGAGAACCTTCACAGACACTACTGACCCACTTAACTATGGATCAAAAGAGTTCATAGGCATGGGCAAACTTTTAAATAATGATATCTTTTATGTACTTCCCGTGAGCCAAAGACTCCAGGCATCAGATTGCTCTGAATGTTTGTTTTCAGCGAGCAAATAACCTTAATATGGTAATTCAGAAGAAAATCCATTCAAAGGGAGATCTGTTGCTGTAAAAACGGGGTGGTTTCAGCACTGTACCATGTGCTACTTCAGTTCTCTTTAATTTGAATATAGTAAATATTCCTGCGTGTTTTAACAGATTAACTATTTCCTTCCATTGTAGACACACTTTTGTTTACTTAATTGTAAGAATTATTTGGTCTCCATCTTGCTCTGTATCTCACTACAGACACTCAGCTTGACTGGGGAAGAGCTATATAAGTACTATACCAGTCCAGACCTTAACAATGGAGTTCACTTCTTCACAAATGTAATACTACTACTGTGATTCCCTGAGAAGAACACCCTTATTCTGAACATTTCTTCTCTCTCATTATGACATCCTGCTATTCTTTGCACCCTTCTGTTATAGAAAATGAACGTTTGCCCAGTAACTGCACTCCCAGCTGCTGCAGATGTCTCAGAGGGCCTATAGATAGACTCACTCCAGACTGTCAGTCCATACTCCATACTGGAATTAGCATCTAACTACACACCGCTGAACTGCAGTACTTACACAGCAAATATATAGACAGATATAATTAAAAATATATAATTAAAAAGAAAATCAACAACATGGAGCTCTAACATTTTATTTCCCAGTCTCCAATTTCTGCAGTTAATCAACGAAGAAAGCAAGTTTTATGTTCTCATCTTCTCTTTAATAAGTATCACATTGCTACTTGGCAAGTTAAAGTTGACCTGCAGCTTCTTTAATCGATGGAAAACTTGAGTCCAAGTGATGCCTAACATCTGTTTAAACATTGTTGTCATCACTGTGTATGCTTTTCCACCTGGATCTACATGAATAACTATGTGCCTTCAAAATAGCTCATTATCACTAAGGTAAATCTAAACCTATCCTCAGGCAAGCCTTCCAAAAAACAAAGCAAAGCAAAACAGCACTCAAAAACTTGGTTAGGATGGTGTTTATAAAAATATATTCAGCTAGTGTGGGTTTTTGAATTGGTTTGATCAGTATAGGTGGAGCACAAATAGGAGTGTACATGGGTCTAGAGGTCAGATAGTGGGAATGAGAAGCAGGTTAACAGATGACCCACGGTGTATCTGTCTCTCAAAGAGGCCTTATTGATGTGTTGTGAAGCGTAGTTGCAGATAAACAACAGGCGCCATTCTCTTATTCTGACATGTCACAGCTTGGCAGACAGTGTACTGTATGTCTGCCCCTATGCATTATTCTGTCCTCACTCCCCAGTTGCATAACCCGCCCAAAAGCTTCAATGTAATGTTCTGTTCATCACACTCACGCACACTGTGGCAAACACTGAGCTGATTGACAGCAACTCTGGCACACAACCCACAAACTTATGTAGACAAAAGCCAAAGCGATGTACATACTGTACTCAGACATTTATCCAATAACAGGACTCACAGCTGCTACGGAGCCCACTGACAGCAGAGTGAATCAGACCCTAGAAACAACCAGTCACATAAATATAGTAAGATAAACAGACTTGACAAGCTGCTAAATGAGGCTGCTGAGTTATATAAAGTCGGTGGCCTATTTAAGACACTGTGTCTAATGTAAATGTAATCTCACTCCTTCACCTGAAATTAGACATGCAAGCATAGCTAAGAAAAAGTAGCACGAAAGAGCAGTGAGAACAGCATTGTGACATTTTGTGTGTCTGTGAGCTGATGGAAAGTGGGCAGGATGGAAAGGCTTCTGTTTTATGGCCTGGTGATTGACAGAAGGCCTGAGGCTGCAGACAGGCGATGACATAACTGTGTGTGGTGGTGGGGTGGGGGTGGGGGGTAGTAAAGATAGCGATGGACGCAATAGTGCAACTCTTGGCAAGATATCGAAGTTTTGAGGAGGAGGAAAAGGTTGTATAGAAAGGAGACATGGGAGGATACAGGGGGAGGGAGCACACAAGAAGGGCCAGAGGAAAGAGATAAGGAGAAGGGAGGTGAAACAGAAAGACGCGTGGAAAAGTGTTCAAAAGAATAAAAGGAGTGGTGGAGAAATGTTATTGCAAATCTTCTGCTAGAGGCCAGCTATAAAGTCTGTTTCCAGGATTAATTGCTGTGAAATTTACACCTCAGCTTTATCAGTCTTTCTGCAGCGTTGACGTCAGTCACTCATTCAGAGGGAGAACAGCTAAGGATAAAGAGCAGCTTTGAAAAAGATCACCTGCTTGCCATAAACGCTGCCGCGAAAGGGACATTTACTGGAAGTTAGGCACACACACACACTCTCGCTGTCTCTTTGAAAGATTGCTATGGTGAAACTAGTGAACTTTGCTCTGTCATGGAATAGAGCGAGTCTTTTCAAGCAATATAGATAAGAGCCTATGTGAAAGGCCTATGTGTCAGTGTGATCATGTGACCGTGTATTAAAAACAGGTCTGCAACAGTTTCAGATGTTCATTTATTTCTTTAATGACGCTCTCATACACACACGGCACCACAGAGCAATCTTATAAGAATTTTTTGCTGACATTTAGTTTGTCTTAGGTCAATTAAATCAATAAGCAAGAACGACATTCCCACTGACCCTAGATAGAGTTAAAGGTCTCTATGTGCGGACACCAGCATACTGGAACTGACGCACTGCAGGGAACACAAGTATAGTTAGACGTAACCCCCACAACCCTGAACTAGATAAGTGTTTAAGAAAATGAATGGATGGATGGACTCTCTGTTTGATCTCCATGCTTTGAGGTTTCACAGACTTTTTCCAAGTATTTTTCGTTATGTAGCAAAGTGCCAAGGGTTTCACAGTGTTGGTACAGTGGGGGAAATAATTATTTGATCCCCTGCTGAATTTGTAAGTTTACGCACTTAACCAGAAATTTTAGAGAAACAGAATATCAACCAAAATCCAGAAAAAAACACATTATGCAAAAATTACAAATGGATTTGCATGTGTGAAATAAGTACTTGATTCCCAAACAAAACAGAACTTAGTTCTTGGGGGAGAAACCCTTGTTGTCAAGCACAGCAGTGAGACGTTTGTATACATCTCAGGAGGGATTTTGGCCCGCTCCTCTTTACACAAGCTTTTTAAATCCCTTAGGGTTCGTGGCTACGGCCTGATAACTCAAAGCTTCAGCTCCCTTCAAAGATTTTCTATTGGATTGAGATCTGGACACTAAGGTCATGCCATGACTTTAATGTGACTTCCTCCAAACATTTCTTCATAAGTCATCAAACTTAGAAATTCAGCGGAGGATCAAATTGTTATTTCCCCCACTGCATACTGGCAGACATCAGATAACTTGATATTATTCCACGGTTTAAGGCGTATTAACCCTTTATGCCACCTGACAGTGTGGTTCAAGCATGAAAATAATGTTTTCATAAAGTCTCTGTTGAATTGGCAAACATACCATTTGCTGACTTTGGAAGGCAAATAGCAGAATCTAAAAAATCTTGTTGTCAGGCAACTGATCGGGCACACAATACAAACTTTATTTAAGCTCATTAATACTGAGTGGAGATGTGCTCAGGGATTGGTGGTGATGTCACTATTTAATGATGACTCAAAGTTAAACAGAAATGAGACACCCAACCAGGAAAGAGGAGATTCCTCATGTAAACAGTGGTGACTGATGATTGTGTTGGTTGTTGTTCAAACAGCAAAAGCTTCTCTTTTTTCCAACATTTTTTTCCAGTGACAGCACCTATGAGATTTCTTTAGTCGTGCTAGCCAGTGAGATTGCAGATTAGCTCACACACAGACTTGTGTTTAAACAGGGGAGAGAAAAAAGTATCTTAATTTCAACCACATTTTATATATAATTTACTTCATGAGCATTACTCCTGTGCATTTCATGAGCAGCTCCCTTGAGAGGAGGACACTGGAGTCAATGATAGCTAGAGCATGCAGCGAGATTACGATCCCCTGCTGGGACAAATAAAGGGACATGTCACTCCGCTGAGAGGAGAGCCTCTTTAAGCCCAATCTCAGGGGTTTATCCTAAAGCTCAGGGCTTTAAACCACATGTAAGTCATAATGGTGAATTTCAGATTTAACGATGTGGTATGCATAATACTGAGCACATTTTTAATGTCTCTCTTTATGAAACTGAAATATCTTCCCAGTGGCTACTAAATGAAGTCACATCAATATCCTCTGGTAATTTGGAAATGTTCATACATTAAGACAAACGTGTTCCTGTTTTTTGTTTATTAAATTGCAGCTCTCTAATATTCCCTATGCCCCACATAGCTTTCAGTCTGTTTGGCATAAACACTGATCCAAAGCAACCTCTTTCTTCAAATATGGTTTGAGTTCATTCAGTGCAAATAGGAGAAACTAAGGCGCAGCGTTTTCGAGTTTGAAATCGTTACAGTATTTAGGACCGCATTTTGTTTCAGCTCTTCCACCGTCTGCCACACTGTCTCCATTATCCCTTCAAAGCAAATAATCTCAGCAGGCAAATTATTTGCTCTGCCACAGCAGCGTGTTTGGAAAATAAAGATTTCGTCAGCACCTTCCTGTTTGCAACGTGACCTCCTCATGCAGGACGCAGAGGCTTTGCATTTCAATCAAACGCAGACACGTGCTGACCGCTACAGACGCACACAAACAGGAAAAGACGGAAAGAAACAAATGCCTGTGTGTCGCTTTGATAGTCAACCAGCACGATCAGTGCACAGTGAATCAGCATTGTTGTGGCTGCGACTAAAGATCACCTACTGTCACCGTTATCCAAAGTGTTCCTAACTCTCCATCTTTTCAATTTTCTCCTCGCTGTTATTATCACGAAGCCTTCATCTGGTTCAGATTTCTGACATTTCGCACATGAAGAGACAAGTGCCCTGACTATTCTTTTCCAAGCTAGTTGCAACAGATTCACTGCAGGAAGGCTCAAAGTAAAGGATGATCAATCTTTCCTCCTCCTCACATTTAGTGTGGGAATCCCCTGACAAATGGTTATCTGTGTTAGGGATCTGCCCTGTACACTATCATGTGTCACACATATACGCAGCACGCATAACATATACACATATATGACAAAACACACACATGCTATGTCCCACAGCTGCTGTGGGTCACTTGTTTTTGTCAATGTGGCCCATGTCTTCTGTCGCTTGAGTGAAAACCAAAGCTTGTCTCAGGTTACTCTCAAACATCTGTCACTCTTGACTCACATGTTTCCATTATTGTCTTTGTCGCACACAAACGAGCAAATAGTCTCAGTTTGCCTCAATCAACTTTCCATTGATAGGAATGGGATTTTCAGAGCTTCTCATCTGTAAAACCACATGTGCCACCTTTAGAGTATATGTTGTGTATTAAATCCAGGAATAGTCATAATTTACCAAAGCAAAAGTAAAGACGGACTGGGGGAATTTTTAAAAGAAAATGCATCTTCATAATTGTTAAGCATGTCATTGTAAACCATTATGATAGTTATTATTCTGCCTTTCTGAGAAAGTTTTGTGTTGGACTTAACAACCATGTTGCAGATTATATTGACATAAGAGCACTCAGCATGGCTGCTCAGGTATTGGATGACGCTAAGGAGATGGCTCTTCCACACAAAACCAGCAAAACTGTTGCATTTGGGCCTTCGCTTTGCACTCTGAAGTACCGTCATGTACATTTGCATCAGTCTCGACATCGTTATGGCCTTATCATTTGTGCCATATGTATATATTTCCATAGTTGAGGCATTTATTACACAGAATACAAGTGTCAAATTTTCCATATACAAATGTTATGTCAAGTTTTTTGCATGATGCTTCCTATTCCTGCTTTATGTGTTTAAGGATATATCCTGAATTGGATATGTGGAAGAAAGTGGTCAAATCTAGTAGAGACTGTGTCTTTTAAGCATTTAATATATACTACTGTAGCATTTCATCTACAGCAGGGGTCAAACTCATTCTCGGTTATTGGTCACAGACCAGTTTGACCTTAAATGAGCCAGACTAGTAAAAACAATGGAATGATTAAAAAAAACCTTAAGGTAAAAACATTTGAAAACCCTTTAACCTCCTAAGGCCCGAACTCTTCCATGGCATGCATTTTTAATTTCTCTTTGATATTTGGGCATATTGGGACTTGATGAATGTAAAAACAAAGAATTACCAGATTCCAGATTTTTGTTTTACCTGATTTTTGTTTGTAATAAAAATGAGAGCCACATATGAGGATATTCATTTAAAATTTCGATAGAACAGTGGCAGTATAATGTCCTTGTAAGTGGATATCAGGCCCTTGTAGAGCAAGATTTAGTATTTTGGTCTAAATAACCCAAAATGTGATGTCCACATATGTGGATGCCAGGTCCTAGGAGGTTAATGAAAAATAAAACAAAAAGAAAAAGAACAAAAAGATGATGATAAACAGTCTGAAAACAGTTTTTAGAAAAATAACTCCACTTTCAGTAATATGCCTCAGTCAATAAGCTCAGTTAAAATAACACATCACACTGGATCTTTACAGGCAAAAAATCTGAGCTTTTCAAACTACACAACTGCAGGGCTTTGAATGTCAACATCTAGATGTGCTTTTAACATATTGCACAGTCGCACTGCTGCACCGGTAATATCAGCACATGTTGTTGAACAGCTGAATATATTAACGACTTCACTGCAGTTTACACACATTTTAAAACCATCCAGTTGGCCAAACTGGACCTTTTGGCAGGAAGCTTATGGCCCCCAGACCAGATGTTTGACACCTCAGATCTTCAGAGATCTACCATAGTGATAAGATCATCACATGTTTAGAATGTAAATATCATCATTTGCAGAGTTACTAAAGCTAAACATTGTGTAGCAGAGATAACCATATGAAATGCAATAGAAGTGTAAAACAGCAAAAGGGGATATGTACAAATGTCTCATATCTTAAATCATGTATTTTTCTTTTTTGTGGTTGTTAGGATGAAATTGTAGCTCTCCATTTTACTTTGTGTGGGGCAGAGAGTTTATTAAAGCAGTCACTAGGGGATAAAACATTTGTTCAGAGGGATTTAAAGACTTGGTATATTTGCATTGTGCCTGCTGTCTTTATATAAGGAAATCTAAAACAACAGTGAAAATATTGCAAACACAATATCTCTGGTGTCAGACTGTTCACCAAAACCCTCTTTGTTTCTTCAAGAAATTCCACATTGCGCTGATTTCCGAAAAAAACATCCTCGCTGCTCTCTTTAATTCGCTAAACCACGTACAAAAAAAGTTTTTTTGCACGTGAAGGCAAACGATATTATATATAGTCCTGCACATAAGCATCAGCATGTATACCTACAGTGTTTTTGTAGGTGATAATGAGCTGCTCATCCTCACACGACCTTTTCACATGTGACGAAAGAGCGGCTCATTTAAGACACAATAATATAAAAGGATTGTTTTAGCTGAAGTTTGAAAAACACACAGGAAGTGTAAACACCGATACTCAGTTTAGAGTGCAACTGACCATAGTCTCAAAGATTTCCTCTCTTGCTTATCTTTGCATCAATTAATCAACGGCTCATGTCTTTTGCAGACATGCTCACACACACATACACACATTCCTGTGCTGATATGAATGGGATCCATTGATAAGTCTCCCTTTGAGGCCTGCTTCCAGCATCAGTGTTGTGCTGAGCAGGTAAGTGGTGGTGGGTAAACTGATCTACCCCCGGGCTCTGCTGCACCCCACCTCCTCATTCAACCGCACAGACACACACGTGCACGCTCAGACACACATACACCACTGCTATTGTTCCCCCCTCCATGTTTTCCCACATCTCCTTACTTCCTGGGCCCCAGTGCTACCTGCCGGCAAATTCCTCCCCGGGTCCTGTCAAACCCTTTTGTGTTCACTCTCTTTGTTCTTCTGCTTCCACTGTCACTCTTTCTTTATTACCTTATTTGCCTGTTTCCTCTCTTCGCCGGTGTTCCCTTTGTTTGTGTTATGTCTTACATGCCGCACTCCAACAAATAAAAATGAAGACCAGGACAAAAAGCACCTTTAAAGACTATTAAATGAAAAAGTGTTGAAGATATCTCATAAAAACACCAAACACAGCTTATACATTTTTCCTACAGCTGGAGCTAACTTGTGTCATGTGCATACATGTGACACCGAGTGACATATTCTTTTATTACTATAGACAATCATTGTAATTTATTTCGACTCAGTCCCACATGCAACTGCTGCTGTGAAATCTCATTAAATTAAAAAAATGTGTATTAATCTATATTTACACTTACAATAGTGCTCCCCAAAATCCACCTTGTCCTCATGCTTGAATAGCTCTTTGCTAAAAAGTACAGTGTTGAATTTTCAAGAAAATCACATTTGTAAGACAAAGAGACAAAGGAACAAATGTGAAGTTTCTTGCATGAAATATTTGCCGTCTTTCATTCACTATATTTTAATTCTCGGATGCCAAGAAAATACATCAGAGTGCATCAATAGCAAAACGTGAGGTTTTAAAGCCTGATGATGTGCTACCACACTCCTGGAGCTTTATTAATGCACTTCCCCATATAAGCAACGCCCTACGCTCATTATTTAGTAGGCGATAAAGAGAGATTTACAGCGCAGGCACAGAGTCAGTCTATCTTCACTTCATCGGTCATGCTCACTCCTACACTGACATTATCACTAAATCCTCTAGCAACAGTTGACTTCAATCAATGCGCCTTTTAATCTCTTGGATACAGAGTTACAAAATCACACAAATCAAGACTCCGCCCTCAGGTGTGCTAAGAGAAATAAAAGCTTCAGAACAAGCTTTCTTTCCCCTTCACCCCGAATGTCATGACAGTGTTTAGTCCTTCTTTGTCTGTCCTCTAGTCATATAATGAAGCACTTAGTGACTGCAACACCCATTCACAAAGTTTAAAGCTGCCGTCACCCCCTCCCCCTTTCACTGCCCCCCCATCCTCCTCTGGGTTCAAACTCCTCCACCACCAACTAATATGTCTCTCTAATCTTCTTCCCCTTTTCCTAACCTACCATAATGCCGTCCCCTTAAGCCTTAGCCCCACACCCCTCAGCCATCCCATCCCCAGGAGGCCCCCGAAGAGTCTGACTGGGTGGTCCCCCACCCCAGTCCAATCCAACCCCCTCTCTTTAGGGTCAGAAGTCAGAGGTGAACCCCAACATTGTGTGGGAAACGTGCTCTGCCATGTGCTCGCTGGGCCAGCCTAGAAAGAGAGGAAGGAGTTCAGGCTGCCTTATTTCCTCTCTGGGCCCTGCTAGAACTGCTTAATGGGGCTCTGGGGTCAGTGGGACAGAGAAACACAGGAGTTGTGTTGGTGTTGGTTACAGTTTTGATTTATTGGAACAATTTCTTCCCCAAACGTGAGCTTGTTTGTGTTGAAAGGGAGACAGAGGAGACAGGATGAGGGGATCAAGAGAGACGCCGTAGAGGATGATGGGGGAGATTGTGTGTGTACTTGTCTCTGTTCATGTGGTTAAGTGCAGAAATGTGTCTACTGTCTGTATTTGTGTGTGGCAACCGAGATCCGTTGCTGAGTGTGTGTTAACTTGAAGTATTTATTAGAGACTGTCTAGCCAGTGCAGTGTCTAAGGAGCTTAAAGTGATTTATTTGTAAGGCTATAGAAGCTGGTTATTTTACTGGCAAATTGTTGTGTATTTTGGGAAATGATGGCCTTGATTCTGTCCAGCAAAGGATAACAAGCCCGACTGGCAGGCAATACCTGGCTGTGCTATAATTAAACTTCTGGAGGACATACTGCACAGTGTTTTATTGTGCTGTTTAAATATTGACAAAAGGTTCATTCTGTGGACGTTGACAGAAAGTTTTGGATTTGAAATCATGAAACACATTACAGCAGCGGTCTCCAACCTTTTTTGCGCCACGGACAGGTTTATGCCCGACAATATTTTCACGGACCGGCCTTTAAGGTGTCGTGGATAAGTACAACAAAATAAAACTAGTACCGGTACCGAAAAAAAGAAGATTTATTCATAACACACGTGAAAAGACCCAGGAAAACCGAGTAAACGATAAAAACGATAACAAAATAATGCTGAAAACCGATAAAAACCCTGAAAACCACACATTTCACACCTGAGCCTCAACTCTCGCGGCCCGGTACCAAACGACTCACGGACCGGTACCGGTCCGAGGCCGGGGGGTTGGGGACCGCTGCATTAAAACATGTATAGATAAAACACCACCAGCAGAACAGCTTGCAGAATTCACCCTTGTTGGAATATAAGACTCACGAACATGGAAATATTTACAATGTAACTTTCAAGTACTGAATGGTTTTGCAATCTAGCACTAGTCCAGAAAAGGCCTCCTAATATGCACATATACTGTACATCCAGCACAGACAACAGGGACCATTTAATTCAAAGGTTTAGTATGGAAATGGTTTTATAGCCATACAAACACAACCTTTGCTACAGATATTATATTGTATAAGCCTTCACTTATGTGATTGCAGATATACCAAGTAAACATAACTAAAGTTATGTTGTGTAAAATGTAAATTATTACAAAAAGGAAAGTGGTTCAAAGACAACATATCAGATGCTGATGCAGATCATTTTGAAACATTTTAAATAAACGCTTAAATGAACTTTGATGCCAAAAAGGCATTTCAAAGAACTTGGATTAAGAGCATGTTTACACGTTTCTGATATTACCTCTTGTTTTAATGACACTCTACTATGCACTTAGTACACCTGTAATTCATCTTGCCCGTGTTCTGCCAGCTTTATTGGAGTTTATAAATGCTTCGGTTTAACATAGCATAGTGAAAGTAATCCAACCCCTATAAGGAGCCTTCAAAATAAACTCTAGTCAAAGGAAAGTGTTGGGAAGATGCAGACATTCTCCCAGATATTCCACTGTGTAGCAGAAGATAGTTGATGTCAGATCAAATTTCGCTATTAGAAATATTTGGTCTGGTTTTGGAGAAGGATGGCGCCAACTGTAGATGTACAGTGGCAGGATGTACGAAGGAAACTCTCTCGCTGTGAATTTACCAGAAGTTACCTGCCCTATTCGCACATGGGAGTAATTGGATGTTGGACACCGAGTTGTGCTGGTGGTGTGGCTGTTTAAAATCTGTTAAAAGTCCCCTAATGGCCAATTTGGACATTTATGTTCTCTTTTCAGCTCTGTTGATCTCCAGAAAAGTTCAGGTCTGCTCTGTATGTGTGGCTGTGGCTCATGAGGTAGAGCAGGTCATCCGCTAATCTGAAGTGTGGCAGCTGGATCCCTGGCTGCTCCAGTCCTTATGCTAAAGCATCCTTGAGCAAGATCCTGAACCCTAAATTGCTCTCGATGCATTCATCCGACCGTCTATGTGTAATGAATGTCAGAAATAACTTAGACATAGAAAAAAGTGCTTGTGTTAATGGGATTAAAATAAATTTTGTATAAAGGATTTTGAAATGCTCAAAAAGAAAAGTGCCATATAAGATCCAGACCTTTTATTTAAGAAACATGGCTGTCTTGGCTGCTCTTTTTTGTTTAGTTACACTTCGGTGAATGAAGTGGTTTCTAAACTTTAAAAGGCTCTGCAGGCCTTCCACTGTCTCTTATTTCTTGTGGCGGATTGTCCTGTCAAGCTACATCACAATAAAACCCTGGAGAAGAATACAATGAGTGGAAGCTCAAAGTAAACTTCCTGAGTTTCTCCTACTATGTTCTTTGTTTCTATTTAAGCATCCAACAATAAACATCTAAAAATAGAAAGACATGTGAGGTCCTCCTCACTCGCACTGCTCTCTTCCCGCACATGTGGTGATGATGGTGTTGTCTTCTGTAGTTTGAATTTATGTGTATTTTAATTACCAGCTGGCTGTGATCTTTACCTTTAAAATGCTAGCTCTGATCTCAAAACCACAATCAATATCAGTAGACAAGAGGACAGTTTTATAGTTTTGTATGTATGAACTAGGTATCTGTGTGCATGTGTGGTGGGGGGTTTCTGAGAGGGGAAGTGACATCATGGAAAGTGACTGCTGTGCAAACAGAGGCTGCAGCCCCCAGGTGGGCTCTATGATTAAGAGATTAGTGAGGAAATGAAAGGGCTTCAATCACACACATATGCAGACTTACATACACATGCAATAACGAACCCAATCTTTAGTGTGGATGTATGTCTATAAATTAGCCGTGCGTGTGTGTGTGTCTAGAAAGTAAAGGAAGTTAGCTCACAGTGGTTGCCTGTCCTGGCTGGCAATCGCTTGCAGCTCTGATTCAAGAACAGAACAGAGCTGATTTAGCATGGCTACAGGCAAACAAACTCCAAATGAGCATTTCAAAATCCTCCTCCGACATCCACTCATCAGCACATCATGAAACTTTCCTAATACTTTAATTTCATTCCTCATGCTTGACAGTTAAAATTCACCTGAGAACACCACCCACATCTGACATTTTCCACCTGAGTGACTTTTTTTTCCCCCGTTGTTTGATGATTTATTGGCCCCATGTGCTGTGAACTCCTGTTGCTGGTTACATGTGTGGTGATCAAAGAGAAGATCTTACACACTTTCCACTGCAATCACAACATCAGAGCAGAATTTTGCTTGGCTTCTAATCAATGCCACATTTACATGAGAGAACAATTGTGCTTTTTATTGAAAACTTTTGCACAAGGGATGAAGAGGCAAGCATCTTGGGAGGTACAGGCCACATGTTGCCCATATGCTCTCGTATTGTTTACTGTAAGGTAAAGTCGCACCTTAAGCAGAAAAGCACCAAAAGGTTCTCATCCCTTCAGCTGCTGGACACGGGAAAGTGATCAGCAGCTCTGCACTGCTGAAGCTTCCTGCTGGGGAGATCCCACAAGAGGTTATTTGTTTCTGCCCCAAGGGGCATGAGTGTAGGTGCTCTGGGTGAGCGGAGGGGAGGGGCGGTGCCCTGTAAAGAAGCTCTCATAGCCTAAAGGATGTGCTTTTGAATTAGGAGATGAGAAGGTTAATCAGAAACTAACCGTGTGAAACTAAGAAAAGTGTCTGAAAGTAGTTCAAAGTGGTAAAAATCATAGCAGGATTGAGTGGATTAAACCTTGATGCGTGTTTACACTTGTGTGTGTAAGAGGGACGTTGTTGTCATAGTGACTAAAGAAGGGATCGACTAAATTGCCACTTTCCCAGGTGAGCTCAAAAGAACTTCTGAGCCCCCTCAAAATGTGTCACATCCACAAAAGCTAATCCTTTTGCACCATTGTGTCCTGTTCTCCCACCAGTCAGGGCCCTGGAGGCTTGCCACTCAGTGCAGTGTGGCCAGCTAATCTAATCTCAGCCTTCTAACAGCCTACTGTTGGAAAACGATTTAACTTTATTAATTGAGAGCCCTTTGAAGAATTTAAGTCACCCTTCAAGGAAATGAGCCTTTATAAATTCATCCTGCAAAATGGTGACAGAGAGGATAAAGGCAACGGGAGGGGGCAGGGGGGTGGCCACGTTTGGCCACGTTTACTCTTTTAATTAAACCAAGGTGACAAGTCTGCGGCTAATGCTTGAAGTGGGCACACAAGACTGAGATTAGATGATGAAAAGTTAAAGCAAACACACGGAGAGCCACGCTTCTTCTGGAAATGAGAGTCAGTTTTGTTTGTGCATACCCTGTGATTTGAGGTAAGTAGCAATGACAAGTGAGAGGAAGTAAGGACAGAGCTGCAGCTGGACTCCTTCAAACTCAAAAGATAAACTTATCATCACCACCTCACCACAATAAGGTGTTTTGTTTTTGGTTTGGGGGATTTTTTTTATCCTTAGCTGACCTCGGAAAGATGGCCTGTGTTATTATGCTTTCGATTTTGTTTAGACTGTCCTGCTCGTGAATCTCAGTCAAAGCAGTTGCAAAAACACACCAAAGCACAATCTAAATAAAATAAACAAAGGTCAAATATAGATATTGTATCTAAAGTTTTAGTATTTTGTAGTATTTACATTTCAGTTTAAAGTAAAAATCCATATTTAAATATTAACAGTCTGTATGATGGTTGATTTTACTTGTTCATTGTGACTTTTTGCTCACTGGTTTGCTTTCTCTGCCACATTTTGTGTGCTGTTTTATTGCCCAGAGTTAACTGCTCTGATGACAGGGGCAGTTAGTGACTAGCCTGTAAACATAAAGAAGCATTTAGACACATAGGAGTGCTCTATAAATCTCCTCATTTCTGCAAAACCACAGTAATTGGATTTCAAAAAGGTATGAATCATGAAATTCATTGTTTTGTTAAAATAATCCCAAATATGAATTCCTGTGTCTCAGCAAGGTTATTAATCTTGTTAGGCTGCTTATTTGGAGTAAAGCATATGAATGCAAAATAATGTTATATGTGTGAAGAATTTAAAAAAATCCACTTTTTATACAACTTTAACTTTCATGAACCATCATTTGGTAAGTAATTAAACATCATTCAGTCTTATACACGAGCTACACACTGACACATTAAAGATTCCTCTGCAAAAAAAGGAAAGAGTGGAATAAAGAGAACGGCAACATGAGGAGGAGCAGAGGTTGTGTTTGGGGCTTTTTGAGAGGATGTGGGCTGAGAACACAATTAGAGGAGCTTAAAGGAGGACAGCAGGGGGGAAAGCCAGCGAGGGAATAAGGGTGAAACACACACTCACCTGCACAGGCGTCCAAACCAAAGCACAGGTGTTGCACACCTGGCCTTTTGGGTTTCCCCACAAGCCATAGATTAACCCAACTAGTGAGGTCAATGACCCTCTCTCCTGTTACTAATAGGGGAAGATTTTGTGAGGTGGAATTAGGACATATTAGCAGGCTTATGTGGTGGAGTGTAGTCCAGTTCCTTTAATTTTATACATACTGTGTATAGCAACTAATGATCAGTTTAAACAAAATAGTTTCTAATCATTCATTTATTATTTTTACTTGCTCATAATATTAAATATTCAGTAATACTCATATTTCATGCTGAAAGCAGCAAATTATCAGACTTATAAAAGACTGAGGTTTTCCATTACATTCTGCACTAATTGCATAAGAAATGGATCAAACCTCACTTTGTTTTGTTAATTTCAGCCAATTTCAGCCAATTCAAACACTGTGTGTCAGTGTTATTCATATTTTAATTAATTAATTAATTAAAAATAGCCAAACCTGAATATTTTTTGCAAAGAGTCACTAGTGAAATTATTCTATCCTCTTGAGAAACAAAAAAGATGTGCACAGGCATATATCTGCTTTGTGGATATATGGGTGTTATGGTCAATGATGTCATCCATCATAGCCCCTTACATCATCCTTTTGGGGCAAGTGTTTCCTCTCACTGACACATTGCTACGGGACAGGCCAAGGGCGTGCACGAACTTGCAAGAACATACAAATGAACACCATGACTTGGACGGAGTGTCTTCTTCACATCCACACTTTTGGATTTCATTACTCATTGACCTACATTGTACCTGTTCTCCTGGGATATTTTGGGGTGTGTTTTTTTTTTTTTTTTTTTAGATTTGTTTTAGCAACAGACTCTTGTCATAAATTAAAGAAAAACCTGAACCACTGACCCCTACAGTGAGCTGGCTCTGTTTAACTTGGGGGGGGGGGTCACTGTAAATCAACAGAAAGTTGGTGATCCCTTTTGTCCAGCGATTTACTTTGATGGGAATTGTCTCTTGGGGGATGATAATCCATAGGAAACAGGTCTCAGTGAATGGTTTAATGCATATTTCTTTTACAGGCACCAGATCTCATCCCTGAATACCTGTGTGGAGATTTTGGACTCATCTGTTAGCCATCATCCTCAACCACTGTAATTAAACTGTGAATAAGGGATTGTCCTTTGAATGAATCAGTAACTTCGGCAGAATTACTGAAACTACTGTTGAGCCATCAGCTCAAGAGTAGTGATTTACTAAGACACTTTATGTCTGTCTTTCCTTTCATTTATACCTCATGTGTAGATGTCTAACGATTTAACAATTCACTACATAATTAACCTTCAAGGCAGGGATTTGTCTGACACATGTATTCATTTCAGGTAATACACAACCCTCGGCTAGAGCAGGAAACGCAAGTTTTCTTCACAGAACAAAGTGCCATAATCAGATAATTAAGGGATTATATCTGTGTGGAGGAGATAAATTCCCATGCTTTTTGACACATGTGAGAGGAAGGGGGTGGTGCAGAGAGCAGGCTGATGTGTGTGCGCCTGAGGCAGGGATATGAGACTGCTGGGCCTGCTGAGAACGTGAGAGATAACCAGTCCTGAGATGGGTGAGCTAGTGGCAAAAAAGAGATTAGGTAATTAATTCGTATGTAACCTTATCGAAGTTGCTTTTGTTCTACGAAAATAATACATGTGCACTTTGGAGTGTCAGATTATAGACACAGGCTTTGTGTGTAGCGGGGATTTCCTCCTCTTTACAGGCAGAGCTCTCCTATCGTTCACTCTCAGCAAGCATCATTGTTCTGCGCACTTTCACCCCCTTTGCGCGTTTGCCTGGACGATCCGCTACATAACGTGCTAATTCACTTTATCATGAACCGATCCCAAAAAGCAGTTTTCACTCATTCAGGCATCCCACGAACGCTTCACACTAATCCAGATCTCAATCTTGTGCACGTCCGCAGGCACTCGTGACTTTCTGTTGTTTGTTTGTTTGTTCGTTTGTTGGGGAGGGGTCATTAGCAAAGTGTGTAATAAAATTAGTTTGCAGTTATTGACGAACATAATCTACGCATCCATCTGATGCGTGCCTAAAAATGACGAATTATTAATGACGACGCTTTATTTAACACACTACAGTAGCAGCAAAGGTGACTTCATCTAGTGGGGGACTTGGGGGGGGTGCAGGATATAGAGCGAAATTGAGCCCGCGTGCAGGCTACGTGCAGTCTGGCATATTCACGGAACGTTTCGCAGTTTATGGACCTTTCAGTAACGATCACAGAACATTCCTATATGAAGAGATGTTGGTTCTTGTTGTCTGCAGTGCAGGATAGAAAGAAAGGAAACACTGGGAGTCTCGTTCAGAGGTGAGCAGGCACGCCACCTCTAGCAACTCTTTTACCTTTTACCTGGAAGACTTGAAAGATGATCTTTACAGCAGATCAGTATGAATTCCACACATCGTGAATGACATCATGCAAAGATTCCTCAACAAGTTTCATCCAGCAGGCACTCACGCTGTGACTGTTTATTTTAATGAAGCCAAGAAGAAGACAAGGAACAAATCAGGGCATGTTGCTAATTAAAATATCATGTGTTAATGGGCTTTCCCCCCACCCCCACCCTCTTTTTGTGATTTCAGCAATGACTTTTGGCCAGTGGCTTATTTGTGCAACATGTGAAAAATAAGATGTTAATTTTAAACTCTGAGTAAACCTCCAAAAAGAAAGCATGTTTTGAGCTACAGGAAACATGGTGAGGAAAACAGGGTCTTATTGTTGTCTTTCATGCTACATTCACTCACTATTCCTCTTTCCTCCCCAACAAAAAACCTCTCATCACGCCAAGGAATACTGAGCACCTTCTTTTACTTTCAAATGTTATTTCTGCATTATGCAAGGAAAAGTTTGACTACTTTTTAAAAAAAAATTTTAATAAAGTGTTCGAGAGCGGAAATTGTCTTTTTGTTGTTGTTGTTGTTTTTGTTGTGGGGGGGTCTAACTTTTTTTTTTTACATTGTTTTACGCCTACAGCCAGATGGAGAAATATGAGCAGTTGTTAGCTTTGAATATCTTTCTTTAAATGAAAAAAAAAAAATGTTGTGACTGAAATAGAAACAGCATGAATCTTTTTTGCTTTCCCAAAACACCTGACCACAAACAACCATTTGCTCCTCTCCTGTTCCTCCAGGTTGGGGTGTGACAGTGTGAAAAGTGGAAGGAGAGCAAAATGGGTGGTGTGGAGGTCAAGAGAGGTGAATATCTGCACTGAGAGAGGAAGATTTATGCGAAAGCTGCTGCTGTTTGAGAGAGCCATAACATAGCAAATCCTGCCTGTGCTCTTAACCCTTGACAACATGACCTTACGCTCTTTCCAACTGACAGCTCTTTAAAACAGATTTTATGTAAACTCAAATGAACCTCGTAACAGCAGATTGGTTTTAATTATATACCCCTTAAACTGACAACAGGGTGTATTTCAGAAACACATTTATGTTTCTGACACTCAAAGAACTTTTAGTTTAGTCGTTGGGAACTCTTTAAAATCTTCTTTATGTTTTTATTTTCTGCATCATTCATTTACTCAGAATTAAAGGGATCGTAAATCCTCAGCATAGTCAGCCAACTCATGTGGAATGGATTTAGCGTACTATGCAAACTCGTCATTTTCCCAGAAATACAAAAACAAGCTCATGAGAACAAATGATTAGAAATAGGTCCAAATCCAGAGACAGAGTCACAATAGTCATGCAAGTCCAAGTAACAAAATCTGGGCTTTTTGCAAGGATCAGTGATACTAACCTTTGGAAAGTAAGAGGAGAGTCACCTCCAACACAAGAAAATGTCAGCTTTCAGTTACAAGTGGCAAACACCTTATATGAAGGGTACAAACAAGCTTATACCAAAAGCTGCCCTGAAGTAACATGATCAACTAGTTCACCAGTCACTGAAAGAATCCAGGCTTGTTGCTGTTTTGGGTTTGCTTGACCCTGAACTCCAAAGCATTCTTGGTTTCTTTTGACACTCATTCCTTACCTCAGTGCATGTACATGGCCACCTGCAGAGTGAAATTAGACAGTCTAGTTTAAAAATAGTACAGACATACTTACATGTCCATTACATTAGCCACCAGCAGCTGTTGTCTACAATGAAGTCTATATAATAATCATACTGGGACTTTAGCATAGGTAATTGCAAAATTCTCAGTCCTTATTTCAAGTAAAATGTATCTTTAACTTTATATTAAGCTAACAAGTGCCACAAACTGTAAATCTTCAAAGGTCTTGGTTATTTTTGTCCAAACTTACAGTAGCCTATTAATGGAAAGAGCCTTACAATGGGTTTATTTCAAAAGGCCAATAAGCTGTAACGTCACTAACGATCGCAAAACAAAAAAGTCTGACTGTATTTCCATAAGTTTTGTTTGCATTAGCTTTTCCTAATGACCTCCTCCATGACCATGATAATAGATCAAAGTAATTGAGAAGCAGATTGACAGAAAGGTTCCAGTTTTTTATCTACCATAGAAAATAAATTTTACAGGACAGTCTGGGCAATGAACTTTTTCTGTAATTTTCCACATTTATTTCATGAGCCCAAATAGTCTTTAATATATAGAAAAAGAGATATGCTGTTAGAATTGCACTTCCTTTTCTGATATTATTATATCAGAAATATTATATTATATCCTCCGCCCCTTCCTCACACCTCACGCCACTGCCATTCTCATCCATAATCTTGTTATCTCTAGAATTGACTACTGCAACTCATTATTATTTGGCCTTACACAAAAATCTATCAACAAGCTCCAACGTGTCCAGAACTCTGCTGCCCGTATTATTACTAGGACTTCTACCCACCACATCTCCCCAATCCTGAAGCAACTTCACTGGCTCCCGGTCAAATTTCGCATCCATTTTAAAATAATTCTGTATACATTCAAGGCTATTCATTCTCTCTCTCCACCGTACCTCTCTGACTTATTACAGATGAAGCTCCCATCCCGCTGCCTCAGATCTTCATCTTCTCTTTCTCTCTCTGTTCCCTCTGCTCGTCTGATCACAATGGGAGGGAGGGCCTTTAGCTGCTCTGCCCCTCGACTTTGGAATTCCCTACCCCTGGACCTCAGAAATATTAGTTCATTCTCTCTTTTTAAGTCCACCCTCAAAACTCATCTGTTTAAAATTGCCTATTCTTAAATTTCTGTATGTTTTAACTTTTATCTTCTATTTTTATCATTGTGTATATTTCCAGTTTTTATCTGTTACAGTGTCCTTGGGTGCTTTGAAAGGCGCTATTTAAATAAAATGTATTATTATTATTATTATTATTATTATTATTATTATTATTATTATTAAAATATCTGAGGGATTAAATGACAAAAACGCCTTTACACCAACAGAAGGGGGGATTTGATTGGTATGGCCCACTTAAGATCAAAGTGGGCTTTATGGGCCCACAATGTAAGATGAGTTGAACATTCCTGCATTAAAAGATACAATTTATCATCTGTTACCGATCACCTGTTTAAGACCTGCTCCAACACAGTCTCCGTGTACTGCTAATGCCGGCCCTAATCACAGAAAAATGGACGGGCATTCGGAAAAACAATCTGGGAAACTCAAATATGCAGATCCACCCAAAAATAACTTTTATTGAAATATCATTTGTAAGGTTTCTTTCCACAAACAATATCAATAGAAGGAATTCAGCAACACAAAATTGTTTTAGGTTTCTCTGTTCCTACTCAGCTGGTACATTAGGTACATTGTAGGCATGCATACCTTTTAAAAAACAGAAGTAAATTCAACTAGATTAAAGGTGCTTAGTAATCTCCAATGTATCCACACTTGTTTTTGTAACTGCACTGAGTCAGTCAGCATTATCGAGCCTTTTTAAATATCTTAGCAAAACCCAAATACAAAGGGTGCATGACAGAAGCTAGTCATTGTGGTTTTATTTTCATTTCCAAAATGCAGTGCTGTAGGCTGTTATGTATTTTTAGCTAAATGTAGGGGACCCACAGCGTGACATCTCTTTTGATGATGGGAAGATGAAAGGAACATGAAGTATGACTAGCTAAAAGGAAGCTGATATTTATGATATGAGAGACTGCTCTCCTTTTTGTGTAGACCTCAGTTTGACTTTAAAAGATGATCTCTTTTTCTTCTCACTCGTTTCAAACACTGCAGCCCTCTTCTGTAAATGTGTCACTCCCGTTCCCTTTACTTACTGTGATTCAGATAGCCTGGGGCTTCTCCTCTCATCCTCTTGTGTGGATTTGCTGACTTAAACAGAGCGACGTGAAGTAGAAGCTGAAGTGAATGCCCTGGTGTGCAAACAAACAGTTGCACAAGGACTACTGTACAGAGCAGGTATGCACATAAATACACCCCCTTAGTGGGAAGCAGAGCTGTACTAGTCATTCTCCAAACTAGCACACACGACAGTCTGCCTCTTATGTTTTTAACAGCTGGGTTTTAGATTTTTTCAGACTTCAAGTTCTGCATAGGTGAAGTATGTCATCACAAATGCTTGCATGTGTTTCACTCATTAATGCATTCACACCTTTCATCAATTTACAACACCTTGTGTTTTAATAGCCCTTACTTCATAAACTTAATGCCTTTGTTTTCTTTCTAAAACAGCAAGAATCCATCTGTTTTACTGTGTGGGCTATGACTCATGGTGTGACAGACACCTTTATATTTACAGTGATGCCAGCCAAATACAGAGCTCACCTGTCTCCAACTATGCCCTGGAACATGACTCATTGTTTGCTGTAAACATTGTAAATGTTGTATGGTTTATGTGGGGATTCCCTAATGAACGCATTTGTTTTGATCTGGGATTGAGACTGTCTGGATTGGGGCACGAAGAAGTCTAATTTCTGCACATTTTCCCTCCCTTTGTATTTCTGCATTCTTAACGGCATGTGAATCCAGCAGGCAACTTTTCTATTTGTCTGAACTGCGTCAGCACAGCCCAAGGTCAAAACTCCCAAACATCCCACACGCAGATATTGCAAACACCTTGTTTGTCCTGCAGCCCAGCAAATATCAACTCTAGTGATGATACTGCAGTGAACAAAAGGACAAGGAAAAGGACAAGAGAGACAAAGATACAATGAGCATTGGGACACCCATAAAGGAAAAGCGCCTAACGGAAGCACACCCACCTGCCCACCTCCCCCTTTTTCTTTCAGCCTGCTGCACACCTTTGAGGCCAGCCATTCTTGTAGCCCACCTTAAGAAAACATCCGTGCCCCCACACGATGTTGAGCCTTGTGTTTCCTTCTGTCTTTAATCTTAGTGAAAAGAGCTTTTAACAAGGCCAGGGAGGATGAGTGGATCTGCCAAAGAAGAACAAAGGCAGGGAGGGACTTGGAGAGATAGTAGCAGAATGGAAGGCTCTGTAATCTATCACCTGTTGCCCTTGGGCGGCCCTGTACTCCCTGGGCCCTGGGCTTGCTGTGAGCTCATGTGTGTATGTATGTATATCCAGGTATGGTAAGGTGATGAATAAATAAGCAAAGAACAAGAACAAAACAGATATTCTGGATTCTTTCAAAACCTCAGATTGCTTCAAGTAATTTTCTTCACAAGGAAGGAGTTCTCTGCTTGCCAGCCACTCCACACTTATGCCAAACTCCCATATCACAGACATATTTTGACATAGTGTATTTGTGTGCTGTTTCTTTTTTTATTGATTGGTTTGTTTGTTTGTTTTGGTCAAGATAATGGGATTAATGGAGCAATATATCAGTTTCCATAGTGCACATATGAAGAAAAAGTGCAAAATTAATTTATAGTAGCATTTAAATGAGAAAAAGTATGCAAAAGTAATTATAAAATACATCAAAATAGTCACATCACGTGAGGTTAAACTCAAACTTTAGTGTTGTTAGAGGGATCTATATGGGTTTTGCTACATTCTGCTGCCTCTTAAAAACTCAGTTCTCAAGTTCCTCTATCTTTGTCTGCCATCTTGTGGCTTCATGTTGCACGTACCGTAATATAGCCTATATCCTGTACAACATACTATATGGCCAAAAGAGTATACGATGGCTTCCCTCTGCTCAGGAAGATTACATTAATTCTGTGAGAGGCAATGCACAAGCTCACTCTACTTCTTATTTCCACACTATACTGTACAATATTGTAGTAATATTTCGATGTCATGTCTTATTGCATTTATATTCGACTTTGCTCGTATTATTTATTTATTTAGTTTCATCTACCTCGTGTCTATTTTGTGGTATGTTTGTAATCGATGACAATGTGTTGCTGGAACACTGCGATTCATAAATAAACTATCTGTAAAAACTATACAGGGAAAATCTGGTGTCTTGATCTGTCTTAATACAACGCGCTTTACTTTTTAGCTTAGTTAAAGTTGGCTAGACTTCACGCTTCTCTAACTGAGCATCATTTTCTGTACTAGTCGTTCGTTCATTAGTTTAATGAGAACTGTCTATTCGTAAAATTCACTCAGTTTCTGTGCGATGCCAGTGTCCTTTCAGCGTGTTCGTCTCTTCTCTTAAAATTCCAACGTAGCCAATAACACATGAACGCAACACCACTAGATAACTAATGACGTAGCGCGTAGCTGTACTGGTTGTGGTCGGAGCAGAGGAAGCTGGGAAAGGATAAAGGAAACCTCTAGCATCGTAGATAAACACCGTAAAGAGGTGTGAAGCCAGCGGGCACACGGCTGTCACAGTACTAAAAGAACAGTAAAAGAGTCCGACTGAGTTCTCCATACAGCGAGGGTCAACATGTCTGAGACATACGGTATGTTTGTGTGGAGTAGGCGGTCATTTAATGCTTGCTAGCTGTTATGTATGACTGCTTCGTGGTCTAATGTGACAGACTGGCAGCGTTGCTATCAGCAAACTGTAAGATTAGCTTAGCTTAGCCACAGGCTAACTTGCCACCTCACCGTGTCTGTGGATTTTAACAGTAATAATTAACATTCAGTGCTGACACGTAGGTCAGTTAAAGTGCTCTGGTTGGATTTCTTCGTGTGTATTAACTGACACCTCTGTCGTTTGATGGTAGCGTGTAGTGCTTCACGGGCAACAAGGAGAGCAGAAGATGGTGAGACATCAACGGGTAAAAGTTGGCCAAACTTTAAGCAAAAGCCATTAATAGCATGTGTAGAGACGTTGAGTTAACGTGAACTTGGGGAGATTCAGGCAAGTTCTGTGACCTTGCGACAGGAAAGGCTGCTGCGATTTGATGTATATTTTTACTTTTAACTGCTAGCAACAAGGCCTGTAAGAGGAAGTTTGAAAGCGATGGTTGATCATGCATCGGTTACCTGCAGGGCAGACGTTGCTTGGTGTCTCACTGGTGTAATGCATCTGCTTCCATGCTTATTTAAAGTAACTCCGCTCTTGCACTTGACACAGATACGTTATAAATGAATCCTGACAGAATGAATGCTGCCTGCACTTATCTATGATCATTCACATAATGAGCAGATACAGAGATGTATTCGTGGTCTCATAAATTCATTAAACAGTACTCTGTCTGATAGTCAGTAAGCCTGACACTGCAGAGCCATTTGTTATGAAATGGCACACCATCATCCTCTCCTGTTGCACTCCCAGATACACTCTCTCCCTCTGTTTATACTTGTACCCTGTCTCTCTCTTTCCTCGTATGAAACTTTATCCAAGTGGGCAACATTTATGGGAGAGTGCCAGCACTAATGGGACCTGTAAAAGACTTTTATTGATTTTTTTTTCCTTCTCTCTCTCTGTCTCCTCAACTGTCTCATCTGGACGATCAAAAGTCGACAAAAAGGCATTATGAATCCAATAAGGGCCTGTTAAGTGCTTTAAAATGCATAGTTTTCACTTGTTAATTTCAGTAATGTCTATCAACATGAGAATCATGAGTTTATGTTGATGTTACAGAATTTGGCACATGTAGCAGGGGGAGAAGGAAATATTGTAGTAGTACTCCTTTTATTGAAGTTTTTGTTGCTGTTAGTTTTTATTCATCATTACTTTTTATATTGTCGGATCTCTCTCTCTCTCTCTCTCTCTCTCTCTCTCCCCCCCCCCCCCCCCCCCCCTCCAAAAAAAAAAGAAAAGAGAGAGAGAGATGGGAGGGCTCACCCATTGCACCCATCCTCCCTGGTGGGGGGGTACTTAATATTGATGAGTGAGGAATAAAGTAGCCTGAGAGGGTAGTTGCTGCAGTCCATTCTCCCTGCTTTTGACATTATTGATGGTTTGATTGTTGTGTCCAGATCTCACACAGAAGTATACGATGTCTGAGAAAATGCAGAAAGGCTTGGGCTAACTTTTAAAACTGAGCGGTCTGTCTCTGATTTTTGTCAGCACTGTCACAGCCACTGAAGTGTGGTTGAGATGTTACGCTGACTGCTGTTACACAGAAAAATAAGTGGGTTTCGACGCCTTCGCTTTGTTGCAGTTACTCTGTTACCGAGACTTTGACCTCTGGCTTGTGTTGCTTAAGAAAACACCCGCTTCAACAAAGGTGCACCATGACCTGAGCTGGCGGAGGTGTGTGTCAGCAAATGAAGGTGGCTCATGGAGCAATGACATAATTGGTTTAAATGTCACCCAGAAAGTAAAGATTAATCTCATACTTTGATTTACTGTTTCTGTTGACTTTGTGTGAAGCTGGTGATATCAACAGCAGCCAGTAATCACTTGCCAGGCTTTGTGCTTTCAGAACCTTTGTTTGAGCTCAAAGTGAAATTGAAAATTTACTTAAAATTCAACCTGAACAAGTTCTCAGTAGGGAAGCTGTAGTTTGCCATCATGCTTTCACATATTTAGGAGAACACTATCACTTCTGCATGTCTTGCATTTCATTTACTACCTCTCTAATTATTTATTATGTCTTACTTAACCAGAGCTAAGAGAGATTGAAAGTTGCAAGATAAAGCTTGTGAAGCCTTAGGAATTACCTGGATTACTGACTGATTTCTCATACAGGCTGGTCTTTATGTAAATCACAAGTATAGCCAGATGAGACTTGACTAATCTAACATACAAAGACTATGATTCACTTAAGCACTAACCTTTCATGTCTTGTTTCCTCCCCCTGAGGAAGAGAACTTTTCTGTTAGCAGTTTGTCTCAGAGCGTGCTGTATCATGCCTTTAAAAATGATAAGCATGGTAGAGGTAGCATCATGGTTTTGGGCTGTCCTTGGGATCTGGATGGCCTGTAGCCATTAACAGAACATTTCATTTAAAATTTATATCAAAAAATGTTCTCAGTGTAAGAACAGAGGAGCAGTTCATGACCCGGAGCTTCAAGAAGTTGGGTAACGCAGCCAGACAGTGACTCAAGTAAAACAACAGAGTGGTTCAAAAAGAAGAATTTTTGGGGAGTGATGAACAAACCGCAATCCTGACCTAGTTGAAATTATGTAGCATGACCTAGAAAGGGAGCAAACAAATATATATGAACTGAAACGGCTCTCTTGGAAGGAATGATGCAGAATTCCTCCCAATTATTGTGTTGTGTTAGCCCCACAAGCTGTACATGAAACACATGGTCAGGTCTTTACTGCTACTGCTTGGGTGGTTAAGAAATTCTGAAATCCTGGTTCCAAAGCCCTTTTTTTTTTTTTTTTTTTTTTTTTTTTTTTTTTTTGCAACTTGGTTTTCATAACTGATCAGCGTAAATTCACACACATGCAGCCACTTTTCATGCCTAACTCTCCTTATCAGATCTCCCAGTATACTGGTCAGAACTGCCGTTCAGCATACATCCAGTATGCAAATACCCCCTTGTGTTATCTTTGGCCACAGCACACAATGGCTATCTGTACTCTAAATGGGTTTGCATGTCAAGGGATCAAGTAATTATGGATCATTTGTGTTGGCTGGATTGAGCCCTTCAAAGAAAAGACCCACTTTCCACAACATCTGTGCAAAAGCCTGCCTTTGGTTATTATTCAACCTGTGTGCAAGTCTGTTGCCCTAAGCTGTGGTTAATAATGCTAAAGCTCAAACCTTGCTCTAATGACATGTGTTATTAAGTGTTGGTGCTTTTCTAAGGCTTCAGACACACTCATTTTCAACCTCAGACAAACAAGTGTATTAAATTAGAATCGTAAGTGGCAAGTTAAACTGATTACATGCTAGGCGCTTTGTGATTAGTAGGCTAATTTGGGTTTGGCAGGATACTATGAAAGTAGTAGCTCAATGGGATTAAGAGGAAGGATTGTCCCTGAGGATGGAAGTGCAAAGAGCAGCAGGTTCTCCATTGATGTTGGCATTGCATTGATCTCTACCTCCTTTTTTGTGCTTGCAGACTTCCTGTTTAAGTTCCTGGTGATTGGCAGTGCTGGGACGGGGAAATCCTGTCTCCTCCACCAGTTCATTGAGAACAAGTGTAAGTTCTAAAACGCTGCATTTCTAAAGTTTAATACTGTGCAAACACATAAATGGACACGTTCAAGAAATTATTGTAGTCAGTTTCACGAGTTGCATATTGACTAAACCATTAGTCTGCGGATGATCTGGAGAAAATTCTTCATTGACTGGTATGAGTCAGAGTACAATGACAGGATGATGTGGGCATTTGTCGACCCAGAATAAAACCAATCACCACAGTTCTTTGCCTCACACTGTCCTTCAGAAAGAGACAATTTTCTGTGTGGTTAAATGGAGGGAAAACATTATACTTCCTGTAGACTTTCTCTAGCTAACAATGGCCGAGTTTACACCGAGCTCGATGCTCTCATTATATTGTTAAAATTCTCCATATGAAACATTAATTTGTTTAAAATACAAATTGAAACGTCAATTCAGTTTCAGAGGGGTGGTTTAAAAAAAACAAACCATGTCAACACTCCTTCATGTACAGAGTCGTGCTCATGATTACATTTAATTTGATTAAGATATCTCAGGGGTCCCTGTGGATAGAGAAAGAGAGGCTGGGCAACTTGGCACTGTTAATCTAATTTGCAACTCCCTGTAGCTTATAATGTGGATATGAGGTATTTGAAAACAGCAGCAGAGGTCTTTTAAACAAGCCAAACACCAAATATTACACATGTAGTTTTTTCGTTTGTTTTCCTGCTCCTTTATGTATATTTCACGTTGTGCCTTTTTACACTGTCTTCTGTTTGTTCCTACTGCAGTTAAACAGGACTCCAACCACACCATCGGTGTGGAGTTTGGGTCTAGAGTGGTCAACGTTGGAGGAAAGACAGTCAAACTGCAGATCTGGGATACTGCTGGCCAGGAGCGATTTCGGTATCTACCTTCAAAATTTACCTAAAGTCACAAGTCCCAGCTCCACTGGGATAATGAAGTGTCTGATGATAACTGTTAAAATGATTGGACAGTTTCTCCTGTCAAATCTCACCATCTGATCTTTTAAAGGAGCCTTTTTTTTTTCTCTCCTCCATTTTCTCCGCAGATCTGTTACACGCAGCTACTACAGAGGAGCAGCTGGAGCACTTCTTGTTTACGATATTACCAGGTAAAACAGCCACTGCCCTCGTGCTCCCACTTCCTTTTCATAAGTTTCTCTAACAAAGTGAGCTTTTTTGTTTGCTGTGATAATGGGATGTAGATACTACAGTTGTACCTTAATTTTCCCAGAATAAAAACTACATGTTTACTAAGACTCCCAGAAGCAACAAAATGTAAGGTTGTATTTGGTGTGGGCATTGGCATCTGTGATTAATTGAAAATTTTAAATGTGACTACAATTAAAATGAAATTTTACAGACTTAACTTTGAAGCTTAGTTTATTTTTGAGTGTTCATACTGTTTCGAGTCCATATATCAACTAACAAAAGGAGTCACATTGTGCCTGTACAGCCTCCAGAAATCGTGCTGTTTAATGACAGACCACTCACATTACTGTATTTCATAAACTCTGGGTCGTAAACTCAAGATGGATTGAATGCAGTAGTTTGCTTTTAACAAACTATGGGCTTTTGTTGAGGTGAGGTGGAGTGTGGACTGTCAAGAGCTGTAATATAGAGGCATCCTCTGTCAGGTAGCGTCTGTAGAGGAAAGCAGAAGTCCATCACAGATGGTGTCACCTGACACACTCTCGCACAGGGAAACAGACAAGTGTATACAATGAAACTAGAGCTACAGCCTCATGCTGAAAACAAACTGAAACAGAAAATTGGGTAAATAACATGAATAAAATGTCTTACAGTCGAGAGACATACAATGCCCTGACTAACTGGCTGACAGATGCACGGACACTGGCGAGTCCCAACATTGTTATTATCCTGTGTGGCAACAAGAAAGACTTGGATGCAGACAGAGAGGTGACCTTCCTTGAAGCTTCACGCTTCGCTCAGGAGAATGGTAACTTATCTGTACATTGATGCATTTCAAATGCTTTTTTCCCCACTCTTAGAAGTATTTTTGTTCTCCCACACACAGAGCTGATGTTTCTAGAGACTAGCGCGCTAACAGGTGAAAATGTCGAGGAGGGTTTCTTGAAGTGTGCTCGCACCATTCTCAACAAGATAGATTCAGGTACACATTGTTTTCTTTGTTATAGAAGTGTATCTGAGGTGGATGTTTTTTGTTAGAATTTAGTGACATTTCCATGTTTTGTTTTTAATGCTTTCAGAGCTTGAGCACATGAAGTGATGTGGATCTGACATTTTTAGAGCATACATGTCTGTGTCACTGATGTTTCTCATTGTGCTTCTCTCAAAGGCGAGTTGGACCCAGAGAGGATGGGTTCAGGTATTCAGTATGGAGATGCTTCGTTGAGGCAGCTGCGACAGCCCAGAGGCACCACAACACAGAATAAGCAGCAGTGTAATTGCTAGGGGTCGGGACCCACCCTCACCCCAGCCCACAGGTCCACACAGACAGAACTCCCCCTACAGGTCAGTAACTTGTTAACTAGGGATGGGTATTGATAAGATTTTCACGATTCCAATTCCATTTTTGATTCTGTTTAACGATTCGATTCTTTATCGATTCTCTTATCGATTCTTTTTAAAAAGGAGAACACTAAGGTCGATTAGCTTAGAACTTTGTTTTATATCTTCTCTTTGAACAAGATAGAAATTTAGGAGTAGCATGGCCTTACAAACCCAACAGTGAGATCTTAAGAGATTCAGCCTATGGCTCTTCAATGGGGTGTCACAGGGTCCCCGGGGGAAAAAATTGTAAATGTAAAATAAATATTCTTCTGTAGCAATAACAAAGTATAACATAAATTATTCTGTAGCAATTACACAAGAATATCCAGAAATGTCCCTGCCTACAATTAAACACATTCACTTACCGAAAATTTGAGGGCATCTGCTGTGGCAAATGGGTGCAAGGCTTTTACCACAAACTTAATCACTGCTCTGTGACATTCGTCTATCCTGGCCTGAAAGGAGACGCTACCGGTAGACTGCAGCAAGAACTGCCAGCATCTGAGCCAGACTCTGTCTGTCTCTCATCATGGTCACCTAAATGCACAGTAATGGCAGGTTTTGTAATAAGGCAGATCGCGCTAACATAATATGCACTGTTAGTTGATTATTTACCTGCGGTATTAACGGGAGAGGACGTGCAAACGTTACCGCTGCTGCTGGGTTGAGATTCACGAGTCTGGAGCAGAAATAAAATCACGACATACATTTAAGGTTATCGCGTGTTTTGTGAGCAAATGCTTTTGCATATTCGTAGTGTTTCCTCCCTTAAATGAAATCTCTACTTTGCAAGTTGCCCTGTTGTCATCCGTTCTCGTAAAGTATGACCAAACTTTTTAGCATTTGAGCCGCCATGTTTCCTGCCAGGTAAATGACGCTCTGCAACGTGGTGACGTCATTCGGGGCGACTGGAATCGATAAGGGAATCGATTGCAAAAATGGGAAACTCAACAAGAACCGGTTTTCGATACCCATCCCTATTGTTAACTCATGTGACCAGTGGGACTTGTAAACTAACAGGTTTTATCTGTGTTAGCGTTGATGAGGGCGTGTCGGTGCTCACTTTGTTTCCTGTTCTTAAACATCTCGGCTCCAGGTTTTTTTTTTTTTTTGGTGTGTGATCGTCCTTCCCCCTCTCCTTCAGTTCTACACACCTTGGATCACCTTGGGTCGTGGAGATCACTGCAACCTATGACCCTTGACCTCTGGTAAGAGTCTACGGCTTACCTGAGGGGGTCGGTTTGCTCTTGCGTTTGGACAGCATAACCCCTCAGTGTGAGCAAAGTGGAAATGTAAAGAGACATCCTCCACCATGGTCTCTGTTACTTATCAGACAAGGACAAAGTCAAGGGTTGTGTGTTTGGGCTGACCTACTGTTGTGTGTTATTCTTTTTTTCTCTCTTGCTCTCCGCTTTTTCATTCTGGTTTTAGCAATCCCCAAAATACTTTGAGCATTTACATATCATTGCTTGTAAATTATTATTGTTAAACTCTTTTGTGCATTCAACCTGTCCTAGTGTGGGTCATTGGGGGTTTTTTTCTTCCTAGTTTTAGCATTCATAAAGACATCCCTTACTTTTTTTCTTTTTTTTAAATCATGCATCATTAACTATATTTCTCATAAATGATGGAAAATATTATTTTTCATCATTTATGAGAATTTTATTTTTTTTAATGGAAAATAAATGATAAACATCACATTTTTTGGGTACGATTTACACCAGGTGTGATGCAAATCCTTTCTACTTTGTCCTGTCATTTTAATTTTTTCGTAGTAGACCAGATGGATTCATAGCATATAAATCCCAACACTGATATGTATAAACTCTCATGGGGGGATGATCCCATCACTCCATTCTACACCCAAACAGGCAAGGCTGTGGGTCAGGTTGAAAGCACAAAAAAGAGAACTTTTGCTCTTTATTTAAACCAAAAGTCCACAAGTCTGTAAATTGAGCTCTATCAGATTCACACCATGTTTAAATTCACATGTCCAGTTATAGTGATAAATTGGCATTATAATGTTTTTGACTCCTGCTGGGCTTTTCTCCATGACATCTCGTAGATTCATACATGCACGTACTGTATAAGACGTCACAGGAAACCACAGTTGGCTTTTGTTTGGTTTGTTTGGGAAACTTTTGTGCCGCCCAACCAGCCAAAGGTTTGACCTTTGTTTTGTTTGTTTGTTTGTTTGTTGTTTTTTTTAAAAATCATGCCACATTGTACGTTCAATTTGACAGGATTCTGTTTTTAAACTTCCAAGTAATCACTTCTCTTTAAGCTCTGGATATCAGAGGGGGGGGATAAAAGACAACACAAAATTATTATTAGACAATGTACTCTCAAATCATCTTCTTTGTTCATTGACATTGATTGTACAAGTGGAGCTATACTGGAGGGATAAATATTTCCTCATTTGACATCTTAAAATGCTAATCAAGATCCTCCATATGTGCTCGTTTGAGCTGTAGTATATGATTTGTAATATTTTATTTTTTATAGTCGGAACAATAATCCCTCATGCTCTATTGATAGGGCCATTCTCACCCTAGAAGACACCACCTCCATCAGATGAAGTTGGGTTTTGTTTTTTTGTTTGTTTGTTTTTGTGACTATCGGTGACCCTGACCCTCTAAACGGAAAAGTAGAACCGATCCATGCCAGCAAAGTGGCCCTCTCAGTATAACTGAGACACCACATCTCCTCAGTGTATGGGTCAAATTCCAAGTTTTTCCCTTTAATATCTCCCTCTGCAGCTCTGCTGCAAAATGTCAGTTTTGTTGCACCACTGAACTGACCCAGATGTTTTCTCTTGAGAACAGACCTTGTATTACTCTAGAGAGAAACAGGGGAATTTCCACAGAAACACAGTTTCCTCTCTGCTTGTAACACTGACAACATGGTTTGTGGTGCTGCTGGAGGAAAATGAGGTTGCAAGTTAATGGCTTAGAAAATCCAAAGCCCCCGCTCTGCTGTTTAATCAAAGGCACCGCTTCTGTCTGAATCACTGTCTGAGAGCAGGTCATACAAACCAAGCCAAGAGGAGCTCAAAAACAAAGTGTGCGCAAACGTATTTCTCAAGCCTCTGTGTTGGCATACGTTCTCCCAGACAAACCATATGTGTTTAAGCTCAACTGAGCCAGCACACTGAAAGGGCAAACATGAGATCATATAGGACATCAAGAGACAGATGGTCAAAACACATTGCTTTCATAAAATATTTGCATAGCATGATAGTTTGTCTCCTTCTGCAAGTGCACTTTTACTTTTGAATCTGTGTTTGTTTTGTTTATATGCTGTAACTATAGAATTGTACATTTTATTTTACTTGAACTGTATAATGTAATAAATATATTAATTTTAGATGTTATCTTTTTACTAAATGACAACTGAGATTCTTCATATGGTTTCATTTTTTTCTGATGCTGTCAGGCAGCAACAAAAAATGGTGTAATAGTGTGATCTCATGCTGTGTGAGATTTGATTGGTTTATTGCTCCCTGCTGACGTGGAGGTAATGATGGAAGGGTGTTGACTTTGTGAGCTGTAGGTGGCCATCAGCAGCAATTCTGATCACTCGTTCACAGGCTGTCATCTATGCGCAGTTATTGAGTCAACTGTTGAATTGTTAGCCTGCATTCATCTGTATTCGCTGTACAGTTCATAAAGTTAATCAGAGTAGCTATATGAACATTTTCTCATTTGTTCCAGTATAGACTTAATAATGTGATGAACGCAATCCAACTCAGTTGTTGCTTAGTAATGTTATATAATCTAACCTAAATACTACTGTACATCTCAAGTAACCTATCCTGTAAATAAGATTTGTCTATTAAGGGTGAGTGTTGCTCATTGATTGTAATGATTATGCAATTCCCAGTAAACTGCTTGTTTTTCATGTAACTCTTTTCACTGGTTTCCTGAATGTTAATGCTATCAGGGATTTTTTTTTTAATTTTTTTTTTTTTTTTTAACTTTGGCATTAAGCCACTGTATTCACTCGGTTATTGCTCAAGGGCGTTGAAGTGCATCGGATCCTGAATGTTGGTGACCCCCAGCCCTCGTGCACAGCAACGCAAGCAGCATTTACAAATCAGATTTATAGCCAGCTGACTTAACAGACCTTGAAATTTAACAATGGGTCCTACTAGGTACATGATTCATTTACCTCTGCCTGCCTTTCTTCTGTCAAGTCATTTCTCTCAAAGGCAGTCAGGCTGAGGTTAGGATATCAGAGGACTCATATGATGAAGAGTAAATGCCCTCTGTCACAATTGTCTGGATTTATGCTCTTGGGTCGATGGAGTAATGGCCAGAGCGGTTTAATGTAGCTCAAGTGGTATATTGAATGATTTATTGATTTTTAGACAGGCTATCAAGATGACTTCATAACCACATTGCAAATTCACCGAGGGAAAGGATTGGCTTACCGCTAGATGGCGCTGATGCACTAGACAGGTTTAAATCTGAATTTTAAAGACTTGTATTTACATGTTTTGTCAGTAGCTTTGAGTGTTGTTTTATACGAAATCAGCCCAACAGTTTTAGCAGTGTAGCATGACTACATGTTTTAAGACATCAGAAAAAAGTCAAGATACACCTAATAAAATCCCCTCTTCCCAGAATATTAGGTCAGATACTGAAACCTTTGCATTACTTCATCTGTTTATTATTTACACAAAGAGGGAGATACTGGCATAAGTGAACAGGAGACAGTACTACACGCATCACTTTCATCAACAAACTCACAGGTGGACAAGAAGGGAAGCAGTACATATTTCACTACCGTAATTTTAAAAAATAAAATAAAATACAAAACTTGAATATATGAAACCACCTTTGAGACCTGTGAATAGATATGGTTAAAATTAGTATGACCATGTCAAAGATTTAGGCTGAGCAAAAGGATGTGAGTAAAAGCTTTTTTTTTTTTTTTTTCTAAGAGGAATTTAAAATTCAACTCATTTTATGCAATGCCAAAGGAATGTATGGAAATACTGTGAGCAGGAACTATTTGTGTTCACAATATTCAACACAGGCTACACTGTATGTACACACCATACAAAGCAATTTTTACATTACTGATTTATGTAAAATATACCTTCTGTATCTAGGGATAGTTTTAAGTGTTCTTAAGAGTAACCAACCAGCACCATTTGATGTAACGAGCTGCATTAAATGACAAAGATTATTTCAAAAGCAACCGAAATCATCACAACATACCACTGTGCAACCATTGGATGTAACATGACCTATACTATTGACCACCATCAGCCATGAGGACGTCTGGACAGCACAGGTTGCCATAACAAACTGTCAGAACGACACTCGTTCTAAGTAAACTCCATTCAATTGAACTAGCTGTGCTGGGTCAACTGGTCTGAAGAGGTTTCCGTAGTTTGCCTATACTCCAATCCAGATATAAATTGCGCAGCAGCCATGATGAATATCCTAAAACTTCCAAGACCTGCTTAACATTACTTATAGAAAAGGCTGCGAGGCTATTATAACTTCTCAATGCACAGGGGTCATTATAGGCAGTCTCTATGGTGCTTGTTAGTCACAGTAGTGCCATTAAATACATGTTTAGGTTAATGAGAGGAGGGCAGAAGAGAGCAGTGTGACACTTGTTTCCACACTGCACAGAGATAGATGCAATTACTTTGTGGTTACTACAGGAATAATTCATTTCTGTGGCCACTGGCTTGTGGAAGAAGAAAAACAGAATACAGCTGAGTGTAACTAAGGCAGTATATGTAATTTTAACTTGTTGAAATGTGCTGTATAGCCTTCAAAACATCCTCACCAGTAAGACGGGTGCAGAATATTGCAACATATAGACTTGTGACAAAAGATTAATTGGACTCATATCCATATGTAAATAATATTAATCTTCTTTACTAAACACCCCCTCCCCCCTTTCCCTTGAAGTCCCAGTAAATGTTGGCTGTGCAGAGACAGGAACATGACAAATGTCCATTTCAGACTGATACAAAAAAAATGAGCAAGATGTTTTGGGTGCCAGGGCAGCAGATTAGTATCCAGGTAAGATAGATGGTTATCGACTTTTTTTTTCTTCTTCTTCTTTTTTACTCGAGTGATTGGAGCATGAGGAGCTGCTTGAGGACCTTTGTCTGACTGGTCTCCCTGATCTCCCCCGCCAGGAACATCTCATCCACCACCGTGTACACCTTAAAACACAATTCAGAGGACAGAGCCCAACACTGTGATGAAACTGAGGATATTAAGATGATTCAAAACAGAGTACAAATATCACAAAGTAGTCATCCAGCCTGCTATTTGTCATCATTGTGTAAAAATAACCAGAGTGACAAAGAAATTAACCTGACAAGATGAGTCACTCTTCTTTCCATCACCTGCTTTTCTCAGGTGTGTTGTAGTTTGTGAAAGAGGTTGTAGTTGTCAACAGCTGATTTACCTTATTTGTTGGTTTCTGGCCATGTCATACATGAGCGGTGTTAGAGTAAAGCATGTGGGCGGATGTTCACATGCTTTTTAGGTAATTAGCAATTAACACTAGCGGCAGGTGGGTCAAGGGAGTTTAAGCATTTATGAAAAGAAAAAAGAATCCACCCCCACTAAAGTATTTAAGATCAAAAAGAAAAAAAAACCTGTGATTATTATATCAGTTACCATGGCACTATACTAAAAAAAGCACTTTCAGAGCTCTCTTTTGTCCTCCTCTGTTCAAGTTCTTTTTAATTGGATATCAAGACTCTTAAAAACAAAGGGGAAGAATTCACTTCTCAATATGCTTACCTTGTAGAAGTTGAACACAAGGTCCAGCTCACACACATTGTGGAAATACTCATTCAGCACCTTCCAAGAAGCAAAGGAGCAATTGAAAATACAGACTTTCAATTCAATCAGATAAGAATCCAAACAGACTACTTTAGTAAGACAGACACACACACACACACACACACACACACACACACACACACACACACACCTACCTTAATGTGATGCACTAGTGCAGAAATTATGTGATGCTGTAGCAGCAGCAGAATCCACTTGAAAACCATGTAATACACTTATATCTACTACATCTAAAATGTGGCCATTTAAAATTAATGTGAGTCTGGCCTCATCTCGTTTCCACAGGAGATCATTTCGAGCAGTGATACGGTTTCATTTACAAAGCCAGAATTACTGACCCCTTGTATTTGCTACAATGAATGTTAAAACCAGCCTGTGAGCAAATCCTGCTGTGAGCTAATAGAAAGTGTGGCATGGTATCTTTTATGAGAATATTTTCACTGACTAAAATAATAATAATTTTTTTAAAAACCCTTCATTGGTGTTTAGATGGGGCTTTATGTAATAACAAGCTTGCCAGCTAGAAAGTAAGACAGCTCATTTTGAGAATACCGTAATGTGCATTCCTTCACAGTCAAACATTACATCAAATGACCTTCACTCCCGGGTGCTCTGGACAAAAAATGGTCTACTGTTTGTCTTAGCTAGTGGCAAACACTAGATTGTACTTTAAGCTCACAATTTCAATTGCTACCACATCATTTAAAGACTAAATGATTAGAAAAATAAAGAGATGTTAAACTAAGCTTTAGAGGAAAGCACACTCAAGCTGACTGATGTGTCCAGACAATCACCGTGATCTACCTATGCTCTCTAAATCACTGATTAAACTAAATGCTTGATAACAAAGGAGTTCAACCATTTTAAAAATAACTATCTCATATCAACTGTTGATTAAAGTCCATGAAGGCAGCATAACTTGTCTCGAACCTGATGCGCCACTGAAGACTAGATGGGTAAAGTTAGTTCTGTATCTGTTTAGGTGTTTTAGGTTCAGAGTTGCTCAAAATGAAACCAGCGACATTGAATTTTGGAGGGAATTCTGACAGCAGTTTGAGGGCATTCATTAGTTATGGCTAGTGGTGCAACAGATCACTATTGATCCGTAATCCGAACCGGTCCCCACTCCACAGTTCGGCACGCACATGATCCGAAGGTTCGAAAAAGAAGAAAAAAAAGTATGTGTGTGGTGCGCGTGGTCAGTCTGTCAAGCCGTAGTTATGGCCAGCGCTAGCGGTCCAAGTGGAGGAGCAGAGGAGTGACAAGATTGTTCCAAGCATTTATGAGCAGGAAAAGTCTAAAGTTATGCCCTTGTGTTTATAGCAGGTAGGTCTTTTCTTGAGATGGCATGTGGTATTTAGTTATGTCTCTGTGTGAACATGCCTTTTTTAAGCCTAACGATAAGGTGAATGTTTTGTGCTGTGACCTTTAGTGTTTTGGAGAAGTTGGTCAGTTTCATTTGGATCACTTGCAATTGTTGTTGGCCAGGTAATAATGGTAACTGTGGTGTTAAGCAACAATTGTTGCTGTGATCAACGTGGGGAGTGATACTGAATTTTGTGGCTATAGTAACCTTCTGTGGTATAGAACCACTTGGTATGTGACTATTTATGTTGTGGGGACAACAGATCACTTCTGGTTGAGATTAGGGCTGCCACGATTAGTCGACTAGTCACGATTACGTCGACTATCAAAATCGTCGACGACTAATTTAATAGTCGACGCGTCGTTTGAAGCTTTGTTAGATCCCAAAAGACGCAGGAATAAGTAGTAGGATTTAAGAGTGTAATAACAGACTGAAACAGAAGATGGCAGCACTGCATGTACAAGGATGCCAGCTGCCGTTAAACCCCGAAGAAGAAGAAGCTGTGTCCCAGAATTCATAGCGCAGCCCAGCTCAGTTTCCAACAATGGCGGCAGCTAGTTAGTTTTAATGTTACTCTTATTATTCTTTCTGGGTCACAAAATAAACGTTTAACATATTTTCAGGCGAGAATGTAGCTGTGTAAGCCTCAAATATCTGCTCAGTTTATCAGGACACCACATATTTTCAAAAGCGCTCTGACGTTTTCAGAGACGTCTGTTACCCACTAGCTCGATAGCGAGCCGGGGGCTAGGCTCACTAGCGCCGTGAGAACACCGGACTCCTGGCAAATTGTTTTCAAACCCACCGCTGTCTTTCGCTACTCAGGTTAAACATGATATATAAGTCACTTAGATAACTTAACAATGTTATTGTTTGGCTTTTTTTTTGTATTTTATTTGTTCCTGAGTAAATCGGTTTGGCTGAGATTAAAGTTATAGTTTTTACACAGCTGAATAAACGTCAAGCAGACAGCTGATTATCAGAAGTGTGAGATGCTCGAGAATATACTCCGGTGTCCTGTTATATTTTAGATAGCAAGGAGTTTATTAAACTTCACCGAAACAATCTGCAAATTTCATTAAAATTTAATAAACTATCATCTTGTCTTTATTTTTAGTTAGCACAGACCTTAAACACTTAAAGCTGTAAGCTAATGATAGTTATATCAGAGCAGATGCTGCTGGTGCAATAAGCTGTACGTTTTACGTCCAATGGATGATGATCTGATTAGTCGACTAATCGCAAAAATAATCGGTGACTAGTCGACTATCCAAATAATCGTTTGTGGCAGCCCTAGTTGAGATTATTAGTTACTACTATTGGTTTCAGTTGCAAACATTTCTGAGTAATCATTTTGGTTTGCGGGTGTTATACTCCAATTTGGGTTGATCGCATGTTACTATCGTGTATGCAGTGTAGCAATTTGTGTGATCTTCATAATGATTAAATCCATTTAAATTATTTTAAAAGGACTAAGTTTTTCTGTGTAGTGGTCAGACAGTAGTTTTCTTAATATGGGAGTGGCTGCAGCTCAGGAGGTAGAGCAAGTCCTCTACTGATCGGAAGGTTGGTGACTGGTTTGATCCCTGGCTCCTCCAGTATGCATGCCAAATCCACCCCAAGTTGCTCTCCCATGCAGCCAACCGGAGTATAAATGTGTGTGATTGGTAGATGGAAAGGACTTACGCACAGAAGAAAGTGCTTGTGTGAATGGGTGAATGAGGCATCTATACAGCGCTTTGAGTGTTCTGGGAGATTTTTGCTGGCTTAATCTTCTTTCCAGGGTTGACTTAGCTTGATTGGAATAAGTATGCCACCGTTGCAAGGCACACATATTGTCCTGCTTTCCCTATTTGTATTTCAGATCTAGGATATCAAGAACCAGAAGACTCCAGAGAGGTCTTTTCTTTATTTGGGGATCTTGGAAGAACCTTTTTGAGTAGGGGAGGTGGTACACCCATCTGAAACCTCTACTTGTCTTGCAGTGACAGAGATTGGATAAAGCCATGCCTGAGGTTGGCTTAGGAGGATGGCACTTCTTGTGTTTATGCTCTCTGGCCTTTCATTTTTTGCTGAAATTTTAAGTACTTTAAAATAAAATCTGTGTTTTTAGAAACTCTGGGATCAGCCTTCATGCTGTGACTTTTGAGCCAGGTCATAAAATAGTGCAATACTGCCTTTTGGCACTGCAGTGTATCTATGTGGCAAGGCGTTATCAAATCTATCAATATTTTAACGATAACATTTTTTTCCAGCATGGTATAACACTAACACTAGTCAAAAATGATACACCCAAGACTGTAAAATGAATGTGACGTAAACATAGCTTTAATAGGTTCTGGAATTTGTACTGAAATACAGCGTCATGCTAAAAGTTTAAACTATAGATACAAGCTGTGGTATGAGTTTCGGCTAAGTCAGATTTATAGAAAACAATCTGACTTCACTAAAAACTATGAATAAGTTAGACTTTTAAAAATGCAGAAATTCAGGTAGCACTTTATTCTGAATTTAAAGCATCCTTTATACCTGAGTTATTTGAAATCCAGAATGGCTTTCACATTTGGGAAACAATATTATAATAATGTAAAAACTAAATGATGTGCTCTTCAGAAGCAACAGATAAAAAAGAAAACATATCATCTTTTAAAATTGGACTTATGTATGCCATGGAAGAAAGGGTTTATATCTACATAACTACATTTGATATTTAAATTTGAATTTCACAGGTTGAATTATTTTATAGATACTTGCTTACTGGGAATATGCTTCAAAAATAGGGCATTCTATAGTATAATGTTGTAGTTCTATAGTCTTATGCAGATTTTATCAGCAGGAAGTCAGATCACAGCATAGTGGATCTCTGCTACCAATTCAGTTTTTACAATTGTCCTCTATTATGTGGAAGGTAAATACTTGAATAACAGCATCATTATGTGGGCAGAGGAAATATATCAAAATAAAGATATTTTTGAAAATAAATGGCAGAATTTAATTGCTGAATATGGGATGCTTTGAGCCAGGGTGAAAACTGAGAATACCAGTGGAGACTAATGAAAGAAGCAAGAGGGGATTTTGTTTTTCTTCCTGTTCTCTGTGTTATGTAAAGATTAAAAAATAATATTGAAATATATGTGCATTTAGCTATAAATGTATATAGGCTGGTAAATAATACGTGGATTCTGTTTAGCTGTACATAATAATGCTTAACTAATTTATATTCTTTTCCTCCGCTTCTTTGTAATCCAGTTTATATTTTTTTTTACTTTTTCACTTCCACTGTATATACTTCAACTTTAACTACTAAAGACCTTTACTACATGTAATTTTACTGCAATCCTTACAACCCAGAGAAGTTCTAAAGGAGCTCCAAGCCAGTGAAGGATGATAGCCTCTGAACAAAATCATTGAGAGACATTCTTGAAAACCATCAGACCATGACAACTAAATTATCATAGCTCACTTACTAGGTCTATATATTGCGCGTTTCATTTACCTCTACAAAGTTGTGGATTCCCTCGAGGTACGCCAAGTTATTATCAGTCACGTCCACACAAATACAGAAGTACAGACCAGCATAACGTCTGTAAATGATCTTGAAGTTCCTGAACTGTGAGAACAACAGAAAAATCCTCTTAAGAGCTTAATCTCGCATATTATGACAACAGCAGCAGATTTACCAGGGCTGAAGCTCCCACGGTACGGTAAAACACACCCAGTATGCATACATTCATGCTGATTTTTTTTTTTAACAGCATTAAAAACCTGATCCACTAAAGGGGTTCTCTTTTCATGTGATGTTGTATTCCACTAGAATTTCATTCAGTTATCATATAACATAGAAAAAAAACATGTTAAGAGATAATGCCTGCAATATCTATGTAGTGAAGGAGCTGGGCCAGCTGTGTCATTATACAGGATTAGAGAAAAGAGGTTGTTGTTCTAGCACGTCAAAGAATTGTTTGAAAAAAGAAAATGTGGGTACATGCGGCACTGCCTAATCCCATACCTCCACAAAGTTGGTGTGCTTGGCATCTCTGACAGTAACGACAGCATGCACTTCTTCAATCAACTTCTGTTTCTCATCATCATCAAACTGCATGTACCATTTGGCCAGTCGTGTCTTTCCCGCTCGGTTCTGGATGAGGATAAAGCGGATCTGTAAGAAACAAGACAAAAAAATAAATAAATGAGGCATTCTTTACTTGTCCTTAACATCCAATATTAAGCAGTTTGACACTGACAGAATTATGAAACTCCCAGAAATGACTCATTAGCAACACACAATATAATCTTACTTTGCCTATTAGTAGCTGTCGTACATAATATAACTTTGGAGATACTTACCATTTAGGTATCCAACTATTTTAATATGTAAGATATATTACAAGTAACTGTAGCTACCCTTAGCTTATCTACAGCTTATCGACAGTTAAACATAGTGTTAGCTAAACCACACCCATTCATTTTGACAGCATCGTTTTCGGAGAACTCGGCAAAATAAAATCGATCTATTTCAGTAAACTGATAGTTGTTTGGTAAAACATCTTGATTTAAAATTGTTGGCGTCCCAGTTAGCTTATCGTTTTCTACTCACTGAATGGAATAGCCGATCTGGCGAACTCTAAGATGCTAGCAACCAAACGACAAATGCTACTGACATGAGAAGAAAATACAACATAGTTCGTTTGAGACATATTTACCATTTTCGCCTCCCAAATATAAACCTTAGAGACTCCAAAGCAGCAGGTTCCCAAGTAAGTGTGCAATAATTTTCACATTAATACATCGATATTTTATGACCGCTCGTCCGCTATCTTCTCCAAGCTAATAGGAAGTGGCAAAACTATGGCTGCGTCACGTTGCATGATGGGATTGTAGTTTTTCCTGTCACATTTAGAAGCAATGGATTTTAATATAGAACTACAACAACCAACATCCCTGTGTGGCGTCTCGTATTGAGTCGTGCAGTGGATCACATGAGAAGCAAAGAGCCCATCTCTTTAAATATTTTTGTAGTTTTTCGTGTTTGTTTCAGGTTTTATTCTTTTCTGAAAGAACTACCGGAAGCACTTCCTGTCGAATAATTTCACAAGTATTGCATTTCACTTGTTATCTATTTTTTATAGTATCCTAATACTATAAAATTGATTTTTAAAAATATGTCACTGTTCTCTTGGGCAATTTCCTGTCAGTTCTTAGACTGGTTAACACTTCTTCTTTTGGCTGCTCCCTTTAAGGGTCGCCATAGTGAATCGTTTACCTTCATCTCCTATCTCCCCTTGCCTAGCATACTCCTCTGTCACACCAGTCCTCTGTATGTCCTCCATCACTACATCCATTAACCTTCTCGAAGATCTTCCTGTTGTCTGCCTACCTGGCAGCTTCATATTTAATATCCTTTCTCGAATATATCACCTATCCCTCCGCCTCACATGTCCAAAACATCACACCCTTGGCTCTCTAACTTTATTTCAAAAGCACTTCACCCGAGCTGTCCCTCTGATATACTGATTTCCTATCCTATCCCTCCTGGTCCCACTCCCAATGAAAATCTGAGGATGTTCAACTCTGACTCCTGTCTTTTTGTAAGGGCCACCATCTCTAAACCATACATCTATATCTTCCCTTTCACTCTTGCCGCTATCCATCTGTGACAAATCACCCCTGACACTCGTCTTCACCCACTCCACCCTGCCTGCACTCTATTCTTCTTCTCTATTGTGCACTGTCTGTCACCTTCACTGTTAAATCGGTCTCCGTCTCATTCATACATGTCTATTCTGTCAGGCTTCTATTGACTTTCATTCCTCTTCTCTACCGAGGATACCTCCACTTCTCCAGGCTCTCTTCCACGTGCTGCCTGATCTCACTACAGATCACATCATCATAGCCCAAAGAGACTTTTGTCTGCTCTATTTGTTTATACACATGGTGAAAATTGCTCACATACAGACTTACTAAATGTAAAAAAGTCCCCAAACGTGATAGTGTATTTGTCACATACACAGTTAATCAAACTGTTTTATTTATATCCACTTAATTATATTAGATTATTGCGTATAATTAGCATAAAGACATATGAACAAAAAGGAAGATTTGTAGAATACAAAAGATTTATACCCAAACTCATTACAGGCTGAAAAGTAGCAATAGCCTATATAACTTATTTGCACCCTCTTGAGATTACATTATTTTTGGAGGTTGTTTTCTGCAGAGTCAGAGTTTGTTTACTGGTCTGCCTGGGCAGCCAATTCACCGCAGAACATTGCCCAGACAGCTTGGACAGCTTGCCTCTGTTCTGGGTGTTTAGGGAGTCAGAGGTGGGGGGGATGGGGGACTGTGATTGTCAGGGATTGCACAACTGTGAGTGGAGGAATGCGCTGCCCTTGGGACTGAGACATATTTTAGCTGCAGATACAACGAGGACTGAAAGTGGGATGGAAAAAATAATAATAAAATGAAAGAGGAAACCAACCAGTGATTAAACAAAAAGTGCAGTGTTTTTCTTCTGTATAATGCTTGCAGCTGTGTTTTGATTCTGTCGCGTATTTTAGAGTAAAATAAAAATAAAATTTGCCATGGTGGTTATATAAGAATTATACGCATAAGCAGCACTGCATAGCAATGTTTTGTGATAGTCGCAAGACCTTGGCCTGTTTTAAAAACAAGTGGAGGTAGGCGAAAGGGATGTAAAACAGAGGCACATTATTCAACACACACTTTGACCCCAGCTAATCTTGGTCCGTGTGATTGGGGTCATGCAAATATTGCTGAGAACCTAGTGAGTAATGCAATTGGACAGAAGCGTGTGGACTTACTCAAACACAGGACAGTGCACCTTGAACCCTGTTTGACTGTGTATTTAATGATGGGTCACAATTCAAGCTTGTCAGGACACACATAGTGCACATTATGTACTTCAATTTAATAACTTATGTAAGAACAACATAATTTCTTTCCTATTTTTTTTTATTACAAATGATTTTCTGCTATGTTTTGATTCTGCTATCCAACACTCCAGGAGGTTGAATACAGTAATAACCTTTAAACACGATGCCTCTATTGTTTACGAAGGTTTAGTCTTAAATATCCCCTAAGGTGCCAAATTCCAGTTCAAAACAATAAATTGAGTTCTACGGCCACACAAACTATTTGTTTTCATATCACACAGAGTTTAGATTACCAGATCGGAATTGCATGTTCTTGAGAGTTCAAGGAAGGACTAACAGGGGGAGAGAGAAAGAATTTCAAGAGAGGGTCTCACTGCTAGACACTAAACATCTGTTTGAGCTCTTAGTACAGGCTGTTGTCTTGTACAACACTGCAGATATTTCTCCAATGTATCTCAACTCTCTGCCTTAATTTTTAAAATGGCTTTAATCAAAGTAGAAAACACTTCACAATAACTCTTGACAAGCACATAACTCAGCGAACAACACTTATAATTAGGACTAACCTTTAAGATGATTATTTTTTCTCAGGAAAGGCATTAAACATTTCCTCTCTCTGCTGTTCAATAACAGTTTAGGTGGGAGTCCTTGGATGAATGCACAACAAATCTTTCACAAATGATTCAGCCATTAACTATTTAAAACTATTAAGCAACAGTTCTGTGCAAAAGCCCTCAGCCAATGATCAATGCTAAGTGAACCACCTAGTATTGACCTATGAATGATTCAACCATAAAAAAGGAACCTAACTCAAAAGATGAACCACACCTGGTTTTCTACACATAACAGATATCAGAAAAATTAGAGACTAATTAAATTTGTTTCTTTAGACACTTTTGTTACTAGCAGTCTGTCACAATCAAATCATTTTGTAATTAGTTCCTCTCTTCTTAAGGTGGCTGTCAAGAAGCCATTCCTAAGGAAAGGGAACAAGAAGAAAAGATCAGTGGCAACAGGAGTGACGAATCCACATTTGAAGTTTTTCTCAGTTGAAATCATCATCATCAGTGTGTGTAGAGGAGATCAGGGCAGGGGTAAAGCAGGGAGTGTCTAGAGTATCAGCAAAACATGGTAGAGTGTTTGTCATGGTTTGGGTCTGCAGTTCAGCAGCAGTGGTGTGAGGGATCTGATGGGAACTGATGAAATCCTGAATACAAAAATATAGAGTCAAACCTCAAACACACTTCCAGCGCAGTCAAAGGATACCTAAATTTAAAAAACACATATGGGAACTCTACTGACGTCACTCATTAGAATAGTACAAACTTTGTTTTTGCCTTATATACTGTACTTATATATACTTATATACTGTATTTCCACATATCCTTACAGATGTTTCAATAAATCGCTGAACCTATTTCCATTTTCCTGGCAAAATATAAAGAAACGAATGGGTTATTTCAAGACCTTTGCACAGTGTTGTATAACTAATGCTTGAATCTGTCCAGGGAAATGGTGGTCAGTTTTGCAAGGAAGTGGTATGGGAGCCGTGGGGCCATGAACGCAGATGGGCCAAAATAAAATAAATTAATCACAGTCATGATAATATAAACACATTTCCTTTTTATGCGTAGAAAAAATAAATAACCGTTTCATGTTTAACAGTAATCCAAAATGAGACATTAAAGACATTAACCCCACTTTGATACAACTCACAAATAAGTCCATGTTGGACAACGGAGCTAGTTTGCTGTTCTTCAATTTAAAATAAAAGAAAGGGCTATAAAGAAATGAAACTAGAAAGTAACAGAAATGGTTAAAGTAACTAGAAGTAGCTGGTTGCTAGCTAAAGCATAGTCACCCTTTGTGTGCGTGTGTTTTTTGTTGTTTCGAATATCTCTTTAATGTATTCAGCATGTTATACGTCAACTATTTTTTTTAGTTTAAATATACACACGTATGGAAGAGTATTATGATGGTTCATTTCAAATAAATTCACTGTTGGTCTCGGCTTACTAGTCACCATTAGCTACGCCTTAATAGTGTGGCGGTGAGCAGCGTATCATAAACAGTCTGCGTTTGTTGTAATTGTGTATATTTACCGCTGGGCGAGAGTGTCTCTCTGTGAAGAGCATGCCGCCATTACTGGGAAGCTGGGGAAAAAAATAGACTTAAACACAACGTCACACATTTATCCTGCAAGGGGCTTAACATCAGAAAGGGAAAAAACACACACACACACACAAGGCTTTCGTACGAACTGTTGTACTCTTCCAACAGCGGCGCTTTTTCTGTAAATGAAGGCTGATCCTTGCGGTCGCGTTTCCTGTGGACTCTTTTTTTTATAAATTTTTGACACAACAAAGGAAATAATAATTGCTCAAAACAACGTGGTGGAAAACACACCGAAACAGCGCTTTCCAACGCCGGCCCCCCTTTTCTCCTCCTCGCAAGACGTTTCCAGCCGTGGTGAAAAAAACTGAAGTTGAGCAGGATTTTTTTCCCCTGCCCTTTTCCTTACTAGAATTTACTTGTATTTTTTTTCCAGACTGGGAGAAAAGACAAACCATCTATGTATCTCGTGTCTGAAAACTTCAGACTGATGTAAGTGAACACCCTATGTGGGAAGCAATGGACAGACAGCCTGTTTACTGAAAAGGCGGAAAATAATCGATGTGAGAGCTTGTAGGGAGTGTTTTTGTCTGGTTTTTAAAGTATTTCCCCGGCTGCGGGTCGCAGAGGAGCACGGAGAGGAAGAAAGGAGCGGACAAGAGCAGGACAGAAACGGGAATGATATGGTAGGTAGACTGTAGCTTTTCGGCCACGATTGTGTGTGTGAGTCAGTGTGAATAAGCAGTTTTTAGACCTAACTAGTATTGGCAAAAGGCATTTTAAGGCGTTCACCTGATTTTACTTCTCCTAACATTGCAGCTTGGGTTGCAGTGAAGTGCTGCGAGTAACAAGAAACTGGGAGTTAACCCCAGTCCCCCTCCCCTCCACGGGGGCTGGCTTGATTTGAAGCCCGTTAATAGTAATCATAATGACTGCGTGATGATACGAGTGTGTATTAAAATAAAAGGCGTTCTTATGCAGGTTAGGGGTTAACGTGTGCTTGTTTAAATGGGACGTTTATATAGGAGAAAGGGACTGAGGGGGGTGGGGGTCTTAAAAATGGATCCTGTCCAAACCTTACAATTGTTTGGACAACAACACCTGGAATGCATTGGTCTGTCAGACCTGGAGAAACTCCAGGCTATGTCTGAACGTAAGGGGCAAACAGGACTTGAAATCGGGTTAGAGCAGATAGGATGTTTGGGAGAGGCTGAAGATTGTTAAACAGTTGTGTCACAGCATGTTTGCATGTTCAGTTTATTTCTTACTATGTTCTGCTTTAAAAAATAGACTTTTAATGTTTTAAAAAGCTTTGTTTATTGTAATTTCGTACATTTAAGTCGTGTTTAAGGTCTTAATATACCACGTTTTCTTCATGAAAATATATTTTAACCTTTATTGAATGTATCATTAACTTTGTAAATGCCAAAGCTGCACAGGGCTGGCTACTTGATATAGCTGGCTAATGCCTGAGGGTACCTGTACTAACTTCCTCATTTCCTTTACCCAACCTGTAACACAAAAGGCTGTGTTCTTCCTAGAAAATATTTAAAACCTTTCAAGTTATTTCTCAGGTGAGGATATTTATGTTGGCTCACTGAATGTGGAATGTCCACTCCTTTGTCCTTTAAGTTCTAGGCTGGTTAGGGTGACCTAATGGAGACAGTTAACATTATTAATCTATTTTTATGCCAGGACTAGTCACCAGTGTGTCACAGCCTAATCCTGCAGCAAAGTGGTCACTGCCCTGGAAGCCACCCCCTTTTCTTTCTTTCTTTCTTTCTGTTTTTTTTTTTTTTTTTTGGGGGGGGGGTGAGTCCTTCCACTGGACTTTAGTGCTTTTAATTCAAAGAGTGATCCTTCTATATTAAAGACTGACAATGGCTGATTTTAAAGCATGAGATCTCTGTGTAGCTTTATGACGTTGCCTTAAAACAGAGTATCCATTGGTTTGGTCTGTGCTGCTGTGTCATTGCCAGTTAAAGGAGACATTTTAAAACAGGAACCTTGATAATGGGTATGTGCCTTTGGTATCGTGCATCCTTTTCAAGCAAGTAGGTTGAAGCACACATTTACTGGCTGTGCTTGAATATGTGCTTTTTGATGAGTTTTCCTCCCTTTGATCTTAATCAGCCTTGTCAGGAAGACCATACTAAGGAGGAAATGCACACAGACTCGTATGCAAAGTTTTCTTGGTAAGACGGTCTCTTTGCGCTCAGGTAAATGCATTAGCAGCTGTCAGCACTTCTGTTCTGTGCTTGATTGGGCCCTTTGCAGTGCAGTCACACCTCTCCAGGAAGCATCTTCTTCCCCTAATAGCTGTGCCATTTGCCCAGGCAGCAGGCTAGCTACCAGCATACCCACTCACCCCTGTCAGTCTGTCTCTGGGATCATGTTGTGAGTCCTGGGCTTGAACATGTTCCCGAGATTAGAGGAGAACAGGCTTTGTTTGTCAGCATGTAGGCCAGAGATGAGAATGCATCCTTTGATGAGGACACTGTTCTGTCCCATATTATGTGAACAGATAAATCCAGGGTTTTTCATGCTTTGTAATAGAAGCAGCATAGGAACACTTACTCCTTACAGCAAATCTAAGATGTCAGCTCACTTGTTTTCTCAACAGTGGACCAGGGGGGGAAAAAAACGAGGAAAGGTAATTAGAAATTACCTGAGCCCTGTAGTGTGAAACATTACTTAATTCACTAAGCTAAGTAGTGATTAGTTTATTTCAATAGGGCGAAAGTGTCTCGGGCTTGTAGCACAGCACGGGCCGCTTTGCAGTGTCGACCCAGACTCTTAGATTTCTACTGTGCTGGCTGAATTAAATGGTGGACTTGCACCTGCTCCAGTTTTACTGCTTGCATACCTGTCAGAGTGAAGTTACTCCACCTGCCAAGCATGGAAAAATTTTTCCTACTCATCAGAAAACACGTCATTCGCTAAATCTCTTTCCTCTTGTATTACAAGAGAGGGTTGCTTGCGAGTCACTGTAAGTCTGTGTTTGATGGAGAAAGGAGCTAATTATAGCGGGCAGCTTTGGAGTTTGGTAGACCAGATTACAGTCACTCTCCTCTCAATGACTGCCTTGTTCTAGTGGCTGATTATTAGGCAGAGAGAAGTGCATTCTGGGATGATTGTATCTGAATTTCCATTAGAAAGTGTGCCTGCCTCAGTTGAACTGAGGTTCTCTTCTCTCCCCTCTGTTTCGGCTCTCTTGCTCATTACAGATTTGCAGATGGGCACAGGCTGATATAAAGGCCTCTGTACTGTGACCCTGTTCTGTTCCAGAGCCAGTTTAGCTCTGTACCCTGATTGACCAATTTATGTACGAGGGAAATGACCCTGTTTTGAGGGAACAAAAAGATTAGAAAGTATTACTAATATTTCTATTCACTGGCCCTTTTCAACAAATTAGTGATCTGAGAATTTTAAATTCAACACAAATAGAATAGAATAGAATAATCCTTTAATTGTCCCACAAGGGGAAATTTGGTTCAACAGCAGCCAGAAAGACACAAACAAACAGTATACAGGACACAGAACAGAAACGTACACAATTTTTATTGCATATTTACATTAAGGACAATAGTTACTATAAACAGAGTACTGTACAGTTATTAAATTAAATAAAAATAACTACAGATAAGAGGCAAACCAGGTTGTAGTGCGAATCGGTTGATTAACTTATTGCAGTTACAGCGCAGATGTAAACATCTATGTTTGTTGGCAGCAGTTCTGATTGTACAGTCTGACAGCTGCAGGGAGGGTTAGGGTTAAATCCAGCATTGTTGGACATTTCTAGATAAAAATAAGGGCTATGGTTATGAACAGTGGTTTGAATGGTGGCTGTACGGTTCTATTGAGGTACTTTAATATTTAAAAAATATTAATACAGTGCTGACAATGTTTGAAATTACTGAGACCATCAAGGACCACAGAGGAATGGTGACCTCTGGACACGAACGGCCGTGTTTTCTCTTTTGCAAATGCGATTAAACAACAGAAGGACAAGAGCTGTGGAGCCTGAACATGAAGGGAGATCTTTAGGAACGAGGAAAAGTGAGAGTGTGATGCCACAAAGTGGGTTTTCAGTTTTTTGTTGGGGGGCCGCTACAAGGATGTTTGAGTAAAGCAAAGTGTGAACAAACTGCTGCCAGTTTCTGCTTCAGGCTGTGTTCCTGGTATGTGCCCTTTCAGCTTTGTGCTCAGGGATCAACCAATCAATGGCAGCCATAAGTAACCCTGCTGCTTGGCTATTGGACACAGCTGAATTCCATGACTCAGCATGGCCGTAGATAAGATGTTATGATTGAGGCTCTGCCAATAAAACGAGGCCACTGCCCGGAGTTCAATAGGTTGGACTTCTGCTTCTATGATTGCACGCACAAAGTTTGCACCACACACTGCCAACATGGTTCTTATCCTTAAAGTTCTCTGAGGTTTGTGGACTGTGCAGGGTGCTAGCTTAAAATGAGAGATTTGTCATGCATAAATACACGCTCCATTGGATTATCATGTTAAGGGTATAATGGCCTCTGATGGTTTTTGGATGAGTCAGTGTTTATACGGTCTGTTGAAAGCCTGTAGACATTTGAAACCTCTCTCACTCAAAAAAAAAAAAAAAAGCAACAAAAAGACTGCTCTGAAATCCACCTACATAAGTATTAAAGGATAACTCTGAGCATGTTTGCAATCTGTGGATGCATACACGCTCACAATCATTTCCCACACTAAAGCAACACTCGGTTTTCATTTTTGTCTTAACCTGTTGTGCTGACCTAGCCCTAATCTCATTCGCAAGTCCTAATGCGTTATAGCCAAAATTGGGCTGGAGTGAGCAGGAGAAGTCTGTGTTTGTCATTGTTTGACTTTTTTTTTCTCTTCTGGAGCTTCTCCCCCCGGTGGTGGTCCTGAATTTCCTGAAGGAAGTCCACTCACGATGCCTGGTCATGTGTTTATGCAAGGGGGATGGGGATGGAAGGCCAAAAGGAGTGGATAGGGTGGAGAAGAGGAGAGCTAAGGGTCAAAGGTGAGGGTAGGAGTTAGAAAGTGGCAACAATGGAGCCAGTTTCGTTCTTCTTTTAAGGAAGAATGGTGGCAAAATGGGAAGAAAGATTGGCTGTTTGTTAGAAAAAATCCTGTATGGTAGTAGAAAAAAAATCAAATCCTGACCAATCAGCTGTCATGACTATTCTGGAGAGATGTAGACAAGTCTTAACACAGACCCTCCTTTTGAACTAGTACTACCGAAAAGCCAAATTAGAATTGAGCCTCATTCAGTAGTACTTAAAACGTCAGTGCTCCAAGCACAAAGACAGTAGCATGTGTACATGTATTATAAAAAAAAATCTACCAACTTAAATATTTAATCCATATATTCAGTATAAAATAATTTTAGTGAAAGATTGTCTGTCTTTTTTAAGTTAAACAAAGTCATTTTGATTAATTGGAGCTGTTTTGCAGACTTGGCTCACTCCAGTTGTTCTTATTGTTTCAATGTGAGTCTGACGTCATCATGTTAGTGGTCGTGTTAAAGCAGGCTGGACGAGAGCAACTGCAGATTGCACCAAATATGATCATGAAAAGCGACGACCAGCCAGCACCTGCTTGTCAGGTTTAGTCTACACTGGACAGTCCCAAGAGGGAGTGTCTGAAACGTTCTTGAGAAGTAAATGAAATTTTTTTTTTTTTAGGTTGTGGTAACCTCATTTGATGAAAGAGATAAAAGAAAAATCCGTATAAGTGGGTGTGTGGTGCGGTGGTTAACACATTCTCCTAACATGTGAAAGGTCCCCGGTTCAGTGCTGGGAGGAGACACAAATCCCTGGGAGAGATGCTTCAGGAAGGGCATCCAGCCAAAGCAAACATGTCAATCCATCCGCTGTGGTGACTCCTCGCAAATAAAGGAGCAGCTAAAGGAAGCTACTTAAACTATAATCACAAGAGCTAAACTGTACTTTCACTATTAAGTATATCATCAAGAGGCGTTATCTTTTTTGCTTAAGAGTTTTAAAACTTTCTGCTTGTACTTGCTGTCCTAAGTCGTGGCATGTGCTGTGGGTGTTATATGTTTTTAAGTGAAGCAATAGTTTTGTGTATTCTGATACAACTTGTTGCATGTCCATCTTTTGTGAAAGTAGAGAGCGTTAGAGGGCTGGATTTTTCGAACATTTCATTTTAACGGCATGTTTCTCTCTGCAGTCTTATTGTTTAGCGGTGGAGCCCTCGGAGCATCACCAATTGGATTAAATTCACTGGGAAAGGAGGGGGGAAAAGGTTTGTGTAACAGCAACTTGTGTATTTCAAAGAAACTTTGAGGTTGGGCTGTTATCTGTGAAGACTGGCTGGAAGCTCTTTCTGTCAGCCATAATATTGCAACTCAAAACACAAAGCAATAACTAGAATCCACACCTCAGCTGTTTGCTTTTCATTTCATTTTAACTCATTATTAGCAATAATTAGATTGGGTGGTTAGTTGAAATTGGTGGTGCAGAAATTATTTTAGTGTTTGGCAGTGTACAAACAGGAGACCTTGCAGAGGTAGGAAATGAGATGGTGAAGCTGTAATTGGGTTTAGATTTGTGTGTGGTCAACCCCCCCCCCCCCCCCCCCCCCCAAAAAAAAAACAAAAAAAAAAAAAACAAACCACCTGCCTTAGGTTTGTTAGTTCTCTTAGACAATGATGTTTAGTTTGCATTATCCCGACTTGATGTTTGTTTATTGTGACGTCTCTTACAAGCTGCTTCTGCCTGGAGGTCTGACATCTTTATTGGAGGTGTCGGCATACACCTGCGATGCTCAGACAAAGGAGAGGTGGAGAGTGGGAGGCTGAGAAGTGTTCTGTTTCGGAAATATTCTAATTAAGGTTGGCAGCTTTTATCACAGACTGATAAGCATTGGAGAAAAAGGAGAGGGACAGGAGTTGAGAGGAGAGTGAGGGGGGGAAAGGGCTTGCAGACCCAGACAACCAGAGGCCTCAAAAAGAGGTCCACTGGAAGTTTTTCATTTATGAGTTGTGTAGATTGCTTACGCTGCTCCTTTGCTTCCTCTTTTCTCTCCTGTATTTATTTATTTATTTTTTAGTTTTCACAAAATGTTTTTGTTTATTTCTGTGCCCATGGCGCCCTCCATCACTGGATTTTCTTGCCCTTGGAGAGCAGCGCAGTGGTCGTCTGAGCCGCGGTTAAGGACACAGGAAGGGCACCACCTTGTCACTAGACATTTGCTTCAGATACCACTTCAGGGGGATCTGGCCAGCACTGTGGCGGTCTTTGGCATCTCCACCGTGAATACGTGCTGACGCTGTCTCTCTCCTGCATATACATGGCTGCACAAAAAAACCTTGTATCTGGAGAGGGGACATGTTTTACAATGTTGTGATTAGGTATTCTGAAGTTGTATCTTGCCAAAGGCATTTTAACATGTGCAAATCATTACCTGGCTGTTAGTGGTTAGTATTCGTGTTTGATCTAGCTCGACTCAAAATGTTTCAGAATTGGTTGTTTTGAGTAATAAGGGCAATGAAACTGTGTGGGGGACAGAAACATATACACTACTTTATGTACAGGCAATGAGAGCAACAGCAGCTGACCTTTCCTCACGCTCATAACATAACTGTCAGCATGGTTCTGGCCATTCGGCAGCTATGTGACAACGGACATCATATCCTCTTTAAGGTGAGAAGATAAGGTGGCTTTTCATAGCCATTTGTTATCACAGGCAGTAGGCCCCTGACACCTCCACATCCCTTATCTGGCTTTGTCCCAGTTTTTGGCCCAAGCCTGGGCTCATGCGTGCCCAAGGCTGATGAGTAAGCACCGCTCAGCCCGCGGATGGCTGTGCCTGCCGTTATCGATCGCAGCGGCACCGCCTGTCATCCAGCCACCACTTATCTAATGATGCCCATGCTATTGTCTCACGCTTTGGAAAACTGCCATTAAACAGAAAGTGACGGCTGATGGCGGCGTCAGTGAATATTTATTTTAATAATAGAGGAGACATACCTAAAGTGGGATCCACTGTAGCGTGCTTGTGTCCGTCTGTTCAGGTATTTGACTTCACAGAGTGGAAGGATTTGGGGATTTCAGCCTACACTGATGTCCGTGTGCACAGGCCGCCAATAAAACTAAGAGCGCGTAGTCCGATGTGGATGATACAGTGCGTAGGTCACATGAGATTGTTTGTTTGAAAAGTGAGTTTAAGCAGGAAAGAAGGGAACTGCGAAGGGGAGAAGTTAGAAATGATAGCAAAGATCAAAAAAAGCAACAAGAGAAGCACAGACAGTGGCTCCGGTGGAGAGTTTTGTTCCCACAGCTACAGCATATAGACAAAGCTGTGAATAGGCTCTCTCTAGGTTCAACCCACAGCCATACCACTTTTTTTAAAAGGAACCTAGGCTGGCCGACACTCTGTTATGCTGTCCTCGTCACAGGCTGTGCTTTCTTTCTGCCCACTCCCTTTCTTTCTGTTGTTGGCTGTCTTTGTTGTGACGCTGGTTGGTTGGTCTGCATTAAAGACAGATCATGATTTCCACCAGTCTGCAACACTTTGTGCTGACCTGGTTGTGACTGTCCTACTCTGATTGTTACTGTTGTTAGGCAAACACACATACGCGTGTGCTTAATAAAAACCCCTGTGATGAATCACGTGAAATTCTTTAATTTAGAGGATTTCCGGAAGGGCTACCCTGACGCGCAGTACTCTTTAAAACTTCTAGACATTTTAGATGCATCCGTCAGGCAGTCCCAGCAAAGGAAGTTGATTTATCTGTGCCAAATTTAATCAGAAGGGTGAAACTGTAATCCCAACCATACAGAATTACAGATTTTCAGTATTGACACTTATGTTGGAGGCCTCACAGTATCTGGAGCTCAACACCATGGAGTTACTTTAGGATTACATGATGAGGCTAAAGCTACTGAGACAGGATTAACCACAGAAGAACTTGACGTTTCCCAAGATACTTGGAAAAATTGACCCGGCAACCTTTAAACGCTACATACATGTATACCAAGGAGAAACAGCGCTGTTTAAAAGTAAAGAGTAGTCAAACTCAATACTGATTTGGTGTTGTTTATTTTTGTGTTTACTCCTCTTTGTGCTTCTGAAAGCACCCTCACTTAACAGTCATTAATATAGCTACTGTGCCATTTTAGAGGATTGCACATGGATTTTTCTGAGTTGGGGTTTCCTGGTGGTGACATGGGTCATTTCTCGTCTCAGTGCCATAATTTCCCAGGATGCAGTCGAGGCCCCAAGGTCCATAGCTCTTATGTCAGAGTTCATTTCCTGTTGGAGTGCTCCAGCAGCTCCTGATCCACCATTTTCTAACATTCCTGACAAGAACTGGAGTAATCCGTGTCACTTCCCCATCAGTTATTTGAAATTGTGGGTTGTTTTTTTTTTAGAATCAGCTGAGGGAGTTGCGGGGAATTTCCCACAAATTACCCAAAAATTTCAAACCATGTTGAAGTCAGTTTACAGTGAATAAACGAAGTGTAGTTGAAGTGAAACTATGCTTGAAACAGCAGTGTGAAATCATTCATCTAGTTTAAGATTAACCTGCTGACGTTAACTTTATGAATCATAGAAGCGAGGGAGTGCAGTGGTTTTAAAAGGAAAACTTCTCCTTTCACTTTTGTGAATCATTACAAACCGAAAACTTAACTCGTGCATCTTCTTTGTTGCTTTACTGACTTGCATGGCCGTTGTGATGATAAAGGTAAAGAAAACACGGGTGCAGAATGTAAACATTTTGCTTTTTCGAAGTTGCTGTTTTTGGTTCGAAGGTTATTCGGAGAGAAATATTGCCTCACCAAAGCGCAGCTTACATCCACCAAGGAGAAGACACTGCAGACCTTTGTGGGAAAATGTTGCTGTGAATTGTTGATGGGTTGGTTTCCTGTAGCTTAAATCCATGTAATTTCCCCCCCAAAAAAACCCAAAACATATTTTTGGTGGAAAAGATGAATATAAGACATTGGAATTTGAGTGGGAAAAGGAGAGAATAATGCATGTGTACTGAAAAGAAGACATGCAGCATTTAGATTGGGCTGAATGGCTTAATTGTCGTCATTTGCACAGGTGTATGTGACCTTTCAAATCAAATGCAATTGAAATTCGGCATTTACAAACGATTGCATCCATTAAAGAAAAACACCAGGTATTTAGCTTCTATTTCAAGGGTTTCAGATTTCTAAGATCTTGTGCAACAGTGAAACTGGCTTTTGCATTTGTAGTTTAGTCGGTGTGGATCCTGCATTTCAAGTGTTCAAGCCTAACTGAGTCATTTTCCCTGAATTGGCTAAGCCTTGCCAGAGCCACACACACGACTGTTTTTCCATGCACTGTGTAGACCGCAACTAGTAAAAGGACATTTACATGTGCCCTTAGCAATGAATTAAAGATTAACACTTACTAAATGTTTAAAAAGGCGTTTTAAGAACACTGTTTGTGTGAATGTGTAATTGAATTGAGGTTTCCAATGTAGTGCAGAAATGAAGGATCATATCATAGCATATTAATATCATATTTCAGTATTTGTGAATTTTCTGTGGCTTATAACTCAATTTTACGACGATCCCAACAAAGAGTGAAGTTGCTTCTCAAGCTTATGTGTAGCTACCGTTACTCCTGCACAAAAAACCCAAAACAGTTTATTCATGTTTATTCATGCAGGCTCTTATGCTTTAAGTCCTGCAGCCACACCACGAGCAGTTAATCACTAACGACTCTGAATGACTAATGGCGTGCTCATCCGCCAGCGATTGTGGATTCAGTTCTGTTTCCTCCATAAAACATACCTGTGACACTTTAAGCATTACAAACGCTGATGGGCACTTTTACAGTTACAATTTTCAGCTCACAAATGCTCTATCTATGCAAGTACTTTGTGGGCATGCCAACAGGCATGAAGGTACCCAGAAGGTAACATTAGTGGTATGTTCATGTTGAGACTTTAAGACTACAACAGAATAGAAACAGCATCTGTTACATTACGCAATAGCGTTTTACACCATGTGCTACAGTTTTGTGCACATACCACATGACTCCAAGTAAGACTTTTTTCTTTAGAGCACAATATTTTAATGTTTATTTTTTTAAATTATTATTATTTCACCCGCCATTACGGTCCAGCTCTAACTGCGTAGTTTCAGCATGACTTGAGCTTATATTTCCTTGAATCCATATTCACTGAAGTCACGCCTCATTCCTCATTTGGGTTACAACACTTTTTGTGACAGAAAGAAACGGCGAGCAGTGTAATCCTGATTTACTCAAAGGTGCAGTGTAGCAGTTAATAATTTTAAACAGAGCCAGAAAGGTTTTGGGTCATGTTGAGAAGAAGTTTTGTCACCACAAAAAAACAGTAAAAAAAAATTATTCAAAAAAGTTCCTCGAGCAGCTCTATCACCTGCTCTTTGTGTGTGTGTGAAAATATGCATGTGCTTTAGAGAGACCTAGAGTCACAAAGAAGTGATTTGGAACCTGAAATAACAAGAGAATGATTGTACAAGGAGAAGATCCAAAGTGTATTATATCCATTAGCTTAGGAGTTGACGTAACATGTCAGATTCTTTAATGTTTTGATTGCAGTTCTTGTTTAGGTCCAAGACTAGTTTAACCTGCCCTTAAACAATGATTCGAGGTGTTCCACATGAGCAAGTGTTAGACCTTAAGCAACCCTATTTCAGTAAGAGTCCCATCCACAACTTTTCAGTTTTCGCTTCACAACTCTGTAAATACACCTTCTCTCAGTCTGAGGTCTCCCGGTGTTTGAACATCGTGATTTAGGCTGTAGGAAATTTTGCTACTCTGACTGTTCACATGCAGCTTTTAGACTGCAAAGCTGAGCTTCCATTTAAGGCCTTGCCTTTTCCTCTCTTCCTTTCAGTCGTGCCTTCAGAGGTTATAGTTGACAGGAGACATGGATGGGTGATGTCAGCCCTTTCCTCAGGGAATTCAGGGGTCTTTAGGGGTCCTGTGAGGTTGGGCAGCAGCTCCAGACGGGAAACGGTGATGGTAGAGAGGGGAAGGAACAGCTCCCTTTTGTTTTGTTTTGATCACGTCAGTGCCAAAGAGGGAGACACAGGATGTCTATTGCCAAGAGGAGCATTTGTGCATAGACGTATGCTGGAGCTGTTGGAAATACTTGGCACACTACCAGTTTTCCAGATTTAAGTTTAAATCGCAGTTTTGCTGCCTTTTGCATTCATTTTTTTCAGAATTTCTTTGTTTTTTGCTACAAGGGTGTAAAAGACGTTTGCATGAAAAGCTGGGAAAACTTCAGCTGCAAGAAACACAGAGTTTGCATTCGTTAATGCTGGGTCACTGACTTGTTCAGTAGGTGTATAATATTTAACATCATGTGCTAAACACTTGAGCGGTGGTTGTGAGAGCTCTGCTAGCGTGTGGGGCTCCTGGGTCTCACTGATGATGTACCATTGTAAACAGTTCCCACTGCTTGCACAGCTGGGGCACACTTGACAACCTCTGCAGTGCATGTGAAGTGGGATGGGGAGGAGGCAGTCGGAGAGCGCTAGGTTAGCGCTGGACGGTGAGTGACTGGACTGATACAGCAGCGGAATGCTTCGAGGGCCTTTGGGGCATGATACGAACTGCAAAAAAGGAAAAGTGAGTCCAGGGGAAACAAGAGCATAAAACTGATTATAAATGACAAATCCCCAGCTCTTACAACCAAACAGTGTTACCTGCTCTATCCCGAGGATGGTAAAATGCAATCACAACAGCTCTGAGCCCAATTCAATCTCCTGTATGTATTCTGCGTGCATGTGTTGTGAGTACCATTGTGTTTGTGGCCTCCCCGATTTCAACAGTGACAGGAAATTTTGCCCCTCCTCTTCACTGTCCTCCCTTCATCCTCTACCCTCTGCTCGGTGCCTGGCGCTGATTGGCTGGAGGGAAAGCGAGGGATGAGGTTTTGTCGTCTAATCTGCCAGCAGATCGCCACTGATGGGTCTCTGTAGAATGGCTTTAGTAAATTACTGTTCCAGGGAAGGGCAAATCCCTTCTATCAGATAGCAGCTCTCTCTTCATCTCTCCCTCTATTCCAAGTCCCACACTCTTTCTCTTCAGTACGTCAGTCAGGCTCTGACTTTATCTTTTTATCACCATCTAACTCTCCTGTTCCCTTCACAGTTGTCCACTACTTTGTGTTTTTTCTTCTCTTCTCTTCCCTTCTCCTCTTTTCTTTTCCCTCTCACTTTTCCAAACTTGAACACCTCACGATGCACACCTGTTTGTGCGTCTGCACATTACGCCTGATTTTCTGTGCCGATGGGCCTCACACCTGGAGTGAATTAGATGAGCTGGTGTCAGAAAGAGACGCACTGTGAGTTTTGCTCCGAGGCTACTCATTGACATCGGCACATTACAGTCCCTGTGAACAGTTTCCCCTATTCCCTGGTGTGTTCATGCGTGTTAACAAGATGGGCCAGTTTTGAGAGCAGCCATCTTGCCTCTCAGTGTGTGTGAAATTGCACAAGATAATACAGTACATCCTGAAGAAGGGTGTTTGCGGATTAGAGGGGAACTGTTTTATGCATATGGATTTAGGTTTGCATACCTGTGCCACAAAAGATATCACAGGAATAAAGAAGATTAGGGAGGGAGAAGGATATTGAAAAAAACAAGGGAGTGTTTTTGTCTACCTGTAGCCTGCTGTGTGGGTGCACTCTTGCCTGAGGTGGGGAATGTTGCTTGGCATGAAAAGCTGAGCGAAGCCAAACTCCAAGTGACCTCCTGTGTTTTGTTACAGCTCAGTCTAACTCCTCCTCAGTTGTGTGAAACTGCCAGCATTCTTCTGCTCTGCCGTGACATATGGTAGCCAGGCATGTCTGATGTCACAAAGTACCATAGTTTCTGTGATGATTCTCTGTCTTGACAATTTGCAGGTGGGGTATGGTGAAAGGTGGAGACGCCACACGCGAGCACATTTCAATTTAAAAGGGAGATTTGTAGAAAATGCTGCCGTGGGAGAGATCACTGTTGTTTCTGTTGAATATCTCTGAGCTACTGAAGCCACTTTAGCATTATATGTGCATTATTTGTGTTTTAATACTCACTCAGAGAGTCCTTAAATCACTGTCAAAGACACTGAGAGACACTGTCATAGCATAGAAATGATCCAAAATGCACTGCAGGATAAGCTACATGATCTCAGCTTGCTTTGGGGACCAGGCCTCAGTGTCTCTTAATGCCGGTGGCTGTGACGTCATAAGCGAGGAAGCATAAGTGCAGCTAGAAAGAATAATGGTCTGTGCTGTGGCTAAAAACAAATGGCCATCCTGCTTTCTAATTGTCGCTTGCCAAGAGCTTCTGCCATTGTTTTGTTTACTGTTTATACTTCTTTTTTTCCTCTTATGTCAGACGGAAGGGAAACTGTGTGCTGCAGTGACTCATACCATCTTGGTACAAAGTACTACCTAACCAGCTAGTGCTGGTTTTTAGCCTTACATAATACAATGTTTTGCCATTAGTAGAAATACATTACAAATATTTCTTGAACAGAATGCCATACCTGCACGTTTTAATTTTGGAATGTTTAAAACTCTTTTATGATGAGATGATTTATTTATTTATTTATTTTTTGGCTATACTGTTAGCATGACGTGTTTCACTAAACATGATTCACAATAACCCAACCCACTGTTTTGTAACTGTTTTATGAGTGTTTGCGGTTAAAGTAGAAGTTTTGAATCATACACTGGCTTTGATTATTGGCAAGATAAGCGCTTTACAAGGAACGCCAAAACTCTAATCATCTGAAGGAATTTGTCTTTGGTGTCTTTGTGTTGGGGGTAAACACACATTTCTTGACGTGTGGACATTGCTGTTGCACAAACAATTGTACTCGGTCACCAGTTGAGTCCAAGATAAGGGCAAGAGCACAGTTAACATTGCAGATGCATTATGGCTGCAATAAATAATTCTTATCATTTACTCAATTTTCTCCTGGAACTTCTCCTGACTCGGCCAAAGTTTACATAAATTTGGTGGCAATGATCAAGAAGAAGGCTGCTAAATTCCTAAATGGAAAAACGCAAGACACTAAGTGTTGTTGCAGTATTCCGAAGCTGTCTACAGATTTAACTAATGCATTCAAGTCAATATTACTCTGACTGGAAGGATATAAGAAACAGTAATGATAAAAGTATATGTACAGTACTGGGCAAACGTGTTGAGTTGCCTGTCATATATATATATATATATATATATATATATATATATATATATATATATATATATATATATATATATATTTATTTTTTTTATTTATTTGTATATGTATCATATATTTTTTAAAATATTTTGCTTCCAGGAGCGGTATTGAGCAATAGGTATCCAGGTGTTCAAAATGGAAAACAGGTGCAGAATTATTGAAATAACACACACAAATTCAGAATATAAGGCAAAAAGAGTTTTCACAGTTCAAGGGAGTGTGTAAGTCGATATTTAGTATGATCACATTTATTCTTCAACACAGCCTGAACTTTCTTAGGCAGCTGTCTTGTGATTTCTTTAAGTAGTCTTCAGGAGTATTTCTTCTGTTACATTTTCTTCTGTCCAGGTATGCTTTTACTGCATTGCCAGTGTGTTTGGGAAAATTTCTATGAATCTGGCAAATTAATCTGTTGCCAATTTGATGCTTTCTAGATGGTATTGCATGGTGGATCAAAATCAGAAGTCCAACCTCAAATGATGACAGACCCTCTGCTGTGTTTTACAGACTACCTGTTGTAACTCTTTCCTGAACTTCTCCCTACTTATTGACAATGATCTGAGCCAAAAAATTCCAATTTAAATTCATTAAATTTAAATTCATGTGACAAATAAAGAACCTTGAACCTTGAACCTTGAATTACTCTATAAAACCTGTTGGGACTCATTTTCCTTCCAGTTTTTGTGTAATTTGGCATACTTTAGACTTTTCACCCTGTTTTCTTTTCTGAAGAATGGCTTTTTTGACATCCACACTTCCACTGAAACGATTTCTGATAAGGCTTTGGCAAAACATTCCTCCATTTGGTGAAACAGTTCTCTGAAAATGGTAAGGTACAAAGACTGGACTGAAAATAAGTGAAAAAAACTTTCCAAAAGACCAAAGAACTGTTGTTCAAGGCCATTTTTAAAAATTGCAAGAAGGTCTGATTCCTTGGAAGCAAAATATAAAATAAAATGAGAGGTGGCAGAAGACCTTTGCAGAGCATTGTGTATATTAATGTTAAGCTACACCTGGATTGTTTATGCCCATAGCTTCTAGTCGGTATTGCTGCTTGTGAAAGTGGATAACAGTAACGTTAATTCTTTGACCTTAACACAGAATGTTTGATCCTTCAGTCCAGATTAATTTTGCAAAGTATTTTGAAAGACTCGAAGGGCTCGTCCCGAGGAGATGCAAAGACAGGCTCAGGAAGAAAAAGCTATAGCTAATGAGAGGAGAAGAGCAGTACACCAGGCAATATGCCGCTGCTAGGGAGCAACCAGATTAGATTAACTCCATATTATAAATATGTATGTCCATCTAAATGTTATATTTTCAAATTAGTTAGTTTACAAGTGTGTTGATAAAATGTGTATCATATACATTTTTATGCTTTATGCTTTGACTTTTTTTGTTAATTTAAACTTTTATGCCAGTCAAGAAGCCAGAGTTGAACTACCCACCCTACAGCTCACAGCTGCTACCACAAATAGAATATTATTTTATACAAGGCTGTTGCAGCCAACATATCTATGCTCTCAAAGCAAAAGAGAAGTAATAAGTGTGCGTTTTGTAGGCAATGTTGCTCTTTTTGCCTTACTGCAGTAAGGCAACAAGTCACCTGTAATATTAGGGTGTCGCCTGGACTACACTTGCAGGGTAGTAGTTATGTCTTATTACACCTAATAGTGTGCAGACTGGCTTAATTCTTACTGGAGTACTAACGCAGATTAGAATGACAGGACTCAGGATGACTCCTGTTCGCTGAACCCCACCCTTTTTATCGACTGTCTCTCCCCACAGTCTGAAAGGAAGCATCTGCCTGCCCCTCTGTCTCCCCGCTCCTCACCACACAAGCTCTCTCCCTGTTTCCACAGCCCACACTGCTATCACTGCAGCTGTTAGCTATCCAGCTCACACCGATGTTGGAGCCTCTAATCTCTCTAGCATAAAGGCCATGCAAAGAGAATTTATGTTAGCCTGCCACGAGAATGAAAGGAGAAGCGGAGAATCGTTTGAGCAGGTTGACAGATAAGGCTCTTGTGCTTTCTGTGTGGTGCTTTTTAAGCCATGTTAAGCTGCTTAATTAGACATAATCTACAGACCCCAGACTGAGGCGGAACTAATGAAGTTAAAAGACTCAAATCCCATCCTGCCATCACACTCTCCACTGCTCCACACCATCACCCGTGCTTCTCCGTCTCATCGCTGCGCCGTCCTATCTGCTGCCTACCATCGTCCTTCCTCCTCCTCCTCACAACACACTCTGCTCTCTCTTCCTCCCTACCATCCCACTGTTTCCTTTTAACACTTCAATCCCACCCAAACATTCTGCCTACGGGACAACCTTAAACCTTGAACACAAATAACTTGCCCATCATCAGCATAGTTTCTTTGGAGCACCGAATTGTTCCCATCTAGCATCAGCAGGATATGCTCAGAAGAAATAAAAAGGTCACACGGTGAACCTCAGAAAGAAATATTATAAATGGATATTAACCCCCCATAAATTCATTTATATACTTATATTTCAATATCACAAACCATCTTTCTTAAATAGATAACTATCATATCTGATATCATATCTCACAGTACAATAATATTGAATGGGTGCATTGTTGTATTTTGTCATGTTTCTCAGGTCTTTGTCTGAATTTCTACGAACATTATTGCTAAGGATTGTCTTATTGCATTGGAGTCACACTGGGTTAAATATGTACACTTGGGTTTTAAGGGGTATTTATTATTTTCTTCTTTTTTTTGGGTTGTATGGAAGCCCCAAACGCAATTTCATTGTTCTTGACAATGACAATAAATAAATAAATACTAAATACTAAATACATTGGAGTTGTTTGAGCGGATACTTTTTCTATACATCCAATTGGCAAATCTCATGTACGGCACACTGTTTAAGCTGCTTTAGCCGCTTTAGCAGCTTTACCCTGTCATGTGTTTTCACTGATGCCTGCTCTTTTTTTGAGCTCGGTCTTGTGGCTCTTCTTTCCATCTACACCTAGACTACTGTTAGGATAGATAATCACAAAAATTTCCAACTAATTTGTTGACTCCAGCTGTGACTTCAAAACGCATCAAAGGTACGTTCCTGTTCCTGGCACTTTAAAAAGCCTATACACCAAAGCATTGTTTTTTCTTTTTAAGGCCGCCATCCTGCATTTTTACAAGATGCTAAAACATCAGAAGTGTGACGAAGCACTGAGTGTCTTTTCCGTGGTGAGCACTGCATGTCTTTCCTATCCAAATGGATGGCTGAACATTTACAGGTCAACATCTCCACGGGCCTAAAAGAAAGTTAAACTCTGGGTAGAACGCACAACTTGTTACAATCACTTTTTACCTGGCCTCACAGTAAAGGACGGGTGGGACAAAGTGTACACAACCAACTATTAGGCCCTACTTCTAAGCACTTAACAGCATTCGAGGAGAAGTTACTGCTGCTGGTCTGTCTGTACCAAATGACATCCCCAAACTGCCGCAATTGTGTTATGAAAAATAATGCTTGGAGGAACACGTTGTTCATTTTGTTCCGTTGGTCTACCAGTTAAGCAGCATTCAGGTAGAAACGGGTACTTGCAACATATTTCTTCTTTAGACATTTTTGTATCGTAGCAATTAAGGCATCACAGCTTCCAGAGTGCTCTCAAACGCTCCCAGCAGGGTGTTTTTAGAAGAGTGTCAGGCGTTTTCATCTGGCTTATTTGTGGTTTATCAAGCTTGTGCTAGTCCTGTCTAGATCTTGGAAGGGAAGTTTTGCAAATGCATACATGTGTTTTTGACATGTGCTACATACTCTATAGTATTTGTTGATTTCTCTCCATGTAGCAGCTATCAGCTGTGTAGTAGCCTTTGGGTGTACTTTTGCAGGATAGGTTTCCTAGTAGCAGTAAGTCAAGATGAGAGAGGGATAATGTGACAGTTTACAGCAGCTACAAGGCTGGTGAGATTCTACTGTGAATGGTAATAAAACACAAATGGTGAATATAGTATCCTCTGCGTTGAGAAATACTGAATATTAAAGACAGTTCAGGGCCTAAGAACTCTATATTCCTATCCATGCAAACGAGCTTCTTATCTAAATTGACAGATGTGTGATAAAGTACATAAAGGACAAGGTGCATAAACCAGAAAATGTAATGAGGCAGTAATTGTTGCTTTGTCTAAAAATAGAAAAGTGAGCGAGCTTGGCAGGTGTGGCTTCTTTTAATTTTCGACCCGTGCAGCATTTTCAAACAGCCTGCCCTTGTTTTTCTGTCCCCCTCCAGTAAAAAGAGGATGTTTTCATGTTAATGACAACACTTCTCTTCCGTAATCCCACCATGGCAAAAGAGTCTGCTCTTCAATAAATGTGAACATTTATCTGTAGCTATGTGAGTGATCCCTCATCCACCCATCCACATAGCTTTAAATAGGCTTCGTTAATACATCAGCTTTTGATGCAGCCTCTAGTCGCTGCTTTGGCAAGTTTACATATTTCTCCTATCTTCATATCTTGCAATACCAGCTTCTTTATTTTTACTGAAGCTGAACAGCAGTTGTTCCCTCCACCACCACACACCCTCCCACAGAGGAGTGGCTGCCGTACTAGCTTGCAAACGCTCATCCTCTGTCCAGGAGGAGATTGCAGCTGACCATTGTTGGGTTTCATCATCGTCATGAATGCTCTGCTTCACTGTCGATGACCTGTCAGAGAATTTTCTTCACCCCATTATCTTTCTGCCTCTCCTCCATATCCTCCTTTAGCCCTCCTTCCCACCTCATCTTACCTCATCTTAACCTATAATGCTCATGGTCATTTGCACTGTCAAACTCATTCTCTTCACTCTCTCTTACGGGTGCTGGAGTATATTTGCATTCATTTAGATGAAGCAAAGGCAAACACTGCCAAATCCTCTAGGATGGAATTTACTTTCAGCTCTTATAAGCTGTAAAAATGTAACAGACGACATTAACGTTATTGTCCCTGTGCATCCTCCTTCAGGTTTACCTCATCTTCTACCTCCCCCTGAATTGGTCTCTTTGCCGGCCGGTATCATGGTACTGTTGAGTGGATCTCAGGGCCGCTGCATTCTGTTTTGCTTGATTAGCCTGTGTGTGATGCTGTAGGCAGCTTTGTTTTGTTGCTGAATGGACTGCTCCACTGAGAGCGCAGCAGACGACAAGGAGCAGAGGAAGGAGGGGATGGAGAGGAGAAGGGTGGAGTGGAAAAGGAAAAGCAGGAAAATGCTGAAAAAAGATAAAGGCTATGAGGGAAGGATGTAAAAAGAGAGGTGGGGGAGTAGATAAATGAGTCAGGAGAGAAGGCTGGAGCAAAGGGGAAAAGCAGAAATGAGGAAAGGATTGTGATGCAGAGGAGAAAAGAATAAAGAAATGACCACTTCTCCTGTGAGAGGGAAGATAACTGAGTGTTTAGAAATGCTGAGGTGGACAGAAGCCATATCTTCCACCAACACAGCACCTGCTAGTCTGCCTGCCTCCTCCCATTCACTGACCGACTTTCTATTGTGGGTATTTGTGCGCTTATGAGTGTCTTTCTGCCCGTGGAAGTGTGTGTATCTTTGAATACACGTTATTATTCATACAGTTGCCGTGCCATTTTTGTTTCCACCCATAAGCAGACTGAGATTTTGTGCTCAAATATGACAAATCCCCGAATCCCTGCACTGCACCACTTTAATACATGCGTCCCTTTAATAGCTTTTCATGTAAAATATGGAAAGGGGTCTCTTTCCATAGGTTTCACCTTTAATGACTGCACAAATTCAAAATCTGTATAAACCCGTGGGACCTGCAGCTGTGCATCCTTTATAAGTTGGGGTTGAACGCTCTGATCGTTGCACTGGTCATAGGCGTGGTCTGTGAAATGGCACCACAACAGAGGAGCGACCAGGCTGTATCAGCTGAATGATTTAAATCATTTTTAAAAATGAAAAATATAAGATCCAGATTCCCCAGCGAATAATGTGGTTGCAGTACTTGTACAAAATAGCGCTGCGCTTCTGCAGCGTGCTTACCGTGATAAAGTTTAGAAAGAGATATCTATTTGAAAGTTTAACAAAGACATTCTGTTTGGCAGCCGGCTATAATTTGCCCAGAAATGTAATAAATTGTATGAAATGACTTCCTATTGCAGGTGAATTTTTAACATTAAGTAGTACCTACAATTGCCAATAGTTGTTTTTGTAACCGCTTGAATGAATAGTTGGGGGCGGGGTTAAACGCTTAATTATCCAAGGTTCACAATTTTAGTCCCACCATATTTTCCTTAGTGATCCTTGCTCATTCCTACCAGCTATTTTACAGATACAAATACACCTGTGAATATGGAGGTGGAGCAGCTTCAGCAGTGCTTTCAAATCCACACCTGTTCCCTTACCGCACCTCATCCCACTTCTCCACCTGCCGCCCGTTTGACGACAACACTGTTCATCCTGGTGCAGACAGATGGTGGATGATAAGAGAGCCCAGAAATTTTGTGTTATTTTTTTCATTTCAGTATGAAAAAGGATGATTTTTTTGCTTTCATGTCTTTCTTCCTGTTTTTGTTTTTTGTATGGGTATAATTCATTGTGCCTGTGCCAGCATGCATGTTTGGTTTTGTGGAAGCTGACTGCGCTGTAGATGAAATAAAGCTCACTGTGAGTGCCGACAGGATTGGCTTGTTAGCGCTGATGGGGTGGATGAATACTTAGTAGCGTAGGCTAGGATAGGATGGCAAAATATACTGTGTTTTCTTCGGCTGTACTTGACTGATTCCTGCAAATCTCTGCAAAAATTCAAGGATGCATACGGTAAAATGATAAAAATCCCTCTTTGCCATCTCCAAGCCTCGCTTTCTCTTTCATTTCCTTCCTGTTCCTATATTCTCTTATTCCTCTGTCTATTAAGTGATTTTTCTATTATTGCCTCATCTTGTTGTTCCTTGTCCCAGAACCCATTTTGCTCCCCTTTCTTGTTATCTCTATATGTTTCCACTTCTCCCTTTTGTAAATGGTCTGTTTAATAGACAATTGGAAGAACATGCATGCATTCACACACAGGCGAAAGGCTGAAATAAAGAAGCCCCTTATCTTTGCTAGCAGAGACACTTTCATGTGCTCGCATGCAGATGAATAATATATGTGGATACACACACACACACACACACACACACACACACACACACACACACACACACACGTAACCCTATTCGATTGGGTGTGATGCTGACATGGGCCGTTGTACGCTGTGCCTGTGTGTGTACTTGGATGACTGCTGGCACTGTGAAGGGATGTGGAGTCTCTAGGGGCCTGGTGATGAATGGGAGTGTTGTCACTAGTCAGGTCCAGCTGCCTTTGTGCTGTCTTTATGCTGCGTGTTCTCCTATTATACCGCAAGCGCTGCATGTTTGGTGCACAGAGAGACAGTGTGGGCGAGCGTTGTTGTTAATGTGGATTGAATGAAACAATCCGAGACGGGCGTTAAGATGTTTACGTGCTGTATGTGTGAGAATATGCGTTAACACTTTCGATTAATGTCTTAAAGCTGTGCGTAGAACATCTAGACATTCACCCATGTGTACATCTGACTACACACACACCAGAAAAAACGGCTTCTCTCTCTTCATTTGCCTGGATAATTACGTGAGCGTCTGTGTAGTTGGTTTGGAATCAATATGAAAGGGTGTCTCCTCTGCCGGCATGTAGATTTTCGTTTTTTGTCCTCAGTGTGTGAGAAGTGAGCTCTGCGAAAATGCTGTCAAAGCAGAAGCTGAATAATTTGCCTACAGACACATTCATGATACAGTGACGTGTGTGTCCATAAATTTGCCTTCCAGAAGACTAGCTGTATGGTTCACATGGTTTGTGTGTATAAAGACAACTCATATCTCAGTGCAGTGGCCAGAGTATGATCATTGTGCGCACTTACGTGGAGGGTTATAGATAATAAACCCCAGCTTCTCTGCTGCGTATAGATGAATCAAGTTGTGGTTTGTGTTCAGTGGGTGGCACACAGGTTGTTGTGGGATGCAAAAAAAAAAAAAAAAGTTTACATGCTTTATGATAAGGCAGTCAGAGCTGTTATACTGATAAACCTCACCAATAATTTCCATGGATGCTGATTCATGTGCAGACAGTCAATGTAGGAACCTGTGCTCCGGTTGTGTGGTCTGATTTCTGGGTGAGTCAACGAATCTAGCATGACTGTTCATAAATTGCTGCGTTCCCCATCTGGCAGGCATCGCTCTGGGTGCAGTGGTGGTATGTTGTTTCACTGTAGACTGGCTGTTCATGAGGTTCAGCACGATTATTTATCACTGGAGATTCATGCCCTATCAAGGTTGGCTTACAGCATTTTCCAGTTATTATTTGTTCTGCTTTCCATCCTGCTGTGATGGAAATGTTACTAGTGTAATCTTGGAAAGTGTGGATGTTTGCAAATGAGGACGCAGAGCTTCTGAGCTCTGATAAAGAGTCACACCTTCCTCCTTGTGATGCAGATCTTTCTGCTTGGGTAAAATCACATTTAATATTTTTGCGGGTCTAAAACTAGCTTTGATACATGTGTAGTGGGATAATCTGACACCTATATGTATGCGTCAGCCCTACTATATTAGAGTACAGGATACTTGTCATATTATTCCATTAAACAGCTACTGTTTTTATCATCCAGACAATTTTGTTCATTATATTTCAAGTGATAATACTCTAAAAAAACAGGCGTCAGGCTAAACTAACTCACCTTGCTGTTTATTATGAAAAGCATTTAGTGGTACAGGTGATAATGACAAAATTACAACAAGCCTCTCTGTTATTGTTAGATGCGCACACACACACTCTCTCTCACCTCCCTGTGCTTCTTCAGGGATCTAAATGGGAATCTGACTGGAGGTAAACATGTCATTGTGTAGAACAGCCAACAAACAGACAGACAGACAGACCAGTTAATGGGGAGATGAAGGGATAGGGTTTAATAAGCAGTGTGGTGGATTTATTTAAAAGGGGCAATATTTACCAGTCTGGACAATGTCTGATTGACTTTAAATGGACCTCGCGGTATCTCACCACATCGCTTGTGTTTTAAATTCTACTTATTTAGTTCTTTTCATTCATTATCATTTTCCCCTGATTGTGTCAAGTCCTTGATTTAGCTCCCATTGTAGGTTGTTTCTACTGAGGGAAGAGCCACACTTGGAAAAACTAAACATCGAAGTGGACTGTGGGACTGGGGCCAGGAGCAGTTTGTGGCCATTGGCGTGCGACAAGGATTTTAAAGATTATTGTACAATAGGAGCTTATAATAGTAATGTAGTCTATAAATTGAAGGAGGAAGATTCTGGCTGTAAAACGGTTCAGGTTGTGGCTCAGCTCTTCATTTTCGCATTCTTTCACTTTCACTGACTTGCTTATGCCTAAATTATGCTTCAGCGGGAAATCTACGTCATAACTTAACCGGAAACTCCCCGTAACCCTGTGCTGCAACCTGACGTCAGGTCAACAAAACCCACAACAACTGAACGGCAGGGAAGGTTACAGCGTAGGGGTAAGCGTGGTTTCTAGTTACGGTGTAAATTTCCCATAGAAGTCTAAATCGGGCTTTCTCTCCCTTTGTACCTTTTCTTCTACCATGGCAGCAACTCTCTAGAGTGCAATAGAAACAAGTCTTTAGCGGGCTTAATTCGTTTATTCCTTTCTTTCCGGCCTTTTTTCACCCTCCTTCACACTAGATTTTATCACTATTAGATGTTTAGCCATACTCCACTGCTATTGTAGCTTGAGTTTATGAATGAGCTCACTGAAGGTCATTTGATCACTTTGTGTGACGAAGCTCTGCACACGCAGCTCACACATATTTCTCTTATCTCTCGGTATGAAGGGGGGGGGGAAAGAAAAAGTTGTTGAGTGGCTCACGCCTTCTCACCTACTTCCTCCCTCCCCTCCCCGGCTCTCTTTGTGCAAATCCCCATGGAGACAAGAAGGGAAGGAATAAAGAAAGTACGCTGGAGAGATTGCTAGAGAAACAGAGAGATAAAGAGGAAGAAAAAAGAGAACTTTAAGTCCCCTGATGTGTGTTGAGTGGCCGGTGGCAAAATAATCCCTCCTTACCTTCACACAACAGTCACACTAATGACCTTGCCTGCGCTCATCAGTAGACAGACCAGCATCTTCAGGGAGAGACAGATGGAGTGTGTGAGACGGTGAGTGTGTGTAAGTGGCCCCCTTCTTTGTTTGAGAGGGGGGGGGAGTACTCGCACATCAAGGATTAGAAAGGCTTAAAGATGTTACGCCTTGGCGGATGTGCGCATTTGTGCATCTTTTGTGAGGTGAGCGTTATCTCAAATGACGTCAGCACTAATAGAGAGTGGTGTTGCATTTGAAACACAGTCAGGTACAGAGGCTGCAGGAATACTGGCCCGCTGCTGTTATGAATGGACAATTTTAAGAGACGGGAGCATGTTCCTTTGGTTCATTTCTGTGTGTCATAATGGTCTTGTGTCGGGCCAGTGCGACCTTCTGTAAACAATAGCAACTCATTACGATAACCATCTTAAAGTTCTCTGCATTTCTTCCGGGCTGTCTGCAACCTCCTGTGGCTTTCGTCGGTGTATGGAGTATGCTCATTTTTACATGTAACCAATGTGATCTATACAATCTGTTTGTATAGTTGTTCTTGTAATCCTAAAAAAACATACGAAGATTAATCATCTGTGGTTCTTTTGACTTTGACTGCCAACTGGACAAAACTAAACATCTGGTGACATCATTCCATGCTTTAAGAACATTGTTAAAAGATATTTTTTTACCGCTATTTCCAGACATAAGTTCCCTCATAGCAAGCAATTCAATTCAGACAATAATAATATTCAGGTGATCCCTTTTCATAACTTCTACTGCATCATAGCTTGCTGTGGTGAGTCACAAACCATATGAGTTTTTCTTTTTTTTTTGTAATTATTTTGTTAAAGTGTTACCAGAATGTTCAAGTTTAACCTGTATGTTTTTAATAAGAGAAGTGATGTGAAGAAAACACAGCTTGAAGAACTGCATTTTTCTTCCTTCTTTTTTTTCTTTTTTCTTTTTACCCTATGGCAGGAATCCAGAGAGAATTTGGACCCTTATCAGCCACTGTGATTGGCCAGTGGGTTCATATGAGAACCCTGGGACATGAGGTAGTGTGAAGCAACAGTGCCAATCAGAGGGAAGAGATGGAATGGGTGGAGAGAGGAGGGGAAAAGTGAAAAGGGAGTCTTGGCATCATTGCTTAGAACGGGAATTTAATGGTGTGTGTGTGTGTGTGCCTGTGTGTAGGTGTGTGTTAGTTTTCATAAGAATGGAAGAGATGGGAGGGGTGAACACTTGGATTGGGTCCAGGAGAACTGTTGTAAAATCCAACCTGGTTCTTTTCCTGTTTCGCCAGAGAGGATGGTCTAATTCTCACCGCTGCCTTTTCCTGACTTTTTTTCTTCCTCCAGGCCTGGAGAGAGAACAGCAGACAATGCACAGAAACTAGTTTGAAGAAGATTGAATTCTGTAGTAGAAGTGTAACTTCTACAAATGAAGAGGAGGATGAGGTCAACAAGGGTCACGATTGATTATTTCTGGCTGCAGCCGTGTTTATGGACTGCCATTGTGTTTGGCGAGCTTTAACAATTGTGCAGCATCGCAGAGTTAAACTTCACCCTTTACTCCTGGTCTCACAGCCTTGAGGCCTCCAAGGTTGTTTTAAAAGATCCAGACTTTGACCTCTAGGTTTGCTGTAAACACGGGGAAGTAAACCTAGAACCAATCAGATCATCTCTTGCCAAGGAAGTAACAAATATTGACTTAGATGACCACAAAATATGCTCATGTGACTTTTAGCTATTTTTATCTTGGTCCTATAAAACTGTGTATGGTGCAGTTTTACTGTTTAAAATCAATCTGTCTATAGTATATGTGATTTTTGCACCCCACTAACCACTTAACAAATGCTGTGCATAGGTGAGACTTGCTGGAGTGCTACACTAGTTTGTCTTGTGCATCCTTCTCATTCAAAACTGATATTATTATTATTAAGTTTAACAAAAAAAGGAACAAGCTAACATGTAGGCGAAGTAGATGCGCAGTGAAAGGAAATATTAATTGTGCGCTCAAGGACATTCCCTATTACAGCATCACCACCTATTGCATACATCCATTGGCAGTGTGATTACTGTTGCTTTTTATTTTATACTCACACTATTCCACTTTCAATAGAATTGCCATAGACCTGTTGAGAATATCAGAAAGGAAGGCAGTGAATTAATCACAATTTTCTTTTTGTGGTTGCATGTGTAAAATACTAAATGATCCTACTCCTACAAAAATGTTAAACTGTAATTTTTAAAACGTTGACTCTTAGCCTGACTGTAATGTAGACACAACCAATTAGTTAGTGGAGGCTTCTTAGCGAGCCTCGTCAGGCAAAGCTTGGCCTTGGGCCTTAATACTGCTGCAGCTGCAGACAGCTCAGTGCAGAGTAGCAAAGTCTTGAGCTGTAATGGCGCACCAGTGTCTGTCTGTAGACTGCTTTAAAATGGATGACCAAGCACAACCCCCGTAACCTCTGGACTTGCTGCCCCAGAGCCTGCCAGCTTCCTCCATTCAGACTAGGGAAGGAACTCAGGGGTGGTACTCCCACATACGGGCACATAAGCACAGCTAGAAGAGTTCCAAAAGGTGATAGATTAACATATTCATGTGCTCCTTACAGGCTACATATGGCTAAACACTGTGTTCTATATATTGTAGTTTGTTGTATTCACTGCTTTTATATTATACTCAACAACTTCTAGTTCTTGCCATAAAGGAGAAAAAGCACAGATAAAGTTTAATTTGACAGAATTACAGTGAACCAGTGTTATCAGATGATATTGGTCTATTGGTGCGATATGCGCTGAACACATTCCACAACAGAGTGCAGAAGGAGGGTGTTTTCAATATTGGTGTGCTCACCTAGTTTGTCCATTATAGCAGCTCAAGGTCACTTTTATGTACAGCGTTGCCTGAAGTTTGTGTAACAGTCAAGCTGTTTGTGAGATGCACTGTTGCAAAGTTAATAAACAAGAACCATGACATTTCCCTTTTTTGATATAACATGTTATATATACTGTTTATATAATAGCAAACCTGCATTAGTGTCAACCCCCAAAATCAGTATGAGCCGGGCCCCGATCTCTTTGACTTTCTATTATCCGTGCATGATTTGCACTTTGGTGAGCCAGGCAGGAGGGCAGAAAAAGAGAGTGAATCTGGTGGAAAAAATGAAAGTGATAAAGACAGAGAGGGAGTGAAAGAACACTGAAAAGAGGGGGAAAAACCTCTGTAACCATCTGCCTTTGTGCCAACAGTTGGTTACTGTAGCAACCAGTAAAAAGTCATTATCTTTAATTGACATGGAGGCATGTTCAGGTGTTTTCAATTGTATCTTTTTTTTTTCTTTCTGCAGTGACCCCACCTATCCCCTAGTTTTTCTGTGTGTGTGTGTGTGTGTGTGTGTGTGTGTGTGTGTGTGTGTGTGTGTGTGTGTGTGTGCGCGTTTTATAGAGAGACCATCAAGCCGTTTTCTTCTGTTCCTCAGGCTTGATGCTTCTGGGTGTTTAGGCGGTTTAAAGCTGCATACACACTGGAAGCGATTCACTCCTCGCACATCGCTTTGAAGCTGAACAACATTCCAGGCTCTGGTTGCCTAGGTGACCCACTAATGTATATATTACTAGCTCATATGCCAATCATCGGTATTCTTCCCTCTCATTGGTCATTGCTTCAGTTGCTTGCCTGGAAATTTAGAAAAGTTTATCTTTTGCCTACTTCCTGTCACCAGCAGTTATTTCTCCTGTAGTTGCTTGAAGTCGTGGAAAGTCTCTGAGTTGATTATTGAGCAGATGTCAAAAGTGACCAGAGAGCAATTTAAAGATAAAAAATGTCATGAAGATTAAAAGTGAATGGCAGTAGAGACAGGAGACGGTGGTTGGTAAGGCTGAGGACACAAGAGCATTGAAGGTGGTTGTCTGTGATTTTTATGTTGAGGCTTGTTAGGGCAGATGAGCGATGAAGTCGTCCTGTCTGTAGACCATTAGCCAACCGCAAGTTCTAAGCACTTACCAGAAGCTCCTTGTGTTAACTCCCTGCCGCAGCACAAAGTCCCTCTTTCTCTTCTGTTTGTTTAGTTGGAAACTCTTCTTGTTCCTCCCTAATATTTCTTAATACTTCATTTGTGATTTTGCGCACACCTACGCCTCACAATACATTCACTTCGAAAAAACTTTGATTCTTTTCTTTGGCTCATTTCTTTTTCTTTTATAATGTGGTACACCCAAGTTCTTGGAAGGTTGTATTTACCAATGGAAAATAATTTATCTTTTTCTTTGAAACACTCGAAATGAAAAACACAATTTAACTCTGGCGTCAATATAAGCTTTCACAAACCATTTGTACTTTTCAAATCAATTTTTCCATTTTGTACAATGAGCCGTTTCTCACCATCCCTAGCTCAGCCGATCAGTATAAGAGTACAAAAAAAAGCATCCAATTCAACAAAAAAATAATTACACAAACAAAGCCTGCGTTGGGGTGTTCTGTCTCCAACTATTGTTTGAATCTGGGTTGTGCCTTTAATTCTAGGGAGCCTGTCAAAAGCAGTTGGCGGTGCTTTGTCCAGGCTTACCTTTTTATTACTACTGTCTGCTTTATTAGCCTTCCACAGAGCAGGAGAGGACAGAAAGAATTGACTGGAGATGCGAATGAAGGTGGCAACTATTGACTAGTTTGTCTTCTCTTGCTTCTGGCAGGGTGCAATGATGCTACAAGGATGCCGCTGTCCAGGCTAGCCCATTAGCACCTAGACTCCACACATGACAACATGACAAGAACAGACCACCACATGCAATGTGGCATTCGCAGGCTTGCTGCGCCGCTTTCACAGTCACCACTTTGCTTCAGCAGCCTTCTGTAGAAATAGCTTTAAATCATCTTCCACTTCCCCCTCAGTCCCCCTTTTTTTTCGTTTCTGTCATTTTCCTTTTTAATTGGTCTCAAGATTCAGCAGTGCATGAACACTTCTGTGGCAAAGAGGAGTGTGGGGGGGGGGGAAAGTTTATTTAAACGTTCAGTGTGTAAGCAGAGAGTTGTGAGCATGTGAGTTAGAGGGCTTGTGTATATTGTTAGATGTGAACGTGCCGTATCTATGTTGGAGCATATGTTGTAGGTGTAAGTGGCTTTTTTTGTGTGCGTGAAGACCATCTGTCACCTAGTAACGGTTTGGGTGATCTCTGGCTGATGTAAGAGCTCCCTGTAGGGATCATAGAGCATAATTATATACAAAGCCTGCAGGTCACAAGTACAGATGGAAAGAGTTTAGCAGCATTGCGCTTATACTCTCTGTGATTTGAAGAGAAATTATTGTATTTCTTTAATGTCAAAGTGAAAAATGATCACATGTAAAAGCCTTGGCAGCTGCAATTTTCTGAATGGCGTGTCTTTAATGTATCAGCAGGTTATTAACGTCTCTCTCTTTGATGATATCCTGCATAGAGGCTGACTGTAAAATGTATATACTGTTTTCTTTTCAGGGTTGTGTTTAGAAAGTCAATTAAAGAACCTTTCAAGCTCCTATCACATCTCAAGGAAATCTAAATGAAAGATAGATATACTTTGTATAATTTGGCTTTAGGTTTCTGACGTCAAATCAGCCACCAGACTTGTTTGGTCTCCTCTCGCTTTCCTTTAACAGTCCAAAGCAGGAAGCAGGGAATGCAGAGGATGCACACATGTGCACTGCTTATATGCTGCACAATTGAAACTTTCCTTCGTATTAGGACAAAACAATGGAAGCTGTACCAGTAACGTCAAAAAAACAAAAAAATGTTGCAATCAAGCCTTTGCCCCTGAGTTTATTCTGGCTGTCAAAATCTTTGCAGCGGCTGATAAAGTAATAAAAATTAAGCTCTGGTGGCAGCGGCATCGCTCCGTGAGTGCACACAGCTTTCCTGTCTTGTGCACCATCTGGAAAACACACCCAGCACATCTATTAAGCACTTACTCCAGCTAAGGACGAGCGCTCCGCTGAAAATGGGTTAATAATGACAATTAAATTGAAGGTAATGTCAGCAGTTGATCTGCCACTCACAAATCATATTATTTTATGTGAATAGCTTTCTGTGCCTAGGAGTGGAATTGCAGTTTTGAATAAGTGTGAGTCACTGAGCCGAGCTATTGAAAATCTACAAAATTGCATTATTTTGTTTTATCAAGACATTCTCTTACTACATGAAGACTTTCCACCCAGAGGCCAGAGCGCAGAGTCGGCTATGTTCTAATATTTAGGATGTAAAGGATAGAAAGTTCTGCTTGGCTCTGCCGTTCTTTCAGACGTATCAGATGCATATGACTTCTTTCCTAGTTTATGCACTTTTTTTTTTTTAAATTGAGGAACTCTATTTGGTGTGGTGTTATTTTATCACATTCATAGTTTATCATAATGCAGTGGCACATGGACGTGTTTATTAGCAAAGACAAATGCAGGCACATGATATCCACCTGTCAGTGCTGCGAGATGGAGGTCATCCCTAGTGCTAAAATGAGGCGTACACACACACACCATCAAACCAATTACACTAGTAATTAGAACTGGAAGCTCATTCAGGTGGAAGATTGCCAGCTGAGTTTAAAAACCCACCTGCTAACCGCTCTCTGCAAAATGTTGTCAGATTTAGGCATAAAACCGCCACGTACGTCCATGTTTTTGTTTACTTTCTGAAAGCCTGCCCCCGTGTCTGCGTTTAATGCTCTCCGTCCTGCCTTGTGCATTGGATATATTTGCGTATGTTCTATATTCGTGTTTGTCGGTTTTTGTTTGTGCTGTTGCATCACATTTGGCTAGGAGGACAGGGTGGCTGTATTGGATGTCTGAATGTGTGTATACAGTTGTGCTGATGCTGACAAGCCTTCTAGCAGGGGAGCAGGGATCAGATGTATGCTAATATCACCAGCAGACAGTCTGCTAGTCTGACAGAGGCCCGGCTGCAAGGTTAGGCACTGCTGCAGGAGAAAGAAAACTGAGAGACAGAGAGGGAGACATGATAAGAAATGAAGAGAGGGGGATAGAAAGAAAAGGACGAAGGTAAAATTACATAAGGGTCAAGGGCATTAAAAGAAATAAGTACGCCAGTTCATGTCAGGCTGAGGGAATTAAGAAGCAGGGAGAGCGAAGGTCCACAGATAAACTTTTGTGCCAAAGGAAAACACAGGCCATCTGTCCTTCTGACCTTGCATGCAAAGCACCAGTTGTTGCTGTTGTTGTTTTTGTTGTTGTTGTACAGCCTGTTAAACAGGGAATTTCTCGGGCAAATGTAAAAGAGCGTGTCTTAAAAAGGCAGTGCTTTCAGTTGGCTCCATCGCACATCTGGACTGAAGCCAATCGATCATTTTAATTTCATATTTTCATTTATCCTGTAGATTAATCTGTTAATCAGGCAAATAGTCTCGCTGTTAACCCTGAAGTGAGCGTTACTTTTTTCCTGCTTCAATAACAGTCCGATACACAAAGATATTTTAAGTGCAATGATTTGTCCATAAACTCTTCCTTTTGTCATGCCACTTGAACCTTGCTCTTTCCTAGTTTTTAGCTCCTCCAAATCTTTAGACATAGTCTTGAAATTCAGATTGGACTGTGAATGCAGTCTTTGCTTTGGCTATTTTATTCTCAGTAGTTTTTGTTTATTGCCTCCTCCTGTTTGTCCAGGAGCATTGTCTCCTCGGGGGTCCGTCAGAGGGAATAGCTGCATTGGAGTGACTTACTAATAATGCTCAGGAGCCTTCTGAAAATATAGCTGCAATTAATGTTAAGGTGTATTGTAATTAAAATGATGGTGTTTTACAATGTATGGAGGTATTAATCATTTTTAAAGGTATTATACTCCCATTAGTGTTTCAATGCACATGTTGTGGAATGCAAATATGTACTGAGGCAGAGAGGCTGTGGGGGGTATGATATTTGCCTTTTTTTTTGTTGTTGTTTTTTGTTTATGCTGTTATATCAATGTTCCATCAGATCATGCTAATGCACAAAGTGTACCACATGTGATCCTGCAAATGGAAAGATGTGACTAGCTGAAGCTATTCCATAGAGTGACCGTAATCCGAGTCAGCGCTAACCAGCGCTTCTGAATCGGGACCTGGCTATGTGATGGTTTGGTTGCTGCGTTAATATTTCTGTTTGTCATATCAAAATATGTTTTTAACGAGTTTATAGGAATTACTTTTTTTAACTTACTATGAAATATGAGAGCTATAGGTCGATTGATTCAGCCTGTGCAAAAGTATTTTTGTAGGAATCATTTATTGCAGTTGGGTGTGCTTGTGCGGTTTGTTTGCCTGGCCACATGTGAAATATGTTAGCAGTGGTATGATTGCAGTGTTTGTCTTCTGTTGATGCATGCACACAATGGATGGAAAGAGTGAGGGTATTTGTATTTCCTGTTTGGTGTGTGATTGATGGATGTGCTGCATATGTGGAAAAGGCAAATGCCTTCTGTTTAAGTGGTTACGCTGAATGCACTGCGCCACAGAGCACTTCGTGTAAAGGGCAGTGAATGTGAAGTGCGGAGGCATTTACATATAGATGTATATACATTATTTGAGTCACTGTAAGACCCACGTCTGTGCGCTTCGCTGGTTAAGTGATGTTTAAAATGAGTTGTTTCTAACTCAGCATTCATATCAATTAATTCCTTTCCACTGCGAGCCGACCCACCCTGAACAGGAAGCAGCATCAGTGGAAGGACTGTCGACACCCACACACAGCCCCAATGCGTTGGCCACAACCCTAGTATCTTACTAATGGACAGCAAGTCTCCAGAGGAGGGGCAAAATGGGAGCAGGCGATGGAGAAGGGATTCTTGACAGATGGGAATCGGAAATCTATATGATGATGGTAATGTTCTGGGTGAGACTAGAGAAGTACAACTAGCTGCAGACCTAATTCATCCAAGGGGGGGTAAGGGGGGGGGGGGGGGCACGCTGTGGACGAAGACAAAGGAAGGGTCATTCACTCTTGAATCTTCGAGAATACAGGAGAGAGATTTTTTTTTTTCCCCCCTGCTGCCTCTCTGTCATCATCATAATCCTCATCACCACACTGCACACTTCATGACTATTTCATGACCTTTGTTTCTGTCAACTCCCAGCCTTTCCTGAGTGTGTATTACTCTACAACCAGAAGGTTTTCTGGGAAACTCGGCTTCCTAGTTTGTCCTTGCTTAGCACTGTTCACACTGTACTGTGTGAGATTCTCTGAGGCATATCTGATGCTTTTGGCAGCAACTTAAGAAAAGTGATAAAGTACTCCTTCTTTTATCAGAAATATTATTTCTACTATACTTTTCTTTGACTCTATAATCTATAAAATACTTGACCTTTACTAACAGTGTTGCACTTCAACTCAACATTTATTTCTATCACAACTATTTTTCTGACTCTGACTTTAAAATTCTTTCTCCGTAGATATAGCTTTCAGTCATGGTCATCCCATTCAATCCATATGGACTCTCTCTTGTCCAACATTTCCAGTCTGTAAGGATTTCTGTGTGTATCAAAACAGGCCTGGCTGTCATCCTCCCTTGCTAACTGTTGTAACTCTGTAATGAAAGGAATGCAGCCAACTCTTGAAAGCTGGATGGCCTCACGGGCCATGCAGCTACAAAGGGACTCTCCCTTGCTGCCCTTTGTAGCACGTGTTATCAGAGGTGGGACCAAGTCATTGTTTTGCAAGTCTCAAGTAAGTCTCAAGTCTTTATCCTCAAGTCTCAAGTCAAGTCTCAAGTAATGTCAGGCAAGTCAGAGTCGAGTCTCAAGTCACTGCTGTAAAAGTCCGAGTCAAGTCACAAGTCTGAAACTTTGAATTTCAAGTCCTTTCGAGTCTTTAAAAAAAAAAAACGAAAAAATAATGTTGCAGTTATGCTAAATCTGTGTTTTTCTCAACACATGACAAAATAGTGAACTTAGAAAATATACACAAATTGTGAAATTGCACCTCTTTAAAATGCAGCTCAATTAAACCTAGCTCCAAGAATAATTTTCACCGACAGTTCTGAGATAAGCTGCATGTCATTCTTGGATGCGGTTATAGGACCGGCTTTAAAATCGCATGACAAAAATATCATACACATTAAAAAAAACTGCATCACCAACGTAGCCTGGACAACATTTGCTAGTTAGATGAAGTCAGCTATATCATCTTAGCATATTTATATGCATATTTATAATCATACGGTTCTTGGAGTGAGTGCATACACTCATGAAGTTTAGTAACTTCAGGTCACTGCAACAAGCCCAGGTACAGTTTACCGACGGATGGGTGCAGGACCTTGAAATGCACCGTGTAGAACGAAAGACCATCGTACGTATCATAAGTTTACCAGTCTCACAAACTGTCGTCATAAATACACATTCCTTAACCGTTTATTAATAGGATCTTTGAGCTCAACGGTAATTAATTAGCAGTGGAAATAATTTCTGGTAGCATCACAGAAATGTAGCAGTGACAACAATACTGTATGCTGTAATCGTACTGGGCAATTAGTGATACAAAACAACTGTTTTATCCTGTGAATAAAAGTATATGTTTTTGTCAATGTACCATAATAACAGAGGCGAAACGCAATATTGTGTCAGGACAATTCACTATTTATGCACAATAAACACAATAAATAAAGGAGCATAGCGCGACAATTTCTGTTCAGCGTCAGACTTGCTTGTAACCTATATCACCAATTATGTTAAGAAAAATGACGTATTAAGTACTAAAAAACACTGACCTTCGTGTAAATGCTTGGAGCAGACTAACCTGTGAGCTGGAGTGTTCTGGGACGTTATATTTGATCTTTGAATGGCTGCAATCCAGGCCATCCGTCGCGTCTTTGTTACTTCGGAAACATGGCTTGAACAATTTCTCTTCAACGACGTAATCCGATAACAACCGATCTCTTTACCCGTCGGCTTCCCGTGGCTGTCATGCGACCGGCTATTGCAGTTAATAATACAACGGCTTCTTGACATTTTTGTGTTTCTTTTTATCGCTGTATAACTGATTTTAATTGAAAGCCTGCATGCGCTAGTACCGCTTGCCACGAGTTCCCAGAATCCTTTGCGGTTCTACCCGTGAATGACGTCACATTTTCAATCTCTATATAATATGCATGTTAAATTTTATATTTGGGGTAAAATATCAAGTCTTTTCAAGTAAACCGGTTCAAGTCCAATTCAAGTCCCAAGTCATTGGTGTAAAAGTCCAAGTCAAGTCACAAGTCTTAGAACATTTTTTCAAGTCAAGTCTAAAGTCATAAAATTAATGACTCGAGTCTGACTCGAGTCCAAGTCATGTGACTCGAGTCCACACCTCTGCGTGTTATTCTGAACTTCATGCCCTGACGCCCCAGCATTACCTTAAGGCTGAACTCCAGTACCTCACAGACACATCATATCTGCCTCTACTTTGTCCTTGAGGGAGAGCGAGTGTCCTAAAGGGCTGGTTCAGTCAAGGCAAGATTGCTGTATCTTTCCTGCTTTTAAACAGTTTAAAAGGAGGGAATGAAATAATCAGGCAAATGGAGATGTGGTATTTGGGTAGACCATGCTTATAATGCTATTTGCGATTACACAGGGGGGTGAGTGATGGGATGGGTCAGACTTTGACCCTTGTATCCTCTGCGCCTCACCACGCCCTCCCTCAGGGAATTCCAATCTCCAACTCACATGACCCAGGTTGCTGACCTCTCTCTCTCCTTCCTCTTGTACCCATTCTCGTTAGTGCACATGGAGAGGATGGGGGTACAAACTTCACACCCTCCTTTGCCTCCCTACAGTGCCTTGCCCTCCTTTCCATCTCCTGTCATTCTGCCTACTGTCACGTTTCAGGGTCGAAGGCAGATACAACGCAGGCCTTAAACCAGCCCAGGGCCTCGAGATGGTGGTATGCGGCTGGACATGCGCAGCAGACACCAGGCCTCGGGGTGAACTAGGAAACTGTCTGCCTGACTATTCTGCACCTGGACTGCTGCACTGAGACTAGCTAAGCACAAGCAGTGGTGTCTTTATGGGAAAGAGGAAATGTATTCCCCTAATGACTAGATCTATTGTGTGAAATGCTGCACTTAGGCTGCCAGCAGACGTGCTGTAGAAACAAGCTGAATTGTGCAGTTGCAGTTTAATATAAATTCTGTTTCTGTCAGTGACTTTGGTGCAGCCGTCACTCAGCGAGACATTTCATTTTTCTCTATTATTCACTGTGTTGGAAACTATTGCATCCTCACAACAGACCAGCAAAAATAACATCAACACTTTTTTTTGTTGCTACTTTTTTCTTTTTAAGCCTATCTCCTTGTCATACACACACACGTGTGCATGCACACACATTAACTTGCACTCTGCTCTAGTGAATATGTGGGCTGACTGTCACAAAATCTATATGAACTTGGAGGTCCATGTACACCTTGCACACACGGGAACATAATTAGAAAAAGATAGGTAGGGTCAGCAGAGCAGATGCTAGCAGGGCATCTGTAAGAGTGCTGAGCCTGGCCAGCCGCCAAGTCCATATAGAATTTTGGAGTGCTTGACTGCACTTAATCCAGACCCTCACTGCTGGTCGCAAACATGACCTATTTCACACATGAAGTGATCATCACCAGGATCTTGATTACATAGGATACATTCTGGGTCATCTTTATGTGCACGCATGTGCAAGCTCAGATGAAACATTCATGCTAATGTGGTTCTTCACTAGGGTTTCCTTACTTATCTGTAAAGGTAATACCCCCTCTCAGCTCATGCAGTAGACAGCTACTTCAAGCATGTCACAACAGTTTACGCTACAGAGATAAGTTTTACAAGCTAGCAATGCAAAAATAGAGCCCGCAGACCTACCAGAAATCCCTTTTGGTTTACTCTGGGGGAATAAAAAGAAATGCAGTATATGCAATTTATAATAAGTGACATTGCTGTACAGACTAGCAGTAGCTGTAAAATTAAAGGTTACCACCTATGAGGGATCCACTAATAATATGGCAGCTACAAATATGTATTGTAGTATGTATTGTATTTATTGATGGTCTTGAGTACCATGCAGCTTTTTAATTTCATGTCTGTGAAGGATGTCTGTATACAGCACAGCAAAGGATCATGTAGACACTGTATATTAAGAAATGATTATTATTATTATGCTGAATAGATGTTCAATTAAGTCAGTGGACCATGTCCAGGGGCAGCAGGTCTCTTTTCTTTCTGGTGAATGCAGTTGAGGGATCTGCTGAGGTCATCTGTGTAATGCGAACATAATTAGGTCAGTGAACAGGTTTGTTATTAACCCACAGATACCTCGATAAATACCACAGTGCAGTCCTTCCCATCCAGTTAAAGTGGTGTGTGTACATTCATATACTATCAAGCAAGTAGACACACACATGCCCAGCGAGAGAAGGAGATGAATTAATCACAATTCCTAGGTCATATTCGTATTTGATCCTATCGACCATCAAGTCAGGCTGTACACAGTGTACAATGCATGTTGTTATTATAGGGATTTGGTCCACCTCTGTGAGCTTTGATGCATTTTTCATGCATGTTTCCTCTATAAATATCAAAACACGAGGTATTCTATTTGATATGGATTCCTTTTCCTGCTGGTGCTGGGTTATACACCTGGTTAAGCACAGGGGCACTCTTGTCTCTGTAATTTTAATCCACAGCCTGAGTGGAATTTACTTTTAGCAAAACACTAGGCTTCAGCTGGGAACTTTGATTAGTGGCACTCCCTTTCAAATGAAACTCAGAAATGCAGTATATAAAAGATGTAGTAGTCATTACATAGCAGGTTGGGTGTAGCTTTTTTTTAAAGTCTACACTATTTTCTAACACACACAAGTTTCTTACCATTTTTTCTTGTCATTGTTCGTATCTCTGGTGAATCAGAGTTGGACAGTGAGGTTCATTTTAGGGAATCCGCAGATCTGTGTTGCCTGACAAACTCGATTCAAAAATAATGAAGGCTTTGGCTGCTTTTGTGTTCTCTGTCAAAAGAGCTGTTCGTGATTAATAGTGGTTTTAATGTCTGTTTTTACTACATAAATGACTCAGTTATGACATGGAGGGGGTGGTCTCCATCATTTTGAAATGCAGTGCATGCTATCTGTCTGAGAGCTTAACAAGATTTTCATTCCATACAAATTGTGTTGTAACACCCTTTCATGCCTCATCCTTTCCCTTTTCTTAACTTATTTTTAGACCTAATCTACCAGTCGAATAAATAATACTGAGATGAGCAACTAAGCATCTCTATATGGTCTTATGTGTTTTTGCCTTTTTCTTACTTGCAATGCAGCCATTTCTTGCTTCTGATTTAGGTAAATATGCATGACATTAATGATGGTACAGGAGCCAACTCTTATCTGTTTGGTTATAAACATAGGAAAACATGTTTTTGATGGAAACAAGTCAGCCAACAGGCAATGCAGCCTTTTAAAATGCAGATGGCTTTCCCTAGTTGGCCAATTAGTAACTTTAGCTCTGGAACACTTATCTTCTTTCATCTTCCTGTGTGTGTCTTTCATTTAGGGTGCCGAGAGCTTGGTGTGCCTTTTTCTACAAGAGTGTCGTGCTACTTGTGTGCATATGTTTGCGTGCACAGTCGTTTGTCTGTTTGCTGCAGTAGTGAAAGAGCTACATTACTTTCCTCCAATGTTGCTGCGAGTGAGGCAAACCAACCAGACTGTTAGAAGCCAGATAATAAGCCAAAACACACATTGCGTTACAATGAACATGAGAATGAAATGTGGAAGGCACCACTGTTAGCACTGCAGTTCTGGCAGCATTAAAATTAAATGAGTTAAACTGGGAAAAAATTGCCTTTAACTGAGTTACAGCTGGGTTAAGTAATATGCAGCATTCCAACAGCTTTACCACTGACCTCAATCTTTTCAGGAAATATTCAGTGGAGGAATAGGATCAGAGATTAACAATTGTTAACAGAACACAGGCACATAGTAGGAATTTAGATGCGAGGCACAGTAGCTAAAGGTTATCATTAGAATAGTGGAATTTTTTTTTTTGTATATCTCTAGATTAAATCTCACTTTTGTCTCTCTCTTTCTATCATGCAGGACCAAGCCTCAGACCAGTGAGCTTCTCTTGCATGGAAACCCTGCTTCCTTGGCAGCCTGCTCCTCTCTCTAGAGCTCACGGCCAGCATGGCAGGATGAGCCTCTGCCAGCAACGATGATGGCCAAAAAGCAAGATCCGCGGCCACCCACCTACAACCTGGTTGTGCTTGGGCTGTCCGGCACAGAGAAGGAGAAAGGGCAATGCGGTGTGGGCAAGTCCTGCCTGTGTAACCGCTTTGTCCGGCCAAGTGCAGATGACTTCTACCTAGATCACACCTCTGTTCTCAGTACCAGTGACTTTGGAGGGCGTGTAGTGAACAATGACCACTTCCTATACTGGGGAGAGGCTGTAAGGACAATGGAGGAGGGGTCAGAATGCCGTATAAATGTGGTGGAGCAGACTGAGTTCATTGATGATCAGACGTTTCAGCCACACCGAAGCACGGCACTGCAGCCTTACATCAAGAGGGCAGCTTCCACCAAGCTGGCTTCAGCTGAAAAGCTGATGTACTTTTGCACAGATCAGCTGGGGCTGGAGCAAGACTTTGAGCAGAAACAGATGCCGGAAGGCAAGCTTATGGTGGATGGCTTCTTACTCTCTGTAGATGTTAGCAGGGGTATGAACCGTAGCTTTGAGGATCAGATGAAGTTTGTTACCAACCTATATAACCAGCTAGCAAAAACAAAAAAGCCTGTGGTTCTGGTCCTTACCAAATGTGATGAAGGTGTTGAGCGGTATATTAAAGACTCACACACTTTTGCCCTAACTAAGAAGAATCTACAGGTGGTAGAAACCTCAGCACGTTCCAATGTCAATGTTGACCTAGCCTTTTTTACACTGATTCAATTAATAGACAAGAGTAGGGGAAAGCCCAAGATTATCCCCTACTTTGAGGCACTGAAACAGCAGAGTCAACAGATTGCCTCAGCCAAAGACCGCTATGAGTGGCTGGTCAACCGAATTGTAAAGAACTACAATGAGACCTGGCCTGTTGTCAGTCGGCGCATGCAGACTGCCCCCGAGTACAAGGACTATGTTTTTCTTGAGGGCACTGCTAAAGCCAAGAAGCTCTTCCAGCAGCATGTGCATAGACTTAAACAAGAACACATAGAGAAACTTAGGAAGCTCTATCTAAGTACTCTGCCACAGGCACTGTCTACACTCTTACCACAGTTGGATGAGATAGACCACTTGAGCTGGTCTGGAGTTCAGAAAGTCCTGGAGACTAAAAGAGATTTCTGTCAGTGGTTTGTTGTGCTAGATGATACACCTTGGGAGACCACAACACACATTGATAACATGGAAGATGATCGCATCCCACAAGACCTACTGGAGACACCAGCAGCGGAAGCCATTTATGAGTCCCATCTGGTGCAGCTAAGGAAGGAGCGGAAACGGGCTGAAATGAGATGGGAGTTCAAGGAGAAGTTAAGTGTCTCTCCTTTTATCACACCAGGGAAGCCATGGGAGGAGGCCAGAAGCTTCATCATGAATGAAGAGTTCTACCAGTGGCTGGATGAAGCTGAATATCTGGATATCTACAATAAACACCAGAAAGAAATCATCGACCGGGCCAAAGAAGACTTTCAAGAATTGCTCCTTGAATATTCTGAGCTCTTTTATGAGTTAGAGTTGGATGCAAAACCGAGTACAGAGAAAATGGGAGCCATTCGAGAAGTGCTGGGGGAGGAGCAAAGATTTAAGGCCCTTCAGAAGCTGCAGGCAGAAAGGGATGCTCTTGTACTGAAACATATCCACTTTATCTATCACCCCACAAAGGAATCCTGTCCCAACAATCCGCACTGTGTGGATACTAAGATAGAGCAGATACTGGCCTCCAGATTCCCAACTCGGTACCCTTCATCAGACTGTGCGAGACTGGAAGGGGGGAGAGCTGAACGGATAAATCTTGTCATTCTAGGAAAAGATGGGCTAGCCAGAGAGATGGCCAATGAGATAAGAGCCTTGTGCACCAGTGACGACCGGTACGTGTTAGATGGAAAACTGTATGAGCTGACCCTCCGTCCCATAGAGGGCAATGTACGTCTCCCAGTTAATTCCTTCTACACACCAACCTTTACACCGCATGGCTGCCTATGTTTGTACAATTCAAAGGAATCTCTCTCCTATGTTGTTGAGAGTATAGAGAAGCTTAGAGAGTCGACTATTAGCAGAAGGGAAAGGGAAAACAGCTTATCTCAACTGCCACTGTCCCTCCTTCTGGTCACCAAGAGGGGGGTGGGGTCCATAGGGGATATTGGAGGGGAGACAGCTCAAACTCTCATACAACAAGGGCAGCAGGTAGCTGCAAAGCTACAGAGTTCTTACCTAGACCCTGCCTCTCCAGGCATGGGTTATGGCCGCAATGTCAGCGAGAAGCAGATCACTCAGATGTTGAAAGGACTCTTAGAAATACGTAGAAACATAGGGAGCAGCTCCCCTCCACTACCTCCTCCATCCTCCAGAGACTCTCAGTCCCAGTCAATGCTCGAGGCAGACCTGAGGATAGTCATGTGCCTGATGTGCGGAGACACCTACGACCTAGACCAACTCCTTGCTCCCTTCCTTTTGCCCCAGCATTGTCGTCCTTCCTCGAGCCTCGGTGGTGGCACCTCTGTTCTGCTGGATCTTAGTATAGGAGGTCAGAAGCAGAATATCGAGCTGTCATTGCTCTCTTTCCATTCCTCATTAGCCCTTCGCAAGGCTGGGCTCGTCCATGGCTACATTGCTGTTTACTCTACTCGCCGCAAGGCCTCTTTGGAGACATTATGTGCTTTTCTGTGTGAGGTACAAGACATCATCCCAATCCAGTTATTAGCAGTAGGGGAGAGCCAGATGGAGCTGTCAGATTCAGACTCTGCTAAGGAACAAGTTATTCAGGGGGAAGAATTGGCTCATGAAATAGAGGCAAGATTTAACACGGTAATATGTGGACATGGTGGCGTAGTAGGTGGTCTTCATAAGATAGATCTCTTCCAGCCTTTCTTAAAAGAGGCGATGGAGAAGCGCACCATTGTTGAGGCCACACACATGTATGACAATGTAGCAGAGGCATGCACCAATGAGAGCGTCAGCCCTCGTGGTGGCTCTCCCAGCCCGGTTACACTTTTGGACTCAGAAGATGATATTGATCCATCACCTCCTTACCCTACCCTGAGGGAGGATACTCTCAGCTCCCAACTGGGAAGCTTCAAGCTGTCAGAAATGGATTCAGATGATCCCTTCTCTTTCATTTCCGAGCTTAGCACTTTTGAGAGCAAGGTGAACAACAAAGTTCCTCCACAAGTGAAGCCCAAGCCAGTCCTTAAGGTTAATCTTGGCCCTTACATGGACCAACAGGGAGGCACCAACCGCCGCTCTTTGCCCCAAGCTGTCACCTGGGCCCGAGGTAGTGATGGTGGCTATGACCCCTCAGACTATGCTGAGCCAATGGATGCTGTGAGCAAACCTAGACACACAGAAGAGGAAAATATTTACTCTGTCCCACATGACAGCACACAGGGCAAGATTATCACCATCCGCAATGCCAACAAGGGTCATTCAAATGGGAGTGCTGGGGGGAATGGGTCAGACAGTGAAGCTGATAGCAGTTCACTGGAGCGCAGAAGAAAATTGTCTGCGATTGGCATAAAGCCTAAGCTTTACAGAGACAGATCCAAACGGCTTGGGAAGTTCAGCAATTTTAGGACGAGCTTTTCTATCGGCAGCGATGATGAGATGGGGAGTTCATTCAAGGCGAGCCAGGATGACGATGGACTTAAGAAAGACAACTCCACTGAGGATAGTGAGGATCCTAAAAAGAGAAATATTCTCAAAAGCCTGCGCAGAACTAAGGTTAGTGTTCATGCAACTATCTGCTTAAGTTCAATATGAGTGCCATTTTGGTTTAAAAAATTCTGTAAATTAACTCATAAATTCAGAGCACTTTCTTTTTCTTAGTTTAGCAGTTTCCAACACAACAGTTACCAAGCTTTATTGCCAAATGTTCAGTATTTATTATTGAACCAATCGCCTACTCAAGTGCATTTTAAACTGTAAAATTTTCTTAATAACCTCCTCACGTCCTTTAATTGTTTTGGCAGATTAAAGTGTCTAATGCTAAAGTAAGGTAAAATTATTTTTTAAGCAAAAGAAGAAAACATTTGTAATGGTTAATTTTAAATATTCAAAACATGCCAGGTTTACTTTTTAATATATTTGCCTCACATATAATTATAATGTATAGAAAATCTGTATGAAAAATACCTCAAAGAGACAAGTGTGTTTACATATAGTTTATATAAATTCATCTGTATACATGTAGAAAATAGACGCATAAAATGTCCATAATCTCTCCAATATGATTAGTTCTTGTTTGAGATTGAACAGCTGTTTGCTGTTGCGATTAAATGTGTTTCTAACTAAACTCAAGGAATTTCTAATGAGTTGAGAAAGATCTGTCTTCTCTGAAGCTTAGCCCACTGATAACATGACATATACTGTAGGGGGTTTGTATAAAAGGATGTCTGCAATATTTTTTCACTGACCGCTCTGTGGGATCCCTCTAAACTACCCAGATCATCAGAGATAATGGAGGCAAACTCTGGTCAGTAAACCTCTATACCAGAAAGCAGAAACTCTTAATGAATAGGGACAGAGCCGTGGTATAGACTGTGCTATTTCATCTGTCTGTGTCCATCTCTATCTGGTATCTTCAGGTTTCCCTAGAGGAATAATGTTAGACATTGATCTTTTGCAAGGTTCTTAAACGTCTTTCTATACTGGCACTTAAAACAGATTAAAACAGATACTAAATCACTGCAGACTTTTAGAAAACTAGGTGCGAACATCCCTGCTAATAGCACTAACAAGCAAAAAAACAGAATAAGAATATAAGGAAAGTAATCTTTGTTTCAAATTAAAACCTTCCTTTTTAGATTGATCTACGGTATGTGAAGTCTGTATGTAACAGCAGAGTCACTATATGTAGTGTAATGTTTTTGTTGCTTTTACTGTCGTACTGCAGTGAAGTTTTGACTAAGACTGGACTGATTATCTTTATTTGCTTCCTTCCGTTACTTTTCTCATATTCTCAGTTTGGTCTCCTGTTCTTGCTGATTCATACTGCTTCTCACATTCCTGTCACTTTTTTCCTCTCCCCCCATTATATTCTTGTCTTTTGGACACACGTATCTCCTACTTTACTTGATTTCTGTCTCCCCATTTCTTTTCCTTCCTGTGCTTGTCTCTCACCCACATGCAGTGACCTTACAGTGTTCGGCTTATCAGCCTGGTATGCTGTTCATTCACACACATGGTGCGGTATAGAAGTGCCAACTGAACAGCAGTTACATCTGTGTATGTTGTGCTTCTGTGTCTGTGATAATTACCATGGCTGTCAGCAGAGAGGAACAGGAGGGGGATGATTAATGTTTTCACACACTCAGATGTGATGTCCAAGTACCTGAATAGAAGCTGTCCTCCCGGATAATTCAACTGCTAAGATCGCATTCTGTAGCACTTGTTGCCATTCATCCCACTGGGGGGGGAAAAAAGTGAGAACCTTTAAAACACAAGGTAGCAGGATTTGTGAGCAGACTAGTTCAAGTAGTACACTCAGTGGCACTTTATTATGTACTTGCTAGTATTGAGTTAGATCCTTTTGCCTTCAGAACGGTCTTAATTCTTTGTGGCATGGATTCAACAGGGTGCTGCAAAAGTTCCTCAGAGCTTTGGGGCTATATTAACATGACAGCATCACACAGTCGCTGCACAGTTGTCACCTGCACATCAATAATGTGAATCTCCTGTTCCACCAAATCCCAAAAGTGCTTTATTGGATCAAGATCAGGTGACTGTGGAGGCTGTTTGAGTACAGCGGGCTCACTCTTATGTTCAAGAAGTCAGTTTGAGATGCCGTGAGCTTTGTGGCATGCTGTTATTCTGCTGGAAGCAGCCATCAGAAGATGGGTACGCTGTGGTCGCATGGTCAGCAACAGTATTCAGGTAAACTGTGGCCTTTAAAGAGCCCCAAAGTGTGCCAAGAAAATGTCCTCCACAATGTTATTCCATCACCAGAAACCTGAACAAGGCAGGATGGATGCATGCTTTCATGTTCATCCCAAATTCTAAACGTTGATGCTGACAGCAGCCATGCCACATTCAGAGTCACTTAAATTTTCACTTAAAACTTCTGCAGATCATATTAACGATGTATACATGCCTAAATGCATTAAATTCCCACGTGATTGGCTTGCATTAAAAAGCAGTTTTGCATGTACCCAACAAGGTGGCCGGTGACTGTATGTTAGCAAGTACACAAGATGTAATAGCTGTGATTTTTACACAACCATACGCTTTGACCTTCTCTATGCAAAGGGGCAGAGCAAAAGTGGATCCATAAAAACCCTGTGATTTAAATTTCCAGTCATACCGCCCAGTACTACATGACACATTTTAAACCCACACATTTCCAAAGGAAAAAAAAAAAGCCAACAGAAGGTAGGCCAGTGTCAGCATCATTAGTTATATCAGTGCCCATGATTTGTGCCCTACGGCATGTCTTGAGATCTGGATATCCACATTACAAGCCATTATGGCTTAATTGTGGTTGTAACAAAGTGATCAAGTTCCATCACCTATTTTCTAAGCAGCTGTCTGAAAGATAAGTGTCCATTTTCAGTCTGCTGCAGCCTGAAATCCCTTCAGGAAGGCATTTTATTGAGTTATTTGGTCATTTCAGGGAGATGTATTGTGGCAGTGCCTCTCCATTGGCAAACAACCAGCCATTCCTGTTGTTGGCTGGTTGGGGTTAACTCAGCCTGTTTTTCAGTTGTCTTTTACGTGACCGTTTGGCGTTATGCAGTGTAAACATTTTCTTGGAGAGAGCCTTAGGGCGCTGTCTACCAATCTGAATCATGACGTCTAGGAACAAATAATGGAAGCTACACTCTTAGCCCATTTTAAAGCCCTCTTTACCTCAGGCGCTGACCAACTGTGTTTGTCCTGATCACCCTCCCTCAGCGAGAGGCCGGAAACGTTTCCTCTCTCTTTCGTCTGCACCTTTTTTTTTCTCCCCCTAACTTACTCAGCCAGAAAGAAAAGTGTTTGAAATTCCTCAGTCACCCAGTTTGTCTACTGACTTCATGCAGGAAAAAAAAGGCAGGGAGACAGTCAAACAAAAGGCTCAGAAACAGCCATGGAAAGAAAATGGAGATGAGAGGAATAAGAGTTATGATAAAACTTTTGAGTGGCTTTGTGTTTCAGTGTCCTACAGTGTGTGTAAATGCTCACTGTGGTGTCTGCGTGTTATTGTTGAGGATCTGTTGTGTTTTGATTTTGTGGTAGAGGTCTGTTTTGTCTCCTCAGCGCTGGCAGCATATCCTGTCTCAGTCAGCAACTGAAAGGAGTGGCCAGAAGGCAAAACTGCAGGGAGAGAAGACAGTAAGAGAGGAGAGTGGATGCAGGAGGAGGGGGTGGGCGTATAGAGACAGTCTGCTAAACTGAGATAGGGCACAGATATACAACACGCTCAGTGTGACAGGACACAAATAAATTATGAGCTGCAACATGGAGCTCGAAACCAAACTGGCAGCGAGTTATAACAACAATAGTTCTCTGCTGTTCCTAAAATTCAATTGAAGCTTTACGTTAGTGTTTTGTGAACGCATGAATACAGGGTTCAAATCTACCCCTGGTCCCATGGACGTCCCAGGGAGTGTCAGAGAGGCAGTGGAGGAGGTAGCTGGGGAGTGATAAGTGAAGGAATTCGACTTAGGAATCTGCTCATGTGGGGTTATGATGGAACGATAACTGGGAAGCTGTAACTGACTGGCTGAGAATCTGCAGGTATTTAACATGTATCACTTAGTGCAAGTCCAGACCTTAACAGGATTCTTGAAGGAGGTGCAGACTCTTCTTGGAATACTTTGTTATACTCTTATCTTTTGACATTTAGGGATTTTTTTCACTTGAACTTTTTTTGTCAACCGAAGCGCTGACAATGTTCTTTTTTGTAAAGGCTGTCATAGAGGAGCGTCTTGAGGCCAATGCAAATACTTGGATGCAAAATATATTCTTATGTATTTGTTTGCTAACTAAGCATCGCCTAATATTTTAGCAGTTAATAAGATTTAAGAAGGGAAAATTACAGTGAGTGCGCTAATGACTGAAGAGTGAAACTCATTGGCCTATGTAAAATTGAAGCTCTTAAAAGAATGTGATAAAATGAAACTACAGTTAAAGGTAAGACACATACAGACATAACTCTAGCCTACAGTTATGTGCTAATAATGGCCTTATTCATAGAAGGCTAATGAAAAATATCTTGCCATGGCGATGGCAAAAAACTCCAGGTGAGCCTTTGTTAATCTGCCCGGTCTTAATGAATCTATCACCACTTGTTCCCTCGAGTACCACTGAGAGTGAGTGTGAATATATGTGCAATCGAAAATGTTTGGCAGAGTGCAGCGAGGCCAGTATCTGGAGCAGAGGGCACGCCGTGCTTCTTCCCTCTAATGAGCACTCCTCTGCTCCTTTTCTTGTGTCTGTCAGGCCTGCACTGCACCAGCAGCCTGTGTGTCCAGCCAACCATGCATCTCTGGCTCGACACCCAGCCTTCCAGGCCAGAGCCTCAGGGGGCTGACAGACATACTAGAGATCCAGGGCTCAGAGGCCTTCAAATATCCCTGCTGAACACCATTAAGGCACAGCACAATTACTGCTGACGCCTCAGCCATACGGAGTAGCAGGCAAAAATGTTGCAAGAGTGTATCACAACTCCCATAACGGTAGTAAGAAAGTATTTAAACAATGAATAAGGGAGTTTGATTATCTGTTAACAGCAGTGCGCGTGCGGTAGCAGAGAGAGAAACAGAAACAGAATGCCATACAAAAGAACGAAGAGATAAAGTGATGAAATAAGTGATGCATATCTCTCAGGTATATGCACAGATCAGGGCTTAAGGCAGCCATATAAGTTTAACCTTTTAAGGAATGTGCGGGATAGGTGCATACACGTCTCGTCTCACAGTTGCTAACATAACAACACAGTCACATTTAAATAAGGTCATGGCCATTTCAAGACCAGTGCCACCAGGAAATGTTGATGTTCTTCTTTTGTTTGCTACCAACATTCTGATATATCTTTTTTTTTCTTTTTTTTTTTTTCCTAGAAACCACGATCCAAACCCAGGCATTCCATCTCAAAACCTGGCTACTTTGGCATGCCACTATCCACTGTGGTCACTCCTGAGAGACCAATCCCAGTCTTCATCGAGAAGTGCATCCATTTCATTGAAACAACGGGTAAGGATCTGTACGGACGCCTAATGGCATCCAGTGCAATGCATCGCAGGTTCTTGTGTTTCAGTCGTTTAGCTAATAACTCTTATAAAATGACTTTGTTGTTGTGGCCCTGCATGTACTACAGCTGCTTCCATTAGTGTGAATCGTTTCTTTTCTGGTGGATATTTCCTTATCCGTCCTCTCTTCTTGGTCGGTTTACATTTACATTCACGCATTTTCTTTGTCTCTGTTGTTCTTTGCTCAGGTTTATTTGATGATTGTGCCTAAGCCTATAGGTGGGCTATACAGGAGAACATCTACAACCCACTTTTTTATAAGGAAAAGAAAATGAATTGAATTTGAAATCATTCACATAAATATTAAAGGGTTCATGTGGCATGTTGCAAGTGGTTCATGTAAAAGCATCAAAGAAAACATGGCCGTGTATGAAATATTCTCATCTGCTCTGTGTTATGTGAATTTTGCAGCTGTGTTTCGCTGACAGGTCTTTAGACTGTTGCCTGGCCTCTTGTCTCCTCTCTGCAAGCGCAGACACACGCGCTCCGATAGCTTCCTCTAACCTTGCTACCCTGTTGCCATGCTCCTCAGCTGCCCCACTGCCCTAGGATTGCCAGCTTGCTTCTCACTCTGTTACCAGCTGTTACATTAAACCAGAAGCAAAGTCTTGCGGGGTCAGTGCGCGTGTGAAGACATCGCACGCCTCTCCCTCTTCTCGGCTGGATCCATAAAAAGGATTTTAGCTACTCAAGCCGTCAGTTAATAAAAAAATGTGCACACATTAACTTCATAATGGGAGTTGCATTTGGCCAAGCTTACTGACATGCCAGTGCATTCCACTGTAATCTCTGTCCTGATTAAAGACTCAGTATTTGTGGATTACTGCGGCCTTACAAAACATCCGCCTTCCTCTGTGCAGGAGCGTAGGGGCAAAGCTCTCGATAACAAAGCGTCATGATAGGTTTCACCTCGCCCTGTTCAGATGTTCACTGGAAGTGGCTACAGCAGTTGCACCTGGTTAAAGTAGAAAAACTGGTTGCATATGCATTCAAGTACGCACAAGAGTGAATTCCAAGCTCCTCGGGAGGTATTTTCCACCTATTATCCTCACTCGCTGCTTTGTAGTATTTCTCCTAATGCGCCGTTTCCTTTCCCCTCGTCTCTTTTTGTGTCCTTGTTTCTCAACTTCTTTCTCCTGATCCGCTCCTCCTCCTCCCTCCATCTCTCAGAGTACCTACACTTGTCACATTTGATTTCCTTCATCTTCTTCCTAGCACACATTTCTTTTTCTTTCCCTGTCCTGTTGTCACCCTTGTCTAGTCATCATATTTTTTCCCTACTGTTCTCAAATCCTGTGTTTCCTCTTTCATTGCTTTCGGTCCTTCCCCCACACCTTTTGTTTGCATGCGGTTGGGTGTGTTTTAGTTACACCATGGTTATGAAGTTTCTTTTGTGTGTTTGGCTTGTTCGGGTTTTACCTATGAATATAGGCATGTGTAAGCAGTATAACTTCACACATCTTATTAACCAACAGTGTGTGTGTGTGTGTGTGTGTGTGTGTGTATGTGTGTGTGTGTATATATATATATATATATATATATATATATATATATATATATATATATATATATATATACATACACACAAAAAAACACCCAGCACGCCCCTGCGGGCGGTTTATCCTTCAAGCTCGGGTCCTCTACCAGAGGCCTGGGAGCTTGAGGGTCCTGCGCAGTATCTTAGCTGTTCCCAGGACTGCGCTCTTCTGGACAGAGATCTCCGATGTTATTCCCGGGATCTGCTGGAGCCACTCGCCTAGCTTGTGAGTCACCGCACCTAGTGCTCCGATTACCACGGGGACCACCGTTACCTTCACCCTCCACATCCTCTCGAGCTCTTCTCTGAGCCCTTGGTATTTCTCCAGCTTCTCGTGTTCCTTCTTCCTGATATTGCTGTCATTCGGAACCGCTACATCGATCACTACGGCCGTCTTCTTCTGTTTGTCTACCACCACTATGTCCGGTTGGTTAGCCACCACCATTTTGTCCGTCTGTATCTGGAAGTCCCACAGGATCTTAGCTCGGTCATTCTCCACCACCCTTGGGGGCATCTCCCATTTTGACCTCGGGACTTCTAGGTTATACTCGGCACAGATGTTCCTGTACACTATGCCGGCCACTTGGTTATGGCGTTCCATGTATGCCTTGCCTGCTAGCATCTTGCACCCTGCTGTTATGTGCTGGATTGTCTCTGGGGCATCTTTACACAGCCTGCACCTGCGGTCTTGCCTGGTGTGATAGACCCCAGCCTCTATGGATCTTGTACTCAGAGCTTGTTCTTGTGCTGCCATGATTAGTGCCTCTGTGCTGTCTTTCAGTCCAGCTTTGTCCAGCCACTGGTAGGATTTCTGGATATCAGCCACCTCCTCTATCTGCCGGTGGTACATACCGTGCAGGGGCCTGTCCTTCCATGATGGTTCCTCGTCTCCCTCCTCTTTCTTGGGTTTCTGCTGCCTGAGGTATTCACTGAGCACTCGGTCAGTTGGGGCCATCTTCCCAATGTATTCTTGGATGTTCCTTGTCTCATCCTGGACTGTGGTGCTGACACTCACCAGTCCCCGGCCCCCTTCCTTCCGCTTAGCGTACAGCCTCAGGGTGCTGGACTTGGGGTGAAACCCTCCATGCATGGTCAGGAGCTTTCTTGTCTTTATGTCAGTGGCTTCTATCTCCTCCTTTGGCCAGCCTATTACCCCAGCAGGGTACCTGATCACGGGCAGGGCGTACGTGTTGATGGCCCGGATCTTGTTCTTACCATTCAGCTGACTCCTCAGGACTTGCCTGACCCTCTGCAGGTACTTGGTGGTTGCAGCCTTTCTAGCGGCCTCTTCATGGTTCCCATTTGCCTGCGGGATCCCCAGGTACTTGTAACTGTCCTCTATGTCTGCAATGTTGCCTTCTGGTAGTTCAATCCCCTCAGTTCTGACTACCTTCCCTCTCTTTGTTACCATCCGACTACACTTCTCCAGTCCGAACGACATTCCAATGTCATTGCTGTATAGCCTGGTAGTGTGGATCAGTGAATCGATGTCTCGTTCACTCTTGGCATACAGCTTGATGTCATCCATGTACAGGAGGTGGCTGACAGCTGCTCCGTTCCGTAGTCGGTATCCGTAGCCAGTCTTGTTAATGATCTCACTGAGGGGGTTCAGGCCTATGCAGAACAGCAGTGGGGACAGAGCATCTCCTTGGTAGATCCCGCACTTGATGGTAACTTGTGCTATGGGCTTGGAGTTGGCCTCTGTTGTACGCCACATCCCCATTGAGTTCCTGATGAAGGCTCTTAGGGTCCCATTGATCTTGTACAATTCTAGGCATTCCAGTATCCAGCTGTGGGGCATTGAGTCATAGGCCTTCTTGTAATCAATCCAGGCAGTGCACAGGTTGGTCAGTCTGGTCTTGCAGTCTCGGCTGATTGTTCTGTCTACCAGTAGCTGGTGTTTTGCACCTCTGGTATTCTTGCCAATTCCTTTCTGTGTCCCGCTCATGTATTGACCCATGTGCCTGTTCATCTTAGCCGATATGATGCCTGACAGGAGCTTCCATGTAGTACTGAGGCAGGTTATTGGTCGGTAGTTGGAGGGGACCGCTCCCTTCTTGGGGTCCTTGGGGATCAGGACCGTCCGACCTTCGGTTAGCCATTCCGGGTGTCTCTCGTTAACTAGCAGCTGGTTCCAGTAGCCCACTTTTCGTCAGGGTGCCCTGGTTCCTCAACACCTGACGCGGACCTTGTTGATCCGGGCGACGTCCGAGCCGGCATGCCTTCATATTTATCTGTCTCGCTCATGTCTGCGGTAGGCTTGCTTAGCATAGGGGGTCTAGCCTTAGGACCCTTACTGGATACAGACGCCCCAGGCAGGAATCGAACTTGCGATCCTCTGTTCCAAAGGCGTGTAGTTTAACCACTACGCTATCCAGCTGCTATTATTTATTTATTTATTTATTTATTCATTTATATATATATATATATATATATATATATATATATATATATATATATATATATATATATATATATATATATATATATATATATATATATATATATATATATATATGGGGCACAATTCTGGGACTGGAAGGGGAAATGAGCTACAGTGTGCTATTTAGTTTTGATTGCAGCTGCTGTAAAGTCAGACTTTACTTATCCTATCTGCGTCCGTAATCTCTGGGTATAATCACACTCTCAGGAAATTACTTTACAGCACTGACACTATGTTTGTCACTACAGTGCGAGCTGGTAATGAGTGACGTTGTCAAGCTGACCTTGGACCTGCCGCTTTAACCTACATCCTTCCCTGTTTTTCCACCAATTTGTCCATCAAATTCGATTTGGTGTGAGTTACCCAGGTTTGGAGATACTGGATGCAGAGATGTATGCCTTCTCTTGAATATGATGGAAATTGCCTTAGCTCATCTTGCACTGCTTAAAAAGAAAAATATATCTGAGAAACTCTGTGAAAGTGTCTCTTTCCTGACGTCATGACCCAGTTACTTAAACTACTTTATACCAAACTATATCCACCAGCCAAATTACGCTTGCAGTTAGCTTTCAGCTCAGGTAGAGGGATGGTTGGATGGCTTATTTCACCCTTCTCGTGCCATTATATTCCAACATAAGCCAAATATCTCTACAGTCAATATCTCAAAAACTAGAACTTCAGTGAAAGAGATGATCGATATTTTGTTTTATAGTCTCACTTCAAACCCTGTCCCTGCTTATATGCAGCTGTGTAAATATGAAAGGTATTCCTCCAGTCCTTAATATATACATAAAAAGCCCCACAAATGTTCATAATCATATTTTTTTCTGGTTGTGAATAAAACACTTTTTTTCTCTTCTTGTAGTTTCAATCCTAAAGTCTTCTGTTGCTTCTTTTATTCGTGCTTCATTGCTCACTCTCTTTGTCCTTGAGAATAATAGGAGTGGATGTGGTATTTTGTGTTATTTTCATGCATTCTGAGCTTGTAGAAAAGCAGCTATATAAAATCAATCCACAGCAACTGCTGTTATCTCTTCTCAGCTCCGGCTTTCTCAGCGTGGTAGTCGCAGTGTGCTCTGCTCATGGGTACTGAGGTGATGAATGTGTCTTAGCGTGTGCAGGCATATCTGCCGGCCGTACAAGCCTCCATAGCGACGAAAAGGGCAGCACCCAGCGACCGCTCGTCTCCATGGTGAACTATGAAATCAGCCTCTGGGCTGCTGAACCCTGAGAGAGACTGGGATCTGGGCTGATGTGGGATCAGCTGGAGTGGTGTCAGATAGTAACACTCTGCAGAATCGCAGCCTCTAACGCGGCGGGAACATTTATCGCACTCTTGGTTTGTGTGATTGCAGGGCCACAGGCATTTTTGACCATTTGATTGCTCCTGGAAGCTAACAAGTCACCACAGATTAGTGTAGTTTAGGTTTTTGTTCTGGTTTAAAATGTGTGTGCAGTGCTTAAAGGTATATGCACCAAAGCTGACAATAATTCATTTGTTGAATATAAACTGTTTTATGAATTGGAAAAGCCTTAAAAAGGTATATAAGAAAATGTCTGAGGGGGCAGAAAAAAACTTGTTTGTCATAGGGAAATTTTTATTTTTGCCGTGCCCCTGGAGTGATTTTATCAGGAGGACAAGGAATTTTTTTTTTTTCCACCTTCTATAGCCACTAGCTTCTTCTCATTGTCCCCTAACCTCCCTCAGTAGTGTGTTTTGGAGTTTTCCATCCTTCTGGTTAGCCCTCCTTATCTTAATCCCTTTATTTTTTCTCATTCTCTCTTTCATCAGTCTTGACTATGCATCCTCACACTCCCCCAGTGGCCATCCCATCCTCGGGTGCTTTTTCTATTTTGCACCTATCTCTCCCTCACCACACCACTACTACACTGCTCCCTCTCTCCGTATCTGTCCTCCCATCCCTGTTTTCCTAGTGTCTGGCTCGAAAAGCTTTTGTGGGTAATTGATTGGTAGGAGGGGAGGAGATCAATGTTGTATGCCTTGACTGAGAGCTCTCTCATTTCCTCCCTGCCTGTTCCTTTCAGGCCCCATTTTTTTTCTGCCACTCCCCATCTCCTTTACTCCCTCTGGATTGCTCTTTGTCTTCTTAGATTGCCACCAATGTGTCAGCGAATACAGGATTTTAAGGATGTAGATTTGGGGGGGGGGAAATATATTAATTAACCAAAATGAAGTGCACTTTCATTTATGCTGGCACTCCATGTGTCTTTCTGTCCCACTTTGGCTTGTTTGCAGTTTTTCCAATTTGTTCATTAGGTGTGTGTGTTCTGGACTACTAGCAAACTTTCTAATATGTAAAGAAAGTGTTTGCCGTAGTTGGTATGAAAAATCAGTGCATTTGTCAAAAATTATAGTAGGTTATATTAGAATAGATTATTGCAGTAAACAGATTATAAAATCCAACAGCCTGACATAATAAGCATTTAATTGGCTACCTCAATCATGTTGCATTAGTGCGCACCTGCTGTGAGCCATTAAAAGTCTGGAAAAACACAAATTTAAACAGTAAGCAATAGGAGCAGTAAGGCTTGTAGGAAAAGTAGCACTCATTGCTACTCTTTTGTCTTGTGTTCGTGGTTTGAGATCTCATGTTTGAGGGATTCATATTTGCTACAATTCTTTATCAGTCTGTTCAGAATGTCAAATCATGACTTGGAATTTTAGCTTGATTTCATTGCTTTTCTTATAAAGTACATATTATTGTGGTTGAGTTTAGGCTGCAAATTGACTTTAACTTGGAGAGAAAAAGCTTGTGAAAAACAAATTACAATTTCTCATGTTATTTTATAGCATTGTGGCACTAAGATGGCCTGAATTTCTCACAATGGACCAATGGGCTATTAGCAGACCTGCAGGAGTGCTTTATGGGTTTAATAAATTGTGCTAATAGTGTGTTTAGATTGAAGGGGACATAGGCAAAAAGCACAGCCTTCAGTAGCTGTACTTTTTCTCACACAATTCTATGTTATTTCAGCAGCTCCCACGTATAGTTGACACTTGTTGCAAATTAAACATATGAAAATAACTGTGAGCTAATACCATTTCTCTCTTTCTTTCTCTTTCCACCAGGCCTGAACACAGAGGGCATCTACAGGGTCTGTGGGAACAAGGCAGATATGGAGAGCATGCAGCGGCAATTTGAGCAAGGTGTGTTACTTTGTGCCTACTGTACTCACACGTACATGTGCACATATGCCTCAGATGCACACCTACAGGTGTCTGTCTGCTTCTATCTGTTACAATCTTGTATCACCTTAATTAACCTTGGAGCATTAATTCTTCTGAGGGAATTGGCCTTCACTTCCTCTTAGATTACTTCCTCCTCCATCGTCTACCTGCTTCTCTGCGCGCTTGCAGCTTCACTTGGTACAAGAGCCCTCGATGTGTGTCTCCATGCATGTGGCTGTCTGGTGTGGGCAGTTAATTGCCTGCAGATTGGTTTGGTTAATGAAGCTTGCAGCTGCCGAGATAGATGGCGCAGAAAGATGGCTCGTGTGTGTGTGTGTATTCATGCATCCACGGCTGGTTGAGGTTAAATCCTACTCTGGTAATCAGAGTTGAAACCCAGTGTTGAATCATTCTGAGCCTCAGGCTGATGGGACAAGACAATTACAGGTGAAGCTACAGCGCAGGTGTCTCATAGCAGTGCTGAAGATGGCACTTCGTCACTTCCACGAAGATTCAGATAACTCATCACAGGTGAAGCAGCATCAGAAGCTCTATGCTTGGAAACTCTAAAAGTGGGAGCTCAAATCAGACTTTCAAGAACTTGTTAAACTGAAGCTGTGAGACTTGTCTGTTTTGCCTCTTTTTTTCTGCACATACTACCTTTGTAAAGTAACAAGTTATCAGAAAATGGCTTTTTTAATTAAGTCTCCCACACACACGCTCTCTGGGAGAGTGGTGCTCTATTGGTTTCTTTCTTTGCTCAAATTAACTTTACAATTATCTGTCGTTGATTGTTCTATTTAACTATGTTTATTAACTAAAATGATTTGTGGTACATCAACAGAGATGCTATTTGATATAGTTTACTTTGATATTTATATCAAGTAAACTATGAAGTGAGAAGTCTGTTTGGCCAGCCTTGTCTCTAAGATGTGTGACACTGGAAGCATCTAGGAAAATTGGCATTATGAAGACCTAGCAAATTGAAGTGCATCATCATATTAAACAAAAATTATTTATATCATCTCCCATTATTTCTACAAGGCACTGCTGTTAATGGGAATAGATCTCGGAAAGTTTGAAATATTGGGTAAGGTTTACAAGATGATACTGAAACCTGCTATGATCTATGGTTTGGACAGGAGGTGGAACTGCAGGTGGCTGGGTTAAACAGGCTAAGATTTTCACTGGGAGTGACGAGGAAGGACAAGATTAGTAATGAGTACATCAGAGAATCATCTCAGCAAGAATGACCTGGTTTAGACAAGTGCAGAGGAGGGATGGTGAATATATTGGACAAAGGATGTTAAAGATGGAGCTGCCAGGCAGGAAGAAAATAGAAATACCACAGAGAAGGTTTATGAATGTAGTGATATCGTGATATGAAGAGGATTGGTGTGACAGAAGGGGATGCTAGCGATTGGGTGAGACGAAGATGGACCCCTAAAAGGAGCAGCCCAAAAAAAAAAGAATAAGCTGCCATTCAAGATTGCATTATGTCATATGCTGCTGTATTGAATTTGTGTAGTTTTATATTCAAAGGTGAGTACAATGAGCAAAGAAAAAAATAGTAGCACAGAATGAAAAGTTAATCGGTTCCATGGATGCAAAGAAGTATTGATCAAACGTATTGACTGATTGGCCAAAAGGATAACACTGATAATCGCACAACAGTGGCATCAGTTCGGTGAATGAATTTTGCACTGGCTAGGCTATATCTTCAAAGACGGCACAAAGAGCCGAAAGACAGTTCAGCTATTTTTCATAATAGAGATTACTCTCTTTCCCTGCAGCAGAGGGGGACTAAATAATGAGGAAAACAATAAATATGTATGCATCCCTACGTGGTACCATTTTGTTCACTGTCCTCAAATGTATTAAATTGCCTTCTTTTACTTGTGTGGTCCAGGGATAAAGCATTGATCTCATGATACCGGCGTGATGACTAGATGAAATTAGAAGAGTTATTTTTTCTTATACATTCTATGCATGCACAGTTGGGATGTATATATTTGGCATACATCTGTCTTGCATTTAAAATGTCGAATTTCCCTTTCATTTTTTTTCCCCTTAGACCACAGCCTCGATCTGGTGGAGAAAGACTTCACCATCAACACAGTGGCAGGTGCCATGAAGGCCTTCTTCTCTGAGCTACCTGACCCTCTGGTGCCCTACAGCATGCAGACAGAGCTGGTGGAGGCCTTCAGTAAGTCCTGGGGCTGTGGGGATGGTGAGGTTGAGGCATGTGTGGGGAATTCTGCACTAAAACCCGAGGATGGATTGGATTTTGCCTGAAATCCTTTCCCCTTCATTGTAACTTTTCTTTAACCTAACAAGCAATACTCCTGCAATCCAAATCCACCCATGGGGAGAATTGGATTTGTCACTTGGTAAAGGGCTGGAAACGGGAGGAGGAGAAATGGATGGAGGGGAGAATATTTAAGGCTTTGAGAAGGAGGATACGGGGCTGATTGCGCAGCGTGATGAGGGATGCAGGAGCACTAGGGTCTGGATGAAGTCATGAGAAAATATGTTAGATAAACGAGAGTGCCCCTGCCCTCTCCACAGCCTCGCTTTTTCTCTTTGTGTCCTGTAATCTGTCAGAATGGCGATTTAAAGCATAGCTTAGTCTTGCATCACGCCAGAGAGATTTAACCCTGGGCCGTGAGGCTGCTGTCACTCACCGAGCTCTGCATCCCATGTCTTTGAGTGTGTGTGTGTTTGTTTTCTAACGCCCCCAGCGTGACCTTTCAGCTGTGACAGAGACCTGATAAAGCTCCTGCAGTCTGTACCACAATAGAGGAAAAGAAGTGAGGGTGAAAGAAGAAGAAAAATTATGGTAGAGTTGGAGATGAGAAAGGCGTCATTTGTGGAAAATAGCAAATTGGGGTTAGCAGAGAGGTGGAGAAAAAGGCGACGGAGAGAAAAGCTGGTGGGTGGATTTTTGGTGGATATTGTCATGGTGACATTACTTTAAATAAGCTGTAAGGAACTCGAGTTAAGTTTTGATCGCTCGTGATGGATGTAGAGCGGGAGGAAACTGTGACTGTGTAAAGTCGTTCGGTCCCAGATCTGTTTTTGATCCGCACTGACCTCATTGTGGGAATACAAACTCAGATTGTGCGACTGTAAATCATGTTTGTGATGTGCAGGAGAACATCTGCTGTTTCTCGCTGCTGCTCTCTGCCTCACTCACGCACACACACACACACAAACTCCCGCACTCTCAATGGACTGTGTTAGCCGGTGACGTCAGTTTGTCTGACTCACTCCTCACTGCCATCAGGCTTAACACACCCTGAGTGTGTGTCAGTGTGCGAGTGTGTGTGTGTGTGTTGCTGTAAGCTGCAGGACACTGTAATGGGTGTATGCATGGTGTATTTCTGCTGCAGTGTGTGCGGTCCTTGTCCAATGGGGTTTTTTTTTTGTTTTTTTTTTATATATTATTTTTATGAATCTAGTCTGGAGTCCGTTCAAATATTTTTGATTTTGTCAGGGAGAAAATTTTATATTAGGATTAAATCAATGTGTCCTGCACAGACCTCTGCTTTTAGAGCTGAAATTGCCTCCCCATGCTCTTCAAGCTCTCTGCTATTCAGTTGTGCTCTCCCCATCCCTTCCTAATCTTTCTTTACTCTCCACTCGCTCTCCCCTGACATCTTCTCCTCAGATTCTTCTAATCTTGTCTTTCAGCCACTTTTCTCCCTCCTGCTAACCTCCCGTCTCTCTTTGCCACCATTCAGAGATCAACGACAGGGAGCAACGCTTCCAGACGATGAAGGATGTTCTGCGCCGCTTCCCTAAGGAGAATTATGAGGTCTTCAAATATGTCATCAGCCACTTGAACAAGTGAGTGAACGGTGGGGGTCAGATGACTTCTGGCGACTGTGCTGACTACACCACTGGTCAGACAGTCAAGTGACCCAAGGGTGATATCAGTGTGATGAGCTTACTGATGAACAGAGGTTTTACTCAGTCTGAGAAATGATCGTCATTAATGCCGTGGTCACGTTATCTCTATTTTGAAATGGAGGGTAGTGGATGTTACATTTTAATTTATGTAATAAATGAATAATTCTGTTATCAGCATGTGTCAGGAAAACTGAAACCTGAATTCAAAAGTGTATATAAAATAGTGGCCATCGACCTGAGGGCCTAACCCCCTCTAAAGGTGACAGGATGATTAAATAAAAAAGAAGGGGCATATCAGTTATTAAAAAAATAAGGTTATTTTACAGTTTGGGCTTTCTTTATCTTATCAAGAGACAGTTTCACCTCTACATGGTTGTAAATTGAGAGACTCTTGAACTTCACATCATAAGAAAAAAACGTAATTATATTCTGTGAGATTCTAAACTCAAAATTTGTGAAACACGCTCATGCTCTGAAGGACCTTATCAGATCCTGGGCCAATTCAAGATTTAAGACATAAAATAAAACACTGATTTTGATTAGGTGCATGTGCATAACCAATGTCACCATGTTCCTGTTGACAGTGGTGTGATGTTGTCGATGCAACCTAGCGAAGTGAAGCAATGTCATTCCTTTACATAAACAAATAATAATGTGTGCAATCTGTTCACTGGAACTGTGTTGGTTTACTTTTATGTATGATTTATGTTTGTTTTCAAAATAATGAGTTTTTTTCTAGAAACTTTGAGTTTTATCAAAAATGTTTCCTACAGATATTTGGGGGGGGGGGTAGCCTGCCGACAATGATCATATAATTTCACTTCTTTCTTTCTGTTTTCCAGGGTGAGCCAGAACAACAAGATGAACTTGATGACCAGTGAGAACTTGTCCATCTGTTTCTGGCCCACGCTCATGAGACCAGACTTCACCACCATGGATGCTCTGACTGCTACCCGCACCTACCAGACAATCATCGAGAGCTTCATCCAACAGTGTGCATACTTCTTCTACAATCAGCCACTGGCTGACGGCCTCCCTGGCTCCCCCACAGCTACGCTCTCCGGAGGAGGAACCTCTGCCTACTCCTGCATGGCTGGAGGCTACTCATCCTCAACAGCTCCGTCCCCAACTCCCTACGTCCTCCCTGCCACTCCACCTGTTATTCCTCACTATGGTCCTCCTATCCACCATCATTCCCATCAGCATCAGTCCCCATCCCATTCCCCGCCTCCTACTCCCCAGTCGCCGCTCCCGGCCCTGCTGCCGCCCTCCCTGCACCCGCATCACCCCCCGACAGAGCAACACACACTGTGAATCAGGGATCAAGGGAAAGCGGAGGGGGAAAAAGCAGAAGGATAACAAGATTCAGTTTAAAGGTTTCAGAATGAGAGATTTTGAAGTTTTGGGAACGATGTGAAGGAGATGAATTGAAGTAGGAAGTTGGGAGAGAGCGAGTGAGATGCAGTATGTACAGGGAGAAGAAGGGGGGCATTTATTTCAGCCTTCAGTGCTTTCAGAAAAACGGACACACAGAAGCCAGGAAGGAGAAACACTGAGGAGCCTTTGAACTGACAGTATGATCTTTCTCCCTCCCTGCCACTTTATCCCTTTCTGTCTCTCAGTCTCACTTCATCTAGATCTGCCCTCCTTGCCTTATAGCAAATCTACAGACAAACAGGCGAATGAAGAGTCAGATGTATCAGTAATTGTTAAAGGGACTCAGGGAGGGACTAAGAAGTAAATTACAAGGGTGAATGTGTAGTCCTTTATGTTGGGATTGCTTCAGCGTACACACAACCATGCACTTAATGCAAACACCCAGTGGCCAGTGTGCCTCCAACAGCCATTCTCCTCAGTCCCTTAGCTTCTGATTGTGCTGGGAAATTTGGTGGCCTGCACACGTTTGTTTTTTCATTTTTTTTTTTTTTTCTTTTCTGCAAATCAATCCACCTGCTGTATGTAATTGGAGGCTGCATCTGAGACAAAGTGGATAAGAGAGCCTGAACACACACATTTGTTTCTTTCACCACTGTACAGAGGACTTGAGCAAGAGACACGAGTTGCTGCTCACCCAACAGGATGTTCTCCTCGATCACAAATTCCTATCTGTCAACCCTTTACTCTGCCGCACACACACACACAGACAAAATCAGTTTTAGTTGAGGCAGTACGCCAAGCACATTGAAAAAAAAAAAAGAAAAAAAAAAAAAAAAAAACTCACCCGACTGGATCTACTGGGCAGCAAATTAGAGCAAAGGATTGTGGGCACTGTGCTGTCTATGCATTTTTGGGAAGGCTCCTCCCACTCTCTGTCACTTTGAACTTCATCCTCATGCTCTGTTCTCGTAAACACAAACAGCTTAAAATGTGATTATTTTATTTTATTTGGTGAAAGCCTTCAGTCAACGTTCCCATTACCACTGTCCCCATTTGTTTTTATTATGTTGTTCATTTATGAAAAATCCCAGCCGAACTGGCAACTAGTGTAATGTGTGGCTGGCTGGCTGGCTGCTTCCCTGAGCACACCTGTATCCCTGACGTTTTGTTGAAATTCCCTGCATTAGACAGAGAGTGGAAATAATTCCAGGTTTGGATCCCCGCCTGTCATGTTTCTTCTTTCACGCTGTGGTGGATTCACGAGTGAGCTGGTGCTGCAGTTTTCATACCAAGGACGTTGTTCATAAAGCACTTTTCTGAGCACTTTTAAGGCACATTTTAAATTGGAGCTGCCATGACATGACAGCCACTGTTCACTTTATTGTCAGTCCACCCTACTGTCTCTTTCTGAGAGCACACCACTGACATCTAGAGGAAGAAATGGGTATTGCCGTTGCTTCCACTGCTGCATGGGCGTAGCATCCTTCTCCTACTGTGGTTTGTGTTGCTTCAGATTCTCTCTTAGGTGCAATTGTCAAGAATAATCTGTCAAGTAGGTTAAACTTAAGTGTAAAATTATAAATTAAGCAACTGTGGCAGTTTTAAATCTGGTAAAAATCAGTTGAGATTACATAGATCCTAACAGTGGAACCGCAAAGCATGTGGCCACATTGCAGTTGGTTAAGCATGCAGTGAATGAAATTGCCTTTGTGTCTTTAGTTGTTAGTCCCCTGTGGGCACCGACTCAACATTCAGCCCTTTGTAAAGGAGTTCATTCCACTACCCAGAAGTTATTTTAGAGAAAGAATATGAAGCCTTAGAGACTGAGGCACAATGTAGCATTACATGCAAGAAATAAGAGCTGGAAGTAAGGCTCAAGCCTTGAGAGGTGGGAGGCTTTTTATCCTTGGAAATTATTGGTAACCGCTGCTCTAGGCCCCAGCGTGTTGTCCTCTCATGAGACAGTGTTTAGAGACATGTCTCTAAAACAAAGATTAAAACCTGCTCTTGGTGGACGCAAAATGTAATTTGCAAGAGTGCAACCACTACGCCAAACTCCCTCCATCGTGACTGTTACGCCGCCGCTTCCCCTCGTCATTCGCTGTCCAAGAGACAGTTGGGTCCGGGAGAGACAGCAGACAGAACAGACAGTCCATTCATCCGTCTGCATGACTCGAATGAATTCCTCTGCTCACAGCCTGCTGTTACCGTAGAAACCAGCAAGATGGGGCTCGAGGAGAATTGCTGAGCCCCGATCGAAGCAGGTTTTGCAGTGCGTGTGCATTCATGCACGTGCTTTGAGTTTGAGTAAGAATGTGAAGTTATGTGTGTTAATGTTAAGCAGATGCTCACTGAGGTCACCTGCTCTGTTTGACACTAAATTGCATCTTTGCGCGTCTCTCTCTCTCTGCCCAAAGATATAAGAAAAAAAACATTCAGCCAGTCACTGAACTCTTAAAGGAGCTTTTATCAGTCCACACTACCTATTTACTGCGTGTGTGTGAGTGTATGTACAGTTTGTGTGTAAGAGTGTGTGTTTGAGCAGGTCGGAGCTAACATGCTAGCAAGCGTTGCTTGGCAAATGGCCAGACACCAGTGTGATCCCACCAAACGTGAAGGAGAGGAATGCAGCTCCTCTCGCGGTCATTACCCAACTGTGTAACCCTGTTAGCTCGTCCAGATTACACACACTGATCCTCAGTGAAAGTGTGAGAGAGAATGGGGAGGGGGGAGCGAGAGGGAGGGAAGACAGACAGCAAACTGGTGAATGGGATCTTTATTTGGGAGACGGAGGGAAGAAGGAGGGGTGACCACTGGTACTTGTGTGTGAACGCCGGCCAGTGGCGTTCCCTGTGTATATCAATGTGTTAATACTGAACTGACTGTGAGGCAGCCAAAGACTGGAGGGGAAAAAAGGGTTGAGTGAGAGATGGGAAGCAAAAGTGACAGTTTAGGAGAACATTGGATAATTAAAAAAAATTGAAAATGTGACTTTGAGCGATAATTTGTGGCTGCATTGCTTTCCTTTTTCTTGTTTTTTTTTTTTTCTTTTTTGCAACAATGGTGACAGATGTCTGTTAAGTTAAATTCAGAAACAAGCAAAGCTATATTCAAATGGTTGTTTATTGGTATGTTAGGGGGTCTAACACTTTTCCCTTTAGTCAGTGGTGATAGAGAAAGTTTCTTTTTATGGTTTATTTTATTAATTAAAAAAAAGAAGCATTTTTAACAATTTCTTGATGAACGATTGAGAGACCAGCCCAGTATAGTGCATGATTTCTTCCGGACCAAGGAAGTGGGCTCCACCACTCTCACTATTTAAGAGATAATAAAAAAAATATTAAGAAATGATGGGGGGTGGGGTGGAAATGATACAAAAATAAATAAATGAAGTACTGTAAACTGAAATGATAACATCAAACAAAAAAAAAACTCATTATTTACTGAGTATGGTAATTTGTCTCAATGGGAATGGTGTATACAGCAAGGCCTTATGTGATCTGTATCATAGTTAATAAATCAAATCTTGTAAAACTCTCGTCTCCTGTGTCTCTTTATCGGTTTAGTTACGTCATGTGTTAGGAAACCCCAAGCTACCATAACAGCCCAGATATTTCAACTGGTGAATCCTCTCTTAATAAAGCTTTGTCGTAAGAAATGAAAAAAATAAAAACGGTGTCATAGAAATTAATTCTATTAACTACAGACTGTGGTAAATATTTACAATCATTAATAGCTCTCAGTGACCAAGAAGGTGTGTGATTGGTCAAATGTTATGGGTGTACTTGTGTCCAGATGGTGTTTGGGTTATTTCTGTCAACATTTTAAAGCCTTAAAGTGTTAAAACTGACTATTAAGTTTATTCACATAACACCATAGGGATAAATCATAAGAATTCCAATCTAAAAATAATGTCATTCAGTTTGAAACAGAGGTAATGCTCACGTTTCATCTATTTTTGTAGGCTGTTGGATAATTATGGTGGTGCTCAACAAAAATGCTGCTTTATTTAAATGGGGTATTTGAACAAAGCTGTAGTTAAAGGAGGAAGGAAGGAAGCTGACGACTAAACCAGTGGATATTAAGTGAGCTGGTAGTTTACCTGTCTATGTCTGCAAGTGTTGTGATTTGATGCCAAAGAGAGCTATGATCACCACAGAAAAGTGGTCTCGTGAACTGAAGCTAAATATGAATCTAGTGCACCTTTATAAAGACAGACAGTGCTGTTATAAACATATAAAAACACCAGCAAAGACATTTCACATTTCAACAAGAAATGTCAGGATGGAGAAAAGTACAGAGTCTTTTATAGAAGACAGCTTTTTGGTATATTATAATGCAGTTTAGCAGAAGTATACTTATACCATGGGCTAAAAAAAAAAAGAGTTTAGTTTCACACAAATCTCTGTACCACAGTCTGATGCTCTGCTCTTTCTGCACACTGCTGAGGGACACTTAAGTCACAGGGGGACGGGGACAAGGTCACAGCAGCCCACAGGACCTTCCTGGATCCTGCGAGAGCGGCCCAAGAGAGGCTCGGTCTGTGCCATTTCAGGGTGATGTAAGAACTCTGGTCCCTGTGTGGCCGATGTGAAGGCCTCACTGCCATTTCATGGTGCCCTCATCTGACCTTTTCATTGAGTCAAACCAAAGGAAATCCATGTCCATGACCTTTGTGGTGCATCGCTCCATTCTGGCACAGTAAGAAAAAAAAAGAGCAGCTGATTAGGAATGAAAAGGGCAGGCCTGTGTGCACACAGGACACACGACCCATGAACTCTAACCTTTAAGAAGCACCATGAGGGAGAGAGTGCTCTGGGATGTGATTGGAAGTCAAATATGGGGACTGTCAACATTGCTTGACAAGCCAATGTTGCGTTCACGGAGATTTGCACGGTTTCGAACCCAACCTTTGCCTTTTCTTTACCCGGCTGCACTGATCTAATGTTCCACTTTGTTTTAGTAAAGCGATCCTCCTCCTCTTCCTTGCGCATACGCAAGCGCACCACTAGGAGGCTGACTTGTCTCACGCTACCAACCATCCACCTCTCTGCTTACTGTATCTGGGTAAACGAAGCAAAAGCAGTGAGCGCGGATCTAATTGATTGTGTCAAGATTTGGGTGTCAGCGGTGAGAAGGCACTTTAATCCCGCGCTCGCAGCGAGATGGATGCGAGAAACGAGCATCTGAAGACTTTTCTCACTGACTTCCTCTCTCACAGTCTGAAGTTGGGGGAGGAAACAGGTTTGACTAAACTCCAGAGATTGTGAGAGGAGAGGGAGGCGGTGGCGGGAGGGGGTGCTCAGCAAAGTAAGCCTCGGAATAAAGACAAAAGAACTTAATATAAAGTCATTGTTAGTCTGCGTTAGAGACGTGATGCTTTTTCCGCGCGGCGCATTGGCCTAAAAGTTCTGAGGCAGAAGGAAAAGATTGTGGATGGGGATGAGGAGGAAGGCGACATATATGGAGAAAAGAGACTGGTCTTATGATAAGTCGAGGCACGTATCTCCGCTCAACCGTGTCTTTCTGGGCTCGGAGCGCGCAGCTGCGGCGGCGGGTATTGAATTCAGATGCGACCTGTCTCTCCGCTCGGGCCGCTACAGGTGGAAATGCTCTTATCAATACAGACTGTCCGAGCCTGACTGCGGCCCGATCCGTCTCATTGACGATTTTAGGTGCCCCTGCCCTGCCTCTCCTCCCCTAGGAGCCCAATTGATTAATGTCTGGGTCACAGTGGTATTTCCATATTGATACCTCGATTGATGATGGCGCTTCAGGAACAAGCCATATTGACCAGCTGAAGAGTGATACGTTTCAAACTGTTTGGCGGAGGTATTTATGTGTAATGGGTATAACGTGGGTGAAAGCGGAGGATATCCATGATGTGCAAATGTGTATATATGACCCATTCATGCTGATTATCCTGTGTGTATGTGTGGCGCATGGAGGGGGAAAATCAATATTCCCACAATAAAAAACAGCCTGTTATAGCTACTCTTACTGCCAGTACTTATAAAGGATTGATAAGTGAGTAAAATGTAGTGTGTATGAGATGAGCTAAGAGATCAGATCCTATAAATACGCCTTACATTTTCACTGATCACAGAACAATGAGGAAAACATATTAGGATACATGGGATATGCTGATTAAAAAACATTCAAATGTCTGAAAGTAAGTCAAAGTTCTGTGTGCATGCTAGCATACATTTAATTAGCTTTTTATGAAATGAGGATCTACATAATGTAAATGTCTGCTAAGACAACTCTGGGCTTCCTGAGAGGGATTTAATATGCATTCATGCACTTAACAACTTTTTGCATATCATATCACAGTCAAAGTGACCACAGGCCAGGGAGGCCAGGGTCACACAAAGGGGCCCTTCAAAAAACAAACAAAAAAAAAAACACGGCTTATAAGGGGTGACATTAAATTTTTATAACTCCAAATGTTGGCTTAAGTTAGGTTTAACTCCAATCAGCAGCATTTGTCTGCTACAAAAGAAGAAGGCGGTGAGAAAAACACGTGCCAATCAGTAATTTGATAAATGGCTTATTACAGCTAGATGAGACAGCTAACCGAGCTTCAAATAAGCTAAATCATCTGTGCCCAATTTGTAAGTGCATCTTTAAGAGAGGCGGGGATCACTTAGAGGGAAACCAGGGAACACTGAAAGAAGAAGCAACAGCTGTCACGCGGTTACAGTGCTACAAAATGTCATGAAGCCCGGTGCGAGTTTTGTTGCCACATTTTGCCATTCTGAATTTCCTTCGCCCCATGTTTACACGGCTTTGCCTTTGCAGCTGTGTGATCATATTCCTGCGAGTCCACCATGTTTTTCCAAAAGTGGCTATTTTTTTGGGTTTTTTCTTCATCGTGCCAAGAGCGCGCACCTCATAATACAGAACAACTCCGCCGAGGGCCCGGAGTTGTGAACCCAATTTTGCAGACGCCCTAATTTAAAGCATAGGGAGACAACAACGTGATTCTGTGAGGCTTGTTCTGCTTGTTGTAGAGATTACTTTGGAGGCAGAGGGCATTGTGTGAAGATGATAGTCAGTGATGAATTTTAAAAAAAGCATTGGGCAGAACTGATCCTACTTTATACTTTGAGGGTCAGTGGTCGAAACAGGCGCTCAGCCTTCAGGTCCTTGTGACAAGGATCAGGGGCCCCAATGTATATCTGCTGATTACATCTCCTGAAGTGGAAAAAATGCAAATAATAAATGTATGAGCAACGTGCTTGTTTTTTTACTTGATTAATTATGCCGTTTAATTCCAGATCCACCACGCTGCTCCACCGTATAATTTCCCAGTGGTCTTGGCTGTTTCTTCTCTCACATGCGCTCTCTCCTTTTTTCTTCATTGCAAAATGAATCATGGATCCAACCGTCTGTACCCGGGGGAGAGCGGCGAGCTGGCGAACGGGCTGACCAATCATGAGCATCAGAGGCAGACACACAGACGCACGGAGCCTTTTGTTGTGCGCCGCGCTCATTGAGTTAGAAGACAACTACGGATTTGGCCGGAAGAAAATTAAAAGATGGAGTGTAAGGAGACCAAATAGCCGACTTCATCCAAGTTCGTCGATCTGTTTTCTCTATTTTGTTACATTAACTCTCCTCCTCCTCCCTCTGTACTTTCCAGCTTATCCAATCAGGCTGACCAGTATGTGTTTATTAGAGTGGGTGGTGGGGTTTCAGTGCCAATCATAATGTCACCTGGTGAGCCGAATGCTCTTCTATTCCCAGCCCGGCCAACCTTCTTTCAGCCTCTTGACAGTTCCAGGTTAGCCCTTTTTCCTCTCTTCCTTGCCCCTCCTCTTCTCTTCCCTCCAGCTTTCCTCTCCAGCTCTCCCAGGGGCCCCACTGAGAATACTGCTCAGATCCAGGCCTCTGAGCCCCAAAGCCGGTCCTAATCCTCTGCATCGATCGTCCTGAGAATTTCCTCCCCTGCACAGCAGGGCCCGCTCACCGGCACTCACACTCCTCGACCCTGAACAGGCAGCACTTTATGGGTAGACACATGGAAAAGGCGCACTGCCTTTGTCTTCTCAGCAGATGGGTCTTGTTGATGTTATGTGTGTTATTAGGCGGTTATGGCAGGCTGTGCTTTGCTCCTGGGAGAACTGATGCTGCTGCCTCTCCAAATTCAGTTAGACTTGTCTGTGACTGGCTTGATGAACTCTCAGTATCTCAAACTGAAACATCTATACTGTTTTCTGACTGCAAGTTGTGTTCCAGTCAGAAATGATTCAAAAGTGAGTCAGAAGGGATTTCCAACTACAAATACACCCGGAGGAAGTGTAGCATGAAAGCAAAAGACATCCAATTTCATTTGTTTGGACAAACACATATTATGGTTCCTTATTCACAAAGGGTTGCCAAAACAGGTAGCTCTGCATATTAATTTGACAGATTTTTATGCTGGATGCACTTCCTGAGGCAACTCTAAAGAAATTTGTGTCTCCTCCCAGCCACGAACCGAGGCTCTTTCATTGGTTAGGCAAATGTGTAAACCACTACACTGTGGAGCCACATCCTCATAGATCCACTGTCTACTGATAAATGTAGTAAACACAAATGAGGCATAACTTTTTTTGTTGTGCAGTATTTTCGTAATTTCAGCAAATGATAATGATAAATAACAATAGACAAATAATAAAGATGAGTCACAATGAGAGATAAAGTATACCTCAACATTTAGATGACAAAGATTTGAAACTCAGAGAGTTTCAGGGGCCCTCCTTAAAACTGAGGTCTCTGTGCTGTTCTTTTTGATACTGGGGTTTGTGGTATCATCACATTAACAACTAAACAGACCTTTAAGATCTTTAGATAAAAAAAAGATTATAAGTTCAATGTTGGAAATCTACATGTATCATCTATCTCTAAGTGACCTGTCTAATTTATCGAAATTTGCTTTCTCCAAAGAAATTCATTCCAAGAACAGGCTTCTTAACACAAAAAGAACCCCTAAATTTCATCTCAGGATCAGCATGTAGCTACATGAACGAGATTATGCACAATTCAACTGGAAAGGCTGTGTACCAAAGAATCCTTTGTTCAAGTAGGAGCATTGCACCTGAACTACTGTTTGTCCGTTGACCATGTAGGCAAACCAGAATACTTGGAGGAATGCGTGCTAGAGAGATGAATCAAAGATAGAGTTGTTCAGTCATAGTAGCAGTAGACATGTTTGGTACAGATCAAAGAACAGCATTTCAGGAGAAGAACCCAATAACAGCTTTGAATCATGGTAGTGGAAATGCTGTGCTTTAGGGTTGCTTCACTGCCTTAGGGACTGGTAAAAAGGAAGTATAGGCAAGAAACCCTTTAGATATCTCGCAACTAAAGGGATTTGTATTAAGGAGTGGTTAAAAAAAAATCAGTGCCAGAGACTGGTGGGAAACTGCCTTTTAATGGAGGCAGTGGAAAGACTATAAATTAGCTTGCCTAATGATGTGTACAGGTTTGACAGACCACTGAACAAAAACACTGTAGACTATATGAGTAGAAAACTTATACATAATCAACTGTGGTGTCACTGCTGTCATCTGTAAGGGCAGTGGGGTTAGATCTGACTTGAATGTTGGGAAGCACTGTGTTAGCAACACCAGATAAGTTTGAACGGTGCAGTTCATTGCTGGAAACAGCTACACTTTGAGGAATTTAAAACATAGATCTCCTGGCATAAGGATAGACCGTATTTTCATGCGCAAAGATGGAGTAATGGAAGGTGGTGCATGCTATACAACTCTGCTGGAAGATGAGAAAGTATCATTGCTAGAGGCCTCCTGGGAAAGCTCCAACCAACAGTCTATCCTGCGTAACATACTTGTTCATAATTTATTTACGCGGAAAGCTTCCCTTGGACTCTGCTGTGTGTCTTTTTACTGCAAGTGTGGAGGTTTTCGAGAGGTATTTTCCTGTATTTCTGTGCTCTTGTGAACAAGACCGGCAAGGCTATGTATCCAGTGAAATAGTAGATGATTAGACCTCATGCTTTATTAACACATTTGCTGTGTGGTTGGCATGCTAACTTCATCCCGATCATGAACGAGAGGGAAAATCTGGAACATTTGGCCCTCGTCTAAATTTGACTCCCTGGGCCAGTTAGAGAATCACTTTCTATACTGGCATTTAACACCAAGTACAGATGGTAATGTATCAATACTCTTTTTAACGGCGCTCAGAGCCACTGTGGTGAATCAGCACGAGGAATATATCTGGCAATATCAGTTTGCAGCCCTTCTTGGGTAAATAATTTCTGTTCAATTGGGGTTTGGTACATTCTCACAATATACTGCAGAGTCATCTTTAATCTGCATTTGGATTTTATTGATAGGGTTATAAAGTATTTAACAGTTACCTTTACCCTCTCTGCCCGTTGTCTTCTCCTGCTTTTTTCTCTTATTCACTAGCCTGTTTTTCTGCCTGAACTGACCGAAGACCCTTAGCCTTCACACTCATGTTCACACACCCTATTTTGCTAGTATTTCCCTCTATCTCTTTACACCCGTCTATACTTTAGCGCTCCGCTCTTTCCTCTCATATGGTTCCTTTCCTGGCATCTGCTTCCTTCCCTCCTGTACTCTCTTCCCATTTTACCCTTGCTCTTCTTGCTCTCCTCTTGTCCGCTCCCTCCCACCCTGCCTTCTCTCCACTCTCCCTCTTTCTCTTTATTAATTTATTGGGTTGTTATTCTCCTTGCCTGGCTCTGCTAATGAAGGCAGGATGCAGATGAGGGCGAAGGTCATCTCCGCAGCGATCGACCCCACCGCCCTGCAGCATGGCACTCTGACTGGCACAGGTCAGTGGCAGCTGTCAATCAAAATGCACGCATGCGTGCACCCATTCACGTGCACACAAGCACTCACGCACACTACCACTAAAATAAATTCACACATAAAGATAACAGCTATGTTGTATGACAGTTAACAATTTATAATTACCCCTCCAAAATCAGATATCATTAGATTAAGGTAATTTTACAGCAGTGGTCTTTGACACATTCTTATGAAACAGTATCCTTATTTTAGGTGATTTGTTTGTGGTCTCAGACTTAAATTTTAATATGTTTCAGGCCTTTAAAACATAGAATATCACTCGCAAAACTTATTAGTGAAAAGTGGGATGTACTCAAACCACTCCACAAACTAGCCAAACCTTTGGACTCCGAAAGATCAGAAGCGTAAATGAGCATCTGTAAACATCATCACAACCTTAATAAAGGTAGGATTTATTTAACTAATATCTTTCTCACTGAAATTCTCACTATTCTGACTTCAAACTTTTATCTATGTTTGCTGAAATGAAACACCAGCTACATGTCAGCTGTTTCTGCACAGAAGGAAAAATAATGCATGATCTGGTCTGTTGTCTCAGATATTCATGTTTCTCGGAGAATAAAATGTATCCACTTTTTTAATTTTCCAAATTTCACTGGTTCAGTATTTCACTTTTGTCTTAGGTGTACCTTGTGCTTAATGCTAGCAACTGAATGTTAGCCTGCTAACATGCTAATGTAGCGCAAAAATGCTGAACCTAGCCACTCAGGCCTACACACTGGCAACACATCTGGGAACCACCGCTCACTAGAGTGAAATGTGTATTTCCTTGCTGATTGTGAGGGGTTGCTGGAGACTGCTGGCAGTTACTATGAAATGACTTGCTTCAGCCTCAGTCATGCAGGCTTAGAAACTGGTCAGCAACCTCATGGTAACCACTGTTTGCTAGCCGGTTTGGTGGTTGTGGGATGTTGTTTGGGTGCCCTGGTGTGAAGCTGATTGCAAAGATGTAAACAGTACTACACGGAAAACCTCATTGCGATTGCTTTAGTTGCTGACTGGTCACTTCAAATGCCTGTGGTTTATATGGAAGAAGTCTGCAAACTGCTCTTTTAGCTGTATTCAAATTTTAAAAATTGCAACCCAAACCAGAAACAGAGTCCAATTATTCACCCGCATGTTGTGACTTTTGAAATTTATCAGCTGTAGCAGCAAGGCACAACTTTTGCTTTTAATGCGAATTTGTTAATTAATTAACCTTAATTTAAAATTTCACTATAGCTTAGAGAGTAAATGAATGTTTACAGACAAGTTGGCATCTTCCATGCATGTACAGGTGACCACTGCAATCTGCTAGCAACCAACCCAATTTCAAGGAGGTTTTTGGTAAAACGTCTTTATTCCAATCAAATTCATTGAATGACATTCAAATATATCTTAAAGATATACATTTAAATGTAAATATGTATAGATGCAGATATAAATGTAAATATAAAGTTCTTTATGTGGCAGAAAAATAGGTGTGGCTGTTAGGTAATGAACAAGGAATCTCTTGGGGTGTGTTGTAGGAAGTGGACTGAAACTGACTTTACTCCTACAGCACCCATGCTATCTTGCTTAGATAGAGCGCTTTAGGTTGAAGTTGTAAAATGTTGCTTTTTTTGTTTCTTTCTTTGGGTTTTGTTTGTCTGGCACTGGGATTCTGTGGGCTTTTTAGGCGGGGCATTCATGGAATGGGGCTGCTCACTATACCTTTAGGTCTTTGCCAAGGCGCTGACCCAATGCCATGACAAAGACCATGCATCACTGCGAAAACCTGGGCAGTCATGCAGGCTGTGTTGTCCTGCAATGGGATGCTATTTTGTGGCGGTGGTGTTGCTATTGGGGATTTACATGTGGTGTGCATCTGTGTTTAAGTGTTTAGTTCATGTCAAAGTAACATTCATGAATGCCATGAATACCCAAGTCATCCCAGGAGAATATTGTGTTATATTAAGATTATTAATTTTATTCACTTTGTGGTTTTTGATCATGCAAAGATACTCACATGATCTTTCACTTAACACAGCTCATACATCTTTGCCTCCACAGGTTGACGTGTTACACCCCTGTTAAAGTGCCTAATCCTCGCCCTGCTGTTCATTGGCCTTGACATTGTGAAGACCTTTGGACTGCTGCTCCACGAAATTCCATATCTGAGCACTCCGAAGCATTTACAACCCCTGCTCTTCATCACACCATGTCAGGAGGCTGTGCGTATGTGTGTTTGTAGATGCACTCTGTGTTCAGACATCTTGTATGCATGTCAATGTTGTTCATTGTTATTGTTGTGGGTTTATTTGTGTGCTCAGCCATGTTCTTGAGTGTGTTCACCTGCATCTGGGCTCCTGTGAATGTGCATGAGTGTACAGCTATCACAAACACACGCACACACCCAAAACACGGACACACACACACACATATCTCTATTAGCAGTATAGTAGTGTTAACAGTGTTCTGCCATGCGTGAACCTCCCCACCTTTCCCTCATATCTATGCAAAGCTGGGGTCCTGTCAATCAGTCACCTTGGTGACATAGAGCCCCACCTCCCCAATTAGAGCTGACAGGGCAGGATTAGGAGGGGGGCGGGCCCCCACCGACCTGCCTACGTGTCAATCACGCGCCGGGCATCCACACGCCTGTTTACTGTCAGATCCCATCTCCGTCTGTCAGACTGCACGGCAACCGTCGCCCAGGGAGGAGAGGAGGAGGGTTGTGGGAGAAGGAGAGGGGGGGAGGAGGAGATCTGATCGGAATTAACTATGCTTCTCCCCACAGACCGGCCGTGCTTTTAATTCATGAAAGGGATGAGAGGAAAGTGGGAAGAGAGAGGGAGTGATGGAGGGAGGAGAGCATTTAAAACCCAGAGCAGGGCCTTCTTTAGAAGTTTTCAGAGTGATGTTTCTTCTCTCCCTGACAATCACTTTTCTCACCCCAACTCTTCCACTCGTCTTTCTCCCAGACTTCTTCACTCAGCGATACCTTAGTGGCGATATTGTTGTAAAGGTGTTGTTTTTTTACCCCGGCTGTTTTTAATTCACCCAAATGGGTGTTCGTATTTTTCGACTCAGAGAGTTAAGGTCAATTTTATTTAGTTCTGTACATGCTCATGCAAATTTGTGTCTCTGTTTCAGTACATGTCTTGGGGTTAGGGTCCTGCCTACACACCTACAGTAAGTGAATACATAATGCAATTCTGCTCCTCAGATTGTGTGCTCTAAAGCAGCATCACGCATTTAGAGTTGACACAATGCTAATGAGTGTGTGTTTGTGTGGCTCTCTGTTCACTTCGCTGTGTGTATTTCTTCTTTTTTGGGTCTCTGGTGGTGGCCAACCTTTGACCTTGTTGCCCTTACTCTAATCCTTTAGCAAATGAGGACTGTTTAGGGCTAAAGAGGGGGTTTGAGGGTCTGCATCAAGACACTGTTTTAGGATTAGAGGAGCAGAGTGAAGGTCTTGGGGGTTATTAGGATAGAAGTAGAGGGAAACAATAGATTGTATTGGAGGAGGAGGAAGGATATTATCAGCACTGTGCCCGTCACTAACGTTTTTATATCTCATACAACAAAGCTGTGTTTCTGACTCCCTCATTTTTGTTTATGTGTCAGTTAGCAGAATCAAAATGTGCTTAATTCCTTTCAGTCAAATTTTTAAAAAAGTTACAGCATCATTAAGAATACTCTTTTTCTGGTATAGAGAGCTCCAATATGGGGCCACTTTTCAACAACTTTCACCTGTGCACTTATAGTCAACATTCCTAACACGATTCATATATTTCCATATGAGCTTAACCTATTTTTGCTTGACTAGAACATTTTGTACACTAAAAGAAAGCATTATTCCTTATTATTACAGTATTATTACATTATTTCATGTCATTGACTGCCATATTGTTCTTGTAATCATGCTTGTGTGAACTGCTGCTAGTATGCATCATGAAAATGTGATCATGTTTAGGCCAAAATTAATTAAAAAAATTAACTCTTCACCGTAATGCAAACACATCTCTGGCATATCTCAGCTAACTTCCCATAACTCATAGACCATAAGTTTGGCATTAGTTTTTGTTAAATTATATTCAGTGGAGATTGGATCTGTTAAAAACAACTTCACATTTTTCATCTTGACATCGCCTGTCACCTGTTGGTTTGTGGGTGCACGTTGCAGCCTCAACTTTAATTCACTAGCACTGTCACAGTTTGCACAGCAAAATGCATTTTGCAAACTATATGTGGCCACTGCACACACTCACACACGAGTGGCACAGCAAGCCATATTATTTATTGAGGTAATTCCATTTAAAATAATTCACAAGACATATAAACTATAAACTTGATCCACTTTTAAGTTCAGTGAAAAAAGAAGGCAGCTAGCCTGTTTTGGCATCCACCTGCCACTTAAAGGGGCAAATAATTATTTGTCAAATTTAAAACATTTATAAAATAAATTACCCTCCTTTATAAGTGTAGCCATGGGAATGAAAATATGTTTTTTGTAATTTGCTATTAACCTGCTTATTTCTGCTCAGAGGTATTTGAACATTTGTGGTAATAGTCTGTGTGAGCATTTGGGGTTCTGCAGTTTGTGGCTCCTCTGCATTGACCCAAGAAGGTTGCTGCTTGGTTTCTGCACTCTCTTTCGCTCTGCAAAAAAAAAATATATATATATATATATATACATATATCTCAGATATATTCAGGGTGAATTAACAAATGCTTATTTTGAAGAAACTGTTTGTCAGCTATCATGCCATGTGCTGCTGACAGGCATAGATGCATCCTGTCATTTGCGCCGATAACCGTATGCTCTCGGTGTTTGTTGGTAGCAGGCGTATGTGGGTTAAACATGTTTGTGTGTGTCTGTGTGTGTGTGTGTTTGCATTTGAGATGCAGGGTTGTGTCTGAGATGCAGCTCAGGTGTCTGTTGGTGTCTGTTGAACGACCTCGCTGCAGGGAACAGGCTATCAGGCTGAGATGGAGGCTATCATGTTAATTACTTTACACACACCCTGCCAGCCAAGCGTGCAACACAAGTGCTGAGCTCACACACACACGGACACGTACACGCAAACGCACTGGCACACGCACCTGAGTACATACACAATTAAGCGCGCACACCGATACGCACAAAATCATCCGTCTTTTCCTTTCATTTTGTCGTTTCTCTGTCTTCCTCCCTTTCGCTGTTTGAAGGCCTTGGACATCAATTCCCTTTTGCTTTCAAGAAAGATTGTTTTATATTCTAATCAATTCAACTCTGTCCTGTGAAATTAATTGACATTCATTCAATGATTTGAAATTCCTCCGAGGCTGTTCTTTTGTTTCAGCCTGTCAGTGAGCTGCAAGTGAGATCGGGCTAAATGTTTTGTCATCTCACACTCCAGGGTAAGCTGCTCCAAAGCATGAGCCCGAGGTCAGTTTAACCTCCTCACAGTCCCGTCTCCCGCTGCCTTTACAGTTTGCGAAGGGGATAGGGGAGGGGGATTCAGGATCAGAAACTTGGGTGAAGCCCATTCTTCAGTGGCAGCCTTCATATGTCTGCTCAGGACTATATTTTTTCAGAATCATGTCAGGGGTTTGAAAGGAGGTGTCCAGAGCGCCCGGGCCGAGGAAACAGAGGAGCTGGGGCAGGTTGATGCCTTTAGTTAAATGATGGTGGCACGCAGAGGGATTGCTTTGGGAAGTTGTCATCCATCATGATTTTAGAATGACTCAAAGCTGCACTCGGCTTTTTGGGGTTATGGTCTGCGATCTGTGATTGATGTGAAATGTGTGTGTTTGTTGTGTGTTGGAGAGAGGAGTGAAAAAGAGACTGTGTGTATTTATTTGCTGAAATAAGTTAAGATTGCCCTGTAGTTAAAGACTTCTTCTGGAGAAGTTTAATTTCTTCTCTTTTTGTTTGTTTTGTTTTGTTAAAGAAGCTGATGGATTAAAGTCACTCAAAATCAAATGATAACGACTCTCACAATGTGGCAAATTGTCTATACCTACTCATTGTTAAACGCAGTTCATCGCATGCCTTTTCCTGTGCATGCGTCTGTCCGCTGTTGTATTTCTTTTTTTTTGTTTTATGTCTGTCCCATTTGGATCTTTAGCCATCAGAATTGTTGTCTGAGGCCAAGAAAGATGCCTGGCAGATTTACTTTACCAAGTGCATCATCATGGCCTTGCCATATTGGTCCATTGGATTGACATTTATTTTAATTATGTATTTATTTTAATTTTATTTTCGGTTGTTACAGACGGGACAGACATGACTGGGGGATAGGACAGGGAGAAAGAAAGAATGAAAGAAAGAGAGGGAGAGAAAGAAAAATAGAGCAGAGAAGAGATGTTGAGAAAGGGGGGGAAAAAAAGAAAAACAAACAAACAAAAAAAGATGTTTTATTTGTTTAAGCTGAAGCATCTTGTCTGTCTTTTCCTTTCTCCTGCTTCTTTTTCCAGGTCCAAGTCTCACCCAAGTTAATTCTTCAATTAGTGCGATCCCAATATTCTGGAGAGATCATGGAGAGGGGCTCTTCCAATCAATGTCCAATTAACCAGGCTCTCAGAGAAGACGGGGGATGACCGCTCAAGCAGTTTTAGAAAAGACAGGGTTAGGGTGAAGGCAGAGGTTCAGAGGAGAAGGTGGAAAAAGGAGGGAATGGGGGCAGCTTGAAAGAGCGCTTAAAAGATGGTGAGAAGAAAGGATTCAACGTCTGTAAGTGGGTGGGGGTGAGAAGGGAGCATTGGGGTCTGAGGAGGTGGGTGTAGATGTTAGATGCTCAATCAAGTTGTGTGAGGACAGTGTAATTAATCCACTGAAGATGTCTGATTGCAGATGACTTTGGGAATACCAGAGTGGTGGCTGGGCCTGAGGGAAGGGGGAGGGCCGGAACAAGATGGATGCGGGGATGCAGGGAGAGGAAAAGCGGAAGGGCAAACAGAGAGAGAGAGTGAGATTAATCGAGACATGGGAGATACAGTACCTTTTAAATGAGAAGGATGAGTTTCAGTGACAATGTAAAAAAAAATAAAAGTAAAGAAAAAAAAGGGGGGGGGGGATTGATCATGTGCGGGCTAGGTCGACCATCACTCACAGCGCCGTGGGGGATAAAGACCTCCACCACCAGAAGTCACATGTATGTAAAGGAAGAAGCACGAGGCTTCATGCTCACTTAACTCCGACTTTCTCGCTGCTGAAACACTTTCCTACGAGATAAATGGGTGTCTATCCTGTTCTAATGCTAATATGCTTTTAAGGTACTATTAGCTGGCAGAGGTTTGCTTTTATTTAATGGACTATTAATTTGTTTGAATGCATTTTGTCTCTGTGGCTACAGTACAGAGTTGTCTTGGCTTAAGCTCAGCTCTTGAGCGGCACGTGATTTACTTACCCAGAGCTATTTGGAGGCTAAGCCTTTATAATCTAATTAAATTTGATAAAGCTGAGCAATCATTAGAATGTTATGGTGAGTACTCATCATACTGATAAGGTGATTTCGTTTTATTGTTATTAAATATATTTATTAAGGTTTTTTTTTTTTTTTGCATTGCTGTTGGAATATGTTTCAGACTGCATACACTTTGTTGCAGAAGCCCGTGTGGGTTATAGAAAAGCAAATGTTTGTTGTTTTCACAAAGACCGTGATGGTAAACTGTGATGGATTTTCACAAGGCGTCAGTTCATGCGCAGGCTGGTAGAAATTGCTGACAAAAGTTGGATCCTCAAAATGTTTGACTTCTTTCATGGCAGAGAAGATGGGCTGAGTCAAAGGCCCCTTTTCCCCTCTTGACAGCTCACTTCAAATGTGTGTACATGTGGCAGACGGAATAGTCTGTAGTTAGGAAGATAGTGATTTATGTCTACTACTTTTGTTTCAAATTGTGTTTTTTATGTTAAATATGGGGGTTTGTTTCCCCCCCCCCATATTTTTATAAAAAAGTATGCTGTGATGGCTGGACTAGAAAAGTCTTGTATTAAACTTGCTTAATATAACAAATTGGATTTAAATGAAACAACTGCTCTGATTCTCCCTACTTTCAGCTTTGACTTAATTGCTGTGTTTATAATTAATTAAAAATGTAACAATTGCATAATTTGGGGACTTTAGGGGAAGTGCAAAATAGCAAGTTAAATACCCATTTAAGACTCATTTTTCAACAACATTTGAATGAACTGGAATAACTTGTCACTCACTAAAACATTCAGAACTTGTAGTAATGCGTCTCTGCACTTGTGCACTGAAGGTTTTGTGTTTGGGACCAAAACTGACTTCTCAACATGTCTCAAAATGATGTTCTATGTGTGACGTGTGCACAGTGAAGATCTCTGCAGAACCATGTAATCGATGTAGAAGCCAGAATGCTTCCATTTAATAGTAATTAATAATTTAATAGTATTTTTTGTTCATCAGTTAAAATCAGATATAGATACAGTCGCTGAATTCAGAATTATTTTACTTAAAATTACCAGGTCCTGGTTTCCATGTTTATCTGATAGCATCAGACAAGTTGCTGCAGATTTGTCAGCTAAACCACTTTGAGATTATTTAAGCTTTGTGACACGGCACATTATCTTTGTGTGAAGCAGCCATCATAAGATGGGTAGACTGTGGTCATAAAGAGATGGACACAGTCAGCAAAAATGCTCAGGTAGGCTGTGGCATTTAAACAATGCTGAGTCAGAACTAAGGGACCCACAGCCAAGAAAATATCCCTCATACCATCCAAATGGCACAACAGAAATCAAAGCTCATTAGACCAGGCAATTTTTATCCAATCATCAGTTGCCCAGTTATGGTAACCCTGTGCAAATCATAGCCTCAGTTTCCTGTTCTTGCCTGACAGGAGTGTTACGGGGTGGGCTCCTCTTCTTCCAGGTTTGACATGCTGTGCATTCAGAGATGCTCTTCTGTATCCCTTGATTTTAACGAGTGGTTATTTGAGTTATTCTTTCCAATAAAAGTCCTTTTTGCAAGTAAGATTGCAAACACAAACATGTATAAAGTGTTATGTTTGCAAATTCACAGCTTTTGTTTGCTGTTGAGCAGAATCTTTTAGGCTGGCAGAAGTAAGAGGGGCCTCTGTTGGCCAGTGACAACTTGGCAAAGGCTCGAGAGATAAAAAAGAAATATGTCTTTCCCGGTCTTTACACCTTCACAGATACTGTACAAAATCAATCCAGGTATACATCAGTTTAAAGCTTTAGATAAACATTTGATTCCATTTATTTTACTTGCAATAAAACATTTTACAGTAGAGCGACTACAGCTTTGATCTCAAATCTTGATTTTACTGCAAAACCATTCTGTTTGGTTACATACTAAAGACATAAAATAATGCCACAATAGCTGAAGGCCAGAACTCAAATCGCATTAAAATTCTAATTTTAACTACAGAACTTAAACAATGTGATCGTTGCAGACTTACAGACTGCACAGTACATTTGTCCAATTGCTGCCACCATCCAGTAAAGATAAGGTAATAAATGAACACTTTTTCCCTCCAGAGCACTGCACAATATAAAATAAGATTAAATGGGATGTTTTGATTGGGCTGTGCTCTCCATTTTCTGTCCTGTATTCATTTACAGGACGAATGACATTTAATAATTAATGCAAAATTCTGGCTTTAATACATTCAATGAATTATTAAAAATGAATATGATACTATTTAGTGGATTGCTTTTTATTTATCTGCATGCTTGGAGTGGCCAAGAATTATTACAATCACCATGGCAGCAAAAAGGGACTCAGCTTAGCTTTGCACTTGACTGCGACACTGACTTGTATGACAAAGTTTACACATTCGTGACTCAGTGTTGTAGAAACTTTTATTAACCCTCACGATAGTTCTATAAATAAATTACCATTTTAATGCAATAATCTAATGATTATTGGAATGAATGTGCACGATGTGTACGCGCAGACATGTTTCAGACGTTGATAACAGCAAAGAGACTGAAACTCGTGTGTGAATATAAATCCATTTATTTGCTGTGTTTTATACATTTTCTATTTTACTGGTAGATAAAACTAACTGTCATTTCAGAAAGTCTAACAAGTAATTTCACACATAGAGTTATGGTAAAAAGAAAGTTCACTCTGTCAGTGAAAGTTTTACATATCAGGGTGTAATAGAAAGTCATCCAGTGCTTTTATGGGCTTTAAAAAAAAAAAAAACCTCACACGAACAACAACACATGCCATGTTACATCATTATTTATTTAACAAAAACTAAACCAAAATGCAGAAGCTGTGTTAAACATTAGCTTCACCCTATGATCCAGTAGCTTGCTGAACCACCTTTAGCAGTACTAGCTTGCAGTAATTGATCTGTGTGACTTTGTGAAGTCATTTTGGACCACTCTTCTTGAGGTTTGCAGGTTTACACACAACTTTTTTATTACATAACACGGCGACAGGACTGGAAAGTGAGGAGAGGACGAGCAGCAAAAGGGCCTGAGGTCAGAATTGAACCAGTCTGTTTCATTTAGCCTTACAGCAAATAGTTGCCTGCTCAGCCTGTGTGCTAAACCAGCACCCATGCACAGCTCTCTTAAGGTTTCTACTCAGCATTTCAGTAAGGTTGAGGTCTGGACTTTGACTAGGCCAATGCAACACCTCGATTCTTTTCTTTTTCAGCCTTTCTACTGTGAATTTGCTGCTGTGCTTGCGATCACTGTCCTGTTGCATGACATCATTTTGGGCCAAGCTTTAGCTGTCACACAGATGGCCTCATATACTCTGGTATACAGAGGAGTTCATGGTTGACTCAATGACTGCAAGGGACCCAGGTGATCTGGCTGCAAAACAACCCTGCTACTTTACAGTCTTACTTCAGAAGAGGATATACAGAAGAGTATGCTACATTTAAACACTGCTTCTGGCTTCAGTTTTTGGGCAGATAAATAATAACTCAGAGTAATGTGTTATGTGTTATTGATAAGATCTGCTAAAGACCAGATGATTTTAAAAAATATCCTGAAATGTAAAAACTTCGAAATAAGAGGTTCTTTTGGCCATCACTGTAAGTAAATTCAAGTCCACATGCATCATCACACGGTACAATTTTTACATTAGTGCCATTAAAAAGAAACCTGTTAAAGCATTTCCTAATCTCTATGACATACAAAAAAATTACATCCCCTTGAGTTTAGTTTGGGTGGAACAATGGTGAGGTGGTCTGAATCTGGGCAGCATCCTTTCTGTGCGGAGTGCGTGCTCTCAATGGATGCTCCGGCTTTCCTCCACAGTCCAAAGACTTGCGTGTTAGACTGATTGTCAGTCTGGCTGTAGGTATGAATGTGAGCATGAATGCATGTCTGTCTCCCCACGTTAGCCCTGTGACAGATTGGCAGTCTATCCAGGGTGTTCCCCGCCTCTCGCCCTATGACAACTGGGAGTGGCTTCAGCCCTGTCGTAACCCTGAATTGGATAAGTGAAAGAAAATGGATGAATGTTGGGTATACATCCAGAGGATTTGTAGTCCATTTATTTTGTGAGTGTTTTGCCTCATTGCATAGCAAGTTGATATTTCTGCCACCGCTTAAAAAGCAACAAGCCTGTGAATTCTCTGCAGTCTTGCTCCTAAGCTGTGACTCCTCTCCTCTTCAACAGGCGTGTTTTGATTACTTGAGTAGCAACACGAACACGTCACCTTAGTCGTTACAACAAAAACACAATCTGAGTACTTTAACTCATTATAGGAACTTGTTGAACCCACCCAGATCGCGACACAGCACGTTGTTTCAATACTCACTATCGTCCCTCGTGGCTTGATCTGTAGGGCTCTCTAGTTTGTGAACAGCATCATTTCTGTGCGAGATCGGGGCCACGAGGTCCTGAGAAAAGCTAAAGAGAAAAGATGACAAAATAGAAATTAGTAGAGAGAAAGATAAACAGTAAGATGACAGTTTGAGATAGAGTGATAGGAATATACAAGAAGACTGCAGAGAAAATCATCCAGAGTGGAGAAAAACAGTGACAGGCAGTGGCAGAGTGGTGGGAGAAATGTAACAGACAGACTCAGGGTGAGCGAGGGAGAGGGAGACAGGCAGAGACAGACAGAGGGAGAGATAGACGAGCTGCGTGAGGATGCAGAGAGTGTCCCCCTCTCTCGGCTGCTGCCAGAGGCAAACAGACAGCCTCTCTGCTGGTGGAATGCTAATGCAACAAGCTGCTGCTCTCTTGTCTTCCCGCCCTTCTTTACCTTTCTTCTTCTTTAACTCTCCTCTGTGCAGAAAGTTTAGAGCCTATAAGACAAAAGCATAGACTTTGATAATGGAGACCCTGACCGTTTCATATTATTTGCACTTTATGTCGCGCCTGATTTGAGCAACCACGCCGATTCCTATTCTCTCTGGAAAGATTAATTTTTGGGGGCTAGTTAGTCGTACGTGGACGTGAGCGTGTTGAGGAGAATCTTAGATGAGTTGTTTTTTTCATCTCTCGTCGTCTTCTCGCCACCCCTGTGTCATACACTGACATCATGTTTGTCTGCAGCTCAGTAACTATGGCTACTGTGGTGTCACTTTTGTGTGTGTGTGTGTGTGTGTGTGGGGGGGGGGGGGGGGGGGGTAGGTGGGTGGGAGGTCAGCATATCGGTGGGGCAGTCGCAGGTCAGTCTGTCAACCTCTCTCTGTCTGTGTCACTGCTAGCTGACCTTTGACCCCCAGCTCTAAGACTCGGTCCAGCCGGAGAGACACAAAGCAGGTTTTTTTTCTCGCGACGATAAATGTCTCCTGGCATTATCTTCCAGCCACTTTGTTCTTCCATCATTTAAGACGTTCACATTACACAGAGAAATGGCCGCAAGTAAAAGACAGCGGCTATTTGTCCTCCGGAACTCCAGCGCATTTCCCTGCTGCGGCGACGGTCATCAGTTCTCAACTTTCAGGCAGGACATAACCTTGAGTGGAGCAAGTGGGTTGAGCATGCACCCCACCCCCCACCCCTTACTCTACGCCCCGACACGAAAAACCACACTCGCGGTCTGTCCGCCGGTGTGTTTGTCTGTCTGCGTGGAGATGGCAGGTTCTGAGAAATGGTGGCACGCTCTGAAGTGCGATCCATTTAGATAGCAGCGAGGCTCTCTCCCTGTGCACATGCACACACTTAGCTAAACACACGCAAGACACCCAGACACAGACGAGAGCATGCGTGCGCTTCCAAACACACAAAACGACGTGCACATGGGCACAAAGAAACAGAAACAGATCTCCCTGCTCCATACACACACACACACACACACACACACACACACACACACACACACACACACACACACACACACACACACACTATATGCAGCAGTCTCTTGACATGCACTTGCTTGGTTGACAAGTCATCTCAGATAAGCTTGAGTGGCAGGTAGGGAGTGTTGACTACCAGTGTGTGTAGAACACTCTGCTCGATATCACAACCTTATGATTATTGTGTAGTATTTATTTCATCAGATTTATATTATTTACTTCTAAAATAACAGGAACTCATTTCTTAACAGATATGGAGGATAGTATTTTTTTTCCCTCATCTCGCGCTTACTGTTCAGTTCATGTGGTATTGGGTTTATTTCTTTTTTTCCCCTCAGTTTCATTTTGGTTGTTAATTTCCCTGCCACCTTTTTCTATCTCAGTTCAAACATATTGCACTGCCTCCGTCATCTAGAGAGAATCTTGTCAGTTTTTTGGCAGCAGATGTACTGGTATGTTCAAGCTATATTTTGAGGATTCAGGCCTTGTATACCCTCCTGCATTCACTCCTCCTCTCTGCGCTCCTCTCTATCCCCAGGCCTCCCCGTGCTCCATTCCTCTATTTTCTTATCTACTTTCTTCTCCTACTTGCTCCTCTATGTCATTGCCAAATCTCTCCTGTCTGCTCTTCTCTGTCTTCTCCTCTCCCTCTCTCCTAACTCTCTCCATTTCTTTTACGCAGCCTCTTCTCTCTCTATCAGTCTCTCTATTCTGTGACTGCTCTTGCTGGTCCCCCTGTGGCACACCGTGTCGTGTCCCTAATTTATTTATAATTAGTGCTCTTTGTCGGGATGCGCCGGGAATGTTAAAGTACACGCCACCTCGCTCTGGATACAAATGGGCTGATGTTCCTCCATCCTTTCTGCCCGCCCCAGCTGCCCCACCGACACGGCCACTGGGATGGACAGATCTTACATCTCAAAGCCAGACACAGGTTCTTAAAATTATAACGACTCCACAGAGGAGGAAGCTGTGCGCTGCAGGAAAAAAAAGGGCTATTTTAAAATTGGGCTTTAAAAATGTGTTAGAACATGTCAGTGAAATTCAGTTTGCACTAAATTTTTGTACTCACTTTTAAGAAGTGAGTGCACGTTTCTTAAAATCAACAAAGGAGAGAGGGCTGGCTGCTGCACCGCAATCAAGAAAAATATGACTTGATTGTGCAACATATTTGAAATTCTTATCTGCGCAGATCTTTTTTTCAATTGTTCTGAGATAAAAATGACTTAATAGGAGGGAGAGTTTGCAGGCTGACTGACACCTGCTGAGATACAGATACACATTGTCAGTGCACTCACCTGTGCCGCACCTGAATGCAAAACAGAATAACAAGATTGGACAACATGTAATCTGAAAGTGTAATTTATTAAACATCCTGTTGAATTTTAATGGCCATCACTTGTAAAGTTGACTTGTTTTGGGGATTCGTACCGCAAAACCCCCCCAAAAAAACACACAAAAATGGCCCACAAAAAAAAACACAGTATTTTTTTATCACACCACATTAATGTCAATGCCATCGTCAGACATAACGTACACGACCAGATGTGACGGCGCTGACAGGCTTGCTGTGTGTGTGTGTGTGTGTGTGTGCGCGTGTGTGTGTGATCAGCCAGGAAGAGCTTTTGTCCTTGGGCTGAGAGGGCACCTGGCTCCTCTTCCTGTCCTTGTGATCTCTCTGTTCCTTCTCTCTCGTGCCGCTCTATCCTTTCTCTATCTGTCTCTTTCTCTCTTCCCCCAGCTCGGATCCCTTCATCCCCCCATCTCGCTCACTCCCTCTCCTCTGCCCAAGGCGATGCCGTCCTGCAGGCTTTGATCAGGGGGCCAGGGAGGAGAGAGGAAGTGGGTCAGAAAGTTGTGCTGGAGACTGCAGGAGAACAAGGCTGGAATATCGAGTAGGTGAGGCTGGGAGTGGGAGAGAGGGAGAGATGGGGTAATCTAGTGAGAAAGTGATAGAGCGTGAGAGGGTGAGATAGTTGGGGGGGGGGGGGGGGGGGGAATAGAGGGAGAGTGCTGGTAAAGAGGAAGGGAGGAGGGGTGAAATGGGGCAACCGTGAGAGGTAGAGGGAGGAGTGGGGGCTGCCTGAACTAAACGAGTAGAAGCAGATAAAAAGAAAATGAAGAAAGCAACAGGAGGAGATAGAGGAGAAGGACGTGGGAAAGAAGAGGTGTCTTCATTTACTGAGAGGAGGAAAAAAAGACAACACATTTGTCTTGAACGTGATGCTCAGCATTTAAACAGCAGGTTGGAGGATAAGGCCCTGTTTTAACTAATCTACACAGTGCAGGACAGATAGTTCAGCCCAGTGTGTCTGCATGTATGCGCAAGCCTATGAATATATGTGTGTGTGTGTGTGTGTGTGTGTGTGTGTGTGTGTGTGTGTGTGTGTGTGTGTGTGTGTGTGTGTGTGTGTGTGCGTGAATACAGGCAGTATAGCCCTGACTGTGGCTCTTTGTTTTTTTTCTATAGATCATTAAGATGCAAGCTTTATTAATATTCAGATCAAACCATTAATATTCGCAGAGTGTTTCTGCTCTCCTTGTGTCGTCAGCTCACCTGGGACTGGGGAGGGCAGAGGAGGAAGAATGGAGGCGTGAGGAAGGGGCAGATGGGAAGAGGGGGCAAAAAGAGGAGTTTACAGGGTAAATCAAGGAGGAGAAATACAAGATGATTGTCGAAGAGGAGAAAGGTGAAGCAGCGGTGATGACTGCATGTGACTTAGGAGGGAAGGGAAGCAGAAAGTACAGTGGAGGTGGTGGAGGTCCTGCAAAGGGTTGGGTGTATTGTGATGGACAATCTGGCCGTGCGGGGCTGTGGGGCGGGGTTGGAAGGTTGGGGTGTTTGGAGGCTCTACCACTGGGACCGTGAGGTGAGAGGGGTGAGGGATTTTAGAGGAGAGATTGGAAGCTTTGGGGTTTTGCTTGTGGAGTAATTGGGCCAATGGGAGGCTAACCATAAACACGCACACACACCAGCACTCATATATTTAAAAAAACACACACACGTCAATAGCACTTTGTTACACTTCTATATTTAAGAAAATCACAGCTATTCACAGTCATGCATGTGAATACATATTTTGATTTTATCAAGGCAAATAATAGCTGCAGAGGTACTCACCAATCACGGATCTGTGCAAACCACTTATACACGTATGCATGCAAAACATTAATGCTTTTACTCAGAAAACATAAAGATGTGCACACCTTTTGGGGGCTTCATTTAATTGTTTGAATCAGTCGCAATGTCTTACGCTTGTTTGTGAAATACCGAAGCAGCAAATCATCACAATTAAGATGCAAAAATGGAAGACAGTGGCTTTATTTATGGTTGAGAAACAAACAATTAATTATCGAGTGTTGTCAGTTCGTTTAATCAATTATTGACTAATTCTTTCACCTCTACTCACATTTATGTGAATACGCGCCCTTTATTATCTCTTGTATGCATACATGTACCCCCCTCACGCACACATTAATACACACAGCAGGCACTCCAGTCAGTTACAGATACACTCAGGCATGCACAAAAGCGGACAGCAAATTAAAGTGGTAATTACTTTTAAGCCCAGAAAGGTGAAGGATTGTATGGCAGGGAGCAATGGGTCACTGTTGAATAGAGAATAGCGATGCAGGCAGACAGTGTGAGAGGCAGATATGCAACTCAATGAAATATGGAGGAGCATATTCAACAAAAAGGAGAAATGGCTCCTTAATGGCCACATGCCCTCAAAGAATTATTGTCTGATAGATTTGGAATATTATCTACTCTGTGGCAGTTATCTTCAAACACCCTTTTATGCCTTTTATGCGCTGCTGTATAGGGAAGGGGAAAAATGCAACCTAATGGTGTCATTTTGGTCTAATAAACACCAGTAAACTGTTGTTTATGTGCTCAATTGTAGGACTTCCACTTTAACAGTTGCTACTTGAATGTCATGAAGAAACTACCTCTTAATTACTTAGAACAAGACTTGGAATGTTATAATTTTGCTTTAACAGTTATGATCAGTAGCAGAAGGTGACTATTATCCAAAAAATCTAAGATTATTTATCTGGTGCATTTTGTTGATTAATCATTAAAGATCACACAATTAGTCATTGTCTGCACATTTAGATACGGTATGTTGAAATTCATTGTTTATATGGTTGGTTTATTTTTGGAAGTTTTCAGCAGAACAGCTTCATTTTCATTCAGTGCACAGACGCAGTGTGTTTTTGCTGCCAGTTTCGCTGTGTTTACTTTCTACGGAAACAGAAAGTAGGGTGTGTTAGGTCAGGGGACACGTTATAAATCTCATCTGTCTTTAACATAAAACCGCCACAGGTTTTCTTCCCATTGTTTGTGACCTAAGCTTAAATGGCAGCCATAAGTTCTCTTTTTGTAAAGTAAAGTAAATAGTCGTCACCTATGATCCCCGAACAGAAGATGTTTTTTTATTTCCCAATAAATTTCAGCTGCATCTCATGTCAGAGTTTTTACGCCAAGTCAGATTTTGGGTTAAGAACGAGCGTTTATGCTTTTAGTCTTTTCTGTAGCCTCACTTTCCTTCCTTTCCTGCTTCAAATAAGGAATAAGCAATAAGTAAATGTGAATATAGTGTACTTAATTATAAGTTTACTCCTCCCACTAGTTAAAATAAACAAACTTATTTAGTAGTTAGAGTTACCTGTCACATGGCAGGAGCTCAATACAGTCACTGAGTATCAGAATAGGGAAGAATAGTGGCTTTCTGTGACACTTCAGAGCAAAGCGTGTAATAGACACGCCAGTCCATTGTGTCTATTTCACGCTTTGTCTCTCCAAAACGTGAAATGGACATGCATGCAGAAGTTACAGCAGGAGGAGAGAATATATTTAAAGGGAAGAAGTCTCTAGTGAGCAAGGAAGGTAAGAAGTACATTCCAGAAATGATAAAGCTAGGCAGCTAATATGGATTTACATGTAAATGTGTCAGTAATGTCCGTTTAAGCGCTTTCCCGTGATTATTTTCATATTGGCCTGAAATAAAATATCTCAGCAGCTTACTGCTACATACTGAAACTGGTAAAGTGTCAAATGGACACAGTGGACCAGCGTGCCTATTACACACTGTGTCATGATACTGTGGTTGTTGGGGTCAGATGGGCAGGTCTGAGTATTTCAGAAACTGCTGATATACTGGGACTTTTCCTGCACAACAGTCTCTAAGGTTGATAGGGAACGGTCTGAAAAAGAGAAAATATCCAATGAGCAGCAGTTCTCCAGCTGAAAGTGCCTCGTTGATGTCCAAGATCACAGGACAAAGACCTCCGACATCAATGTGAAGCCAGAATGTTTCAAGCTGAAGGGAAGGCAACAGTAACTTAGATTGCCACTTGTTAAACCGAGCAGGCCTTTGGCATTACATGTTTACAGTCCCGATCAAAAGTTTAAGACCACTTGAAAAATCATATTTTGCATGACTGGATCTTAACGAGATTCCAAATAGAACTTCAACGTGCAGCAAGAAGAAATGAGAGTGAGAAAAAACATTTTTTTGAGCATCCAATTTATTGCAGTTATTTTTCAAATGGTCTAAAACTTTTGATCAGGACATTTTGAAAGAGAGAGATATTGACATTTTGCTTGGTTGGTGCTGCTGTTGTTAGGTTAGTTCTTAGCTGGACTGCAGCATGTGACAGTTAAAAGCTGCACTTTATCTGTTAGCAGTGGCTCATAGTGAAAGCACCCATGCATTTTACTCCTTGTTTATATCCCTCCATCTATTTTCTTAACACGTTAATTTCACCTTCCTCTCTCTCTCTACCTCACTCTGTTGTTGTGACTGCTGTCCCTCCTTCTGGACTTCTCCACAGTGGGTGCTAGCAGCAGCAGCCGCCTGTAAATGTGAGGCCTGGTTACTGGTTGGTGCTGGTACTACTACAGCTAACACGCCGGTTAATTTGACATGTTTTGCTCTATCTAGTTTTTAGTTTTAGTTTTTTAGCTCCATTTTTTCACCACTTCTTCCACATTAAACTTCCACAAGTTGCATCTGTGCACCTAAGGTATAGGATGTAATGAAAATGAAAGAATGGGCTGCTGTCAGTGTTTGTACGGCCAGTGTGAACTTTGCTATAATAATGGGGGATAGTTTCTTGCTACACTTAGGATCTTTTAGTACCAAAAGTGTTTCATGCAAGTTCCACAACCTTCCTGGTGCTTTATTGCGCACAGCAAAAACAACAGTTTTTCGTGATTTTTAAAAAAGCTTGGTCTTTTAATGCATGTGGTATATTTTTAGCCCCCCTTACAAGATATTTCCTTTATCACTAACCTGTCTGCACTGCTTTCCTGAAAGGGCAGTTTACTGTCACTACATCGAACTTACCACAGCCGATAGCATGTGTAGACAGGCGGAGAAACAAGGTCAGACATGGGTGTGACTGTCTTGTTGACTGCTACAGTCATTACACGCTATACCACTTGCATGTGAAGGCCCACACTTACAGAAACACACTGAGTAAGGATTTTTTCCCCCATTTTTAGTCTTATTTATTCACCTGATTTAATTACATTTCTCATTCAGCAGGCCGTGTTAATTCTCCAGCTGCAGGTTGTGGTTTATCTTATTTCCAGGAGCACCCTGATTTGTGCAGGGAACACCTGTAATGCTGCTCTGCGAGGCAAGCCTCTGGTGCTAAACTCAGCCTGTGAGGGCTCACTGTCACAAACACAGACACACACACACACACACACACACAGTCAGATATTCCCCTCAACTCTCCTTCAAGGACGCCTGGGGAAGACTTGGAGGACAAAATCACACACTCCCTCTACCAGCATCTCAGACGCGCCGCACTTCTAATGCAGACAGAAAACCTCCTCCAAAGAGACTAGGCACACACAGCTCTCTCCCGCGCAGACACACACTTAATCTTACACACACTCAGAGTTGTAGATACACCAATAGTCTGAAAGGCCTTGCCACCTTTCCATCCATAGGAAAAGCAGGACAGTTTAGTATGTGCCATTTTTCTTTCTTTTACTAATTCTTGCGCTTTCTTGCTCTCAGCTGTTTCAAGATGTTGTGTGTGAGTGTGTGTCTGTGTTTGCATGTGTGTGTGTGAGGTAGAGGGGGCTCTCTGGGACTCTTTGACGACCTCATTCACTCCCTTCTTCCCCCCACCCTGTCCGCGCCACAGTCGACATGCCCAACAATGAGGTTGGGGCGGTGGGGGGAGTCAGACAAAAACCACTGAATGCGTCTTCATTTGCCTGAACTTTTCACACGTCTTTTCCCTTTTGTCGCCGGCCGCCAGTTCACTACTGTGCTGCGAGCCACTCGGCCAGTTTCCGCTGGCGAGACAGCCAACCAAAGCAGCACTTTTCCTCCTCCCTCCTCTCTCTCTGTCAAACCCCCCCCCTTTCCACAATGTTAAGCCCATTTTTAGCTTGACATAATCTGAAATGGTACTTAACTGAATTTATGTCTACCTCAGTGCATTAACTTCTGCTATTTCCTCTTTTATGTTGCTGTTTTTTGCAGCGGGTGCAGCGACAGAGGGAGCGGGAGGGAGGGAGAGATTTGAAACTCAGACCACGGAGTAGACAGCCTATCAGTATTCAGTAGAGAAAGTGAGTGATGGAGGGAGAGAGACGGAGGGAGAGGGAGAGGGAGAGAGAGAGAGAAAAAAGAAGGAGGAGGGGGTGATGTATCAATATTCTGAGTAGTGTTTGAGGGCAAGGGGAACGAATAGAGGAGAGGGGACGGGGGAGGAGGGAGGGAGGGAGATTGGTGGGAGAGAGAGTGCTTGAGTGAGTCTCTGAGTGTGATTATTTGTTCAGGTATATGTTTGCATCTTTGATTGAATGTGTTTTTGTCTCTCTCTGTGTGTAGATTTGTTAGTCTTAGCATGCATGGACTATGGACAGTAGCTGTATGTAACTAAGTGCCCTCAGTTGCAATTTTTGGACGTTGTACTTTTTAAAAAAAAGTATTTCTATTCTACGTGTCATCAAAGGTGTTATTTAATTCAGAGTAGAAGGCAGCAGGCTTTTGCTGACTGGCTAAATATTTCAAATCTTTGTGAGAATCTGTTCAAATCAGTTATATGTCTATGGCAGCTGTGATTGGTCAACTCTGGAGAACAGACGAGGACTATACTCATGACAGCCCAGTCCATTAAAAGTGGGGGCTGTAATGCTCAACTTGACCTCTCGATATCCTTGTTTGTTATGTTTGCGTCTTTAAACAATAATGTAAAAACATATTTTAAACAAACTCGTTTAGCTCCGAGCTCTTCATCTGAGTGTCAGGCTTTGCAGAAACCAGTGCTTTTGAACATCATTTCCCTCTTTTGTCTGTGTTGAATTACCAAATTCAAACTCTAAAGATAGTAACACTGCGTCTTGAGCTATACATTTATGTTGAGCCAAAGCCTGATTTGCAACAGTCAGATAACAGCAGGATGTTTCTGTTTGGTAAATAGTACATCCCTGAGAACGTGAGTTAAAAGGGAGTTTTTCCTTCCCAGTGTCGCCAAGTGCTTGCTCAAAAGGAGTTGTTTGATTGTTGGTGTTTTCTATGGATGATTGCAGGCAAGAGATCAAAAATTATAGCGGACATAATTACACATTGTTCTTGTCTGCACCTGTCTCTGTCCACAACCGAGCAAAAGACAAGAAAAGAAGAGGTCTGTGATGTGCTTATGTCTCCTCAGCACGAAAGTAGAAAAAATAGCATTGAAAACCTTTCAGAGAAGTTGAAAGCCCGGGGATTAGATACATTCACCTCTTTATTTGAAATTTTGTCTGTCTTTAGTTTGGAAATCCAACCTTACATCATTATATATATAACAGAAAGTAAGGTTTTAGAGGTATTAGGGTAGAGTATAACTGATACCCTTTTAAAATAGGCCTACTTCCGTCTTCATTTGCCTTTGCACAATGCCTGTAATGATCATGTTTACCTCAAAATTTGACCAAACTTTTGGCATGATTGGCAACCCGTCAAGATGGTTCAATTAGTCCGCCTTTTTTATTTGTTTATTTTAATTTAATCATTCATTTTGCAGACAGGTGATGATTCTTATCCCTACTTTTATTTTTTCATGTCTATTTAAGTGCTATTTATCACACTATGTTTGCACTGAAGCACCGCAGCAATTTCCTAATGTTGTAAACCTGCTCAACATTTGGCAATAAACCCCTTTCTGATTCTGATTTTGTTATTAAATGGGATATGCCAAAAACAAGCAGTCGATGGTCTTGTAGTGAAGTAATATTGGGATAAGCTTCCTAATATAATTCTAATTCAAATCTTGCTTTTTTAAACTTTTTTTTACACTTTAGAGTGAAATTAATAAATGATCATTGGTTCTTTTGTGATTATCACAGCTTTTAGAGTTTAAAAGGGTCCAGAAACTTTTATATTTCTGAAGTTCTGCAAGTAAGAGTGCCTGCAAGAGACATATTTAATGACATCTTACTCTGTGTTAGTAGAGTAAGATGTGATTAAATATGTAGTGTTGCAAAATCAGTTTTACCCCGGTTTGTTTTATTCCTCGAAGCTTCCAGAGACGGCACTGGACTCAGTAGTCATTTCACAAAACCTTTATTCATCTTTATTCATCTTCATTTAAGCGTGCATCTTCTAGAAGGGAAGACGAGGCCGGTGTCCCTCTGCAAAATCTTCACCCCTTTGTTAGTTACAGCCAGCTTTATAGAAGCGACCCCATCATAAAACCTGTGTGTATGTGTGAGTGCACGTGAGTGAGTGTGCGTGTGGATGTGTGAGTGTAACAGTTTAAGCGCTGTGTGTGTGTGTGTGTGTCTGCGTACGTGACTTCCTGGGGGTCATAAAAGTAACCTCACCCAAGCTACACCAAATTCCTTTAGACCACATACAAAACAGAGTTAACATATTACAAATATTGAGACCACCACTCTGCATCCACTGGGTCGTTGGCCTCTTGTTGTCTTACATTTACAGATCAGGTGGAGAGTCTCCTGCGAACCTACTTCTAAGTTATAACAATTAGGAGTTTTTATTAAAGGTACAAGCATCAGCAACCCCCAACTGTAGCTTCCTGACTCCTTTTATTTATGACACCAGACCCCAGTGTCCATAAATTCCTTTCTCTCTAAACAATTACACACACTCTCAGGCCACAGCTAAACCAAACTGAAACACAGACCAATCCTTCCTTATTACTGTGATCTAAACAAATTTAACACATTACATTCTAATAATTATTTTTTTGTACTCACTGTAGTTTATGCTTTCCAGTATGCTTTCAAGGTAAATACTTTGAACTTAGCAGCTCATTTGTGCATTAGTTTGTGAACTTTATGGAGGTTTACAAAATGTAAGGTCTAAGTCATCATCCCTGAGCCTAACCTTAACCCTATGCTATTACAATATTAATTCTTTGGGTTTTTTTTAATTGTTCTCCAAAGTCTTGTTAATCAGAAAACAAAAAAAGTAATCATTCCAACATGCATAAAAACTATTCTTTCCAAAAAACATCCTTTTTTGCTTTTCTCCACAACAGTGTTATGGTTCTGCTAGTCACTGAAGGTGACTTGCCTAAAATAACCTCAGTTAATCACAGTGTGAAGTAAAGGATATGAGGTTTATGTCTTAAAAGACAAAGCGAAAGTAGATAACATAGTTACAGATGATGAATAGCAGGATCAGGAAAGCGTGTCATTTCTGTTCGTGTCTTTCTTTTAACAAGTCAAACTTTTAAACACAACTTTGATCTTTCGCTAACCTTAGCCAAGGTAGCTCTTATCTTAAAAAATAGTGATGTCACGCTTGTGGCAGCTTTGATTGATTAGGACCTAAGCTGTTTGTTTTCCGTGATTTTAGAGATGGAAAAAATTGAAAGCTGAACACGTCAAAAGTAAACATCAGAAAAATGTTTAGTTTAGTGTAAAACAGTGAAATATTGGAGAAAATTACTTACAATTTCTGGGGTACTACTTATTGTTCAGCTGAGGATAGTTTATGTGTGTGTGTGTGTGTTTGTGTATGTACAGGACGGGGAGTCATTACAATATGTTTGGATGTGATGGAATCTCCCACTTGTTTTAGTCATCCTCTCTCCATCTCTTTCCGTCTCTCTTTCCCTCTTTTACTCTGGCTGCTAATCAGCATTTGAAAGGCAGCTTTGACAGTGAGAAAGAAAGTGAGGGGGGCACATGGAGGTGGGGATAAACGAAAGCATGAGACACAGCGAGTTAGGGGGGGAGAGCCAGCCAGAGAGAGACTGAGGCGAGGGGCTGTACAAGCATGCCTTTTATATTTACTAGTGACTGAGAGAGAGAGAGAGAGAGAGAGAGAGAGAGAGAGGGAGGGAGAGAAAGGGAGCAGCTGAAGGCAGAGACAACTGGTGTGCACGGCTTTCCCAAGAGGAAATGAAAAGAAAGAAGCTCAGCAAGGAGAATGAATGAGTGAGCGGGAGAGAGGAAGGGTGGGAGGGAGCATGCTGGCTGGAGAGAGAGTGAGTGAGAGAGAGAGAAAGAGATTCTCACACTGGCTGTGTCCTAATCCGAGTCCATCTCAAAGAAGCAGCGGAGCAGAGTGTTAGTGAAGTGAGTCTGAGAGCCGAGGAGAGCTACATCAGCTAGCTCACTCCACTTCGCACAAACACACACAGACACACGTTCTCCCTCTCCTTCTCGCGCTCTCGCTCTCTCCCTCTTTCACAAACACACACACACTCTCCGTGCAACGGGAGTCCACGATGTGTTCGGCTGCACGGCCACGGCTTTTGTGAAAGTGAGGGGATTGCCGCTGCCCCTGTCCCAGCCCCCTTGGCTCACACACTCAGTGTTTGCCTGCCGTGTTTAAGCTCGAGGTGCTGGTGGAGGTGTGGAGGGAGGGGGCACTGCCAGGGCAAAGCAGGGGCACCAAAAGGGAGGAGGAGGAGAAGAAGAAGACGAAGAAGAGAAGGAGGAAGAAGAAGGAGACAAAGTGGATCAGGTCGACAGCGGTGGATTGAATGTTGGAAATGCCCGTCAGGTGAGTAGATAATGGACCTAACAACTTACAGTCAGAATGAATACACATGCATGACCACACACACACACACACACACACACTGATCACATTGTAAAGTTCTGTGACTAGAAGGAATAACTGTGTCTCCTTTTATTTAATAATTTGGTTTAAAATGACTGAATTTTGATCTGTTTGTTTGGTGTTTGCTATGATTTTTAAATGATTTGTACAAGATTAAATTTTATCAAACTTTTATTGTATTTTGTTAAATCTACTTCAAAAGTACTTTTCCACCCCTTTAGATGAAAGATAAGCTTGGTAGCCATGGTGATAACATTTGTAGCCAGTCTCGTTTAGGATGGGCGATAAATGTTTTAGTTGATTTCATTTATATTGCTAAATTAGTCCATCATCAGTGTGGTTGTTATTACAAAGATAGAAAAAGGACACATTGGTAAAACTGACCGTATCCTTTCAACCTTTTTTACTGGAGTCTGTTTGTACTGTGTCAGCTTGTTTAAATCTATTTAGTTAGAGAAAAGAAAAACACAGAAATATGCTTTTTTTTTTAAAAGTCTAACTTTATAACATTTATTATGAATAATATTAATACACATCAAGCATACCGCTTCCCAACAAACTTCTTCATCAGTTCAGTTAAGCTGGCAGGCATTTTCACTCCAATCTTCATTTTTTCAGATAAGCCGAATAATTACGCATGTTTATGTTTTGTGCTGAGTGCACCTCTTTGCAGATTTCCTGTGCTTGAGTGTGTTTGCGCGCGTGTGTGCCATTTGAGATATGGAGGCACAGAGTGAACGGCTGCCTGCCCGTCTCCACCTGCAGAGGCAGAATTGGTCACAGTTTACTGGCTTGGTAACATTCGCTGCCTTCAGGGTGTTTGCAGCAGGTGGTCCAAATTGGCAGAATGACTGTGACAAACGCACGGTGTTCACTGCTGCTGTAAAGTAAATAACAAACTATCACAGAGTGTTTTCGTTTTGTTTTTTTTTTCTTTTTTCATAATTTTTTTTTCTGTTATTGTGCTCAGAGGCTTGTCACTGGAAGAAAAAGTCAGATTACCAGAATAGAAAAATGCGCATTTATGAGTATGTGCGTCGACGGGCAAGTGCAAAAATGGGATTTGTTTGATTTCCTGCCAGATTCAGTTTGTAAGTCTGCACTCCTCCATATGCGGATATTTGCCTTGAGTGCTTATTTTGTATACTCTCCTTCAGCATCACTCTGAAATCAGTGGCATGTGTTTGTTATAAATTCTGCTCCGTCTCGTACGCCACCTAAAGCATCATTTGCAGCCACACCTGCTGAGATTGCAGGTGCTGCAGATAAAATCCAACCAAATAAGTACGTTCAGTGCAGACTTCCTCACTCGGGTGTCAAAATGTTACCAGCAGTTAGAAAAAAAAAAAGTTACCGTCCACACTGGTGTAATTTTTCAGTTTTTCCCCCCACTTTTAAAAAATCGGCATTAGATGAGTAAAGACTGGATCAGAACACTGACATGAAGCAGGGTCAGGCCGAGTCATTGCATGAGCACGGTACAGTTTATACCCCGACCCACTGAGCCACCAAGCTTCCCCATCCGTTTCACTTCTTGCGTGTGCGGGACGCTTTGGTCCTGACCTACCTTCGGGCCTTTTTTATTAGTCCCAGATGCAGGTTTCTTCTTCGGCTTTTGCATTCAGGGAGCTGCAGTTTATGCCAAAGGGCAACTGTGTGACAGAAGCTGACTCGGATTACTGTGTGAAAGTGGAAATGTTGGTAAGAGCCCTGTTTGAAGACTGCAGAAAAAAGAAACAGGGAAATGTGATAAAGGCTGCTCTGAGATCACCTCTTTTTCAGCTCATCAAAGATCAGGGCTGGCGTGCATTTCTGATGTTTTTCTTTGTTCGCTTTGCATAAACGATGATCACACGAGTGGATAAAATTGCTCATTTCAGAAGCGCAACAGCAGGTAGGCATTTTAGGAATTTATCTTGGTTAGTAGACAGAGGCAGGCAGCCACTTTTTTTGACTCATTGACAAGTTCTCAGGTAGACAGACACCTCGCCTCGCCTCTCCCTTCCTCTTTCTATTCCTCTCTTGATATTTTTGTCTCTCTCTGTTGCTCTCTTCCACACACAGACACACACCAACGTGGTCAGTGTGTGGCGTGTTGACAGACAGCCGCTCACACACTTCCAGCTCCCGTCGTGCGTGCGTGCCAGTGTATGTGTGAAGAGCGTTGACAGACAGTGTGTGGGTCTGTGACAGAGGGTGTCAGCGCAGTGTCAGAGAGATGTGTTTAGTGTCACACTCTGCTGACCTGATCTCCGGTCGGACTGTCCACTCCGGCCCCGCTGTGGCTCCTTACATAACCCCTGCTGTCATTCACACACCAGCCTGAAGGGATCCACCACTCTTTTGTGCGCAAACACTCGCAGACACAGTTATTTAGTGATATGCACACAATGTATGGATGTCCACGTTTGCAGACACTTTCCCTCTAGATGGAATACCAGATCAGGTGTGGGCTTCAGAGCGTAAATCCTCACTCTTTCGTGTCTTTTTCTTTACAATCTCTACTTTATAGTTTAAGTAGAACTTACGCAAAATATATCTGGAAATGTACAAAAAAAAAAACGCATCTGTGTGGAAATATAGCATGAGCCCGGCGGGTATCCTGGTTCCCCCAAGTGTACTGCCAGACACCTACACATCTTGTTCAACGGTGCTCTGAACTCTGACATTTGCACCATGCTAATTGATGTGTCTATATTAGCATGTGGACTTCTCTGTGCTGGTGTGCAGAGCTAGAGTGTGCTTTCAAGTCCTGGTTTGAGCACACACATTGCTGTGTGTGTGTGTGTGTTGGAGAGATTGAGTGACCCTGTGTGCTGTTCTCTGGCCTGTGGTTATTTGGAGGTCAGTGCTGATGTGGTCTCTGCCTGCGGGAGTGGATTTACCATCTTCAGCCGTATAGAGAGCTGCATCCACTTGGCTGACTCTTCCACAGCGAGAGGGAGAAGTTTCTGCCTTCTCTCTCCCTTTTGGTGTTCGCTCACTATTAGCTTAGATTTTGGGAGCGCTTGAAAAAAATAGGAAACGCTGCAATATGTGGGAATGTTATCAGTATTCCCCTTACATGTGAGCACACTGACATTCTTTTTAGAAAAAGTATTTGAAGTCTCACTTTTCACCTCAAGCCTTCCCTAGCATTAATGTTGGAGCATTTAACCCCAGAATAGACTGCATTTATTATTTAACCTTGTGCTCGGGGGTTTCTGTTTGAAGCATATAAATCATAAAGGTCAAAGATGGTTAACTTAATGATGGACGGAACATTTTAACTAACTTACTTAATGCAATTTTTTTACTGCATTTTCCCCTCAGCCATATCCATGTTTTAATGTTTTGTACTCCTGTTAATACTTTGTAGTTGCTCTGGTGCACTATTTAAATATCTAGTGTATTAAATTGGAACTGAAATATTATTCCTGCCATATGCAGACTACTTTTACCAACAGGGAAGCCTAACCCTAGAACTTGTTTTTCTCCTACTGTAGGACTAAAGTATTTGAAACATAACATACTTTCATGCACTATTTGGATTATCTTGTATATGTGGTTGCTTCTATAGCAATATGACTGTAGACCTTCGGACTCAGCAGACGGCGGGTCTTTTTCATTAATTGAATTACTAAGAAAGGGATTGCATTCAGTTCGTATGATGAAAAAATAAATAAATCTGCAGAGCAATCTGCAGGGGATACATCATTTTTGCTGTAAATATGGTTTTCTGTGTAATAGTAGCTTCAGCTTCATATTTGATACAGTGCAGGTGCAGTCAAGCACTCCTTTTGTGTACACTTGGGGCCAAGTCAGACGGTAATTATGACAGGCATGGATTGGATTCTGTGTATCTCCACACCGGTTAGGAGTGGACATCAAAGAGCGCTCACCAAAGCCTTCTGCAATAAAAGAGGAGAAAGACAAAGATATTGATTAGGGTGAACATTAGTAAATCTCTTTCTCTCTCCTTTTTTTTCCATCTTTTTCTTTATTTGTCTATCATTTCACTACTACTCTCCCTCTCTCTCTCTCTGACTGTCTGATTTGCCTCTATCTGCCTCTACGTATGCTCTCTCCATCCCCCCATGCCTTCCCCATCCACCCCCTCTCCCTCTCCAATCATTTATTTAGTGCTGATCTCTTTATTCTGTATTCGTTCAGTTTAGGGACAGTCCACGCTGTGTACGATGGTGTTTCACTCTCACGAACACACGGTGCCGTTATTATCATTCCTTTACACCCGTTCCAAACACTTTTTCTTCCTCCTCATCAACGCAGAGATACCTGGGGGCGGGCGGGGTCACACTGGTCCAATCTAAGGCCATATTGATTCCATTAGATAATTAATGATCCAGCCAAGGGCCAGGGAGGAGCAAAGGAGAGGTTATAGGAGAGGGATGTGTGGTGAGGATGATGGGAGAGGCAAAATTGGTGGATGGGTGTGTGTGTGTGAGGGAGGGGTAGCTGCAGACGCCAAGGCCCTTGAGAGTTGGAGAGAACCTTGGGTTGGGAATCATCCAGAGTCGTCAAGGTCAATCGGAGCCGGAGCTCTGATACGGAAGCAGAATGCCGAGCGAGTTTGGAATATGGAATGCTGAGCGAGAGAGGAGGGAGAGAGATCTTCATGTCCAGAAGCCGCCGATTGATCAGCAGCTGAAAAATTGTACATTAAAAAGTCTTTTGACTTCCAAATCCTGAGGTCCAACCAGGGCCGTAATGCATGATAAGTAGTTTTCAGCCCTCCAACCAGAATACCAAACTTCATCTCCCCAGACACTCCAGACACTCATTTACAACTACTCAACAACATGAAAGGCAAGATAGAAAACTAGCTGCATCAAATATTCTGTTCATGTTATTTCCAACCGTGTTTTCTACATCTTCCATGATATTGAACGTTCTCGATTTGATCAAATTTTATTCAATGCTTCATCACTGTTGTACTGTGTATATACTTTACTTTTACCTTTAGACTTGGATGAATGAAGAACAGAGGAGAGCTGTCAAGAAAGCATTATCAATTAAATTTTGATTGCACTGAAAACTGAACTGCATATGTCTTAAATGGGCCTTGAATGTTAAAACCTTTTTTTTGTATTTAAGTGGGGGAAGCTTTTATTCAGCTGTGGGCATGAAAACGGAGGAGATCGAGAGGTTGAAAGACAACACCAGGCTTTTTACAGCTTTACAAAAATAACTTGTGAGCACATGGCAGATGAGAGCTGTCATCTTTCAGAATTTTCCATCATTTGTAAATTACAGGAATAGTTGCAAGTTCAACAAAGCTTTTGTAGGTTTACTTGATGTAAATGTGTAAAACTTTCTGCTTGGATTTAGCAGATTTTGTGAATCAGGCTCAGCCCTGATTAGCCTGACCTTCGCAATAGGCCATCGATCAGTATTTGCTCTAAAATGTACTAAAAATAATACAGTTTTTTCACTTATTTTAGGCGAAAGAAAAAAATCTAAAAGTGCAAAAAGTAACATTAAGAGCCTCTGCGTGATGCACTAGGACAGCGGCATCATACACATAATCTGTAAGACTTTCATTGAGGAGAATGAGGTTCTACTCCCATTAAGGAGTCCTTGTTTTATACTTAACTAGTTTTTTTTTTCCTGTAAGTTTTCTTTCAGCTACTGGTTGGTAACAAAAGCCATGGCTAAGACAACAAGACTCCTTGGTTAGATCTAGTTTTGGTTCTACCAGATATTTTTACATCATTTAGCGCATGAAAAAGCGCCTTCTCTATTTTCAGAGTCACATCTTTAGATGAGTTGATTACAGTTGTAAAACATGACAAACAAACAGAGTGAGGCAGAATTTTATTTGCCTTGACATGTAACTGAGAATGCAGTAGCTGTATGAGAACATCGTTTTTAATAGACAGCACGCACAGCGATACAGAAAGCAGCAGAGAGAGCAGGAAAGCAGCAGTAAAGACTCTCACTCTGAGCCGAAATAAAATAATTGCACTTAAGTAAGGTAATTAACACAAATAAAATAGTTTTTCGGTGCACCGCCTGAACACTCTGGGTTACACTCCCACTTTCCCACTGACTCTTGTCTCCTTATAAACACAGGGAGGTCCAAAGGTTTCAAAGGGAGGGTCTCACACACACTAACGTCCTCGCAGCCCAGCTAGGGAGGGAGCCCAGAGTGTGACTTTGATTGTTTGCGAAGGTCACCATTATTCTGCTGTACAGAGCAAACAATTCTTCTAAAATAATTCTTTGCTGTGTTGTTAATGTATACAACCCTTAAAGCAACATTTTACATATTTTTTAATCCCCAAAATTTGTGAAAAATCCTCTGAAACTGTTGTTTTTATTGTAAACTATAAATCGCACAGGCTCGGTCCTGCTCTTCCCCTTTTTACATGAGTGCAGTGTGCATGTAGTCTCTAGTGGGCAATGAGAACTCCTCTGCCTCCACATTGGCAGTCTTGGCCAGCCTCTGTATTGGGCCCCAGGGGTTGGGGAGATGAGGCATAAAACAACCATGTCTCTACCTAGGGGAGCTGGTGGCATGGCAGTGGAGCTATTGTCTGTCGGCGTGCTGTTTGACTTAAATGTGTTCATTTGCCTGATGCCCCTGACTCCCCGTGGGGAGGGGCGGCCCGGGGAAAGGAGGGGCACGCTAACGAACCTCTGACAGCTGGAGGCCCTAATTAAACGTCCCTGCTGAAAATAAACAGAGCAGGAGCCAAGCAAGCAGCCAGAGAGAAGCGCACTGCAAACAGCGGCTGTGAGCGCTCGCCGCAGTGCCCTCCTCTTCTGTTGCTGCTGAGGCTGAGCCAAGAGTGCACGGCTCTATAGGGTAGGGGTCTCAAACGCACACACTCAGGCTGGCACACATGCACCACACTTATGAATATGGAGCACTGCAGCAACATTGTGAACACCTGCGGTCACACTTGATACAAGTTGATCTCTACAGCTGTGGGCACAGTATTTTATTTTTTTATTTTTTTTATTTTTGTTACTTCCAGTGCTCTCAGAAGTTACACTTTTCTTTTTCATAAATTTCCCACTGTGCCATGACAGAATAAGTTGACTCGCTTCTCTCGAGTGGGGTTGTTTCACACTCTCCGCCTAGATGACACATCTGACATTCAGAAGCCTGTTGTGCTGCTAGCTAGCTGGAGCATTAGCAGTCAAAGTGGCGGGGTCTATTTGGGTGAGTGCATTAATGGGCCGACCAACCAGCGACAAGGTTATGAGGCTGATTGAATAAATACTGTGGAGGTCCCTGTCCATTACGCCCCTGTGTGTCTGCCCAGATAGAGATGGAGAGATAGTTTGAGACAGAAAGATGAAAGGAGAGATTAGATAAGCACAGATAGGGTCAATTAAGAGATAAACATACAGGTATAGGTTGAAGAGAGGCTTCCGCCTGTGTGCGTGGTGAAAAATTGAGAGTAAATTGCTTCCTGTCTGTGTCTCCTTTTGATCTCTTTGTCCTACTGTACACAGCCCAATTTGGCATGTAGTGCATTTATCCTGGCGAGGTGGAGAAGGTGACAAAGGTGAAGTTGTTAGACAGAGGTGCAATGCCCTCTGCTCGACCCTGTCTTCTCTCCAGCAGACTCTTGGAAAAGACTGTCAATGTTGCAGGCTGGTAACTTTAGTATCTATCTATCTATCTATCTATCTATCTATCTATCTATCTATCTATCTATCTATCTATCTATCTATCTATCTATCTATCTATCTATCTATATATATATATATATATATATATATATATATATGTATATATATATATATATATATATATATATATATATATATATATACACACACACACACATACACACATACACACACACATACTGTAGGTTACCTATGTTGGAGTAAAGCCCGAGCCTTAAAACTTAAGGCTAGGAATATTCTGCCAATTCGAATACCCAGGGAAGATGTTGAATCTGGAAAATTAACCAAACTCATTCAATTTGCAGCTTTATTGCTTTCCTGCTGATTTAAATTTACTTAACAGGCAATCAATTTGTAGGCAAATTGTCTGGATTTCACATAAAAGAACTCTGAAGAGCTAGAGCATTTAACATTAGGAGTGCACTAATGTATGAACAGCACCAGTTTATTCTTCCATGTCCTTAATAAATACAGATAAGATTGCCCTTCTCTGCTTCATCTTGGACTGCAGTAACAATCTGCAGGTATAAAAGTTCATAAATTATAGCCACAGTCAGGTGGTCAGTCCCCAGTTTGATCCAGCTTGAAATATTTCAGCTGCAGTTACATGGATTTTGATGTAAAGCATTCATAGTGGAGGATAAAGCGTGCTGATTCTAGCGATCTCCTTACTTTTCCTTTACTGTTACTGCATGCTTTTTGTACATTCATTGCATAATTGTGAACAAAATATTCCCTGCTAGAACTACCTCTTCAGTTCCTTTGGATTACTGACCTCAGAGCATGTTCGAAATAGAAGTTTTACATTTCTGCTTCACTGTTGCGGCCTAAATACAGAGTAAAACTATTAAAGTTGATGACCCACTCTTCCCTTTCAACAACTATTCCGCCTTTGTTGAACTGATTATTGACTCCTCTGCCTTTGAACTCTGTCCAAATGCATTAAATGTTGGCTCTTTTTGCCCAGATTTGCAAAATGATATCTGCCAAACCTGCCGAGCTTCTGCTGACCCCTCTTAGCCAAGGTCAGCATAGCCATGCTCAAACTCGAGACATAATCCATTTTCTTTTGCCCTGGCACAGCTCTACTGACATGATTGTGCTGACCCAGCCAGGCCAAAGAAAGAGGAAGTGAGAGAGTGAGAGGCAGAACGAAAGAGAGAGAGGGCATCTCAGGCCCAAGGGCATGACACTGGGGTGCTCGGGGCCACACCAGCCCTTTAAATGTCAACACAGCACAGAGGGGAGGGAAACTGGTGAGGAGCGGCGCTCTGTTTGAGGACAGGAAAGAATATTGGCAAGTGATTTTTTACTGCAGGAGGGTGTTAGAAGCTGGCACAACGCAGCAAAAGATCTGGGACGGGCGGGGTGTTTTGTCTTCAGACATATTCGGTTTAAACGCGAGTCACACACAGGTTTGAATATTCTCTCTGGGATGAAGGGAGACATTTTGAGATCTGTGATTTTCAGAGTAAGTGTGACTTCAAAGGAGGGTTAGTGTTTTGTCTTATGTCTGTTATCTTGGGAGCAGCCACTGACCTTTATGTAGGGAAGTACACACGGTACCTAATTACTCTGCCTCAATCTCTTTCTTCCCTTCTTTTAAATTAATCACTCTTGCCTTCAGTAAGATATCACAAGATGGGATCAATTTTCACCCAAGCTTTTGGATGCAAATTATAGTCAAAAGTCAAATTAAAAGTGTTGAATGGAAACTGTAAAAAGAGATAAAGTGTCATTGTTTTCTTAAAATTAAAAGCAGGTTTAAGAGTTTTTCTAGTGTTTCTTTAAAAAAAGGGGGATTAAACCATCAATTTTGATGGAAACAACCCAAAAATGCCATGCGTCTTCCTGCCTGTAGTTCCTGATTTATATTGCGGCTTTCATTGGCAGTTCTTGATAGTATCGTTCTTGGCTCTTTTTTCTCACCCCCATTTGTCTCTTTGTCACTTCTCTCCTTTCTTTTTGTGAATCTCCAGGTCTGAGTCCATCACGTCCTCAGCCAATCGAAGCCTTCGTTAACAGCGGCGTGGGCACGTGATTGGAGGAAGGATGGCAACCATGCCATTTGTTAGTGAGGGGAAATGTGTGAGTGTGGAGTGGGATTTCCTGCAAGGACTACTGGCCAAGCCTCCCACCCTGCCCTGGTGAGACATCTCTCACACAAACACATGCACACACACAGGCTGAAACTGTATAAGCCTACGTGCATGCCCATGAATTAATCTCTGCAAGATGGAATACATGCATTAACACCCTTGCACTCACTGACAGTCTGAAGAAGCTTTTCTTTTCTTTTTTTTTTATCAACGAAACATTATCCAGAAACATACGCTTTTCTCCTTAGTGCTACATATCACCTGTATTGTTGTTCACCTGCCAATCCTGTCAGAGTTGCGAGTCCCCCACCCTTAGTGGGAGATTAAGTAAATTTGGCTGGAATTATTAATGGGAAGTAATTTACAGGCGGATATAAAAACTAAGCAGAATCAATGTGTGTGTATTGATTGTTCTCAGTGGCCGGGGTCGAGGCAGTATAATAATGAGATGTTACACAGGCTGGCAGCATGAGTCCACACATACACACACACACACACACACTGATTTCACTTATTAGAACCTAACAGGGAGAAATGCAACAGCTGTGTCAGCTGATTAAGATACAAACATATGTAAGCACAATATGCGCACGTCTTTCCTTTGTTCTTTTCTTCTGTCGCACGTGTATGCGCGCACACTCACTCACTCACACACCACCCGGTGGTCTGTCTACGGATGAAAATCAACAACACAGACACGAGGGAGAATGGCTGGTTCTCCTCTCTCTCTCTCTGTGTCTCTAACACACACATACACACACTTTATCCCAGCGCAGCACCGACACAAATTGTGAAGTGGCTGTGACAACATAATTCCACCACTCAGGCCCCATTGAGGAGAGTCAATACCCAATCACAGAGACAGGCTACCTGAGCCCCGGCCCCCCTCTGTCACTCTGCCCCTCCCTCGCCTATTGATCCCTCAATCATGGCTTCAGCTCACTAGCCCGGGACCAGATGAGAGGGGGAGCTGGGGCGGGGGAGGAGAGGGTGAGAGGAGAGGGTGAGAGCGAGGGAGAGTAAGAAAAAATAGGCAGTGAGAAATTGTGTGTATGTGTTCACATATGGATTTTGGAGCAAATGGCATTATTAGGACTCTGCCCGATAAAAGAAGCGAGTTTGTCTGTAATTACCAGGCCAATCTGCGAGAGATGGGTCAGAATGGAGATTGTTTCACTTGAATTGCAGGAGCCATTCCCATTATGTGTATTTATGAAATGAGTTTTTCAGACTGATGCTGAGGTCATTTTTACAGAGCACGAATCAATCAACAGGTGGTCAGCAAATGGCCATTAAGCGATAGCCCATCAGTTTTTCTTGTCTTACGTCGCGCTGATTCAGATTTGTGAGCCCCTCTGATCCTTTCTCCCTGTGTTTATCTGTTCCTTCATTTTACTTCTGTCTTTCACCCTCTGCACCACTTTCGCCCTTGTCCCGTTCGTCCTCATACCGACTTCTTGTCCACATCTCAGTCTCCAGAACCTGCGTAAAGAGAAATCTCGCAATGCGGCTCGTTCTCGGCGGGGGAAGGAGAACTTCGAGTTCTTTGAGCTGGCCAAGATGCTGCCACTGCCCGGGGCCATCACAAGCCAACTGGACAAAGCTTCGGTCATCCGGTTGACCATCAGCTACCTGCACATGCGGACCTTTGCCAGTCAGGGGGACCCACCCTGGAGCCCTCTGCTGGAGGGAGACAGCAACTGCGGCAAAGGTGAGCAAGAAACAAGCAATCACATGAAAAGAAAAGTTTTTGTGACTGAGATATTACAAAGAAGATGACGAAGAAAATTTAGGTTTTATGTTTTCAACTAAAAGAAATATGTACAATGATCTAAACCTTCTAAATTTGGGTTTTACATTGAAAATGAAGCAAATTCTGGTGCACCATTTTTAAAAATGTAACTTAAAAACAACTTTTTATGTTTATTTGACTTTAACATCAAATGTAGCAGTAGTGTGTTTGCATTAAGATATCGTATTTGTCCCAGACTGAATGAGTTTTAGAGCTGTAGACTCAGTACTTTTCCTTTTTCTCTTCTTACCAAAGTTAACATTTTCTCAGAGCCTGGGATGGGATTGGAAAAGTATTATGCTTTCCAGCTGAGTAACACAATGCCCTAGTAGTGACATACTAGTGAATAATTGCCTAAAATATGATAATCTAGATAACACATTTTTAAGGCCTTTTTGAGGGTCTTGTCCTTGAATTAAAATTTTATTTTAAAAAAACATCCTGGTAACAGAAAATATCTCTATGACTGGTTAAGTGTTGACACTTTTTCTGGGTATGTCACGAGTAGGTTGTTGTTATCTGTTCACAAAATTCAACCTTGACAAAAGCAATGTGCAAATATGCAGGATTAAATTAAACACGCATATGTGGAACACTTTCAGCCAATGATTCCTACATTTCAGCCAATATGAAAATTATATAGCAGAGATAAATATGCTGCTTTGTTGCCAAAGGACGCAAACCACTAAAATTCATATTTCGACTCACTTCTCTGTTTCAATCAGAAGCAGACCTCAGCTGTCTGTTCTGCCTACGTACTCCTACCCACAGTGACACCCCACGCCACAAAAATTCAGTTCGGACTGGGGTATTGATCCAGCCTCCTATTAACAATAGTAATTACTGCCACTGTCTATGCGTGCAAACAAGCTCATGCGTTTTCTTTTTTCCCCTGTAACACACATGCAAATAATCATACAAGTATTTTACATAGACAAGAGTGAGTATGAATAAAATCTATGTTTTTGTGTGTGTAGGCACATAAATATTACTCATATTATAGACAAAACTCCAAAAACATGTTTTCCTTATGTGGAAAAAAAGCAAAGTCCCTATAATAGTCATTTTAAAGTGAAGACCCATTTAAGGGGGAGGTCAGGTTCAGGTTTCAGGTTGTGATTAGATGAGTAGTAGCAGTAGTGGTTAAGCTCAGATCAAGACTCCAGGTAATTATTGTAAGTCAAATTGATGTCCTCTTAAGTTAGGGACACGCAACTGTGTGTTTGCGTGTGTCTGTGAGTGTGTGTCTATTAGGAGGGAGAAAGAGAAGGAGAGGGGGTAGATAATAAAAAAGAGGGAGGAAACTATTGGTGCAATTTGTAATTACTGAAATTAACTATATAACGAGGACAGTGTAATTATATAGCCTGTCTAATTGCTACTATTACTGAGGGGAAATGATGCAGCTACAGTGCAAATAGACGTGTGTGTGTGTGTGTGTGTGTCCGCCTTTGTGCCTGTTCCTGGTAAATTTGAGGAAATGTGAACAAAAAAAACCTGTCGTATTAACAGCATGTTTCTGTGAGACTGCATGTGGTGTGCTTTACCCACATTATGCACTGCATTTCCTGATGGGGTGAGTACCAGTAATGCTACCAGTGCGGTCTGAGTGTGACGTTATAGTAAAAAATACCAAACCAGTTCTTTTCCCAGTATCCTTTGGGGGCATCATAGAAATTTTTACACATTAAGGTCAGTGTGGTTTTCCGTGGTTCCATGGTGTAGTTTGTTAACACCTTCGCCTTACTTGTGAAAGACACAACCGCAGCCTCAGGGTGTTAAGAGCTAGCCTGCTGCTAACGTCGGTCATAAGTCTCGATAAATGGGATGGTTATATCAGGAAAGGCATCTGGTGTCAAAATCTGTGCCAGATCAAACATGTGGATCCATCTACTGTGACCCCGTGGGAAAAGAGGGAGAAGCTGAAAGTATCTTTAAGGTCAATGCGGTTTTCATCTGGAACATCGCTCACCACATGAAAACACTCATGTAATGTCTTCTTTTTTGCTCGGAGACTTAAGGTGTAGCGTTAAAGACGGATTCCATTATGAAAGAATTAAGATATAAGCATCAATGGGAAGTTTTATATAAACAAATCACCCACAGGCTAATATTGTAGGTCCCACAGGAAGATGGAAACAGGACCTGTACATGACCTGAGACCTCAGATGTTGTCAGTGGATCCCTTTGGGTCTGTGGGTTGAGGATTGTGCTTGTATCTGTTGGTGTGCTAAAAGGTTGGGAACTGGGCAGCTTGGAAGATGAGTCATTCCCTCGGTTTCAAACCCTTCTTGATCAGCTTGACTTCCAACAATGTTTAGGTGTTGGTAGGTGTAAAACATCCACATGAATGCCAAAATCCAAGGCCTCACTGCGAGCGATATCGAGTGTAGAGGTGTCGAGCCAAATATGGGAGCTTGGAAGCAAAACGACTTAACAAAATCAAGCTTTTAATGCTGTATCAAGTTCAGAAATAAATTCCTCGGGCGCCAGCAGCCTTCTACACACGGCAAGGGGAAAACCACTTGGCTGCACATGAGGAACCCACTCTGGGAACAAAACAAACAAGGGCAAGCAGGATTGTTTATACACAGAATGCTGACAGGGAAATGACAGAGTGGAAGGTAATGAGGCACAGGTGAAAGTAATCACACACAGGTGAAGACAGGAAACAAAACGAACACAGGATGCAAACCTGCCTTTCAAAGTAAAACAGAAAATAACCAAAAGAGACTGATAGAGATATGAATACTAACACTTAAGAAGATGTACAAGACAAGAAAACGCAAAGTGACCAGAGCGTGAAGATAGAAACGAGACAGAAGAAGGCACAAATGGAAACATGGGGGTGATGATTACTACAACAGCTACTACAAGTAACACACAAAACGTGGATAGAACACAGGATATTTCAACACTGAATTCTTACCAGAAGCCAAACATAAAAACCACCAGAGACACAATAACATCACAAACTGTAGGCCATCATATAATCGTCAGTGAAGCTACACTGAGGCTTACAGTATACGGAGACTAACAAAGAAATCAAAACAGCTTAAAAAGGTGTTAAGCACTGCAAAAATGTTATGTAACTCATGTTATGTTATGTTATGAAACTCAAAAGTAAAACAATGATATACCAGATTTAAAGTCAACATGCAAATAAAATAAGTTACTGATGTATACATGGCCATAAAGGAAAATGAGTATTCACGAGATAGCTGAATTAGAAAAAAAATTAACTTCTAATATGGTCTAAGTACATTTTTGTCATAGTTGTAGCTTTCAAATTGCCAGTGCTTGTGTGATACAAACCCTACAATAATCCAGAGGAAACCCCAACAATCAGACGACCCTCTAAATGTAAGCACTTGGCGACAGTGGGAAGGAAGAACTCCCTTTTAACATGAAGAAACCTCCAGTAGAACCAGGCTGTACATACAGACAAGTTGCACATGGTGACTTCTGGGCCCTAAGGGGCAATGTAGGACGGCTTTAAAGATTAGATATGGTATATATCTGACCACTTAATAGCATGGATGACCTCAAAGCCAACATATTGCTTTTAAAGAACTTTGAACTGCATCCTGTTACAACTTGAGTCTAATCTACAGTCATAGTGTGTGAAAACATGTATTCCTATGCATCAGCCCATTGTTGTACATCAATATCTCATCATCCTTTCTGCGCAGGACAATCTGATTGTCTGAGTGATATTCATATACTAGCACCCATACACACAGCCGCAGCCTTGACTCTACGCATGAATTGCGAATTGTTTTTCCTCTGTATTCCTGACTTTTCTTGGCCTTGATAGAAAATACCTCCTGTTCAGCATAGTTGGTGCGCAGGTAGTAGTGCTTCTTGCCCTGTGTACAAAGTGGAAGTGCGCTGAAAAGATGTGAGGTGTGCGGTTTACGCTACAACGAGAGGCACTTCTCGTACAAATGTGAGCCACAACGATAAATATATAGAGCCCCCGCGGAAGCTGCTATGTGAAGGTCGAGAAAATTGTGAATTATCTTTCACATTCTTACCACTGGGTCAACATCTGATATGTTAAGTATTTAATTAAATATTTGGAGATTTCTTACAAGCAGGTCACACAGTCTCCACAGGGCCTATATTGAAAATGCAATGCTAATTTGGACATCAGTTTGAACAAGTCTACCCACAATGCATTGGCAGGGTTTTAAGTGTGATGCATGACTTTAATTCCGTTAGTGGAATGTGGTCAGAGATCTGGCTGAAAGGGAGCGGAGGCCAGAGAGCAGGGGAAGGAACAAATGTAGGAGGAATAAAGACAGAAAGAGAGGAGGAAGGAAGAAGGAGAAGAGTGTGAGGAAATTGGGATGGGGTGTGTTGGGGGGTGGGGGTTGCATTCCTCCACATTCCCTCTTGTCCGGGGTTTTTGGATGGGCAGCGGAGAGGGAAGGAAGGTGGAGGGTGGAGGAGAGGAGAGGGATGGAGCGCAGGGGAGGGGCCGGAGTGGCTTTTGTCTGCTTCCCACGTTTCAAAGCCAGTCTTGAAAAATGAATAGACAGAGGAAAATCAATTGCATGACCTTCACAGAGAGAAAGAGAGAGATTGAGAGAGCAGGAGAGAGCGGGAGAGAAGGAGGAGAGAGAGAAAGAGACAGAGTATGGAAGGAAAGGAGCAAAGGAAAAGGAAAGGCTGAAGGCAGGGAAGGTAAAATGACCCATGCTGTATTTGGTATTTGTGCACCTGTTTGCACAGCATATTCAAGGACTATTTGACATCATTTATATTTCAAAGCCTCTGTATTAAGTAAATTTTGCTATCAGGGACAGTTTTTTCCCCCATACTACACTTCCTTTGAAAAAAATCCAGGAAGCCTGATTCCTATTCCTAAGCTTTCTATTGCTTGTGATAAGAATCTACTTAAACTTAGTGGCAGATCTACAATCAAGCAAACTGACAGTTTAACCAGATTCTACAGGTGAAACCAAAGCAGTCTTCCTGTTGGACAGGCAAGGTTAAACAGGTTAGTCCAGGCGGTGTAGTGTGATGGTGTGCTGTTTGTTTAAAGTAATTCAAGGCTTTTTGGAGGTTTATATACATTTTTTAAACCTCTGACACACTCTGTATTATGCTGCTCTGCACTGGCAAGAATAAACCACACCCAACCATGCAGACAGTATTAATGTTTTTATAAAATAACAAATAAGAACATAATGTAAAAAAAAACATTTTATTAGGTTCAGCAGAATATAAATTAGTCCAAAAGTATCTTTTGCACTTTGGTTCAGTTTTTACTTTTGCATGTTAGTTAAACATAATAATAATAATAATGATAATAATAATAATAATAATAATAATAATAATAATAATAATAATGTAAAGAAAATAACTTGATTGTGGTAAGACAGAGATATCTTTTAAAATTTCCTATCTGAAATTAACTTTCTACTTTTATTTTTGTTTAATAAAACAGAAAAGGGGAGAAAATATCAACCTGTAACAGGTGTGCAGGGCAGCTGGAGAACGCCCTCTGCCTTTTTCACAAGGCACAGTGCAATGACAAGTCAGCGCCAGCAACAGGGCCAGCTGAAGTGTTTTACTGTCTCGGCTAGTGAGGTCAAACACACCTCTCCCCTCCCCGGCGCTGGTGACATTGACTTTCATTCTGCCTCCACTTGCTCGTTCTCTCTCTCTCTCCCTCTCACTCTCCCCCTCATTTCTTTCATTGCTTTCGTCTTCCCTCGCCTCCCCTTCTGTCTCCCCCACCTCTTCACGATCTCCCTGCGTCTGCCTCCCCTCTAATTCACAGCGTTTAAAGCAGCCTGGGCTTTTAAGGGAAGTTAATTGCACTCAAATTATGTTCGACCGCAAAAGGAGTGAGGGAGCGATGGAGAAGAGACGGAAAGATAGAGGACAGATAGAGGGAAGGAGGGAGGGAAGGAGGGAGGGATGGATGTCGGCGTGAGAAGATAATTGTGCCAGAGAAGGACGCTGCGATTAGGGTCACTTTTTCTCTCGCTGTCTGTCGAACGGCCGAAACATCACATTTGGATTGGTAGTAAACAACTTGGCAAGTGACCGGGCTCTTGTTTTGAAAGGGTGAAGCTGCGGTGGCAGAGCCAAACTTAAGAGACAGAGATGAATAAGAAGACACAGAGAGAGGAAACTGAGAGAGAGAAATGGGGGTTCACTGTTTGGTTCCCATGGTAACATCCTAACCTGGTTAAAAGAGGTTGACACTGTGGGGGTGGAGTCTGTGTGTCTACAGCCCCCCACGTGGGGATGCTTGGCTCTGTGTGTGTGTGTGGCCATTCCTCTGGACTGAACTGGGACTAAATTATGTATTAGACAAAAGTATCATGAAAATCATTCAAATTTTTTCATTCAATCATTCAAATCTTTTCTGCTTGTGAAGCGCTGGGGAGTCCGTGCAAGTTGACCTCTGAGTCAAATCATAATTAACGTGTCCATTCCTGCCCTGTCCCATTCTGTCTCTTATTCCCACAATGGAATTAAATCTCTTAGCAGAGTCCCGGGAAGCTAATGGAATCGGAGTGTGACAGAATAGCTCGATCAAAGACCTCAGCCATCCCTGCGTCCAGCTCTGCACACAAGTCACGGTGTTTATTGGCACAAACTCACTTAAAGGAGAATTGCAATTTAACGCATCTTAACTAAAGTCAGGTTTTATTGCTTTTGAACATTTTTTTATGGTTAAAAACTGAAGGATTTGATGAGATCAGGGATCAAAAAAAGAGTAATCAGGCAGTCACACATTTTTTAAACAAGTTAACAGTTCATGCAGGAAACCAAGACTGGGATGTCAAACTAATTTTAGTACATAAAGCTCAAACAGCCCGGACCAGTTAAATCAAACATGCACATATACTCATCATAATATATGTATGTAAAACTCCCTTACTTTAATTGTAGCATTACATGTGCAGTGTCTTTGTTAATAGGAATCATGTCAAACTGACAGTTACTTAGGCCTCTGCATTGGGTGAATGTAGCGTTTCAGGTCCCGGTTCAGTACACGATCTATTCTTAGCGACATGCAATGCTTCCTGGTGCAAAATTCATTGAAAAGGTCAAACATGATGCCCTCCTTTTCTGCAATTTTCACATTTAGCAAAAAAAAAAAATTCCAGCGGGCTGTGCTTTGACTCTTTGAGGGCTGCATGTTTGACACCCATGATCGAGACCACTTTCTTGATTTAGGAGTTGAGTTGAAGCCCTCTTTCTTTCCAGCGCTTCAACTGGGCCAGGAGTCACAGATACAGGAATCTGGCAAATTAAACTTTTATTACACTGAGTGCCACCACTTTCTTTCTTGGCTGAAGGTGATCTTTTGGGGCAAAATTCTCTTGGTTATATATTTATGCTTAAACAAGAGGGAATAACGTCCAGTTGTCTGTACAAAAGAGTTAAGATTCACAAAAATATTCCAAAATCTTGTTTGACCACAACAATATTCAACTACAAATGATGTTTTCAGGCACAATGATGAGATGTGTTGTCCAAAACTATCTAAATGAAACATTTAGCAGATCAGATCAGACTTTAATAACGTGGCCACATTGTTGGTTTGTTAATGTCTGTCCAATCATTTGTCATCTGTTTTGACTTGGTCTACCAATAAGACGCATGCACAGCAAGTTCAAAATAAGATCTAAGTTGTAAAAAAAGATGTTATTGTTTGAATTATGATTTATAATGACATAAAATATTATAGAAGCTGTAATATTAAGGTATACACACAGAATAATGCAAAGCCCTCACTCGCACACGGGCACACACATAGAGAAGGGGTTCACAGTAGCACTACAGAGGGATCTTTGTTCTCAGAGTGTGATACCATCAACGCTGTGAGACTCTTTCCCTTCACATGTGCGCAAGAATACACCACACACGCGCATGCTGTGCGCACAAACACACACACACACACACACACACACACACACACACACATCAGGTCCAGTGTTTTGGTTTCCTGGTTGCCCTATTGTACTGTGGCAGTCTTTAATAAATGGTCCTCTGTGTATTTGTGTCTGCGTGTGTGTGCAGGGGTGTGACTCATCTGTCAGCCCCGCTGGCCTCATGTCACATTCAGCGTTTCCTTGGGCCCGCTGACACTACTCAGCACAACTGATCACCCACCATCACCGTCGCTCCTCCAGGGTTCTGTGGCACGAAAGCCAGAACAGACACACACACTTTCACAACAATCGAAGTGCGTTTGTCTTCTGTTTTGATTAATTCTTATATGGTTACCACGGGGGTTGATTCCTCCAAGCTTCCTAGCACTGCGGCTGCATCGCTGCCCCACAAGGGAGCCTGCTAGGCAGGCAGAGAGCGAAATGGGCTCCCCATCCCCCTCCAGGCAGGGACTGACTAGGCTGAAGGGTCCCAGCACCAGACCCCCTTTCATAGCCCTGAATGGACTTGCCTTATTTAAATTCACACTCTGTCACACAGGGGGACCCCAATCTCACAATGCCACTGTGGCTTTGTCCGGCAACTCTGTATTTATGTGTATATGTGTGTGTGTGAGAGAGAGAGTTTGTGTGTGTGCACGGGTATTTGTGTTGTTTAATCGGAGAGCATGTTGCTGCTGTGTAGTCTGTGCATGAGAATTCATTGCTGTGTGTATTCCTAAAGTGTGTGTATGTGTGTGTCTATAGCTCTAATGGAATGCCTCCCTCTTCTATTCAACAAACCCACATCACAAGCAGGCAGCTGGGCAATATATATGTGCGTGTGATTGTATATGTGTGTGTGTGTGTGTTGGTGGGTGTGTGTGTTCCGATCCCCCCTCTGTGTTCAGTTGTAACCCACAGCAGCGCTTTCATTTTCCTGTCATAACGTGTATTGATTTCCCGCAGCCTTGCAGCGACACACACATACACACGCGCAGATATCCAATGATCCTTAAAGGCACGCACACAGACTCACACGCGTACATACATTTATATGCTCTTATACACACATATTTTGGGTACACACGGACATACGCAGTTTGTCTCCATTGGACGGGGAACATTGTGTTCAAAAGCAGCCCTGTTGGAGTGAGATTAGTTCTCACATATGGTCCCCACTTTTGCAATCACACACTTGCAGGTGCATAAACACCGTCACACACTCCTTCTGACATAAAACAGTAAATACACCTGATTGCAAAATTAATCTTCCACGTCAGTGGCGGCACCCCCAACCCCCATGCCCATGTTTGCTTTGGAGAAAGCGATCACTCTCTCCTTCCTTAAGGTTTTTCATTTTCCCTACCCTCTGTGCTCCTCTCATACCTATCTTCGCCCTCCTCCCCTCCTCCTCCACCTAACCACCTCCAACTCTATTTGTATTGTAATTGCCTTGGTAAACACCACCACTTTGGCACTGAAGCAGCTCTGATAGCTTGTGTTTGGGATGCATTAAGAGTGGTGATGCAGACACTGTGTGTGTGTGTGTGTGTGTGTGTGTGTGTGTGTGTGTGTGTGTGTGTGTGTGTGTGTGTGTGTGTGTGTTTGCTTGTTTGTTTGTATGCCTGGCAGAGATTGAGTGGTATGCGTCACGCAGCGCTCCACCTTATGTGCACTTTTTTTTTTTAAGCACGGTAAATTCTTCTTTTATCAGACATAATTGCTTCAAGTTTCACTTTTGATTTTGCTGAAGATTTTAAAGTTGTGAAAGAGATCCCACGTTAATGCAAAATCCTCTATTTCCAGATCAATTTGTGTAATCACTTATTCCTCAAAGCTGTATTAACTCATCCAAAAAAATGGAAATTAATCCATCAGCGTGGCTTAAACCCGACCGGCAAAATGATTTCCTACATATTAAGACGTTTGTGTTTTATTTATGCAGCTTTGACTAATTAAGCTGCTTCTGATGGTTACACTGACCAAGAGCATGGCCTTTCTAACTGTAATATGTGATCTTAACTGTCTAGTACTAAACATGGAGACTTTTTTTTTTAGCATTTTGTCATACTACAGTAATAAAAACACGCACCTTACCTACAGAAACCCAAATTTCTGCACTGAAAAAGCCCTGCTCATGATCAATTAACAAAATCTACTCACCTGCTATAATATCAACAGGTATAAAATGCTGCCCGCCAGCATTTTATGACAATGTCTGTCTCCTTTTTCTCTGCAGTTAGACGTTCATCTCATTCTCTGGCGACTGACATGTTTGAGCAGCACCTAGGGGCACACCTCCTGCAGGTAACGACCGCATCACCCACACATTGCTTCTTGTACCGCACTGATTATGTCTATAGTTGACTTTTTTGCCATGCTTATGTTGTGTTGTTAAACAGAGAAACTAGTTTTTTCAGATGTATCAAAAGTTGAAGTTAGAAATGTTTTTTCCCCTCCTAACAGTCACATTTGTTTGATTATCCAGCTGTGCTAAGTCGCTGCTATGTGTGATCACAGCCTGCACTGGCTCAAGTCGTTCTGCCTTGACTCATATTTCCAGGCAAATTCCTAAACACAGTCACACTCAGACACAGAAGCACATCGCGTAACCCTCAGATGCTGCCAAAGAATACCTCCCTTTTGCACTAACAGATGAACACAGCCCGAGGGGTACTCTGGGGCAGGAGGGCTGCTGGGGTGACGAAATGCAGAATGTAGGCAAAGACTCAGAGGAAGAGCAACGGAGGTAGCACTGCAGATTGTACTTTGGAGGGAGCTTAGGGAGGGGGAGGCGGTAGGAAGAACAGGTAGGAGTGGGAACAGGTGGAGGGATAAAAGGAGAGTAGAGAAGTGAGAAGGTTGTGGTAAAACAAAGAAACATTACATATGTCTGCTCTCCTCTGGCATTTTAAAGAGGAAGAGAGGCTTAGAGAACGGCGCTGATAGAAATCAAATTAACGCTCCAGAAAAACTGTATGATTCGTCCCCTCCCAGCCGTTCTTCCACAGTAATAGCCTGATAATTGCACTTTAGTTCTCCGACATTCATGCGGCTGGTTTCTCCTCGCCGCGACACGCGACACACGACACACGACGCTCCACACCCCGGCCACACATTTGCATACTGGATGTGTCAGTTGCATAAATTACCACTGCCACTTTAAGCACTAGGCCGCCAAAATAGCAATCATTTTTCTAGAGCAAAGTGGCCCTGGTGTGTGTGCATGTGTGTGTGAGGCTGAGACTGTGTCAGCTCACTCCTGGATGCTTGTTATGACGATTAATATTATTCTCTGAAGCAGTCCCCTCTAATGGGCTGGCTGTATACCTTTCACTTCTCATTAGAATCACTGCAGGCCGTAATGACTCTGGTTCTATCTGTGTCTGTGTTTATTTGTCCGTGTGTGTGCGTGTGTGGCTGGAGATCCAGGATGAAGCTTCGACTCTTGGTTTATTACGGCTGATTGGAACAGCCCCTGGTCTATAAGCTCAGTTTCTCATGTCTCGTTGCTGAATTTGTTTAAGTGCGCCTTTCTTGATGCACGTGCGTATGTGTGTGTTTGTGGACGTCCACACCGCATGCGTTGCGTCTGCCTCTGTTTTGTTCACCGTTTGTTCGGTCACGCAGGTCTCACTCGCAGCTGTCGCGCGTGTAGCTGCGTCTATGGGAATTGTTTCATGTCTATTCACATTTATGCACGTCATGTGAGTTTTTTGCGCGCGCGTGTGAGCGTGCTCACCAGTTGAGAGAAGAGGCCGAAGGGTGATGGGTTGTTTGTTCTCTAGCTCATTGTAATTTGTTCGATACACGCTAATTGCTCTAATTTGTCTGTCTTGTTTCTGTTTGCCTTTATGTCTGCGTCTCTGCGTGCATGTGTGTGTGTGCGTGTTTTTGTGTGCCCACGTGTGTGTCCCTGTGTGTTTATGTGCACAGTCTCTAGATGGCTTTGTGTTTGTGGTCAGCCAGGAGGGACGGTTCCTCTACATCTCAGAGACAGTTTCTATCTACCTGGGACTCTCACAGGTAAGACAACCTCATCTCACTCTCTTTATGTCTCTCTCACACAACACACACACACACACACACACACACACACACACGCACACCCACACACACACGTGACCACATAATCCTTTATTTACAAGTGCATTTGCACACATGTGCCTGTCTTCTCTTTATGCTTTCATATCCCTTCCCAGGAGCGCGTGTGTTTGTGTGTCTGTGTGTGAGTGTGAATATCTTTGACTTCACTCTCTGTGCTCATCTCTGGAGTACAACTCTCACAGGGGCAATGCTGCTCTCTCTCTCTCTAGCTCTCTCTGCCGCCCTCTCTCCCTCTCCAGGTGCTCACCTCTGTTGATTGCCTGTGGCCTCTTGTACTGTGAATGTTAAGTCCTGCCATTTTGCCCAGATGCATAAATAATAACAGTAATTACTGGCCTAGCAATCAAAGTGTCGCCCCAGCGCGCTGGGCCTGTCTAGGGGAACAAATCGATAGGCATCTTAAAAGCCACATTGATTGTAGGGAGGGGGAAAAACACCAAGGGGGATGGGAAGATAGATAGAGACAGCCAGAGAGAGAAAGAGAGGGGGAGGAAAGGAGGAGAGGTGTGATAAGAGAGAGATGTTTCAAACTAAGAAGAATGGGTACAGCACGAGAGAGCGAGAGAGAGGCAAGTGTAACAATAACAGATGTAACTGAGGGTTTTTTCTTTGTTTAAGGGCAGTCGCTGAAACCATTAACAAACTTAAGAATAAGTTTTAAGGATATGTTTTTTTTCCCTTTTAGTACAGTACTCACATGAAGGAGATCTCATTAGTCTCCATTGGTCCTTGGCCACCATTATCATTCATATCTGTACTGACTGGAAAAATCTCTAAATATATATATGTATAATTATCAGAGCAGATAAATCAAACAGATGTTGTCCCCAGTTATGAAATCACTGTAACTTAGGGATATAATGTCAGAAGTAGTTTTTTGTTAAGCAGAAAATGTGATATTAAACAAAAAATATATCTATACACATGCAAGAGGATAACAGGCTTAGCTTTTAAACCATTGCTCATTGTTTCATTTAATTTCAGATGGATGTTGTACTTTCTTTCTGTATTGTTAAGGCTGTGTAATTCTTTAATTGCATACTGATATTGACTGTTTTCAGTCTATTGTGATTGCTGCACATGTGATGAATGTTACTACATTCTTGTTTTACACCGTAATACAAAGAAAAAAAATGCAGCAAGCAAGTTTGAAATGGAAAGATTTTCTTTAGATGCATTTTACTAAATCCTTCCTCAACTTTGTTAAGTTGCACTGATAGTCTGTAATTTTGGCCCTGGTCATAAATATACTTTCCTCCACCTGTACACAATGATGTCCTGAATTGCACCTGTAAGTCAGTGTAAAGAAAACTTGAGGGGGGAAATAGGTTTTTAGTTTTCAGATATTTAGTCATTGTTTAATGTTGAACTGGAGACTTGTAGGAAAAAAATGAGCTCACTGACTCCATTTTTTTCCTGATGGAGTTTCATATCATGAAGAGCCACAAGACATGTTTGTCCCCCCTCCCCGTGTTCTCACTACTCTCTTGACCCCCAAAATTGTTCTTGCAACAGAAGATATAGTTCAGTCTCTTAAATCAGTGGTTCTCAAGCTTGTTCTTGTATGCTGAGCTTGAAAAGTTGAAAAAGTTCACCTCACTTTGTTTTTACTAATTATTCACAATAAAAAAGAATCAAAAATCACATTTTCAAGATGACCTCATCAAGCCCTTTCTTATTTTCCACATATACAAATATTCATTCAGTTTCCCTCTATGTTTTTGTTGTGGTTGTCCATGCCACTCCTGCAGAGCTGCTGTGCCTTACAGATAGAGGAGGCTTCAGAAGGCGCTTGCAATAAGGAAACATAGGTCTTTCCTTTCACAGATCACTCTCTGTCTCCCATTTTCACTGGGAGGAGTTAAGATGCGGGGAAGAGAAAAAAGTGAGGGAAGCTTGAAGACATGCTAGCATAATAAAAAGCACCCATTGCTCTACAGCTAAGATCGATTCACAGCAAGTAAGGAGAAGAAGAACGATTACAACGCCTAATTACTCTTAATGTGAGGCAGACTTGAAACTATTCTTTAAACTTTCCTGTCATGGGGCATTCAATGAAGGTTAATATAAAGTTGGATTAGGACAAGGATTGTCTTGAATTGTCGTGGAGTTTTTGAGTCTTCTTTGCAAACACACACACACACACACACACACACAATGTACATGTAAACACAGAGAGATACAAAAGAAAATGACGTAGAGAAGACAGAACAAAAAGGGGAGCTGCAGAGAGGAACAGCGAGAACCAGACAGACAATTACAAGAGAGAAAGAAAATAAAGCAGAGGAATATGGGGAGAGACGGTGGTAAAGAGGAGCGAGAGAGTCTGAGTGTGTAAATAGAGTTTAAATGTGCAGTAGGAATGAAATTCGCCTTGGGATTGCCTAGGTAAACAAGACAGCCGAGGCTTTGGTGGAGATGCTAATAAAACAGAGCTGTTCTTATCAGCTGAGCAGATGGCCTAACCCATCACATCTCCTCAAAGTGGGCCTAAGCCATCAGCATTCTAATGAAATTATTTATGATCTAAGATTACGTTCCAAACCTTAAACATACAGCGCCACGTTTACCTTCCCGAAAAGATGAGGACGGCCGGGCACAGAGGAGGTTTATGATGAGAAAGACACAGCCAGAAAGGGCAGGTAGACGGGGTTCGGGGAGGGGGGCGAGCGCGAATATACAGTGTGTTTATGGACACAAGCAATGAGATGGAAAAACGCACAACAGGAAAGAAGGGAAGGTGGGAGGGAGAGGACAAAACACTTCAATATACTTTGCTGGTGAGTGGAGGCGGACACAGGGGAGAGGGGAAGGACAGACAAACAATGTTCTGAGTGAAAAAGTATAAGTGGTTGTTTGTTTTAGAGGGCATGTCGCCCCTGTGGACCGCCCCAGCCCCGCGTCTCCTGTCCCCCCGTCTGACCCCTCTGCCCTGGCTTACCACCCGGGCCACTCCCCTGACAGTGGGGTTGCTTAGCCGACTTAGCCCAGGTCAGGCACCTTGACCAAGGGCACAGCCCTCCGCCCATTCCCCTGGCGCACAGGTATCTTTTTTCTTTTTTGTCTGGCTCACTTGGTTTTCAGGCCCGGGAGCACGAGGGATAAACCTGGGAGCGACACATAGCAGATGAGGCAGGGGGGAGAAGACATGGAAACAGAAGAGGGGAGGGCAGAATAGCTGGAGAGACAAAGGTTGGAGAAGATGAGGGAGGAGACATGAAAAGGATGGAGGAGTAAAAGTAGGATAAAAAAAAGGGATAAATGGGGTAAAGAGGAGGGAGGAAGGATGGTAGATTGAGGGAGGAGAGAATTGATCTGCGAATGGTTAGTATGCAGCCCCCACTCCACCTCCGCCCCACCCCATCTTCCCCTCCCTCCTCTCCTCTCCTCTCCCATCAGTCAGTGAGGGCTGAGGGCTGAGAGTATGTTGTGGACCACTGCCCGGATGCCTCATACATATTAAAGCCCCCTGCTATTATTTATATCATGTCTCTGCTTCCCCTGCTCGCTGCCCCTCGTCCCCGCCACACCACCATACATGCATGCACGTGCATCTCTGCGCGCACACACACACAGGTTCACACAGATGCGCTGACAGACAACTACTCGCACAAACAGTGACACACAATGACACACGGAGACATAAAAACAGACAGTCTAGTCACATACGCAGGGAAACAGAGGCGCGCCGTGTGCTTGCATAGGCACAAACGCACACACGCAGACACACACACGCTCTCAGAGAGATTTGAATGATCTCGGTCTCTCCTCACGCCTCCCTTTGCGCCACATTCTATACCTGTTTTTATGTCTGAGCCTGACTCATCCTCTCAATCGCTTCGTCCCTTCCTCATCTTCTCATTTCTGTCTGATCTTTTTTCAAGCTCGCCCTCCTGCTTGAGATGAAGTGATATTATTCGGATAGGTCTTAAGCCCGGTAAAGCCCATAAGGACCTGTTCGCCTCTCTACCTTGTTTTTCAACACCACCGGGTCGAGGGATTTTGCCTCTTTCAAATGGCTGGTCCAGTGTTCTGAGCAGACTTGGTCCTTGAGAATGACAATGTGCTAACAATTACATATACATGGATAAGTATACAAACAGATAGATACTGATATAATCGGTAACATGAAATGCTCAAAGCGAGGTTCATCCAGAGTTTAATAGAGATATCCAGCCATTTAATGGACAGCTGCAAACTCTTAACTTTAAAACATTAATGAACGAGTCAGTTTTGATGTCAGACTCAAAAAGCACGCAGCTGTAGAGTGCTGACGTATTATCGACGCTGAGGAGAAGAAGGATCGGTAAACAAAAACACTGAATTTTCCTCGTGTTAAAAATTCTTGATTAAAAAGAGTTTGCTGACGTACGTGAAGGTCAGCTAGCACAGTGCTGTTGGTCTCCACATTTACCAGCCTCACCTGTTAGAGCTGGACAGAGAACGAGGGAGAAATAAATACATTAGACCTCAACAGCACAGTCTTTGGAAGTGAAAAAGTGAAAAGAGTTTGCCAACTGAGAGCCAAACACACACACACGCTTGCTGTATATTACTCTGCTGAGCCGTTATCAGAGCTTCTGCTTATCACTGTGGGAGCTGCGATCCAGTGTGCTCTTATGTGATGCATGAGGTTAGCTGAGAAAAGAGACATTTTTATAAAGAAAAGAAATGTAAATAATGTCATTCATTTAATTCCCCTTTGTGTAGGGGGGCATATATTTTGAGGTTTCTGCTTTTTATTAGACCCCTTAACTATCTGAAACCTGTGTTGCTCAATGTCTTAATGGTTAAAATGCATAAGATTTAATTGATTTTTCTTATCTTGGACTTTCTCAGTAACTGCATTTATTATTGTCTTGATGCTATCAGAAATTAAAATCCTCAAATATCTATCCAAATATGTTCCCAGGTCAGCATGGTCAGCCGTTCTCGCATGTTTTCAAAGTGTGACAGTAGCACAGTTGTTACGGGATAATTACTTTTCGAGTCTTGCAAGTATGCAGGGCAGCCTCTCCATATGGTGCCCATCAAATCTAGTATTTAATAATATGTTTATTACAGGTGGCGCAGTTGCGAAATGTGGCACCGTCTCCCAAGAAATTAAGGCCTGCGTGTCTGGCGCTGAATAACATAAGGGGTGATAAAACCTCGTCTGTCATCTCCCCTCACTCGGTGGGGTTTCCTACATCTTTACCCCTCTCTGTTCCCTCATTGTCGATCGCTCTTATTCGCCTGCTCCCGCCTTCCTGTTCCCCTTCTTCCTCTCCCCCGGCTGTGATGTCCTTGAGGGCCTGCTGAAGCTCCCATAAAGCCTGCAGTAAATGGCTCTAATCCGGTAATAAATGGCTGTGTCCTACAGACAAGGGTGTGAGGCTGCTGCAGCCACGGCTTTATCAGATGGAATAGTATTGGCACACACACAAATGCGCGCACACACACACAGACACACACATTCACAGATGTAATGGAACCTGCATAGATGTGTGTAAGCATGCATGCCCCCCCTTTTCTGCTTCTCTCTCACACACACACTTATTCATGCTGCTTCAGATGGAATCACACCTTCTTCAATTGTGCCGCTTTTATGGATGCCATGCAAGAGCAGTGCCATTATTGCCTTTAAATGATTAGAGATGCGACTATGATGCATTATGATGATAGGATCATATAGAGCTGTATGAGCTGTTACGCTGCTGCCTGCTGGGATAGACTGTAACTGAATGAAGGAGCTGGGAGGGACACGGGGAATAAGAAGTATAGTAATGTGACCTTTGGAGATAGTTGGAGTTCACCTGTTTTTAATCAGCAAATACAATTGATTTTTATCTCCTCCTGGTTTTATTTGTGTAGCACTGTAGTCACTTGATCCTCCGAGACAGGACTTAAATGTGTGTGTGTATGTGTGCGCGAGCATGTTGGAGGGGTGGCAGGTGGGGCTGTCTTACATCCTCTCATTCCTTGTTCAGTTGTAACCCAGAGCGGCACTTTCATTTTCCCGTCATAACATATATTGATTTTTTTTTCAGTGCACTTGTGTGTGTGTGTCTGTGTGTATTTGTAGGCGTGTGCTCGCTCACGTATAGTTATTTTTGCACAAAGCGTCTGGTTTTGATCGGTTTGTGTGTGCTTCTCTTCAGGTGGAGCTGACTGGCAGCAGTGTTTTCGACTACATCCACCCAGCGGACCACGTCGAGATGGCGGAGCGGCTGGGAATCAGGCCACATCTACGGGCCGAGGCCGGCTGTCACACAGCCCCTGAGAGCGCTTCCAGCTCTGCGTCCACCTCCTCCTTAGCTGGTACCCCTGAACCCGGTACTGTCATGGCAAGAAAGCAGAAAGAAATATAACAAATACATAATATGATTTTCAACAATTCACTGTGCTCAAATGGCATTACTAAGACAAAAGTCAAAAAAATATATTCTTGAAACAGCTAATGTTATTTTCTCATCCCCAGCAGCTCCATCCAGTCCTCATTCTCCTGCCGACGATCCAACCGAGCGTGGCTTTTTTATCCGCATGAAGTCCACGCTCACCAAAAGAGGCCTGCATGTCAAGTCTTCTGGATACAAGGTATGAGAGAAAATGCGCCACCATAATTTGAGAACATATTATGCATTCCTTAGCTTACTTGCATGTGTTCGGAATAAAATAACAATTTGGGTTTGTGCTGCTGGTGTTTCACACACACGCACAAGGTGGTCATTGCCAGTATATTTTATGGCTGTGCCCTTATTTCGCTCTGAACCGCTCCACGTATCACAGTTTACTGCGCTCACTGCTAATATGTCCAAGTTTATTACATATTGATAAATGCTACATTTTCTAAATCAGTGCATCAAACAGCTCTGATTCCACCTGATCTTTATTTAGTAATCCTCTTATAGACTGGCTTGTGCGTATGAGTGCGTAAGAAAGACTTTGTGCTTGTCAGGTAATCCACGTGACGGGACGAATCCGCTGCCGCCCCGCTCTCGTCCCGGGCTCCACCCGATCAGTGCGTCGACCAATGGGTTTGGTTGCGCTGGCGCACACTCTCCCGCCCTCCACGCTTAATGAAGTCCGCATGGAGAGCCACATGTTTGTGTTCCGAGTGAACATGGACCTACAGGTTACATACTGTGAGAACAGGTAATCCATCTATTGTTTTGCCTTTTGGGAGTCGCTCTATCTTTCATGTTTTTTCATGAGGAGCTGGCAGAGAACCCAGCCAGTTGGTGGTGTTAGCACACACATCTGCTTCTGTTTGGCTGACAAATGTGTGTGTGTGTTTTTTGTTTGTTTGTTTGTTTTCTTCCTCCAATGCTCTACAGGATCTCTGAGTATATGGATCTGACTCCAGCAGAGGTAGTGGGACATACCTGTTACCATTTCATCCATGTAGAAGACCTGGAGAACCTCCGGCAGAGCCACGAGGACTGTGAGTCACATACATATGGATACGTATAATATATGACGTTCATCCCCATCCCTCTCTTTCTTCAAGTATCTGAACTTGGCAGAGCTGCTACAAGAGCCTGTTGAAATCTCCTCCTGTACTGTTGTTAGAGGCGCCCTCTGCTGCCACCTTCATGAACTGTCAAACCATTAACAGGTTTCTTTTCTTCCCATCTTTGCTCCTCAGTGCTAAGAAAAGGCCAGGTAGTGACTGGTTATTATCGCTGGCTCCAGAGGAGAGGAGGGTACCTGTGGATCCAGTCCACTGCCACTGTGTCCATCAACCACAAAGCCCCCCACGAACGCAACGTTATCTGGGTTAACTACGTCCTGAGGTCAGTAGAACCGGAGCAAAGCTGAAACCGCCGTTTCTCCACGAGTGCTGTTAGGAAGTCATTTTATGTATGCAGGCATCACACTGTGTACAGAGACCCTTTGAAGGGATAGCTGATGAAATGTAGAGGGATTATTGGGATAGGGAGGTTCATTTATTCCAGCATGTGAGAAAACTGGTAAGGATACACACGAAACGAGGAGATCAAAGCAGCAAACCACTGCCTAATTAATGTAATGGTTATTTTTGATTTTATTATAAATCTTGAAAGATTGGCTAAAATATCATTAAATTCTTCTTATTCTTTTAATAGATTTTTAGATTAGTTTGAATTTGCTAATGTTTCTGACAGTTTCTATGCGTCACGACCAACATACAGTAAAATTTGCGGCTTCAAAAAGCCGTACTTTTTCTTTCAAAATGTTCCTCATTCGACAGTCAAATGTTTATTTTATCTTGTATTTTAAATAGTAATTAGTAAAAGTTATCACTTTTTCATACCTTTTGCAGTTCGGGTTTTTTCATCCTGCATAATGTTCCTTTATGCATTATTCTATTGTTATTTAACGCTATTATTCTGAATAAGCAGACACCCTGTTACAGAAAGCTCCAAATCAGATTAAGAAAATTTTGAAAAACCTTGCACCTTGATTTCTTTTTAAATATAAATTACCTTTTAAGTGTCATATTACCTTTGTTTAAGGCTTTGGTGTGTTTACCACGGAGCGAGCGCGAGAGAACACAACAGAACGCGCGCATAGCAGCAGAGCAGTCAGACAAAAACAAGAGGAGTAGGCTGAATTTCAATGCTAATTGGACTGAAGCTATATAATTACAACAAATGGATGTCAGAATTTTGGGGCTGAATGGTGTTTTAGTTAATTAGTGCTGTAATTACAAGAGCTCATTAACTTCTCCAACAGCCTCCTCCTTGTCTGAGCTTAACTGTGTATAGGTGGGCTGCTGAGTGGAGCATTTGTGTGTGTGTGTGTGTGTGTGTGTGTGTGTGTGTGTGTGTGTGTGTGTGTGTGTGTGTGTGTGTGCATCTGCGTGTGTTTCGGGGGGTGCGGTCTGCCTGTGTGTCTGTTTGCATGTGTCAGTGTTTGTGCATGTGTGATAAGGGCTGTTGGAAGGAGTGAGTGTGTGTTAGATGGAGGTTAGAAGGGTGTGAGGCAGTTTGGCTATTGGAGGTAGTTATTAGGCTGATTATATGTTGTTTCCATCTCTAAGTATTCACTTAAATCAGCATGGCATTCCTGTTTTTTTTTAAGTGTAAGTGGCTTTAAGTGGTAGATGATTTGTGTATACATCCAGCTTTTCACTCTCTCCCTTTCTCTTTTTTCCCATTTTTTTTTACATCTATCCATCCAGTCGAACAGAGCTGCCCGACACTCCCCTGGATCTGCTGCAGCTACCAGAGAGCATAAGAGCAGAGCGACTTCGAATCAGCTCGTCCCCGACCGATGGCTCCACACAGGCCCGAGGTACCACACTACGTACTAGGGCTGCCACGATTTGTCGACTAGTCACGATTACGTCGACTATCAAAATCGTCGACGACTGATTTAATAGTCGACGCGTCGTTTGAAACTTTGTACGATCACAAAAGACGCAGGAATAAGTGGCAGGATTTAAGAGTGTAATAACGGACTGAAACAGAAGATGGCAGCATTGCATGTACAAGGATGTCAGCTACCGTTAAACCCCGAAGAAGAAGAAGAAGAAGAAGAAGAAGAAGAAGAAGCAGCTGTGTCCCAGAATTCATAGCGCGGCCCAGCGCAGTTTCCAACAATGGCGGCAGCTAGTTAGTTTTAATGTTACTCTTATTATTCTTTCTGGGTCACAAAATAAACGTTTAACATATTTTCAGGCGAGAATGTAGCTGTGTAAACCTCAAATATCTGCTCAGTTTATCAGGACACCACATATTTTCAAAAGCGCTCCGACGTTTTCGGAGACATCTGTTACCCACTAGCTCGTTAGCGAGCCGGGGGCTAGGCTCACTAGCGCCGTGAGAACACCGGACTCCCCGCAAATCGTTTTCAAACCCACCGCCGTCTTTCGCTACTCAGGTTAAATATATATGAGTCACTTAGATAACTTAAAATGTTATTGTTTGGCTTTTTTTTTTAGTATTTTATTTGTTCCTGAGTAAATCAGTTTGTCTGAGATTAAAGTTATAGTTTTTACACAGCTAAATAAACATCAAGCAGACAGCTGATTATCAGAAGTGTGAGATGCTCCAGAATATACTCCAGTGTCCTGTTATATTTTAGATAGCAAGGAGTTTATTAAACTTCACCGAAACAATTGCAAATTTCATTAAAATTCAATAAACTATCATCTTGTCTTTATTTTTAGTTAGCACAGACCTTAAACACTTAAAGCTGTAAGCTAATGATAGTTATATAAGAGCAGATGCTGCTGGTGCAATAAGCTGTAGTTTTACGTCTAATGGATGATGATCTGATTAGTCGACTAATCGCAAAAATAATCGGTGACTAGTCGACTATCAAAATAATCGTTTGTGGCAGCCCTACTACGTACATTGCTACCTTACTGTGACGTCCCATTGATGCACTCGCCCGTGCCTCATCGTGTCATAAAAATCTCCTTCCTCCTCAGGCTCGCAACCTGTGAAGAGCTCAGTGGGGAAAAGCGACCCTGACACTAAAGGCAGAGACAAATTCACCACCACGGCCATTCAATCAGAGGACAGGAGGAAGCGCCTGCTGAGGTCTGACCCGGAGGGCGCACCTCCCGAAACCCGTCGCAGACTGGAGGAGCTCCGTCACACGGAGGAGAGTGTCTCTGCCTCCTCAGACCTGGCGAGCGAAAGCGAGGGGGAAGAGGAAGATGAAACCGAGTGGGACCAGGGAGGCGACAGCGACAGATTGAAACGGGAAGACAGCGGAGGAGGAGGTAAACAGAGCAGAGGAGGAGACACCCCGACGAGAGGGGAGAGGGGAGGGAGGGTGCACAATGGCCGGGCTGTGATCCAGCAGCTGAAAAGTGTAGTGACTCCATCTCCCCTGCCCGGCAGCCCAGGCATCAAGACTGAGCATGAAGCCCTGACCACCGGGGGGCGCTGGGGATCACACACTCAAACTTCCACCTCACACACACACACCACTCAGCCCCAGCCCTCGCATGCACACACGCCGTCCAGCAGCCTCAATGGTGACAGCCCCACCACCCCGATCCCGGACTCCTCTTCCAGCAGCGAAGCCCCACCGAAGGGTTTGTTCACTCCCCCGTCCCCAGCTTTGTCCCCCGCCATGCCCGTGTCCTCCCCGTTGCCCCGCGAGGACAGGGCTGTGTCGGCGGGGGTGGTCAGCCGGAGCAGTGGCGGTAGTGGTGGTTTAGGTAACGGTCCTGACTTTGAGCTGCTTCAGAGACTGGCTGCTGGAAGTGCAGCGGGCCGGGTCCTCTTCCACCCCCTTGCCCTCGGCCCGCAGGGCCCTCAGAGCCTCTATGCCCCAAGCACTATCCGCTACGCTCCACCTGAGCTCCCCCCTTCCCACCACCACAGCACAGGACACAGTGATGGCCTGCAGCTACGCTCGGACCACCACAAGGGACCCCCACCGGCCTTCTTCCCCCACCTACAGCGGCTGGCCGGCCTTCCACCCTTCAGTGGTTTCTCCCCATCTGACAGCCCCTTCTCCTCTAGCCTGCCCTTCTGTATGAATGGACTGAGGGGGGCTGCGGGCACAGAGGAGGACTGAGTCTCAGAGGGGAGGATGTGAGAGGAGAAAATAAACTGAAGGAGAGAGCGGAGTGACAGGATGGAAAGAGAGACATTGAAAAGGGCAGGAGAGACAAAAGTGGCAGTAGATTAAACCTCTGAGGACGTTACTAATTGGACAATGAGTTGAATAACTGCAATCTAAAGTGTGTGACAAGCCGCTGCCATAGGATTTTATCATGTCAGCCTGTTGTGTACGAGTGACAGTGACTCTCAGAGAAACGGGGACATGGAAACTTTTGACTGGTTGTCCCTCAAGACTTTTCATCTTCGCGACAACAACGAACTCTGCTCTGTGACTTTCTCTAGATGACTGTGTTGATTTATGTGTCTCTTCCACTCAGAGAAGCCATATTGTACATAGAGAGAAAACCATGACGACCCTCAGCTCACATCCTCACCGTCAATGTCCATCACCGCACATTAACCCAATTAACCCTAAAACCAGTAGGAAGAGATGGGCACTCGTCTGTAGGAATAAAAATGACTTTGGAATATAAATTTTTATTATTGCAGTATTATACAAATCATCTCTTTCAGTGGGCTCCGGGTGACAGTTTGATTATAGGGTTTCAACTTAAAATAGGTGGAGACAGCTTTTTGGTGTTTTGTATCGATACTTAAAATAATAATATAAAACAATAATATTGAAAAAAAGATCCAAGTATTCATCGATTCAGCCATACTAAAAGCACACTTTTGGGACAAAAGTATGATTAAAGTAGTCCCAGACATTCCATTATATATAAGGGAAGGAAATGCAATGCAGACAGGACGCTATTTGTATTGTTTGATTATAGGAAGGCGATTTGTTTAACTGATTATGACTTCTAGTGTATCATGACAATGTACAATGCTGCAGTTGTGTTTGTGTATGAAAGCCATATTCTTGTTTGTTTTTAGGTTTATATTGTTTTTCTTCACCAGGTGAAACCGATTGGGAAATTGTTTAAAATACGACTGTTTTAGTGGATGAAAAAAAATGTGAAAATGCTTTAGGAGGGGAAATGTGCTGGACAGAAGTGTTTTTATCATTTAAACATGTTTTGTTTTTTTTGTTTTTTTTGAGCACTTACCGAAATTTGTTCTGGTGTGAACTCTAAAGCACTTCACGGTTCGGCGTGTGATCCTGTTAAAACAGAAAACAATGCAAGAGCGGCCGCTAATATCATAGCCTGAGCACGGTATGTGGAGTGGGGGTGGGGGATATAAATGCTCATTTAGAAAGGCAGGTAAATAAACAAGACCACATGTGGTCATTAAAATGTGACCGTCGGAGGTCGATAAAACAAAACAGAATTGTTCTGATATTGGTTTCAGTTCAAGCGAGTCAACTGGAGATAAAGTTTTAAATTAAAAAGTGAGGATATGAAACACTTTAAATTTCAGTTTCATAGCAATTGATTGGAGCTCCTCTCAGGAAAAACAAAACACTTTTGACTTGGAAAAAATGAAACAACTAAAACAAAATTATACATATATGTGTAAGAAAATCACAACTAAAATAATAAAGAAGAAGGAGAATTCATAAATAATAACATTTGGAAATTTCACCCGGCCAAACTCATCAGGAAAAAGAAGTGAGAAGAATAAAATTTAACCACGATATGCAGTGATATAAGCTGTGAGAGAGATACGTTAAAAACAGTCTAGCACTTTGTAATAAGGTCGTCTGATCTGCCATGTTAGCCAAATACATGTAAATTTATATATACAGCAATTTGTTGAAAGCCAGGCCTTCTGGCACTATTTTCTTTGTCCTTCTTCTAAATTGAGATTATGATCGACAGCCTGATCTGAGGGTTCGCTTCATGGAACCGCTCATATCGTCACGTCTGACAGAGGCGGGGTGGGGCTGGGTGGGGGTTTTAAAAAAAAGACGGGGAGGGGGAAAGGGTGCACTACACACCCATACTACAAATATGTGTCAGCGCACATATTCTCGGGTGTTTACTGGTATAATAAGTGTGTGTGTGTGTTTGAATGCGGGCGTGTTCGCCTGTTAAAAGTGTGTGAGTGAGTTTGGATTTTGTTTTGTTTTTGGGTTTTTCTGTTGTTGTTGAATTAAACGGCTAACCCCTCGCCCATCACTGTGAATCTAACATTATTCTCCCATCTTTGTGAATACTCCACCCACTCGTCAAATAAAATGAACAAATGTAAAAATAATAACAGTGATACAGATGATGATGATGATAACAATAAAATATTCCAGTAGAGGAGCACAACTCAATGTCGGTTGTTTCTTTCTTGCTTTTGCAGGCGTGGAGAGTAAGCAGTTGTGATATCTGAAGTTTTAAATGTGTTGATGCTTTCGATTTCTACATATAGCTCCTTGAGATTTCATGTGATTTAAATAGATACAATTTTTTCTGCACTCACATTTGTTAATTCTTTTCATTTAACATGCATATTCTGAGTACTTAGAAGACAAATGCAGAGAGGATGTGTTGATTCTTGCACAGTTCTTTATTAAAATAGATAGATAGATAGATAGATAGATAGATAGATAGTTAGTTAGTTAGTTAGTTAGTGCAGGTCAGACTAGACATCACTTGAGTGTTAGTTGCTTTGAAATAAACCCAGAAGCGCAGAGAGTCTCTCACTTATAGGTGTTCATGCATTACCACGTGTGTGTGTACATTGGCCGTTTGCTTGCATGTCTGTCTGTGTGTGTGTGTGCGTGCATTTCCGTGAATTTGTGTGTGTTGTCTGAAGCAGCCCCAGGGAGGGGCTCTGACATTGAAGACGGGTTAAATCCTGTTTTACATTCAAGTGGCAGGCCGTAGTTCATTAGAGTGAGGATCATTCCTCCTCAAGACCAAAGGAAGCGCATACTAAACAAGAGCAGTTGTTGGGGAGAAAATGCCATTGTACGTGCAAAACCGTATGTACTGTATAAGTGAGTGTGTGTGCGTGTGTGCTGATGTGCCGTGAATTGAGTTACAAAATAACCTCTCTTCTTTATCTCTTCTTTTCTATGGAGTAACATCTTTATAGAGGGAAGTAAAGGTGCGGCTTCTGCAGATTAAATCACCGTGGGTTATTTGTGTGTGTGTGTGTGTGTGTGTGTGTGTGTGTGTGTGTGTGGCGGTGGCATTTCTCCTGACTGTCTTCTTCTCAGCCTGTCACTGAGCCACCCGTACGCCCTCTCTGTCACTAACTTTGATGGCTTATCTTACCCCTTGAATTAGAGTCGTGCTCCTTGGGGAAATACCTTACCACATGTAAATGGATTTGAAAAAAAAAGTACAAATATGGAAAGGAATAATAGCGTGAAGGACGGAGGGAGACAGCCAGACAGTTTCCATCTGACATGGGCTCACTACATTTCTCAGGCTCTTTTTCCCTGATTCTTTTCTACCTCTATGATTTTCATCTTTGTCATTGTTTCCCAACAATCACCCCTTTCTCCTCTCAGCCAGGAGAAGGCCAATCCATACTTAATGTAGTTCTTAAGGCAGATCCTTTGATCCGTACGTATGGCATTTAACACCTGAAAGCAGATGAGCACTCGGCGCTCAAAATAAGCAGAGGTTAAGACTCCAACTTTCGATGCTGAGAGCGTAGATGTGAAGCTGAGGTTTGGAGATGTATGAGGCCAGACCTGGACTTTGGGGTATGTTGTGCTGGCGTTATGGTTCCTATAGCTGCTCTGGGTCTGGCGTAGATGGTGTTTATCAGTGAGGGCGCGTCTCCTGCCTCTGGGCGCACTGCCCTTTAGACGCGCCAGGCCTCAGGAGCCTCCTGCATGCCAAACAGACCTGTGCAGTCAGATGCAGCCACGGAGGAGCAAAACGGAGAAGAGGTGGGAGGGGAGGAGTAGGGAACGTGAGGAGGAGACCAGAAAGAAAGGACTTGAGGGTGAAAGGGTAGAAGAGGATCTGAGGAAGAGAGCTGAAAGGGGCTCAGGGAGGAGGAGGTGGTTGTGTGTGTGTGTGTGTGTGTGTGTGTGTGTGTGTGTGTGTGTGTGTGTGTGTGTGTGTGTGTGGGGGGGGGGGGGGGGGGGTGGGGGGTGCTCGTCACACTGCTGCAGTAGCCATCTAGCCTATTCGCAGAACTGCTCCAAAACGCCATGGGAATCTGCAAAGGAGAGGTGGGAGGGAAGGAGAGGACAGCCGGAGTGAAGAAGGAGAGGAGAGGAGGAGAGGGTGACTCCGAGGTGAGTCTCAACAGCAACACTGTGTGTCGATAGCTGGGAGATATCACAGACCTTCGCCCTAACCCAGTCAGAGATAGTAATCACAGACAAAGCCCCCCCATGACTAACACTCCCCCCACACACACACACAACCACATGCTGCCCGTTTGAGTTCAGATATTCACACATGCTCGCCGATGAGCAGCTCGTTATAAAAATTATTCACGTACAGCATGAATAGACGTCTATGTGTGCACGGACAGTTTTTACATCTTTTGACTCCTGCTGCAGGGAGCCTTAACTACAAACTCTGACAGCACGTATACATTATACTGGGCGCTGTCTGCATGAACCAAAAAATAATAATTAAAAAGCAATATACACGTTGAGATTTATGTGGTTTGATAATTTGCTTCAGCTGAAGGTTTTTGATTTCTTAAGGTGCAGGAGAGAGATGTTTACACATCTCCCCTTCTCATGTATGTCCGCAAGTATTTATTCACAGTATGTGTGTGCTCTCCATATTAGTGATTTTTTTAAATGGCCCCAGCTGTTAATCCTGAAGTCACTGAGAACATGCCCTTCGGGGGATTTATAATTGATCAGTTTCATCACATTTTATGAGATAATTCGTCTATTATGAAACTCTCCGTAGAGTTTGGTCAAAAACACCAACAACAAACATATCTGAGGTCTCATTCGATGGGTCATTAAAGGATACGCACTGATGTAACTCGACAGATTTCTTCTTGTTTTATTACTGTATATACAGTAGAGTGCACAGGAAGTCGTGCATTAAAAAAAAAAAGTAAACAATGTTGAACCCCATCTCCACATCTGCATTCAAACTCTTTAATGATCAACAACCCTTCACATCCATTAAATAAGCAATCATAGTGATTATAGTGTGGAATTCACTCAGAAACATGGCTACAGCAATACAGAGTGTGTGTAAATAATCACAGGAAAGCCTGTGAAAAATAGGCTTTGCTTCTAAAACTGTAGTTACTAAAGTTTCAAACTAAAGCGACAGAAGTGCTATTGCCCTTCGAAAACAAAATAATAATGGAAAAAAAAAAAGCTGGAAAAAAACAAATTAAAAACTCTCAGAGATTTTTGATCAAAACAAAATTACAGACCTGAAACACACACTCCGCAGTCCTCCTCGTAGGTCTCGCAGTTTATCACATCCAGCTTGTTTTAGTTCCACGCTTTCAAGAAAACTTCAAGTAGTCATTCACAGTTAATTATACTGAATAAGACAAACAGCACCCAACAACAGTTGGCTGTGAATGAGGATTAAAATGATATAGGGCAGCAAAAAGTAAACTTGAAGAAATAACGTGGCGTTCTCGGCGAGTCTTTGCAGAATGTAAAAAGAAAAAGAAAACAATTCAGACTGATGAAGTAAGAGACTCAGCTCTGGCTACATGTAGTTATAACAAAACTTACAAAATGTTGATTTATTTTCGAAGGTAGTTAAACTACCCAATTACCAGCATGTTTCACAAATTTCTTCGACCAGTTTTCAAAAAGGTCTTAAAAGTCTTTCCCCACATTAATATTCATCTTGATAACAACAGATAATAAGATCGTATCTACAGACTCACACACGGCCTGCATATGTAGGTTGCTTATACACGCACATGTACACAAAATCCACACACATACAAATAAGGGAAACCCTGAATTGGAGCAGCACACATGCACAGCTTTCCACTCTGCATTCCTGGAAGACCTCTACTTGTTTTGCCCCTTGCCGTCACTGTCCTCACTGTCGTGGGGGCCACGGTAACCCCGGTGTTCGCGCCTCTCCCGGCACTCTCGGCACTCCTCTTCATCCTCTCCCTCCTCTCCCTCGTGGATGATCTCCACCTCTAATCGTCCGATGTAGAGCGATACAGCGCAGAGCCAGAAGAGGGCGACGCTGCCCACCACGGCTCCTTGGAACAGCAGTGCTGGCACAGACAGCAGCATCATCCTCCGCAAGGCAAAGAGGCTGCCAATATACGAGGCACCGCCAAACGACACGCACGCACCTCCCAGGATAAAGAAGGCTGAGGAAAAACAGATTGACATGGTATTATTGTAGAAACCCAATTAATTTCCTCATAAGTCACTGTAATTAAAGCTGGCATGGAGGCAGGTTGAATCGACTTTTCCTTTTAATTATTTAGATTAAAATAAAAGATTAAGTGGAAGATTTTCTGGCATCAAACTTATTTCAGAAGTTATACAAACCGTTCCCGTGATTTAGCATTGAGAATACATCAAGTAGGTCAGCAGCTTTCATTTTGACATAAATAATACCGCGTTCCTTCGATTTACTGCTGTGGCTCGAAAGTTTTGTTTTCAGACAGTTTTCAAATATTCATGCCCATCAGCTGTCAATTAATATTGATTCCATGAAGGTCTTCTTTAATAAAATGTTAAGGGCCTCATCTCACGTGTCAGATAATGATGATGTTGGTTACAACTAGATATCAAGGATTTTGACTCTGTTTCAAGTCAATTGCAGGAATCCTTGTGAAATTATTCATATTAAAAGTGCAGCAAGTGCCCATTACAAAGTTTTCTACTTCACAAAAACAGCAGACGTATGTTTACATTTTTAGATAAAAAATATCTTCTAGAGAGAAACAGAGTTTAAAAATCCTCTTGATCTTAAATTTAGAGCTGCATCGACCGTTTGTTACTTTATTTAAATTTTAAGTGTATTTTACAAACAGGCTTAGGCTTAAATTGTCTGGTTTTCAGCTCTTCTGCACATATAACTTTCCCGTACCATATCCTGCTTCTCGTCCCACATCGCTTTGGACGAATGCGATGACTCCGATCCCGGTCGCCAGCAGACCGTTCCTGAACCACGAGAGGAAGCCTGCAGAATGATCAAAGGCAGAAATAAACAACTGACACGTTACAGATAACCAAAATCAATCATGCTGTTTACTGTAGCTGCATACCACAGCCTAATTACTGCCTTTTAATCTGCATCAGTTTAACGACACCAGATCCTGATGTTTAAAAAAAGAAAATGATGTTTAAACAACATATTTGTGATAAAAATGGTGGCTTGCTCAGATTATAATAACTTAATATTCAGAAACAAATGCTTTTAACTCTTGGTTTAAACTTGAGTTCTGTCCCACAGTGGAGACAGAAGAGATGGACGTCCTCGCAGCTCTTCCTTACAGCAGGAACCAAACACAGTTTGCAAAAAACACACCGAGTCCTGGCATGAGGTGAAACTGGACAAAGCAAACAAACTGTGTGTGTGAGCAGGGGGCATAAACAAAGACTAATTTAATAAGGACACCAAATTCTTAACGGAAGTGTGACAACTAATGAGGTCTCATACACCAGACATGCAGTAAACCCAAACCCCATGAAGGATACGATGCTCTAACTGTTCAGAGAGGTGCTGATTCAACTATATGATAATTTTGTAGGGTGTAGTTTGGGGTGCTAATGAGCTGCTGTGTGCAGATATAATCAAAATAACAGAAACGTAATAAAGTATAGAGCCATGCAGTTTAAAAGGAACACAAACTGAAGCTGAATCAGCACTTAATGAAGCCCAGGTGTATTACAGGACTGTTGTATTTAGACTCGGTATAGTGACAATTATTTTAACTTAGTGGATTCTCATAAGCAAGGACATGACTGCACTGACATTAGGGCAAACGATTATTTTGATAGTCGACTAGTCACCGATTATTTTTGCGATTAGTCAACTAATCAGATCATGCATCCATTGGAGGTAAAACGTACAGCTTAAAGCATACGTTTTACGTATATAAGAGCAGATGCATAATAATAATGCATCTGCTCTTATATAACTATCATTAGCTTAAAGCTTTAAGTGTTTAAGATATGTGCTAACTAAAAATAAAGACAAGATGATTGTCAGATTGTTTCAGTGAAGTTTAATAAACTCCTTGCTACCTATAATATAACGGGACACCGGAGTATATTCTGGAGCATCTCACACTTCTGATAATCAGCTGTCTGTTTGACGTTTATTCAGCTGTGTAAAAACTATAACTTTAATCTCAGCCAAACAGATTTACTCAGGAACAAATAAAATACTGAAAAAAAGCCAAACAATAACATTTTTAAGTGATCTAAGTGACTTATATATCATGTTTAACCTGAGTAGCGAAAGACGGCGGTGGGTTTGAAAACGATTTGCCAGGAGTCCGGTGTTCTCACGGCTCTAGTTAGCCTCGCCCCCGGCTAGCTATCGAGCTAGTGGGTAACAGACGTCTCCGAAAACGTCGGAGCGCTTTTGAAAATATGTGGTGTCCTGATAAACTGAGCAGATATTTGAGGTTTACACAGCTACATTCTCACCTGAAAATATGTTAAACGTTTATTTTGTGACCCAGAAAGAATAATAAGAGTAACATTAAAACTAACTAGCTGCCGCCATCGTTGGAAACTGAGCTGGGCCGCGCTATGAATTCTGGGACACAGCTTCTTCTTCTTCTTTGGGGTTTAACGGCAGCTGGCATCCTTGTACATGCAGTGCTGCCATCTCCTGTTTCAGTCCGTTATTACACTCTTAAATCCTACTACTTATTCCTGCATCTTTTGTGATCTTACAAAGCTTCAAACGACGCGTCGACTATTAAATCAGTCGTCGACGATTTTGATAGTCGACGTAATCGTGACTAGTCGACTAATCGTGGCAGCCCTAACTGACATACTGCATAATGTCACCAGGCTTAGAAGTGGACCGGTTATGCATTTTCCTTTTACTGTGTCACATGCTCTGTATACATTCATGTGGAAAAGAGCATTTCCAGGGCCTCAGAAAAAAATGAGCACATCCTTATTACCGCCACGAGAATTAAGAGCGCAAGCAGCAGCCAGGTGTTGCTAATCAAATGCACTTAACTGATCACCAGCAAATATGTGCACACCTTTAAAAGCAGAGGTTTAGGCAGTTTGCTGGTGTGGAGCGTTCAGGCGTGTGTAAACACGATGCCATAATCTTTACAGCAGTGAACAGATTTATTCTGAGCAAATGCAAAAACCCAAGTGCTACATATGCCAGACTCTACAGGCCTCGGTTAGCGTGTTAAATGTTCCCACCCGCCTAACATCTGAAGGAGAGGACAATTATCCCAGGCACAGCAGAAAATATACAACTTTAAATCTATAATGTCAGAAAAAGAAAGCCAGACCTCAACCTGATTGGACCTGTGCTGGGAAAAAGAGAGCTGTACATAAACGAATGCCTGTAAACTTGAATTTACTCAAGTAACACTGTAAAGACGAGTAAACCAAAATTCCTCCAGTGATGTGAGAGACTGATAAAGTCACACAGATGGTGATTCCTTCAAGTTTTCCTATAAGCTCCTGAATCAGAGAGTGTACATAGTTTTTCACAGACCTGTAAGCTGTTGTGGCTTCAAGGTTATAAACATGTTTGCCTAAGACGTGAAGGGTTTGAACTTGGAGCAAACACAAACGAAGCCCCAATGGAATTCACAAGCTAGTGTACTCCTAGTCTGGATAAAGTTGCAGGAAGAAGAACATTTGGTGTAAAATCTGTGCCAAATCAAATATGCAGATCCATCCTCTGTGGCGACCTCTTGGGAAATAAGGGAGCAGCTGAAAATACCTGCGCTCCATGTGCACTGTCTCTTGTGACAGTGGAGGTTCATGTTTAACACGGCCAAAATTTCAAGTATTAAGGTCACTGTATTGTGCCTGTGTATACTGCTCTAAAGGCTTGGTCTCAGTCAGTTTTCTAGTCTGACCTCTGCATGAAGAGCACAGCAGCTCGACCCACCTGCAGCCTCCAAACTTTCTGTCTGCACAGAGCACAAAAGTACGAAAAAAATCTGGCTTAAAGGGACAAAAAGGAAATTAAAGATGTTCTTCTTTTTTTGTCATTAGCCAGATGCAAGCATTAGAAATGTCCACTTTAATTATTACATGCATTTTTGATTTGCCAGTTAATTGTTTCAACTTAAATGTAATCTCTGTTAAATACTAACCATATACTGGAGAATATACTGACCTACCAGCCTATATTTTAACTCTCTTCTAAAGATTATTCGTGCAAGACATTTTTCAGGTGCCACTGTAGATGCAGGTTGGATTTCGGGAAGATGTTTTGTGTTGTTTGAGCCCCGTCCTGCAGCAGCTGAACTGCTTTGCTATGCTCAATCTCTGAACATGACTACAAATGAACCTTAAAGCATTGCAGTACATACACTCATCATATGCATGAATGTCACTGCAATGTTGGGGCTTTTACTTATTTCTCTGAACTGTTCTTTTTCTGCGGTGGAATGATTTTACCGCACACATTTTTAATAACGTTAAAAAAAAAAAAAAAACTGGGTGCACAAATTGTATGTATTTTTATATCCACACAGAGTCAAAACTATACCAATAGACTCAAGTAGATACATGTATACTCACAAATATTTGGTTAAATGTCTCTTAGTAGATGCATTTGCTTGCCACCAGCAGGTTTCTTGCATAATTCTTCATGGATATTTTACCACTTTTCTTGATAGGATTGGTATGTGCCCTGGCACAGACCTGGCTTTTAAGCGTAGTCCACAAATTTTCAGTAGAGTTGAGGTCGGGGCTTCTGGAAGGCCATTCCAGAAGCCCCTGGCTATAAAACTTTTCCCCAAAAGGCATTTGGTTTGTCCATGTGGGCAGCTCCAAATTTCAGTCAAGCTTGAAGGTGGTTATTTCTGTATCTTCTGGCAGTTTCTAGTTCATGCAGACCTGAACCTCTTTGGTTCCTGGGTTGTTCCTAAACATCTTAACCAGTTGCCTCTCATGTGAGGATGAGGGTCTTCTTTAGGTCTTCATCCAAAGTTTGACAAAGTGGTGACAGATCTGAATAACCTGTGCCTACGGACAATTGTTCGATCCTGGAATCTGCAGTTCTTTAGAAATGACTTCAAGAGACTTTCCTGACTTGTGCACATCTACAATTCTTCTTCTTAGATTTTCACTGCCTACCTTGGACTTTTCCATTGTTCTAAATACTGGTCTGTCCAATGAGTGCTGTCAAAAAGAAACTACCAGTTACAGTAAATCACGATCACTAATGAGAAGTAAAATGTTCTTAGTCTTTTCAAACTAAAAGACACTGGCTGTCTCTATTTGAGGCTGTACATATGCTTCTGACTCTAAAGAAAATCCTAAATAAATTCAAACCTGTTTTTCAAAGCAATTAAAGATGTGTGCTGTACAATCATTCCACCCTCGAAAAAAAGTTCAAAGAAATCATTAAAAGCCCCCCCAACCACCCACACACGCAAACACAACCATGACATTCACACCCGTGATAAAAGTATAACTTATTACACTTTGAGTCCGACACTGACTGACCAGAGAAGAAACATACAAAAGTTCATTTTGCTCCATGCTGCAGAAATCCTACAAGGGTTAGGATGAAAATTGGGACTACAGCCTGTATTGTGGAGCAGCAACGTTACCTGTTTCATGGGACTTTCTCAGCATCTGAAAATAAAAGAAGAAAATCTATTAGCAAAACTTACTCCCTCATTTGTTTACAGTTTCACGACGTTCAAAACAATTCCATCTTACTTCCTTCAGATAAGGGGAAAAGGAAAGAAAAAGCGGCTCTGCCATTAAAATTACACAAAGCTCACTACTGGCTGTAACACAACTACTGCATCATTAGGACTAAACTCACCAAAGCGTCGGCTTTGTCGAGGTCTGTGAGCTGGTACTGCTGCTGCTCCGGCCCCCGGCTCTTCCCCCACGGCCCCTTATCCGCGACCCGCTGCCGGGCTGAGCCGTGCAGTCTCCGCAGCGTGGCACCGGCGGCCGGCGGCCGGACCTGCTTCACCAGCCGGGCGTAGTGACACACGGCCTGCGGCAGCTGCCTTCTCATGAACAAAGTCAAGAAAGCCATTACATCACTAACCACTGCTAGCTAAAGTATGAGCCGAAAGAAAAAGCACAACACGACCTCCGCATGCCCTGTGAACCCTCAACCCGGAAGAGTCTCAGGTAAAGGCGCAGTAAAAGGTAGGCAGAAAGGAAACAGCGCCACCATCCGTCGGAAGACAAATATATCTATATCTATATCTACATCTTTATATATATAGTAGAAATTAGTGTATGTATATATATATATATATATATATCTTTTATTTTTCTTTACCTTACTTTACTTTTCTGCTTCCGCAAGTGCTTATGTTGACATTTACCCTCAACGTCATTGAAGACGCCCTGCAACTACACATTTGCGCCACACGGGGGCGCGAGAACACAGGCCATTTCCGTTCTTCTTTATTTATTTGATTGCAAAAACTTAAACGCAATGTGAAACTAAATGCATTCACTGAATTCAGGGATTCGCGAAATCTTAATAAATGAAATCTAAATATGAAATATTTTAATATGCAGAAGAAAAACATGCTTAGATCTGAGCAGGTCTAAAAACGTCAAATGTATGGTTATGGCAGCTTATTGGGCAGCTTATTTATTTATTTATTTATTTATTTGGTCACATATTGAAATAAATTTTGTGTTCATGTTTTTAAATTGTCATACAATCATGTGAAAGGAAAATATTTCACAGGACTCTGTGCAGTCCTGTGAAAAACTAAGTCCACCCTATTCTTGTTAAATTCTTTCAGTCACTGACATTTGCAGACATTTGTTTATGCACAGCTCTCTTAAGGTCCCACCACAGCATTTAACTTAGACTGAAGTTTGGACTTTGACTGGGCCGTTGCATTGATTCTTTTTGTTTTTCAGTGATTCTATTGTAGATTTGTTGCTGTTTGGGATCATTGTCCAGTTGCAAGATCCGATTCCAGCCACACTTTAGCTGTTGGACAGATCGCCTCACATCTGACTCTAGAATACTTTGGTATACAGAGGAGTTCATGATCAGCCATACTTTTTTGATCATTTTCTAATCAAACTCTTATGAACTTTTTTTCAGGATTGCCCAGAGTCATGTGGAAACTTCTTTTTTCCGAAGCCTGTAGTTTAGCTTCTGTCTGTAATAAAGTCAGTTAAGTTTTTATAGACTCCAAAAAGAGGCCATGAATAAATATTACATGAATATTAACAAAATAATTTGTGTTGCTAGCAGATAATAACATGATGATGTCAATCATTAAAAAAAACCCTGAAGACAACAACCAGACGTTTCTTAATTAAAAGATAATCTTGTAATTCTTCTCCTCAATTTAAAAATAGTGTCAGATACCCAAATACTGTATCACTCTACATGCCCCACACCTGTGTGGGTGTGTGTGTGTTTGTGCTCTCGCGTGTTCTCATTGAGGATGAGCAGACAGCTTCTTCCTGTACGCCTTTTGTCTTTGTCGGCCTGCTGGGACCCAGAAAGACCACACCTATCGTACCTGATTGTTCAGCATGAGGAGCATAAAGAGCTGCGCAGATGGGAGTTTGTATTTTTATTCCTCTGTGTGTGTGTGTGTGTGTGTGTGTGTGTGTGTGTGTGTGTGTGTGTGTGTGTGTGTGTGTGTGTGTGCGTGTGTGTGTGTTTGTGTGTGTGTACAGACAGCCAAATCTTTGATGTAATTCTGCAGCTGACCTTGTGGTCATTCTCACGCTACTTTCTCTAACACAATGGTAGACTGATGTTTGAGTAAACATTTACAGAGAGCGCTCACACATACAGCTTACAGTGAAATTTGCTATATGCTACAGCTGTATATTAGAAAGAATGATCATTGTCATACTTATTTGTATGGACAATTTGTCAACAATTGGTGAAGTAATAATCACTGTGTTGTGTACATGCTGTTTTCTAAGCAGTAATCCGTAATGTGGCATGTAATGGAAAATATTTGCTGAGAAACAAATTTCTCTCAGTGGTCACTCAGTGGATTGTCTGTATATAAATTCTTTTACTTTTTCCTCCCACTGTTCAACCCTGTTTTCTCTTCCATCTTCAGCATCCTTTGTCCAATATATCCACTATCCCTGATCTGCACAGGTCAGCCATCAGCTATCTCAGCATTGCCTCTCTAACTTTGTCTTCTTCACTCCAGTGAAAACCTCTTCAGCTCCAGTTCCTGTCTTTTTTTGAGGGGTGCCAGAATTTAATGATTAGCATTTAAAATGAATGAAAGAGTTGAATTGTTGCCTGTGATGCTTTGATAAAAACCCTGAAGATAGAGATGCATTTACCAATTCGTTGCCTTACTTTGTGTAACAGCTGAGGGTCTGGCTGTTCTTGTGATAATACTGAAAATAATGCATTCTTTCTATATACATGATTTCATCACAATATCTCAATATGTTTTTCATTTGTGGACTGCAGGCAGGCCAGTTTAGCACAGAGACTGCTAATCTTAAGGAGCCATGCTGTTGATCATAGTCTGGAATTGTTTTGCTGAAACTGACATCATCTAGATGGCTGCATATATGCATATCTCTATCAGCTTATTGTATATTATACAGTCCCAGTGGTGCCTTCACAGATGTGCAGCCACATGCCCCAGTTCATCCCCATACCATCATCCATCATCATCATCACAGATTCTGGCTTTTTAACTGTGCACAATTTTTTATTTTAAAAGCCATATTCATATTTTAATCACGTATTTTTTTCTTAAAACCCTTTTTGTTCTCAGTTTATTGTTTTGTTTGTTTGTTTTATTATGACATATTCTTTTTTGTGTGTTTGGAAATATTTGTCTTTCATTAGCTTCCCATTTCAGACCAGCTCATCACTTTGTCTTCTAGCATCCATTTACTAAATTTCCACCTTTGTGTAGTCTTCTAGAATATTCCCCACTCTCTCTAAACAAATATAACAGAAATTGTCTGACACTCAAGTCCTGCTCGCTATTTTTAGAGTTAGTGTACATTTCACTGGACTAGCATGACCTTCATCATTTGCGCTGTCACGCGTCCAGCAGCATTTGGCTCTCCTTTCTCAATTTTGCTGGTCTGGAAAAGTGAAACAAACACTTAAAGAGTAACTGTGTGTAGGACTGACCATGCAGCAAAGCTACTGCACTAAATAATAAACCCAAAACAAAGCTGTGTGGCTATCTGCCAAGGCCTGATTGTGTTTGTCGTGTTCGTGCCTTTGAGAGCATTTTTAATGCATAATAATGTGGCTTCCTTGGTCATATTATTATATTTTCTACTGTCAGAACATCCAAGAAGTCTGTGTTCAGTTTTTCCAGGTGACTGAAATTATAATGATAGAAAAAAAAGTATAATTTATACTTATGTTAATTTTAGCAAATTTCTGTGTTTGTGTGATGCATATATACAAATCTATGAATGCAACTTGCTAAATAACTTCACCCATTGATCGAATAACTGTCTGTTGTTGTTCCAAAATAAAAGCCATGATGCCTAACTCGAGGTTTTAAATGTAGGTCACAAAGCAATAAGCGACCTCCATTTTTATCTAGTTTCGTTTTGACACACATAGCAACATAAAAAAAGTAAAGAAAAAACATAATATTGTTACAGATGAAAAAATCTGGTGTAGTTTAAGTTTGCATTTAGAGCAGAATTGGTGCAAAGTTGCATCAGATTTTTTGCTTTTCAAGCATGGAAAGAACATCAAAACCAAGACAAAAAGCTTAGATGGTGCAGGTCTCAGCTGTGTGCTAACTCTTTGCTTTTCTCCTTGCTTTCTCCCTGTAGCAAAGATGATAGCAAAAAGGAAATAAAGGGACAGATAGATGGACGGAGGAACAGGAAAGGGGGAGATGTGTATACGTGCGGAGCTGCACTAGTCTGCGTTACATAGTCTGGGGGATTCCAGCCAGCTGCACTGGGAGCACTGACCTTGGCAGCTATTGCTCTGTTTTTCAATCGGCAGGACAAACCAGCGTTAGATGTAAGTGTCAGCTGGTCAGACAAATGATTTACTGACATTTACTGACACAGACTGGAGCTTAACAAGTCAGCGCACGTGTGACCGGTGCAGAAAAATAAATCAAACGTGTTTTCTGAATGTACTAATGTGCTGTTTTCAGCCCGATCATTCACTTCTACCTCACTTCGTTATGCAAGCACTGCAATACAAGTTATAAAATTCTCTGTGCCTCTGCTACAGGATACAGGATGGGAAGCTGTCGGGGTTATTTAACGGTGCAGGTGTGTGAATGTGTTTGTTTCCATTCTTGTTTTTTCCTTCCATTTTGGAGCTGCTTTGCTTTTGATCTCCTGGGAGTCCAGATTTTATTTCTGAGGCGAGTTGTTTTCGCTGACAATAACTCTTGCACTGATTTGTGGAGCCTGCATGCGAGGTTAACCATTTATGCACTTGTTATATCACCATCCTCTGTATGTCCTGCAAAGTCTGGGCTAACTGTTCAGACTCTAGGAGCAAAGCAGGAACTTGCTTACCCTTTATAGTCAAAGCCAGACAATGAATCATCCTGCATCTATCACTGCTATTAAAGCTGTAAGCTGACTCCTGTGGTTGCTTGCCAGCTGCAAATCTTGGAGGGCCCGTGTTATTTTGGTGTCAACTATGCTTACCATGTAGGCTGTAAGATTTGAAAATCACCTAATTAAGACGAATGCTGAATTGTTAAGTCCCATTAAGCACATGTCTATAAGATTAGAGTTAACCTCACGGAAAGTCACACGCTTCCAATGATATCTTGTTTTTCCAACACTGATAAAAATGTCCCACAACTCCGTGATGAGCAACAGCAAAACATATTGATGGGCTGGTCAATACGACGACCTTTCACACTTACTTTGTGACAACTGTGTGAACAAAAACATGATCGACAGACAACAACTGGAACATTTCCTAAATGGTTTTCATGTTGATCCTAAAAATATTGGTTCTTATTAAATAGTGAGGCATCTTTTTTATAGTTTTACATTAGCCTGTGAGCTTTTAACAGCCAGTTAGATTAATGTCATGGAATATTTCAGACTTTAAAGGTATTCCATTACTCGAAATATCGTACATCAGGTGTTTTTTATTTATTCTTCCTGTTAGATTTTACATAATCATATGATGTACATGTATTGTGTTGTGCTGCATGTTTTCAGCTATGAATAGAGCAAATTTCCCTGCTGTTATATAAGCTGGTTATGACCTGAGTCTTCGACAAAGGATGCTCTTTTCGCCTACACTGATGCAGTAACAACAAAATCTGGAATTCAGTTTTGATCTCTGACTGCGAAGTGTCCTTTGCTCAGCCGAGTTCAACGACTCGGTAAATATGTGCCCAGACGCAGTCGATCAAAAGCCTCACGGGTCGCGTTGTAACCTTAACCTGTTTAACTTCATCAATCCTTCAGCTTCGTCGCAGCGTGTGTGCTCTTCCCCATGAAGAGTGCTTAAATAAATCTATTTTTTTTTATTTTGCTTTTCTTTCAAAGAAGTAGACAAGAAGCCCAATATTGATGTCATGTTTGCACACTCACGAGATTATCTCCGTCTGAATTTTATCTTAAAAGACTTTACACAGGAGGCGACAACAAGACTGGTAACAAAATCCACCCGTCCATCATCTTCAGATCCCACTAATCAAGCGTTTTTTTGCTTTTTTAGAAATTTTGTGTGATTAATGTGGACACAATCAAAGCACTGAAACAGGTTTTAGGTGGGTTTTGTGGTTTGCTTAAATCTCAGCTGCCTGCCTAAGAAGAAGAAGTGAAACCAAGTCTTCAGTAAACACAGAGAGCAGTTAATTTAATCTAAGCTTATACAGCTTTTGATAAGAAAGGAACTGGTTGTATTTCCCACAAACTTAAAGCTAAGATGCTAAAACTCACAGTAATTGACTTTGTTTATAGTAAACACACACACACACACACACACACACACACACACACACACACACACACACACACACACACACGTATACAATGGACACTGTTTTGCATGTGAAAAAGAACATTTTTATAGGGCTCTGCACAATCCTTGGACAACTAAGAATAATGCACATTTTGCTCTGTTTGCATTCTTATTCTTGTTGGCTACAAATTTCATTTCACCCCATGAATGCATGGAATGGCAATAAAACCCACGAATCATTATTCACTTTCTTGCAGAGCCACCTTTAGCAGCATTAACTTGGTAAAATCACTTTCTGTATGACTTTATCAGTCTCTCACATCATTGTGGGAACATTTTCTTCTTACTCTTCTTTACAAACTTCAGTGTTTCAGCTCATTGTGATTTGTGGCCTTTCATTTATGCACAACTCTTTTAAGCTCTCGCCACAGAATTTCAATCATGTTGAGGTCTGGACTTTCTCTGTGCCCTTGAAGCACCTTAATTCTTTTTTCAGCCCTTCTGTTGTAGATTTGCTACTGTGCTTGGGTTCATTGCCCTATTGCATGACCCAATCTTGACCAAGCTTCAGCTTTCAGACAAATAGCCTCGCATCTGACACTAGAATATGTTGTAATTACATAGGAGTTCATTGTCGAGTGATTGTAAGGTGTCCAGGTCCAGTGGCTTGTAGAGACTGTGATGTAGCTCTGCAGTTGTTTTTTGTTTGTTTTGAGCATTGCAGGATCTGACCTTAGAGTGAATTTGCTGGGATGTTCACTCCTGAAAAGATTCTGACATTCTGCAAACAGGCACCAGAATCTTCCAGACTAGTAAACTGTCAAAATGTCTGCTTTTATAGAGGTGCTAACACTTGCTGATGATCAATACATTGACTGCATTTGATTAGCAGCATCTGGGTGCTACTTACAATCTTATTTCATATTGAATCAGAATCAGAATCAGAATCAGAATACTTTATTGATCCCTGGGGGAAATAGGGATGTTTTTCACAGGACTGCAAATCCTGTAAATACTCCTGTAAAAACTGCAACTACTCTACTGCATAAAGTTGCATCATTTTAGATGCAAACGTTCCAGCAGTTGTAAATGTGCTATTAATAGTCTGTTATGGCATCTTAAGACTCAGTATGGGTCCATTAAAAAGCCATTACACGCCTTTGTATGTGCATTTACATAAAATGCATAGCTGCTGATATTATCACGAGCATTTCACATGGCTGCTCTCCAAGTCCATACGATTATATAGGGCTGCACTTGAAACACAGGATGCATGCGGCATGCCAATGCTGTGTCAATATGCCCTGCCCCTAATCCCTCAGGGTGAGGCGTTAATCCAGTGCCCTTACCCTTGACCTGACCTCATAACAGAACATTACCTAATTTCCTTTTGCTCTGCGATTAAATTAACTATAAAAAGTCAAATTAAATGCAAATTAGATTACATTCAGGCAACCCCCCCCCCCCCCCCCCCCACCAAAGTGTCTAACCAAACCCATGATGACTACAGATTGAGAACACTTTGTTCAGACTTTGCACTTCTGACTTTTGCACATCAGCCTCTGTGTCATGTGTACAGATGTGCGCCTAAACGTATGCAGACTTACAGTGCTGTGAAAAAGTTTTTGCACCGTCCCTGATTTCTTCGTTTTTTGGCATATTTGTCCCACTTACATGTTTCACATCATCAAACCATGTTAATGATAGACCAAAATAACCTGAGTAAATACAAAATTTGTTTTTTGAATAATAACTTGATTATTTAAGGGAAAACCGCTATCCAAACTTACCTCTCTCTAACAATTGGTTTTGAGTGTGTTTGACTGTGGAATGGTGTGATGTTCGTGAAATATTGTGTTCATTTTATGCCAGACAAGACGAGACTCAAACCTTCCAAAAAGTTCTATCTTTGTCTCATCAGCCCACAGAAGATTTTCCCCAAAGCCCTTGGGGATCGAGAAGGCATTGGCAAATGCAAGATGAGCCTTTTGTGTTCATTTTGGTCTGCAGTGGCTTTCTCCTTAGAACTCTTCCACAGATGCTGTTTTTGCTCAGCCTCTTTCTTATTTTTGACTCGTGAACATTGACCTTTACCGAGAGAAGTGAGGCCTTTACATGTTGTTTTGGGTTCTTCTGTGACCTTCTGTATGGTAGGCTGGCCACTCCCAGGAAAGTTCACCACTATTCCAACTTTTTGAAAATAATGTGCTTTGGGGTCCTTAGGGACTAGAAAAGCGCTATATAAATACAGGCCATTTACCATTTAATGTGCTGTGCTGTGGTTCACTGAAGCCTTAGAAAAGACTGTAACCTTTTCCAGAATGAGAGATGTCAATGACTAGGTTTCACAGGTTTTTGTTTCGATTGTGGCATGATGTGTCATTTTTTGACATCTTTTAGGCTACTCAGCTTTGTCAGACAGCTTCTATTTAAGTGATTTCTTGATTCACCATGTCTGGTGGGAATCGGGCTTGATGAGGCTATTAAAATTGAAATCAGATTCTCATTAATGGGCCTAATCACAGTTAATCAATGATTTAACAAGAAGGTAGTTATGTTTTTACACAGAGCCAGGTAGGTTTGAATAGTTTTTTTTTTCCCTTAACATCTTACATTTCCAAATTATTATAAACTCTATAGCAGGGATGTCACATCATTTGACTTCTATCTTAGGAGGGCTGAACCAGTGAAACTTCTCTTTCTCTCAGTGTAAAGACGTTTAACCACATGTTTAGCAGTATGATATCTAAACATAAGCAAAAGAAGTGCAGTTTCAACATGCAGTCTCTGTTTTTGTACATGATAATGCTGCTGTAATAAATAAATGAAATCTGGCAGCATAACTCTTCAGTCTCTTCAATGATCTGGGCTTAGATTGTAAGAAATAAATGTTATTTATGTTATTGCCCAGACTTCCAGTTGTTATTTATTTATTTATTTATTTATTCATTTATTTATGTTACCAACTGTAAAACAATAATGATAATTATAAAATGTTATATTAATGTTTAACTATTAAGTGTGTTAGTGTACTATGAATAGCCATGGAGGAGGTCTTTATCTGTTTTGAAACTTTCCCAAAGCTGTCCAGAGGACTCGGTTCAAATGTGTGCCGGCCTTGGCCTTGTGTTGACACCCCTGCTCTATAGATGCTGAGCTGCTGCGGCATCAGCTGAGCTTATATTGATGTTTTTATGATGTTTTATATCAGTATATAAGACGTGGGCATTTGCAGAAAACTATAAAGCCAGCATCTGTGTAATATGCATAGTATCTATCTAAGTACTTGATTTACAAATTGCATGCATTTTGATTCTTCTGCTTCAAACGCATGCAGGTTATCATTTTAATAATTATGTAAACCAGAAAAATCACGTATTGATAGACGGATATTCAGTTTTGCAGATTAAATATTCCAGCGTTATTTTGTGAATATTTGCCCCCGACCAGTACAGTGTAAAGATATTTGTCTGATATTTATCCTACGTTTTTATACTTTCGAGTCAACTTTTCTACATTCTGGTATTGTTTAAATAAATATTAAAATCTTTGAATAACATAAACGCATTATTTTCTATAGTATTTTTCTTTCCTCTCACGGGCGGTTTATGTTATTGCTGCTGTAGGTCGGCTATAGTAGCAAGTAGTCACATGGCCGGCCTGCATGCATGTAAACGGCAGTTGGAGCGAGACACACAGAGAGAGAGAGAGAGCTGTGGGAGGAGGCGAAAGAGAGTAGGGGTGGGGGGAGGCAGACACAAACTGGGGGCGCTCACCGACACAACGGGGAGCGCTTTTTTGGGTGTTTTGAGGGCGCCTGGCGGATCTCCGGGCTCCTCTTTTCGCCCCTCCGCCCGGTTTAATGTGTCAGGCCGCCGTTGGCTGCCCTCGCCACCTGGATATTATTTATAACCGACAAGAAAATTGGATGGGACGGACGCACGAGCTAGACAATCCCGGAAATAACATGCGTACTCTCAGCCTGTCACGTACGCTCGCCGAGGATTTGCATTGCTGTAGGCTGCCGTAGGTAAGCAGTGGATTGTGCTTTCCCGGCGAGAAATTTCAACGCTTTTAGACCCCATAACCTGCATATTTAACTTATTTAATACTCTGTGGGACGTTTTTCTTTTTTAATGGCGTTCAATAAACCGGTTTAGTCTTTCACTCTTTTTTTCAAGGGGCACTTAACAATAGTGGTGCTGCTAAGTTGGTAATGAATGGCAGACAAAGACGAAATATAAATAATTTAATTGGGGTTTCGTCAAAATTTAATATTGAAAGCTCCTTTTATAGTGCTCATTTTATCCTATATTATATTTTTATTATTTTCGTGTCCATTGTCAAGGTGGTATAGCCCAACTGTGTGTAAAAGTGACTTGTTTTGACCTTCCTTCTTTGTAATGACTAAAATCTGGGTATAAAGCTGCAGTAAATATTAGCCTGCACATTTTTTCATTTTCTTTACACTGATAGCATATGCTTAGGATTGTATTTTTAAAAATGTATAGGCTGCACTGTTTTCTTGCTCCCACTTAAAAAATACTACGAGTAGGCCTATATACCGCATATATAGCCCAAACTAGGAGTTTGTTGCACCACATAAATATTAGGAATTATTTACATCAGCTCGCTGTGACAGGTGGTCTGCACTGTGCTATTAATAGGTCTAAAGTGTATCGTTTTGCTCTTCACAGAAATGCCCAACACACTCCCAGAATGTATATATAAGACACGGTGACAAACAAACACGCTGCTTCAGAGTATTTAAACCGGAGAAATGGGAGGAATCAAAGGCAGCAGAGGAGGACTTAGTCATGAAACTTCCATCGGTTGCGCCAGGGATCTTCTCCCCCAGAGAGAGCAGCAGCGGCTCAGCTAGAAAATGAGTCGAGGACGTGAAGTACGTGCGCATCCAGCAGATGACGAGATGAAATGGAGAGTTTGGAACAGACGGACCTTGTAAACCCAGCCCGCGGATCCGTCGCAGTTTCACACAAGCAGGACAGAGGAGCGAACAGCAGGCAGTTTGTCAGCGGACCGACAGAGATTCACCACACGCACCGGACGGACATGGGGCTTAATGGCTTATGTGCGGCGCCGGTCGGCAGTCCAACCGCGGCGGAGTTGCTCGCGGATCTAGCCTCTCAGACTGACTCCCCGGGAATCACCACCCCAACGAAGCAATGCAAAACCGGCGTGCCGCTCTACAACGGCGGGGTGGTGTCGCCTTCTGCAACTGTAGAGGGCAACCACTCAGGCGTTTTGGCTCAGACGCCAAATGGTTACCCTGCCCAAGTAACGGGGGTGGAGGGGCAAACGGAGGGCCCCGGGTACCCCCTCACCAGCAGAGCCTGCCTGATGGAGAACGGGGACTGGACTGCTCATGAGAAGCACCCGTCAGTAATGCGGAGACTCAATGGTGACTTAAAAACCAGACAGGCACAACAGCAGAAAAAGAGATGTGGGGAGAATCGGGAGATTGGGCCAGAGACTGTTAACAGCCAGAGCGTGGGGTCACCTGGACCAGGAGGTTCTATGGACCCAGTATTCGCTTCAGGGGACTCAGACTGGAAGCGGAGAAGGTTGGTAGAGGGAGGCGTTGCAATCAAATCCACAGAAACCAGCAGAGTGGCTCGAGCAGTCGCCCCTCTCTCAGTTGCTGTCAACTGTGGCAACAGTTCCCATTCCAACCAGTTGGCTTCCTTAACCCACGCTGCCCCTCATAATAATCAGCACAGTGGGCACAGTAAGGTGGCTTCTTCAGGCCTTTCAGCTACACCCGGGGTACATGCTGCCCGTAACCCACCACTTCCTGCAGGGACTGGCTGGTCAGCAGAGCGCATAGCCAAGCAGTACATCGTCCCTTGCATGACGTATTATGGGATTTGTGTAAAGGACAACTTCCTGGGCTCCCAGCTGGGCGACAGAGTCCTGGAAGAGGTGGAGACTCTAAATCAGAATGGGAAGTTTCTCGGTGGGCAGCTGGTGAGCCAGAAGAACATTCCCTCCCTTAACATCAGGGGCGACCAGATCGCCTGGGTGGAGGGGAAAGAGCCCGGGTGCGAGAACATTGGAGTGCTGATGGCTCACATAGATGAGGCCGTCATGTACAGCTCTGCCAATGGACAGCTTGGGAACTGTGTCATCAACGGACGCACTAAGGTGAGAGGAGTGGGGGAGGGGGGTGCGGGTGAGAGGTTTTAAAAGAAACGTGCCAGAGAAAACGGAGGACAATAAAGGATGCCAGAGTAGAGCGTCAGTCTGACCTCATTCAAATTGTGCTAGGCTGTCTTGTCTGCCCTGCTTTACCTTCTATAATGCCGACATGTGGGTAGGCAAACACACACCATCGCACCACATGGGGAGAGTGCGCAGGGCTCCTGCTGATAGGATGTCAAGATGAGCCCTGTGTTTGTGGCACATGCGAGAGGGAGGGGCTGCAGTCCTACTCGCACTAGGTTTAGGCCTGCCGAAGTTTATCTCCCCGTCCTAGTCCCTGCCTTCATACCTCTGGCACCCTAAAGAAGAAGAAAACAAACTCGGGGCTGTATCTCCTCCTGCCATCGCTTTATCTCTGCCAGAATTTTCTATCATCACTTTGACCCACACAAACATGGCACAGGCATGGCAGAGGAGTGTTTGTTTTCATTTCCCTTATCTTATATCTCATGCCACGTGAGCAGCATTTTTTTCCCCCTTATTTTACTTTAGCATCACTACGTGACCCAGTTTTTCCATTGATATTTTTCAGACACAGTGCACAATTATCAGAGTGCGGCCCTCAGGAATGAGCCCCAAAATTACAAAATACTTCCCCAATAGTTTGGGAAAAACATTGTAGAAGAGCAAAGAAAAAAAAAGAATTGAACTTTGTTAGTCTTTTTCCATGTGTTTATCTCTGTGTATATCTGTTAGGGGCACTGTATGCTCTCCCCCCTGTCTGTGTTTTACACGCCAGTCTGGGCTGGGGTTTTTTCCCTTTGTTTTTTTTGTTTTTTTTACTCCTGTTGAAATGCGCAACCTGTTTTATGTGGAAAAGACGTCCAGGATGGCTCTTGATGTTGACCAAATGTGATCTGATCTGAAAAAATAGACACATTAGTGCTCCGCATTGGAAAGCTGTTGCCTGCAAGCTGGCAACCACACAAGTCTTTGCAGCGGTGTAGCAAATTAGCCAGCATTTATCTTTATGTCTATGCAAAATACAACACACAGATGTAAAAAGTTGCTTGAAACCATGTCAAACAACTGTTTTGTTGTTTGACATAATAAAACATGGATGGATGGATATTCTTTTTTCACCTCTATTTCCATAGTGCTTCCTTCACAACCTTGCTAACTCTGCTCAACTGCACATAGCACCCTGCCCTAAATGCATGTCTTACCATTTACGTCAGCTTGAGACTGTGTTTAAACGAGGTCTGTTGTGCTTATCTCACTGCAGCCGCCTTTGCTCCCTTAGACTTGGGCCGACAGCGCTGCTTCAGTAAAGTGAAGCCACTTTAACATAATGCCTGAGCAGAGCTGTGTAAGGGTAACACATGCCCAGTTTTCCACAATTACCCCCATCCCTGCACTTCAGAGTGCAAAAACGGTAACAGTAAGGTCTTGTGCATTGCTGTTGAATGGCATTCTGCCGTGTAGCCTGTCTCACATTAGAAAACACTCTTTATCTTTTGACACTTTAAGCTGCAGCTTACTTTCATGACAGAAGTGGATTTATCTTTGAAGTCAATAACGCATCGAAGGTGTTACTTCGATCTTGAAAACAACAACAACAAAAGAGCAAACACTTAACCCTGGAAACAGTATGCAAATCTTCAATGCAGAACTTTAACGCTGTAAATGTAAAATGTGCTGATTCCAGTTTCTGCAGTGCCATGAAATTAGGAGGACAGTGAGTCAATCTTGGTTGATTATTAGATCCCACTGTTTTATTGTGAAGGATAATACATCCTTCACAATGTATTGTGTTAACTTTTACCTACTTGGTCATCTATTCTCTCTTAGATGGGATAACAAACCGAGTGACCCCTTGGTGAAAATGTTCGAGACCTAAACGGCAGTTGTTCCCAGGCCAAAATCACATTGTGCGCTCTTGGTGCATAAAAATAAAAGGAAAAGGTCCGTGCCGCATAGTACAAAATGTCCTGACGGGGTGTTTGTGTGGATTAGTGCGAGAGACAGCATTGCAATAGGTGCAATTGTGGAGTGAGCATGAAAGAAAGAGGAAGTGATAAGGAAAGGAAAAGAGGCAGTACAGAATACAGATACATGGAAGGGGCACCGTGTGGGTACTGTGGGGTACGTCCTCTCGTCTCATTGTCCAGAGTGCACTTGTATTTTTCCTTCTTCTTGGTGTTCTGCTCTTCTTCTCGTCTTTTCCTTTTCTCCACATTTTCATTTCCCATGTCCTTTACTCCCTTTCTCCTTTCCCGTTTTATCAAGCCCCTTATTTGCTACTTGGGCAAAATATTTCCCTGCCGTTACCTTGGTAACAGGCCCATACAGAGTAGAGCTGCGCATTGTGTATGAAAGAGATGAGGAGAGGAAAAAGAGGGCCTGGCAATGCCCAAAATAATGCCGCACCAGCAGTAAGTAGCACTTTTTTCCCCCAAGCCTGTCTACTGTTAGTCAGCAGAAGGCCGGTTTCGCTGCCTGTGAGAACGTGGGGGTGGGAAGGCAAGGATTATAGTGTTAACAAAAGGAATGGTAATGTAGTTTACATGACCCAAGGTGATACTGGGAAAGTCTCAAAGATAAGGGATGGGTTAGAGGAGATGTGAACGTGCAGTGGATCAGGGGGTAAAGGGAAGACAGTGATGAGTAAGCGAGAAAGGGCGATGCAGCAGAAGCTTGGCATATTAGGACTGTCTGTCTTCTGCAGTAAAGTGTCCTTAGATGCCCCTCCTAGAGCTCAGCAGTGCCACCGTGCAGGCAGGAGCCAGAAGTCATATACTAACACGCAGGCTAGTCACTGAGTTCCTAGCATGGATGGATGAATGGTTGGATTTTCAGTTTTTAAATCAATTTAATTTCCTTTCAGATAATCTATGGTAAATAGAACCAGATTTTAGTTTTAACAGTTAACATTTGGTTTCCCTTTGATGACAAGTTGGTGTTTATAAGGACGCTCGCCTATCATTTTGAATGCATCTTAATGTGATGTTATGCAAGGTCCACTACTCTAAAGGACCCAGGCTTGGTGCATAATATGTGGAGCTGCTAATTTTTTATTTAAAAAAAAGAAATAGTGTATCGTGTACATGCAAATGCTAACACCTACAGAAATAGTCGTTTGACTGTGTTGCTTAGGCTAATATTCAGGGCTGACTCATACATAATGAGTGCAACTGTGGCTATAGTGTGACTGACTCATAAGGGCACAGCCTATGATCTCACCATTTTTTTTTTTTTGGTTTCCTTTGTGTTATGTTCACACAACCCCGAGTAATATACTGTTAACACTAGAGGCTGTTTATTATATTTGAATTTGATTGTGTTTCTAACCATTTATATCTTGTCATGCGGCAATGTCTCCAAATGCGATAGTGCTGTGTTGATGTGATTCAGCTTTAGAGGCTCACATTTTGTAACCTTAATGACAAATTTGTTTTGTTTTTTTTAATTAGGCGAGGGAAAGAGGGGTCTACCGCCTCTTTCAAAACACTCACAGAGTTGCAGTGAATCCAGAGCCTGGGCATGTTAGCAGATATTGGCTATTCTTGAATGGGAGAGTGACACTCACTTGGATCACAGTATTGCTGGTTACGACCTAGTCCAAGTCACACCCCTTCTCACACACTCTAAAACCATCCTTCAGCTTATATGAGCAGCAAACTAGATGTGAATCTGGCTAAGCAGCGGGCCGTGACATCAAACTGGAAGGACGGCAGAGATATGAGCTGGGAGTGGCAGAGCAGTTCAGCCTTATTCCGTTTTATTCACCCGGGCTCTTATCTCATTCTCAATTTGGAAGAAATTAATAATCTCTTTTTCTGCCTTATATGAAATCTCCTGCTCTCCCGGCTGCTTCTGAGTAATCAGTTTTGAAAATGGAGCAAAAATACTGTGCTGCTTGACAGTTAGTGACTCAGCAGGTCTCAACTGTGGAATTGAAAAAGATTTGTTTTACCGAAGAGTCCTTGAGCAGCTCCAAAACATTCACCATCAATGACTTGTTGACTTTGATTCACGTTTTCCATTCATCCGAAAGGGCTCAGGGCTGCCACACGGCAAAATGTGGTGGAGATTGAGGACTTCTTTTGGCCTGCTAACACACTTCTCTTATGTTTTCATAGCATAGAGTTTGGGAGACATGCACAAGGCTTGTGGGATCCGCAGGGGACTTTAAAATAGTAATGTTTGCAATCGTAAGGAGTAACCGATCTGTGCAGTCTATATCTGTTGCAGCAGATGAGTAATATGACTCAAAGAGGATTTTAAAACAGTTTACTTGAAGGTTAACGAATCCTGAAATGTTTATAGAAACATAACTACCACCAAAACCCAGACTGAAAACTTTTTGTTTCTGAAATTCTCCTTAGCGTTTGGAGTCATCACAGTCAACTTGCAACATTTTCGCTGCTGTGCGTCACACGCATAAAAATGCCTTCCCTCTCTTTTACTCGATCACCTTGGCAAACGGCAATGCCTGTATTTGTTCAGCCACCCCCTCACCCAGCCCCACCCCCCACCTCCACCATAATTCCCTTTATCTGAATATGCATGTGGCATTGGAGTTTATTTTTGTTCTCCTCCAGAACAGCTTGTTCTGCCTGCCTGCCCGTCACCTGGGTTGCCATTAGAGCATTAATGCTGGTCCCGGGCAGGCATGTGGTTTGTGCAAGTTAGACTTGAACTTACTGAGGGGAGAGATGAGGAGGTGAGGAGGGCCAGAAATGACAGATAGGATCAATTTGTGCTGTTTAGCTGACCGAGTATTGTGTGTCTGTGGGTGTCTTTGCAACTGACAGGTGTAGACTGATGCAATGTGGATGTATATGAAACTTATTTGAATACTATCGTTGTGTTAGAAAACTATTTTTTTTCACCTCAGGTAGGTTTAAAGTAAAAAAAAATAATAAAATAAAACAATAACTCATCTTCTAAATTATATACCCTTCTTGTGTACGCTTTGATAGCCACAGTGTATCAGTGTGCGTTTAATGTGTTTATGCTTCAGGGCTAGGCCTGAGGTGCCTGATGCGGCATATCACATGTTAATTGTGGTTAATTACAGCTGTTAAGACAGTTTGTGGGCATTTATGGGGGAAACCATACTTCCTCGAATACATGCACACCCAAAATATTTACACTCATTGTTAAAAAAATCAAATTTGTCATTGAGTATCAAAATGTCTGGTATGCCATTTTCCCGTTCTCAATAGCTGCGATTCAGATGATCACAAACTGCCTACCAGAATCCACTCTGCTTCAAAGATAGCTGCCATTAAAATAAAACTACTTATAAAAATTATACTCATAAGTATTCTAAACCTGAATAGTTTCCTTTTTGAATTAAGTCAAAACCAAAGTATACCTTTATACAGTTTGCTGTCTGTTTAATGACAGAGTGCATATTTATCCTTTGCACAACAGAGCAGCTTCTTGTCTGCACAAAAGGGCACGTACCCCCACAAGACCGATCAGCTGTTATCACTGTGGTACAAGGTCAGCAGCAGAAGGTAATATGTGAACTTGACAGTGACAGCAGGGTGCTAAAAGTAGACTCCTGTCTGGTATTTTCTTCTTCTTGTCACTGTTTGGCATGAAGATGTTGCCAAGTCAACAAGTAGAGGTCCTAAGGGTTAGCACATCAAAACAAACGATCAGTTGTTCAAAAAAAGCCGAAAATGACCAATTATAAGGCAAACTTTTTTTTTTTTACACTCCTCAGCCGTAAAAGGCTGACGGGCTATTGTCACTTCACTGGATGGGTGGCTTGGACAACTTAGTTTATGACTGCGATAGAATTCACAGAATTAGAGGCGTCATAGGAGCTTATACTGATGCCATAAGTATGTCTACTGCACGTCATGGATAAGTTTGAATATCAGTGACCTCAACCCCAAAGAGTCAGAGGTCATATTTTTCTGAAAATCTTGTAAATGCAATAACTAAAAAAGGAAGTCACCTAAGATTTTCAAATAGATACTTTAGGTCTATCTATTAAAAATCTCGGACAGGTTTGAATCTCACTGATCTCGATCTCAAGGTCAGAGGTCAGGTTTTCTTAAAAAATAAAAATATCTTGTGACTGCAATAACTCACGAACAAGGCGACGTATGGTTTTGAAAACAATGCCATTGGTACATCTAATAGAAATCTCAAGACGAGTTCTAATCCTGGTGACCTTGACATCAAAGTCAAAATAACCCAAGAGAGTGCCTGGTTCTCCTGGAAATTTGTAAAAGGGTGTTGTTGTTGTTGTTGTTGTTGTTGTTGTTTTTTTTCTCTTCCCACTGTCATCGAGTACTTGCTCATAGGGGTCATCTGATTGTTGGGAGCTTTTTCTGTATTATTGTAGGGACTCTGTTGAAATAAATTCTAAGTAAAGCGACACTTCTGATGATCATAAGCAACACACCCAAATATCCGTTTTTCATTTTGTACAATTAGTCTGCTCATTTTGACATGGACACCGTTTGGCAGTCTGAGTCGAGAAGAAGAGGTCTAGAGGTTAATGAGCGCTAACTCTGAGCACTGGTCAGTAATGAGAGCAGACAATTGTTGCCAAGCAGAGTCACACAATCAAGCTCACTTTTCTATGAAGCCCAGCAAGAGGAGCAGGAAAGCATGCATCAAAGCTCTCCTCCACAAAGTGTTACAGTCACTTTTGAGTTTCACAAACAACACTAGGGCAGGTGTGTTTGTCTTAGAAATCTATGTGAGCAGGCTTTCATTTCCTAAGGGTACAAGTTGCACACTGTAGTACAAGAACTTAAACGATAGCATCAGCTGAGTTAAATCAATACTGCGGCATTGCAGAAGCTGTTAGCAATGAATAATAGTATTGCTCAGCTGAGCTAAAGTGATGCGCTGACTCGTATTATAAGCTTTGCTTCCCATGCAGAACAGTATAAGTCAAGACAATGACAGTATCTTCTTCTGTTGTCAACCTGGAGAGATAATAATGAAATCGTTACTTTACATGGTGCCAAATGCATCAGCCACAATCTCCGCTAGCAAAAGCTGATGTCAGTGAGTAAGTGAATCAGCTATAGATTTTTCATATATTGAGGAGACTTAAAGCCAGAGGAGACAGTTTGGAAAGTTACTGAAGCACAAATATGCCCCAGTTAATCTGAAGAATATGTCACACAGCCTTGTATGTATCATATTTTGGCACAGCTCTATTTTTTAGCCTACAGCCACGTGGCCCTGTAGTGGCCCTCGTCTGGAATGCGCATTGAACGAAGGACTTTTCACGCAGGTCTCAGTTCCCTCTGTCTCCCCAGAGAAAGCAGTGCTCTCCTGCTTCACAGCCTCCAACTCTCAGACGTCAAGCAGGGGAAATACCAGCGTGAAACCATTGTTTGCAGATCGTTTCTTTGCTGAACTCTGACATATTTCTTTGCTTTACTGCGCTGCCCACTTAATAACACTATGGAAAATATTAAATATTCAAATAGTTCTCGTGTGTGTGTGTGTGTGTGTGTGTATATGTGTATAGATAGATAGATATGGTGGTGTGGTTTACTGCAGAGGGTTCGAAAAGCCAAATGTGAGAGATGATTAGAGCAGGAGATGAGGAGGAGGGTAGCTGCATCATTCCTGCACTGCATCACTCGTATCTTCTGCTAGTGGCCGACCTTTCAAACAGTCCTGCCTCTACGTTACAAATATGGCTGAAGAATAAAAATCAAAAGTTAACTCTGTGTTTTTTGTTATAATGGTGTATCAAGTTATAACTAATGATCCCATTTCTTCTGTTTTTAGGCCATGGTTGCCTGTTACCCAGGTAACGGGGCAGGGTACGTGCGCCACATTGACAACCCTAACGGTGATGGACGGTGCATCACCTGTATCTACTATCTTAACAAGAACTGGGATGCCAAGGTACATTTTTTTCCACTATTTGTTTCACTCAGTTGAAATGAGAAAAACAAGTTAATCATCATTAGTTTATATGTGCATCTAATGTTATTGTATTATTATTATTATTATTATTATTATTATTTTGTATTTGGTAACCCGGGTAAACCCTCAGGGATTCGCATTATGTACTTTGGAAATAAGTATTTCTGTTTCTGTTATGCATTTGTCTTGTTTGTAGAAACAAGGTGGGTTGCTGCAGATCTATCCTGAAGGCAAAAATGTGGTAGCCAAAGTTGAACCTCTCTTCGACCGGCTGCTCATCTTCTGGTCTGACCGCAGGAACCCACATGAAGTTAGGCCAGCCTACTCAACTCGGTTAGTAACACGTGCACATTAATTCATGTAAAATCATGCAATGGGTTATTGGCAGCTAACAGTCTTCTGTTGCTCAGTTCTATAAGTACATCATAATTAACATACAGTTTAGGCTTTTTGTGCAGAAACCAATATATGTTTTTATCAAAACTATTCCAGCAGGTTAAAAAAAGATTACATTTATATTTTCCCTTCGCTCCCCTCTCTCTATTCTCATTTTACTTCAGCGTGGTCATTGTCGGTGTCTTTCTACAGTTGATTACGTGTGTGTATAGAAAACTGGGTTTCACATGGGTTGAAGTTTCCTTGATGCTCACACGAGATAATTCGGACCCACTTTACAGACCGACGTAAGCGTTTGCATGTTTACAAGGTCACGTGGCACGTAGCCTTTTACTCTCCCATCTCCTCTCCTCTGCGTCTTGACTGCTGGGGGGCGAGGTGGGGCCGGAGGCAGGAAATATGTGTTTCCTGAGGAGGTCGGTGGGAGGGAGTGGGGAGGAAGGTTCGATTGCAGGACTCGTGCTGGAAAGGCAAAGACATGAGAGACAGGAATAAACAATACAGCCCCACAGGAGAGATGAGAAACAGCAAGAATTAACCCTATGCTGCCTGTGACGTCTGCGGCCTGGTCGACTTTAGTTTTTATTTGTTTCTTTTGTGACATTGTGACTGTTACGACCATTGTGTTCCTGCTTTATCAATTTATAAAATTCACCGACAATGTCTCTTTTTCTTCTTCTTTTTTTTCCCCCCTTTTTGAGCCATAGTTCTTTGTCCATAAAAAGATGAGCTTTTATTCTTATTTCATCCTTTTTGTCTCTTGCAGCTATGCCATCACAGTCTGGTACTTTGATGCCAAAGAGAGAGCAGAGGCTAAAGAGAAATACCGATTGGGTGAGTTTTCTTTTTAGTTAAATGCCTGTTTTTACTCTTCTTGGTTGTGAGCAGCGTTACTTCTTGTTTCATTTGGTGTAATTTGTTGCTGCATGACGATTAATATGCCTTTTCTGTTCTTGCATCCATAGCAACAGGACAGAAAGGTGTTCAAGTGCCTGTCACTCAAAACAGCAGGATATAAATCTCATCTAGTGACTGGAGAGCACTCTCAGAGCATTACGTGCCTTCCTTAACTGTTAATGGACATTGTGATCATTAAGAGAGATGCCGTTAAGCTATTCATCACCGCAGCTCTTCAGGTGTCGGCTGTCAGAGTCACATCACAGCCCGTGATGTAATATTTTTGCTGCCCTATGACCGGGCTGCTGAAACGTAGAGCACAGCGAGCAGGATTGTATGGCAAAGGTCATATTTGCACGTCGTGGCAGAAGAAGAAGGAAAATTACTCGAGCTTCTCACTGAATCGCCTATGAACACAGCAAGCTGAAAAACATTATTGCAGTTTTTGCCTGTTCAGTTATCAGCGGTGTATTGAGATATCAACGTTTTTACTCTGCTCTCGTGTATTTTTTTCCCAAGCGAAACACAAAGAGCAAAAGTGGTAAATCAATGGAAGCACAGTAGAAATCAATGCCATGAGATTCTTTGCTCCCTCTCGACTGTAAGACAGTGCCCTTGTCTCATGATGTGGGCAAGACAAAAGAAATGGGCCATGACAACGCAAAGAGTGGCTGTCAGCCACGATGCAGTGGACAGCCGCGCCGTGGCACTCATTCGGTCCTGGCTGAAGGACTAAGTCTTGCATGGGGACAGCTCTACACCATAGTTTGACACTGTATAGCACACTATGTAGGGTTCATAACGTGTGGGCTCTTTTGCAACAGCCTCTCAAAATGTTAGTGCAGTAAAAACACAAATCCAGCATGAACCTCTTTTTTTTTTTTTTTTAATCTTTAGTAGATACAATGTGTGTGTAACAGATTTTCAAGAAGTAAAGCTGTTCTACATACTTGATGGAGAGTCCTCTGTAAATGACTGAAATTCACAGCTCACATATGAGACAAGAGGCAAGATGTTCACTGACAGTGGACAATACAGGGTTTGAAGAAAGTGTGTGTGTGTGTGTGTGTGTGTGTGTGTGTGTGTGTGTGTGTGTGTGTGTGTGTGTGTGTGCAGATCCAGCTTGATTCTTAACTGTTCTTAACAAAATGGAAACAACAAGTTACCGTCAGTGTGGATGCTGTTGAACAAATCTACCCACCCCCTTAAAAAAAAAAAAAAGAGGCACACAAAAACAAAAGATGGATAGCAAAAAGAATCAGATGTCTAAGTTAAACTTAGCAGTAATTAACAGAACGATTAATCTCAGTCAGTCTGTGTGCTCGAGACCTTTTCATATACAAAGCACAGAGTAAACATACATTGAACAAACAGCCAGGTGAAAATATTGCCTACTCGTGTGTGGGATTGAGTATTTGTGTGTAAATGTGCACGTGTCCGTCAGATTCCAGTGTCTTGAAGAGGGCTGCAGGTATTCTCTCAGTGTATCTTAGATTGATTGAAGAGAAGGTTGTTTTTTTTTTTTTTAATTAAAAAAAAAAAAGCACTTTATTGTTTAAAATTGCCATGTGTGAATGATAGAGGGGGAAAACATGATTACAAATGTAGATTAATGACTTTATGCTGTGTATAATATGATTCATTCAAATGCAATAGAAACTAAAACAATGAGAAAGAATGGAAGCTGTCTTTTAAAAAAAAATGTATTTAATTAAAATGTTTCTGTTTTGTACACGAAAATTGTAATTGATCTACTGGGCGGGGGAGAAAAAAAATTCTAACCTGAATTGTAGTTTAACTTGCTTTCTCTTCATCTTAGATGAGAGAGCATCTTCCAGTACATTTTTAAATAAACATGTTTTCCAATGCAGTAATCTCATGTGAACTTTGTAAAGCATTGTGACTATAACAAGTGACTTGATCTCCAAATATCGTATAAATGTGTGCTTATATTAAAATAAAATGTCAAGCTCTTTTTTCAATGTTGCACACAATGTTCCAAGGCCAGTTCACCAAAGTGAGTATCTGTCTTTACACAGAGAGCATCAGGAAACCGATAACGTGTCGGTCCTTATGATTCATAATAAAAAATCCTAACTAGCAGGCTCAGTGTTGCAGATTTAAATGTTCATAGGCAAGTTGTTAAGGGTACGCCTGATCCAACAAGCATCTCTAATTAAAGCGTCTTTTACAAAGTGCCTGACACCAAAAGAACCTTAAATAGAAGAAAAACGGCTAAACTGATGCTTAAATGGTACAAGGCCAGAGATATGATTACCCAAAGTGTCTTTAGCTAGAGTTTTTTTGTTTGTTTTGTTTTTAAAACCTTCTGAAGCAAAATTAGGGGAACAATTAGTCAAAAGGTTTGGGGGCCTCCACCCCAAAACCCCAACCTCCATGTGTTTTAAGTGACTATATGGGACCAGCAGTAGCAAACAAAGGCCTAAGGGACCAGTTGGAAGAGTGGGTCGATAAAAGCTGTGCGATGTACTGGGGTGTGTTACAATTCAAAGCTTTAATAGTTAATATGAAACTGACAGGAAGCCAGTGAATAGATTTTAGAATTTGGGAGATATGAGGCCTTCCCCTTGAATCAGTTAAAAGATGTGCAGCTGCATTTTGGGCAGTTGGCAGTATAAAGATGATTTGTTGAGACGGTTAAATTGAGAGTTTAAATAATTTGAGTAAGAAAAGATAAAAGCATGAACAATTTGATCCAACTCTGCCTTGGAAATAACACACATTAACTTATCAGGGTTCCTTGGATGAAAAAGTGACAGATGAATTATCTTCCTGGCATAACAGTTTGAAGACAGGGAATTGTCCAAGACAACCCCAAAGTTACGTGCAGCACTGTGCGCTCACTTGTTACCTTATTTATAGTTTGGACTTGAGCAATACAGCTCTCCAGTATTTCTGAGGATCTTTCAGGTTTTTTTTCTTCAAACCTAAGGACATGTTTTTCTAAAAGTCTGTCACAAAACATATTTGTTCCCAATTCCTCAGTTGAATCTAATGATAAAACAGTTTAAGTTAACAGAAAAGGAGTAATTCCTTGTGTAATTCCAAACAACTTTTAGCCAAAACCTAGAGATATCTCGGTATGGTGTGCAGTATCTGACACAGGACATAGAGATGCATCTGGCACATCAGGTAATCCTTGTACTGCTCATTGAGGGAATCAGAATAAAAGACCTAAGATCTGCCAAATTACACAGAAAATCAGTGGCAACAGGTCTAATGGAGAGATGAATCCAAATTTGGATTCTGGTTCAAATCCTTGTCAATATATGTATATATATGGAGGAGGTCAGTAGAAAACATGGTGCATTTTTAGCCCATGGTGTTAGGGATCTTATCACAACTGATGACATTGATTGGCATTTTAATGCCAAATACTGTACTGCCAATATAATAAAAACGTACCATGATAGAAAAACACTATCAGCCATGGACTGACCTCCTCAGAGCCTGATCTCATCTTTACTTTTTTTTCAAATCCTTGAAATTTGAGAACAAAGAAGTGTCTCTATGATGTAGTGGCTAAGACATTCACCCCAGTTTAAGGCTGGGAGGAAACAAATTTAACCTCAGGGGGTCACAAGCTAAGGTACTCCTATTTCCAGTCCAAGCCTGGATAAATGGAAGGGTTGGATGAGGAACTGTGCTGTATGAAATGTGTGGATCCATTTGCTGCGGTGAACCCTTTGGGAAATAAGGGAGCAGCGATGAGGTTGGTATCACAATGTTGTTATAAATTAGAACTTTCATGTGCCATAATATGTTCAGACCAGATATCTACCCCACATGGGGATATGACCCATGAAAACTTACCCCATCCACTTTTTAAAGTTTCTCAGAAAACAGATGTAAGAAAATCCAAGCCTCCAGTGCTTGTTTTTGTTACTCGGGATTCAAAGCCGTTAAATTTCTGCGTCGTTTCTAATGAAACTATTGATATTGATGCTCAAAGTTGATTACAGGGGGAAAAAAACAATGATACAGCTTTAAATGTTCTTGAGCTATTGTGCATAATAATCTTTACATCTTATACCGACTGTTTTGGAGGAAGGAAGGTTCAGGGTTTCAGTAGTCATCATCATGGGCTCATCCGATTAGAATGAGAATAAGCAGTCATCATTTGCAGGTTTTGTCGTTTTATTGTATAACAGGTAAAGGAAAGAAAGACACACATGGACTGCTCTCTCTAAAAAGGACAAAGTATGATTTAAGTAACTCAAAATGATACATGAACTCAGGAGACTCAAAGAGAAACTCACCTCAGCTGCCGCCCCATGTGGGAGTGAAGAAAGAGTGAGGGGTAGGTGAGTGCAGTCCTTATATAACAAGTGACAGGTGAGTGCAATTAAGGCCAAGCACCACACCCAATCAAAGGTGAGGAAAAGAAACAAGGTGCATCTGGTGAAGTGAATGTGCTGAAAGGTGAGCCTTTACAACAGCCGCCCCCATATTTCTACTGAGAAATATGTTCAAAGGATCAGAGATGCTCCTTTTCACAAAGCGGGGGCAGAGGAATCAGACATGCTACAGGTCTAATATAGGTTCAGGGGGTCGACAATGCAGGCCAGACAGTTCAGGGGGCCGACCATGTAGCCAGCGGTGGCGGCAAAGCAGGTCCAAATGCCAACCGCATGGGATGCAGCGGCAGGCCCAGACCTGCTGACCACTGGCGGAATGGCAGCCACAGGCGGTGGAACTGGTGATAGTGGCACTGCCGGTGACGACATAGGTACTGCTGATGGTAGAGTATGAGGTGGCTGAATGAATTCAGAGCCATCAGCGGACACAAGGATGTGCTGGAGCGGTTCTCCTGAACCTGAACTGGAAGATGTGAATAAACATTGGGCATGCGTGGAACTGCTCTGGGGTTGGAAGTCTGTGATTGGACCTTGGAGTGTCCATCCTAAGCGGGTTTTGACTGCTGCAGGAGATCCAAATGGTCCATGTCTAACTGGTGCAATAGGCGTAATAAGGTGGGTATGATCAGAGCCTATGAGCAGTAGTGGAGCTGCTTTGTTAATGAAGGTTAATGGGATACCTTGAAGATGCTTGTATCTCCGTTGAAGAGGGGATACGGGGTAGGTGTGGTCTGAAAGTGCTAAGTGACTTGTAGCGAAGGCATTATTAATTGTGTATGTTTTCTCTGGATGTGCGATGGGTGAGATCTGGAAACTTACACAAGAACCTTGAATGGTTTCAACTTCTTGATGGACAGTTCTGAGTGATAATTTTTCAGCTTTCCCAGTTAGGTGGAGATGCTTAGCTGCAGATGTCAGAAGCATGGTACGTTGGGAGCCATCGTCAAGTATTGCATATGTTTCCAGGGTTCTTTTGCCATTACGCAGGAGCACTTTCACAACCTTTAATAGTACACTAGGGCGATCGCTAGGTCTATCAAAGTACAGTGTCCTCACTACAGGATTAGTTTCAGTTCTAGGTCTCTGATTCACCTCACATAGGATCTGTAGATGTCTTTCCATGCAGGTGGCACATGCTTTCCTCAGATCACACTTCGCAGCCTGATGAGTTCTAGCACAACGCCAGCACCGTTTGTTTCTCTTTATCCACTTTATTTTCTCATCCTTTGTCTTGTTAATGAACTCAGGGCACTTGCTAATGTGGTGTTTAGGTGAGCAGCAATATGCACATCTAGCCTTAGTCATTATGATGGGTTGTGCTGCCTGTACAGGATCGGATGCATTTGTTCCATGTAATATTGTTGTGAGTGGAGAGGTGTACTTATGGGCAGGTCGTGGCTGGTTAAAGGATGAAACAGGACTGTCCTTTCTTGGTTGACACTTGCATTCCATTTGCAACCAGGATGAGAACAAAGGTAAGTCATACATCATATCTCCTTGTTCCCTGTAAATGTGCCGTTTGAAGCGACTGGAATGCTCTGCGGGCAACTTTTCAAGTAGGCGATCGACATGGGAGCCACAATTTAGTTCTGTCTGTCCTTGATCACCCATAGTGCTAAGCAAACCAACTAAAGCTTGCACACGAAGAGCAAAGTTATCCAGAGTCCGACCATCACCTGCTCTGATAGGAGGAAGCTCCAGTATATTCCGTAGCTCTTTCAATGCTAGCTGTCTTGGTTGCCCATAACGCTCATCAAGAGCTTTGATGGCTTGAGTGTATGGGTCAGGAGCATAGGAAAAGGAAATAGCTAACCGTTTAGCTTGGTCTACTTTCAGATGATCGAGGAGGACATGATATTTGAAATGCTCTGTCTCATGAGGGTCAAGCAGGTTAGTAAGGGCCATTCGTAACAGCCTATACTGGATTTCATCTTCTCTGGTAAGGTCTGGGAAAGAAGGACCCTCAAGTTTATACACATGTGTTCTAGTGCTAACAGGGTGACTAGAACTAGCAGTGATGGGTACTGAAGGGTTTTGTGCATGCAAACCATCAGATGTAGCTGGTTGCTGCTGCCTTGGTTCCGGAATGCAGACGAGAGGTTGAGCGGGGTCTTCATCTAGAGGAACAGCAGGTTGAACACATGAAATCTGGTGGGGACCTTGCAGTGGCGTGGCCAGGAAATTAAAAGGAGTCTCATCTGGTGTCTGAAAAACTGGTCTAGGCAAACCACTTGAAGGAACTGCAGCATCTAATATTGTTGAATTAGGGAAAGGAGGGCTAGCAGCCAGAACTGCACCAGAGTGACAGTTAACCTGGGGGGGCTGAGAGGGTGATTGACATGTTGCTGGATCAATCACTGGGAACTGCTCATGTTGCTGATGTGTTTGGGGAATGGCTTGTAAACCGCAAACTGAGGATTTGCTCTCATCAGAGACAGTGTGAATTGAAGATCTGGAGGAACTGCGAGAATGGGGAGGAGATAACTGAATCATGAGTTGCCTAATCTCCCTCATTGTCATCAGGAGTTCCCTCATCACCTCATCTTGATTGGTGGGTAAAGGAGCAGGGGATGTCTCTGGTTGTCTTTCTGACTCTCCGACAGGATCCTGCGGCCCATGTGTGTCTTTGTCACTATGCTGGCATTCAGTTTGGCTCTCTGTCTCACATGTAGCTCTTGTAGCTCCAGGATACTGAACGTCATACTGCTGCAGGTAGGCAGGAGGTCGACTATCACGACTGGATCTTCTCAAACCTTCAGTCAATGGCTGCTTTGAATCCATGACGCTAACGCTACTCCGGCTCGGAGGACCATGTTTTGGAGGAAGGAAGGTTCAGGGTTTCAGTAGTCATCATCATGGGCTCATCCGATTAGAATGAGAATAAGCAGTCATCATTTGCAGGTTTTGTCGTTTTATTGTATAACAGGTAAAGGAAAGAAAGACACATGGACTGCTCTCTCTAAAAAGGACAAAGTATGATTTAAGTAACTCAAAATGATACATGAACTCAGGAGACTCAAAGAGAAACTCACCTCAGCTGCCGCCCCATGTGGGAGTGAAGAAAGAGTGAGGGGTAGGTGAGTGCAGTCCTTATATAACAAGTGACAGGTGAGTGCAATTAAGGCCAAGCACCACACCCAATCAAAGGTGAGGAAAAGAAACAAGGTGCATCTGGTGAAGTGAATGTGCTGAAAGGTGAGCCTTTACAACACCGACTATCTCTACATTCACACTAGTGAAATTGTGCATTCAGGGTCACAGTCATTTATACATTACGAGATAAATAAGTGGTTTTTTTTTTTACAAGGATTAAGTAAATTTTTGTAAAAGCTTACGTGTAAAAACCAAAGAAGTGACATTTCCTTAAATATTTTGTTAAAAATACTCATATAAACGTTCAAGCTCATCTTGAATCCAATCTGTTTTTTAAATCAGACAGAACCTTTGTCAGCCTGTACTTTCAAGTACAGTGATGACTGATAACTACCTTAACCTTTTTTATTTTCTCATTGTCATGAGATTCATTATCATTGTTCAGTGCAATAGCTTCTGTTAACATCCCGAGTACCCTTCACAGAGCTGGAACACACTGTTGCCGGAACATTAGGGGATGCTAATCCCTTTAGATTTTGATATCCTTTGATGTTTTAGTGAGTTTTCATGTAAAAAGCCCAAACATGTGAGAATATCATTTTGAATTTAATACCCTTAGAATCTAAGCTGTGTCAAACAGACCAAACGACAGCAAGTTGTCAGATTCTGTTGCACGTATTGTGGTGTATGATTAAAAGAGTTGGATTTTATTTGATGACATTTCAGCTCCATTAGCTCATCATAGTCACGTGTAAAACACATGACAGATTTTAGGGCTTCACTATTGACATGATACCTGATAGGATCACGGATAACTCAATTTGTTTAATGTAGAAACACAATGAAGGCAAGGAAACAATAGCAACATTTTACACAGGTCATCTTGATCGTTTCGGTTATCGCCCTCACGACAGTGTAACCACGTGATCTGAATAGACTGCCGGCATAACTACCTCCTGCTGTTGGCAGAGAAACCATCCACGGTGCTTATCAATGTTTTTACATAAAAATATTTTATGAATGTAGTACAATCTCACAATCTCTGCTATTATGATCCTAGTTTCTTCCAAATTATCTTGAACAAATGTCAAAAATGAATAGTAAAATGTAACCAAACACTTGCTCAGACAATGCACTTTTATGGCTCTTGTTTCTGTTTGGAAGCACTGTTACAGTTTCCTCTTTCCTCCTACACAGTCCTGGAGGCTCACCTAAACTATGATTTGTACTTTTGTTGTTTGAAATTTTTAAATTCACTGTTGTACAGTGTCCCTTCTGAATGTGTGTGATACTGGATAAGGAAAGATTTAAACCCTACCCCTAATTTTCTGATTAATTGCAACAAAATGTGCTTTATACTATATAACCACATGTCCACACTGTCCTTGCCAGCACCTTATTGTTGGATGTAGATGATTGGTTGTTTTTAATATTCTTACTCATTGCGCATATAGAGAGAATATAGGTTGCAGAGAGAGAGAGAGCCATTATGGAGAGCAAGTAATGTAAAGATTTATTGCAGTCCTGAGTCAAAACCTTTCTTGTCGTGTCTAGAATCTCAGGTTACAAAGCATACCGTTGGAAAAATTTCTGAAGTGACTTTGGGAAAACTCTGTTAAAATCTTGCAGCGTATCAAGTCCTGAAGCCAGATAAGCACCTCCTCATGCAGTGATTGAGCTTAGATATCTATGTCATCTATATGCACCCAATTACTTCTGGGAGGGAAGAAAGCAACACCTATGAACTAAGATCTATGAACTAATGGAACTATTTTGCTTGTTCACAGAGTTTTGTATTTTCTGTTGTTTATTTGCTAAATCTTCAAATTAGCACAGACAGCTTTCCTTGCAGCACTGCCACAGTATTTGTATCTGCTGGTGGGGTTGCTCATGGGTTAAAACAAAACCAAAATAAACCAGAGTAACTTTTTAAGCGTATATTTTACAATGTGACAGCATGTGTTTCAACAGCTTTGTGGCAAACACGTTTATTGCTGTCACATTGTGCCACCTTGTGGTTTATTTCCCTTCACAGACGAACCGTCTACTTGGTTGTAATGTAATGTGTAACCACTAGGTGTCAGCACTTACTATTCAAAGTTTTCATGATGCCAACCTCTCCCTGTAAATGGCGCAATGTGGAGTTTGGCCTGATGTAATCTTCTCTCACAATTTCGCCTTTCCTCTGCCACCTTTGTTTGGTGGAGTGTATTGGCTGTGATCAAACACACCCAGATATATGTAGTACTGATTAAAACAAACTTGGGCCTTTGTGATGACACTGTAAAAGTGTGTAAAAGTGGATTTATAGTAACGATCTGTGCCATGGGTGAGGGATAATTCATAGTAGTACCTTGTAACTGATCACTTTATAGTAAAAACATTGCACATGTGCTACATTATTTGACAGTTTTGACAAATTTAAGCGTTTTCTGTCGGGTTTACCAACACTTCACATGTTCAGTCTAGTAACAGATGTACAATCTGCACAGGCAGGGCAGCATATGGTATTAAATATGCACATTTTTTGGGTTCTTGTACTTTATTTTTGTGCTTTGGTTGATGACGTGATTCTCCCAAGCTATTCGTCCTCAACTTTTTGAAAGTTACTGCTGACTCAAAGTGGTCCCTCTCACTGCTTTTATCAGCTGGGATCTCCAGTGCAGGTTTAAGGTAATGACAGCAGTGTTTTGCACTTTGACCCTTTCAAAAGCACGTGTTTTTCTTTCACTTTTGCAAGCTTCAAAATCACTTCATTTGACCCATTACTGTTGTTGTTGTAATGTGATGTTCCACTACTCTGAGAAACTACTTTCCCTTTAATTGTTTTTCTTTACTTTTGCTGGGTTTCACGGTGTCACATTGCACGTCCATGCAAATGTTTTGTTAGTGTCCAGCTGTGTCTTAGCAACCGTATCCCCATATCTCACAAAAATGACTCTTACTTTGAAGTGAATACAGTTCCTGTCAGATATCGTGTATTTTGTTCTTTATCCTTTGAAATACTATAAGTATCAAGAAAACATGGCACATGATTAGAGATCAGACTTCTTATAGTGAGTACACAGTTAACATTTCTGTAGTCTTATGTTCAGTAAAAGCACATGGCTGTGACAAAGCTGTTGGTGGTATCATAAACAGGAAGGTGGCAATTTCCACACCATGTAAACTGTTCAAATCGTGCTATTTTAAGTGCATGGTGTATTGCCTGCTTTATCTTAATGCTAAGATGTTCCTTTGTCCCTCAGTTTCAAATTAATATATTATAAATATTCCAATCTGATATTTAAAAAGGGGAATTTGCAAGACACAGCAAGAGGGAAATAGGGCGCGACGAAAGCTGGCACTTCACTTGATAAGAAGGACGAGTACCATTTATGGTGATGATTTACAGTGAATCATTTTTTGTGAGAAAGAGAAAGAAGGAAGTTCAATTCTGGAACAGTTTGTGAGCCGGCATGCCAAACATAAAAATACTTTGCTCTAAATAGCTTTTCTCCTGACGTGCTTCTTCTTCTTCTTCTTCTTCTTCTTCTATGTATTTGTGTCTGTGTATGTGTTTGATTTTAAGTGATCGTTGAACACTATTGTCTTTATTGAGGAAGTCAGGACCATGCTGTTATCAAGTATATAACAACATGCTTCCCCCCCCTGCAGTCTCTTTCCCGCCTCTCATTTGACCTTGGAATGTAGGTGCAGGTGGAAAATAATAAATGGAAAATTTTATGGGATATTGCAGAGCGTCCAGTAGATCGAGCCAAGATGGCCTTTCTGTGATAAACAAACAAACAGCAAAGTTTATCCCATAAGTTGTGTTAAAGAATGAGAAAAGTTGGTAGCCTGATTTTTTTAAAATAACAAATATCAATTCATTAAAATAGAATATAGTTAGTAAAGAGAAGCAAGCTGGTCATGGTGGTCCACTTATGCCTCTTAACTTAATATAGGAGTCCACTGAGATAGTTTTCACTATTAAGACTTGGATCTGACTTTTAAACTTTAGCCTGATTTTTGATTTGTAATGTCACCCAGTGAAACTTTCTTGTACAGTGATTAAAGCTACTTGCAAAATTGCAAACGTGATGAAATTACGTGATTACGCACCAAAAAAAGAAAGCAAAGCTCAGTGGAGATTAAATGTTGGATTATTGCTGGCACATCGGTGTGGCTCAGGGATGGGGAGCACGAGGCCATACTGACAGATAAAATGAGTAAAGAACTGTACTTTGAGCACTAATTTATGATGCACTAGCATTAATTATTCTAAACCACACACAGTTTAGTAATAACGTGTAAGGACAGGGTCAGGTTCTTGTTTCAAAAACTAAGAACTTTATTTGTTACGCTTTTTTTTTATTATGAATGCAGAAGATGACTGTAAAATCTTTCAAAGTGGATACAAAGTATCAAAATTCATGTGTTTGTCCCTGTGGAGCCTTTGATTTCAACAATCCCATTATAATAATAATGGATTGGATTTATATAGCGCTTTTCTAGGCACCCAAAGCGCTTTACAATACCACTATTCATTCACTCTCACATTCACACACTGGTGGAGGCAAGCTACAGTTGTAGCCACAGCTGCCCTGGGGCAGACTGACAGAAGCGAGGCTGCCATATCGCGCCATCGGCCCCTCTGGCCAACACCAGTAGGCAAGTAGGGTAAAGTGTCTTGCCCAAGGACACAACGACCAGGACAGAGAGCCCAGGGATCGAACCGGCGACCTTCCGGTTACAGATGCGATTCCCAACCCCCTGAGCCACGGTAGCCACTTTCCTTTTTAAATTGGTCACCAATTTGACCATTTTGACCAATTCCAGCCACAGGATTGATTTTAGACTTTTTACTCTTGATTTATATTTTTTGAAAATGGGGAAACCAAATTGAAATCTTAAAATTGTTACAATTTGAAACACATAAAAATGTAATTAGAAGAAAACTTTTTTTTACGACAATCTAGGAATACGTATCAAACTTTAAAACTGTTTCCATATTTTATAAATACACAGTTGATAAAAATGTGGTTTATCATGTCATCCTTAGACTATGATGACCTGGATGACTGAGAACCTTCACAGACACATGCTTTATCTGTATTCATTTTGCCATATGCAAAAACAGCACCGGAAACTTGCAATCTGTCAAATTCAGTGAATCATATGTGACTCATATTACAATTATGAGAGAGCAATGAATCAGCATTTCTTAAGGTCTCTTCAACTGAAGTGTGAATTCTTGGTATGATGTTCCCCTTTCACATTTTCCTCTGTTCGAACATCCCCACCCAGTCTTGCAGCTGAACGCATCAACAGTTCATGGCGGTCACAGCATTGAAAAACACTTTCTGAGGAATAATATGTGTTCAGCAAAGCTTCTGTTTCAACATCATTGAAAGTAAATGTTAGTCTGGGCAGCACACAAGTCAACATCAACCAATTTACTGTTAACCATTATCTAGCGGAGCATTAGCCATCTGTCATCATTTACGTTAATGTGGGAGATAGGAAGAAAATGTTATCAGTCCTGCCCGTCTCTAACGTTCATAGATGGTGTAAATTTAAAAGGATAAAAAATTTATTTGGTCTAAAAAGTGTTACATTCTTCTGAAAGTCCCAAATTAAAGCTGAGAAAGTGCCAGGAACTACACAGAAACAGTGGCAGCATACCTTATCAACTCAATATGATAGAGGTTGCTACAGTGGATCATATCTCTAGGATCCTTTTCTGACCCACCAATCCTCTGCATGTGCTTCTTCATTTCATCCATGAACCTCCTCTCAGATCTGCCTCCTTTCTCCTGTCTCAAAACACCATCTTTAACATCCTTTGTCCAATATTCACTATCCCTCCTCTGCACATGTCCAAACCATCTCCGTCTTGCCTGCCTAATTTTTTCTCCAAACCATTCAGCCTGAGTTGTCCCTTTGGTGTGCTCATGTCTAATCCAGGCCATCCTGATCTTAACATCATCAACTTTTCACACTGGCTTGTGTTCCCCTGAACCCATAAGAAGAACACAAGTCAGTGTAAAGTTGTGCTGGGCAAATAGGAAGGGTTTAATCAGGAAGTGCATCTGGTGTAAAATCTTGGCCAAATCAAACATGAGGATCATAATAATCGAGACCTGTATTGTACTCTTGCCCTAGTTTGTCCCAGGTGTGGCCACTGCTGTGGACAAGCAGCTTTAAAAGCCATAGGCAAGAGTTTATTAAGAATTGGAAACTAGAGCCAGACGTCCCTGCAGTCATTGTGGCTGAAACACAAGCAGCACTGAAATTTCAAATGGCTAATGGGCTTTATCGAAATGATTAGCTGTAAATTAGATTTTACTCCATATTGACATGACAACATCACACAGATTTGTTGACTGCACAGTGGTAATGCAAATCTTCCATTCTACCACATCCCAAAGTTTCTATTTCAGTAATATCTGTGGACTGTGGAGGCCGTTTTAGTACTGTGAACTCATTTTAATGTTAAGAAACATGTTTGAGCACTAATGACGGATGTCTGCATTTCAATGACAGCAGATGTGAACTACAAGAGGGACCTGTTTGTATCACGATGGAAGAAATGGATGGACTATATTAAAAAACGCAGGCCAGTTTTTGATTTGACGATGTTAACTACTAGAAGACTAGAGGAAATATTACTTATATTAATGGAAACAAAAACACACTCCCTACATGCCTTTTGTATTTTTTTTCTGCTTTGCTTCTTTTTCTATTTTCTTTCTTTCTTTCTTTCTTTCTTTCTTTCTTTCTTTCTTTCTTTTCTTTCTTTCTTTCTTTTCTTTTTTTGTCTTCTTTCATTCCTTTTGTATGGATATTTTAGTTGTTTAAATACAGAAAAAAGAAAAATACATGTAGTGGCAAATTGTTGGAGTTGATGGTATTGTACAGTGATTCCTAAATGCCAATTAAAAAACAAAACAAGTTTAAGGCCCCAAAACGGTGCAACTACTAGCGACTCCACACCTCCTTACCTCAACATGAATCAGGGAAAATAGTTGTTGACAGCTCGTTAAACCCTGAAACACAAGAGTGTTTGGAATGCATTATCTTATTTTAGTGTTATGGCTCTTGGTCAAACCCTAGACACTTTGTGTTATACTGAGTGATGAAGGACGCACACAAACAGACACGCACACATGAAAGCAAGTCCTTGCTCAGGAAATTTGATGTCTGGCTCCTATTTTACTTTGATAATCTTGGTGTATGAGTGCGTGCCATTGCTGAGATCCCCACTCCGTCTGTATCTGTCCGGCCTCACTCACCTCGTCACCATTCTGCTTTGTTTCTTTCAGTCATTTCCTCTTTACCTTTATCATTGTCTGAAGGTTGCACGTTAAGATTTATTAAGTGAGTTTTCACTTATATATTTAATAATTGAAATACATTTTATTTAAAGTAAAAATGGCAAGATAATTTAAGAAAATGAGATTGATTAAATAACCATGAAAAACCACTGCAAGTGTTAAACACTGTCCTCTCTTCTGTATTATAAGATGAATATTATCAAATATTGTAAGGTAAAAATATTGTATGATAAAGACCCTACAATAACACGGGAATGCATTTTCCACACTCACTGAAATGGGTGCTCAGGATACTTTATGGCCTTTTCTGCCTTTATAACTTTTGATTAATCCTTGTTTTTCTTTGCTGAGACTTGGTGAACAAGCCAAAAAGAAACCTCTCCTTTTAACAAAACCTGCTCCTTAAGCTGACTTTTTTCTGATTCACTGCCCCTCATATACATGGCTTTAAACAACCGGTGAGTGGGGCTTCTGTGTTTGTGTAGACTCAAGTTTTAACTCACAGGAATTACTTGCCACTGACCACATAATGTGAATATTTGGTTATGTTTAGTATGAGCAACCACCACTCTTAACAGTGTGTACATACTATCAGATCCTCCCCAACACTGGATACTTTTAAAAGTCGTCTAAAGACCCATTTTTATTCTCTGGCTTTTGATTCATCATGAGTTTGTTACTATAATTCTTTTTAATGATTTTATTCTCTTTTTAATGATTTTATTCCCTTTTTAATGATTTTATTTCCTTTTTTATTTTTTTATTCTCTTCTAAAACACTATTGTGTTTTTTTATGTTTATTTCCTTGTCCATTTTATTGTACAGTACTTTGGTCAACACCTGTTGTTTTAAAAGTGCCATATAAATAAATTTGAACTTGAACTACATACACCAGAAAATGAGGAAAAGCATAGGCTGACTTTAAAATTATGGATTCATTTACTTGTACTTGCAAAGCAAAGACTCTTAAAATCTCTTCTTAAAATACAAGATATACATCTGTCACAATGTTTCAGTTTCAGTGCGAGGAGCTGCAGGATGTAATGTGGCATGTAAGATAGAGACTCACCATTTTAGTGCACAATTTAAGCATTCAAATCATGCATAGACCATTAATTCCAAGAGTCTTGCAGGGTTAGAGCAGGTGGCATAATGAGCTGCTATTGATGTGACTTTCTTATGTTCGGTTACCTTCTTTCGTAACAATGGCACAAGAATTCCCACAGTTACCAAAGTACTTTTACATAACTGACTGAGTATGTGTTCTCTACTCTGTCTAAAAACAACTTTCTTCCACTCATGGAGGTCATGTTTAATGTAAATTAAATATAAACTATACCATATTAACATATTATAAAGCATACTCTGACCAGTATGGCCAATATAACTCAATTTTGAATCATTAATAAATCATTGATAATTAAGCAAGCAGAACATCTGTCCTGGTCTGTAATTCATTGGTGCACCATTGTTTTGAACCTAGTTCCAAGTTAAACTGCCATTAATCTGATCGGTCTTTGCCTTGTGCCTTGCCTTTATTTTTTTTTCAATGCCACTTTTAGACTGGTTACCCAAGTATTTAGTATTTCCACTCTTCTTCTGTGAAATGTATTGAGTAGTTAGGTTTCATACTGACACACTGTTGACAGTAAATGTGAAGCAGTCGAGGTTCCTTCCTTATATTTGCATGTGACCTAACAGCCTGTCACTTTGTTCTTTAGGAAACAAAAAAGGTAAAGGATCGTTCAAGGTACTTCTTACCAAAAACAATTTGTTTCTAAGGCAGGAACACAGTCACATCTTCTGGTGAAGGACTGTATTAGAATTGGTAGATTAATATAATCCAGCACTAGCATAGTACTGGATTATTATAGCACAGAGTACTATGCATTTCTTTATATCTTGCTTCCAATGAACTAGAAATTTCCTTTTTCATTTTTTATGTGCGCGTGCGTGTGTGCATTTTATCAAAACACTGCACACCTTGGCAAGGTGTAGAGTGTTGCGCAGTGTGGTTTTATTGTTGTTCTTCTTTTTTTAAAAGAGGAAATTGGACAAATGTGAAGTGCAAAAGAAGCAGTGATCATAAAGCAGATGAACAGCATGTGAAATTCATGTCCTTAAGAAATAGTAAGAAATCCAGCAAAGACCTGACACAGGTGCTGAGAGCTGCATTTAGGCTTTTAGTTTACTGAAACCTCATCAGAAATGGTCTCGGTGTAAGGGTGATTGTGCAATAGATACAACAGTGAATGCCTCTGGAGAATGGCTCTCAAGTAGTTTGGGTAAAGACTTCAGACAGTGGTTTTGAGGATCTCATGAAAACTGATGGAACTATAAATACAGAAGCGTATCGTTAAATTTTAATCCATTATCCAATACCATCTGAGTTACCATAGAGAGATATTCACTCTCTATGGCCAATTTTGACTCACTAGTTAACATTGGAGGGAGCAGGCTGGAGTGCCTTGACAGAATCCACAGAGAGAACAGGGGAGAGACTCCGCACAGAAAGGTCCCGGCCAACTTGCACATACCAACCCAGGACCCTGTTTCTGTGAGGCAACAGAGCTAGACAGTGACAGGCAAACAAAACAATGATAAAATGCAATTATTCAGGTCAGTCTGTATGCTGATTTTCTTCTTATTTACTATAACCAACTATTTTCAGCTCTCTATTATGTGCACATTAGAACTTTAATAATAATGTAAGGTCAGAGTAAGTTTCACGATGCTGTGTTGTAAAGAGATCCAGCCCAAACCTTCCTAAGAAAGGAAATAGATGATATCTGTTAGTGGTGTAAACTCAGTGTTTCTAGGTGCAACTGAAGCAAATTCTTTCAAATCATTCCTGCATCAAAGAAATATCTTGTTGGGATCACAATATTTATCACAAAGGAAAACTACAACTACAATCAGCATTCTCTCTTCACTTTCCAAAAATAATGTTGGGTTTTTGTTTTGTTTTTTTGCATTTTGGCTTCATTCTGAGACGTGACAGGTTATTGACAGAAGCTTGTTTTTTTTGTCTTTTGGACTTTTATGCCAAGGGAACACGGTGTCCCTCTGTTCACAGAGCAATAACATATCATTATGGCTTGGAGGAAAACCCATTACTGTGATCTACTGGGACACACAACCAGAGCTGACAAACAATGAAGGTTCAAAAGAAAAGAAAATATCCAGTGCGTGGCAGCAGTTTGCCCATAGAACGAGATAAAAGAAAGGGCCAAAACAGTCAAATAACCTCTTGTTAAAAGTTGATGTTAAAGCTTGAAGCAGATGGGTTACAGCAGTAGAAGAACACCATGACCACAGTGTACCCATGTTCTGATGGCTGCTTCCAGAACGATAACAACAAGCTGAAATCATCTTAAACCAGTTTCTTGGACATTACAATGAGTTCATTGTACTTAAATGGCCTCCACAGAAATGAGATTTTCATTTAATAGAGCACCTTTGGGATGTAGTGAAGCAGGAGATTCACATCGATGTACAACGACTGTGTGGTGTAATCATTTCAACTGGAGCAAAATCTCTGAGGATTCCACATCTTGTTGAATCAACATAAAGATGAAACAAAGAATAACGGCTGTTCTGAAAGCAAAATCAGAACGGTCTGTAGTGTGGCTGTAGCTCAGAAGATATGAAGTGTGTGAATGTCAGATAGAAAGCAGTTACATAGAAAGTAGTTGCCTAAATGGGTGTGAATGAGGCAATTGTATAAAGCCCTTTTTGTGATCGGGTAAACTAGAAAAGCGCTATATAAGAACCAGTCCAATGTGGGATGAAACGCTAGAGTACTAGAAGGGTATCCCTAATAAAGTTCCAGTAGCGATAGATATTACCATCCAAATAAAAATGAATAAGGGATTTCTTGTGGTTGTTAGAATCATTTTCAGGCTGTGTACCAAAAACGTCTTTAAGTTTGAAGGACTTATAATTTTTTTTCTATTTCTTTTCAAAAACTGTTGTTGGTATTAAAGTAAGTTTATAACACAAAAAGACTGATTGTTCATTGGGCGCAACATTTTCTAATTATGTTTGCACAGCCAAAAACTGCTGTGTTGTTAGATTTGGCTAATTGAGTAACAGTGCATCAGCCATCTTGGTTGTGCCTGTTTTTATCTGACATTTGTCAGCATAATCATGTTCTTTGGAAGAAAGGCTAATCCATACAGGAAATTGACAAAGAAACGCTAAAGATTTCATGCAGTTTGCAACAGTACAAACTGATCTAACATGAATGGAAACACAAGTGGGAGGATTGGTGGACAATTGAGCAAGAGGACAGATGTATCAGAATGTGATTTTAGATGCCTGACAGTTTCCTCATCTCTCAGCTTCAGTATCTGGGATACACAGAAACAACTCTGAACAAGAGTGAAGAGTCAAGTTGTGAATAATGATCCAGTCCAATCCAATTTTATTTATAAAGCACTTTAAAATACCCAGCACAGGAACAAAGTGCTGTACAGAAAGTTAAAACAATAGAATAACAGAAAACAGCAAAAATAAATAAATAAAACACATAATACATAAAATTAAAACAGCCCTATATTAAAACAAAAACAAGATAAAACAGCATCGAATCACCTAAAAACAACTGAAATAAAAACAAAAACCAACATCTCACGTGGTGTCAAAGGCCAGGATAAAGAGGTGGGTTTTCAAGAGTGACTTAAAAACAGATAACGAACTGGCCTGTCTAATCTCTAAAGGAAGCTCGTGCCACAGTTTTGGAGCTGCTACAGCAAAAGCACGATCTCCTCTAAGTTTACGCCCAGTCCTGGGTACATTCAGGAGCAGCTGATCAGCTGACCCCATATGGAAAAGATATATATAAATCTTATAAAGTTTTTATCTGTCTTGTATGAAACTTGTATGAAGAGTGAAAACACATATAAGATCCCTTGAAAAAGTATATAATGAAACTTGTGTGTTTTGTATACTTACTAAAAAAATATATGAAAGTAATGAGAAAGTGGCCACTTTCATGAGTAAATCATATATGTTTTTACTATTTCTTTTCCATATGGGACCTGAGAGAGCGGGTGGGTGTGTCAGGCTGTAGCAGCTCAGAGAGATAAGATGGGGCTAGGCCATGGAGAGCTTTAAAAGCATTTTAAGAAGAAAGAATTTTAAAATGAATCCTAAAAGAAATGGGCAGCCAGTGAAGTGAAGCTAAAACAAGGGAAATGTGCTCAAACTTTCGAGTGCCAGTTAAAAGATGAGCTGCGGCATTTTGCAACCTCTGTAGATGACTAATATATGATGTGCTTACCCCAATATAGAGTGCATTACAGTAATCCAGCTGAGTGCTAACAAAGGCGTGAATCACAGTCTCAAAGTGCCGTGAAAGAATAGGCTTTATTTTTGCCAGCTGCCTGAGGTGAAAGAAGCTAGATTTTACCACTGCCTGATTATTAAACTTCAGATCACAGTCCACTTTGACCCCCAGATTTGTGACAGTTGGCTTAACATACTGGGCCAGGGAATCTACATACACATTGGGGGTCTCAGTGGGGCTACCAAAAACCATCACTTCTGTCTTTTTATCATTGAATTTTAAAAAGTTAACAGACATCTAAGCCTTAATGTCATCGAGACCCTGAAGTAATGGCTGTGTAAGGTATCTGCCTTTTTTCTTTAGAGGGACATAGATCTGACAGTCATCAGCATAAAAGTGGAAAGCAATGCTGTGCTTTCTCAGTACAGAACCAAGAGGAAGCAGATATAAAGAGAAGAGGAGGGGGGCTAGAACTGAGCCCTGTGGGACACCACACAAAAGGGGAGCGGAGGACGACGCATAGTCACCGAGACTGACACAAAAAGTTCGCCCCGCCAAGTAGGACCTGAACCACTCCAGTGCTGTTCCCCTAATGCCCACCCAGTCCTCCAAACGAGAGAATAAAATGGCACAATCCACAGTATCAAGCACAAGAACAACACAGTCCCCAACATCAGTCGCTAAAAATATGTCATTAAAAACTTTTAAAAGGGCTGATTTAGTGCTATGAAATGGTTTAAAACCAGATTGGAAAACCTCTAACACATTTGTGTTAGATGATCTTCTAACCAGATGAAAGAAAAAGTAAATTAGTCAATGAAACACATGGTTTCTAAGACTTCTCTTTATTCTTGGATCTGTATGATGTCAGAGGGCAGATATCCTTAATTTGGTCATGTTACCTTCTATTCAAACCTACTATTTCTAAAGTGCAGCCAGTCAAAAGAAAGCCAGCTTAAAGGGAAAAATGGATTATGAGGGAGAGAAGCTGAAACAGTTTGTTTCAGACAGCTTGATAAACTGAGGGGGCTGCACCAAAGCCCAGTATAAGATTAAAAAAAGGGGGGAACAGTGTGTGCATACAAAAATGTATGTCTATAGAACGACAGATATAGTTAAGAATGGTTGGCTGACCAAGGCAATATACTCTGATGTGTTTGCATGTCCCAAGGGATCCATGCCGTGTGATTGTTCACACGGGATGGGGTGTGCCCAAGCACCTATCTCAGGAACATCTCCAACACTGAGGGAGATTTAGCCTGTCTGACCCCTCTGTCTGACCTCTGAATGGTCTTCCACCGGGCCCCACAAACCTCCTGTCTGCTGGCGTCTGGATATAAGCCCCTGAGCAAGATTCTTTCAGGTCTGGTTTATAAAAAAGCCGTGGGAGATAGTTATGTCACATGTACACAAACCTCTGTAAGATTGCAATATTAGCCAAACAATACAGTAAAGCTATCCGAATAGTCCAAGCTAAATCCAAATGGGTGTAGTCTAAGACAGATGTAAAACACGGCTCCGCACGTCATGACCTGTAAGCTCACAATAACTCTGGGCGTGCCACATAACTGATGTTCTACCTATGAAACAAAAAGACAAAATAAACATGGTAAACATGTCCAGCTTAGCATCTGCATGTTAGCACTGTCTACAAGCTAACATTAGCATGTAGCTCAAAGCTTGGTGGTGGATTACTAAAGTCTTGCTATCATGCCTTAGACCTTTTCTTTTTTTTGGACTGCACCCTACTCATTTACCAAATTTTCTTTTTTTTCTCAGGGGGGGCAGCTTTTCAAATCAAGCAAAAATACATTTTGTGAGGCAAGACAAGGAAATCATGTTAGTGGTAGCAGGAGCAGTTTTATTAACCCTCATGGCAGTGATTTTCATCCAGTCTACTACTGCAGCTAATAGCTCAGGCCAAGAGGCATTATCGGCTACAGTAAGGGGATTAGGCCGCCATGTTGGTTCACACACACTGAGGGGGGAGAAGGGGTAAGGAAAAGCACGAAGGGGTGGGTGAATTGCTGGTGGATCTGGAGATTGGGATTGTAGAGATTAAGAGATTTTCTTTTTCATTCATGTTTTTACATTTTACGTGCTCACACCACACAGTGAACTGCCAGCGAAAACAAGCATGGAGTGACCTCCAGCTGTGTTTTAATTTAGAGCACAATCTTTTTAATAGTGCTGACTACTGAATTTATATTAAACTGACTCTACATTTGCCATCACGAATTTACAGCCCCTCCTTTTCAATTTTGTAGGATTAAGATAGCGTTGCTCTTTATGAGAAATGTATCTCTGTGGATATACTGAAGGGTTATGAAAGAAGCAGTCAAGGATACAAAAATATTCAATTTATTAGCGTTCAGGAGGAGAGGAGCTGACGAGCCTCTACCATACCTTACCCATAGACTGTGCATTAAAGACGGCGCTAGCTTCTGGGTCTAAAAAATTATGCCAGTGTTGAAGCCCCTTGAAACTTGGTTTCAAAAAGAGGTCAATTTGTATAGACGTTTTATTAGAACGTTAACATCTTGACCTGTAACCTTAGCCCTTAATTATGCCTTAATCATCAGTTTCAGTTGTCAGTGATTAGAACATGATGCTTATTTTGTATATAATGGCCCCCATTAGCGTCAGAAAGAGTAATAAGGCAGGCCCATCCCACAGATAATGATTTGGGATGGGCCTACTTTGTGACTCACCTAATGTGTTAGTTCTTGTCTCAATCCGATTAACCTCTCACTGGTCACATTAGGTTTCAGAACACGAGTTACAATGAGACTTCACTAATCAGTGAGAGATGTCACCATGGCTATGTCCATCTTTTATTGCCTATGTTGCTGTGACCTATTGACCTCTTGTATTAATTCCCTCCTATCTTTCTATTGGTGTCTTTTATTATGGTGGTACAGCTTTTATCTTGCTATTACCCATGTGCTGTAGTCATTCTTATTGGTAGCTTTTATCTATGAACATAACTCGTTATTTTTTATTTTTTTTATCCGTTATCAATGTTTGAACCTTTTATTGTTTTATGTAAAGCACTTTGGTATGCCCAAGGCTTTTAAATGTGCTCTATAAATAAAGATTGTTGTTGTTGTTGTTGTATGTGTTTACCAGATGCAATCCAGTCAAAGAGAACAAAACAGATTTCCAGGCTAATGTAATCAACACACCTAGCAGCCTTAGTCTTTCTGACTGTATTGAACATCTTCCTTGCCACTAGCATTTTCCCATGAGTAGATGGCATCATTATCACTGTGGAAGCACTGCTACTATTGCCCTGGGGTTAGGCAGGTCTCCAAGCAAAGGTCTTCTTTTTACTTTGTTCGTGCATTGCTAATTACATTGATTAAATCTACTGGGCTTGCACTGTCGTCAGTGTTTTTGTCTGCGAAGTATTTGAACAGTCTGTTTTTCAAGGCCGTGTGAAGGACACATACCTAGCCAAACAAGGCAGCAATCCACCCCTTGAGAAGGGAACAATAAACAAGGTGGTCACACCTCCAACTTCCTTTCATATCTAGTGTAAACTTACTTACAGGTCTGTATGTCCAACAGCTGTACATTTTGCATTGTGTTGTCTAGTTTTATGTTCCCATGTTTTCTGAGTAAACTATGTGGCAACAACCTCGACAAAACTGTGATTAGATAATCACTTACTATAATATTGTGCAGAACTATTTTCCTCTGACGCAGTTAACCCTGATCTTCAGATTGATATATGTGTGTGTGTGTGTGTGTGTGTGTGTGTGTGTGTGTGTGTGTGTGTGTGTGTGTGTGTGTGTGTGTGTGTGTGTGTGTGTGTGTGTGTGTGTGTATAAGAACTGAATAGCTGAATCCTTTGATTTTGGGACAAGGTTAACAAGTTTTTTAGGCCTGTGTGAGATTTAGTGCCTTTCTATATGCAGTCTATATGCAGACATTTAAAATTAAAGTTCACCAGTGATGCTAAATAACAACCCAAATAAATGTGTAGTGGTGAGATTTTCTTCTAGAAGTACAATGCATTTGCCATTCTTTATTCTTATGTGAGATTATAAACATATTTTTACCATTACACTAATATAAAAACACTCCACTTAAAATACTCCACATGGTCAGTGGAGGCGGTCTTGGGTTTCCAGAGTGTATGCTGCACATAGCGAGTGCAGAGAGCAGATATATGTGTAATAATGAAAAGAAGATGGAGAAAGCGGGATTAGAAAACAGATCAGTCACACAGCTGTTTATTCTTTAGGCCCATGTCATTATCTACACAAAAGAGCTAGTGAACAAGCATGGAGTAGGAGGTAGAAAACGAGACACGGAGAGAGGGTGGGCTGGTGAAAGAGAAAATTCTGAACGCTGTGCCATACAGTATCATATGACTTCTAAAGCAAGACTGTGCAAAGGAGCTGGGAAAGGGAGGCGTTACAAGAAGGGAGTGTTGATCTCAGCAAATCAGACCTCTCACTTGTTCAGTCTGGTTTGTACTGCCCAGACCTGGATGTTCCCTGCAACTGTCCTGTGGGAAGATTGGATTCTGCCTATGTTTTTAGTCTACAGGTTGGCTGCCCTTCTAGGACCTCGTATCTCATCCAGCTCTCTAACTTGAACCCCACTGTGACATTCTGACCAATGGTTAGAGAGACTCTGTCCCCTAAATGGAGTGCTGCAGAGGAAAATAATCTATTTATACTTGTTCTTTTTAAAAATATAAGACACAACAGACCTATTAAAGCCCTGATTTTTTTTAAATGTACATAAGAAAGAAATTTGCTTATAATGGTTACATTTTAATAAGCTGTACAAGGTCAGAAATATTCTATGACATCAACCTCCAGTCAGGACATTCTAACTGGCTGATCTAAATGACTTTGTATAACCTTATGTGTCTCTAAATGAATTAACTTGACTTATTCATTTACAGACTTAGCCTTGTTTATGTATAAGAAGAATGTTCCTTCAGAGCTTTCCTGCTCATGATGTCCGGCACAGGAAAAATGATACGGGAGCTCGACTTGATCTGCTGTTTTCTGTGCCTTATTCTGATATGTGTGAGGTCTGATCCCTGGGGTTGACCTTCAGTGCTGCCATCTGTAAGGGTAAGCATTGTGTAAATAGTCTTAATGTGTCTTCATTTCTCTTTTTTCCTGTTTGAAAACATCAGAATTGTCTCTAATGAGTTCTCAGAATGATTAAAGAGTGAAAAGACTACAAGCTGTCTTTGTTGCAGTAGAGAGTGGTTCTCAAACTTTTCACAGTGAGTACCACCTCATAAAATATATGGCTCATGAAGTACCACCCTTATGTGGTATAGTAGTATTTCTTATTTGAATGTTATTTATTTTAACTGTCATAAACAGGATGTAACGAGTGATAATAATAACAACTGTACTGGCATCCAGGCGACAGTTCCCGACTCACCGACGGCATCTCCCACACCTCCACCGATTCTCCCGGGGGCCTTCGACTCATCGATGGTGGCTGGGATCAGGGCACGGCAGCACCACGGAAAAGGGCTGTGTTTTTACCATCAGTGTGACAGTGCCGTGCCACCTTTGCAGTTTTAAGGCCCAGGGAAATGAGCCCGCCAGTGCTCTGTAGCGGCAATAAGGAAAGGCTGCTCTTCATAGAGGACTCACGCTCAGGGAGCCGTTTTCTGGTTGACTCCGGTTCCCAGAAGAGCCTCGGGAACTCTCGTGTCATCTTTGCATGCTTCCATGATAGTATATAGTATAGTAGTATATTATTTAATCTTAAAAAAAATTGGAGATTTCCTGCGTACCACCAGAGAGAGCCCAAGTACTACTAGTGGTACGCGTACCACAGTTTGAGAACCACTGCAGTAGAGGAGCACTGCTGCAGTGGCAAAAACAGCTGAACTGTTCTCTGTGCGATATTGATTGATCTCAGCTCAATGTGGGTCATTTATTTAAATACTCATGGTGAAACAAACTTAAATGGGCACATTTAAGTTTGTTTTGTCAGGTGAATAAGGTGTCTTATTCACCTGACAAAAAATTTGTCAGGTGAATACTATGTACGCACATGACCTATGTAGTATAATTTGTTCTTGAACATTGGCTAAAAGGAATGTTTGTGACTGTGGGTGTGAACAAACAGCTGTGACCTTCCTCAGGTAACTCAGTGCACCTAAAGCCAACTGACAGACGCAGGGAGAGAGACAGGGCATGCAGATAGATTAGATTACCAATCTGTGAAGAGAGACAGTGCCAGAAAGCGTGCTACTGTATTCTTATCAGACGATAAAAAAGCACGCAAGTTTGAAGAAGCACAGGTTGTCCAAAGGTATTTATGTAAGCAATGGTTAACAAGAACTTGCACTAGCACAGTGTTGAAATCTCCTTGTTGGCTGCCACAATCTACAGTTTTAAAAATACATCATCAATTAACTCAGCAAAACCTGTCAGACTCAGCTAAAATACCTCACTTGCTAACAGCAATTCAAAGTCTGCTAATTCTTCAAAACAAGTCTTAGTTTATCCTGAGACTAAGGCAGGCAAAAGGGGAAAAGAGCCCAGGGAAGAGGAGTATGTGGTTAAACACTTAAAGCTAAAACACATGGAGTAAGACAACAGCTTTCCAACACATGGTGCATTTAAGTACAGCCCATGTGTGGATGCACACACTGTGTGGGTAATTAACTCAGAATGTAGCTTTATCTTATATAGAGGAACAACAAAATACAAGCACGGCTATGTAATGAAATGCAGATGTGATGAAAGAGCACCTTGGCCATTCAGCTTTGTAAAAAAAGGAAAGGTTAAAGCGAAAATCTGGTGCAGCGTATTTATTTTACAGGTGACAGAAAGTCAGACATAGTTTACTCGCTGAGGACAAACTTGATCTCTGAAACTACTAATGTTAAAAGAAAGTGATTGGACTTCTACTGTTAGAAATATTTGTTGTCCCTTTAACATCAAAGATAAGCAACTTTTCATCAATGCATCTGTGAGGACCAAAGAACTTTTAAATCATAAAAATTCCTCAGAAATTCTCGTTGGTCTGTTCTCACATTCATTTTGCAGCAGCGACAACAAATGTCTGCAGTGACCAGCTGTCCACAGAACCCCGATCACGGTGAAAGTAGAAAAGCAGCAGATTTTAATCAAACACCTTTAAATCAAAAATTCTTTATTGATAAACCAGTTAATGTTAAAATGTTAAATTATTTAACAGCACAATATTTCCAAAATTACATCAAGATAATATTTTTATGAAAGATTATTTTTGTCCCTCAGGAAATGTCATAGACTAACTGTCGGTCTAGAGCGTGACACCACAAAAGGCTAAAAAAGGAAAAAGACGAGTTCTTTATTTGATGTTAAAGAGCTGATGAGCTCTTTGAGTTCTCTTTTCATTCGTAATGACTAACTGGGTCCCTTTGTCTATGTATTGTCCTGCTACCTTTTCTTTTCTTTTTCCTTTCCCCTCACCCCCCTACTGTTCACAGCAGATGGCTGCCCCCCTTGAGCCTGGTTCTGCCGTAGGCTTCTTCCTGTAAAAGCAAGCACTTTCCCACTGTTGCGAAGTGCTTGCTCACAGGGGTCGCTTGATTGCTGAGGTTTTCTCCAAAATATAATATGGTCTTTACCTACAGTATAAAGTCGAGGCACTTTAATGACTGTCATTGTGATTTGGCAATATCGAAATAAATCCTCTCTTATGCTGAATCCATTCAACCATTCATTCATTTTCTTCAACTTATCCAACCATCCAAAGCCGAGAGGTAGGATACACCCTGAACCGTTCACCGATCTACCGCAAGGCTTTTGTCCCGAATGCTTTTCAAGTATATAATTTAGGATTAAATGTTAAGCAGTACACTCTTGTTGAATAATTGAAAGTATTTCACATTCAAATGGAAGTTCATTTGTCATACATGGAGGATGGCTCTAGGCACGGCATGTGAGTCTGACTGCGCAGCGCAAATCTGTAAATAAGTTCGGGAGGCCCCTTCTGATCACAGAAGGCTTTAAGAGATCAGATAGGCTTTAGGGGGCCCTCTCATCACTTGTGGGCTGCAGGGACAGTAGTGACAGCGAATCTACACATGGCACATGCATAAGGAGCTTTTTTGTAATGAAGTTTGCTTTGCAGTACTGTGAGGCTGGGCTTTGTGAAAGCAGTGCTTTGAGCCAAAATCTAATGTAGAACATGCACGCTGTTGAAAGTGTACAATCCTGAGAGTGACGGTCGAGATAATGTTTCACTAAAAACCACAACTTCAGTTTACTTTGACATTTGCGTATAAAATGCACACTTCACTTTTTTTTCTCACATAATACTAAATGTAGAACTGTTCAGGAGTCAGGATCAAAGTGCCATTTCAAGAGTGTTTTGTATCGCTGAGCACACACAGTGTATGATTGAACAGCACACCTCACTTATCACAAAGCAAGAAGCGTAAATGTTTGCTTCATAAACATTATGTTCTAGCAAACAGAGTTCGAGCATAATGGCCTAATGGCATGGCTTTCCCCATCTCACTCTCTTCTTGGTTCCTTTTTTCAAGTTTACCATAGTTTGCATGAGTATTATTCCTCAGCCTCTTTGAATATTCAGTCATGAAATTTCCCCTCAAGGGGTCTTAGTGGGGAAAAAAAGATATTATTTCCAGACTTTTCCTCTGTCCAACATTCCTTCTAGATAAACATCCTGGAATATATTTTCATCATGACTCTGCACCTTATCATAACTCAGTACCGCAGTACAGCACCATGAGTCAGCACTTTGTCGATTATTTAGTTTGTGGACGACTACTCTTAATTTTGTATTTTTTTATTTATCTTGTTTGAAAAACAGCGTGGAATGAGTGGAAGTGTTTTCATACTTCACCCTGATCCTGCGCGATGACCGCAGCAGACCAGGATAAAAGATAGGGCATTGCTGCACTGGCACATTCAGGTGGAGGGGTATCAAGTTTCCTTTCAGCCTTTCTCATTTCTTTTCTCCCAGTCTCTCACTTGCTCTTCTCACGATACTTGAGACAGCAACGTTTTGTTGTTCACGTCCCCATTTCATAGGTCACATGAATTGCCCCTGTTTGTGCGCCGTGTCCTTATTCATGCTTGATTATCAAGCATCAAACTGTAGAAAAAGAGGGAACTAAACCTCCGGCCAGATGCCACGTGATGATAAATGCTAATGTTTACAGCTGAGGTGGTGCTGAATTTGCCATGTTCTCTGCCTTGGTTTAACGTGTCAGTGTTAAAGACATTTAGATTCAGCTGAGGTTTTCTGGACATATCATAACATATTTCTTCCAATTTCTTTTAAAAAATGAATAAAACCTCATCTCCAAATTAAGTCAGTTACAACTACAAAAACATAAGGGCAAAGTAAACACTCTTGGGCTCAGTGAATATAAAAAAAAAACCACTTAGTGCAATTTTAAAATGCCAAAGGAAGCCTTATCCTTATCACAAGGCTGACCGAGATCCATAAAAAAACCCTCTCCAACAAATATTTACTAACTTAAGTGCTGCCTAATAAAAGTCTTATATAAGACTTATAACAACAAGCCAAGGACACCGGTGTTATTGAACCTGTTCGAAGAACAGTACAACTTTACTGACACACAGATGTACGACAAAATGCTACATCCACCCACCAAATTTCGGTCTTCTTTGAAGACTTTCTCTACTTTCTTTATGCGGTCAGAGCGTAGTGAGTCAGTTAAAAACTCCAACCTTCACATTTAACTAAAGTTGAACTAATAACTCTCACCCATACATGTGTTATCATAGCATTGCTGTTGTTTTTGCTCTGAAATATGTGCATTTAGAAGTCAGACACTTCAGTTTTAATATATTAAATAACAGCAGAAACTCATCTTCACAGCGTGTGCATTGTGTGTTATTATAGATGGGGCCTTCTCAGCTCTTGTGCGCTAGCTGGCTTAGCCATTGAAGTTGTCCTTTCTCACAGGGTAATGCACTTTTCACAGAATCACGGTGATTCCTTCAATCATTCACACAGTCAGGGCGAACAGGGCCTAAGCTTTAGATAACAAACTTGGCTTGTAGAGCACAGCTTCCTGCCAGTCTGAGATCTGGCCCTGTGGGCATTATTTGGTGTTGAGGTGTTTTTCCCACAAATTTCAGCCAGTGGGAGTCTTTAAAAAAAGCACCTGAATTGTAGTTTGACTGTAAGCTATCCTCAGTATGTCCTGAACACTTACACATAAATTATAAACAATCGGACTGTAGGCCTCTGTGGCCCAGACAATGAGTCTGTCTCTTATTACATCTTTGTGCACACCTAGCCAATGATTGGAAGTCAGGATACTAACATTTCATGGATGTTTTAAGCCTTTATTTTCATCTGAAAGTTGCTTTCTTATTCAACGCTGTATTACTCACTTTCATTCTTAACTACTGTCAACACATTTCCAAGAAAAACACACGGCCCGTTGCTTCACAGTCATTCACTCATCACTACAACTGGGTGAGAAACAGTTTCCAAAGAACATACTGCTCCTCAGTGGCCATTCTTTGCCATCCAGACACGCCAGATGTCAGATTAATGTTATTACTGCACTTGTCGTTCCACGTGCGTTACCCTTTCATGATCTAAGAGGTTTCTTCTTCGTTGATTTGTGACTTGGGGAGAAAGCAAATAAAGCCGCAGAGGAGGGAGGGCACATCAAAGCCCCAGTGGCTTCCTCCACAGCTGTAGAGACGAACCCTGGTGGCTTCCTCCACAGCTGTAGAGACGAACCCTGTACCTCTCCTCCGCTAATGTGCCCTAGTTCAACTGCTGTTCTAATGAAAAGAGGTAATCTGGGAAGGGATTAAAGCTGACAGATATTCCAGTGGATCTGCATCATTTTTAAATGTGCCACACCCTTATTTAAGAGCCCCAATACAAAGTAAATGTAAATAGTTGTATTCACTGAAAGTTGGAGACTTAAAACTGTATCATCACATGTGGTTGCCAATTTCAGCCCTCAATGGAAGTGTTGTGATGTCACTGCATGATGCAATATATGTTGCTTGTTTCAATCTAGTGAACACCACACATCATAAAAGCATCTCATTATATAATATGAAAGTGCTGTTAATATCTACAGACTTTCTCTGTGCTGTAACTGATGTTAAATTAACCAACTTTCCCTTTTTTAAAAGGTCTAAAACGTCTCCTTACAGAAACACTTGTTTTTTTCCCAATCATCCAGCCAGAGGCTCATTCATGAGGCCCTTACCATATTCTTTCTTTCTTTTATTAATGTCATGGAACATGTCCCTGTTAAAACATGCCAAAATCTACGTCAATATAAAAAAGCAAGAACATTTTCTTTCTTGATGTGTGACTTGATGAATGCAGTAGCAGGCTCCACACCCTGTACCTCTCGTCAACTCATGTGATCTAGTTGTTTAACTGATGAAAGGTAGTAATCTAGGAAGAGATTAGAGCTGGCAAATATTCCTGTAGCACTGCATCATTTTGAGTGTACCACACCTTTAATTAAGAAACCCATTATAAAGTTAATTTCGACCTTTTTTTATTTATTTGATAAAAGTTGGACACTTTTCAAAGACTTTTCAACGTCTTTTGCACGTGGTTGTAACTTTCAGTTCAGGTGGTTAGGGGAAATTTTTATGCTGTCTTGCTTTTAACAATGCGTGACGCAACGACATTTTTTTTAATACGTTTCCGTCCAAAAACGCTGTTTTTTTTATAATGAATGTTGCAGCCTTGGTTAGACACGCCCAGATTACTAAGAGGTGGGCGTGGAATGCTTCCCGGTAGATAAGAACCCACGCGGTCCTCAAGCGACATTCACTAATCGCAGGAGGAAATTTGTATGCAGTTGCCTTAATTTTAGAAAGGTCTCCTGCCACGTTGCTGCTAGTTTTCAGACACGTTTTCCTTCGTTAAGTTTTAGGGGAAGTTTAAACGCGCGTCATGGCCTCGACGGTAGACATGATAGAGAGCAGCAAGGAATCCAACGGTGAGGCTCACCTCGACGAGCCCATGCCCAACGGGCTGGACAGCCCCAAGAAGAGCACCCCGGAGACGTTGTCTCAGCGCGTGCTGAGGATCGTCAAGGCCAACCTGCTGGTGATTCTCACCGTGGCCGGGGTTATCGTTGGTGTTTTTATTGGACTTGGTGTGCGTAATGTAACACTAACGAGAACCCAGGTGATTTACATCGGCTTCCCAGGTGAGATTCTCATCCGGTTGCTGAAGATGATCATCATTCCTCTGGTGGTCTGCAGCCTGGTGTCCGGAGCGGCCAGCATCGACCCCAAAGCCCTGGGCAAACTCGGCGGCTTGGCTATGCTCTTTTTCCTGATCACCACCTTGATTGCGTCCTCGATTGGGGTCGTGATGGCTTTCATCATATCGCCGGGGTCTGTGTCCGTCAACAAGCCGGCCTACTTGGAAGAAGACGTGCCTGCGCATAAAGAAATTATAGACTCCTTCTTAGATTTGATAAGGTAAGCGAAACCTTAACTCTTGCTCACACACAGTCGGTCTACATACTCTCAAAAAAGTCGTTAAACCTTCACATGTAATTAGTCCTGTATGTAATGACGCGCGTAGGACGCTCCAAAGATCTAATAATAGTAGCCAAGTTACACAGAGTAACCTGTTGTACGTGTAGCAGTACTTGTAAGAACCAGATCGGGCACATGTCTTCTTAGTTGTCCACTACAGCCGGACAATGCAGTGCTGTAATGCCAACAAACGGTTGCATCAGCTGTGTCCTCGCTGAGGGTTAACTCCCCGGCACAGTCCTGTTGTCCCTTCTCGGGCGCTTTATAAAAAAATGAAAAGATTTTATTTTGTGTTAGTGTTTTGGGGGTTTTTTTGTTTTTTTTCCAGGACCACTAAACCCATACACTGACTTATTTGGTAATATTCCACGTCTTGTCCAGTGTGACGTTTTCACGTGGAATCAGAAGACGTGCGTGAAACTTGTCCCTAATCGCAACTGTGGTTCAAACACTTCCTGCTGGGGGCTCACTTGTACTGCTGCTACACGTGTTTTATCTTTAGTCTGACTCGCTTTACGCTTACGCTCACAGGTTTTCTGTTCGCAACTTTTGTCAAAGTTTACTTTGAAACACATAACACGGAACATGGCGCAATGCCGTTTAAACTTGTTGAACTTGTTAAGTAAAAATGACTTCCGTCTGTAGGTGCCCATGCGCCCCCACCCGCCCGATATTTTTATTTTTTAAATCAATGCGTCATGTTCACAGGGCATTCATGAAGCATGTGTCACCTCTATGGTGTGGGAGAGGGGACACCCGGAAGCATGTATGACCATTGTACACAATTGCGTCAGAAGGAAATGTTCCACGTCATCTAAATAACTATTACATGTTCCTATTGATGTTGGTCCACTGTGCACGCTTCCCCTGTACCTGCTGTGTTTTGGTCTAACACTAATTGGAGGTGAGGGCTTTTCATACATGTCAACAGCAATTCAGTGAAGCTTAGTTTTTCTATTTTTTGGAATGTTTTTTTTTATTCTAAAGACATAACTACACAGCATGATGCAACAGCATAGTCTGAAATAAAGTACAGTGTCAGTGTTTCCCACCACAGAGGTTAAAAACGTGTTTCGAGTGTAAACAAGAAGACTTTGGGTTTACTGTTTGGATCTGTTATCTGAACCACGAATCACGTTAAGCTTATTTGGTTTGCCTCAAGTAGACGAGATGGAACACAGACAGTATTAACACACCTGTAAGAGTCTGTTTACATCCAGTCTTAATAATGCTTGCAACTGTTGCATCATTATTCCTGGATAGTTTGACTGGTCTGTTCATGGTTTGCTCAGTCTGGCGCTCGGTGAATCATGGACTTGTGCGCTATGAAAACCAGAATATTCCACGCAAGCCTGGTCAGCCGGTGTCCTGGTTGCTTTTGACAACAAAGGCAGCGTGGAACTTACTGGGTGGAACTGACTGAAGAGCTGTTCATTAAAGCGCAATAATGGCCTGGTCATTGTTTGCAGATGCACACTCATACGAAACAGAGCAGGGGAAAAAAAGACAACACACCAGCCTGAGGACAAATATGGTTGCAGCCACTCCTACACATCCTTGTTGACATATCTTATTAGTTGCATTTTTTTTTCCTTTTGACCTACAAAACCTGCGGGTGATGGCTATCATTCCGAGAAGCTAGAACATGTTTTTGTTTTTTTGTTTTTTCTTAGTAAACTTAGTTATATGAAGATCTTCTCTTTGTCATCCTGTCGTTAGCTGTCAGGAGCTCAACAGGCCTTTGAGATGCTGGGATTCATTCCCATTCTTTAGAACCATAATCTATTTTTCAGCTTTTTAAGTGTTTCATCCGTTTGTCCACCTTATTAAGCGCCCGAAGTTTCTGTTGTTGGGTTTGATACTAAACGTGTACCATTTTCCCAAAGCAGCTGAGGGATGGTGTAACAGGATGGTGTCAAGACGTCAGAAGATCTGAGCACAAACAATTGTTCATTTGACGTAGGAGACCCACCCGCCTAATAGGCATGTGATGGCCCATTGTTTTCATACCAACATTCCAGTTAAACAATAAAATCAAGTTTATTTACATTCAAGTCGCAAGTTCACCTCAGAGTGAACAGTTTCGAATGAGCATGGCATCCACATGTAGACTTGATTAGGATAAGGCTGAAAAAACGAAACATTGTGTTCTTTTTGTTTTAAATTTAATTAGCGCTGCGGTTTGTACCTGTGCCAAGAATAAGTAAACACAGCGGAGAACAAGGAAGTGGAAGTGTACGAGTGAGCCACGCTTGTACTCGGGATTGCCATCTCTGTGCAAATGTAGTGTACGTGTACCTATAGTCAGGAGTCCTGCCTCCCATTAATACTATACAAGGATGTGATGGCATGTGAATTCTAACAATGCTTGAAGTCTGGATTCTCTTTAGATTCTACACACAGATTATTATGCTGATCACTTTTGTGCTGATGAAACATTAAATACTTAAGCCTCTTTCCTCTCGTCATCTTACTACACTCAGACTATGCCAATCCATTTGAATATCCAAATGGTATGAAAGCTTAGCAGTCGTTTAGTCCCCTTTCACGGCTGTTTGTGACGCAGCCGGTTTTCTAGTTCTGCCACGTCATGCAGTCACATGATCCTTAAGCTTGAAGCACTGCAGCGCCAATGGAAGGGACTGAATGACCGGAAAGCGGTTGAGGAGTTAATGCCTTATTACTCTAGATCTGTTGCAGACAGCTGAGCACAGGGGTAACGGGTGCACTTTGGGTTTTTCGTGTGTTCTTGGGAAATTTAATACACAGCTGTACCTACTCTGTGGAAGCCAGTGTGTATGCATGCACTCGTTAGCAGGTGATGGATAAGGTCACAGCAACACGGGGGGGAAAAACCGAGATTAACAGTTAAATTCTCTGAGGTGTTTTTTTTACATGGCGAGCCTTGGACTCCTCTCTGTTTGAGCTGTCACTGATCATTTGAAGAGATAGCATTTGTGCTTTCTATGTCACAGGATCAGTAGCAGTATTGCTCTATAGTTAGCTGAAACTCAGTAATGAGTCAAAGCAGGTCAGCCTGTAGTTTTTAAATTAAATTTCCAAGCAGCACATGTGACATTACTCAGTGTTACTATTCTGTGCTTTTTTTTTTTTTTAAAAATAAGTAAAATGTATTTTGAGAACAAACCCAAACAACCAAACCTGTTTTCTGCACTTTAGTTCCCAAACCTGTCATTTCTCTGCTCTCTATCACAGCTAGTAATCCACTTCACACTGAGCACAAGGATTTGAATGTGTTGTATTTTTTTATCCACAGAAACATCTTTCCCTCCAACCTTGTGTCTGCTGCTTTTCAGTCTGTAAGTATTGGATTTGAATTTTTTGGGTTGTTGTGGGTTTTTCTTTTTAACATAGTCATTCCACTGAATTGTGTAACAGAGCTATGACGATAAGCTGATTATGTGCTAATTAGTCTACTAAACTAGCAATTTCTTGCCTCCTGTACAGTATGCGACCTCCTATAAGCTGATGAAAAAGAATGGCACAAACGGAATCGCCAATATCACGGTGGAGAATGTGAGCAGAATGACTGGCTGGAAAATGAACTATAAATACACTCAAACTACCTGACTGTATTCTTAAACTGAGGGCTGAATAAATGTGTTTTCTTACTCAGTGTTTTGTTTTTAACATGTGTGCTTTTCAGGTGCCTTTTGGAACAGACCAGGATGGCATGAATATTCTTGGTCTCGTAGTGTTTGCCATCGTGTTTGGGGTGGCTTTGCGGAAGCTGGGAGAGGAAGGAGAGATCCTGATCAAGTTCTTTAACGCCTTCAACGAGGCCACCATGGTGCTGGTGTCCTGGATCATGTGGTAAGGACACCTGGATGCTTTTTGGGTTGGGGAAGGAATAAAAGAACAGAAAATGTTCACGTGTGAAGAGCAAAATATTCAATTACAGCAAAGTGTTTTTTAAAGAGGACCACGCTGCTGTTTTAAACCTGCTATTTGAATGAATAGAAGCGTCTGCATCCTGCAACTACTGTGCATGTGCAGTTGCATAACATTATGGCTTTATTAAAGGCTTGATTCGCAGTGTCGACAAGATCCCCGTCTCTCCTAACATTAGAGCACTCAACAATATCTTTGCTAGTTATTTTTATGGATGCAGTACACCAAGACAAACTATTTAAAAAGTTTTGCTACATTTCTGGCTTGAGTTGTGTATTTAATGGACAGATACGCGAGGAATATTGTTGTTGTTTTTTTATCTTTAAGTGTGCTCTGTATCAGAAACTTAAACTACATCACTGTCTCGTCTCTTCCCTTGCAGGTATGCCCCAATCGGTATCATGTTCCTTGTAGCTGGGAAGATTGTGGAAATGGAAGATGTTGCAAGCCTGTTTGCCAGTTTGGGAAAATATATAGCCTGCTGCCTCATTGGACATGCTATCCATGGAGCACTTGTGTTGCCAGGCATCTACTTCATCATTACAAGGAAGAACCCTTACACCTTCCTCTGGGGGATATTCACGGCTCTAGCCACAGCCTTTGGAACAAGCTCCAGGTAATAAACGTGACTCTCAGGTTGTTAAATACTGAATGACTTAGATTTCTGTCTTCTAAAGCAACAGTGTATCTCTACATCCTTTCTGCACGCTCACGGCCATCGTTTCTTGCTTCTTAGCTCTGCCACGCTACCTCTCATGATGAAGTGCGTGGAGGAAAAGAACGGCGTATCCAAGCACATCAGCCGCTTCATCCTGCCCATTGGAGCGACGGTCAACATGGACGGTGCGGCTCTCTTTCAGTGCGTGGCCGCAGTTTTCATTGCACAGCTGAACCACGTTTCCCTTAACTTCATCCAAGTCATTACCATCCTGTAAGTCCCAAAGCCACCAAAACACACCTTTAGTTAGACAGTGACATGTAATACTAAATCAATTGTACCACTGGCTTACTTATCAAACAGTTGCCTAATAATAGAGGTGATTTCAGTGGCTTTTATAATCATGACAATAGATTTGTGTCTAACTGCTACTGTCCATGCTTTTTGTACTTTAGTGTTACAGCTACAGCATCCAGCGTTGGAGCAGCGGGAATTCCTGCAGGCGGTGTTCTGACTTTAGCTATTATCCTGGAGGCAATAGGACTCCCCACCAGCGACATCTCTCTTATCCTGGCTGTTGACTGGCTTGTGTGAGTATACAAACTTTGGACGATGTTGACCGTGATGCCCTAGATTTACAATAATGTAGGGCACACAGCTGGCTGTAAATACCCTGACATTAAAATGGCGTGCCATCTGTTTTGTCTTCCTTCAGCGATCGTACCTGCACGGTGCTCAATGTGGAGGGTGACGCTTTCGGCGCGGGGATCTTGCAGTTCTTTGTGGACAGAGATGCCAAACGAAACGGAGCAGAGCTGAGCGAGGTCCGGCTGGAGGCCGCCCCCGAGAGCTCGCCGCTCATTAGTAAACGAAGCGATGCTCAGAAATCAGGGTCTGGTGAAAAAGAGTCAAGTATGTAATGTGACTGATGACATTTTCAAGGACTCCTGGCTCAGTTCTGATACTTGTTTGATATTGTGGGGGGAGAAAAAGAAAACTGAGCATCAAGCCCCTCATTTCCGTTGTCTGCTCTGAAGAAAAGAGTATAGAGAAAGACTAGACAATGTCTCTGACTTCAACACTTTTCTGGAGGGGTAGCTGAAAACACACATGGGGCGCATTTAGCGACCTTTTCAAGATTTTTTTTTTTAATTTTTCATTGTGGGTGAGATTGTATTGTACACTAGACTGGCTGCTTTAACTCCAGTCTGATGTTGCACTCGTGTGTGTGTGTGTGTGTGTGTGTGTGTGTGTGTGTGTGTGTGTTACTAGAGAGTAAAAAATCTGATTGGTGAGTAAGTTTGTCATGTGACCAGTGCATCCACCCACAAAAGCTGGACCAATGAACTTCAACACGTAATAGGCGGAGCTTAAGTTACATGAATGCACTGGTCTGTCACTAACGTTTTGCCCCATTTCATTTGTATTATTGAACCTGCGTCTTAGTAAATTACCGGCAAACACTCCACGGGACAACGGAGAAAGCCTCTGACTTTATAAGTAGAGGACCTCCATACTGTTCACTGCACCCACTGTGTAATTATTGGAAGTTGTCAACTTTAAACATGTTTTGGCTACTTTCATGCAGAATTCATCCAGTGATGTTTTAAACTGCAAGTACTTCGTATTTGAGTTTAAGTGCATTCTTTATACTCTGCATGGAAGTAGCAGGGTTTTTTAGTCTTTTAGTGTGTTTACGGTTATTATGTGAAATGACCTTCTCACAGTGAGGGGATGAAAAGGCAATAAATCTGTCCTAGAGCCTCAGTTCGTCTTCTGAAACACACCAAATGAAAACACGTCCTCAGTAATCACCCAAAGTTGAATGAAGGCCTCTTTGCTCATGGACCTGCAATATGTAATAAAATGGGCGCATGTGGAGAAAAATGCTGCGATCACCAACACATCCTCAGGTTTTGACTTTGGCTACAAGACTTTCCTCTGCGTGCGCCTTAAAATACTCCAGGACCAAAAGTTAAATAGACTCTGCAACAGAATTCTAGTCACACTCTTTGGTCTGCTTTGCTCTTGTGCAGGTACAAGTGGTTTAACACACACTATGCAACAGTGACTGTTTGATGTTATATGTCATATATGAGCAACTAACTTCCTTACACTACAAGGATGTCTCTATTTTATGAGAATGAGAGGTGTACACACCTAAATAACTTTGGTAAAGGGAGAATCTCATAATCTGTCTTGGCTATCATGGGTGTAAATGTGGAGTAATAGCCGGGTGGCCTCCACCCAACCAAGAATTTCTGGTAGGCATTTGTAAATTTATTTCTTTAAGCTCCAAAGACATTTGTAGTATTTAATTTTGTAAATGCTAGTAATTCCAAACTTTATTTTTCCAGATTCAACTTTTGGCAAGTTGTTGGATTTGGATATTTTTATTTATCAGTCTCTTCTATTTGGTGTGAGCTACAGTTTTAAATATATTTTATGAGATGCTTCTTTAAAAAAAAAAGTTTATATCAGTGGGGTAGACTTTAAGGCTCTGGAGAGAAGTTGTTAGATCATCGATACTAAAGAGATACTGTCTGGGGTTGGGGTATGGTGATGTATCCAAGAGAGCAATGCAAGTCCGGCTGGCCGGGAACTGAACCTCTTCCCTAATAAACGCTTGGCTATTGAAGTACCTAGACACTTTTTAAATGGATGAAAGTAATATAGCACAATAGTATCTTTTGCATCCATATCAATTGTTAATTAACATCTTATATAGACATGAGTTGGGCAAATACTGTTAAATCCAAAACCAGATATTTTTTAAGCCTGCTTTCTTAGCCTTCTCATTACATTAGCTTTACAGAATTTCACATGACAATCATTTAACTGCAACCTTGAGGTCTTAGCATTTCTTATGTCATAAGAAAATTCTTTATTTTTTTTTTCTGTTCCTTTTGTGGTGCAAGATTACTTCCTGAACTCTTCCATTATGTGGCTTGATCATGGTTTTGTTTGTTTAAAGTGGACTATGGTTGTAAAATAACTTATTGTCTGAATGTACTGTCAGCAACCTTTCAGCAATAAATGTTTTTTTTATACATATAAATAAGAGGATGTGGCTTTTTGTGGACAAACCCTGTTTTTAACTCTTACTGCAGAGACTAATCAGAAGCACACAGTAATACAAATCAGAAAAGACACAAAATACTTTGTCTTTATGTTTAGAGACTGTAAAGCAATGCAGCCTCCCACTGATACATAAGCCTGGGCACATTAACCAGGCCATATATGAATACTAGAAGCAAAAAAACAATATAAACACACCTCTAGGGACACAATATGTAGAGCAACAACATGGGAGAGGCTTGATTGTAATGCTAGTTTGCATGACACGTTGGGTTTGTGATGAACACGTGAGCCGTGTTCCTGTAGAGTTGTATTCCTGCCTACACTCCACCCCTTTGGTCGTCACAACAACAGCACTTGGCGTTAATTAGTTGTGTTGCGCCATCTAGTGGTAACAGCTATTTACAAAATACATGAAACTTATTCTTTTATTGTAGAAGTACATGAAATCATTTGACACCCTAGTACATTAGATACAGGAAAAACTACAGGAATCATGTGGCAACCAGGGGAACTGAGTAGAATACTGAATTTCCTTTTCATAATATTTATAAATATGTAATTATTTACTTGAATTCTAAGGCATGGTAGAGCAATCGTCCATAACAGCATGAATAACACAGGTGTGCTTCTCATTTCATTAGATGGAAGTCTGCTCAGCTGCAGTTACCAGCTGGCTCTACCACAAACTAACATTCACTCATAAACTGAGACGTGCAAAACAAGGCAACAGAGTTCAAAAATCATAAAATACCTGTTAGGCTAAAGCCACTTATTTAACACACATACGTCTGTATAATACCTTAAATCCTGCTTAAGATAAAATACATTTTAGTTTTTAAAAAATCGTTTTTTTTTTTCAATTATCTACCTTTTTTTTAAATTTTTTTTATTACAGCAGTAGTAGTTCAATGTTTCTGTACAACACATACACACCACAGCCTTATGTCAGTACACTAGTGTATGGATTTAAACTTTTCAAGTGTGCCTTTCAAACAAAACGCTACCGCTCAGGCAAATAAATAACGTGTGTTCAACATTAGACTTTACATCCGAACCACAGGAAGAACAATCTAAGCATGCAATACACAGTCTTCTGATACACATGTGGTGAAGGTAACAGTAAATGCAGTCGTTTTGGCACCATATTAAATCTCTTTTTTCACACATGACCTCCAGAAAATGTTGAGATGATTAGATGTGGATGTCACACAGACAAGAGGTACTCGACCATTTACGGTCAGATAAGAATGTCGGACATTTGTGCTCTCACGTGAATCTCAGTTTGGTAATGTCTCAAAGCATTCAGGGCTGCAGTGCACGTGTGTAAAAGGCTTTACTTTCCATTATCTTTCACAGACAATTATTTGAGGCAAGATTTTCTTTGTATGTATGTAAACCTAAATGGGTCTGTAGCCCTCCGGTATGACTCATAATTTGCTTCTGTCCAGTCTCTTTTTTGCAGGGTTGGGATACTGGGGGTTCTCAATCGCCCCCTCTCCAAATTTAAGTTCCAAAAAGGCTCTGTGGTTGTTAGGGCCATAGGCAGTGATGCCAGCAAAAGGCATGGGTACCAGTGGCTGCAGGAAGTGTTCTGGGAACTCGACATCTTGTTTATGTTCAGTCCACGTATCTTTGGTCATGACGCCATTACGTGGATAGAACGGCCACAGGTCAACGTGCAGGTGGTTAGCCTCACTGTACTGGACCCTGTAAAAGTCTCCTTCCACCGCACGCTCCCACACATAGCCATTAGCATCCACCAGAGAGCCCGAGTCCAGGTTCTTTAAATGATCGCAGTTGGGTACATCCTCCAGATAGATACCAAGGTCTACATCATAGTCCCATGGGATGATATCTTGATGGCGTACGGCGCCCAACAGAGTACCTCCCTCTAGCCAGTAGCGCACACCTGAGCGCTCTAAGATATTGACGACATACTTGGTGGTTTCCCTGAGTGCTCGCAGACAGCAGGGAGGTGTCCAGCGGTCCAGATAAAGATAGTCTGGAGTGTCATCCTGCACAGTGCCAAAGCAGCGTGGTGTCTCTTTGCTGCAGCCGTACCACTGTTCCCTCCCATCAGGCAGCAGAAGACGCTTCAGACCGAAGCTCCTCATTAGCTTCCCCGTGGCCTCCTTTAGTCGAGTGTCAGCCTTCCACTGGTTGTGAGCAGAGCTGAAGAGAGGCCGATGGTTTGCAGAGAAACAGGGGCCTTCCAGGAGTTTGACCTTCCAGCCTCTCAAAGAAGTCTGGATGAAGAGTGAAGAGAAGAGAGGCCTTCCAAGAGGGACAGAGAGGTTAAAAAGATCCTCAGTCCGAATGAGTACGACTGCATCTCCCTGTAAAGCTGTACATACACTCCCACTGCTCCCTGATGCAGCTGTTGAATAGATAGCTGTCCACTCTCTGAGGTTCACCCGCAAGTGGAGACACTGCACAGCAGATCGAGCCAATACGGGTGCAGCTACTAACCTCACAGGCCCTCCACCCTCTCCTTCCAACTCTCTAATTAACCTCTCAATAGCCCTTGGTTGCTCCAGCTCCACTCCATCAGGCACTAGCAGCACAAACTCTGTTTGCACGTGAAACTCAGGCCTGTGAGCTTGTGGTGGTTGGTCTGGGCTGGGGGAGAGGATAAGAAGCCGAGCACCCTCCGGAAGCACCAGTGGAGGGTACGGTGATGTGTCAGCTACAGCCAGGAATGGAAGCTCTGGCCTCTGGTGAAGGAAGGAATTAGCCACATCCCCAACATAGTTTTCAAAATGTTCAAATTCCCGAAGTAGAACAGTTACACGTGGGCCTCGACTGTGTCCCTCCACTCCAACCACTCCAGGCTCACCTCCAGCTCCTGCAAGTAACCCTCCGAGACCAGAGGCTGGTAGGGCAGCCCTTCTTGTGCCCCTGCCAAGTTCTTTCCTCTTCTCCATCATTTGCTGCTGGGCTCGGGACACATAATAGAGAATGAGGAGGTTGAGGATGATGGCAATAGTTAACAAGCCCTGACAGAAACTGATCCGCATGGCAACTAATATTTCCTTTGCAGTTTATTTCAGGAGAATAACTTAAGTTTGAATCAAGAAATCCAGTGGCTGGTCTCGGACCCCCATCAGTGTAACAGAGAGTCGCATACAACCTGTAAATGACAGAAAAATGTTGTGCTTTGGTTCCAATACCACAGGCTTACGTATAAGTATAATGTATTGATCTGCATATGAACATCACAATTTGCACACAGGATATTTAATTTAAACAAAGTAGTCAGTGAATGACCCAAGCCATAATCACATTCTTGTGGAACTAGGACATGATTGTTCCATGACAGGTTCTAGTTGCATTAGAAATTAATGAAAATAGGATAGTAGCAACTCACCTTCATCTGAATGTATCGGTTTTATTTCATATAAGACAATCGTTTGTAGGGCCATAATATCATTCAGAAGTTAAAAGAGGCTTTACCAACGTTAAGCCAATTATGCCCGTTATGCTCGCTATATGTGGATTTCATGATGATCTTTTTGAGCTGGTAGCGTAGTAGCTACCGAGGTTGAATCGGCAGCAGCAAACACAGATATTAACTTGAGTTTAGCTCATATTTGTACGGCTGTGGAAGAAATAGTCTCCAATATTTTTTGGAAGAAACTCACACCTAATGATCAAAAGAATATATCAAAAGCGCAAGGCTTAACACAATCCCAAACAAGAAACCCAGCTGCACGACTTTAGCATTAAGCTATCACATTGTTGCCCGCAGCAACAGGACAACTTCCGGTTGAAATCCTTCAGAATAAAGCTATTGTAGGGGGTGTCCAAATCTGGACCAATCTATGAATCTATTTAATGAAAGGCACATATTTTACGCAATAACCGCTTCAGAGTTATCCCAGTTACCTGGCGTCTATACCTAATCTCTTACGTTTTAAAAGAATAGAAAAGCATATTGCTATAATATAAAATATGAGATATAACTGCAAATGTTATTGCAGAGGTTATAAGGATATAAGCAATACAAAAAAATATAAATATAAATATAAAGATGATATGGGGAAAAACTATAATTCACGTTAACATGTTATATATTACAAATGTGTCCCAAAGGCTTTTGTATTGCTGTTCTTGGCTATGGCTGTCTTCGTTTCACAATTTATTTTCCAAAAATCAAAAATCAAAATCAAAGATAAAATCTCGACCGGAAATAGCATTGTTGATCACTGCAGCTAACTTTTTCGTTCCCGAAACCATTCCTGCTCACAAAATGGCAGGAAATTCATTCCCCTAGCGACATGTTTATTGTCTATTATAGAAAACATGGCCCTTTATTTGTCACCCGCACTGGGCATTTCACGAGGAGGAAACTGATCTGGGATCCGGGATATACAAAATAAGAGCAGCAAAAAAAAAAAAAAAAGGTTAACGTTTATTTTCAGGTGCATTACATTTAATAAACGCTGCCTGGTGTTACTTTATTTTGATGTTAGTTTTAAGACTGCACGTAAGCCGTTTTGTGAAAAGGGATTTGTTACGAAATCAATGGGGCCACGATGTTACACTGCGGTTAGATTGTGTTTTGCGCTGAAGGCTTGGAAGCGGAAGTGTATTATTTTACCAACAGAATAGTAATTTTTCTCTGTGCGTGTGAGAAAGGAAGAAAGGAGGGTAGCTTATAGTGAAGTGGAGCTGGGTTTGGAAAAGGGCACGGGGTACTTTTTTTATATTTATATTCGTCCATTCTGCCCGTTCCCATCTCATTATCCTGGCGAAAGGTTGAACAGTTAAAATGGAGGCGGACAGAACCGGCGGAGGATCTAACCCGAACTCCGGAGGCGGCGACGGCAGCAGTGGAACGGGGCGCAACCCAAACGGGCCTAAAGCAGGACCGGGCCAGGCGACATCAGCTGGTGGGACCGGGGCAATGGCAGCGGCCGCAGCAGCAGCCGCCGGGGCCGTCCCCGGACCGTTGCAGCAGTCACGGGAGCCGCAGGACGGGGAGTCGGGGATGACGCTTCCTGGGATCCTGCACTTCATCCAGTACGAGTGGGGACGCTTCCAGGCCGAGAAATACCGCTGGGAGGCTGAGAGAGACGAACTCAGGGTAAACGTATTCATCACTAACCCCGCGTTTGTGTAGCTGTAACGCCAAGGAAAGGCCTGGAAGGATGTCACCGGAGCTCCTCCGGTGTTGCTTCGCGGATGTACACATGCCCTGCTATCGGTCAGTTAGAGGATGACAAAATGCTAATAGGGCTAGCATTACAGTTGACCAGGATGCGTTATTACTATACAGTAGATGACAATGTGGGAGCTGTTTGACCTCCAGTTGGAAGAAGAAACAGCCACCAGCACTCTTTTAAACATAAAATATTTTTTGTGTCAATAATAATAATAATAATAATAACAATAATATATATATATATATATATATATATATATATATATATATATATATATATATATATATATATATATGCCTTAGAAGCCTTCTGGGCTTCTAAGTCGATACAGTCAATACAGATACACACCACAAGATTAGATAATAGACTTTTATGTCTGCCCGGAATAGCAAGCAGGCTGTGGTGCAAATAAAGAGGTAGGCAAACAGTTTAGGTGTGGCTACCTTGTCTTTCCATATTATTTCGTGCAGGTACACATGGAACTCACGCTTGGGTCACACGTTATTTTAAGATTTCTGGCATTTTACTAGGATGTGCAAATACACGTTAGTTTGTAAGGAGACACTTATCTGATTCTTTTGTACCCCACACAGACAACTCAAGTGATCTGTGAGTCTGTTGTTGTGGTTAAAAAATGATAACAGTGTTAACCAGCTTTGATTTCCCTTAGCAGTTGCTGCATTCAAAATAATAAATGTGTAAGCATTCCTAAACTGCCCTTACTTAAGACAAGTCTCCCTAAAAACAGTAATTTGATTGCTGTGATATGTATTTATAAAATAATTTGCACAATTGATCAGTTTGACCTTTGAACTTAGGCGCACAACACAGAGATGAAGTTCATGAAGGGATAATGCTTTGTGATCTGTAGTACCAATGCCTCCATACCCATGGCACACACACAAATCAGCATTTTGAGCTAGGACCAGTTACACACACACACACACACACACACACACACACACACACACACACACACACACACACACACACACACAGTCAGTCAGTCAGTTGTGTGGTGTATCTGTGTCTATGTATGGACTAAAGTTGTATTTTCATTAGCAATGATTAATACATGAGTATTGATGAATAACAAGTGTTAGGATGAAAATTTGTAGTAGTCTATCTGCAGCCAAACTTGTGCTTGTACTTGTGTTTGTATATATTATCTTTACTATGAATAGTGTGTGATTAGTGTAGATTGACCTTAAAAACAATGCATCTGCCTATAGGCTAGAGAAGTTGACTTTCATTCTTAAAGGTAAATGGTTTAAAGCTGTAAAATACCCGCCCTCCAAGAAAACGAATGTGAGCTTGTGACTCGGTGCCATAGGAAACCCCATGAGCAATACCTGTCACAGTTATTCAGATGCCAACAGCAAAAGACAGACGTTGTACTATTCACCTCAGCTGTATGCATAAAATTAAAAGGCAGAGAGCATTACTGGACAGATTTTTCCAGGATTAAGAAAGGTTAGGAAAACATACAAACATATTTTACCTCTGCATTTGGACAGTTCATCTTTTGTGGTTATCCCTCAAGTAACTACAGTTCTTTTTTGTAATAAGAATGAACTCTGGAGTTCATGAGTTCGACAGAACCACAGAACCCCCCCCCCCCCCCCCCCCCCCCAAAAAAAAAACAACATATCATTTCCCACTCCTCTGTCACTGTGCTTCTCACATTGCCCCTAACTCAAACATACATAGTTATAAATAGTGGCTTGATAAAATATGAATGAACAATAACAAATGGGCAGTGCTTGCTGCTTTTATAAAAACGAGGGAAGAGCAGGGAATAGAAAGCAGAAACAGCCAATTGCTGTGTCCGACATGCCATTAAGTGCTTGTTATGGAACTTTGTATGTGCACATTGGCTGCACATGGTCTGGCTTCACGGGTACAATTAGCACCACGCTTGTGCTGAGAGAAAGAGAAGATAACTGGAGTGCCACGCTGAAAAACTGACCTAGCTTACAGTTTAACACCCACGGGCCAAAGGCCTCTGGCTTTTGTTGCCAACATGCTCTCCTCTCACTGAGCCAGTTAGTGTGCCCCCTGGTCATAACCTGCACAGTTAACATGCTGTAAATGTTTCCATAGTGTAGTTTGCTCACATGTTGTCTGCACATGGTATTTTCCACACTTTAATTTCAAAGGCTTTACTGAGTCACATGCAAAATTAACTCACAATCATTTGAGATCTGTGTGACTTTGTGTGCAACAGAGGAGATCTCTTCATGTGTGTCTTAGCATGTCTCTGCAAGATCACGACACGTGCGCCGCTAATGTGTTGGTGTGTAAAGCCACCTGTGGCGCTGTGTCTTCACTGACAGGTGGCTGTGGCTTTTGCCTGTCTATAATTCAATTACTTAAGAATCTGCTCTGTGAAAACACACACAGTAGCAGTCTTGTTTCTAACTAGGCATTGTTTTTGCATGAGAAGAATCCTAATTAAATCTACAGGGTATTCCTCAGATAGTCATTTATTCTACAGAGAAAAGGGATGACCTCAACCTGTTCCTCTTTAAAGTGTTCTCATTTTCAGCCATTTCATTTTATTAAGGATGTTAGTAGACATGTAGAATAGATTACTGGTGACCCAAATTACATCACGTCCTGTTTGGTGTGAGTCTTGCAGTCCCTGGGTACGTATCTCTAATTAATAGCTCTGTGTACTCAGCCGTGACACACATATGATGTCCATGTGTATTGTGTTGTTTCACAGCACTGCTCTTGCATTTGCAGTCTTCAACATGCAGCGTTCATCCTTTATTTTCCTTATTTAAAAATTTCCATTCCCTTTCTCTTAAAAAAAAAAAATTATATACTGTTTGTCAGTCAAGCATGTTGTAACCTTAGTCATAAAATCCCACTAATTGGGATGTCATTATCTATCTATCTAGCTACCACTCTTGGACTGCACACACAGTGTCACTAGCACACTCCAAGCACACTGTCCCAGAAAAGTTTTTTTGCTCTACTTGTTTGCTCATGGATTCTCTCACGGGGTGCGAAGGGATAAAAAGATGGAGAATAGCCAGTGGAGGAGGAAAGCTGCCCTTGACCCTATTCTGCAGCTAGTAGAGAAGGACTGACAGAATAGGCTAAATGTGGATGCGCTCCATGCAACAGCAAACTGTGGAAAGGTCAGCGGCAGCGGGCCTCATGAAGGAAAACCCACCCACAGGAAGGCTAGATCAGATGGCGCGACAGGTTTGCTTGCCCCGTAGGCCCTTTGTACTTTAGCCTTTGTTAGTTTACCAACATATTATGAAGAAAGTAACCACAGTGTCATTGTTAGCTGGGCTATGATAAATGACACCCTAGTGGTTTTATTACTCTTTGACCTGTTTATCAGATGGAAGCAGATAGTTCTTTTGCTTTTGATATTAAAAGCAGTGATAGGTTTCTATCTGCTGCTCCACATCTGTTGTGATTGTCTCAACAGCTTCTGTTCTGACGTTAAGTGACAGTCTTGCAATAAGAGCACCTTGACTAGTGGATGAATGGACGGCCTTGTCTTAAAGCTCCTGGCCTGGATCCCTCACATGAGTGAAAACAAGAATTTGAAGCAGGCAAAGGGCAGAATGACAGAGACAAATGAAAGTGAAAAACAGTGCGGTTATTACATCCCCTTGTGTAATTACACAGTCTGCTGTAGCAGTCCCATGGTACAGCTTTTTTTTTCTTGTTCGTGTAGAAATTTTTAGTTTTAGGACCCTATTTTACTCACAAAGTCAGACATAGAAAGCAGCATTTGTTCTATTTTTAAAGTGAAACCGTAGAAAGGAAGAGCTGTTGGTAAGTCCTGCATAAACACTTCCATATAACAATAAACCCTTTGAACCTGTGTTTTGGTTACCTTTATGTATCAGAGAAAGGTTGCTCTTGCATTGTACTTGGGGTGTGTGTGCACAAATGCAGCCTTGTCTCCAACTTCGCCAACAAGACAGTGTCAAGGCTTTGAGGCATGAACCTGTCCTTCTAGGAGCACAGGGCGAGACTGGTACACAGGGGTGTGATGGTTATCCGTGTCCAAAGGCAAGCTGTAGCTTGTCTGTGTGTGAGTAAGAGTAGAAACGTGTGTCTTTGCCCCACGAGGGTGAAGTAAACACATTGATTTAATGCCTTATTCTTTTACACAACTGATCAAATTTACGCCATTAAAAGAGTTAAGTCATTATTCAAGAAGAGATTTACTGTTACTGTGTCTGTCTACAGGAGGCTGCTGCTGATTTAAGCACTTTTGTTCACTGAAGTACAAGTCTGGCTTATAATTAAGTTCACAAAAAGCACCTTTCTGCATCTGGTGTTATCTACATAACTTTTAGTCACAGTCTTTTAGTAAGCTTTTAAGCAGGACTTGTGTCAAGGCTGTCAGTACACTAAAAAATCTGTCTGAACAACTTGTTTACACACACAAAACCTCCCTGAAAATTCCTCAAATACTGACCTCTACTTAAATCATAGTACACAGAACTGCTGATGTAAAACAATTATAGCATTTAGATTTGAAGTAGGTTTTTTTCCAAGCTCGGACTGCATTCCATCTGTGCTCAGCCATTTATAGTACACAGTATACAGTGTACATGCTGTGCCCACACCATGACATCGCCCAGCTTTGCCTATGTGGTAGTTTAGTAAGTTTATGCACATTCACATCTGATTATGTCGCTCTAAAACAAGTGTTTTTGCTTGCATGTAATGTGCAAAATACATCTTCTGCATCGTCTATTACAGAACCCAACTGCACAATTACTGCATGCATGTGTGGGAATGCAAGCCACAGAAATAGAGCAAATGAGTGAGACTGTGTCTTATGGATGGCTAAGCTAAACTGGTTTTCATTTCATCTCAGTTAATGGCTTAGATGTTATTTCAGTTAATTCATTAGTTATTCTACTTGTGAAAAGACTTTAGATAATGTACATGTACTGACCTGCTCCTCTTAGTTTAGGCCAAGAATAACCCCACAAAATCTCTGTTTTTCATGCCCCTATTAGCCCATGTCTACAGTGTTAATGTACTAGCTTTGAGAGTTCTCTCCAAAACTCTCAGATAAGCATATAAATTCACGTTGCATTAATCAGGATTACTCAGCAGCAGTAGCAGCAGTAGGAAGGTTTGCTTGGCAGATTATCCTGTGTTCCACTAGCCCTCCTAGCTGGTTACATGACTGTGTGTGTATGTGTGTCTGTGTGTGTGTGTGTGTGTGTCTGGGTATATATGTGCGCTTTTTCTCAGAGATTGACTACCCTTCCGAGCAGACCAAGTGTCTGCCCCGTGAGACGGCGTTTTTAGATTGTTCTAGTTTTATAGAATTGCGTATGTGTGTGGGAGCAGACTCGTGGACACAGACAGGGGCATGCAGAGGAGAAATGGGCTGTAAAACAAGCTGTATTAATGCTTCAGCACCACTTGGCACAGAGAGAGAAAATGCCTGTTGTGCTTGCAGTCACCATCCTGGGAGTAGAGACAGGGTTAGGGCTTTTTAACCTACTTCTGACAGGGATCACTGTTTAGTTAGTTAGTTTGTTAGTTGTTTGTTTGTATTGTTTCTCCTCACTTGGGCATTTTTTTTCTCCTTCTAAAAGCAGGCAGGATATTTGTTGCCTGATGTTAAATGGGTTTTGCACAAAAGTTGCATACTGTGAGCAGGCACAGCCGGGTTGAAACCTGCATTAGCAATCTTTGTCATTAAGTCTGGCAAATATTTCACATTTTTGTCAATTCTTGCATTATGATGGCTTACTCAAGGGAAACCCTGTCTCGGTGTAGTGCTTGGAAGCCGTGTCATCACTCTGTAGTCTCTTATTACCTTTCTATCTCTCAGAACTCACTGGGGAAAAGTCAGAACAGGCAGAACATTTCTTTCCTCAAGGTAAGAATTTTATCAGCAGTGAGGAAGGAAATGGACAGGAAATGAGAGAGGAAACACAGCAAAGGATGGGTCTTGAAAGAGGGTGTTTGAATTTGGCTGCTCCATGTCTTGTTTTTCCTCCTTTGCAGATGCGCAGTGAGGCCTCGGTTAGGAAAGTTAAAATAAGAGCCCTATTCCACAACCCTCTACTTATTGCTCTTGGCTTTCAGAAGTCTTTTTTTCTTTTCTTTTTTTTGCACAGCTAGTCACATCAAACCTTTTTGTTCAGTCTCTCATTGCGATGTTTTGTTGATGTTGAATGATTTACTTTTCACCCCAAACCGAGACGGTGCATGCATTTTGTAACTAATTCTTTTCCAGGTCCCAATTTATCTTACTTTTGTTTATGCTTATATGGACAGATGTGGTGTGCGCGTTCCTCACCATGCTGTGTATATGTGTGTTTCAGGCTCAGGTTGCGTTTCTTCAGGGTGAGAGGAAAGGGCAGGAGAATATGAAACAGGACCTGGTGAGGCGAATCAAAATGCTGGAGTACGCCCTCAAACAAGAGAGGTAAAACGAATGCCTGGAAAGCCCCCCCTTTCTGTCCTAGTCTCCTTATGTCTGTTACTCTTTCAGTCTGTCCTGGGAGTTTGCATGCTCCAGGCATAATGATTCTTCTAGTGAAAGATGTATTTGTGGAAGCTCAAAACGTTGCCCTCAAGTGTTCCTTTGTTGCATTACAGGGCTAAGCACCAAAAGCTGAAGACAGGAAATGACCAGAGTCCTGGGGACAAGAAACCAGAGACAGAGGCAGATCAACGTATGTTTGACCAAGTCCTTATGTGCTCTGTAACTTGGACCCATTATGTTGTCTGCTTCTGTTACATTTAGATTCCTGTTTAGCGTTGAGCGCAGTTCGAAGTTTCTGCTTCTCTCTTTTTCTTCTTTTCTTCTCATGCCCTGCTGTTGCATCACTATTGAACAATCTATTTTCTGTAGTTCCCAATGGGCCGGCTGAGTCAGATTCAGAGCCAGCCAATCAGATGTCCTGGAAGGAGGGACGTCAGCTACTACGCAAGTAAGGCTTCATCATCATCCGTTCCTTTTTATCTCAGTGCCATATTAATGTGTTCCATCACAACTTCATCGTAGACATTACAATTCTGATCTAGACTTAAATGATTCATTTATATGACCATGTGTGTATGTGGATGTAGATATCTCGAGGAAGTGGGTTATTCAGACACCATTCTGGACATGCGTTCTAAGCGCGTGCGCTCCCTTCTTGGGCGGAGCAGCCCTGAAGCTAACGGGCCCCCACCCAGTGAAAGCTGTCCTGAGCCTGAGCCACGAGCAGGTGGAGAGTCCTTGTTGGTCAGACAAATAGAGGAACAGATAAAAAGGTGAGACAGTGGAAACACACGCCCCTCTTTGATCTTACACCACAGAAGAGCTCCAATGTGAACATTGATGACAGAGTAAACATTTGTTTTTTGCAGCACAAAAGCCTTTTTCTTTTCTTCTTCTTCTTCTTCTCCTTTTTTTAAATAGATGTACTTGATGTAAAGCTACTCCTTAAAAACTGAACTTTTCACTGCTGCTTGTGAAAGGCTGCAACTTGTAAAAATTTGTCTTTCACAGAAAGCATTTACTTGCAGTCTCGTGCCAAACTTTACAGACAAGTGCGATTTTTACATCACTTCATAATCAAACTAGTTCACTAACATGGCAGACTTGCATATGAAGCCATCCCTTAACCTTCCGACAAACACTTCTTACATTAAGTGTATCTGCATTTGACCTCATATATCAGGATTTGACCTGTCTGACTATTTTCCAGTATGGTAGTAGTTCATGGTATCCTTTTATAAACAGTGGACAATATCCAAATTATAAATCCATTTGTGTCTTAAAAATTAATTAAGCGATGGGTTGTTGTATGAGATAACTGTCACTGTATCATGAGACACAAGATTCGTGTGGAATCTTTCTGCACAAGCAGAAATGTGAAGACGGTGAAACAAAAGCACAGTTTAAACTCCGAAACTGGCAAAATAACACATGACAGAAGAGGTCTAAAAGTGAGGGGATTCCTCATCATGCAAGTCAGGATTTTTAATGAGCACTGGAGGTAAAATTAAGATAGATGTCACTGAAGTGTGCAGAGAGGCTCAGAAGTAAATTTTATAGCTAAATGTGGCATGTTTCATTTTTAATTCATGATAAATAGGGAGTTAAAAGGTCTGGGGTTGATTCTAAGTATTAAATTTGCATTTGATAGCTATTCATGGGACTCTCAACCTTCACTTTGAGTTAAGGAGGCCACCATTCAGCTGAAAATAAACCATACCAAATAGCAGAGATTTTAGCACTAACCAAATTAACAAACTGGTACATTCTTAAGAAAGAATGCAGCATAAAATAGCCCACTGAAAACAACTAAAGTGGGTGATTGCAGAAATATTTCCAGCCAAGTCTGTGGAGAAGGTAGTTTTCAAATCTAGAAACACCACAAAAGGGTTTACCACAAGATGCAAAGCAGTGGGAACACACAAGCACAAAAGAGCAGGCTTTGAACAGAGAAAACCAACAGAAGGAAACAACAGATCAAACGGTCTTCCGTTGAAATACTCTGATGGTGTTGTCCAGAGGCTACTGTGCTACCCATAATTCACAGGTAGCTCACAGCTGTTACAACTATGGGTTTTGAAATAATTTAAAAACAGTAAAACAATGTAAACAATAAATATATAAATAAGCAGTCCTTCTGTTGATCTTTGAGTGAAACATGCAGTCAAGATACTCAGCTGTGCATCTCTTTGTAGGAATGCGGGCAAAGAAAGCTCTAAGGAACGTGTGGGGGGTTCAGTGCTGGATAAGATCCCCTTCCTTCATGGCTGTGAGGACGATGACGAAGACGACAGTGACGAGGAAGATGAATTCCAAGGCATGGCCACCGATTGCATCGATGGCCCGCGCAAGAACAAAAAGTCTCGCGTGAAGGTACGGCAGGCTAAATAAAGAATGACCAAGAAATGTTTTCACAAAAAAATGAATAAATAAACAACAACCTTGCTTTCTGCTGTGTTCTCAGATGGGTTCGGAACCTATGACCACAGATATGGACCCTGAAGACGAAGAGGACGAGGATGACTCGGAAGACGCCCTCAATGAGTTTGACTTCCTGGGCTCAGGGGAGGATGGGGAGGGGGCGGGAGAGGCCCGGATCTCAGGGGATGGACGGGAGTTAGGTACGCTGTTGCCTTAGCAACATCATGAGCACAAGCACTGCCAGGATCACTGCCATAAATGTATCTGTCTTTATTGCCCCTATCCTTGCTCACCTTTTTTTTCCTTTACTTCTCATTGTGTCTTGACATCTCTTCTTGTCAATAAAACCAACCTCTTTTCCCAACCACCTGTCTCTCTGTCCTGTTTCACAAGCTGTCGGTCTGTGACTCCTCAGAGCTGTGTAGCTGTCATCTTTGTCTCTAGATGTACTTTCTGTGGTCCAGGGCCATTTCAGAGGTTACCACGCATGCTGCCTTTTTTTTTTATGTGTTCACATTTCATATTTAGAATCATATTTGCACTGTAGATGTGCTTTTGTAAATAAAATTGTACAAGTTTATGTTGTCATTACACGTAAAGAATGAAGTTTGCCTTTTAGCTTCTTTCTGCCTTTGTCTCTTATCTGTCCAACTGCTGACCTCCCCGGCCTTCCTCGACCTCTCCGCATGACGGTATTGTGTCTCTCTCCTCTTGCTGGGTTCAGAAAACCGCAGGAACAAGTTACAAGGAATGATGTCAGATTTCCCCCCTAAACCTACCCCGCCCCCTTCTGTATCCGGACAGGCTCGCTCCGGGGAAGGTAAGACTTCCCTACAAAATATGCCAATAAAAACATCAATTATTCTCTGCCGAGCATTGCGTTTTTAGTCTTCCCCCGTGCAGTTGTAGCTTAGTTGCTGAATCTCAAATTTAGATGTTTGCGTAGGGGTATGCTTGCAAGGTTTCTCCTGCAACTATAAATATTTCCTGTGGTACACAGTGTGGGAGTAGGGAAGTGGAATAAATGACACTGTTCTACAACTATCTAGGACTTATCACAATATTTCAAAGTGATCTCACCATCCTTTTCTAGATCCCTGACATTTGTCAAGATGAAATCATATCTCTTGTGCTTTTCCATTTACAACCTCCAGGTGGTGCCCTGGGTTTCTCCTCTGATGTCTTCATCATGGATGCTGTTGGCGGAGGTGACATGAACCTGGGAGAGCTGGCTGATCTCACTGTTGCCAATGACAATGATCTTTCCATGGATGTAATTGCATATTTTGTTCTGATCAATACAAACTATGCAATACAAGCTACATACGTACAATGAAAACATTTGAATGTTCCCTCTTTTCAAACATGTGTCCCGTCAGTTGCAGGATAACAGAGAAGAGTTTAAAAAGACATGGAACCCCCGATTCACACTACGCAGCCACTTTGACGCCATCCGCGCTTTGACCTTTCACCCGAGCCAAGCAGTGCTGCTCACAGCCTCTGAGGATGGCACACTAAAACTCTGGAACCTCAACAAGGCAATGCACTCTAAAAAGTAAGAACCCTACTGGTGACGATGTTTTTAAATGAAGACGTGTTATTCTCTGCCACACAAATATAAACTCCAGATCTCATTTTAACGGTGTCTCTCCACAGGAATGCGGCTTTGGACGTTGAACCCATCTATACATTTAGAGCACACAGGTGAGTTCAGCCTGAGAACAATAAAAATGCTGCAATTTTTTTTCTAAAAATGAATGATTAATGCAATCATTTTCAAATTAAATGCTGTGAATACAAAAAAAAAAAGGGATGAACACGAGGTTTTTGTTTTTTGTTTTCTTGGGGGGAAAGGGTGATGTCATTTATACCTGCTTCTCTTTTGGTCTTGCTCTAGTGGAGCTGTTCTTTCACTGACGATGGGTGAAGATGGAGAGTCCTGCTACAGTGGAGGTCTAGATGGATCCATCAGGTGTTGGAAGATGCCGGACCTGAATGTAGATCCCTATGATAACTATGGTGAGTCATTCTTAACTGCTAATTATATAGCAGAATCACAAAGTTTAGTTTTTCTTTTTTTTAAATTATGTGATTCTTTATCCAGATCCTGGTATTGAAAGCAGTGTACTAGCAGGCCACGAGGACAGCGTGTGGGGTCTGACTTACTCTGCAGTTCACCATCGTCTTGCCTCATGTTCAGCAGATGGCACCATTCGTATCTGGGATCCTCAGAACTCATCCCCCTGCATGTCTGTCTTCAATAAGGAGAGAGGTAGACATTTGTCTTGACTTTGTGGGTTTGCTTTGGCGCTTTTTCTATTCAGATCCCACATCCTCATCACGTTCCATTGTTTGTTTGTTTTTTTGTGTGTGTGTGTATTTCATTTATTTATTTATTTATTTTTCCTAGAGCACGGAACACCCACCTCAGTGGCGTTTGTAGCCACTGATCCCAACCAGGTGGTGGTGTCATTTGATGGCGGTGAGACCCTCCTGTATGACCTCAACACAGAGCAGAGTGTCACTATGCTAGATACACAGACCAAAGATGGTATGTTCTGGACACAGTCTCCAACATAATGTGCAACACTTTTTTTTTTTTTTTTTTTGTTGCCACAAATAATAATTTGGTGAAAAATCATTAAATTCTTCTATTAGACTGAATGTGATGTCTTCCTTTGCAGGCAGGGAACTGATCAACCGTGTCGTCAGTCACCCTTCTGAGCCCATCTCCATCACTGCACACGAGAACCGCACCATCCGCTTCCTAGACAACAAGACAGGTATGTGCAGGAGGTGTACTGATGATTACTGAAATGTGTTTTCTCACATGCATCTGAATAAAAAATTTTTGTGCAGGTAAAGTTGTCCACTCGATGGTTGCGCACTTGGATGCGGTCACCTGTCTTACTACAGACCCTAAAGGCACTTACCTCATCTCTGGCAGTGAGTACTCGGCTTTACTGTGTGCTTACTTAGCTAAGTATCCTAGGCTTAATTTTTAAAATGCTCCTCTGTACACCGAGAAACATCTGTTTAATATCACCTGCAATCTGTATACAAGTAGCTTTTTAAATCACAAATTAATTGATAGTAATAGCAAATTTTAAACAGGGAAATTAAATGAGTTTTTTGTTTAGTTCTTTTGAAGAAATAGGAGATTATTTATGGCTTATGAGCAAAAAGTACCTTAAGAAATCCTGTAAAATCTGTAGTAACCGCAAAATATAACATATCACACTGTAGAAGAGGCGTGTGTTAAATCTAGGTTGTAAAAGGATTCCTTTACATTGTTCTCCGCAGTCATCCCTGCCCCTCGTAACACTGCTGTCTTTGCTTCCTCCCACTCCTCACCTCTTACAGGCCACGACTGCTCGGTGCGCTTATGGATGCTGGACAACAGGACGTGCGTGCAGGAGATCACTGCCCACAGGAAGAAGCATGATGAGGCCATTCATGACGTGGCCTTCCACTCTTCCCAGCCCTTCATTGCCAGCGCCGGCGCAGATGCACTTGCCAAAATCTTTGTCTGACATCACTGTCGTCGTTCTGGTGAGATGGAGGGTGCCAGGAAAGAAGCAGTATGGGGCGAACAGGGAGCAGGTTTTTTAGGAGTTTTTTTGTGAGGAGCCATAAATAGTGAAAAACAGATGGCAATGTCCTCTTGTTATTTACTAACAAGAAAACATCCCTTTATATATTGTTGGATTTTTAAAATCCCTTTAAATACCAAATTGTGCTTCTGTTGTCCCCTTTTTTTATTGGTGTTTCGAGTAGTTCTGAAAAGCTGCTTTCTTTCCCTCCCTTTCTACTTTTAGAGTCCTACATCAATAACTGGGCCAAAAAAGACTGAAGACTACAGTGGATACATTTCACCTGCTCATACATACACACACACAATTAGTCCTGCACCCCACTGGCTGGGTCATCGCCACAGGACGTCAACCATCAACTTCCTCCCCCTCCGCTCCGAAAACTCCTCACAGTTCTCTAATGCCTCAGTGACTTCTTGTAATACTAATCACATCTTGTAATGCTTTTTTATAACTTTCAAACTCTGGCTGCTCTGTTTTCAAGTAATCATATTTGGAGTAACACTTTTCTACACTACAATATTCTGTTCTTTTTTTCCTTTCCTTTTCACAAAGTACTATGTGTGTACGCTTGTGCGCTTCAAGTGCTTGCACAATGCTTGCATTTCACTGAGAGCCGAGGGGGAAACACTTGATTTTAAATTGTTTCTTTTTTTTTTTAACAGTTGAAACATTGCTTGTGGCTAACACACATACGTAGGCTTGACTTAAAGGAATAACAGTTCTCGGCATTGACGGAAAACACCTGACCTAACCTCTGCATTGGGAATCAATGTGTTGCATTCCAAAGACTCGGTGAGGAGGATGTGTGTGTGGTGTTGGAGGATGTTTGAGTTAGTCGTGTGTGCTGTGAGGAGGCACTAGAAAGCTGAATAGTGTTGATTGAACAACCTAGTTTCATTGTATGTCTGATTGCTATAGCGTCCCCATGATTCTGCCTCTACGTATGTGTGTGTGTGTGTGTGTGCGTGAGATTAGATGTCACTTAGATAACTCTCACAAACTTATTTCTACAGATGTACAGTGCGTATAGAGTCTCTCACACCGCATGAACCAGCTTAGGATGGATATGACTGAGCATAGTTAAAGTCTGTAGACTAGAGAGGTGCGAGGCTGGTCTGGTGCTTTTTACTGTACAGAGGAGTGTATGTGAGTGTGTGTGTATGTTTGTATATGCACTAGTTCAACCACGGTGCTATGAAAGACTTCATCAGTCTTGAGTCAGAATCAGGGACATGTTTTGTGAGTGTTTCTCTCTCACTGGTCCACACGTGTACGTTCAGTAAAATCATCATTCGTGTGACATTTCGCTGTTGGATCATTTCATTAATTGTGGTCAAATTTCAGAATTGACAGTCCATCCTAGTTATGTTTTTCATTAGAGGGATGTGCATATGGTCGGCTTTGAGTGTCTCCGGCTCGAGCAGTGCATCGAGCTGGTAATTATTTTACAGTGGAGGAGCTCGGATGAGAGATTGTCTCTTTGAAGTCGGTGCCAGTTTTTTTTTGCAGGCTGCTCGCGTCTCGTGATTGTTTTTATTTATTCGGGCTTTCACAAAAGGCTGACATCACCTTTACTCGAGTGATGAGGTGAGGATTTCTTCTTCTTGAATGATGAACACAGGGAGCACATTAGCCGCAGAACTAATCTAGTGAAGCGTGTGTCCTCTTCCTGAAGAGGGATGCTGGACGGGTTTAAAAAAATAAACAAATACTCCATTTTAAATTCAGCCATACAAAAAAAGTGTTGATTTAAGACGTCTGACTCAGTTTAGGAGGTAAACTGTCAACTTTTGGCTCAGCTGGAAGCATCATTATTTTGAGACCCATGTTTGTTGATGTCCTGCATTTGTGCTGTTGACTACAGGACAGTTTGTTTGCTTTAAGTTGCCTCTTCACAGCTGACCTCGTCCCAGATTATTTTTTCATTACCTTTAGAAAACCTCTAAAATCTGCACTCGCTTAGGCGTCAGCTCTTCAAGATTACACACTGTGTGTCACACTGGTGGTCAGATGACAGCTTAACTCTTTACCCCTTGAAAGCCTACTAGAGGTAACCCTTGAAGCGCTTTCCTGACTGAGCGGCCTGCTTATAGAACAAAATGACTGAGTTTGCATCAGAAGTTTATGAGGGTGGTCTCTGCCTATTCAGCTACCCTTGGAAAAACCCAGAACTATTCTAAAGGTCATCAAACCACACCTGCATCCATATGTACTGAGGCGGCAAAGCTTCTTATTAAGAATACAGGGGAGGTCATCAGATGTTGTCTTTATGGGGGAAAGAGTTAAAGTTGGCTGGAGCTAAACACTTTTAATCACTGGTGACACTAGCATTCATAGTTCATTTATATATATATATGTAGTGAGAGATTTTTTTTTCTCTCCAAACAGAGTGGAAGACTGTTGTGTGAAATTAGACAAGATGTCACACTGCTGTTCCTTTGACACAAGTCTGTCAAAGACAACAACACGGGGCAACTACATTATTATACTGCTGCTGGGCATGACGTCCTATTATCACGTATTAACTATTTGACCCCTTGTTGCACTATATCTAAAAGTGAATGCTTTACATTACAAGAGGATAGACAGGGTGCAGAAACGATGTATTCGATCTGAAGCGAATACTACAAACGTGGAACTGTTGCCGTTCACGGTTATATGACAGCGGGCGTTACTGACACTTTCTTCTCGCTCTGAGCTACTATGTCCCCTGTCTGAGAATGACGACAAATCAGTGTGACTCATCAATAAGAGGAAAACAAGAGGAACTCGAAGCAGAGGTTGTAAATGATGGTTAGAGTTGCCATTATGTGCTGTAAATGTCCATCATTTCTTTGTTTTCTTTCATTTTTTTCTCTCTCCTTTGGTTATGAATATGATTATTAAGATGTAAGAATACTGTAGTATCATAAGTGAATCATTCTTCCTTGCTAGGCATAGAACTTGCTTGTGATTGATAATGGCAATGTAAAACTTGTAAAAAAGCAAAACGATTAAAAAACACGAAAAACAGACGAAAAGAAGATTAAAAAAAAACAAAATCTGTTACCAGTCGGAGGCCAAGGTAAAGAACTCTCATTTCTTTGTGTTTTTTATTTTTTTATTAGCAATTTATCACTGTGTGATATTTTGTACATCATATTAAGCTGTATTCAAACAATTTCCTCCAACTACAAGGGATAAGAGACCTGCTTTTTATTAATTTTGTTTTATTATATATTTTTGAACTGCATTTTAGCTTGTATCAAATGACTTTTCTCTTTTTGTTTACGGGTCCCCTGTTGTATGTCATTAAGGAAGAAAAGACAAAAAAATGAAAATTTTGTACAGTGAATTGAGAGTTGAGTTTTTTCTTGTCTGTCTGTCTTTCTTTCTACTAAAGGATGCCGTACTTGGAAATACATGAAGATACATGAAGGTGTGATCACTTACACTGTAATCCTTACTTATGATGATCCGGTATAGAAGTAGGGTGATGAATTACTAGGAATTTATTTTCCAGCTTTCACACAGTAAAGTTAAAGATTGGTCTGAAGATTTACATCAGAGACTTTCCTGACTTTCAGGCCTTATGTATACAAACTCCACATGTCCTATAACATGGCTTGATGTCGTCTGTCATGGACTCTCTGTGTCTGGTAAATTTCATGACAGTCTTTTGATGTCAAACTCTGCATACATTGTTCATACAGTGTAACCTCATAATGACTTAACTATTCTTGAAACTAGTGTATAAAAGAAGTTAGGTTTTAGTCGTCAAATCTTGTAGTTACAAATGCACTAATTTTCACTGAGTGAGTGTGTTCATTATTACATGTTCAACTGCATAGTAACACAAATAGCTAAGCAGCCAATCACGTGGCAGCAATTTACAGCATTTAGGTATACAAACATGGTGAAGATGGCCTCGTGTCAGCAGAAGGGGGGAATAAAAGGGCTTTAAGTGGCTTTGAACATTAAGTATTTCACAGATCACTGATCTGCTGGGACTTTCCAACATAACCACACAACAGGATATACACACTCACCACTTCATTAGATGCACCTCGCTAGCGCTGGGTTGGACCCCAGAACGACCTTAATTCATCATGACACAGATTCAACAAGGTGCTGGAAGTATTCCTCAGATATTTTGGTTCATATTGACATGATAGCAAAACACAGTTGCTGCACATCCATGATGTGGCTAGCAACAATACTCAGCTAGACTGTGGTGTTTAAAAGAATAATCATTTGATACTAAGGGGCCCAAGGTGTGCCAAGAAAATGTCCTCCACACAAGCCAGGATGGACCCAAGCTTTCATATTGTTCTCACTAAATCCTGACCCTACTATTTGAATGTTCTTTTGTCCAGTTTTAGTGAACCCCTGCACGTTGTAGGCTCAGTTGTCAGCTGACAGCAGCGATACCCAGTGTGCTGCTCTGCTGCTGTAGCCCATCTTCTTCAAGTTATGATCGCGTTTAGCATTCAGAGATGCTCTTCTGGTTGTTACAAGTGATTATTTGTGTCACTGCCTTCCTATCAGCTTGAAGCAGCCTGGCCATTGTCCTTTGACCTCTGGCAAAAGCTTTTTAACATAGGGAACTGCCACTCTCTGGATATTTTCTCTTTTTCTCTTTGGACCATTATCTGTAAACCATAGAGATGGTTGTGTGGAAAAATCCCAGCAATGATGCCACTTCAAAGTCACTTAAATCGCTTTTCTTCCCCAATCCGATGCTTAGATTGAACTTGTCTTGATGTTAACCATAACCCTAAGTGTACTGAGTTGTTGTCTTGTGATTTTGCTGGTTATTTGCTTAAAAGTATTTGAGCAGGTGTGTATGTATGTAATGAAGTGGATGGTGTGTATAAAATAAATAGTAAGTCTTTATTGTTTGGCTAACATGCAAACATGCACATATGTATTTAACGCATACTCATTGTGGGCTATAGCATGTTCTGGTACATGGTGGTTTAGTTTCATGCCTTCATTCAGTGGTTCTAAAACTTCTTCTCGCAGTTCACACTTCCTGTCCCATATGTTTAAAATAATCCTTTTAGAAAGTGAAAAAAAAGAGGATTTAAACAACATCACAGTTCCCCCTCATCAGAGAGGAGGTGGCAATTCACTGGGGAGCAATTGCCTTTTAAGGAACATCCTTTAACATCATCAAACACCTGATTATCAATTTCCCCCCATGTCCCCATGTCATTTATAACCTAAGATGTAACCTGCAGCTTAACTAATGCTTGGGAATCAAACATTTTATATCCAAATCACACAGGGTCTGTAAGATCCGATTTTATCCAACACTGCCCCCTTGTGGTGGCAAATCGAATCAATTCAAGCGTTTTGTTTTCTGTCTTGTTTCATTCAAGTCTAACTCGCCTTATTTAATTTGTATGAAATGAACATCGGGAGATGCCTTCACAGATATAAGCGCGACAGTGGCACTGAGATAAACTGCACACACTGTTTTTTTGCTTAACCAATCAGAGCGGTTTATTAGAACTTCAACTAGGAAACCACAAATTTCACAAGCATTCTTACTGTGTTAAATGATTAGATTACCAGTGAGGAGTCACAGTCACGCTGATGACTTCATTAACCAAACGTTTTTTTTCCTTTTAATCTGCTGCATACAGTGTCATTGTCCAAACCCACCCAAGTCACCACTCTCAGTCCATGAAACTTCTCAATTTTCATGAAACCTGGAGCATGGAAAGAACCTTCCATAGGTGCGGTCCTTTTTCTGCAGTTTATGAGAGGCGTGTCTCCCCCCCAAAAACAAAATACAGAGGAAAAATAAGGCAATTTTAGGAAAGACAGAAGGTGGCTTGTGAACTTAAAGGAAGGACGAGGAAGCGGTGGGAGGGGTTTTATGCTTGAAGCAGCGCCCTGGGCCATGTATCTATGCTGTCTCCGGCTACAGGAGGGACCAAACAAGACAAATGTCCCTAAACTAAGGAAGGGAGCCAGAAGAGGAAAGGGAGGAGGGGGAGGTTTGGGAGTCAGGACTTTCTGAATGCCTATTGGCTTCAAGATGTGTCCGTCATTTCACTTCCTCCTTGTTTAGCGTAAGATGCGAAGGCAGGAGGGAGGGTAGAGGGAGGTACCCTCAGACAGCGCTTTTCGCTCTCTTCTTTTTCACAAAAAAGACCGAACAGGGGTTGAAACTGAAACAGGGCAAGGTCTCGTAAAAAGGAGTGCGGTCTCTAGCTCCCCTTCATTCTCACTGTTTCCTGTTTAAAGGAGGCCATTTTGTAAGTGAGCCTGGAGAAGAGCACAACAAAGTTTGGGCATTGTTGTTGTTTTCTTTCTCTCTCTCTCTGCCCGCGGCGGAGAGTTTCACAACCAAGTTTGGACTTTCTCCTCTGCAGAGCAGCGCCTTTTGGATGCGAGAAGTGAAGGAGGGGTGGAGGAGAGAAGGCTGGAGGTGTCGTGTTCTCAGACTCTTTACTTTGTGAGTGTTTCTCTCTCACACACACACACAGGCACACACCGCTCACGCCTGCCATGCCTGAACAATAAGCGAAGCCTGGAGAAAAGAAGTGCTCCTTCCTGGATAAAGATTTTCTTCCTTGAGCTGCTGGAAGGAAGCGGGTTTGACGCGGGACTCGGAGGAAAGCGGAGCCGTCCACTCAGCGTGCGTGCGCGTGTGTGTGTGTATCCATGTTTCAGCGTGTGTAGCCCTCCGCTTGAATGAGTGTTGCTTTTCCGAAAACTTCAGACTGCACCTGCGTGTTTGTGAGAGCCAGCGGACTCTGAATGGCTAATGCTAGCCCTTGTATGCCCTCGGGGGCGGCGATGGCTCAGGTCTTCTTCCCCCCAGGTGGCACCTTACCATCAAGCTCAGCTTTGATCCAGCAGGGGACCCCCATCGCCATACACTCTTTGCCCACACCGGGTGGCTTTCCTGTGATGGAGCTGACTCCAGGGCATGGTGGTGGTGCTGGGGCTGTGATGCCCGTGATCCCCGTAATGCCCACGATGCCCCAAACTCCAGCAGGGGTGTCCTTCATCATCCAGATTGGTCTGACCAGAGAATCTGTCCTCATGCCCCAGGCTGCTGACCTGGCCTATGTGAAACAAATGGCCTGCTCCATTGTTGACACCAAGGTAAGAAGCGGGTGGGTGTTTGTGTTTTCTCCAGATGGAAACCGTTTTAGGTGCAAGCCCTTCGTGGCATGTGTAGTTTTCATACCTGTCAGGTGAACAGTTTTTGTTACACCTTTCACTTTCAGCCTGTGTGTGTGCTGATCTTGCAACAAACTCTTTGCGCGCACTCCATTGTTATCAAATTGTAATGAAAGTGGCAGAAGTTTCTAGAATAAACAGGTCCGAGGACAGCGATTAGCATTTTTCCCTGTTTCCCTTTCCCTGTTTTCCCTGTTTAGTCTTCCCTTATTCAGCGTGTATGCGAATACAAAGAGGTTGATATTTGTCACTTTTATCAATTAGTTTCTTTCCCATTGCGTAAAAAGGCTGATTTAGTGCAGGTTAGTGGCATCTACATTTATACATATATAATTAGACGAGCTTCGCCCATTTACTGTGACCTAGGGTTGTAATGGTCAACGTTGCTTTCACTTCTCCATGGCGCAGCATCGGAAGTTTTGCATGTCATGGCATACGAACACATTTGGCCAATTTTAGTTCTGTGCCGTACGCTTCAGTGATCTTTTTTATCTTCTGCTGTCAGTGATCATCAACACTTGTTTTTGTCTTACTTTGCACGCACTGTTTTCACCTTAATGACCTTAATGTGTGTTTTTTTTAAAGCACATCTTTTAAAGGACTTGTAGCCTTCTCAGGTTTTACATGTTCAGTAGGAAAATTGTAGATTTCTTGCACAAAACCCCCAAAACACCCTTTTAACTGAAAGAGAAAACCTCAAAAAACACACGTGCAGAGAAATGACTTTTTTTGGGGGGGGGGGGAGGGCAGTGACATCCTCTTTATAACAGGAAGCAACAAGTGTTATGGGAGATATTACATCTTTTTTTAAAAATTGAGAACTGTGCTGAATTGTGCTGATTTATTCAACCATATAGTGTAGTTCCAGAGAACGGTTTTCATTTTAGTGTGTATCCACACGCATACAGGAAATAACATTATCCATTCACTTAAGGTGGCAATTTGAGCAGTTTATGTGTTTTTTATTTGCCAGCTAGGCTGTTGGGTGATTAGCAGATTTCCACAGCCTGCTCAGAGCCGTTCTGTAAAACTCTCCATTACTGAAAATGTTCCAGGAAGCAGTGGTAACTCTCTCCAGCCAGTTTACCCTCTTTGCTAATCTGTTCCTGTGCACAACAGTCTTTGTTCTCCTTGGTCATATGAGTGGCTCACCGCCATGCTCTTGGTATAATTCGGAGACACAGATAATTCAGCAGTGCATCTGCATCTGATGCTTTATTTGTATCAGACACAGTGTTAGTCCAACTAAAGAGCCATTTGATGGCAAAAGATGTGTTGAGTAATGTAAAGAGAGGCTGTTTCCTTTACTCTGCTATTTGCTGTTTTCACACTCAGTGTAGCCCTCAGGTATTTCTTCTTCTTTGTCCTGCTTTTTCCAATTTCCAAACTGTTTCCAGGTTCCGTAATTTTAAAACCCCCCTGCAGCTGTTTCACGGTACATCTTTCCTTGGAGTCATTAACAGTTTTCTGTTGTTAAAACTGTTTAGTTGCTCCTCTAGCTAATTAGTCAGTTGCACAGATTATCTTGGTGTAGGACAGTTAAAATGAGTTCAGAACAGAATGCCAGTAAAAGAACGTACTGCAAGCAAACGATTATTTTGATAGTCGACTAGTCACCGATTATTTTTGCGATTAGTCGACTAATCAGATCATCATCCATTGGACGTACAGCTTACAGCTTATTGCACCAGCAGCATCTGGTCTTATATAACGATCATTAGCTTACAGCTTGAAGTGTTTGTGCTAACTAAAAATAAAGACAAGATGGTAGTTTATTAATTTTTAATGAAATTTGCAGATTGTTTCGGTGAAGTTTAATAAACTCCTTGCTTTCTAAAATATAACAGGACACCGGAGTATATTCTCCAGCGTCTCACACTTCTGATAATCAGCTGTCTGCTTGACAGTTTTAGCTGTGCAAAAACTATAACTTTAATCTCAGCCAAACCGATTTACTCAGGAACAAATAAAATACTAAAGAAAGCCAAACAATAACATTTTTAAGTTATCTAAGTGACTTATATATATGTTTAACCTGACTAGCGAAAGACGGCGGTGGGTTTGAAAACGATTTGCCGGGAGTCCGGTGTTCTCACGGCTCTAGTTAGCCTTGCCCCCGCCTAGCTAACGAGCTAGTGGGTAACAGACGTCTCCGAAAACGTCGGCGCGCTTTTGAAAATATGTGGTGTCTTGATAAACTGAGCAGATATTTGAGGTTTACACAGCTACATTCTCGCCTGAAAATATGTTAAACGTTTATTTTGTGACCCAGAAAGAATAATAAGAGTAAAGTTAAAACTAACTAGCTGCCGCCATTGTTGACAGCTGCGCTATGAATTCTGGGACACAGCTTCTTCTTCTTCGGGGTTTAACGGCAGCTGGCATCCTTGTACATGCAGTGCTGCCATCTTCTGTTTCAGTCCGTTATTACACTCTTAAATCCTACTACTCATTCCTGCGTCCTTTGTGATCTTACAAAGCTTCAAACGATGCGTCGACTATTAAATTAGTCGTCGACGATTTTAATAGTCGACATAATCGTGACTAGTCGACTAATCGTGGCAGCCCTACTGCAAGCTGAGAGTTTGTCATTTCAAGCGTGCTTGTAGCAAGGCTGAAACATCATTTATTTTTCTGTGTGAACTAGGTGGCACCTGTGTCCATTTCTATGGGATTCTTCATGCGTGTTTCCCCTTGCATGTACTTTTTCTCTAACTCCACAATGACAAGCTGGGGAAGCAGCCAGATGTGAGACAGGAAGTAGTGAGGTGGGAGTCACGAGCATAATTTGCTTATATGGTATATTTGGTTGATTAAGTTAATTGCCCTTAACTGAGCCTGGTTCTGCTGGAGGTTTCTTCCTGTTAAAAGGGAGCTTTTTCCATCCCACTGTCACCCAGTCCTCGTTCCAAGGGGGTTTGATTGTTGGGCTTTTCTCCGTATTATTGTAGGGCCTTGACCTTACAATATAAAGCGCTTTGAGGTGACTGCTGTTGTGATTTGGTGCTACATAAATAAAATTGAATTACTGAAGAGGCTAGCAAGGCAGAGGAGCTGCAAATGAGGTGTTCTGCAGGGCCTGTGTGAAATAAATAAATTATGAAAATAATTTATCAGAGCTACATTTCCAGAGAGCTTTTCTAATATGGCGACTGGCAACAAGGAATCGTGTCTGCTTTTTCTGACAGAGAGAGGAATGTTGTTTCCACAGCAGAATGATAAATACACATTTTGGGTACCACTTTGTGGTTCTTGCGCCACAGCATAAACTTTAGAAAAAAAAAAGAAACAGCTTGGCTTTATTTTTTGCTTTGCTTCAGTCTTGTTGTTTTCAACATCTTTGGTCAGGCTGTCTTGGCTGAAAGATGCCAAATGTTGGGAAGATGCATAAGCTTCCAAGCATCCTCCAAATGATTTGGTAAAAAGGTGCAGCCCTAGAAGGTGTTATACTTTAAATATTTTCCCTGCTGTAAATGGGACATATAATTCTTTCAGCAGGGCATTGGTTGATTTCGAGCTTATTACCCAAGCTTGATAAGCATGGTTTGCTTTATTTACATATGGTAGTGATGTGTCATGTCAATTGTAATATAACTGCACCTCTGCTTAGTTTGTCCTGCGTGGGGCTTTCCTGCGTTTCGGCTGGATTGTCCATTTCTTCCTCAGTTTACTCCTTAAAAGATAAAAGGTAATGCATGAGGATGTTCCCGCCTTTCTTTTTGACCAAGGCTCCAACCTCAGCAAGCTGCTCCTTTCTTGTAAAAGTTGTAAAGATGTAGTAGTCGTGAAAGAAACTCTGCTGTTCAAATGTCAGCATAAGGGACAGCGTGTTGTACAGTAACTGCTGGTGTTTCAGCCTCAAGTTTATATGAAAATCAACACAAATCTCTGATCGAGGGGGATTAGATGGTGTGTGCATTGTAATGTGTTATTTCTCGTCTGTGCGTGATGTTTACTGTTTATTTTTATATAAAAGAGAGGGAAAAATGTGCAAATGTAACCGAAACAAAAGGGTCATGTAGCCTTGTCAGACCTTATTAGTTGAGTCTTTCTCTCTCTTACATGCACACGCACGCGCATGCGCACACGATTAGAAATCCCTGAAATCCCCTAAGCAAAAAAATTCCTGTCCCGTTTGGAGCTGCAGCTTTAGGTGGGAAAGTTGGACAATGGGTGGTTTGTCTTGGCTTGGCCAACACCACCAGTGCAAGACATGAGGTGGACTGCATGAATGCCTACAGTGGTGTGATTTGGGAGGTAGTGAAGGTAGTTTGGTATCCACACCGCCACCCCCACCTACGGTCATCTCTCCCATCCCAGAAAGGGTGAGTCATAGACTCTGTTTATTCACAGGATCCCTCCTTGTGTTCCATTGACACATTTTTCCATTCACTTCTGACTGGAGAAGCACGCTGCGCTTCCAACACAACACCCCATCTTAATTACAATTCTGTTGCTTTTTCGAGTCTCCAGATCGGAGCATTAACCTCAGCCAGCAACACAATGCTGCCTTTAGTCACAAGCACTATGTTGTTTCTAAACTTTTCCAAACAGTGCTATGAATCTAAGATCCTATGTAGTGCAACCCCTCTACTCCTGATGGAGGACGACCTGATAATGTGGCCTGGAAATCAGAAGTCTGTCTTCATTCAGCCATATGCTGTGGCGGCACTCATGCATTTGGTCTTGTTGGACAGGCCTCAACCACTTTCCTTTCTGATCTTTCATGATTTACTTTCCCTTTTCCGTGCAGGTTTCTGCCATCTTTTTAAAATTATAGACAGAACTCCTTTCCTTTTGTAACAACAGCTGTTTCTGCTAACTGTCTTCAGGGTACCAACCTCCTGGACTTCTTCCCTCTTTGCCTTTTGATCTTGTATTTCCTCTCTTATCCACTCATCTTCACTCCCTGCCTTATCTTCAGCCTCCTCCTTCCCACTGCATCCCATCCACCATTCATTCACTGTAATCTCTTTGGTTCTACCTTCTGCCACTACCTCTACCTGCAGGCTGATCTTTGTATCAGCGTTTTTGTTTTGTCATGTTTTTTTGTTTTGTTTTTATTTGTTTTCTCTGTTGCAGACGAAACATTCTGCTTTGTCTGCAATAAGAGAATAGTGGTTTGAACATTAATACTTTCTAGGAAATAAGTCAAATGTCCTTGTTAACCCCCCCCCCCCCCCCCCCCCCATGGCGGCCTCATTCAGCTAGTTTGACAAAAGGCGTGCCGCAGTAGTTAAACGTGTCTTTTCTTCCAACGAAGACAATCTGTTGAATTTCGTCATTAAGTAGATGCAGTACAATCTGGCTTGACGTCACTGGGTGTGTAACAGTGTGTGAGAGTCAGCATGCGAACACAAGCGAGAACCTGTCGAGCCCCGTCAGCGTCAACTGTGTCACATTACCGGATTGTTAAACACGTCTGTGATCTAATCCGCGGTGACACACTTAACACGCACTGAACAATGTGGGATCCAGCAGTGTTTGCAGGGAGTCGCGCTGCTGTGAAATCTTTTAGATTTGTTGGAATTACTGTTAAAGTGCTATATATAAAAGCAGTGCATGAATGTGTTTGAGATTGGTTGAACAAACCTTGTAGTAGAAATGGCTTTGAGTGCTTAAACTGAGTAGAAAACTGCCATTGAAGTACCAGTCCATTCCTTAAAAACAGAAGTATATGGAGCCACACACATGCACGCTTTGTGTGTCACACACAAAAAAATATACACGCATACAGCTGCGACTGAGAGCCCCAGCCCTGGCCATTGTTTCCATCTCCGTTTTGGAAGGGGCTGCTGCTTTATCTCCCTCCCTGGAGAAGAAGTTTGGCCCTGGGAATGGGATCGTACACACCACCTCCTGTTTACCTCACTTACTTATACAAGTATAACACACAGAGACGCACACACCAGTGTAAAGTAACTCAACAGCTGGCCCTGATTTTCCAGATAAAGGCCCAGTGTGACAAACAAGGCCATAATACTCATATGAAATGGCACAGTTCCTTGTTGAGCGTTGTTGAAGGTGAAAGCAGTGGCCACCCTACAGTTACACTTTCATTCACTGTAGTGATCTAATGTTGTGTGGGTTTTAGCTTGCTGCTTAGATTATTAAAAAGCCTCCCGTATGTGTCTGAGCTCCTGGGCAAATACACTCTGCTTATCAGAACAAACCTTTGTTGGTCTGTGAATAAATGCCTGTCAATTAGCAAGACACTGGCAGGTGGACGTGCAGGTGAAAGAACAAACCCTGCCTTACGACATTTAATGATTGAGTGAAAATAATGCAGCAGCTCACCAGTTTAAGCAGCCTTAGCCAAATGCTCTGATCTCACTGTGACCAACGTCAGCTAAACCTTTATTACTATAAAGGAGCTAGTGTTTTCAAAGGGGTTTACTTGCACATACACATGTGTATGTGTGTGTATATGTGTATGTATGTGTATATATATTCACCTTACCTAAACCCATCGCTCTCACCCCCCTTGATTTGCGTAATAGCGGAACAGCTTTGCATGACTGACTGTGCCTGGTGTCTCCTAGCTGTTGCTGGTGTAGGGGAAGCTTAGCCTGCACAGGAGCATTTGATTATTCAAAGCACACGCTTCTGCCTGCAGTGCAGTGAGGAGGATAGTTATCAGAGAGAGAAGATGAGAGGTGGGATGAAAGAAGGAGATTTTTTTTTTTTTTCTTTCGTGTGTTTGAAACCTGATTTGCTGTTGAGATTGTTCACATGAAAGAATAGATAATGGCCAAATCAAATCCCTTGAATCTCTTGGACGGGGGGGGGAGGGGAAACTATTTCAGATGTGTTGGTGTGATTGTGAGTGCAAATGGTTTTCTGTCTCTCTGATGTTAGCCCTCGGTCAGATTAGGGACCTGTCCAGGGTGATGGACACCAGCACCCCTACAACCCTCTTAAGAATAAGGGAAACAATTTTCTGATTATTAGGAATATAGTTTCTTTTTGTTCTCAGTAATGAGCCCTGTCTCTAAAAGTAAATAAAATGCATTTGTATAAAAATCACAAAGTGCTTCACAATAAAACATAAGACGATATATAAAAGGTTAACATATCATGTCATTGTAAAGCAATAAAACACAACAAAGTTCTACTGCCAGTGCTGTTTCAAAAGAAAACTTCCTGTCTACTGGAACATGAATTTGTGAAGTTTCACAAACACATGTTCTTCCTTTTCTGTTGTAATTCAATTTCAGGTAATAAATCATATATTAAATGGCCTTCTGGTAACCCTGAAAATGAAAGAGAAGCCTTTAACATGGTTTACTTTATGGAAGAGTCTAATTTAACCCAACCATGATGTTTGGGTTAAGTCCTGCCTCAGTAGGTAAACACATGACATCAGTACTGACGGGAATTTGGGGTTAGTGTCAGTGTAAGAAGCACACAGCTCTCAACATGAGATATATAGAGAATATATACACCAAATGCTTTATCTGTGCCTTGTATAATGATCACACCTCAATCATTAAATGGATATTTTACCGATCGTAGCAAACATTAACGATCAGTTACAGGCCTTTGTCCTTTTCATGCACACACGAGTACTATAGTGGTATAAGAACTGTTTGAAATAATAATAATCAGGATAATCATAGATTTATGAATTTGTGTATCATAGATGTCATTGCAGTCGTGTAGGATGCAGAATAGCTCACTGACCCATTGCACGTGTCATGTGACAAGAGTGTGCATACAGGCATGTGGGCAGAGCAAATAAGGTTTACCGTAGTATGTTTAAGCGGATTCTTGATTTGTTTTATTCATTTTCTATGAAAAACAGGCTTTGTAAGAGCAGAAGCAACACCAACTCATTTCTATAAATGTGTGGCCACACTTTTATCATATGACTGGAGTTCAGTGTTTAGCCTCTGGCTTTTTCTTTCTTCTGCTCTTTCACTTCAGTGCTAAAGCCAGGCAACACATGGGGAGAGGAAAATGGGGAAAAGAAGAGAGGAGAGGGGACAGACAAAAAAAGAGGAGGGGGATGACTCAGAGCGCAGTAATGTGGCCCATTGTGGCCCTCAGCATGCAGCTTTGTGTGTTTGTGTCCCCATGGCACTCTTGGCACATGGGGAATGTACAAACAGTCCTCACACGGGCCATTGCATGTGTGCTTTTTCTCTGGAGAACTTCTTATGGTGTATTCAGAGCAAGTTGAGTAATGATGATTAGGGAAACTGATTGTAAAGAGGAAAGAAAAGGAGAATAGAGAATCGCTAGTGTATCAAGGACAGGCACAAGGTGGTGTTCTGCATCAGTTCTGTGGGTCTCATTCCCGACATAGGGATGGTTGTAAAGGACCCCTAGCATATAGGGTTAGTGATGCAAAGGGGCTGGTTAAACCCAAACCACAATCTTTTTCTTAACCTAACCAAGTAGTTTTTGGTGCTTAAACCTAACAAGAAATGAAAGTAAAAAGGGTGACAGAAAAAAAAACAAGTCGGTGAGTGTAAAATAAATTAAACACAGGTTCAAGCATTGGTTATGAAACTTATGACTTATTATACCGCTACGGCTCTAATCTCCAAATGCGGACTTTGACCCACATTAAATATGAACTGTTACGTCTCGCTGTCCAGCGCTGCTACAGCCATTGTGACAAAGCAAAAAGCAAAAGAAACCCAACCCACCTTGTGCGTGTCTCAGTGACGGTTCTGTTTGACACACTGGAGGGAGAATGCATCGTTTCTGTCAATTATGAGTCGCACGTTTGCTGTTGGTGTCATGTTAGAGTTGGATTTAAAGGAGTTATCTTTTCCAGAACTTTGGGGGATTGTAGCACGCAGCGAGATCCTGGAACGTCACACTGTAATTCAGAAGCAGTCATGCAGAGAAATTCCCAGCTTTCCTCCTATTCCGACATGATCATCACTGTGAATGAGTCATTTCTGTCAGTTATGTGGAGACAATATGTTACTAAGCTAGTTTTTCATGATGCAATCAGAAAGGAATCTTCAGCTCCGTCTACTTTCAGTCCAGTGATCTTCATCAGCATGTAGTTAAAATACAAACAAACATTTGTTTGTATTTTCATTTTTATTTATTTATCTATTTTGAAACATATTTTTTGGGGCTCTTCCTTAATGAGTTACAATTGGCTATTTGAGTCAGATGAAGCCCTGTTCCCCCCCCGCCGGCTTCTTGTCATGAATCAGTAAGTTGCACGCAGAGTGGATTGGGTCCGGTGTTTCAGTCGGCTTACCTTCCCAGACCTGTGCCAAGGAAAGGGAGAGGAGGAGGAGAAGGGTGGTGGTTGATGCAGACAGGAGCTGCTACCAACAAAAGACTGGTTCAGAAAGAGTAGTGTGCGCCTCCTTTATCCCCAGACCCCTCTCTCATGCCTGGTTACGGCTCTCAAATTACCTCTCCATCCTCCGTGATGCTTGGAACAGAATGAGATGCTTTGTCCCTGCGCTCCTGTACACACACACAGACACACACATTACACATAACCTTTTACCATTTTCGTTTATTTTAGCTTGATCTATGTGCTACATGCACTTTTAATATCATGCACAAGAGTGCCTAACAACAGTTTTTGTGCGTCATTAGCTTAATGATTTTTTTTGTGATGATCTTTATGATTAAGTGTTTTCCAACTTTATTGCGTGTATGTTATAATCTATGTGCTTGATGTGTGAATGTGATGATTCGCACTCCCTCCCCTTCCAGTTTCTCTGGTTTACACAGAAATCTGTGGTATTTAGAAACCAGCACGCCGGGAATGTAAACTTGATGGCTTTGCTTTCCAGGACTACATGGGTACACAAGAACACTTTACCAGAAAAGCATGAGTCAGGCAGTACCACCGAAGCTGTACTAATTCAGAGGCTTACATTAAGTTTTTGTTCAAAATCCATGCTGGGAATCAGCATCTAACCAATCACCAGTAATTTTACAATTAATCAGCAGTAAGTCATAGCTGACCAAAAAGACTGCGTGAAGACTACTACTGACTACTGTAGAAATCTCACAGATGACTTAGTTTTCTTAGTTTTTAAAAGTTAATCCAGTAAAAGTAAGAAAAGTATATGGGCATCTGTGCAGAGCATGTTACTTGGAAGAGATTTCCTCAATCATTTGTTTGGCAAATCTCGCCCTACTTGTTTAAGCAGCCACTCAGACTGGCACAGATTCACTGCATTTTGCTTGTCTTCAATGTTCAGGCTCATGCAATAAATAAAGCAACCTTTGTTTGCCAGTAGATGTTTATTCATATTAGGTTACTCGATGCTCAAAATGCTTTCCTAGTATCACGTTTCAAACAGGAAGCTCATCAAATCCAGGAAGAAAGAAGCTTTTGCATCTGACCTTCAGTGTGCCTTTTGCAGAGATCATGATAGTAAAACGATTTTCATTATTTCCACTGATAATCTTGATGCAAAATCTCTTGACTTGCTTTGAATCTTTTACGACATGTGTGTATGCAGTCACATTCACACTTTAACAGTTAAACAGATGAGACTTTCTAGAAGAAGCCGGAAATTTCAGACAATTCCCCACTGTTCACAAGTGATTTACTTGGACGTAATTCTAGTGACAGCATGAGGGCATAGTTTACTTTACTGCGTTATTTACATTTCATTTGTGCTTCTTTTACTCATCCTTGTTTTGCTTTCTTTCTTTATGTCTGCCAAGCCCAGCGGTTAGCTGACGTCATGGGTTTTGCTTAATTCCTTGTAGTCCTGGCACAGAGCTGTCAGTCACTCCTGCAATTTATTATGTGACATTTGTGTTTCAGAGACCACAGCTTTCTTTTCTTTAAATCCAGCATGGTGCACTGTAAAGAGCAGGGATGATTATCATATTTATTTATTTTTTTTTGTGGACTCCATCTTTTCACCAGCATGTGACCTCACTGGGGTTAAAAATAGAACAACCAGCACAGTAACGCGTTTGTTCCATCACGAACGCTGTCAGCACAAAAGGAAAAATTCCTGCGCTACACCAACTTGTTGTTAGGATCTAATGAGGGCAGAAACGTTGACGTCTTTACGTGCCCGTTGCCATGGCAGCCCCTCATTAAACACCTCATCATTTTCAAAAAGATGGGGTCCTTACAGAGTCCCGTGCCTGACATGTTAACAAGGATGGTGGGATTTATGGTGCAGCCTCAGGGGTGTGTCTGACTGAGATAAAAAAGCAGAAAGTGAAGTACAGGTGTACCTCCACCCATTATCACCCTCATTCTCAAGAGTGTGGCGTCCGCGCACACGTGCACTTTTTGGGGGGAGGGTTACACAGCAAGATGTGGATGCTCAAACAATGTGTGTTGTTTGAAGGGATACAACATGTTTCCTGTCTGCTATAAAACGCCTGGATCGGGTTCCTGTTGTGATAGCCAGCTTCTGCTGCAGAAACACATCACTGTGGAGGACCATGTAAGGCTATGGAGGTCACACTGTTTACAGAGCATGCGGTGTACACAGCGACGCTGACGTCCAAGTTCTTGTCACTGGAGATTGGCCCAGCTGATTCTGAAGAGCTGCGGTGTTTTGGGTTTTTTTATGTTTGTGTGTTGCTCTTAATGCTGTTTTGAAAATTATTCAGCCGTGTTGCCAAAAGGTCACAACTGGTGTTCTTTGCATACGCAGCTAGGGAAATTCAGTGGCTTTTGTGAACTGGATGTCTAAACTACATGGTTAGTTTTTTAAATAAAATTGGAAACTTTTTTTTGTCTTTGACTTAACACTAGAGCTGGGCGAAATGAGATTTTTTCATATCACGATATGTTTTTTCATTTCAGGCGATAACGATATCTATCACGATATAAGCCAAATAACTATATTTGTAAGATTTAAATGTGCCGTTGCTCACAAGTAAAATGTGAAAGAATCAGCAGCTTGTTTTTATTTAAATATTTATTTCCCATAATAAGTTCAACAGGGTAGATGTACTTAAGGAACATGAGACTTTTTCAGATAAATAAAGGCAAATATTGCAAACTACACAAAAGGCAGCCGCTAAAGCGTTTAAGTTTCAAAATAGAACAAACGAAACAGACTAAATTGTCAATTCCACTTAGAAACAAAATATTAATTCTAAAAATAAATCTTAGTTTGTTTTACAGAAGAACAGACAAAACTGACTAACTTGTCAATATCAAATAAACTGAGAACTAAAAGGAAATTCTCAATCTCTCCTTGTTGTATAGCTGAGCTTTTCAAACAGTTTTAACAGTTACTTTAGTCTGACAAAAGCCGAATGACGAATTAGCGCTTCCAGTCAGAGACTGAGGCTACGTCCACACGTACACGGGTATTTTTGAAAACTGAGATTTTCCATTTTCGTTTTAAAAAATAATCCCGTCCACACATAAAGGCAGAAATGAAGGAAAACGCTATGAACATGCCAAAGCAGCAGGTGGCGCTAGATTCCTAACCGTGCCTAAATGTTGGCCAATCAGAAGTCTAGAAGCCTCGGTGGGAAAAAGTAAACAAAGCTGGGGCATAGAAGCAGAACCGAGTCGTAAGTGTGGAGGGACAGTAACTGTGTGTATATGTAAGCATTTAAACACTGCAGAGAGTAGAATTAACAGTAACAGTATTGTAGAAATTCATTTCACCGAAACAATAACGTGGCGCACAGTGTGACGCATGCACCAGTTTATTGTATTTCCAGACTTGCTTTCGGCACAATTTACAGTGCACGCTACTCTATTTTTGTCAGACTTGAAATAGCCGAAATACCTTCACACTACGGAACTTCTATGGCTCTTCCGTTTGACAATCTCTCCGGCATTGGAACCATCATCTGTTTTCTCTTCGGTCACGCTCGGTTGATTTTTCTAGTCGGCACACTCATTTCCTCCATTACCCGCTGGCTGCTTCCCAAACAAACACACGTGCGGCTTGGCACTTGTGCTGTACGTAACAAGTCACGCGACGTGACGCTGCGGCTGTGATTGGTTCAGCTCTGCGCTACTTAATTTGGATTGGCTGACCTTTTTTTTTTTTTTTTTTTTTTTTTTTTTTTTGAGGACAAGAGCGGCGAGGTCTATCGCGATAGCTTAATTTCTCTATCGAGTAAAAGTTATATCGCGATACATATCGTTATCGTTCTATCGCCCAGCTCTACTTAACACTTTCATTTGTGTGTGTGTGCATGTGTCTGTGCTTGTGTATTCAGTGACAATTCTAAGTGCCTTATTTGAACATGTCTTACTCTCCTTCCTCAGGCCCATATTTTATGTTTATACATCCTTTACACCTTCAAAAAGCTATAAACCATATGCTCATGCCAAGTTTGCAATTTCCTGTTGTGGCGATAACAACAAATTGAAATAAAAGGATAATATTTCTCTTATTAGTCCTAAAACATGGCCGCCTCTAATTCATTTAATCCACCAAGTTAAGTTGAGTTAATAAAAATCTACAATAGTAATGTAAAATGATTGATGCAGAGCTTCCTGCCGTAAGGTAGTCAGAATAGTTTTTTTTTCTTTGTTTGTTTGTCTGAGGTTTTGCAGTTTCCCTGTATTGTCTGAAACAAAATTAACAATCATCATTTCTCGCCAAGCAGCTGACAGAGTACAAGTTACATCCGAAGCATCATGCACATTCAGTGAATTCACAACATCTAAGCTTTGTCAAATGCAGTAAAAGTGAGGAGGCTAAAGATCGAAATTTGCTGTTTGTAAGCTGCATAGCTATGGCTAGCTGGCACCGAAGAAGCGGCTGCATTCATTGTGCATACCCGAGCATACATTCTTGTGTGGCTTGGTGGTCGATGATGGCTGGTGCAGAGCTTCAGGAGGGGAAGTGATGGGGAAGATGAAAAGCAGAAGCAACTAGCGAACTCAGCAGGACATAAAAGTCTCTGTTCTTCACACATGCAGTGCCTTTTATATAAAGAGGGTCTATATTTAGAAGCACTGTTCTGTAGCTGTTTGACATAACCTCAACTTTGAAATGGCGCTGACTGAACTGGACATCAGTGGTAATGCTTTACACGTATGCAGTAATGCTTTGGTTAGATTGTAATGACCTGTAGCCGATGTGCTTACTCAAATAAAACATGAAATAAAATCTACGTGCTGCTGCTCCTGCTGCTGTTTTAGTAGAATAAATTTTGGCTCGTCTTTCATTCATTCCTCAGAACAACTCATCATTAGAGGAGGCGAAAGTAGCCGATGTGTACAAGGGGTATTAAGTTAAGCAAAATAAAGTTTTTCGTCCCTTCTAGAGTTTGAAAAACTTGTAGAATATTTGAAAAAATGATCTAAACTGCCTGCACTTGTTTGATGTCAGATAAAAATCGCTCTCTTTACCACTGTGCATGTGACCTGCTTTATATGACCAAAACCTGAGGTGATTGACAAGGAAATAAAGTAAGAGAGGAAATGGCAAGCATTGATGTGACCTCAAGTGTGCATGTGTCTGGGTTTTGTTTTTGTTTGTTTCTTTTTTTTCTCTCCAAGCTAAAATTTCCCAAAAGCCAATACTTTGATGGTATCTGTGTGAGGGCACAAACTGAGATGCTTTGTGTATAAAGAGCACATCACTTATTATGTTTGAATCAAAAATAAATAAATAAAATATATATATATATATATATATATATATATATATATATATATATATATATATATATTATTTAAAAAAAAAAAAAAAAAAATCATCTCTTGTTCTCATTAAAGTTGAAAGTTGCAACAGCACACAAAGGCCCACATCAACAAAAAAGTTGATGTGGCATTGTTTAGGGTGACAATGGTCACCTTTGCTTGGGTTATGAATTTAGATACATGGCTGTTCACGATTGCCTTCTGAAACTACTTGAACAGCTTCCTGTCAACCACATCTGTTCATGTAATGCCACCGCTTACATGAGAGCAGCAATTGATCCGTGTGAGGCTGCTTGCTGTGAGTTAGTCTTTGATTGAAAAAATTAAAACAGTTTGTTTCTTAAGACACTATTTGTTATTACAGGTTGTTATAGCAATCTACAGATGTGTATCAGTAGCATGTTTTAGATGTTTTCAGTCAGTGACAGTGTTGGACTGCAAGGCAGCTTAGCACCAGACTTACCACGAAGCCATGTGTTTTGTTTTTTTTGTTTTTTTCCCCAAACATGCAGAATATGATTTGGCATTGTCTTGCAGAAAGAAACCGCTGTCATGACACCGTTTAGTACTCAATAGTCCTTGTTGCTCATTATTAATGGTGCCTCCATAGGGTTGAGATATGATCTAATATGTGATTTTATTAAATTTTTTTGTTGTTTATTTCAGGTTGTTTTTACTAACTTTTAAGACCTGTTAAGGTCCAGATTATTTTTTATTGTGTCCATAAAATCTTAGTATCGAAAATTTATTTATTTTTTTACCGTAACTGTGTGCTATCATATAGCCTGTTATTTAATAATGTCCCGATTAGATCACGAATCAAACCTTCTGAACAAAGTGTGTTAGTCAAGTCAGTGATGAAGTGAGAGATCTATCTTCCAACTTTACCGTGACATCACCTTGAGTGAGAGGGTGTGAACCACACTAAAGAAAATGTCGGCCTTTATTAGTTTACTTTATAAGGCAGTTGCTGTCCTGTTTCTCATCAGTGTGTAGACAGAAAAAAAGGAGGAAGGAAGACTAATCAATAAAAGAGGCCATTAAAGGACAGTTAGTATTGAAGAGGAAATTAAAGGTGACGGGAAAACAAAGGCAGGGGACATAAAGAAATCCTAGTTCATAATTCATTTCACTCATAATGGCTTCATTGACCTGAATAGTAGAGGGAACACTAGGCAACCTGATCCCTGGTACCTCAGAGAAAGCAGCTACACATCCACTCCTTCTGCAGCCAAACCTCATCACACTATACTACATCTAACTATATACTACAATACCATCAGGTGTTTGTGCACACAAGGTACACAAACAGATATATTCAGACTCCACATCTTGTAAGAATATAGCTTTTAACCTCACAGCAAAATATACAGTGTATGATTGTAAGGCAAATGTTTAAATTTCTCAGCATGCTGACATAGATGAAAATTATTTGTGGTACTTTATTCTTATTCCACCATTACAAAAAAAAGAAAATGAGTTTTTTTTCTTTTGAGGTAGCAGTGGTTTTACGGAGCTTGGATTTTGTGCTTTTCAGCCTATCTGTAAAGGCTTGTGGTGTGCAGAGACGTGGCAGCTGCAGTTATGATTATTGCATTGTGTATGTTTTGGACGGTACAATGTGCAGAATAATATGACTAGCTGCCTTGATTTGCCTGCTAAGAGGCGAGCTGTGACATCAACAGCGTGAGGTTAATCGCAGAGAGGCTGGCATCAAATAGCGTCACGGGGCTCATAGAAGACGGCTGTCTGTGGATTTGGAAAGAGCTTGGAGTCTCCTCTGATCTGGGCTCTGTGGGTGTTTTGTAATTACTAATGGCTGCAGTTGGTCTTAGTTGTGGCAATCCCTGGTACCGATGCATGTAGCTATTACATGATTCACTCCCATCAGACATCAATCTGTGTGTGATTGCGGGTTTTTAAGTCTGTACTTAGGGAAAGGTTGGAGCCTCTGCTCATTTGTATCTGCAACGTCGGCTTGACTCAAAGCCAAAAACTGCTGTGCCAGAGTGTTGGGAATAAAGGGTCATTTAAGTCAAATTAGAAAACTGAACAAACAAAAACCGAACCATAAAAACATTAAGAACATTAAGATGGTTTCAATTACAACAATTGCAATTGAATTGCAATTGTTGTAATTGAAACCGTCAAATTGCAACATTTCGTTTGTAATCTGCACGATTAGTAGAAGTGTTTTCACAGCAACTAATATTCAAGACTGCGTCTCCACTGTTTTTCTTTCTCATAGTAACTAAACAGACATGAGATGTAGTAGTGATAATGAGAATGCTATGCCTCACTCTTTTTACTGAACCTCACATAAAGCTATGCAGAAAGCTTCCTGCTTTCACCACTATTGTTGTTCAAATAGGGTCCCACCCTCACGCCAGCATCCACTTGGTTAGTTGACTAAAAAGAAGGACCTTTAATACGGTCCCTGGTAAAGCTACATTTGTGAGTGACGAAGCCGCTTCACTGCCTGTGAAACCCGTCTCCTGGGGTGGACATCTCTCAAAATTCTGGTGTAGGTATTTTATTTTATTTTTTTTAATCCACCGTTTCAGTGTATACATCAACACTGAAACTTTAGAAAAGGATGCCCCATAAAAACCAAAACGACAGCCATGTGAATTTTTTATTTTATTTTTCTGCATCCACTCCATTGTTTCAAGCTTTATAATGCTTTGGTATCAGAGAAGTTCACGGTCTGCAAGCTGTCCAGATCCTTTGGCTGCAAAACAAGCCAAAATCATCACTCTCCCACCTCCGTGCTCAACAGTTGTTTGTGCGGATATGCCGTGTTTGGTGGCACACGTGCATCACGGCAACACAGCTCCACTTTGGTCTCATCTATCCAGGGGACATTCCTCTGGAAGGTTCAGATGCACCTTTGCAAAGCTAAGCTGTGCTGCCTTGTTCTTAATAGAGAGAAGATGTTTTCTGATTGGTAACCCTTCAAAAAAAGCCATACTTGTTCAGTCTTGTTCTAACTGTACTATCTTGAACTTTATTCTGTATTTAAGGCTTGTGGCTTTTTTGTTTTAGTTCACTCTCACCACTCTTATCACAAACAAAATCTTAAAAGCTCCTTGCCCAACATAAAAAGCCAGACAGAATTACCAACTATGGTTTTTTTTGTTTTTAAATCAAGGGTGTGTGTTCATGTCTAATGTTCAAGCCCTTATACCTGTGACTTTTCTGGTTGCAGTGGATGCTGGAGACCTTTAAGTAAATGCCACTATATGTGCTTTTTGTGACTTTTTGTTGACTGTGTGGTCAGTAGCAGCAGGCCAATGTCGGGGCGTGGTGAACTCACTGTGTAGCTTGGCAGCAGTACAGGCCAGGCCTGGATTTCAGATGTGGTGATGTGGAGTGGCTGTTGGGGAAACAGAGGCAGACTGTCTATGTGCAGAGGAGGGGAAAAAAAGGGAAATGAGGGGGGAGAAGAGAGGGTGTGTCTGGTGGTGGTTGTGTGTGTGTGTCATTGTGTTGTTTCAAGTTGGAGACCTGGGTTCCCTTTTCTGTAAGCGATTAGAACTTAGCCAGAAGCGGCAAAGAGTGTGTCTGTGTGTTTATTTTTTATATATTTGTTTCTCTTCATCTTTCTGGTTTCATTTATGCTTACTTAAAAAAACAAATTATTATAAAAGCACACAAAGGTCCTGCTCCCTCTCTTTCTTTGGTGTCCTGTGTGGCGTGGCCACTGAAGTGAGCCAGACTGCATTAACTATTCAAGAGAGCAGGGTTTCCCTATGACAGTCTCTCTCGCTCTGCTGACTTCTGATTGACACGCTCATCCCTCATATCTCTGAAAGAACTTCATGGAAACACCTATGCGCGCTTGTGTGTGCCATTGTGCGACTGACAGGAAAAGGGGATAAAGTTTCTCCTTTGTCTTGCCTTCCATGTCGACCGACTTGCTTGATTTGTGGAAATCAGCTTGTGTTTCTTGTTTAACAGCGATAGCATCAGCATGTGTTTGCATGTTGGCAGTTATATATCCCTGCAGCGTTACATAGCAGAGCATGCTAGAATTAGTTGGAGACATACAGTAGAAGTTATGCTTGAGAACATGCATAGACATGTTCACACTTTATAATAGCGGGAGAATCTTATAACAGATCTTGTTACTGTTAATGGCAAATGGAATGAGGTGACTTAAGTTGTAGCTTTAAGTACATAATGGACTAAATTTGCATTGCTAGCAGAAACTCTAACAGCCAACCCTTAGATACTTTATTTAGTAGCATTAAAAATAGGCTGGTGTGTTGAGTGGTCTGTGTTGGCAACAATGAGGCCTTGCTTGAAATTCAGTCGTCTGTCTTTAAAGGGGATCAAAGTGGACACAATGTTCAAGATTTGTTTTCCTTGAAGGGTCATAAAAATGCTATCCTTGTATATTATATTTAAAATTAAAAAAACGGAATGACTAAATAAAGTTTGTCTTGTCCTACAGCAAATGTCCATTCACCATCTTTCTAGTTTCAGGAGCTGAGTCATTTATTTGTCATTCATTATTTTGAATGAAATATGACTTAATCAGGGTTCTGCCTTGGCTGCAGTTGATTCTCCTAACCTCTGTTTTTGTATTTTCTAGTTCCCAGAGTGCGGCTTTTATGGCATTTATGACAAGATATTGCTGTTCAAGCATGACACATCTACCAACAACATACTACAACTAGTTAAAGCTGCCAGCGACATCCAGGAGGGAGATCTGGTGGAGGTAGTGCTCTCTGGTAAGCTCTTCTCTTCTCTTCTCTTCTCTTCTCTTCTCTTCTCTTCTCCTCATTCCATAAGATAACCATATCAAAAACAAAATCATCTTTCCATTTGTCTTATCTATCTTTAATTACTTCATTGTTTTCATCCTTATCTGCTTATTTTACTACAGGTCCTACTTTACACTACCCTAATCTGTTCTTTCATTGTTTCAAGCTGTAATTTCCCTCGTGTCCACAGTCAGAAACTTGATCTATTTTTCCATCCCGCTTGTATCTCATTCATCTAATCGTTTTCCATTTTGCTCCCTTACAATACCGTGATTGTATCTTGTCCTAATGTGACGTGTTATCTATTTTAGCGGCAGCTACGTTTGAAGATTTCCAGATTCGGCCCCACGCGCTCAATGTGCACTCGTACCGGGCCCCGGCTTTCTGTGATCACTGTGGAGAAATGCTGTTTGGGCTGGTTAGACAAGGACTGAAATGTGATGGTGAGGGAAATAATGAGAAGAAGTGTGAATAGCACTAGACGCTCATATGGTGAAACAAATTTGAACACTCAGTAAATATGGTCCATCTCTTTGCTCCCCCCGTTCTTGGATGCATGCTGCCCCCTGCAGGTTGCGGGCTAAACTACCACAAACGCTGTGCATTCAGCATCCCGAACAACTGTAGTGGGGCTCGCAAACGGCGTCTGTCCACCACGTCGCTGAGCAGCAGCCAGTCCCTGCGCCTTTCGACCACTGAGTCGGTGTACAGCGTTGGGACAGCCTCCACCTGCGCAGAAGAAGCGAGTCTTATTCGCTCACACACTCAAATGGTACTGCCTCATTTATCCACATAATGCTGAAGTCACTTTTAGAATTCTTTCAAGTGCCACATTTTCTGAAACACTGAGTAGATTCCTCAGACATTCCTAATTCCCAAACACTTTTCATTAAACTTCATTAAGCAATATTTTTTTCCTTCTCTGTGTACGCTTTTGAGATATTCATCTGAAACTCTTCCTGTCTGACTGCATTCCGCTAAAGGGGCATTGCACTGCAATATCAGTGAACTTTAAGTAAATAGATTAGGTCCGTTGAGGCTATAATACTTACTGCTGCTGATTTCCTCTGTTCAGCAACTCTATTTGCAAAGAAGATGTAGAAAAACATTTAATTAGATGGGCAGTAACACTTATTACTGACTGATTTCCCCTGGTTATTGGCTCCCAATTTAAAAAGAAGTAGGAAAGGCGTCTAATTGGAGAGACCACACACGCACATGCTGGCACGGACACGCATATATATGATGTACCAGATAAAATCATAAACGTATGACGAGTTAATTATCACCCAAAACTGCAGCCTCCTGTGTTTTTTAAGCCATTTTCAGCTGGAAATTTAGTTACAATAGGAAGATGTTTTCAGAGAAGGAACTGAAGACAGTGTAAACACTCCGTCCAACAACAAAGAACAGACAGATACACAGCGACTCGAGGGTGAACAAAGTTTCGCATTCAACAGCTAAGGAGTCACATATTTCCCTTGGGTGTTGTTTGAAAACAAAAACAGAGCAAAAAGAAACTCATTATAAGGGACTTTTGTGAATAGGGAGATCTCAAAAAACATAACAGTGTGGCTCTGTAATTTCTAGATGTGAGTAGCTGGGTCATTCCATATACACCTGCAGCATCTGCTGATTTATTTTCTTTTTGGGGTTGTTTTTTTTTCTTTTTCATTAAATTAGTGATTACAGGTCCTCAAAGTAATTAGTGGTGGCCTGACATTTGGCACTTGTTAAGTTGCCTTCCCCCCCCCCGCTATCTATATGAAATGACTGAAAGCTCATTGAGGACCTCTTAAAACTGCAAACAAATCCGTTTTACAGCACAGCTTCAAGTGTCCAAATCTAGTAACCCTAACACACATTTTACTTCATGGCCACTTTAATACTGCTTCTACTGTTTACATAAATAATGTGGGCTGTAGGAGGGTAGATGGGAAGCACTTGCTGATGTTCCATAGAGTCACTCAGCTGTTTGCTGACAAATTCACTGATCAAATCAACAGTTATTAAGGTTCGGAGGCTATAAGCAAAAGTGAAGTAATTAATTACTTTGGCTACAGGCTGAATAGCTTCCAAAGGTTTTGATTTAAGCACCTCAACAATTGTGACTGTCGCTAAAAATTTGTTTCCTATTTATTCTGCCAGCCACGGACAGCTAGCGACGCCCGGCGTTTTTACACGGGGCGACCAGTTCATCTCGACAAGATGCTGATGAGCAAGGTAAAGGTGCCCCACACGTTCGCTGTTCACTCATACACTCGACCGACGGTGTGCCAGTACTGCAAGAGGCTTCTTAGAGGACTTTTCCGACAAGGGCTACAGTGCAAAGGTGAGCGCAGCTGAACAGAGTGTCTTCTTTGTATGACCTTCAGTGGGATGCAGAATGCTCACTGGTCTTTCTGGTTTACCTAAACTGTTTCTGCAATCTTCTCAGATTGTAAGTTCAACTGCCACAAACGATGTGCATACAAAGTTCCTAATGACTGCCTTGGCGAGACCATTGGAGGTGAGTAAAGATGAATGTATTAGCTTTTGTGGTGTGTGTGTGTGTGTGTGTATTACTCTGTTAACCCTGCATGGATTTGATAGCATGTGTTTCCACTGTCAGAATTAGATTACTTGAGAGTATAACACTTTATCTAACAGCTCTGAAACTCACTATACTAATCTTTTTATCTTCTCAGAAAACAGAAGTAACTCTGGTAAGTATTCTTGGTGTTGGTTTGCAACAAAGTGAACTAGCTTCTGTAGCATTTTAGAATTAGACGAATGGTAATAGCATTTGTTTCATAGTATATTTAAGGCTAAGCTGCACTTAAACCCTTCTCTTGTTTGTTTTTTGGCTCAGACATGTTGAGTCCCACTGCGGACCCCGAGGTTCCAATGGACTTTAGCAGCGAGTATGACGGCTCTGACAAGTCTTCAATAGATGACTCGGACGAGGCCTGCAGCATCCCTGGTTCCTTTTCACCTGACAACAATCAGGACGGAACTAATGGAGATCAAAGGTGTGAGATGTTTTGGATAAGAATATTATAGACAGACTGATAGAAATGTAATTAAACTCATATTTTACCTGCTGACTACCTTAATGCTGTCCTTTTCCTTCTAGTGTTTACATCCCTTTAATGAGGGTGGTACAGTCTGTGAGACAAACAACCCGTCGATCCAGCACAGCTATAAAGGAAGGGTGGATGGTTCACTACAGCAATAAAGACACACTGGTAAAAACACTACCCATGATTCCTGTACTGCCTTCTTTCTAAAAACTATACATGAACCACTCTGAAATTCTGCTAGTAGTGGAACACTTGGAGACTTAAATTAATTTATTGTAGATGCATGAACTCACTTTCTTCACTTTCTCTTCTATGATTTATGGCAGTAAATTCCTTCTAGACATCTATTTTTTCTGTCTAGCAGCTTGTTGTGCAGCCATTTCCACCTTGATGAGGTGCCCGCTTTCATGCACTTTATTGCTTTCTTTTCTGTAATATTTCTGTGTATGAGGCTGAAGCACTCAGCAGATATAATAATTTCAACCTAAAATCCATTTCCTGCCTTCTTTCTCTTAAGATCTAAAATCTATATTTGACTTTCTAGGGCAATTTATTTACCTTTTCATTACTTGTTTTGTTTTGTTTTTTCCTTGTTTTTTTTCCCCCTCACTGGCTGAACTAACACTCTTCGTTCACTTTTTCTTTCTCTCGATTCCCACCTGTTCATCTGGTAGCTTAAATTCCTTTTCATCCTTCTTCTCCTTTGGCATTTGGTGACATCCCCTTTCATTCCTGAAATTTACCCCCCCGCTCCATGCCCCATCCTTTATACTCTGTCCTCGCCACACCACGCTCATTTTTGTTGTCCCATCCCAACATCTCACCCTACTCCAACCCCCAACAGAGAAAGAGGCACTACTGGCGTCTGGACTGTAAGTGCATCATCCTTTTCCAGAATAACACCTCCAACAAATACTACAAGGTAACGACAGCTTTTGTCTTAACAAGCTAAGATTCATTTAAAGTCTGCAGCCCTTTTCTTTTGCTAACCCGTTCATTCATCCACCTGCAGGAGATCCCTCTTTCTGAGATCCTGGAGTTGCGTCCTGCTTCTAACTTCAGTCTCGTCTCCCAAGGCACCAATCCCCACTGCTTTGAGCTTATCACAGCCACTATGTGCTACTTTGTAGGGGAGGATCCCAACACCCTCCCCTCTGTGACCCAAAGCCACCCCCAGACTGTCCCACAGACACCTCCCTCCCCAAGCCAGGTGGCGCCCAACAGTGGCATTGGACGTGAGGTGGCAAAAGCATGGGAGAGCGCCATTCGACAGGCCCTTATGCCAGTCATCTTTCAGGACGCACCGCCAGCTGCGGGGAACATGCCTCACAGTAAGTTGAGGAACAGGTTGATGAAATTGTTTTGTGGAAGATTGTATTGCCAAGATGAAAAGACATAATTTAGAACTATTACACTGCATAACCTATGCTTTGTTCCTATCACTGTTTTTCTTTTCCAGGACAAGCTTCTGTCAGCATATCTGTGTCCAACAGTCAAATCCAAGAGAATGTGGTATGACTTGTGGTCTAATTAAGTAACTTCTGTCAATATTGACATCAATTATACATTAAGCATTATGCATGAAATATTGCATCCCTACAGGATATTGGCACAGTGTACCAGATTTTTGCTGATGAAGTGCTTGGATCTGGGCAATTTGGAGTAGTGTATGGAGGTATGGAGACCTACATCCGACAATGGAATTGATCAGTCCATTGATTTGATGGTTAAAGTGCTTTGCTGAAAGCAGTGGTGTCTAAAGTTTGAAGCTAACAAGAAGCAAGATTGTATTTCACAACCTCTGTGTATCATGCACTGTGCTAAAATGTGTTTTTAGAGTTGACCTGATTTGACACATAATAGGCTGTTTACAGGTTTTAAGGAGTGTTTTAGTCAGTTTTCACAAGTGATGTTTCTCATGCCAGCATTAGTCCAGAGTAAGTGTTAGAAAATGGAATAAAAATCTGGGTGTGTAGAGATAGATGTATATGTATCACAAGTTAGCATTTTAATTGTTAAAGTTCATGTCAATATAGTTAGAAAAGACTGAACAAGTATGATGTGCTAGGAAGGGATGCCAGGGTAAAACTGTATAAAAAAAGAACAAAGCACCGCCGCTTAGGTTTGCAAAGTTGCATCTAAGCAAACCACAAGAAATCTGGAACAATGTCCATTAGACGGACAAAGCCAAAGAGAAGATGTTTGGCCATAATACTCAGCACCATGTTTGGCGATAACCAAACACGGCAACAAATTGCCACAATGATGTGCATGGAGTATATATGTATGTATATTCAGTTTACTGTCACAATGTAAACAATCTGTTACTTGCACAAACTCCCTTCAGGAAAGCACAGGAAGACGGGGAGAGACGTGGCCGTCAAAGTCATCGACAAGCTTCGTTTTCCAACCAAGCAAGAGAGCCAACTGAGGAATGAGGTGGCCATCCTGCAGGTAAACGCACGCATTTCACTGGACTTTCTCTCAGAAGAAATTATGTTAATGATTACGTCTAAAAGTGTCTGTGCAGGTTCTTAATCGTTCAGATCATGGTCGTCTAAGAAGCTTGAAAAGAAAGCGACTGCACTTCTCATCCAAGAAGCATTTTGTGCTAAAACCATTATTAATCATGTGAGTCATTAAACGAGCCAAGGTGTGGAAAAAAAGGCAGAGGTCATTGCTAGCAGAGGTTTCGGGTAAACCCACTGTGAGACCTTGCCAAGAGGTCATATGTCCTATTGAGGTCACAGTCAGCCACCTAAAATACAGTCTTGACATTCTTTCCCAAGCACCTCAGCCCGCACTCACAACCTGCGTTAGGTGATCTCAACAGGTCACGTGATACTGTGGTTTTACCTGAAACATCTGGTGGAAATGACCCATGCCTTTTTTACTTTATCTTTTTTTACACCTTGGCTAATGTGATGACTCACACGATTAAAAGTGGGTCAAAGACTCTTAAGAGACGACCCCCACTAGGGTTTAAATACCTGGGACTCTCCACCGTTTGGTTTTAGAACTAAAGAAGCATTTTGGATGAAAGGTGAAAAGTCTCCACAAAACTTAATCCAAATGCTTTCTTTCCAAGCTCATTATGCCTGAAAGAAAGTAAAAAACCATTTGTAATATTAAAAACTACCATTAAACACAGTGAGACAGTAATAATGTAATAGTAATCTGTGCTTTGTAGTATCACAATAACCAGATTTTAATCTACACTATTAAAAAAGCTCAGTTTTGCTTATTTAAATGATTAATTTCTAATTATTTTACCTCGCAGTCATTGACAGTATTTAAATAAGTAGTACTGTTTCTCCTTTCCTTATGTGATTGCAACTTCTGAAACGAGCAAAAATAAAAGTTTGCATATAGAATTCAACTAAATGACACGACTGTATAAAACCATTTAACATTTTCATTCATGCCAAATATGTGACAGGGAAAGACTTCACATTAACGTCTGTTTAAAATATATATTTTTGAAAAATAACAACGTATGTTTGATTTCACCTTCTTGGGCGGCAGACTTTTTTCCCCAGCAGATGGAGGTAGTGGTGCACTAGTCAGTCTGAACTTCCCCCTGCAGCTCGGCATTTTACACAAATGCAGTTATGCAGTCATTATTATTTATGGAACATATGTCATATGTGTGACTTCTGCGGAATACTTATATTGTTTGCCAAAACAGAGTTTATAAATTTTCTGTTCTCTGCTTCCTTCTCCTGTGGTTTACTGTCTGGTTGTCACGGTCTGGTCCTTTCTGTTTATCCCCTCCTGTGATGTTCTTCCTGTATTGCCCAATTTATATTTGCTTCTTAGATTCACACTCTATCACAGTTTATTTCTGGTATTTCATCTTTTTACACACAACATATTTTTTCTTATCGTCCGCCTTCTCCCCACACTCCCCTCACCCTTCTGTTGTTTCTCTCAGAGTTTACGTCATCTGGGCATTGTAAACCTGGAGTGTATGTTTGAAACCCCAGAGAAAGTGTTTGTGGTCATGGAGAAACTACACGGTGACATGCTGGAGATGATTCTCTCCAGCGAAAAAGGCAGATTGCCCGAGAGGCTCACAAAGTTCCTCATCACGCAGGTGTGTATGCATTTTCAAATAAGTCCCATAGCGGTAGAGAGTGGGTAGTAGAGACCCACAAGACTAAAATGGCATTCTGATGCTGCAGTGTTTCGCTGCATGCTTCCTCTGCTGTCATCATGAACATTTACTGAACCTTACATTTCTGCATATTCTAAAACGAAGCTTTGCTGTGTTTGATTTTGTTTCGGATCATCTTGCTCCCGTGGTTTTGGGTATGCACATGACGTCGGTGTGCATGCAGATTCTTGCAGCTCTGAGGCACCTGCACTTTAAGAACATTGTTCACTGTGACCTAAAACCTGAAAATGTGCTACTTGCCTCTGCCGATCCCTCCCCACAGGTAAAAACAAACACACACACACACACACACACACACACACACACACACACACACACACACACACACACACACACACACACACACACACACACGGATTTCCCAAATCTGAGCTGAGGAAAGTAACAGACACTTGCTAATGGCGTTTTGGTTACATGAGTCCTGTTTCTGTTTCTTTCTCTTAACATTCTTTCTCATAACCGTTCAGCTATCTTAGTGAGGACCTTCATTGACATAATGGTTTCCCTAGCCCCTTACCCTAACCCTAACCATTAAAAATGAATGCCTAACCCTTACCCTATACCTAACCATAACCTAATTGTAACCCTGACACTAAAACTACATTTTGAGCCTCAAAAAGGCTTCAAACTTGTGAGGACCGGTTTTTGTGTCCTCACAAATGACTTTTGGTTCTCACAGGTATAGTAGAATGCAGATTTTCTCACAAAGATAGCTAGACAGGAACACGCACACACGCACTTGCCCAACCAGCTCATTTGCAACACATGTGGTTTCTGCACTTGCTCATATACATTTCCTGCCATTTTGTTATTTTACCAGATGCCTCGCAGTCATGTGTCTCTGTTCTTGACTGTTTTCTTCTCTCAGGTGAAGTTGTGTGATTTTGGCTTTGCCCGTATCATTGGAGAGAAGTCATTCCGCCGTTCAGTGGTTGGCACACCTGCCTATCTGGCTCCAGAAGTTCTGTTAAACCAGGGCTATAACCGCTCACTAGACATGTGGTCAGTCGGCGTCATTATGTACGTCAGCCTCAGCGGGACATTCCCATTCAATGAAGATGAAGATATCAATGACCAGATCCACAACGCAGCCTTTATGTATCCTCCTAATCCCTGGAAGCAGATCTCCAGTGATGGTAATCTCAGAGAGGGAATCAGCTAGAGGAGATTTCTCCTGTTAAACACAACCGTGAGATGGACGTTGATGTACACTTACAATACCTGCAAAAGCTATTGGATTGGTTTTTGTAATCAATATATAAAATTGTTATTTAACATCACCTTTGCCTAGTAGTGGAGAAAAAAATAAAACGTATGAGTGCATATGAGAAAGGGCAGCAAAGAGTGACTAGTACTGAATGTTGTTTTCAGAATGCAACCAATCTGATCTGTGATAAGTTGTACTTCAGTTTTACCACAACTAAAGTCGGGTTTAGTGTCTAGACAAATAAGGTATGATAAAGAGATGACAACTCTGATGGTTTCTGTGTGCTTGCGTGTGTGTGAGTGAGAGGTGGTTTGATTTTTATTGAAAAACATGTGTTTGTGTTTCCAGCTATTGACCTGATCAACAACCTGCTGCAAGTTAAGATGAGGAAACGCTACAGTGTAGATAAAAGTCTCAGCCACGCATACTTACAGGTACTATATTAATGAACTGCTCACAGGCACACATTAGAATGAATGTTCCACTCTATCGTTCCTACAATTTTTTTTTTATCCGTTATTATTTGCTATTAAACATACAAGAAAAAGCCCCCTTTTCTGTGGTAAATGCTAGTAACTGTAGTTTCTGAGCAGCAATTTAAGTCCTTAAAATTGCTTCAATAAAATTTGTTGCTTTTAAAGAAAATTGCAACAATAAAGCCGAGGTCTATGCACACAAATCCGAGCGTTGAAATGTCAGCTCAAGGCCGGAGGTTTTTAACTTTATTGAAAACATAACAGAAAGGGGATTAGTTAAAGAAATTGTGTTTTCTTTGACTGCACAGCTCTTAAATGCCTGCTTCAAAACAAAATGTTTAGCAGTGGAAAAGCAGGCTGCTATTGCTGTTTGTTTTTTTTGTTGCCAGAATGTCACCGGATTAATTAATATTCATTGTCACGGTAGCCACGAGTGGGTTGAAGCATAATTGATCATTTCAGTGTCATTCTAGTTCTTATGTACACACATGCACATGTGCCCCCGCAAACAAATGCATTGGCACATGTATCGATCAAATCTTTGCGATTCCCGACACTCAGATTTCATCACCGTGTTTATTCCTGTTTGTCATTTCCCAGGACTATCAGACGTGGCTCGACCTGCGGGAACTGGAGACTAAGCTTGGGGAACGTTACATTACCCACGAGAGCGATGACAGCCGCTGGCAAATGTATGCCCGTGAACACACTCTGCCATACCCTGCTCACTTTGTGCCGCCTCCTCTGGCGCAGGCTTCCGATGACGAGGACGGCGGGGAGGATGCAGATATGCAAGGTCTCACAGAGAGGGTCAGCATACTCTGACCACAGAGAGGTGGAGGACTCACGCTCATTTAGGAAGGATGAAAGAAGCGGGGAGAAGGGGATGGTGGCCTTGTACTCTAAAAAGACACACTTGCAAAGAATCATGTGGTTTTTATAAAATAAAGTGTCTGACTGATTAGAGCTGCGTGAGAGCACTCGGTTTTACAGCTATAAATCCAATTTCTCTCCTCCAGCCCGAAGAAAACCTTTAAAGCATTTACTCTGCTCGTCTTGGTCCTCTTTCATCTTTTGAATTGTTGAATTTCTTTTATGATAAAGACTGCTCAACTCTATTTCACATTCCCTGTTCATCTGTTCAGGGTGCCTTTACAGATAAAAGGTGCGGAGTGAACCGTAAATCCGAATTTGTCAGAGGAATGAAAAACAGCATGTTCTTTCCCCCTGTCAGTGTAGTGTGCATCAGAGCAAACAAGGAAATGGCATTTTACCACAGGTGCAGATAAGAATCAAAGAATCAAACATTTTGCTATACAAACAGTAGTAAAACCCAGCCGAAACGTTACGAAATTAAAAGCAACGCGATGCTTCTTTTTTTTTCTTTAATATATTATTTTAATGGGACTGACTGGAATTACAGAAAATTCAGTTCAATCTCTTTTCAGTGATGGAGCGCTTTACAGCAACAAAAGACTTCCTCTGTGCTGGTAATTACTGAAGTGAGTCCACTGAGAGAAGCCATCTATATTCACAAATGCATTCCCATAAATTCGTGTTCTATAGTGAAAACCAAAGGTATCGATCTGGCGACAGCAAATCCTCCAGTAATTACTGCAGGTTTGTGGCCACAATGGCCTTGTAGAAAATTATATGTAATTAAAGATGCCATTATGAGTTTAAATGAACTAGCGTGCGGGCAGTGTAATACTTCCACTCACCGGACAATTTTCAGTCGTGAGATTTCGTATATCGGTGACAGCTCTCTGTAGCTGCTGCTGAAAATTGCTTTTTATTGTGTTATCATTCGTTGTGAGCCATCTGAGGTCAAGCAGGTCACTGAAATGATTTGTACCGTTAATAATGAGAAGATAAATGAACGCATCTTTCAGCAAAAGCAGACATTCCCCTGTGATGTAAGTGTATGGGTGGACAGTGTGGGTCACTAAACTAGTTTGGACAACTTATCTTGTACAAGTATTGACTACCTTTCATGTCAATGTGTTACATGTTTCTGTGAAGTAGCATTATCTAGATTCATCATTGAACATACTGTAGTTACTGTTTTATGAATGTATAACCTGAAGCTTATATAGCTGTCAAATATGTGTAGACTGTGTATAACTTGTTTGAAGGATGATCCTGGCTTTTAGATAATACAAACCTCCTACAGCATTGTATTTGTCTTGGAAGTTTTATTTAACGTGACGTCCGTGCATGCTTAACTGGAACCTGCTCATTTTCACCTGCTTCCTGAGAAATTGCACACAGGCCTGAGCAGATACGGATTTAGTCCTAAAATATTTGTCAGCCATATACAGATTATTTGCTTTTTCCCTATAAATATATTTATAAAACAAGGGCCATTACTGTGCCTTAGATTGTCTATGGAAAAAGACGTGCTTCATTTAAAGCATAACAAAAGAATAAGGACGACTTGTTCTGCACCACTAGTTTTCTACTCACAGGCTGACAGGCTGTTATTTCTTTTACTCTCAAAAGAAGAGGAGATTTTTTTCCCCTCCAAATATGCTGCTGGGTACTTTGGTACAGACGTAGGCAACATGGACTAAAGAATTATGATGGAATTGGAACCAGAGACACACAAAAAAGTACTCCCAGCTCTCAAAGCACAGACAGTGGGGTTTTTTTTTTTGGTTTTTTTTTTGGTGTTTTTTAACACCCCACAGTCTGAGTGGCACTCAAGAGGACCCTGTGGCAATGGAGGCAAAGACGCTGAATTTTTTCCCATTGTGAAATGAGTACTCTTCACTCAGTTATACTGGTAGAAGTGCACCCTTGTTGCTCCTACCCTACACCCGTCGTCATTCTCAAACAATGCCAGATGATAGACTCTTCCTTTTTCCTCCCCTCCTTTTATTTCTTTCAAGTGTCAGTAACTTTCGTTCTATCTCATCAGCTTCAATCTTCCAGCCCATTGTTTTTGCACTGTCATGTAGAGCCCTCCACTTAGTAAGCAAAAGAGACAGGCCCAAACCTCCAGAGAGACGTACCTGGCACCAGAAATTACATTTCTATTGAGTTTTATCTGCGACAAGCAATATCAGTCTAGTTTGTTAGAGTAGGTGGAAGACAGCTTAAAAATATTTCTGTTTTCACTCAACGTTTCCACTGAAAGCAAAAAAGCAGTCGGGCATCCAGATTAATGACCTTGTGCTTCTTAAATGAAAGTGTTCTTTTCACCTGCAAGCACTAGGTTTAGCAGTCTACACACACACACACACACACACACACACACACACACACACACACACACACACACACACACACACAGACAGAGGAATAATTGATTGGCTTATTATTTAACAGAGTTAATAATCAGATGGCAGCAATCCAGTGCATTTTGGCCCATAGGACAACCTGTCAAAAGGAACATAAAAATGGGAAAGAATGTGACATAGTTGCTGGTCTGAAAGCGAGAACATATTCAGTGAGTGTCAGTTCTCTGCGTGAAAATAGCTTGTTGACGTCACAGGAGCATTGTCAATACAGTAACTCATATGACTGCTCGTTGTAGAAAAGGTATGCCGAACAGAATCTGACATGCACCTTAAATGCACCTTATGAAACTTAAAACTTAAACAGAAGACCACACAGAGTACCACTCCTATTAGCTAAGAACAGTAAACTGATGCTACAATTCACACTTCTTACCAAAACTGAATAATATAAGATTGGAAAATGTGCCTGCTTATGAGACTTTCTGCAGCAACATTCAAATGGTAGGGTCAGAATTGGGTATAAATGGCATGAAAGCATGGATCCAGCCCTCCTTTTATAAATTGGTCAGATTGCTGGTGGTGGTGAGGATATTTTCTTTGCTCACTTTAGGTCCCTCAGTACCAAATTCACATTTTTTTAAACTACCTGAGTGCTATTGTCCACCATGCTTATTCATATATGACCACAGTGTATCATTTAGGAATGTATATTTCCCACCAACTGATGGCTGCCTCCAGCAGGATAACATACTGTCATAAAACTCAAATAATCTCAAACTGGGTTCTCATGATGGGTTCTCTGTACTCAAATGGCCTCTACAATCACCAGATTTGCATCCAGCAGAGCATCTTTGGAATGCGGTGGAACAGGAGATTCACATCATTGTTTGATGCTATCATGTCTGTATGGCTCGGAATTTCGGAGGAAAAATTCTAGCACCGTGTTAAATCTTTTATGGGGGCTTTGAAGGCAAAAGGGAGGCCAGTGCAGTGCTAGAAAATGTACCTAATAAGCTCAATGAGGGTATGTGACTGTTGTAAACAGTACATTCAGGGGTTTTTTTTTTCTGCTGTAGATTAATATAACACAAAATTGTCTGTCCATGTTTTGGTTGTGAATTAACGTGTAATCTTGTTCTCATTAGTGTGCTCTTTTGTCTTTACCACAGACAGTTTTCTTGAGAATTAGTTTGTGGTGCGATAGAGACGCGGAGGGTCCAGAGAGTGGCGTAATAAAGAAGCCATTTTAAATACACACTCATCACACCACAACTCTTCTCTACCCCTGCTTCCCCGTGTTTTTAAACACGGTGGGCGTGATTGCGGATGCCGTGCCGGTGCTTCCGCCTGGCACCGCCGACCACGCCTCACCACATAGTTCTTTTTGATTTTGTTTTTTTTAAACTAAGAAATATATTAACAATAATCGCAACTTGATACTTTATTAACGTACTCAGAAGTGTAATGTGATCTTTGAACTTGTATTATATTAGTGTCGCTTCCATACGGAAAGAGCTACTGATTACTTATTTCCATAGCACGTTTTGTCATCTAAACCTCTGAGACCTCCCAGTGCTCATTTCTTGTCAGCTTTAGTGGAGTCTGTTTTGTTCTGCAGCTCTGCTTGGGGTGCATGCACATGCATGCCAATTGATTTTAGCCAGTGGGTGCAATTCCATTTTCTCTCAGGCTTGTTCAGAAGTTATCTGTATTAATGAAGTCTGTGGGAGAAAGTGCTGTTTTTCCACAAGAGGCAATTGGCTGTGTGCTCAAAAGGTTACCAGGAGTGTTCATAACTCAGAGAGTGTCATCTTATTTGAACTGCAACTACTCCTAGAACAATTGCAATTTGCACTCTCAGTTTATAGCTGCACCTCATCTGGAAAACACATCAGCTTTTCATGAAATACAAAAGAAAGTAGTGCACGCATGCGGAATTTCGAGATAATGCTACCCAATCAAAATAAGAACTGAACTCCAGAGTTTTCAGTCATTTCCACTTTCTTGTTATTTCATGCTTCTCGAGATAACGATCTGTGTAAACACTGAACACAAAGCCCACAAACCATCATTAGCTCTGGAAATGTTTTGTTTGTGATTGTGTAACATGATCACAAATTCTGATTGCACTTTCCTCCACTTGGTATGACTGCACAACCGATGACCTCCAGCTTGGCCATCAAGTACATTAAACGGCTATACCAGCTGCTGAGTTTGCCCCTGCACTCAGGCGTAATGCATTTTGAAAGGCAATAGATCAACTGTGTAGAGCAATTTGCAAAATTACAGAAAATTGCAGCGCATTTCCGGTTGTCATGTAGATGCATGACCAAAAAGGTACTAAATCTCTTTCTATATCACACCACTGTGTGATGCAACAAAAGCTAAACCCTAAGCTTAAAAACCACTGGGAGGTGTGAAATACTTGCAATCCTACCATTATCATAAAATGTCAATATCTGTATTTATATTACATACAAGACTGTTTTTCTAAAATGACATTTCCATAAATAATCTTTTAAATAGTTTTTATGGAAAATTTATGATGGCAAAATTCACTGTATGCCTACTGCTCTGTCTCATTAGTGCCCTCTGACTCTGCTTCATGTGACCGCAAGTTGGATGCTTGTTACCAAAAAACAGGCAGGTAAACCAACAAAATGATTTATTTTAAGGTGATAGAGGTGAAGCACACTATCATGTGAGGAAACAGTTACAAGAAACTGAAATGCACCAAACATATGCCCACTGCCTTGTCTTGTTCTCTTTTGCCAAAATAGCAAAGAATTTTCCATATATCAGTGTCATACTAAGGAATGAAAAAGGGAAGTTGACAAATTTAATATCCACATGCACAACTTTTAAAAAATATTCTCAGCACTTAAACTTTTTGGCATCACATTATTGGCACCTTGAGGTAGTCGTTAAAAAAGTGTAAAAGCCACAGCAGAAGTGACAGATAAACTTGTTCTGTATTTGAGTTTAAGAAAAAATAGGTTAGTAGCATAGGTAGGTAAAATAATACATCACCAACATGGCCTTAAATAGTATTTAGACACAATTAATGTGGTTGCTAAGTGATGTAAGCTCTGTAAGACTACATTACAGACAAAAAGCTGGATCTGTTAGAAATGACAGACAATAAAAGCCTGAATTCAACAGGAAAATGTACACATTCATGTAATGTTATTTAATCATTTGTTTATTAGAGAAGAAAAAAATTAAAAGAAAGAATACCAATAAAAAGAAAATTACTCATTCTTACTCATATTCTGCTGAAATGCAGTGACAAAAAGCTGAACTTATTGAACATGTGTGTGACATCAAAGCATTACAAAGGAAAGAAGAAACAATGCTTCAGGTGGTGGAAAATCAGAGTATCTGGAAATTCCCCTTTTGAGTATTTTATTTCCATACATTTATCGTTTCCGTTTCAATAATCGTCTACTTTCCTTTCCTTTTTCTTAACGTCATGTAAGGAATGTGTTCTTGCCGTCAACATTCACATCTGTACACTGATGGTCACTCAACGCATAACCAGAGCAACCTCAAGGTTTCGTCACAGACTCCATTTATAAACATGTGAATACCCAGTGTTCACATCATCTGAAACAGAGCAACGTTCTTTATCTTCTTCGTGTTTTACAGTGACGTGATTGACACATTTTGGTTTTCTCGTACTGAACCAGACTGAAAGTGATCAGCCAAACTGAAAAAGACATTTAGACCAAAAAAAGGAGTGAATGACCCACTCATTAAGAACTACAACTACAATGATGCTATTTAAACACTCACTGTGATGTAAAAGGGGAAGACAGGAGCTATGCAGCTCCCGACCCATAAGTTACAAATTTCCCTTAAATCGGAGAGGAGGAGGAGGGGACTTTTTTCTGGTCTCATAAGAGCATTAACGCATGATTCATATCTTTTCTATAACCGTTTAATTTTTGCCCAGCCCTGAACACTTCCTGCACGCACGTGTGCAGAAGCAAACCTCCCTCCTCCTACGTGTGTCTTCCCCTTTCTGTACTTCGCCCTTCCACACTTCTTACTGACATTTCAGCTGTGGCTGTCAACGGGAACTAGCAACGAGCGCAAACTACACAGTACAGAGAAAAACAACCTCTTGCATCTGTAGCTATTGAACTGGCTGTTAATGATCTGGTGCATTTGAGATTATGAGGAACTGCAGTGGCTTGGCTGCATGTCAGCAGCTCTGAAAAGTCTCTTCTGAAGCTTTTTTTCTGATCTTCCTGGACTGAACTCTGCTGAACCTGAAGCAGGTCTGGAATGCGTCTAACACTCTTCACCCACTGGACAGCTTTCTACAAGATACACTTTTCTATCAACAAACAACAGGTGAGGTCATTCATTACTGACTGGAGTTCTGGAAACCAGATGAGGGAATTTATGTAAAACTTTTTATAAACTGCCCTAGAAAAGGACAAGTTCAAAGGTAACTTTTATTATGTTTGCCAAGTTCTTAAATGTAGTAATTTATTTTGAAACCGCACTTCATATGCTGGGCTTCTTTTTGTACCCAGTGGACTGTTGTCAAGGGAAAGATGGAATGCTTGAGGTGATGTGAGTAACCACTGCAAAAATAATTAGGTTTGAAATGTTGATTCTCTGGAGGGTTGAATGTTTTCTGTGATTCTCCCAGCGGTGGTCACCACAGCACGCTGGAGAGGGCAACAGAAAACTGCTCTGGAAGAAGAAACTGTGGACTGCTTTACCTTTGAAACACCACTTTGGTATGAGGGAGGCAAGTTAAAACGCATATTTCTTCTTTTTGTTTTAAAAGGGGGGCATCTGGCAATCACCACATCCCCCCTCTTTAGAGATAAGGCTAAAATGCTGCTCTCTTAACAATTCATAATGACAACCAGATTTACTTCAGCACATAATGCTAACAAACACATAGTTGGCTCAGATGGAAAAAACGAGTGAATCAAGCCCTGGCCAGCTGTGCAAAGTAGTCGTTTGTTTGGATTTGAAATGTACTGATAGAGACAGCAAAAGAACAAAAAAGATGTATGCAAGAGGAAAAAAGAAAAAAAATATTGTTTTTAACCCTAGAACACTATCGCTGGGTGATTTACACCCGAGAAAATACATTTACATGATTTCTCCCTCCTGCAGCTGTTTGCGTGTCGAGGAGCCTGTGCCTTCACCAGGGAAGTCTCAAATGTCCCAGGAATGGGTGGACCAAAGACCAGCTTTCCAGAGTCATTATTTTGTTTTAGGAGTTCTATTTTTCATTTTGTTAGACATGGCACAGTTAAAAGTAAAAGAAGACCACTCTAATTTGTCATGTGTTGTCATATTTTGATATATTTGATTACTTTTCATTGGTTATATTATATCGGGTAAAAATCACCCGGCATTAGTGATCGTGTTACTATTTATAGCGATAGTGTTCTAGGGTTAAGAAGGACCTGAACAAGACAAATGAACCATTACAGGCATTAGAGGTAAACTCTATCTTTGTAATAGGGGAATACCTGTTTGTCATTAGTCATAGTATCCTAAGTGGTGACTAACAACTGAAATATTTTAGAAAAGTTTTGATTTATGAGGAAAACTTTCCTATAATGCAGTCATGATAAGTCTCCCATTTTTTTTTTTTAAATTTTATGAATAATCCATTAAATCAAACCCATTTCAAACACACCTGCACACAGGCACGTGCAGACACACATTATCGTTCTCTGAAGACGATCTGTCTCCAAATGGCTTCTCTATTATTGAGTTTTCTGGACGTTAATAGCATTAGATGCTTCCTGAGCCTATAAACACACCAGGGTCAAGCCTGGAAGAGAGAGAGGGAACAAAACAAAGAGAGGAAACAAATATCAGCAAAAGCCACAGAAATAACGAGCAAAGTTTGATCTCCTAATGCTTAAATTTTATACAGCAAATGGAAAGAATAAAATATCTGTACAAAAATATTTTAGTCTTGTGGTCTACATTAAGAAGAGTGTGTTAACCATTGGTTCCCATTACCTGGTAAAATAATTAATGTGGATTTTTTTTCCAGTGGAACACAAACTAAACATTAACCCCTTAATCGTCACAATGAATGGGTGTATAAGATTGTACTGATGGTGTAAATATGAATAAATACTTCGGTTATTAACTGAAACCAGAGGACATTTTCAAAAAATTCTGTTGTGATAAACTAAAATTTTAAAAAATGTTCAAGGCTGATGACACAGTTTCACAGACCAATAGAAAGCCTATAAACAGTCTGAAAGGAAAACCATAACACAACCAGTTGAACTTTGTAACAGTTCCTCTGAAACAACATTCCTAATTATGTAGTATTCATGTGTGAGTTCTTTTGTACAATCAGGTTCTGGCCTTAGTTAGCCTGTCATAGTTTCGTTGAATTATTTTTGAACCAAGCTGAACTCATGCTCGGTCTGCCCAGAAATATCCTTCTCAGTCAGCATCTTAACATGTCTGTTTAACCGCACTGTTAGCATCTGTAGTCAAAACATGGCCATGCTGTAGGAAATCCAAATTTACCCCGAATAAACCACTAAACTGTTTTAACTGTGCAGCATCTTTTGTATTTTTAATGCATTAGTCGTCAATTATGACTATATATTCCAAACCATTTTTAGGTTTCATATTATTTATGAATGTGTCAGAATTTAAAACATTAACAAGAACGCGCGAATAGCCTCCTTCTGTAACAGTTAAGCATGTCACTCTTTAACTTTTACATTAAACAGAGTAGATTAAAACAGGGGGACAAAAAGCCTAAAGCTGTGCATTACTAGAAAACAATTAGGTCTGTTATGTTAAGAGATGGTCATGTCCCATATGAAATGTGTAGGATTTCATTGAAAACAACTGGACTTTAAAAAGTGAAAGTTTAGTGAACTCTATTTATTTGTACTTTGATGAGATGTATAATTGAGTAAAACATATAAAAATATTTATCATTTATACACATTAATGTGTTGCAAGCCCTATGATGTAAGTCATTTTCTGTTAAGCCTGCAACGTGCTGCACAAAATTCATGCGACACGCCTGTAATGTAACTGATCGTTATGCCTGCACGATAATATGTATGGGATATATAAACGTCATAAAGAATTAACTTTATTAAATGTTAATAATAATGTTTTGCTAAGTTATGCACTTTTATGGACACTACCTAATTTTTCAAACAAAGTTGACAACTTCATACATCACATATTGACATGAAGAAAGACAATTAGTGTCATGTGATCATCTACATGTGTGCTCCAAATAATTTTTTTTTTTTTAAATCTAGAAAATCTGTATTTCAAAAAAGTCCTCCTGCCGTTCAAAAGGCATTGTTTGCACCCCTTACTTGTCTTAGTCTGCAAAATAGGTATATTTTGTTATCTTTTCTGGACATAAAAAACTGAAAGAGCAGGAAATGCAAATGTGATCCATCATCATTTCAATTATATTTTCAGTCATAGAGCCTTTTATTTTTTTCCCCCAGGAGGTAGCTTACATGGCCTTCAGTAAGAACTGGAATCTGTTCATGGCCTTTGCATTGAATTATACTTCTTCTCTACCAAGCTAGTTAGTGAGCCAGCATTACCATTATAACAACAACAACAACAACAACAACAACAACAACAATACATTTTATTTAGGAAAGTGCCTTTCAAAACACTCAAGGACACTGTACACAGCAGAATAGAGACAAGCAATAACAACAACAAACATAACAACTTACAAATTTACAAGGATAAAACATAAAGCAAATAAATAAAAGAGATTATGTGATAATGCATATTATGGGAAATAAAATGCAGCTCACATGTTACAAGTCACAGTAAGCTACAACAGATTGTTTGCAGTTATGCTAGCTTGGCCAAAAAACCTCACTCATCAGTGTATTACAAAGAATACCCAACAAAGAGCGCAGAGGTTCTCTCAGATGCCTTGCCCACTGACCTTGTCGTTATACCACAAATCTCTCACCTTTTAACCCTTGTGTGGTGTTCGTATTTTTGTTACTCAGCCAGTGTTCATGGGTCTGGTGGACCCGCTAGAGTTTTGGCTTTCCAAATTAACACTATCAAACAATTTTATGTTAAATTACTCAACAGATGTTTACTTCATCCCAATTACAAGACATATGAACAGCAAACATGGTTAATTTTTTCCCTTTACCTTTGTTAGATCACATTTATGAATTAATGTGCTTCTCGTTTTTCTTTTATATAAAATGTTATAAATAAATCAGTTATAATCAAGTGGAGTGAGTGGAAAGACACAACACATTTACACGTGAAAAAATAATTAATTGTTTAATTTTTCTTTTGAAAAAAACTGAACAATAGTTTCGTATCCTCTCTGAAACTGCACTGCTAGCTTTACTCTCATGGAAAAGAAGACTTCTTCAAAGAGGAAAGGTTCATGTCAAAATAACAAAATCAGTCTCACAGCAGATTATTTGACCTGCTCTTTGTCTTTTATCTTTTTGAAACAGAAAGTATTACTGGATTATTATTAAATTCATTTTGAAATTCTTGTCTCTGCTGGGTTACGCTAATCTTTAAGATGTATCTGGTGTGAATTACACTCAGAGCTCTGTGATGGACCAGGTGTGATGGTTCAAATCAGGGAGAGAATTAATTGATTCATTTATAGAGTGCATGAGTTTCACATTACTCATTCTTGAAGCTGCAGTAAACAACTACCTTCGTCACATCTGCATCTGTTTGTAACGTCACATTTTCCACGTGTGGGACTAATAAAGGTTATCTTATCTTATCTTTAAATTGGAAATAACTGGTCCAACTCACTATATGATTGCCAACTTTTTTGTCCCCCAGAATGCAATTCTGTGGGAGCCTGCAAGGCTCTTATTGTGCTGAGAAACAAAAAGTAACCTGTAATCTGTGATTACTGTAAAATGCAAATAATCAGTTTGCCTGTACATTCTGTGCGATCCTCGCCTGCAACTTAGACCACGCAGGAGAATAAATGCAGCAATTTATAGATAATTTAATAAAAAGTAGCATTAACAACAAGCAATGTTGATCGAGTGCTCAGGTGATCGAGTGCAGAAGGTTCTACATCAAGTTAATCTAAAAGGTATCAGTTCCTTAATGCTGTCTGTTTCCACAGCAACGACAGCTTACCTTATGACATGTGTTCTCCATACAGTGCAGCTGAGGCAGGGACTTTTGGCAATTTCACTTTCTATTAAAACCGTGGGTGCAAACTGTTATCATCAAGCAGCATGACTAAACCCATACTAGGAAGCGGAGGACTCCCATCGACACTATGCCTGAACACCATATAGTGTGCAGAATCAAACTATCTCACATTGAGAAACATCAGGACAACCAAATTATTTTTTTTATCTCTTGAGCTCAGTCAACCATGAAATAGAATAGGGGATACAAAATATCTAAGCTATATTATATGTTTTTAAAGTATTACGGTGAAGTCGTGTTACCATACAAATTGTTACTGTATTTATTTTAATTTCATGGATTTAATGATGTATTTTTGTCTTGCAGGTGATTTTTTTAACCAGGGGAGTTACAGCTAACTAAAGGAACCATGAACTCCACTTTTAAACCAGAAACAGGCAACAACTCAACATGCGTTAACATTGGAGAGAGTGTTGTCAGTGACTTGCTGATGTCTGTTTACATACTGGCCTTTGTTTTTGGTTTGATCTTCAATGTACTGACCCTGGGCCCCATCATTCAACAAGTGAGGCAAAAAAATGTCCTGGGAATCTTCCTGCTCAACCTGTCTATCTCTGACTTCCTTTTCATCATCACTATGCCCCTTTGGATAAATTATTACCGGTTTAACCACCGCTGGATGCTAGGTTCTGGGTCCTGCAGTGTAGCTGGCTTTGTCTACTACTCTAATATGTATATCAGCATCTACCTGCTTTGCTGTATCTCTGTAGACCGCTGTCTGGTGGTCAGCTACCCACTCCGCTTCAAGACACACCGAACTTCTTGCTACGCCTGGATGCAGTGTATCGTAGTTTATGTGGTAGTGGTGGTGATACACATCATAATGCTGGTCTATGATAATCTCACAGACGCCCATGATGAGAACAACAATAATGACCGTTGTTATGAGACCTACCCCATGGAGAAGCCTATTGCTCTATTCAACTTGCTCAGAGTAGGCTTGGGCTTCCTGCTACCCCTGCTAGTGCTGGCAGTGAGCTACTGGAGGGTGTTAGCCACTGTGGGCCGAAGTCCCGGCCTGAGCGCCCAGGTTAAGAGGAAGGTCCGTCTTCTCTCCTTTGGAGTCATTGGGATCTTCTCAGTTTGCTTTGCTCCATATCATATTCTTTTGCTCATACGCTCACTAGTATTTTATAATAACAATTTTGATAAGAGTCACAATGGGAGTTACTGCAAGTTTGAAGAACAAATGCACTTCTTCTTCTCCTGTACGCTTGCACTGTCCAGTTTGAATGCTGTGGTGGACCCAGTGCTGTATGTGTTGGTGAGTAATGGAGTCTGGGAGCAGATGAAACTAACCTGGAGATGCCGCAGACGGACTGAACAAGAAGACTGTGCACTAACTGCTTACAAAGGAGGAAAAGCTGCCACTACTGCCACTACTAATTTAATATGAATAATAAGCTATATGTGATAGACATGTGTACAATTGTATGTGTGTGAGTGTGTATTGAGATATTATAGGATTTTGCATGGCAGCTTTTTCAAGTAAAGTCTTCCTCTCATGAGTTAAGTAACGGGATTATTTCCATCCCACTTGTGTATGTTATTTTGTGTATGTATAAAAGGCAATCTTTGTTGTTACATTTGTACGTTATATCGAGCACAGTGTAAGGAGGAAGCTGAATAATGTATGCATCTGAGTCCTGGTTAATGTGATATTAGTCTCGGGTTCTGCTCTCCCACGAGTTCTTCAGTGTAAGCCACTTCTGGTTTTGTTGTTAGACACTGTTGCCGCAACTGAAGAGCCATTGTATTTTTTTTTGTCCAATCTATGCAATCATAGCGTGACTGAGCAACCCTGATATATTTAAATATGCATTACCTCCAATGCATGCCATACAAAGCCTTTGTTAGCATAACTTTGTGTGCCCAGTGTCTGACATATTTAACAAGAAATAAATCAGTATTATGTCCAGGTGCTCAGAGTTTTTTTTCACGCAGACAGTATGCAACAATTAACCCATACACCCAGTCTCTTAGTCTTCGCCATTAAACATATAGATAATTATAAATGCAACATAGCTGTGTGCTTCACAAGTGTCAAGTTGAAAAGGAAGGCAATAATGATGGATGTATATAAGTGTGTGTCAGGGGTGTGAGACAGAAATGGAGAAAAAGAATAATAAAGTGAAAGAAAGACAGCAAAAAGACTGAAAGAGGAAGCGTTTGAATCAACATTATGTCTGTTACTTGGTTCATAATTTATACAGCAGCTTCCTCATGCGTCAGCAGAGCTTTTTTTAGTAAACATCATTACAATCTAAGATGAACATTGACTGCATAGTATAAACCCTGAATAAAACCAGTTTTGTTTAATTAAAGGTCTATACTGCTGATTTCCTGAATTGTACAATCATGTATATCCTTCCATAAGAAGCAGTTTTGGAGGTTTGCTACTCTGGAGAATTCTGGTATCTGTTCATATGATGCCATGATCTTCCCATCAAATTCACCCTACCATGGAGCTATGCTCATAGAAACTACAAAAACCCCAAGAGCAACATTTCAGACAGGTCTCAGTTAACCTATGACAAATTGGCCAAAAAGGGGAAGGACACAAGTGTTACAATAGCCCAATGTCCAGACCTCAAGTCAACTGAAATGCTGCGACAGGAACACAAATAGCTGTGCATAAAAGAATGGCCGTAAACCTCAATCAACTTAGTCAATTTTATAGAGAAGAGTTCACCAAAATTCTTCCACAATAATGTCAGAGAATAATAAATGAATACAGAATGACTCCTTTAGATATCGCTGCTTTGGGTCTAGCAAAGTGTTTTGTTTTTTTAAAATAAAAGGATAAAGATAAAGCCAGGCTTTTTTCCTCTGAAGTACAGAAATGTTCTGGTTTCTAAACCTTACTTTATTTTTAAACCCTCAGATACATCATGTTTAGATGCTTGAAAAGCTCTGTTGGCAAAAAAAGAAAGCATGTATCTATTTTTGAATGGAAGTCACAACTGGTGATGCTGAAGCTGCCCCATTAACTTCTTTTCAGATGGAAAAGAAAGAAAAACCCATGTTATTTTCACCACAATTTTAAAGCTTGCAGCATTTTGAAGAAGCGTTAGTAAACGAATCAGGTTTAAAGAAATTAATGTTGCAGTCAATCATCTTGTGGCATTAGCTCCAACATCTTAAAGATCCATTTTCTCCAGACTCAGCTTTTAATGAGCTAACTCAGGTTGTAGCCAGACTCATAGGAAAATCAATGCGACTCCATTGATTAGCTGTTATGACTCATAGCATTGTAATGCAGGCTTGGTCTTAATGGACTATACCAACAAGCTATACTTAGATCTTATTTTAAGCATTTGGAGTCTTTGGACATATATAACGGAGCACTCAATAGAATGAAGTTTTTAATTTCCTTTTACCCTAATGAGCTGATTAATAATTAATATTTCTACTGAAACGCAGCAGACGTCCTGCTAATTATGTTTTGTATTTCATAAGAAAGAAGCTCTCATAATGAAACTCTTTTTTTTTTTTTTACAGTGTACTGTCTTTGTGTTTTTGTTTTATTTTTTAAAAACTATTTCTGCTTATTAAAGAGTGGACCTTAAAGAAAAAAGATAATTGAAATATTTTAGAAAAGGAAGACAGCAAAGTTATTAATTGTACAATAAAGAGTTTGCGATTTACTTGTGCTGCATCACATCCACTGAAGCATATTAAATTGAATGACACTTAGGAGGGTTTGTCTCATCAGAGACTTGTTCATGTATATTTGTGTGAAGCCATTGTCCATATCTTAACTGTAACAACAAGGGTCCGAAAAATTGAAGCACAGCCAGAGATCATACAGGAAATCAGATAAAAGCCAAGCATCCAAACTTTTACATGCAAGCAAAAACATCTTACATGAGTATTAGTCAGAGGAGCAATTTACACAAGAGAAGAGGCAAAAATGCCCACAAAGGCTAGTTATACATAACAGTGTACAACACCGGCATCATTTTATACACAAGGAACAAGGAAAAGTTTGGAAGTTGAGTGGAAGAATCTGAAAACACAGCCCTGCCAGAAGCTGTCTGGGCATACCACTGAAGATGATCTTTAAGGGCTCATTCGAAGAACTTTTTGGTCACACATTGTATACACAGCAGACTGACACTGGTTAATAAGACACAATTAACAGAACAAAAGCAGTTAAAAGATCCTACATACATATGTTCCCAGTCACACAGGCCTAGAAACGGTGTGTTACCACAGTTGCAATGGAAAAATGTGAATTTCCTGACCTGTTGGCAAATGGTTGCTAATGGTTGTCACTAGATAAAATTAATCGCAAAGAGGTACAGGATACTGCAACAAAAAAGTCCTTGAAATTGTTTGGTTTCTAGTGGGTTGCCATAAAATCCCTGTAATTGCATGGAAGATACGTCAACTTCTCACTGAGCAGTAGTGAAACAATAGCATTTTTCTTTTTTTAAATGTTGAGGCGAGCAACCTCGTTTTACAGTTTAAACCACACGTTTCAGTTTCACTAATTTTCAGAGAGAAGCTGGCAAGAGCTTGCAGATAAGTTGGCCTCTTCCATGCAAACTATGTGCTGCTAACAACAAAAGCAATCACAAGAAGGATTTACTGCACTTCCTTCTTGGCAACCAGTTTAACAAGGTGACCAGCTGGTTGGGGACTACACAGTTAGAATCAGAATTACCCTACAACTTCTCTTTACCCTGTGTGACTGCGGCCTACGGTAAATGATTTACAAAAACAAAACATAACAGATGACTACATAGATGAGGAAGATGAAAGTCGTGCTGCGAAAAGTGAGAGGTGGAAAGAATTCTTCTTTGACACCAGGAGGCAGTTGTAGGGTTAGTCACATGTGAGTGTGCACAAGAGAGTTTCTCTGGCTTAATACAGTCACATAAATAATGTCCACTTGGCTGCCTGGGAGCTGGGTCTCTTGACACAGTAGATATATTCCAGACTCCTCAGACCAAAAAAGGTTGCCTTGCACCCTCCAGTGCTTTCAATCTTCCAAAGCCAGCACGATAGCTAACAGCTTCCATTTCCTAAAGTCACAGTTACTCTCTGTGGGTGCCAGTTTTCTGCAAATAAAGGCTAACAGATTAATCTTGTTGTCAGCATTAAAACACTGGGGTAGCACTACCCCAACCCACACATTCAAGCATCGACCATGTTGCGTAATTGCTTAGGAAGATTTGAGGATGACAGAAGGGCAAAATCCATGTTTAATAATCTTAAACACATGCTCTGTGGCTTTTGTCCAGTCTAAACAGTACAGCAGAGCAACGCAACAGAGCAGCGGTGATGTATAAGTTAACTGTAGCTGTATACTTTAGCAAAGCCCAGTAACGGTTTTTAGTGCACTAACACTATGTGCACTATGTTGTAGCCAATTAGGATGTGCATTGAGCTTAGAATTACCTATGCCTCATGAAACAGAAAGACCGAAAAGAGGAACTGTGAATTATTTAACTACAATTTATCTGTTTGTCTAATCTACTGATTAACTAATGTGACACAGATGTTACGAGACAGTGATGAGAAAAATAGCCCAAATCAGCAAGTCAACAACTGTGGATACATGGCGTAAGAGATGTATAAGTAAAAGAGGAAACAACAGCAAAGTCTAAGTGGCAGTGCGGTAATGGAGAAACATTAGAACTCAGTGAAAGTCTCAAATGTCCAATTGTCATTCTGAAGGAAAAGGGACTTTCTCTAAATCACATCATGGCTAGACTGAAAGTTTCCCAAGTGTCACTACACGGCATGCTAAAATGTTTTGCAGAAACTGGATTAATTATGTCCAACCACAGTGACGCACAACAAAAATGACCATACCAACCGAAGATCAATACACAAAGCTTTGTTCACTGAGACACAGAAAAACAACTTGGTCACATACAGAGAACTTACGAAAGAAAACAATACGTGATGTCAATTAGCAAAAGTATTCACAAAAGAACACTCTATTAGCAGTGTCAGTGGATGAAAAGACAAAAAGTAGAAATTTGTGTAAAGGTAGAGTACATGGCAGAGGTCTAGGACTGGTGCCCATGAGCTTGTTGTATGTGTACCTAAGAAAACATCAAGCGTGTACGATCATGTGAAAAAGGGACAGGAAAAAGCACATGCAAATTTAAGAAATTTATGAAACTTCACTTCAAGTTGCTGCAAATGAGGTTCTGCAAGATATTGAATCATGGGATATACTTAGTTTTTCACAGGAGTCTTTTGCAGTAAGTATAAAAATAGTCATACAAAAAATGCACATTTTTTAATGACTAACTATACTTACTAAAAAATACACACTTTTACCATATTTTCCGCACTGTAAGGCGCTCTTAAAATCCTTTAATTTTCTCAAAAATTGATACTGTGTCTTATAAACTGGAACACCTTATGTATGAATTCTGGTTGTGCTTATTGACCTCGAACCAATTTTATGTGGTACACGGGCTCAAAAATCTGTCAAAAAAATGTTTTAGTACAACTTTGGTAAGCTATGAAGCCGCACCGCTTAATGGATTCTTGGAGCATTACGGCTGCAGTAGTCAGGAGCCTCGCGGAGTAATCTGGGTCCAAAACTCCGTCCTTTTCAGGTCCCAAAGTCAAACGAACAGTGCGGCATCACTGAGAGTTACAAACTGTCTAAATTCTTTCATCTTTAATAAAATGATTAGTGTAGCTGCTTTACCAGGTGTAACAATTACGTTTAACATCCAGGCCTTCATGAAAACAGATTTTTTTTAAATTTAACGGAGTTAGAAGTTAGCAGGAAGTTAGCTCGCTAGTTTCCACCTAAACATGATATGCCTTGTTCTGACTGAGAGATTTATGAAAAAATTAAAACGTACAGCTCTACTATCACTTCCAACATAAATGAATACAGAAAACTAAACAGCAGTGACTTTTTTAGGGTTACTGAAGTTGGGTTAACTGGTACATAATGATGTGCTACGTGATCAATAGCGACACAGCTATGTTAGCATAACATAAACAGTGAAACTGGAAGATGAACGCTAACTTTTTTCCACTCGATAAAAGTTAACGTGAGGGTTCCCGATGGTTATGGAAAAATGCAATCTCATGGGAGGATGCTGTAATCGGACCAAATTTCAGTCAGGAGAACAACTGAGATAATCCATCCACAATACGAGGTTAGTCATTAATATACTGCAACAACATAGGAATAGAGCAGCTGCGAGAGAATTCAACATTAATGAATTAATGGTACGGAAGTGGAGGAAACAAGAAGAATAAGTTGAGTAAAGTTTGACTTATCTGACTGTTTTGTTTCACTTAATGCGCCTTATAACTCGGTGCGCCTTAGGGTCTGAAAACTATGGTCAAATGTGTGTGTGTGTGTGTGTGTGTCTTCTTAAACACAAATTAATATTACTGTCAGTTCTAATGTATTGATTCTATGAACAAACAAACATCATCCAATGAGTCTTACCATAGTTCACTTCACCGCATTTCAGGCTGTTATTTTATAATGTACAACATGTTGAAGTACATAGTTGTGAGAAATGGCACAGAAATTGTCATTTTTAAAAAATTCAACAATAGCAAAACACAACAACCAAAACATGGAATTTTTGAAATTGGCTTAAATACATAAGACCTGGTTTTCCACCCATTACTCTGCTTGCACATGCATGGTTGTTCAGTAAATGAAATGAACATATAAAGCCACAGTTCAGTGTCTTTTTTTCTTCATTGACTTAGTCACAGATAAATAAAGTGGAAATGTTAGCAGCTTTTGCACACTCATAGCTTACCAGCATAATTTACAGTTTACAAGAGAATACTTGAAATGACTCATACTATTCACACTTTCACACTGGTACGTCATGAAGGTATCTTTATGGTTGGCAAGGGTATATTTTTTAATATTCTTTTGTTGTGGAACACTCATTAAAATAATAGATTTTTAGTGGGGAAACCCATGTCCACATCTGATGAAGTACTGTCTTATCATCTATATAACCAAAGTTTACATTGACAATGACATAAATACATTCAGGTAAGGAACATTGCTGCCATCAACACACAGAGTGGGGGTGGGATCTGCAAGTGTCTATTATGTGTAGCAATAGGGCATTTGGCGGAAAGAGATGAAATTCAGTTAAAAAAAATACAAACAAGCAAACAAACAAACAAAATCACTTTTAACAACAATAACTATTTTAAACCCTTTCAGAAAAAAGCATCAGGACAAAAATCCAATTGAGTAGGGGTGAATGCAGTCTCAAGGTTTACTTAGAGAGAAAAGCCAACCAAGCTGCCAAGCAACAGACAGCAAAGTAATTTGATTGTTAAAAGGTGACAGTTGGCATCAGCGAGTATTAGCTGGGGAGCGGTGGCTCATTAGTTTGCACTAAAGGTTCACTGGATATGTTTGAGCAAATGGTGTTTGCTATTTTTGAATGGGCTGATTAGATTTGTTGATGGCCATTTTACCCTGCATTATTGCATTTGATGCACTCTATCTATCTATCTATCTATCTATCTATCTATCTATCTATCTATCTATCTATCTATCTATCTATCTATCTATCTATCTATCTATCTATCTATCTATCTATCTATCTATCTATCTATCTATCTATCTATCTATTCATTCATTTATCTGTCCAAATAGAGAGCTCTAGACAGATCTACATAGACAGAAATTAGCATCAATGAAAATTTTAGCTTTCTAATTAACCGAATGAAAAAAATTAATTCTGCTTGCTTGCAATTTAGAGCACATTAGCATGTCCTCTGGTGAGTCTTCATACCCAGCCTATGAAAGCATTAATCATACTTGATGGCAAGTCAATGAGAACGGCATCAGCAGAGTAATGCTTTACAGTTATTGTTTTTGTCTGTGCTTTAATTATCTAATAATTAATTATTGTGCCAGTCTCTTTTGTCAGGTAGAGCCAGAGCACTTAACATTTAACTATGAGCTCTCACTCAAGTAAATCCTTTATTAATTTGGTATTGATAAGATGTAATTGAAGACGATTTCCAATACTGCTGCAAGGTGTCATATACAGTAAGATGCATTTTTATCATTATTGCATATACTGTGGTTTTGACCTGCAGAAAATGAAGAGACTGCATACAGCATGTATGCAAAAACACAAATATATATTTATTTACACATACAACACACTTAGACTGTACCACCTAATTACGTTTAATAAACCTAAAAATAGCCAGCAATTTGTTATCCAATAATATATGTAAATAATTGAATGACATTCAGTTCTGTGGACAACATAAAACCATCATTAGTATTTTCCTGATCCACGTCTGGTTTGAGGAGTTCACTGTACGGTCAGCTCCCTGAAGTCAAGTGTTTAATGTTTAAGCAAACCGGTCCATGTAACCAGAGTTAACACCCATGATCTCAAGCTCAAGCATAAGTCTGCTACAGCTGAATACTGTTTATACCCCCGCTGGCCTTTTCAAAGCTGCAGCGTCTGCGTAGCCTCTGCAGCACTGCCATCTAAGCACAACACAGGGATCCCAGTGGACTCTTCACTGGTCTTCTTTTTCTTTACCATCATTGGATTTCTTTGTAAGCAGTGTTTTTTTTAGTTGTTTTTTTTTTAGCTACTACCTTTGGAGATGCTACAAGAAAGGACTAAATGCCATGACGTCACAACATGCTGGTAAAGCATGAAGAAAATGGTTTAAATAAATTTTGAACAGCCTCATTGTATTCTCCTGGATGTCTCAGACATTAACGCTCATGCTGGGGTGCAGGTGCTAGCTTGCGGATAAGAATGGGCTCTGCATATCAAGAGCTGCTACAGTCGCATTGTGGGTTCAACTGGATCTCTCCACCATCCTTCTCTGGTGGTTATGGCAAGGACAGAGATAACCTTTGAGGTGCATTCGCACCTTGCTGTGCAGTGAGGCATAAATGAAAGGGTTGTAACATGCAGAACTCATAGCCACTAAGTGGCAACATACTTGTAAGACATTTATGTAGCGCTTGCCCATAATATGGAAGTCCGGGTCCAAGTCCAGCAACAGGTTCAGCACCTACAAAACACAATGGAAAAAGTTGTTATTGCATCGAATCAGCACTGACTTCTTAAACTATTAGGAACATTTTTGAAAAAGTCTGACCAAGCTGCTCCTCTCTTTCTGCCTAGAAAATCACAAATTAGAAGGCAGCTTGAACTGTGGTAATGGATTTCAGAAATGTGAAATTTGCCAGCATAATTAGATTTGGTTGAACGCTAATACTAAATCATTCCACGTCACAAGTTAAGTTTCGGTGTTTAGCAGCAGGATTTGCAACATGCCAACTGCAATTTATAAAACCAGATCATTTCACTTTTGACTCATTTGGACACGTTTCACTAGCCATGACAAATACCCTTCTCCTAAGTCATGAAGGAGCCTTGCAGAAGCCACGAATTTATCAATTTGCATGCAACATTGACTTTAGAAATGCGACTCTACCAACACTTACGATCTGCATTTAAGCAGTGCACGCAAAGTGCTTTTAGTGAAACAAGGCTCTGAGTGTTTGCAGCCATATTGCAGTGTCAACTTTTCCTTCCAGTTCAATAATGTGACAATGAAATCCTAATCTGTTAGCCTTTTACATGGCTCATTGTGGACATAATATTGGCTTTGTGGACACAAATATCTGATGTTGGGTTTCCATAGTTAATGATGCATAAAATTGAATCATCCTAATAGTAGTTAAACCTGCAGTTTTGCATCATTTTGCTGCTATTGAGGTTATGAGTTTCGAACAGATACATATAGAAAAATGTTACTTTCTTTGTCTAATGCCTATAGATAAGGATTAATGGAGTAATGGTTAGAATTCATCAATGTCTTGAATCACCTGGAGAGGCAGCCAACACAGGGCAAAGGCCAGCACTGAGGCCACCAGCAGAGAGAACGTCTTCTTCCTCCTTTGGCTCCAGCGCTGCTGACTGTTTGATGGCTCCCCAGGCACTGAATAGCGCTTCAAACTGATAGTAATGGCACAGTAGGATACGCTAACTGACAGCAGTGGGATCATATACGAGGTTATTAAAATGAAGCAAGAGTAGAGAAGCCGCAGATTGCCACTATTTGGCCAGAATTCTTCACACACTACCAGGTCAATGCCCGTGGGCCGCAGGTCCAGGTAGTCTGTGTAGTACGATGGAGGTGCGGCCAGGGCCAAAGATAAAAGCCAGACACCCAAAGTCACTGCACCGCAACCCCACACAGAAATCCTCCTCCGTACTGGATGAGCTGAGACAAGGAAAAAATACAGATATAGTATATATTAGGTAAAAACAATAAGGATGTTATTTCATACCGAAATTAAAGTGGCCATGTATAGAAGTGTGTAAAAATTAGAGAAGTCTCTAATTATTTTAGCTTGGTCATCTCAGTATCAGGAGACTAAATCTGTGTGTGGTCAATTTGCATTTCGCATTACAGAAAACACATTTTGGAATATAGTAAGGTTAACTTTTGAACGTACAGTAAATTACTGCTAATCAGTAATGGTAATGTCAAGTCCCTTACCTACAACAATATAGCGGTCCACAGCAATAGCAGTAAGTGAAAGCACTGATGCAAAGACTGTGGCACACTGCAGCAAGGGAACCAAATGGCAGAAAGGTCTTCCAAAAGCCCAGCCATGGCTGTCGAAGGCGTAAGACACTGTCAGCGGAACACAAGTCAAACACATCAACAGGTCACCTGCTGCTAAGTTACCGATGAAAAAGTTGGTGGCATTGTGGAGTTTCTTGTCAGCCAGGATGCAAGCCAAAAGGAAGGAGTTTCCAACAACAGCTACTACCACTACAAGGCAGTACAGAGGCAGGAAGAGAGGCTTGTATCGCTGAAGGAGCTCTATGCCTATGAACATGTCCAAGGGGTCGCTGTGGTTGAGTCCTTGGTCTTTGTTTCCTTCTATTCTTGCTCGTGATGTTTCATGACTTGTGTTGCCAGTCATACTGAAATCCTTGTCCATGAAGACATCCATGTCTCTGCACGCCAGCCTTAAAAAAAGACACCATCAACAGTTATCCAATAAATACTGCATGGAAAATCAGCCATTGATTTTTGTAGTCTTCAGGGATCCAGTAGACTGACAACATAATAACGCTGAAGTGACAGAATTCAATTATAGTGGGTAAAAATTCATTAACCTAAATAACTTTATGTTTGCAGCAAATTTATAGGAACAATTTCTCCAGTGGTGAAGTATGTGTAATATAAATAGTGTTCATAGAGAGTTTTTTCAATGCAGGTTTTCAAGGTTGCTAGCTGCATATGTAAAATGCAACTTCCCATTCTGATAATGGCACATTAACTCAATTATGTTTGGAAAGTTGACTAAAACCATAACAAACGTTGGTTCCTTTATAACTTTACAGTACAACCACAGCTCTGTTGTATCACTCTCTTCCTTGAAAGTATATTGAGGCTGAAAAAAGGCACCAGGACTCCTTTACATTTGTGAAGATGTTTCACTTCTCATCCAAGAGGTTTGTTCAGTTCTAAAAACAAATCGTGGAGAATCCCACGTAACCCTGAACACAGAATGTAGATATCTGTACTCTGCATGTTAGTAAGCTAGATGACCTTGTTGCATACTGAGTCTTTAATGTGAATGAGCTATGTCTTGTGGCTTTTCAGCTTCTCATTTCACCACATTGACTAATATGTTGTTTTGATCCAAAAGTCACCTGTTAGTGATGGATCTTGATCTAATGTGTACTCCTGTATATTATCTCTTAGTTCTAAGTGCCACGAAGGTGCTTATCTGTGACAGCAGTTAAAAATGGTGGATCTGATTCACCTTAGCAAATATGTCATCAGACTCATAGTTCATGATCTTCATGCCAGTGCAGAGGTTTGATTTATTTTGTGCATGAATCAGGATACTAAAAACTCACCTGCATAATTCTTCTGAAACTGTTATAGGAAGAAATGAATAATGTCTAAGTTACTTTCTTGTGTATGAGGTTTGAGAATAAATGGCTTCTTTTGAGAAATGATTTAAAAGATTTACTGAGTTATCCAGTGATCCGCTTTTTTTTCCATCACCTTGGATTTTTTTTCAATGTAATGTATCATGCACTAGAATATTATACGCCTTCCTTTCCCTTAGAATAACTGACAACTCCCAGTTCTAGGCACCGCTAGCCCAAATGCAGTCATTAGAAGCGGATTATCCACAGACCAAAAAGATCATAAAGAAGAAATGACTATGTACACCTCTAAAACTTTATTTTGCATGAATTTTATGTCTTAGATAAATCATTAATCTGTGATTGTTATGGATAGATGAGTGGTAATATGAGGGTGTTTTTAATCTAATAACAATTTACTACACAACAGGGTGCACGGACATGCCCAGACATCTCGGGACTGGTTTCAGGAATATGTCACTCAAGGTATGATCATCATTCAGGGTAATAATAACATATATAATACTGGGTATTACAACTGTGCTTAACGGTCTTTTCACCTTGGGATTCTGTGTATGTGTGTATGCATTCATGACAAATCTTAACATCCTAGGACCAGGCGTCCACATATGTGGACATCACATTTTGGGATGTCTAGACCAAAATAATAAATTCTGCTCTACAAGGGAGGGATATCCACTTACAAGGACATCATGCTGCCACCGTTCTATCGAAATTTTAAACATATGTCCTCATATGTGGATCAAATTTTTCTCAGAAACAAAAAACAGGTAAAAAAAAACCAAATCTGGAAATTTTTTGTTTTTACATTCATCAGGTCCCAACATGCCCAAATATCAAAGAGAAATTAAAAATGCATGCCATGGAAGAGTTCGGGTCTTAGGAGGTTAATCGTGGAGATAATTACTGGAGTGAATGCTAGCAAGTGTTTTTTTTTTTTTTTTTTTTTTTTCTGAAGGTCTTTCAGCAATTTGTTTTTTTCTGTTTTTGTTTTTTTTTGTTTTTACATTGGCTATTTTTTTCTCAGTCCAGTTCTTATACCTGTTCATTTATAGAGGAATGTTTTTTTGTGTGTGTTAAGCCACTTAACACTGATCTTTGAATGATTCAAACATTACATAAAAAAGGCCTAACCAAACAAGGGAACTAGTGTTGTCTCTACACATAATGAAAACTTATCAATCAATCAATCAATCAATCAATCAATCAATCAATCAATCAATCAATCAATCAATCAATCAATCAATCAATCAATCAATCAGTCTTTATTTATAAAGCACTTTTCATACAAAAAAATGTAGCACAAAGTGCTTTACATAGTTAAAAGCAGCCAACCCCACCCTCCAACTCACTCCCCACACTCTCATTAACATAAATGATGTGAATACACACATATATATCCCCCCCCCCCCCCCCCCCCCCCCCACACACACACACACACACACACGCGCACACTTAAAGAGTAAAAATTGGGCTGGGTTCGCATGAGCCAATTTTTAATTATATCTTTACGCCCTTTGTTACTGCTAAAACACAGTTTGTTTCAGTTTCTTTTTGTTTCTTTGATTTTATAAATAAAAACACAGTTTGACATGTGTAAAAGAATATTATTGCACAAACAAGGAGACTGCCAAAGAGCAAATGAACAGTAAATTAAATTTATTTCATGAAGAAACTGGAAAAATCCATCAAAGAATCTAACACAGGACTTGAGACATGCATCTAGCCTTTTAATTGAGCCATCTACTGTTCACCAAAGCCTCATCAGAAATGGTCTCAGAGCACCTGTGGCTTTTAAGAAGCCATTCTTGAAGAAGGGAAACAGGGAGAAAAGGCTGAAGTATACGAAATTTAAAAAGAATTAGAGTGAAAGTCAGTGGTAACAGGTCTTATAGGTTGAATACAAATTTAAAATTATTGGTTCAGATTGTTTTTGGTATGCAGGAAGGAGGTCAGGGGAGGTCAACAGTGAGTGTCTACAGCCATCTGTAAAGCATGATACCCGATCAGAGGCCTCCTCCTTTATAATAATAGCTCTTTCTTTGTACAGCGAGGAAGAGAGCAAATATTGCCAGAGACCTACAAAATGACCTCCAGTAGGCTGCTCTTGTGGATGCTTCTTACCAAAATTAGACTCCGTTAGGGTGGCATGAAGGCCCATCATCCTTTAGTGTGATAGTCCAGCACCATACAGTCTGAATGGCAGAGCCATTTGCCAGAGAACACCAGAACTGGCACCTCTGATGCCCCACAGATGGGAGCAGGTCCACACTGAACACAGCTATAAAAGAATCTGGAGACACCGTGGTAAACCTTACACCACATGTGTGGCAACTGTAAAGTGTGTTTTCTTTTACGCCCAAATATCTGCCAATGTACTTTTTCGTATAAAGCTTTATTTGTTTATTTATTATTCTGTTTACACATTATTTTAGTTGCCGTGAGGGGCCAAAATAAGCTGTCAACGACACATTACTGCCAATTCTGCAGAAGAAGCGAGTGAAGTAGACAGAGCAAGGTGTGGGAGTTAAAGAGAGTCTGTGCAGCTTTACCGACAGCGCAGATGGCAACAACTGACTAATGTGTGCATGGACCAAGTAAGTAGTGTAACGACTTAGTTCAAAGCCAGGACCTCCACTCCATCACGGCAAGCTTGTCAAATGATGATGTCAGGGCTGAGATGAGGGTGGAGCTGCAGAATGAGAGCAGTAGTGCTGGATTACTGTTGCTTTGTACAATGAAAGTGAGAGGGCTCTAAAGATTAAAGCCACATACAAAGAACTACGTACAGAGCAAGTTTGAAAATATGGCACAGAGTAAAAAGAAAATAATTTTCTAATGAAACCTGTTTAGATAACTAACTAAATAAAACTGGGTATTTACAAAAAAGAGGAAGGTAATATTGCAGTCAGGGAGTTTACAGATCACTGTTGCAAATATCCAGTGTGAGAGAAAATCCAAAGAAAACTAAGGTGCCTTTAAGGAGGTCTGTCAGCAGGAACAAATTGATCATATTTGGTGGTGATGTACACTAGGTAAAAAGGTGCAGAGAAGGATACAGAACCTGCCGGGTAGCTGAAAGACTTTATGAATAAGGGACATGTCATGACCTCAAAAAAAAAAGCAAAAAAGTCCCAAAATGACCCAAAACCAAAGCTTAGCTCCCCCAGCACTCATGTAAGTCCCCACAAAGTGAGAGAAGGAGTATTAAAAAATCCCCAGTCACAAAACAAAGGGAACGACTGTCTAAATCATACAAGCCTTACACGAAACACAAATGGTAGAGCTGAAAATGCCTTGTTTGTAAAGAAGAGTTGCTGGATATGAAAGCTGCCAGTGGGTGAGAAATCCCCTTATCAGTGTGTATCAAGACTAACCTTAAACTTTATGATCCAAAGGCTAAAATAATAGGGCTGATGAGATTCCAGTTCCAGTAATAGTGAGTATGTACATAGTACAAAGACCACTATTAGTGTCTATGAGGAGATATTGAATGAAACAGAAAAATGACTCGTGATTTTGAAGGCTTAGCCAAAGAACTAGTGGACAATGCTACGGCTAATTCTCCCATTTGTAACATTGAATGACCAAAATTTACAAAATCAATTATATTTTTATTCAGTGTGAAAAGAAAAACAGACTAAGACTATGAATTTGGCGGCAGCGCAATTACAGAGGTCAAGAAAGGAGGCTATTTTCCCTTGAACTTGTATAGGACCAGCAGCCTTTTTTCCATTACAGCTATTGCCATCTGGTATTTCTAGCACTCACATGGGCCGTTACAGACAGTTTAGAGGCAGTGATAATAACTCTGTCACTTATGTGTTGAGCACAGCTAAACTGAAGTCACAGGGCATCACTGGTTGACCGAGCTGTGTGATTTTAACAGAACTCTGACATTCTGTACAGATGCAGACTTCCTGTCCTGTAAATCTGTGAGTATGGGCTGTCCATGTAAAGAACAGTGCTCCCCTGAAGTATTAGGTTCCATACTTAGTGCAGTTTAGACTCAAAAGCACTTGGACTTGATCTCAGCTATTACAGCTATTAGCCTACACATTCAAGAGATAACTGCACAAAGCGAGCCAGATATAAAAATAACACAGACTGAGTTCTTGCAAGTGCAGTTTCAGGACCCTGCCATATCCCATGTCCCCCACCTGAAGATGTCTGGGTGGAAACCATACAAGGATTTATAATTGATATGTTCTCCCTTTTTTCTTTATCCTTTGGCTTTCCTGCTAAAAAAAAGACTAGATGGTGAAGAATTTGAGAACCAGCTATTCGGGCAGGTGCAGAAAGATTAAAGCATTGCAAATTAACAAACAACTTCTTTTCACTCAGAGTGGAACGCAACAGAAAGATTTAATTGGATCTTGCTATCAATGCCCTGGACTTTTTATAAGGAAAAAAGGGAAATTGCAGTGGCTATGTAAACAAAGTCGTACACACCCATAACTGCACAACCAGTGAAGCGCCTGAGTACTCTCCCTTTTATTTGCTTTATGATACAAATCACCATCTGCCAGTTGATCTTATTTTTTGCGATTAATGATGCGGAAGAGTGTAACTCTCAACTGCAATATCCTCTAAAGTGGCAACAACAAATGAAAGCAGATTATGACATTGCATCCAAAAATATCCAAAGGTCTACAGCAAGAGTAAAACTTACATACTGTGATCAAAGGAGCTAGAGTACAGTTCTTTCACCTTTTGACATAGTCCTCATGTCAGAGCATTGTGGGTTTGGCAAAAGGCACTTGTACTGGGGAGATCTAATGCATATTGTGATCTTGCGAATGGGAGAAAATGTGCAGTAAAGGCTTAACATAGCAGAGAGAGAATCTGAGGCCTCCATTGCAACATGAGCTTTTGAGGAACAATTACAGAGTACTATGTACTATGTTGATCAAAAGAAAGCACATTATGCCAAATTAAATTAAATACCAGAGGACCCAGCGAGCTCAGATGAAACGAAACATTACTAAGCAGAGGATCAGAGGTTTGGTGTTAGCTTTTTTGGGCTGATTTTGAATCTTGCTCTCAAAAGGTTGATGATTTTGTATTTCCAGTGACATCTTATTGCTCTCAATAAATTACATTGTCTTTTATCAGTAAAGATTTTCAACTTGACTATTTCTTTCTTTAAAATGTGACATATGAGTCAATTGTTCCCTTAAGTTTTTTTTTAAGCAGATCATGACTTGTAATAGACTGGTCTTCATCTACTAACAAAAACAACATGCCCAGTTCCAACTTAATTGTTTGCTGTGGATACTGAGTGCAAAGTGTTCCAGGAGACAATGCACACCAGTCAGGACAGAGCTTTCACAGAGGAACAAAAACAAAGCCTCAGCCTCCTTCTGTGTACAGGGAAACACATTACCATTCAGAACACTAACCCAAATATTTATGTGTCATACATTTTATTTGTTTTCCAGGAAGGTGCCTGGATAAACTTAAGGTTTTCCCTGAACAAGACGGAAGTTTAAACATCTGGTAGCTGAATTCTACTCAGTAATCTATGAATAATGCATTTTTCAGTTTTTTATTCTTACTGTAGTCTGCAGCAACTGCATTTAAACAGTATATATGGGGGTAAAACATTTAGCATTTAGCATACTTTTATCTATTGCTCCTTTCCTAACTCTGTGTTCACACATAACGTAATGCAAATTTGTGAGGCATGTTATGGACTTGCACTTAAAGAACACTTAAGACTTGCTGACCACTCACAGCGAGATGAGTGAGTGAGAAAGTGAATGGAGCAATGCAATCAGGAGCAACTTAAAAATAGAATTCACTTCATCCACCGAAAGACATTCATCTCAAGTTCAGTGGCAGCCCATCCAATAGTTTTGGAGAGACTTCCTAAACATGATGGTGACACAAAAGGAAAATTTAAAATTGGAGTACAAAATTCATGGCAATCCAGACTAGTAGCACTGACATCCCCAGAAGCAAACATATCAAATGCTAGTTTTTGCAGTGCAGTTTGTGCAGCTGAATGGGTTGATGCTTTCCAGTCAGTAGGTGTCAGACCAATTCAATATGAGCAGAAGATTATAGGCTGACATGTGTGACCTTTCCAGAGCATGCATTACTTGTACCAGCTTTAAAAAATTTTGCAAAAATTCTTATTTCTGCAGTGCACACACATCAATAAGTAAAAGATTCACCATCACAGCCAAAAGAAATCACAATTTATGAGTCACTTTTAGCCACTGATATTAAATCCTGTCTGACAATTTTTCAAAGGGTCATGATCCCAGTCAGGCTGAAATTAAGCCCATGGCGAAGCTGCTGTAGAATGCTAAGATCCTCAAGATGGAATCTGCCTCTCAGGCTTTTGTATAAAGAATAAAGAACACAATAAAATATCAGTATTTTAAGGCCGAGCTCTGAAAGGTGGGAGCATATCTGAGCTATCTGTCCCTTCGCACAGAGAACAAATGTTTCAGACTGTTGATACAATCGTTAGTAGAAAGATCCACTCTAGTGAATCAGTCAGCTCACTCAGCATGTTTGACAATTTTCCATGTTAAATTCAGAACCTGTTAGTACCATCACTTGCTTAGCAGCATTCGCCACTTTGGAGCTTGCTAGACTCGCTGGCAGACCGCTCTGTGTTACATTTACAAATTTGTTCTGCACGTGCCAATAATCAAGAGCAGGAATATGTTTTCTCATCCCATCTGGCCTCACTCTATCTACCTTATCTGACAGCTTGAAAGAAATCTACCCTTGCCTAGTAACACTGTTGCCATGGCCTTTGTGGAAGCCATCCAGACCCTGCAGCTAATTTGTGAAGCGTGATGGGAATTGAGAACCCTCAAAATGCAAAACAGGAAGAGCAACTCCTTTAGACTCTCTCGCACCCCAGTTTGTCTGCTGTCTTGTCCTTATTTTTCTTTACATTGACCTTTTTGTGGCCTCTCTGACTCTACTGACATTTCCTAACCCAAAACTGATAAAACTCTTGTATTTCTGTCATTCTGAGGCTGCTGAGGCATCCTGAGAGAAAAAGAGGCAGAGGTTGGACAAATATGAGACACAAATGAGGTCAAGGTTCAGTCTATGAAATTCTGATGAGGTAGCTTAATGGTGTCCCTCATTATTTGAATTAAGAATGTAGGCTTGCTCCTGGACGACATTATTGCCTGTTGATGATTCCAGTGCAGACCCCTCAGCGACTGCTGGCCTAACAACTTTGGATGGCATATTTTTGTCTCTACACACAAGACGCTCTGTGTGAACTGGTGCTGTTGCGAAAGTCTAAGCTAGATCCTATCTTAAAACATCCTCAAGACAGTAACAGTGGAATTATAAACAGCAGCATTACTGTCTTTCTTAGTCTGCAGGGCTAATGATTGACTCCTAAATGTTTATGACCTTCTGACCCTTTAATTAAGAGAGGTCAGAGCCTGCCTAATAGTATTGGCTCTGTCTAGGAACAACTTAAGACTTGTCCAGACACACACATATAAACATTCAGTGATTGCAAGGGGCAGAAAAATTTACACTTACCTATGGGTATGATGAATTAAAACTAAAAGACGTAACCATTTCTTTCCAGTTAAGAAGATCTTTTTAGAAGAAAGCATTTAGAGCATGTTATAGCCAACAAAACAGATTCTCCCTATCTGGCTATTCTATTGCCACATCCATGCAAGGACTTTCAGCAGTTTAATTTCCCAATTTTGTGGTCTTGTTTGCGATCACGTAGTAGTGTTCAACTCAGCATTTTTTATTTTTCCAAAATCCACACATTGTGAAATTCTTTATCCAGGCTCATATTGGCTGTTTCCACATTCACGCAAGAAGAATTTTAGTTCCTGATTTTGTGGTCTTGTTTGCGATCGTGTGTGTGCGCACATGCGTGTGTTTTAACCTAAAAATCTAATACTGTTCAGTATTTGGCTAGGTAATTGTGGCAGTGTGCACCAACCACTCTGCATCTCTATTCAATTAGACATGCACAGAGATGCAAAGTGCTGCAGATGCCATGGAGTACCAGATTTTTTTCCCCACAGATTGTGAATTTATGTGCCTACGCTCATGTTTAGAGAACGCCAGTGCTGATGATGGTTTTTTTTTCATCTAATTTTTTATTATTTCATTCGTTTTTTTGTTGCAAAAAATTAATTCCTCTGTTTTGCTCTGGATACATACGAGCATTATGCAAACTTGAATGAATACAAATTCAGTAGTGTGAGCTGGATTCCCAAAACAAGCAACACAAAAATGAAGTCACATCACTGAAAAATTCAGTACAGTACATTTTTTACCTCTTCACCCACGACGATGACACTTGCTGCACAGCAATCAGCATGTATTGGAAGATGTCGATGTTTGGTAAGTGGGTGCATCTCTAATTTAATACCTTCAGTTTTTTACTTTGATTGACCATAAATGACATATCTTGTATTCTATTGTTAAAGATATACACATACCTATTTTTTGTGTGTTTTATCCAGAAAGTTTGTAATTGTATTTCTGCAAGTTATCATCATCGTAAATTTGTCATGCCCAAGAGAAATGAGTTTGATTCCGTAGCAGTTCAAAATTATAGTTGGCTCTAAATCTTTATTGGTGTTTTGCACGAGTACATTCAATATGAGACCCTGGACTGTGTGTTTTTGTGTTATGTGGATAATTTCTATCTTTGTTTTGTAAAAATCCCTTGATGTAAAATCAATAAGTAATAATAACGTCATAAGTAAATTCATAGAAATGTCATCAAAACTCCTGTATTTTATAAAATGGAAACATTTCTAGTTTGCACCTGAACACCCTTAAATGATTACTAAATAGAGCACAGACACGTTGTTCTAACATGTGTATGCAGTCAGAAGTATGAAATACACCAAGTACCCCACAGCCTGCAGAAATAGTGCGCGTGATGAAAAATATACCAGATTATACAATAATGATTCAGATTTGATGGCTGGCTTTCAGGACTAATAAGCACTGATGCGCCTTGTCACAGATGCCTTCCCTCTATGCTTTTTAATTTGCCTCATTCTCCCCTATAAACACTGTTTGCCAGACTTCGTTCAAACCTGACCAATGGTCTTAATTGCCGATCATCCTAAAGGAACCCACTTTAATGACAGCGTTATTAAGTGACTACGTTAGTACAGCATTTGAGCCCCTTTTCACAGAGAGTTCCTATGACTTTGTCCAGTATGTTCCCTCTGTGATGACTGCTTCATGAAGATATTTATAAAATATATATGCTAATAAAATCTAAAAAAAAATTAAATGACAGCAAACAACTATTAGAATTAGAAGTTCTGATTTTTAGCAAATAAGACTAAGACACATTATATTTATATGCACTCCTTAATTAAAAACAATCAAAAATAAATATAATAAAAAATAAACATTTCTATAAACATTAGTAAAAAAAAAAAACACTATATGTTTTTGTCCGTTTCTTTACTTGTGTGAATCTGTATTTGTAAATGTCAGTGCATGCAACAAGAGAGAGGATAGAGATAAAACATCTTACCTGTGCAAATTGGAGGCACTTAGAAAATCCCTGTGTGGTATCTCTTCACTTGAGCAAATTAGGTTATTTTCTAGCTATCACCGTTACCCTTTTTCCCCCCCTGCTTCACGCCTTTTCTTTCTTGCCACAGCTCTTAAATCTCTAGTAACAAATGTCGTATTGCAACCTACACAGAAGCCCACACTGGTATGAAGAGTCAGGCAGAGAGATGGTGTTTCTCACTCAGTCTGAGTGAGAGTGACAGAAAGAGGGAGAGAGTAAAAGGGACCTACATAACCTATCTCCCTCAAATCCTTAGAAAAAGAAGTGCCCCCTCCCATGTATTTTCCTTTATTGTGTCTGGCTCCACACTCACTTCGCATGTGCACACTTTGCACGCACAAATGTATCCCTTGCAACATGCTGTGAAGACGTGTGTAGCAAGTTTTTATTTAGCCTCAGGGGTGAGGACAGCCTATTCTTTCTGCTTTATGTGCTCTATAAAAGCCTTGATTGCTGACAGAAACTCCGACACCTAAAAGGGAACAAGAAAGAAAATTAGCACCAGTGTAAAAAAAAAAAAAAAAAAGGGGGGGGGGGGGGGGGGGCGGCGATATTTACTGTTTGGTCTTCAGGGAAATGAAGAAGACTCGGTGTCCAGCTGCAATTCTATATATTCAGTATAACCAGATAAGCAACTGAGTTTGATGTAAGCTCACATATACTTGCTGCTTCTGCACAGTTGCACAGTTTGCCAAACAATCATAAATTCATCCGTCTATTGTTTTTTATGCCAAATTGACCCTAAACAAAATTAAAAGATTAAAAGTATTAATACTTCTAAAGTCATGTGCTGTCACTCAATTACCAATTCATCTTGCTTTTGCCTTTTGTGATGCAATGTCACCTCAGAGAACTACCTGCTGACACATCAACATAAAAAACATCAAGTAATCATTTGCTGCCTTTTCTCTTCCTTCATTTCCTGCTCTCTCTCACTCTTAAACACGCTCACTCTATATTTCTCTTTTAAAAGCAGCTCTTTATCGCTATTGTTGGGTGTGTGATGAGTATCTAACAGTACTGACCATTTCTCACTACATCAATTGAGGGCATCAATTCAATACCAGATGGGGCACTCAGTAGAACAAACTATTCTGACAAACCTATTGAGAGGTCTCACTATAAAAGATAAAAAAAAATAGCAGAGTAAAAGGAGACATATAAGGGAAAGCCGTAGATATGGATTGCTATATTTCAGAGGGACTTTATGCAACAGGTCTTTTTGAAGGTGTTGGTAAGAAACAATCCCTGCTTGTTTGGTCTGAGCCACAGCTCTGAAAGCTTGCAAAGAAACAGAAAGGGGAAAAATAAACATAGAGCATCACAAAAAGATAAATGCAAGTTTGGCTGATAAAATGCCAAACATTTAGTTCTTAAAAAGTTTGACAGTTTTGGTTTGCCAGCTCCTAAACGTAACATCTTTCATATGTGGTCATGCATGGCTTTATAATATACTGCTCTGGTTCCTTAGACTAAGTAATTATAGATGCTTCTGTTCTCCACTGATATATGAATAAGCTTTCAGCATTCAGGCTCTGAGGACCTAAGCACACATTTATTTAACCTTGTTATCGGTGTGTCCCAGCCGTCTGTGTAATTGAAAGATTGCCTGTGTGTGAAATTACTTTGTTGTAGAGCCATATTGATGTGTCAAGGATTGTATACACATGTAAAATTCATTGTGTGTATACAGTAAACTTTGCTAGCCTATATAACAAGTTTAGCTTTAGGACATGTGGATTTGTCTAATTATAATAATGTTTTCTGCTTCTCAGCTCTGTGAAAAAAGATAGACAATGTTGTTAATTTTAAATGTTGTTAATTGATTTGTTCAAAGTAATTCAGTCACTTTGCCGTAAATGAAGTAGATGGAGATGGTTGAGCACGTGATCCATTGATGACCTGCCTATGGTGTAACCTGCCTATAGTGCAATGTCAGGTGGCTTATGTGCCAGTCTAGTCCAACCTTGTATTGGCTGAGAGGTTAAGAAAATGAATAGATGAATAATATTAATACAACAATTCACGCATCGGTAAAATAAGTGTCATGTATTTGCTCAAGTATGTCCACTGTCTTTATTCCTTTAGCAGAGATTTATTCATTTATTCATCGAGGTTTATTCTCGATGAAGTTGTCCTTGCACTTCCCTACAAAAAGGTCAAGTATGTGACATTGGCGGGCTGATGAATGCATTGACTCAGCATGCTTGCGCAGTGGTCAGGAAGAAAGAAAATGGGAGTGCAATTACAGTAGGAAAGCAATAATCATTATTTTTCTTTTATGGCTCAAAATGGTTTTATTTTGGAAGTTAACTACACAGAAATGGCAAAAGAAAATACTTAAATCACTATCCCAATATGAATGTAGTTGAAGTATCAGTATACTGAACACCAGTTAAGATATTGCTGAATCAATCATATATTAACAAGATTTAACCTTGCAATAGTAAGTAGGGGAAAGTACTCAGATTGCACTGTATAGCCTAGAAAAGTGTAAGTGAGAAAATGTACATCTAAACTTTCTTAAATACAAGCTGTAATATAATCCCGGGATTTGCAATTTGTATAAAATTGAAATGTAGTTATTGCCCTGAACAGTATACTCTTAATATGAATGCATCTGTTAATGTTACATCTGTAGTGACACTGGAACAGATTTGAACTTCTCAAAGTAAAGTCTTCTTTTCAGTAGGAACTGTGGAGGAACTCTGACATTATTTAGGAGAAAGAAAGCACAGAAAACACGACAACAAAACAAAATAGCATTACTTCAGGTAACCTAATGGATAAAAAAAAATACAAAAGTGAAAGCACAACAAGGGCGAAGGGAAAAAAAGACTTAAATGCACTCAAATATAAAACTGAACATTTTTCCTAACATGACGCTGCGCTTTGCAGAAATAAAGAGGACATATTCCTGTGATTGGACGGGCTGATGTCACTTCCCGTTGTTTTCATTTGTGTATCATATAAGCTAATTATGAGAGGATGAAAGAAAAGAATGTGCTAACCATTCTGCCCTATTTTCAACGTAAGACACTAAAAAACTTTCCTTTAGTTTAAGAGGAAGTCAGCCGAGTACTGTGCATATGCGACTGTGGGATTGTGTCATGAGACAGGAAGTGGTCGTTCACCACTGAGAACTTTCCAAAAGTTGTTTTTTTTTGTTGTTATGTTTTGTGTTCTTGTGGTATAACAATTTTTTTTTTTTGGGGGGGGGGGGGGTATGTTTCTTTGAATTGCTGCTGTGTTTTGTTAAGTACTGTGGTGGTTTTCTTGTAGTTGTTTTGTCTGATGGGTTTATGTTTAGCACTTTGTACTCCCTGTACTTTACTCATGACAAAGTGTGCTACAGGGAGACACTAAATTGTCCCCACCAGGAAGTGTGTGTGCCTCGCATGACAACTTGGTTGATAATGGTGTCTGTGTGAAATGTGTGTGTGCTGAAAGAGAAAGACATTGTGAAGCTCTTTGTGGAAGTTTAAAAAGTGCTGTTGAACTGCAGTGTGTTAGACTGGGCTTCACGCAATTATTTAAATAAAGCCACTTGGGAAGATTGATGGTGAAATCACTTTTCAATTAAACTTCCTTCTCAAACATTTGAAATGTGACAGTGGTCCCCGAGTATAAAAGCTGACCATGGTTGAGAATCTCTTTTAATGTGTTGTTTTACATAATTTGTAGGTGTATTTTTAAACTAAATATCATGATTTTGGAAAATTTGTTGAAACGTGGGAAACACATAGGTAAAGCAGCATTTCATAGAAAAATGAGATCCCTGCTCAAGAGATAAATGCTGATTTTCACATTTACAGCTACCTTGCCGCTGAAGTACGATGTTTCGAGGGTGTAGCAGTGAAGCATGTCTGCCTTGCTAAATGTCACGGACAGTCTAATTTCGATTCAGTTCCCCTTGAGGACACGTTTTGTAACAAACAGTCATGGCAGATAAAATTGTCTTTCATGACCTGTCTCGGTTCTGAACTCTGTATGTCTGTATTCACACTCCACTGAAGAAGCACTACAGATATGCATCAGGGAAAGAGATTTTAACACATAACTCTTGTGGTTTGTTAGACTGCACCAAATAGGACTGTTTGCCCATCATTATTATTACTGATAGCCCACTGCCTATAAATTAATGTTGCCTCCTGCTGATTTTGTCTTAAAACAAGTCAATGCTGGAGGCTTGGGGACAGAATGAGCAGTGACCTGCAAGGACAAATGAGAATATCATAGTTGGATTGTGTTTGAGAACTGTTGCTTTTGTTAGCTCAGGCACTATTTGCTGCTGTTTACTCTTATCTGGGATGGCAGTAGCTGGATGGGAGCTCTCATTTACAAGGACACAAAGCTAATGCCTTATCACACTGGCCATTTTTGACTGACGCTGGAACTGCCTTATAGTGCCTTATTGCTTTGTAAGTGCAACAAGCTGGCCATCATTATTGCATTTAAAATAATGTGAGACTGCAGATATTTTAATTGTGCTTTGACCTTCGTTTGACCTTTAGAACATGCACAAATTTTGGATGCTTCGGAGTATTCAGAGTGTTTGTGTTTTGCTGTCATTTTATATTATTATGGTTTATGTTTTAGTTTCATTAGCAGTCTTTAGGTTAGTCTGTCTTGAGTTTCTCTGTGTGTTCTTGTGTCTTGTTTCCCTTTTCTGTTCCCATGTTCCCTTCCTTGTACCATGTTTATCCATGTTTCCCCAGCCCATCATGTCTGTCATGTGCTCCCTCTCTTGTCTGCCTTTCTTCCACTCCTGTGTCAAGTGCATGTATCAGCTTTGTGTTCCATATTTTTCCTGTTTTATTGTGAAAGTCTTATGTTCCATGTTCAGTGTGTTTAGTTCTACTTCCCCTGTCAAGTCTGTCTAATTTGTCTCAGCTGTGTTGCCTGTGTACTTCCTGTTCCCTCATCATTCCTTGGCTGTATCCCAATTCAGGGTCTGCAGCCTTAAAGTACGCAGCCTCAACGGTCCTCAAGGGCCGCATACTCAAAGACCGCTAAGGCCGGAAGTGTGAGGCTTGTGAAATGGGACGGTCTAGCCTCCGTTGCACTGCCCAGGTTGCCTAGCAACCATGATAGCTGGAAACGTGTGGTTGACAGAAATGAAGGAGAACATGTTTTGTTCATTTGTTTGTTTGTTTCTACACGAGCTTTGTGTGATTTAATAAGTATCTGAGGCTGTGACCACAGGACTGTAAAACATGATTGTTGGGCTTCATATCTGTACTGAACAGTCATTTAAGATTAGCTAGTAAAAAACAAATAGTTAATGTTGTTCATGAGACTAAAGTCAGTGTAAATATGAGATGGCCAATATTATAGTTATTATATTAATCATTATTAGTTATTACCAGAGATGGGCAGTAACGCGTTACTTGTAACGTTCATACTTTTATTCCACAATCAGAGAGAAAGAAACAGAGAGAGAGTGCAGGACAGACAGACAGACAGGTGACAGTCTCAGGTGTATACACTGCTACAAAACAGGAGGATTTAGTGTTTGTGTTATTACGAGTGCTAAACAAGAAGAGTTCCCAGATGGTGCAGTGGACACATGCGTGACTCCTGCGATTAAAGCATCTTTCTTTCAGCTTAACGAGTGAACCATCAGCTCGTTCAAACGCACGTTAAAGTCCGTTTGGCTCGACACCACCGGACAGAGGCAGCAATATAACATAGCTAACATTAACAGTGCAGTGAATCCTGCTTGTGCCGTGATATTCAGGACTACAAACCGAGCAGCATCACTGACTTTCAGCTTGTTGTGTTTGTGGATATATGACTGACTTTAATTATCCACAAAATCATCACATTCGCTGTAAGATTAAGGTCGACTATTGTATTATTATATTTTAAAGGCTTTGAAAGCAAGTAAAAGCTGAACGTACAAACATCGCTAATAGCAAATAAGTTTGCCGACATGTGGCCAACAGTAATGTTTTAATGTTCCTCATTATTAAACATTTGCACATAAATAAGTGACATAATATTTAGTACTTACTTTTCACAGTTTACTCTTCGGCCGCTCCGCTTCTGCCGTCTGCGGCAAAATTATCCACACCGACTGCCGCGCTATGAATTGTGGGATATGTTGGGCCACGAAGTCTACACTGCCACAGCCTTAAAATTCAGGGAAATGAAGGACGCATTTGAGGGCCACATTTCGAGCAGCCTTTGAATTGGGACAGCCTTCGGCGTGCCACTGTGACGTAATCGGCCTTAAAATGCGGCCTTTAAGGCTGTAGACCCTGAATTGGGATACAGCCCTTGTGTATTCAAGGCCTCTGTTTCCCTTTGTCCAGTGTTGTGATCTCCCTCATGGCTGTGTGTTTAGTTTCCTGTAAGTTCCAGTTTACCTTGTAATTTCTCTGTTCCATCACTAAGGCTGAGTTTGAATTTATTTTTACCAGTGAAACCCTGTTTAGGTCCTATCCTGCTTGCTTTACATGGCTATCCATGACAGAAATACACAGATTCGGCATACTGCTACAATGCTTTGTGTAATGGCGGTGACAATTTTTCAGGCCACATTTGTTTTCATTTATTTTCAGTTTAGTGTAAAAAATCAGCTGGCTGCTACTTTTGTCATTGCTATTCTCAGGTTGGTAGACACTGTTCTGTCATCAGTTAGTCTGTTCACTGTTGACTAAAAAGGTTAAAACCTGTGTGTCACAGGCAGTTTGCGGTCACAGTTGTCAGACAGCTATTTGCAACAAAGTCAAGGGTGAAAATCTGTCAGCCCCATCAACACCATGAGAGGCCTCATATCGATGTCACTTCTTAACCTATTTGAGGTGTCAGTGTGGCAGTTAAGATAACTCTAAGTTCCACATCAAAGCTTTTGCAAGTGTTAACAAGAACAACAGTATTGTTAATAAGCCCTAGATTATGCACCTTGCTACTAGCCATTATACTTTAAAAGCATATAACACAAATGACTTAACAGGTAGTTTGTAAGAATTAAGTGAAACAGCATTACACAACCTTATTCCTTTAACACAAATAAATTGCAGATTGGAAAATAAGATGGGTTGCTTTGTAGTCCTTAGTGTATGCTCAGTTTTCACTCCATCATCTCTGGATGTTTGTGTGTACCTCCCTTTTCCTGTTTATGTGTGTATGTGCAAACAGGGATTTAAAATGGCTAAAGCAAGCTTCCACTAAGAATTTTCAGCACTGTTTGGATGATGTAAGATATAAATCTGTAAGCCACAGTGAGGTCTGCTTTCTCTCTCTCTCTTCAAACTCGCCCTCGCTGCAGATCTGTATTGCTGAAATATATATGGAGAAAAAAAAGCTTCACACACAACTCCACCCCCCCCCACCAAATTATTTGCAATTCCCTCGGGCTTGTTACCATTTACTATATGTGCCTAATTATTTATGTGTCTGATTTGGATTCTCCTTTATTACCTTTTCTATTATCTCAGCCTCCTCAGATGTTGTCCCTTTATCCAGAAAAAAAAAAGTTCTCCTGCTGGTCTACAAATGTGCTGCGTTTGGCATGCAGCTGAGTGTAAAGCTTTGTTTTCTCCATCTGGCTGCAAGGCAGATCAGACCATACTGTGATTATTCATCAAACAGGCACAGCTGGAGGAGGTCATTCACTGGCAAAAATAAACCATGATGGCAGTTGGATGTTTATATGTCTGCTGTAAATAATTTGCATGAAAAGAGAGTTTAGATTATGGTCCCTTGCTAGGTATCTGTGTGTATTATAAATCCACACAGAGTTGGCTTTTTATGAAAATCCATTAATTGATGCCATAACTGAGAATATTGTTCATGCTGTTGCATGTGGGTGTTATGATATTTGTATATGCTAAGTGTGAGTGAAAAAAATCAGCTGTGTTTTTATTCAAGGATGAAACAATTTTGACATTTAAAGAAGTTGGGGAATAATTAGTGAAATGTGAAAATTACTTCATCTGTGCTACACCTAAATGTATACAGATGTACAGCATATGAAAAAGAAACCTTTCCCTGTATCAGCTAATCTGTTTCTAACAGGGTTCTGATGCGCTCGTCTTTACAGTGTCGTTTCAGTGGTCTGCTCTTTGAATGGACCATGGCAACCATTTAATCAACATTATTGTCCCGTGGCTAGACAATGATTGTTGATTAATTTTAACCAAGGTTTAGCTCTCAGACAGATGAGACCATCTGACATCTGCCTAACTCGAGAACACTTTGGTATCTGCAAGGTGTCCTTGAGTCCTGCGGCATTAAAATGGGCCCAAATAATCATCCCTCCACCAACGTGCTTGACAGTTTGGACAGTTTGTGGTTGTGCTGTTATTCTGTGTTTGGTTTTGTCAAACCTGTTTGTTAGAGCCAGACATCTCCACTTTGGTCTCATCTGTCCAAAGGTTCAAGGTTCAAGGTTCTTTATTTGTCACATGCAAAGGAGGTCCATTAGATGTTGGATGGCTGGAAACTTTCTTCAACTAAATGAGGAGAAGACTGAAGTTCTTGTTTGTGCTCCTAAAACTTTTGTACCTAGTGTTATGGAAAACTTGGGTCCACTTGCTACATTTGCAAAACCGTCTATCAGGAGCCTTGGTGTTAGTATTGACTCAGCTCTGACTTTGGATGCCCATGTAAAATCTTTGGTTCGCTCCTGTTTTTATCATTTGAGAAACATTGCTAAGCTGAGTCCCATTGTATCGCGCTCCGAATTAGAAATTGTCATTCATGCATTTGTTTCATCTCGTCTGGACTACTGTAATTCTTTGTTTACTTGTTTATGTAAAGCCTCTTTGGATCGTCTGCAAGTTGTTCAGAATGCTGCTGCAAAGCTTCTGACCAAGTCCTCCAAGTTTTCCCATGTCACACCCCTGCTGATTCAGCTGCACTGGCTCCCCGTTAAATTCAGGATCCAGTTTAAGGTTTTGACCTTGACTTTCAGGGCCCTGCATGGACAAGCACCAACATATATAAGTGAACTTTTGCATCCATACATTCCCAGCAGGTCCCTGAGGTCATGTGACCAGGGCTTGCTTGCTGTCCAGCACACGAGGCTGAAAACAAAAGGCGACAAAGCTTTTGGAACTGTGGCCCCCAGATTGTGGAACTCTCTCCCTTTGAGCCTGAGATCTGTGGACTCAGTGGTCGCTTTTAAAAAACAGCTAAAAACCCATCTTTTTAAACTTGCTTTTAGTTGATTTTTATTTTTAGGTTTTAGCTTCTGTGAAGCACTTTGTGATTTTTATCTTGAAAAGTGCTATATAAATAATATTTTTACTTGTTCAAGAAATCTTGTGGTTTGTTTAGGTGCAACTTTGCAAACTTAATGAACTTTACATTACAGCCCTCAGTTAGCATGTTTAGAGTCTGAGATGTTGCACTTGGGTGTTTTGCAATTTCTCTGAGCATTGTGTGGTCTCATCTTGGGCTGAATTTGCTGGAATGTTCATTCCTGTGAAGACTGTAGCATTGTGTTAACACACAACTGATTATGCAAACTGCCAAAACCTCTGCTTCTATGGAGGCGGTCCTACTTGATGATCAGCTGATTTGATTAAAGGCACCCGACTGCTACTTACCCAATTAATACCTATGGAAGTAGCAAAGGTGTACTTAGCTTTTTTTTTTCTTTTTCATATGGCTATAGGCACAGTTTAAAGTGGGTGCCAGGTGGGGGAACCCCAAAATCAGGTGAAAAGAATCACTTATAAATAAGTCACACAATAATTTATTTTGTGAGGCTATGATTAGCTAACATGTGCTGCTACTCTGTTATTCACTGGTATTTGTGGGATCAGCCAGAATTCAGCAAGATATAAGCAGATGTTTCATGGGCTGTATAGCTGATTTACAACCCTTAGACACTATGGCGTTAGTATAAAAGCTGTAGGTCCATGAAACTCATCAGCATCATCACCTTAAATATAAATTGGTGTCTGCTACCCTTGATGTAACCTAACACTGACCATAAACATGTCTGCTATGGAGTCCAGTATATAGTGAATCACTGGGAACTTGACTGCAACATTGCAAACTAGCCAGTTAAATTGCACTTTACTGTCCCAAACTGCTTACTATGCCCACAGTACTTTCCTCCTGTTTGATTAACAGAAAAATTGTGTGAAATGATTTAGGACACAATTCCTAAATTTCTAGTTTAGCAAATGTCACTTGCTGAGCAGTCAGTGTTATTAAAAATAATCTCTAATCTCCCGCTACTATCCCAATCTTACACCTTTCTCCATCTCTCAGAGTCCATCTCACTCTCCCTGAGAAATACGGTGCATTTAGCTAACTAGCAGACACTTTTTGTGACAAACTGTGCAGAAAGAATTGTCTGTTTGGTGATATTTGTTGAGCTGCTTGAAAAAAATGAAATTACCTCCCACTCAAAAAAAAAAAGGTGCCCTGTTTATGCTTGCTCATCTTCTGCAGGGCTAGTTACTTGCATTATGTCTGCGCCTTGAATGCATCGCAGGAACGAGGAGAAAAAAAAACATGGCTTGAGGGTGTATATACATTAACAATATCATGCATTAACCTTTCTATCTGATTTAGCTGAAGGTGCAGGAAAGCTGTTACAGACAGCCCACTTCAAATCCCAGACTGTAGTGGTCATCACCACACATTCTTTACAATGTATTGAGGAGAATATGCAGCAGGTATGTAAAATTAAGAATGAAATATGTTGTTGGATTCCCAGGTTTTAAAGTTTGAACCAAAACATTGTGAAAATTGTTTAAATCTCAGATTGGATTCCTCCATCCTATATTGCCCTCTTGTGGATCTCACCATTTCACTTATCTCTCCATACAATTTTCCCCTTGTGATTCATGTTACTGATAAACAGTAGGGTGTGTACTACACGTTTTTTCTTGAATAGCCAAGAAGGAAGTTGCAAACATTAGTGTCATTAGAGCTTCTCCATGTGCTTCCAGACAAAGAGATAGTGTATGCAGCCTTTGAGATATAGTGCTTGTAAACTTTCACCTGCTAACACTTTACCAGGTGACAAAATATTTTAAAATTCAGATGGAGGAATCTACTTATGGGATGCACATGACTAAATTGAGCAAATATCAGCAGGTGCTACCAAAGAGACATTAATTGTTTTTAATTTTTAGTTTAATTTTACATGTCATTTCACAAGTTAGACTTTTGTCAGTTACGCTTCACTGTGGTGTGACATCATAATTGACATATCTGCATATTATTTTTATACTTCAAAATATAGGATAAAAAAAGTAATAATGGAAAATATATTTGATTTATGTTGATGATTTTATATGTTATAAAAGTACATTAATAATGTGCTTCCTTTTCAAAATAATGAAAAAAAAATTAAAAAGTGTTTTCCTGTTGTTATAATGTTTATACAGAAATGCTATTTACAATATTATATATATATTTCAAAGTGTATTTTTTTTAAAGTAATATTGAGTTGAACCTGTTAAAAACAATAAATAACATTCAGCACAGAGCAGTCCTTCTTCTGCATCTATTTCAAATCAGGTGGGAAACCTTAAAACCCAGGATCTAAATTCCATGTTTGAATTATGGTTTTTCACATATGAACAAATGTTCTTTCTTAGCTGAACTGAATGCAGTATTTTAAACACTCGTTCTGGTGAGGAACACCTCCTTCAGACTGTTTAAGGCCTGTTCCTGAGTGATTTTCCTCCATTCCTCAGGAATCTTTGTCGGCTCTCGTTTAAACTCCTGTGCAAACCTCTCATTGAACTTCACCAGCACATACCTGTAACAAAGAATTTGTTCATTTAATAAATTAAATTTAATCTAATACTGTCATTTCTACAATAAAGAGTGTTTAAGTCACACAGTACCTCCAGTAATCACTGGCCTTTGAGCTGTTTGTGTTGTCAGGAGAGAAGCTCCAGTCTGGGTAAAGTGAATGGAGAACACTGCTTGTTGTGGATGTATCATGTGTGTCCTTGTCCTCGCTCATGCTTTCAGGGCAACTGATGCAGGATACAGAACTAGAGGCATAAGGCTGCATGCCTTTAGGTCGATGGAGCAAGGCATTGTGACCCTCATGCCCCATATCCTCCTCCTCACACGGGGCTCTGCAGAGAGGACATTGCTTGTCACAGCCTTTCACTTTTTTGAAGAGGTAGTCTTGGGGCTGAACTGGAAGACAGTTAAGAAATTGGGTGGTATCCACATTTTTGGAGAACTCTTGATCAAGGTCCATCTGCATTGCAGCCACTGACTCCAGTAAACATTTAGCAAAACGGTTCCATTCTACAGTGATGCTAAACAGGGGTCCAGTCAGACAGGTCCTGATCACATTAACATCCCCTTTCTCTAAAGTGAGACACACTCTCTCCAGCAGTGGCTTTGTATCATTCAGGACTCCACTGATACCTTCTGTGGATTCGTTCACTGCTTCTTCAATTTTTCCTACAATCTCACAGAGTCTCTGATGCCTCCATTGTCCCAGGTTGGTTGATTCAGTGAGGTGAGCTGTCACTGTTTCCTGGATCTTCCTGAGTCTGAAGTTGTCATAGAAGAGCAGATATTCCAGGAAGACTTCAAATTGATCTTCTTTAATCATCTCTTCCAGCAAGCTTTGGTGGAAGGCCTGTGAGGAGTGATACTGCTGAGCTTTCCTTTGGATCTCCTCTGCAATAGATATCCCCAGGGGTCTGTTGATGTAATCCAAGACTGTGGGCTTGATGACCATGGAGATGAATGCTTGGGCCATCCTTTGACACTGGTCTCTTTTCCTGAAGTCATAGATAAACTCGGCCAAGTCCATACTTTTTCTTTTAGTGATACATGTCAAAAGTTCTGCGTCTTTGGCATAGCGGTTATGCAGGTTTTGAAAGTCTTGGCAAGAAGCATTACAGAGATATACTTTTAGATCCACTTCAAAAGCTGATCTAGTTTCCACAGATTTTTCATTTAAAGATTTTTCAACATTTTGTAACAGCTCTGTAATGTAACCGTCAGAGAAATCTGCTGGTTTGTTACACTTATCTGCTATATACTGTTTGCATTCCTCTATGATATTGTTTGCTACCTGCTGAGCTTCTACCTTGTGTTGTTTGTTGTTGTCTTCAAACATTTGCTTTAATCTGCTGCGGTATCCAAAATGCTCATCGCAAACTTGGAAGTCAGAGTTCTGGTTCTGGCCAATCATTTCAAGCTTTTTCATGTGTTTCTGGAGGCCACGGCTGATTAGATTCTGTCTCAGAATATCTTCTACTCTTGGAGTTATATCTTCTGTTTCTGAAGGCCTGAATTCAAAGTTGGACAATATCTTATCCCACACAGCCTCAAATTCATCCTCTATCTCTGCATCTTGCAGAAGAATTTTTGTTGTCTTGCTTTTTTCTACTAGTGCATCTACCTTGGATTCTTGCTCTTCTCCCAGTAATGCTTTAAATTTTTTAAGCTGTGTGGAAGAGTAATGGCTCTCATAGACTGCCTCCAACCTTTCTGTTATCTCTTCAGTTACTCTGTCCTGTAGGTTGTCAATATTGCTCATTAGGATTGGCATGAATTTGTCAGATCTCATTTTGAGAGTTTCCTCTTTCATCACATATGTCTCTGCTATTGACCTGAGTTTGTTCACCTCTGCTTTGACTTCCTCACTGGCTTCCTTCTTTAACTCACTGAGAAGGTCATTTTGAATAGATGCATCCAAAGCTTCTCCCTTTGTGGTAAAGTTTTTTTTTGTTGCACCCGTTAGCCAACTTTTCATGTTATCCAGTAAATTGTTTTCCCAGTAGAAAAATTCTGTGCACAACAAAGAAAATGCCAAAGCTATATCAGTGTTTTGGAGACCAATGGAGAATGATTCCTCTTTGATCGCATCCCAAACAGAACACAAACGCCTCATAAATTCAGGCAAAACTGGGGCTTCTGCCTTAGCGGCACTCCTCTTCAATGCTTCAAAAAGGATTTCTTTAAACTTTAAAACATCCCCACTATAATCTGTATCAACTGGTTCAGAGAGGGACATTTTGTTCCATGGTCCTTTGACAGAGACTGTGCAGCTTGTGGTCTTTCCATCTTTATCAATATTGCTAGTTTGCAAAAGCACCTGAGAAACGTACCTTAATTGTGACGCTTGTAATTTGCTATTTACGTTTTCGTTCTGGACAAAGAATTGGCAAAATGGCATGGAGCCATATTCTTTGATTCGCAGGAAAGCATTGACTCTGACACTGAGGTTTGTTTCAAAATCAGAACCAGGGTGTGAAGACATGCTGTGCATTAAAAAGTCACTCAGTCCTGTTGCAAAGGTAGCCATTTCATTGTCATTGCCCAGTATATTTCTTTTGCTGTCCAGTGAGACTGAGCAGAGACCTCTGACCTCAATTAGCAACAAAACATCACACTTCATGTCCTTTCTGAGGTTTTCAGGAAGACACAGGGCAGCCATGTACACCCCTCTTGAAGTTTGTTTCTTCCATTCAGGGAATTTCACTCCAAATAATGCAGAAAGAATCTCTGCATTCCTTGCATTATAGTCGCCAAGATTTGTCAGCACTCTTGTCCTACACTGTTCTTGTGGTAGGCGACGTTTGAGCTCTCCAAAGACACAGCCCAGCCACTGGATGGGGATATTTGAGGCATCTCCATCCATTAGTTCAAGTGGAATCCCATAAAGAAGAAGATCTGTAGCTAAGCTAGGGAGACGTAACACATTTTGGCTTCCGCTGCTGGGGCTGATGTATGCTAGCTCAAAGATTAGCCCTATCTCACGCAGAAAGTGCTCAGGACCTAATGCGCATGTATCAGGTTCATAAGAGGGATCAGCACAATCATCAAGGCTCATTTGTTGCGTGCCAGAAGTTGAATTGTCCGTAGTGAGTGTTAGCTCTGATTCATTTGGTTTTTTCTCTTTGAAGCGCAACGTGCTATTTTCTCCTGACTCTAAAAGACAGCTTTGGTCTTCAGAGGCCGAATTTAATTCATTTTCTTTTTCATTTAAAGTGATGGATATCTCCTGCGCCATGTTTGCGTCATGTTGATGGTCTGTCTGTTGTGACAGTGGTTCTGTGGTCTTTTCTTTGGATTCTGAGACCTTCAGTTGATGGCTTCCTTCAGACTGTTGCTCAGAAAGTTGCAAATTTAGACCTGCAGATTGTATTTCTGTTCCCTCTTGAAATATTGAACCAGTGTCTCCAGGGGTGTCTTTGACTCTTTGTTCAAGCTTATCCAAATCTACCAGCATGCTTTCTTTCTTTACTGTCTGTAGATTTGTGAGCAGATCTTTCGTCTTGTTTTGTTTTGTAGTTTTCTTAAGTCTTAGAGTGAGCCAGCTAAGAAAGTAAGCTCTCTTCACTTTATCTTTGGTAAAGAGAGCATCTGTAAAGATCTTCATAGCTGGGGTCATTTTGTAGCTCCTCAACTCAGCCATAATGTCATTCTTTTCTTTTTGTAGCTGGGGGTCAATTTCTGTTCTTTCTTTTCTCTGCTTACTCTCTGCTTTTTCTAGCTCTGCTAATTTGCTCCACAAAGGCCCCTGCAGAGGAAGCTGTTTACGCCTATATTCATCAGACCCCTCATCTAAACCCTTCAACACTTCCTCCACTGAGGCCATGGCTTTTTGACAAATGGGTCCTTCGTCCACATTTAGGCCTATATCCGCCGCAAATTGTGCTGCTTCCTCAAGCGTAATAAGTTTCAGTCTGTCTGGTAGCAGATGTTTTAGAGTATCACATAGCTTACTAGCCAGTGCATCCTCACTCAGACCTCTGCCCTGAATCACAGATTCTTCAGGAAGCCCCATGTACTTTTCAAGGTTCTCATCAACAAAACCAACAACTCTGCTCCCATTTCTCTCAGTGTCTAAAAGGTCAATGAGTATTAGTTTGCTGTTGGTATCCTTACAGGAAGCAAGAAGTAGTTTTTCCTTCTCCTTAAGATTTCCACAGAAAACAACTATAGCTGAAGATGCCTTGCATAAAAAGGTAAGGCATTTCTCATGCGCACTGGCATCACCCCGCAGGTTGGAGAAGACCAAAGGGACTGGGAAGACATCTTTGGTGCTATCTCCAGTGGGTAGATGCCATCCAATTTCTACCAGGCCACCCGAAAGCCTTTTGGGCAGCTGCCCTCCTTCCATCCCCCTGTGGAGAAATGTCTGACAGGAAGATGTGACTCCACGTAACATATGGTTTAGCACCTGTGACTTGGACACACTGCAACAACCAAGCCTGACAAATGAAACTAATGGCATGCATGTGGTTGCCAAATCCCCCTCTTGGATTCGCCTGTATTTATTTAGGGGGTGAGATCTCCACTGGCCCACAATCCCTCTTAAAGGCCAAAGAAGGAAGCAACTAGGCTCTTCCGGATCTTTGTTTGGAAGGACCAGTGGTATAGAAAATTGGCACTGCATCATCCGTTTGGAGATCTCTTGCTGAAGGAAAGTACTAGCAGACATATAGACAGCTGTGATTAGATCAAGCGGGTTGATGGCACCCTGGCTATCTCCTTTAAAACTACTGAGCACCTTCCCGGTAGAATTGTTGTCATCGTTTGTAACAAGATTATGAAGAGACTCACACCAAGGAGTCCGGGCATCTTTCCTGAGCAGCCAAAGGGACTGGAGGAAAGCTTTTGGTAGATCAGAGGGTTCTACAGGAGATTGGTTCCCCAGAGTCCAAGTAATAATGTCTAGCATTGATGAGACATCCAGTGGTATAGCCTGGTAGGCCTCCAAGCCGAGCTCATGCAGAACCTCTGCCTGGAGATTATCCTTTGGAGATTCTAGTTTAAAAAAAACAACCCAAAAACACAGCTTTATCCATTTAAGTGTGACACAGACTTTGATAAAATAAGTAAGACAGAAAATAGCTACAAAAAACTAGTCCAATTACACAAAAATTTCAAGTACTGTGCAAATGCTCTTCTTTTTTGCTTTTATTTCTATTTAATTTTAAGTTCTTTACATTTATTTTTATTGTTTTCTTTTCTTTTAACAGGAAAAGAACATTATCCTTCAATCTCACTTTTCATTTCATTTGAGCTTGAAAACAGAAAAACAGTGTTATCCGTAAACTTGGCATCCCTTGGTGCAATTAACATCAGAATTTACACTTGCAAACAAAAAGCCAATTATCATTATTAACTAAACATATTGGGAAAAAAATGCTGTGCTTTTTATAATAGCACATTAACTCCTACCCAGTAAATTTTAGCTCATATTGTTTGCAAAGTCTGAACAATAGGAGCCTTCCTGCAACAGTCAGAACTCACGTTAATGTAAGACAGCTTTTAATCATACCTCTGAAGATAAAACTTGACAGATTCTTTTTCAAATTATTATGTTTGTTATGAGCACCATTTAACTTTGGCAACTGAGAAAAAATGAGGGTTCAATAACAGTTTTTTATTATTATTATTATTATTATTATTATTTTTCGCATTTATATAGCGCTTTTCGAGACCCTCAAAGCGCTTTACAATTCCACTATTCATTCACTCTCACATTCACACACTGGTGGAGGCAGCTACAGTTGTAGCCACAGCTGCCCTGGGGCAGACTGACAGAAGCGAGGCTGCCATATCGCGCCATCGGCCCCTCTGGCCAACACCAGTAGGCGGTAGGTGAAGTGTCTTGCCCAAGGACACAACAACCGAAACTGTCCAAGCTAGGGCTCGAACCAGCAACCTTCCGATTACAGGACGAACTGCCAACTCTTGAGCCATGAGTTTTTTGCAACAGTATCTCCAAAATCATTGTAGCCCCATACTATTTTAGGTCACCAAATGTGGTTACCAAAGGTTATCAGACTGTACTAATACTTTTATGTCTGTTTGTGGGACTCATAATAATTGTAATAAGAGGTATGCATTCTTATTAATTTAAATTTAACTCAAGAGGGCTCTGGTTATTTACATCAAAACACAAGATTATGCACAGTATTGGGCAAAAGTCTTGTGTCATCCTTCGTTTCTTTACATTTTCTTCCAAGAAACCACACTTAAATTTTTAAGCTGTCTTGAGCAATACTTGTCCAGGCTTTCTGAAGGTACTTCAAGGGTTTTCTTTGGACATTGACTGCTTTTCCACTTATTTTCAGTCCTGTCCTTGTCCTTTACCATTTTCAAAGGAATGATTTGTTTGTGTGTTAGCCACTTAACAATGACCTATGAATCATTCAAGCATAAAAGAGCAACTAATTCAAGTGCTGTTTTATACATAACAGACAACTTAGCAAAGATTCAATTTCATGATATCTTTAGACATTTTGTTACTAGGAGAATGTTTACAAAATGATAATCATCTGTTCCAATATTTTACCTGAAACTAAAATATTGGCAGGCATAAATGTTATTTTTGTACCAACAAGGTAATTCCCAACATGCTATAATAACTCAACACTTGTCATATCTCAGCATGATGTACATAAAAGAAAACTGAAGAAACTGGAGGGCAGGAATCCTGGAGATCTATTCCTGATGACTTCTTCAAAAAATTACAAAAACACTTGCCTAAGAGAGTTCAAGCTGTTTTTGAACACTAAAGGCAGTCATTCCGAACATTGACTTTCAAACTAATCAGAAGTGTACAAAGTCTATTTTTACCTTATATGCTGCTTTTCCATGTAAGTGTGCATATTTTTTAATAAATCATTGCACCCGTTTGCCATTTTCCAATCAAAATACAAAGAAACTAGTCCTTTGTTTAACCAGGTAAAAATCTCAATGAGATTTAAATCTAATTTTCAAGGGGGACCTGACATCATGTCAGCGAATGACACGTGACTGAGTTCAGTAGTGTAGTTACAAAAAAAAGTCTTTGTAGAACATAGGCATTTCTTTGGCGATTGTGCTCACTCACTGACTTTCAATATAGCTACACAATACCCACAGCATGTTCAAGTATTGTAAGTATGAAAAACAATGTTCAGAATGAAACGCATGATAATGATGCACAAACCCCAGACAAACAAAACAGAAGAACAAAAAGGAAACATACTTTTCTTCTTGCTGCTCAGTCTTTTATGACGCTTGAGCGACATGATTGAAACTGATGAGGCTGCTCTCTGCTCTCTTTTAAATGAGTTTTTCTTCAATGGTTCACCACATCACCACGTATTGGTATTGGCTGGAACCCTGTGAGCAAAACAAGCAACAAACAATAACAGCAAAAATCATTACTGGTATGTAACCTGCAATGCAACATCTATATGGTCTAATACCGCAAATACCACACGAATAGGCATTGTAAAAAGCTTTGTTGTCCTAGCAACAATACGAGGGAAAATCTCAAAAGATGGATCATTTTGATCAGAATGAATGTGGTTTGTCATGATTTCTATCTCCCTGAAATGCTTCACTGAAGCAAGACTCTCTTCCCTGTTTCATTTTTTCATTTTACTATGATAAAATCTGATCCTTGCCAAATGTGATAAACTGATATAATGGCTTCGCCTCAGACAAATCTGTACAGTGTCAGGAAGATAAAGCATACTGCTCATAGCTCTTCACTGCGAGATTATTGTAAAAAGCTTACAGCATTAAGCTCATAACTCTTTAGATTTCGATCAGTTCAAGTTTGAGCTACCTTGCACATCTGAGAGCTTGAATGGCAGCAGAATAATGGTGATATAAGATTAATAACAAACTAAGGTAATATAGTATAGCCTGCTACATAACATATACCAAGTGACTGCTAAGACTAATAATCGATTACCAAGAACAATTAATAATGAATTATTATATAAGCATGTAATCATCTGTTACTAAGTTTGTGATTTACATATGAGATATATATGTCAGTTACACATGGGTAAGTAAATACAGATTTTTAAAGAGTTGTCACTCGACAGAGCATTTAGCAATATGTTAACTCATCACTGATTTACACATTCATTCTGATTCTTTGAATGCTGAATCAGCTGTAAGCTCTCATCAGAGAAAAAAGTAAGAGAAGAGGAAAATATGAAATACATTTTGGATGTAGTTGCTGCTCTTCAGCTGCACTCTTGCTATTTTCAACAGCCTAGATCCAGTTTTGTAATGCTGCTCTTCTTCCTTTATTGCTCTTCGTGCAGTAAGTATTCTTTTTTAATATGTAATCCCTCTTAAAGCAGGAAATATAAAGAAGTCTTTTGTTAAAGTTGCGAGAAATCCTAATTTTCTTACCAATTTCTCTTCACACGACTGCCTCTGTCCTGTAGATGTGATGTGTAACCAGTTTGTCAGTGTCAGGAGCGCTCTTATGCCCGTCTGTTCAGTGATAATACACAGTGATAACACATTCCTGCACCTTTATGTAATTCCACTACTACAAAAACTGAATATTCGTTTTCATTCAGGCTCATGCGACACGTCGCCAAGTGTAAACAAAGGGCAGATAGTGATTAGTGATATAAAAATTCTTTACACGACAAGGTTGACACTTGATCTTGATAACAGCAGTGTCCTTCACAGTGCAGGGCCAGGTGAAATGTATTCACAGACACATGCCTAAAGGATTATCACTGGCCTTCAGGGGTTAGAGGCGACACTCCAGACAGTGACGCACACAGACCTTAGTCATGTGTGATCTCACAGATAGGTCTATCTCTTTAAGATAACCGCATAACTGGCATACTGATGCATCCGTTTATTCGTAGAAAACCACAGTTTCTGAATTTTAGTGTCGACGTCCTATCAGAAATCTCTGCCTGATGTACAAACAGTGTAACAATCAGTAGAGGATGGAGGCGATCAGCATTTTGAGTTTAATATTTTTTTTCCCATTTTTAAAAGATTGTTTAGGTTTGTTGTTTTTACAATAAAAGCACAACTGATCAACTTGATCTTGATAGCAAGTAAGTAAAACCAGGCATTTCATATATTTACCGAACTTGTTAGTAACACTGTGCAGGATTCTGGATTAAAGTTGCAGCTGAATGAATGACTTGCAAGTCAATAAAGTAAATCTGCTTGGCATCTTTCTTGGCCTTCAGACAACAATTCTGATGGCTAAAGATCCAAATGGGACAGGCAACAAAAAACAACAACCCAAAAAACAATAATAATAATGATAATAGGTTTTGATTACCAATCTAACTGATTGATTGCTTAATTTTATTATTGCTCTTCGTTCTACAATGTATTAAGCATTCATTAAAAGATTACCTACATAAGAACATTATAATCATGTAAATAGGACAAATACCAGGAAGGGGATTCATCCCAAGAAGGTCAGATATGATCTTTTTATTTTTTTTGTTTAACACAATTTCATAACATTTATTAAAGCAATTTGCTATAAAGTATAAACCTTTCTTTAAAAAATACCTCATTAGGAGGTAACTCTAGTATGTCTCAGTATTACGTTGTTGTTGTTCGGCTTATTAATAAGATTGCTACACACTTAACTAGAGGCTAAATTAAATTGTATGCATCCTAAATTATCAATAGCCTTTTTCTTTATTGATAAATAAATGCACGTCTGCTACTGGAAAGGTGCAATGCACACCTGAGGGATAAGTGTTGTGCATAGGAAAAGATTACTGCTTCTCTATTTCTGTCCTGCAAAGCTCTTTAGCAGTCTTACCCTTATGTGTCAGAGACTGAGACAGTGAATTGAGTGCGTTTCTTCCTGATTGCTCAGACCTGTGCCTGTGTGGATTTTTATTTTTGTTCAACAGAACTGAAGACAGCAACTGTAAACGAAGAAGGTCCTAAAGGAATAGCGATCAAGATGTTGATAACCATGCTAACAGCTATGTATATGGTGGTCAAAGTGGTAGAAACGGTAAGGTGATTATAATGGTAGCACTCTACTGTACAGATCAGAACAACAAGAATGATGACGTTGATTATTAGCACAAAGTAAGATGCCTTTTTTTTCATTTATGGAGGATATCAGCTATAGTATAGTAAGTGTTTGTAGGTAAATGGCATTGACAATAGCTTTATAAAATAAGAATGTACATGTGGATCGTGCTGCAACAGCTGGTTAGTGTAAACCACATTTATATTTACAGCTTCCAGATGTATTCAGGCAAGTTATGTTAGAGCCAACTGGTAAATGCTGCCCTGTCATTGTTCTCTGTTTTCTCGTTATTCAGTGTTCACATTTAGAGCCGAGCCAGTTGTTGACCTTTGACCCATATTCATATGTCTAAGCAAAACGTCTTTTTATTTACAGATAGGGGCGCGATTTACGCGGGAACAGGATCCTTTGCCTTATGTGGTGTCTCAGCCTTTGCCTTGGCAGGTTCACTCAGTGTCTCTCAGCCGGAGGAGCAGCAAAGCAGATGAGGTTAGTTATAGCAAGATCGATACTGCAGATCATAATTTACATTAAAAACCACATCAGTTCTGTTCATATAGCTTCATTCTCTGTATGAGAAAAATGTTGGGTAAAACTACATCCTCTATTCTTAGTATTTCTAGCCTGTATAAATATCGTCATACGATTATTATGATCTCATGTACATTAATAGTAGTAGTATTTTTTTAATCATCAATACTCATAAATGATCTTTTCTTATTCTTTGGTAATTAGTAGAAAGAAAGTCCAGAAGCACAGGACATAGAAGCAGAGGAATGTGTCTTAAAAAGGCAGAGATGGTTTGCCTCGATACTCAGAAAGTAGCAGCAAAATAATATATTTTTAAAAATAAAGTTGCCTCTACATCTTCACAGTTCACATCTGATGTCTCCTGAAGGTTTCAATATGTATCCCCGAATAAAGGAGCATATTTCAGCCCAAGTTGAAAGTGCGCACATCTTTTTGTAAAAGTGAAATTTTGGTTGACAGGCTTGTATTTTTCTTGTACCTTTTCTAAGGTTACTTCTGTCTAAAACCTCTATACAACTGAAACTTACAAATGTATCGAGGATAAATAGCTGGAGTGCTTAATGTGAGCACAAGTACTTAAATGAAAAGGTGCAACAGTCATACTCAACAAGCAGCTCTATACCCTTATGTGCTTAGACTGGCTACAGTTTAAATTTACCTTAGCTTGTCTGGTGAAAGGAGGGAGCAGACCTCATAGACAGGGTTATAAAGCCAACACATGAGACTGAACATAGGCATGAAACACACAGTCAAATTGGCAGGTAGGCATGATAAGCTGGTCCTCAGACTCTGGATTCCCTGCTGCTGCTCTGTTTGAGCTATAATCCCAATCAAGGGGATTTGTGTTTGAGGTCATTACTGTGATTGTATATAGAAAGAAAGCACAGTCATAGACACACATGTACTTTGGCCATTAGTTCCTTAAGTGTGGAACATACATTGCAGTTTAGTATTTTAGTAGTTTTGCATATGTTTAACTCTGAATGTCAGCCAGAGAAGATGGCACTACTGATTATTCTTACACATAATCTGTATGTGTTACATCTTGTGCACTAAACCAATACTTACTCTCCTTCCTGTGTGTGCCTGCACATCTATTAAGAGTTTTATAACACAAGGCTGTTCTGTTTCATTTACAGTATGATGGCCTCAGGAGAAACAGCATAGGCGTGTATAGAAAGAGTAAGTAACATTTGTAGGTAAATATTTTAAATGCAGGCTATTATTCTGATGAGTGGCCCTGGAAAAGTTGTTCTGAATAACTATGAAATCCAATTTTAAAAGATTTTTTTTCAGAAAAATAGCCTGCTTCAATAAAGGCTAATATATAAAATGTGCTTGAACTCAATCATTGCTACAGAGTTTCTCTACATGGCTATTTCCTCTACTTTCCTGGCTATTCCCTGTGTCCTGTCGTGTTCAGACTCCAATGCCAGTAACGGGACATGCACAGCGCCTGCTGTTCCTCCGCTCAGCCCTGTTGAAGTTGAGAAGGCCGCCTCTACCATCCAGAACCATTTCAGGAAATTCCAGCAGAAGAAACACAAGAACGGCAAGTAGATGGACCAGGAGAGTCTTACTACTCCAGCAAGTCTGAGAGACAATAGCAAGCAAGCTGTGATTTCATGTGATTTCATCAAAGGCTAGATGAATGCTGTGATGTCATGATTAAATTCATATGAACACTTATATTCAAATATACATACATTTAAACTTAGTAGAGGTCCCAAGATTAGTAATCCAGATTAACATACAGCAGCCTACATCTCACACAATGCTTATAAAACCATATTTTAATTTCTATGTGAACAATAAATGTGAATATTCTGTAATTCTGAATGAACAGATTTGCTGTGCTGTGATGATTGATGTGATTTTAAGAGTGCGTGAGTGAGTGTGATTCTCTAATTTATATATGACTGTTGTTTCCTGTATATAAATGTGTGGAAAAACACTGATGTCTCTTAAGAAAAAAAAAAAAACCCCAGTCCATTTCAATAAACTCATCATCAGATTATGTTGTTTCACTGCCCTCTAGTGTTTAGAGGAATTTTTGCCTCACAAGTTGTATGAATTTTAAGGTGCTTATTTAATTTGATGTTTTTAAAGGTTTTAAAATATTGTAAAAGTTTGCAAAACACAATTAAAGTTATCAACAGTTATTATATGTAGTAATGTGAAAATGTTTAAATTCATCAAACTGAATGTTCACTTCAGGTCAAAGTGATCTTCAGGCCAGCGATGCTGCCAGTTGGCCAGTCCACTTCTGATTGTGTTGAAGATGTATGATCTGACACAACAATAGAGCCGGAACGTATGTTAATGCAACCAATTTATATCAAAAGATGGTGTGAAGAGTCGATGTGCAGTCAAACCTGAGTCCCACATTAGAAGAAGAGGAAATCCTGATAGAGAAGCAGAGGAATCGCCAATTCTTCTGTGGAAAGACAGGTAGGTTATTCTGGTATTCATCGGTATTGGATAATGGCTAAAGCACCTGGAAACCAAATCCTGTCAACACCACTAACAACTCTCAAAAACAACATAAAACATGTTCACTTTCAATGAGAAACAGGAGCGAAACAGGAGCTTTCTTTTGGTGTAAATAGCACTTGTAGAAAAATGTGCCACAGGCTGTTGCATCCAGCAAAAGGCTAAGTTGTTGTCAAAGAGCTAGTTTAAGTCAATGAAAGCAGACACTAATGTGATGAGCTTCTGTCAGCATGGCTGCCCTGAGGTGAACTTAACCTTAGTGTGATTGCTTTTCTGCTCATGAGATGTGATTGTACGCGGTTTCTGTGTGTCTCCACGAGAAATTTTGGCTTTAAGGCGGAAGTGCATTGCACTGCCCATCTACCCGCAGAGAGAGTCTGTTGTGAGATTGGGGCAATGTCAAAAATATGTGGTTTAGCTCGTCTTTCGACTCTTGCTTGTGCTCTTGTCGGTCCATCAGCAAGCTGTGGAGAGGAGCTGTAAGTTATAACATGCAAAAAGCTGAAGTGAAACCAAGTGTTAAAAACAATGAAAAGTATCTACGGTCTGTGCTTTTCATACTGTATTGTTTATCTTTGTGTTTTTTTTGTTTTGTTTTGTCAATCCCTTCTCTGCTCTGGCCAATCAGCATTCGACCAACATACAGCATCATCGACATTGAGAAATCAAATATCTCCACAAATGTGGAAGTGCAATAACATAAATAAAACATGAAGGAATCAGTGACAATGCTGAATATTAGGCTGGTCAGTTTCCCAGGTATGAAACCTATAGGTCAGTTTTCTACCAGAGAGACAACTCTGAATAAATCCTTCTGGTTGGATGGTGCTTACATTTCTTATTAACATGAAAACACTAAAATGTTTCAAATCTGTCAAAAACTTGTTGAAAAACTTATATAAAAAATGATATTGTTATTTATTAGGCAAACAAACAGAATTTATGTTTTTATATCCAAATTTGAGCCTGCTCACTTTAGGAGTCAGAAATTAAGCATCTTAATAAAAAAATAATAATGTAATTGACTATATTTTTAATCATATTTTTATTTAAGATTAAATATGACAATTCATAGATAAGAACAAAAATTATATTTCAGTATCAAAAATATCATTTTGATTAAAGAGCATGAGCATACTGGAGGATTAATGATTACATAATTTAAAAGAAAATAATTTTTAATGATCAGATTTTAATTGTGTGGCATAAATCTTACATTGGGTAATTTACCTTGTAAATTTTTTAAGCACTACACAAAGTGCAGTACTAGCTGTAAAAGCTAACATGCATGACTCCATATAGTTTAAAGTGGCTGTATGGAGATGCTGACAAAAATAAGCATTTAAGTACACTTAGATATCATGAAAGTAATTACTGGGGAAGTGCAAAATATTCCAAATATTAATAATTACTTGTTCAGAGCAACATAAAAGCCAATCATAGTACCTTGCTGTGTTTATTTTTTTTTAAAATAAAGTTAGCTGAAAAAAGTGAAGCAAGATGATTAAACAATTTGGGCAGTCTTAAAAAAATGTCAAGTTTTATAGGCTATATTTTGTCTATAATAAAAAAAATTTACTTTTCACCTCATTTTAAACTCCTTGGTTCTCTGGAGAGTTAAAGACAGTTTACAATTTACAGTAAAGTTTCTACTACTAGTTTGAGATGAGGCAAAAGAGCACAGATTTCTCCAGGCTTGGTTCCCATTTGACCTTTTTCACACGTCTTGGGGCTTTGCAAAGGTTAAATTTGGCTTTTAACCTCCTCTATCCACAACACATGTCCCCATGGCTGAAAAATTCACACTTCTTATGATTTTTCATTAAACAGAAGAAAAAGTTAAGATTCAACATTCAACAGCAAGTCGCCAATAAACAATATCATCACAGTTTATAAAAAGATAGCTTTATTGCACAAGGTGTTGAGTACTCTTTTTTTCCCATTTTTGTTTTGTTTTCATAGAAAAGAAAATGTAGAGTTAAACGCAAGCAATTGCAAATTGAAGCAATGTTTCCCCATAAAAGTTTAAGGAACAACCTCTAAATTTTGAAAATGGTTTCAGTAATCCCCTTTTAAATTGGTCAATTCACCATTTTCCTTTTTCTTTTATAACCAGCAAAATTTTCAGTACATGCAATGCTGCTCCCCTCCCCACAAATGTGGATTAATAATTTATTAATGATTTTTATAAAAGCAAACTCTAAATTTTGTGACAAAGTAAAAACAAACTAAATTACAATAATATTAAAAAATCAACAAAAAAAAAAAAAAAGGAGACAACTCAACCAAATGCCCTGTAAAAGAAGAAAACAATATATTTTTTTTAATTATGCATGGTCCACTCTGACACGTTTTAACTGGTCCATAAATCAAGATAAAGCGGTGTCTGTATAATTTTATAGTCTTGCCGTTAAGTCCTCTTCTGTTTCATTACAATAGCTTCAGTTCAAAGTTTACATTGTGCCCTGGTTTCTAGTGAAGATGTCGAAAATAGTACTCATTTATACAAAACACTTTCCTATGTACACAAGTCTTCTATTATGGAGTAAAACATAAGCTGTATAAGTGGACAACGGGGAACGGTGGGGGTGGAGACGGGGTTCTGATTGATTGGCAGATGGGGAAAACGTTGGGGAAGTGGAACGTGTGAAGTTGGCCTTACAAACACAGGCAAAGTCAGTTTGAAAGTATGTTGTTGTATTTTAAGGAAAAATCCACCCCAGATGTTTCGTAAGCTGAAAAGCTGTCCAAATATAATAAGAGAAATAAGAATAAAATATGAGGACCACTTTATCCAGTGGATTGTTTTTTTCCCTTAATAAATGTTAGTGATTTTATCTTTTCTATACTCGCTATTTGGTACATAAACTTCTAAAACTGATGTATTATCATTAATATTAAAATGGAAATTTGAGTATGATTAACATTTTCCTTACTATGTGAGTATGCTTTGTAAAATGCATTGAAAGCAATTCAGTGTTCATATGTTTGGGTGGACAAAAAAATAAAAAAACCCATCTGCTATAAAGTATCAAAATAAGCTAAATGTTAAAACGCATATTATATGTAATGGCAAAATGTTACATGGACATTTATGGCCTACTAGAATTCTGGAAATGTTTGGAGGGTGGAATTTTCTTTAAAGACAGACATTACATTTACTTTAAGCAAACTGACAGAGGATCGGTGTTATACGGTAGAAGCAACTTCACTGAAGAACTGGGGAAAGCAGGTTGGACAGAACTTTATTTCATCATTCCAACCAATATCCATACAACTGGAGTAAGGAAGCCCCTGGTTGTGAAAGCAGGCCTGCCCCATTCCCAAACTCTTGTTTTTCTGAAGACAAGTATTTGCATAACTTGAAATGTAAAAGCTAAAAGAAAAGGCATCGTAACCATTAGCAACAAAAAGCAAAAATACATATCTCTCCCGGCTAGTTTTCAAACGAAAGGGAGCATGGATACATTTAGAAGCAGTTTTTAAACACCACTGTGTGGTATGCTCATTGGACTGCACTCCTGGAGTTTGGGAATGACTTGCTGTGACACAGATAGGAAACAGAAATACTTGTTGGTTGTTTGTTGTCATTAATTATAATTATAGGTAATGGCATTGAGTTTGTGAACACACCTTCAGAAGGTACAATACAACATAATACAAGATTCTCACTGTATAGACTGTCCTCGTTATACTGTTTTCTTTTTCAACACCACACTTTCTGCACTGAGCCATAAACCACAGTTAACCAGCGACACAATCTCACACTATAATTTGACTTTACTGTGCTTGTCCTTTCAGCTGCTACCTGCTGCACAGGCGGTACAGCTTTGAACATTTACAAAATCACAAGGGGTTCAAACCTTAGTTTCACCACTTAATTTTCTTTCACACAACTTCCTTTCGCTCTAAGATCTTCTGCCCATGGTTGTGCTACCCGTTTAAACTTCCCTCTTCTTTTTCCTTCTTCTCTTCTGGCAATTTTTTTCACTCTGAGCGATTGTCTTGTGATCTTTTATATATATTTTCAATTAGAACGGCTTTTATATTTCTCTGCATTTTTTTCAATATTCATATATTTGCTATATATTTGAATAGAAATATATATGTACATACTTTTGAAAACAAACATATATCTTTTTCTTTTTTCTATTGCGAGAGCCCTGATGTTATGTTCGACCACTGAAAAACATGTGGAGCAACTCTTCTTTTTTTTTTGGAACGATCTTTGTTATGGGATTAAGCTTTGGGAGAAGAACTAATAGTAATAATAAAAAAAAGATACAGTACCATGCATAAAGCTAAAAATAATTTCAGCAAGGTGGAGGGACTTGAAAATACTCCTTTTAGTTTCAAAGACCACTTATTTTTGAAGAAAAATCTCTCTGCTACTTCACATTATATTGACGCTCGATCCCTCTGATTATACTCTTAAACATTACTGTCTGTTTATAAATTCAAGATTATGCAAATATGATTTTTCTTCATAAATCTCCATAAATCTGCTGCGACTTGCTTCTCATTCAAGCTGACACTACACATCAAATAGCATTTCTGCCCGTCTGTGCATATTAGACCTCTTCTCTCAGTCAGTCTGTCTCTTTGACCTGCCAGTAAGCTAGCAGTAGATCACAGTGACACTGTATGGATATGATGATGGACCGGGTGGGTAAAGGTGAAAGTGGGAAAGGACAGAAAGGGAGGAAAAGGGCACAGGTAAAATGGCTTAAAACAAAAAACATAATGGATATTGTGGCGCCATGATGAATCATATAATGGTCGCTTCCTTCTTGAGGAAGTTTAAGAGAAAAAGAGGGACCTAGTTCTTATAATCTGTAATAGCTCTCTTCTGAACCCACTTCTTTTCCTGTGTTTTTCATTTCCTAAGCCATGTCGTCAATCCAAAACAAAGTTCAAAATGCTGGACCAAATTAGGGTCGTTGCGTTACATCATCAGCATCGACCCATTATCCCCTTTCACAGGTACAAAATGAACATTTGTCAGTTTTGACACAGATGTCTGCCCAAGAGGTCAGCATACAGACTGATTTTAAAAAGGTCCATCGTTGGTGTGCCTGCCACATGCATACATTTATATACACACATATACACCCGCGCAAACACACTTGCACGCGCGCGCACACACACACACACACACACGCACGCACGCAGGCTGTTGAAGGTTTCTGTTACTTGGATCCATTCTAATTTTCTCTTAGTGCACATGAGATTATATTTCCATCATCTGAAAATAAACAGAAAACTGATTTAAAAGAAAAAGGTTGGATTCATCTTGCACTTTATGATGCTTGAATTTTTTTCCCATCTTCTCTGCTTTGAGTCTGTTTAGAAAAGCATCAATTAAGACCACTATGCTGTATCATCCATTGCATGTATATGAAAATCCCTTTGTCTCAAATCTGATATTGAGACGACGGTCCATCCATTGCCTCTAATGTACGAATCCACGATGGAGTAATCTTTCAGAGCCAGTGTAACACCAAGGTTGGTGGTTAATGCATACAATAAAGCATCCTGCCATGGCACAATGCTGTGATATGAGCTCCTTTCCATCAGAGGCCAAAAAAGCAACATTTTTAAAAACCTAAAAATCTTAATACACATCTCTCTGAAACTCAAGCAACCTGGTTCATTCTACAGCTGTCTTGATCCAGAAAACAAGACAGTGCACGTGGAAAGCATTTTGTGCATAAGTACTGTGTCTTTGCCAGAAAATCAAAATATAGAGTTAACAAATGTGAATAAATCATCTATGTTTTGGCAAAGGTGTTTCCCAGGGTGATGAAGTAAGAGATAAAAATGACACAATAATAACAGAAAGCAATCAGGCAGAAAGAAAGGCAAACCCCTGTGCTGTGGAGACCCAACTCTGACCCCATCATATAATATTGTCAGTGGGAACCCAACCAGCCCCCTGCAGCCTGGCACAGCACAGGCACTGACAGGTAAGCTGTGCATCTGTATGTTTCTCACCCCAATTTTTCATAGAGGCTCTAGGCAAGCGATGGCTTGACCAGCATTCAATGAAGAGTTACAGTGACAGGCCGCAGTGATGACAGGCTACACCAGTGTGTAGGACTTGGAGTAGGCCCCCGCCCCTCCATCCCTTTGCTTCTGTAGTCTGCCTAAGCCCGAGGAGCTGCTCTCCAGGAGAGAGTCTCTGGATCCTCCCATCTTGGAGGAAGATGAAGATGCACCTCCAGGGGTCCCTCCTGTGGCCCCTACTGCCCCACCTCCACCGGAGGATGATGATGCCCCAGAAGCCGCAGCAGAAGCAGCAGCTGCCGCTGCACTCTGGGCTCCTGCAGCAGAGGAGCCAGGCATTGTGAGAGTTCTCTGGGGAAGTGTGGAGCTGCTAGAGCTAGCAGATGCCCCTCCACTCCCACTGCCACAACCACCGCCTCCTGTTGCCCCTCCCGAGGAAGCCCCAGAGGATGTGAGATTGGACAGACCAGAGTGGCCCATGGTTAGGGCCTGCTGTTTTGCAGAGTCCATAGTCACATGACGGCCCTGGGTATGGTATGCACGTTGGGCCAGGCCACGAATAGAGGCTTCACGTGGTGGGACCACTGGACACGGGTCATGACGCTCTGCCTGCTTTCGAAAAAAGGGGTCTGACTTCATGTAGAGGGGTAGGTTGCAGTAGTCACCTGGAAGGGAAAAGTAAAATTTATCATCACTGCACAAGCTTATAGGATATAATGGATAGTATACTGTGCACCACAATAATTGCTATAAACTCATCTAATAATCAGAATACATGCATACTATCTACAGTTTGTTTGAGTTATTTACAGAAAACATTTACTTACATGAAGTCTGATTTTCACAATACAATTTTAAGCCTTTGGCCATACTTTTTAAATTTGTTTTCATATTAAAAATCCTAACAGACAAAAAAGAATCATGCTTAGAGGTGACAACTCACTCTTGGCGCGATGCGGAATGGGAACAGCTACATTCTTGCCACGGTCATAGTCTTGGGGTTTAGGTGGCGAGGCAGTAAAACGGCAGATGCCGGGCTCTGACGGTGTGCTCATGGACGTCATGCTGTCTGCATTGTCGTTGGTACCTGTAGTCATCTGATCAGATGAGCTGTCAGAAATAAAGCACTCTGTAATCTCAAATTTAGCATGTTGCAGGTGTTCCTCCAGCTTGGCATGCTCATATGCTCTTGCCAGCTCCTCGTAGGTGGAGGAGGCACTCTCTGTTGACACCATGCTGTTGCGCCCTTTATCTGTTCAAAAAAATAAGGAAAGGAAATGAAGGCAAGCCCCTTTCATAGCCTACTGCAAAATCACATTTGCTTCCTGCAGATAAATAGCCTTAATTGTATGTACATGCTAATGGCTGTAAGTGTCATTTCACCCATGTACTAACCTGTGTCCTGCGAGAGGCTGGCACTGTAGCTGTCACTCTCTGTGACAGTGATGCCATGCTGGGAGCCAACTGTGCGCCAGTCTGAGGTGAGAGTACGGGCTGGCGTAGAGGCCTGGCACTTGGTCAGAGTCCACTGACTAGAGTAGCGGTTCCTGATGCTGTGGGCTGACTTAACACTCTTCCTTGACACTGGATCTGATGGTAAATGGATGAAGAAATAAGAAGGGTTGGATGTTCACAGCCGGAATAAATCAACAAGAATTTAAAAATAAGAAAGATTGGTCTTCATATTTTGGTCCAGAGAACATTTGAATCATTCATGAAAAAATAATACTAATAACTCAATTGAACTGAGCAGAAATGTTGCATTTAATGAACATATTCAAGGTTAAACATTTAATGATATAATGGAGAGTGAGGAGTAAAAGCACATACTGGTTCCTGGCCGGATGTCAGACATGTCAATCAAAGGGCCAGTGTTCTGGATGAGGGCAGGATGATGGACTGACACACCAGTGCAAAAGCTCTGAGGGTTCCCAGTTTGGTTAAACTCTGTGTCTGTCACAGGGATAGTGGCCTTGTCCTCACCTATGACAGGCAGAAATATTGTGTGTCAACAAAATAACAATTAGCCTAACACCGCATTTCATGTAACGGTCATCGATTCGGTCCTCGGCATAGTTGTGTGAACATATGCGACAAGTCTCTCTTTCTCTCTCTTCCTCTCACCGATTTGCTTGATGCCTTCTTTGTCCTCAATTAGCAGCTGCACTCTGGGGATGTCGATGTGCAGCCGTGGGCCCTGAGGAGGCCCTTTAACCGGGGTGTCGAAACTGCGGTTGTTTTTACTAATTCATAGATACAAGACGAGCACACACAAACATGCATAGTTTGAAGAAAATGGGAAAGAAAGTTGATTTTTGAGTGGATTTTAGGTTACGCTTAATAATATTTCAAGCTTAATTTGCTGAGAATACATTCCAGTCTTACCTGATCAGCATCTCTGCTAAGCTTTTGGCATCTAACGAGAACAGAGGATATAATTAATTTTTCATTTTTTTTTGACAAACAAGTATTCTTAGAATAAATGCTCTGCAGGCTGAATGTAATATTCTCTCTCATTTTCACCACTTATCTCCTCTCTTCTTATTTCTTCTCTCACCTCTCAGTCTCTTTAGTCTCTTTTCTTTGCGTTTCTTGCGAATGATGAAGAGCAACGCAACACCAAGTGTGACCAAGATCACAGGACAGCCAATAGAAAACAGCTTCTTGACATCGTCGTTCTTCTCCAGAGGGGATTTAATTGGCGGTATTGTGCCTGTAGAGATCAGTTTAATGTGCTTTCATAAGACAATATCATAAGGTACCCATTTTAATGGATTTCTCATTAAAACAATGCCATTTATCCAAAGTAAATGGCAAATGAAGATCATCTTGTACTCACTGCCATCATAGTCTAGAGTGGCAAACTGGGAGCTCTGGTTACCACAGCCAGCACTGTTACAAGCTTTCATCTTTAACTCATACCAGGTGGCCTCACGCAGCTCTGCCAGGAACACATCTGTGGTGGCGTTGGTGCGCACGTTCTGCCATGTCCAAGTGCCTGCACGAGTGCACACGACTCTTAATTACGATCACGTTTTTTCAAGAAAAAATAATATATGTGTCTAAGTTTGGTCACTTTTCCATTGAATTTATATCAGGACATCTCCAATATTACCAAAAACTGAAAAATGAAAAAGGAACCACTCACCTTTCGGTCTAAATTCTAGCGTGACAGCTGTGATCGGACAGCCTCCACTGGCCCAGCCTTGCAAGTTGAGGCGAGCATGGCTGGAGTTAATGTGGGTGAAGACAGGCTGGTCTTTGTTGAACTGGGGTTCTGTAAAGGCAGCAACGGTTTGATACAGAATATGCTCAGAATATTAAAACAATATTTGGAATGGCATTTCACAGGTAATATGGTTAACACAGGTCATCAGCAGCAGACCTGCACACAACATTCAGTTAAATAAACTAAATAATATATTGATGCAGTTACAGCAAAAACTGAAGCAGCAAAGTTTAGTATTGTATGTAATATGTTTGCATAATCTCTGAGAGGTTAAATATGCATTTTGTAATGACTACCAAATTTGAAACTGGACTGCACTATAAGAAGTTTAATGACAGCATAAACATCCCGCTGGTCAGTCATATCACTGTCCATAAAACAAACCTTTCCCACTGCATTTTGAGAGCAGTGTACATTAATTTAAAGCCTTACTAATGACACGTAACCTTGCTTTGGAGCCATTTGTAAATGAAAAAGCATTAAATGTATCAAATGTTTTAATTCTGATATTTAATATTGAAACTAATTTGATATCATTTGAATAGACTGAAGCATAGATGAAAGAAAATAACCCTCCTGTAATAAAACACATGATCTATTCGTATATCATCTATTCATTCACATTTTTCAAAAGTCAATTCAAATTTTGAGATTGCGGAAAAGATACATTTAAAGGTGCATTAAACACTTTCAGTTGACGTTTTTTGTTGACCTCCTCACATGTGACCTGCTGTATTTTCTGAGTGTTATCTAGAACCCCTTTTCAAAAATAATTCCATTGTGTAAAAATATATTTTTTTTACTTGTCTGCTGTATATATTGTTTAAAGTCCTTTTCTGCCAGCTTCTCACCTCGCCCGTGAGTCTTTGCCTCAATGATCTCACTGATACGTCCAGCACCAACGCTGTTCTTGGCAGCCAGCTTGACTTTGTACCAGGTCCCACAGCGCAGGTTGTCCAATTTGAAAGAGCGCTCGCTAGAACTGATGAAAACATCTTTCCATTCCTCTGTGTTGTCTACAGAGTACTGCAGAACAAAACCTGCATAAGAAATGAGACATGCACAAAATAGTTTTTTCTCAGTTTGATGCAAATCCCTCACTAATATAAAGTCTACTGAACTTTCAGACATTGGTACCACTCCTGGCCACTAGATGGCAATGTATGATTGCACTTCCCTTGTCCAGTTAAGCCTCAATTGGAGGATGGTGTAGCTGCTCTCTGTCTATGCCGCCATTAGTTACCTACAAACCCCAAGACTGGGATGGCGCTGACTGAGCATCTATGCAAATGAGGGCATGCAATATGGTGACTGTTTTTATAATCAGCTGCCTTGAAGAGCCAACTCCCTCCCACTCTGAGACACCTTCCATCTAATCCTCTGTCTTTCCTTCTGCCTGTATATGATTACGCATATATGACTGTCTCACTCTGAGTGTTTCCTTGTACTCTTTGTACCATCTTCATTTCCTTACTCTCTCTCTTTTTCTAACAGATGGTGCGATGGAGTCCAAAACGTTAAAAAGGGTTAACATGCAGATCGAGCAGTGTCTGTAAGTTTTATAGTCACCCTCGGTCTGTCACAGAACAGAAGAGGACACAGCAGAACATAACAGAAGATAGCACAGTGAACAGTACAGAACAGCACAACAACAGGCTGGAAGAACACTATGACTGACTGCTGTTGTACATAATATAAGATTCTCAGTGTATGGGACCAGTCTGCAACATTTGGCGATTTGTCTATTTAGAAATTATTTTATTTTTACACAAACTGGAAAAAAGTCCTCATTACCAGCTGAAAATGGCTTTATTAGTGCACACTAGCATGTTTTTTCTGAAAGGGAATCATATACAGACATCAGGGCAGTGATACTGCAAAACAGGTGCGTGACAAGGAACTATTGCTGACAATGAGCCGGTGGATTTAGCGACGGGACTTTCCGCTATCACACAAGTTCTACAGAAAAGATTTATGGACACATAAGACTAGATGCTGTATGCAAATACTGGCACATCCCTATTTGAATACTAAGCTGCACATCCAGTAGAGGCTGTTTAAGTTTATGCATTATATCCTGTTTCAGTTTTGCATAATGCATGCACGCAAGTCTTTCTTGGGTCATCCTGGCAGCACGGTTTCCAAAAGGAGTATATTCTATTCAGTTTTGGAGGCCTTCATGTGCTGATTGCAAGAAGCTATTACTAAATGTCATCTACTGAAATTTCTCTGGTTTTATTTGTTTGTTTTCATTGTCATTTATTCTGTAATCACATAAGGTAGAATAGCGGCTTTACCAAAACCATATATGGTGCTTGAGTGTGTCATATAGAGCAGTAATAAGTTAAACTGCCACAGCCTGACCAAAGGGAGAGACCCAGTCACGCACACTGTGGCCATCTTCACATACAGCTCATCAATAATCAGCTAATCAAACAGACACACAATTAACAGGGAAACATAAAACCAAGACATCATTCAATAAACTAATAGGTCAATAGAGACACTACCAATAATGCCAGGCAGGAGACAAGCTGAGGCACGACAAACATGTCAGCTATAGACAAGAGGAAAGTAATGTGAGTACACAAGAGGAGAGACAGATATACGGCTTTCCTCCGAAAAATTACGCACCTCTTATAGAGCTGCCGCCATTGTCTCCTGGTATCCAAGCCAGAGTGATGGAGGAGGTGGAGGTGGTAGAGACGGTTAGACGTGGCTGGTCTGGAGGTACTGAGGACGAGGCACAGAATCTTATAATACCATGACTTATATTATCAAAGACATACTTTTGATGAGTTATGTATTCATTTTGGCAAATCTTAATGTTTATTACGTAAAAAAAGTTTGCTAGTGTGTCATTATAGCCATTCGCTTACCTTGCACCAAAAGGTTGACTATAATAGTGTCAAAGCCAAGTGTGTTTGTGGCTGTGCAGGTGTAGTAACCAGAATCCTCAGCTTTGACAGAGCGCAGCACCAGAGTCCCATTAGCCAAAATGAGACGCTGCCCATCTAGAGAAACTGGTATGGCTGTGTCCTCACTATTGAAGAGAAAGAGACACTGATAAGAGGACCTTCAGTCTATTATTAGGGTTAATTAAGTATCAGCAGCCACTTTGAAACACCTATGGTCATAAAAATTATTTAATATAATAAAAGATTAATAAAATTGAATTAATTCTAATCTATTTCTCTGATTAACAATGTTAATGATTTATTAATTTTTGCTATATCGTTATATGTTCTTTTGTCTTAGTTTTACTCATGAGGATGGACTCCAAGGGGATACAAGAGAAACTGGGACTTTTGTAGAAAGCTGCAGCAATAATAACTTTATCTCATTATAACCATACTGGTGGGCCCTCCACAACAGTCCCAGCTTCTCTCGTGGCCCCTGGAGAAAATTAATTGCCCACTCCTGGTTAAGGTGGATCACTTGTGTTAAGATGTAAGTTAGGATCTGACTTGGTGTTTTGCATAGTTTCTAGTCTGAAGGTTTTCATAATAATTTTTAATGGCTCATCCAACCAGGACTGCAATGAAGCTGGAGGCTATCCCAAATGAAATTGGCAAGAAGTGAGGTACACTGTCTGCACATCACCTTAGCATGTGCACTTAATTGTCTGTAATCAATTCTCAGAGGAATTACAGCAGCAAGAACACTCTGCTTCAGTATTTCTAGTGTGGATTCTCACCTGTCTTTGGTCCATTTTATGGTAGGTGTAGGTTCTCCTACTGAGCTACAGGGCAGTCGCACCTCTTTCATCCAGGGAGTGGTCACGGTACCGCCAAATGAGAGGATTTTAGCTGGGGCTGGTGCAGGAGAGGAAAAAAGTGAAAGGTGTATAGAGGCAGAGAAATTTAATAAAAAGACCTTTAGAGCTAATTGCATTAACACTCAAGCAGCCCATAAGACCAGCTGAGCAATAGACTAATTAATATGCACCAATCGGATGATTTGCTGTTGTCAAATAATTTTCAAATCCAATTAACAATCACTTGGTTTTGAACCAATACATCCCAGTGTTAATGCATGTGCATACATTGATTTATCTTCTTGCTAGAATTCTTTTAATAAGCACAATTAACTGAGAGGAAATGTGTACTCCCTATAATTCACATTAGAATTTGTTACACTGGCTGGAAAAAAATAGAACATATATATATATATATATATATATATATATATATATATATATATATATATATATACATACATACATAAAGAATACAAAGAATGAGAAGAGGGGATATGAAAAAAAAAGTCTTTCCATTCAGGCACATAACCCTCTTATTCTCTGTCACTCCCCTACCCTCTCTGTCTCGCTTTCTTTCCCAAGCTTGGCGTCTTAATGCTAGTGCTCTGGTGCACTTATGTTAAGGTTGAATGAAGTATTGAGTGAGCAAGCCTGGAGGACACTGTCTATTACAGCTGCCGATCAGCAGCACACTCCAATATGAGCACACATTAACAAACCTTTGCATCCAAGTCAAAGGAATGAACAGATAAAGAAAAGGTACTCTATTCATTCTTACGCCTTTATTCAACCTGGCCTTTAATCCAAAGCCTATTGATTTAACTGCCATTTTCATTTTCTTAAACACTTTGCCTCTCTATTGTCTTCTATATTAGTTAGCTCAGCTCTTTTTTCCTCCACCTGCTGCCCACCTCTGTTGCTCCCCTCTTATCATTTCCCTGGATGAGAGCAGTTTATCTGGTGCCCTCTGAACTCTAAAATTAATCGTGCACCTCTGTAACGTCAAAGCGAGCAGTAACACAGAAATAAAGAACGAAAGTAGGGGCTGTGGAGTAGAAAATATAATATTGGGAATAATTACATCACATCTACTATCAAATAAAAACACATGACATGTGCAGCAAGATTACAGTCCTTTATGGCGTAGTGTGTTACCAATGGTATTCTTGGTGACTGCAGTCCCAAAATGCCTTTAGATCACTAACAAGCTTCTGCTGTGTAGTTTTCTCATGATTATTCTCACCCCATGAGGCAAGATCGGGCTCACACAGATTGGCTTGCCAGTCTGTGTGGCTGGGTCTGGGATCAATTACTTATTTATATATATACAAATTTATAGACAAATCAGTGTATAACTTTCATGTAATGTGCATTTGTCCTGGATTTTTTTGTCTCTCTTCATTAAAACAAAACTTGCATAAAAATTAGAGACTGTTCATTTCTTTGTAAGTGAGCAAACTTATAAATTCAGCAGGGGAGCAAATAATTATTTCCTCCATTGTATAGCAAACGTAATGCAGTAAGAAGATGATGGGGCATGTAAAGCAAAACATCCTTTAAAAATGCTTATTTTTAGTTCATGAGTGGTGCAGTGGGGTGAAGAATAGTCGGAGAGAAAACGAGTGGTTTGTAGAGCAGCACCACTCTAAAAGCGGATGTATCCTAATAGTTCCTGAGAGAGAGGACAGAAGCAGGGGAAAATAAACAGGAAAAAGAGGGCACTGTTTGTTTCTTCCACCAAACAAAAGTCGGTCAAAAGATTACTTCACAAATTTAGCATTGAACCTCGATAAAATTATCAAACTTAAATTTTGAGGGTCTTTTATCAACAGTGGGCACTTCCACTAATCATGGGTCTCCCTTTCATATCGAGGGACTCACCTTTGGCAGCTGGCTCCACAGTGACCTTTTCGCTGAAGTTACCTCGGCCTGCAGTGGTGACGGCTGCAGCCCAGATCAGGTACTGCTGGCGGTGGTTGAGGTGTGTGATTCGATAAAACAGCAGCTCTGGATTAGCTTCATACTCACTTGGGAGCTAGAGAAAAATGAAATGAGAAGAGACATTGTTGATTTGGAAGAACAAACTTGATAATGTCCGAAAAATCATTTCACTTGATTAAAACTGTTCGACTACCTCTTACTGCAATTATCTAATCAGCCAATGGCACAACTTAATGCATTTAGATATGTAGACATGGTCAAGAAGACCTCCTGAAATTCAAAAGTGAGCATCAGAATGGGGACTCTGAAAGTTATATGGTTGTTGGTGCCAGACAAGCTGGTCTGATGATTTCAGAAACTGCTGATCTACTGGAAAGGCGATGGTGTAATGGTGCGGGCTATTTTCTTTGCACACTTTTTATCCTTTTGTACCAACTGAGTACCGTTTAACAACACAGTCTAGCTGAGTGTTGTGGTTGACCGTGTCCATCCCTTTATGACCATCGTGTACCCATCATCTGATGGCTGCTTCCAGCAGGATAGAGTGCCATGTCACAAAGCTCAGATAATCTCAAACTGGTTTCACTGTACTCGACTGGCCTCCACAGTCACCAGATCTCAATCCAATAGAGCACTTATGGGAAGCGATAGAACAGGAGATTCACATCATAGATGTGCAGCTGACAAATCTGCAGCAACTGTGTGATTATGTCAATACGCACCAAAATCTCTGAGGAATGTTTCCAGCACCTTTTTGACTCTATGAAGAATTAAAGTCGTTTGAAGTCCAAAAAAGTGCACAATGAGACAAAATGGGCAATTACAATAAAAAGAGTCTGGATTGGTTTGGAAACATGTAGCACTTTAACGGTACCTTTTCAAAATTAAAAAGAAAATGTTTTATAGCATTTCTCCGAAAATTTTAAGTATATTCAAGGTAGCATAAGATAAAATTTTGGGGATTCCAAATACAAGATTGTTTGGAGAGGCTGGAGTGATGTGATGAACTGAGTGAACATCATTTTAACGTGAACCAATTATTTTCTTCCTCATTTTGTATCAGTAAAACAGAGACTAAGATGGGCTAAAAGTTAGAGAGGTTCTGAGGCTTATCATAATGTGGTAAGGCAAAACGGTATGAAAGGATGACGCTGGAGGGAGGGAGGGAAGGAAGGCAAGCGATGCTTGAGGAGAGAGAGGCGAGAGGGTTGGATTGGGGGAGTGAATCCCACTCCCTCGCCTTCTCCGTTCTCCTCGGGGAGGGCAAACAGAGATATGAGAGAGGAAGACAATAGGGGACAGACAAATGAGTCAGTCAGAGATATCATGAACAGTCATACACTAATGAGGCCTATCTACTGCAGGCATCAGCAGTGATGGAGAGGAGAGGAGAGGAGAGGAAAGTAACACAAACAGACAGAGGAAGAGGAATGGTTACCCACAAGCAGTATGAATACACACCAATACATATGCATGAATGTACTGAAACACAGGCACACACACAGACACACACATAGAGCCGCATACATGACCTGGAGGTGGATGTGTAATTGCAGTGTGTTTAACCCAGCCATGTGTCTCCTGTCTAGACATATACGCATCACTGTCCCCTTAACACACACACACACACACACACACACACACACACACACACACACACACACACACACACACAGAATCTTTCATTTTTACTGCGTGCCAATCGCTATTCACCTACCCACCAATTATACCTGTATTTCCTCAACTCCTACTCTTCACCTACTCCTCAGGTATCCCAGCAGTCAGCTATATATACACACACCTGCAACTCTGGCTGTTGCTGTGCTGCTGGCCTCAAGTAATAAATAGTATGGAAAAAAAAAAAGAAAGAAAGAAACAATCAAAAATCAAAAATTCAACACACACACATACACTGCACTGTAAGGCAGCACCTAACATTCACTCGGCACCCTCTAAATCATATTTTACTACACCCAAGCTTGACACCGTCTTACATTTGTGACTGACAGGCACACATACACGGATGAAATGAAGACTGCGATACAAGTGTCAGATAGCATGAACAGTCAGCGAATGTGCCAGACCAGTAAAACCTGCGAAGACACTGCAGCGTTACTGAGCTCTGTCCTAGCCTGCTGGGTTGTTGTCTGCAGAACGGTTTATTCTGTGCAAACAGATTCCAGTATTCATGTTGTTTTTCACATTTATGAGCAGGTTGCCATGAAGGAATCCACTGAGCTTTTTATTACTTCACTATGTTCCCTGTTCATCATCCATTCCTCTTGCCTGTGACGCTCTCTCTATTTTTCTCTCCGACTATTCTTCACCCCACTGCACCATCCTTCTGTGCACCCCCGATGCCATCACTGTTCTTCATTTCTTTATCTTTACATTTGTCTGTCATCTGTGGGCCCACTCCTTGCTTTTTCCTGCATCTATCCACCAATATACCCCCCCCCCCTCCCTTCTATTTTACATTGTTTTAGCCCCCCGCCCTACTCTCACATACGCATCAATATCTTCTTCTGCACATTTGTCTCTATACTCTCCACTGCAAGCTGAAGCATGGATGGAGAGATGGATAGATAGAGGGTGGGATGGATGTATGGGTGGGTGGGTAGATGCTAGGAGGAAGGGAGGGAGGGAAGAGTGACAGAGTGTGTGTTGCTGTAACGGATATTAAAATATTCCTCCGGCATGGAAATAGCGGTGATCCGGGGAACGATAGAGCGAGATAATGAAAAGAGGAACAAAAGTACTCCCCGCGCGGTGTGTCTGACCCCCCCATCCCTCCTTCCTTCTCTCCAGTCGCACTCATTTACATAGTAATCATGCCGAACTCTGCATGGGGGCTTCAGAAAGAGATAGATAGATAGATAGATAGATAGATAGATAGATAGATAGATAGATAGATAGATAGATAGATAGATAGATAGATAGATAGATAGATAGATAGATAGAGATAACGTGTGAGTGATTTATGAATGAAGGACATTAAGGAAAAGATGTAAATTTCTCAAAGGGAACATTTATATAGTACATGTGTATGCATGCGTGTGTGTGTTCAAGATTGCAAGCAGGTTATATTTCTTGCTTTAAATTCACACTGTTATAGAAACATGAGTTGCATATATGTATGTACCTCTATATCGCTCATGTAATACATTTATGAGTGCGTTTCTGTGTGCGTATGTGTGTGTGTGTGTGTGTGTGTGCGTCTAAGCTAGAGTGTGTATTTGCTCTTGGCTTGTTTTCTGCCCTCGTTGATGAACAGATGAGGTTGTCCTGGCAACGTGATGAGACGCAGATATGTAAATGAGGCTGGAGGGTGAGTTTGCACGCACACACACTGCAGAATGAGGAGAGCTCATTTCACACACGTATCTCGCTGAGACTGCAGCACTAGACCACACACAAAAACACACCCCAACACACACACCTACACACACACACACACACACACACACACACACACACACACACACACACACACACACACACACACACACACGCAAATGCTGTAATTAAGTCAAATGAGTTTTATCTCAGCAACATATAAAATGTTTAACAGAAGCTATTTTCTGCATAGAAAATAGGGTCTTGTCCCCTTCACTTTTCCACTTTAATTCATTTGTTTATCGTGAAACTCTCTGCGCCCCTCTTGTAACTTACCGGTTGGCCTGACCCGGGGCTGGAGCAGTAAATGGTGTACTTGCGGATGATTCCATTTGGCTTGTGAGGGGGCAACCACGACACTACGACACTGCTGGCAGAGGAGGGCACAGCTTTGATGCCAGCTGGGGGTCCAGGGTCTAAAAAGAAAGAAATGGAGGGCTGAGTAAAATGTGAACCACTTATATTTCAATGTGGTTACAGTAAACGGGAAGTAGTTTTCCCTTTCATCTTTATTATTTGCAGTAAATTGAACATCTTTGGGTTTTAGACTATTAGTTTGACAAAACAAGCAGTCAGAAATTCAATTCAACTTTCTTTTACACATCATAATAACAGCTATCTCGAAGCGCTTGTTAATATTATTAGGTAAAACCCTACAATATTAGAGAGAGAACTCCAGTGATCAATAGCCTGGCTTATGGGAAAATACAAAAGGAATATTTCAGTATTTTCTGCCATTTAATAGAGCACAGATAATGATGTTAAGAACATGACTAGCGGTATACCAGCTGCTCTATATGCATACTGGCCTGCATATAGTAGTGTATTATTATACATTCTAAAAATCTATTGGTTCTTTATTATCATTTATAAAGCCCTAAAAAAGGCCTTATGCTGCATGACTGTAGTCCTCAACCTCTTCCCAAATAAAGATTTCTCCTCATCAGCCCCACTAAGTATGAAACTACTGGTGAATTAATTAATTTAAGACCTCACTTCATTATAAACAACATCTTATGAGAAAGTCTTCATTTGGACACTAGTGACACCTGTAGCTTTACATACATTTAGAACAGACAATATGCCTTAAGTTCCATAAAGAGAAAATGATTATTCTCTCTTTACTATCACCATTTAAGGCTCATACTGAGCAAAAAATTTAAAAATGCATGATCTATAACAACAATGTATGATATGACCAACAACTCCCTTACTCAGTGATGTCCAGAAATTAGGCTGTTTTTGATGGAAATTTGTATTTGGCCGAGCACCAGCAGAATATGACATTAGGATTTATTAATATGAGAGGTATTTGTGCAATACTTAAATATTATTAAGAGATATGAGTTCATTTAGAGTCAAAGGTCAGAAAATCCTGAGAGAACTTGACAACATTGGAATTTATACCAAAATAGTATTTTTAACATAAAACCCACAAATGAAGACATGTAACCACACATTCAAAGAGCCAAATACTGTGGTCCCCTAGATATAAGGCTGAAAAATTAATCCCGGTCTTCAATATTCTTATGCTTGCTGTCTTCTATGTTTATTCATGTAAGAGACAGAGGCAGAGAACGACAGACTGAGAACTGGCTGTTTGCACAATTGCACAGCAAACACTTTTCCATGTGCTGCGGCCAGAACCGAGGGCAAAGGGAAAATACAGAAAACGCTGAGCGTTTGTGAAGAGGTTGCCCCTGGACACAGTGTCAACCCGCATCAGGGAAAAAAGACACACTCAGTTTGCCCCTGATAAACACGCACACTCTCACACACGCACACACAAAGACTAACACAATAGACATATTTGAATAGCAATTGCAGTGGGGCCAGCTCATAAAATGGAGATATGGTGGTGAAAAGAGAATAAAGGCCTTTTCTGAAACGACACATCTTAGAATCACCGGCTCCCCTCTCTTTCCTGCACTCCCTCTCTCCCTCATTTTCTTCATCTCCAGACGCCTGCCTTCTCCTCTGCCTGGCCCCAGGGAGGTGGAGGAGAGGCGGATACGGATGTAATCCACAGCACCGCCAGTGTAAGCACAAAATTAATTCTCTCTAAGCCACAAAGAATTAATCCCTCTCCTTGTGCTGGGTGCCAGGGTAGACTTGCACACAAACAATAGCGCATGTACACACACATGCACTCGTGCATGCACGCCAACACAAAGCCATATACACCTGCAAACAGACAGACTTAACCCCCAACCCATCTCCACACACACACACCTCCAGATACCCGCATGCACAGACTGACACCCTTAGGGTCCTTAACCACACACACACTTTTTGGCTTCTTAATTCTCATTAGCACTGGTAATGGCACATCAGAGCACAAAGAGGTTTTAATCAGCAACCTCAGCCTTACAAAGACCCCCTCTACCCCCGCTGGCTCTCTGCCTCCCACATTGCTGCCTAAACCAAGAAAAAGAAACAAAAAACCTTAAACCTGCCCCAAAGATGTGAGGAAAGTAAATGACTCCTCCTGACTGGAGGTCAGTTCTTCACTTAGTTTATCTGTTTGGTCAGAGCTAGTAAAATACAGACTCACAGTCCTCACGGGTTTGGATATAAAGGACGTTGCTCCGGACGCCATCCCCAGCCTGGGTGTAGGCCAGCACTTGGATGCTGTAGTTAGTAAACTTTTCAAGGCCTCTCAGCTCCACTTGCTCTTTGGTGGTTGTGATGTTCTGCATTTCACCCCACTCTGTTAGACAATAGGACAGAGAGAAGATTAGAATGCAAACCTGAGACATTTAGTGATCGCAATTTAACCTGGATATAACAAGACAAACTCAACACACCTCCGTCTGGGAAAACAGCCCAAAAAACAACACGATATCCCTTCAATACACCGTGAAGTGTCAGTCTTGGAGGCTCAGCCCATGTGATAACTGCTTCGTCAGATGTTACAGAAATGGCTCGCACATTCTGAGGAGGCTGACTGGGTACTAAAGACAAAGACAGAGGACAAAAGGTCAGATGAGTTATCCAAGCTGTGAATCGTCAGGTATTTAAATATGTAGTGCACCTTTTCAGTAATGAAGGTCTGATCATTGAATGTTGGAAAAACAACTAATTTGACTGATTGCACTACAAAGATAAAATGCGGAAAATCCAGGAATTATTTACTCTTAAATATGTGGTTTATCATTAGAAGATAGATTTCTTTCCATGCTGTGGAACTGGATTACATTAGGGGAGCGGTTCTAAAACTTTTGTTGTCATGTCCCAGTTCAGAAACTGAAAAATAATTCATGTCCTTCACAACACAAATTTCACATTTTATTTTATGGAGTAACCATAAACCAAGTTGAGTTTGACTTAAATAAAGGCCACTGTAACAGCATGAATAAACACTTTTTTCCCTGAAAAAATCATATTGCTTAACTTATTTTCATTCCATGCTTTCTGTCCAAATGCCACAGTGCTCAATGAACTTAAGAAAGCTAATGGAGATGTAGATTTTTGAACTTGTGTGTATATATATATATATATATATATATATATATATATATATCTATATCTATATCTATATATATATATATATATATATATATATATATATATATATATACATACATACATACATACATACATACATACATACATACATATATATGTTTCATAACAGCAGGGTGCAAGATGCTAGCAGGCAGGGCATACATGGAGCGCCATAACCAAGTGGCCGGCATAGTGTACAGGAACATCTGTGCCAAGTATAACCTGGAAGTCCCGAGGTCAAAATGGGAGATGCCCCCAAGGGTGGTGGAGAATGACCGAGCTAAGATCCTGTGGGACTTCCAGATACAGACGGACAAAATGGTGGTGGCTAACCAACCGGACATAGTGGTGGTAGACAAACAGAAGAAGACGGCCATAGTAATTGATGTAGCGGTCAAGAATGACAGAAACATCAGAAAGAAGGAACACAAGAAGCTCAAGAAATATCAAGGGCTCAGAGAAGAGCTCGAGAAGTTGTGGAGGCTGAAGGTAACAGTGGTCCCAGTGGTAATCGGAGCACTAGGTGCGGTGACTCCCAAGCTAGGCGAGTGGCTCCAGCAGATCCCAGGAACAACATCGGAGCTCTCTGTCCAGAAGAGTGCAGTCCTAGGAACAGCTAAGATACTGCACAGGACCCTCAAGCTCCCAGGCCTCTGGTAGAGGACCCAAGATGAAGGATTGACTGCCCGCAGGGGCGAGCGGGGAATTTTTTTTTATGTTTTGAAAAATATATTTCATATATTTTTCAGTTCAACTATTTTGAAAAACCAGTGTCGCCATTAGATTTCTAAAGTTCATTGAGGTTATATGGATATTGAGTTTTCAGGGGTATCTGCAGCCTGAAGTTAAACATTGTGCAGATTATTTTTAAATAAAGATATGACTTTGGTAGTTAGTTTATTAATAAATCTATTAACAGACCTTCCTGAAACTCTAAAATACATTTCCATATCAAACTTAAAGTGAGTAAACAGGTGATAGATGAAAGGCCATGCCATGTGTCAAGCCTGATGTATAGGACCATTTCTCTTTCTCTGTACAAGCCTCCCTCTGTCTCTGCCAGTCCAGGTGTCCTTTCTATTGGCTACCACTGACCACGAGTCATTCAGGCTTTGAATAAAGACCACTGTTGAAGATGAACAGAAGTCAACTTGTGAGAGAAGGAAGCGCAGGAAGAGAGGAAGAGTGCTGACTGAAAGACAGTGTAATGAAAGAGAAGGATTGGGCCAAGTCCACCAGGGAATTTCTCTGCAGCTGGTGAAGAGAAAGGAGGAGGGAGGAGGATGGAGGACTGGAGGGAAAGGAGAAAGGAGGATCAGAAAACTAAAACATGGTTTTGCATGAATAAAAACTTTAGCTTCCATATCCAAATAATGAGAATGCAACCAAACGCAACCCCATTCCCACCTTTACCAGAAGCAAAATAAGACTAAAAATGTGATCAAGAAGGTTAGTGGGTTCAAATGGGTGTCTCTAATAGGGCTTGCTTATACAGATATTTTAAAATAAAAAAACAAAACAAATGAACAAAATAAACCTTACATAAATGACTGCATTAATTTGGGGAAAATAACAATGATGAACTCGGGCTATAGGGAGGAGGACACGCGGGTGATGGGCAGAGGAAGAAGGGAGGAAGAGAGTTAAAAGCAAGGGGAGCAAGGGAAGGGCAGAAAAAGATGAAAAGAGGGATCAGGGAGACAATGCGCTCAGCTGTGGATAATTACAGCAGGAAGCTAGCACAGGGAAAGAGAGAGAGACAAACAGAGAGACAAGCTAATTATAATTATTTTTAGTATGCTTGTTGTTATCACTATTATCATAATGGCCATCAATATCACTGTCGCCACGGTGACAGCCACAGGAAAGAACTGGAGGGCTCTGTCTCTTCTAGACCAATGAGGCTAAGCCAACTGTTCACTGGAAGGACGAATGTGTATGTGATTGGTGTATGTGTGTTTGTTTGTACGTGGTACAAACATGCAAATGTAGATAAACGGAGATTGAGAGAGATAGTATGTAACAAAGATGGCTGTCTGCATTTAGCATGAAGATGAACTGCCCAATGCTAAAGAAACAAAGAGTGAGAAAAGACAAATGAGAACACAAGAAGTGCGACAGATGCAGCCGCCTAGTCCAAAAACTGGAGGCAATGCATCAACCTTAATTCTTTCGAATGGATAAAAGCGAAAAGAAGTCCGTATAGATGTCTATAAGAAAATTATAATACTTCACCTTGTATGTTGTCAGTAAACAGTTTGATTTTAATTGCATATCTTAATTTAATTTGATGTGGTGTTTAACTTTTTTTAATTATGGTCAAAAAGATGATATAGCAGGATATGATTTGCCTACCTAAATAGTGACTGCCATAATGCTAATTATGATTATAACAACTGTCAACTTGTCGTGACTTTCATTTGTTTTATCAGCAGCCAAAAGTCAATACAGTCGGCATAGAAACCAATGCTTAATATAAAAAAAAATAATTCATAAATAAATGATAAAATAATTTTTTTAAGAAGGTGTCTGCCCTTGCAATATAAAGTTTAGCCCTTGAATGTCAGGTTGAAAAGCTAAATGGATCAAATTCAATCACAGGACAATAAACAAGGACAAGGATTCATTGCTCTATTGTGATTGCGCCATCAGTTTACTACACCAACCTCTTCCATCTTTCCCAAACTGCTTTTAAGCTCGTGTTGCACATTTTTGTCTTTTTGTTGGTCAATTTTTGTCATCAGTTGTTTCCCCCCCAAAAGTATCAACAAATCTCTAATGTGTTTGTTTGGTAAACTATGAATCTTGTGCAACACTTTCCAGCCTAAGAAGAGGGTTTTGCTCTCTAAGTGCTTTTTGTGTTTTAGTCATTCATCCATTCAGCATTAACTCTTCTACCCAATAATGATCGGGACGTATTGCAGTATATACACTCTGTCTACACTCACTTTACATGAATCACAGAGGTTATCTGTGTAGATGGTATTTATAAGGGATTGGAATTTCAACAGCCAATATTCATTCTTGCTGAGGCAACAGAGCGAATGTAGTAATTTGAGGTTATACAGCATGGCATGATTTGAAAGAGACCAGACTGCAAAAGCAAAAAGTACAATGGCATGAGAAATAGTGCAGAGGCTGATATTTCATATGACTGACTTTGTCCTTTTCCACTGCACATTTGCACTTATTTGTTTTATTTGTTCCAATATTGCTACAGGTCATAAAGGTAGCCAACATTTACCTTATTATACAGTCCTACAGACTGTCCTACAATCCCTTTACACGTATGTTGACACAGTTGTGTATTGCTCACCGTCTTCTAGTGTTGTAGCATTGATCTCTGAGCTGGAAGGTCCTGTGCCTGCTCTGTTGAAAGCTTGGACAACCACCCCATACTGGGCAAACTTCTTCAGGTTGTCCAGTGTGTAGACCTCACTGTCTCCAGTGGCCTTCATCTCCACGATGCTGTACTGCCCATTACTACCTGGGCCATTTTCTCTGTAACCGATTTGGTAACCGCGGATGACACCGTTCTGCAGCTCCTTCCTTGGAGCCTAAAGGTTTCCATTTGAAAAAATGTTCTCACATTAGAATCAATATTCATATTGCTAGATTGTGTAATGACATTGACACCTCCACACATACATTAAGATGAAAAATAAGTTAATCTGAAGAAATAATGATAAAATAATATAAGGCAAAGCTGGTCAGGAGACAGATCCTTGAAATGCATTACCTTCCATGTGACCCTGATACTCTGAGATGTCACAGGCTGCAGGATGACATCCATTGGAGGACCATCAGGCTCTATAACAAGAGAGACAATGGGACTGAGTGGAGGCATTGCACTAATGTCAGAAAAACATTATGCAACATTAACATTTCCACGTTTCGTACTTTTTCTTGAATATTTAGATCAAAAGAGGTTTCTTTCAGTTTTATTGAGACTAGCATTCAAAATGATTAGTCAAGGACAGATGTCAGAGTCATAACAGATTCAAACGCTAATTGCTCATACAACAAGCAAAAAATAAAATATTTGCCTACATTCACGCGAGTAGAAAGCAGTGCTGTCAAAAGACTTACGTGCTTCCTCTGTGCTGATAGTGAGTTCCTTACTAGCCTCGCTTTTGCCTATAGCATTGTAGGAGTACATGCGGATACTGTAGACAGATGCAGGATGAAGATCCACTATGTTGGCCTGGTTGTTGGTTGGAGAGATATTTCGGGTGGCATGCTTTAGTTCCCAGGAATCTGACAAAACAGGAGAAAATAACACATTTTACTACTTCAACACTTTGGATGGACATGGGAAGTTGGGAATGCTATTGGCATTCAGTTTAAAATAGCTTCAAATAAAGAGGCTCAAATAAAACAAGCACAAACAACCTAGCAATTTTCAGTGTAGAATATACTGCTACTTTTAGGGTCTTTTGCAATACTTTAATAAAATAAATCACCGACTTGACTTTTACTCACCTGTTTTGTTCTTGTATTCGATATCGTATGATGTAATTACGCTGTTCCCATCAAATCTCTGTGTCCACCTGAGATTCATGCTACGATCTTTCACTTCTCGCACCTCTAGCTCTGGAGGGTCTGGAGGCTCTGAGGTTTAAAATTAGACAAAGTGAACAAAAGGAGGCAAGAAAAAGGAGGGAAAAAAGGACCACATGAAAGACAAGTTCAAAGGTGAAGAAAGAAGAGCGTAGTTTTGTAGCTTTTATGGTATTAAAGTGAGGATGGTACAGTACATGCTTTTGCACATGGATGCTTACCTTGCACAGTGAGCTGGATAAGGCCTCGTCCCTCTCCGTAAGAGTTGATGGCATGACAAGAGAAGAAGACTGAATCCTCACGCTCTGCTGGCTTGAGCTCAAGTGAGAAAGGCACAAAGAAAAAAATGTCAACGAGAGAAACAACTCTATGTCTGCATAGACAAATTGTGCAAAGCTTTGTGATGAAGAAGCGCCTCGGTGAAAGTTTTTGCTTGACCATGTTTTGTTTGGTATTTAGGCGACTCTGTTCACCTCACTGAAAGGTGTAACAGACACCTGTACACTCGGCACCCACTGCAGTTTGAGTGCCAAGAATTAGTTTTTGCCTAAAAAACATTTGGTTGGTGTGTGAGGTACACATACACCGACAAAACATACAAAACACTTGATCATCGCTGAGGTTGTGACACTCTCTGAATTCAGTGAACACAAAGTTGCTCCTCATTTATGCGTCTCCCTCCATTACCTTTTGTTAATATCTGAAAAACATGGCATCAGCAGGCTAAAGAAGCTCCGTGCTTTCATTTGAGCCTGGCCAGTGCAGAATTTCCGTTTTAAATGAATTAGGAGACAACCCGTGGCTGCTATGACTGCCACGGTATGTTAGAGGAAAATTAAGACATAGAGATATTGAGAATTAGAATTTCTGTTTTGAATCTGGGATAATAAAGTATATCTAATCTTGTATTCTGATGAATTAATTTAATAATAAATTAATCTCTCTAACTGTTTGCTAAATTTGTGGCCAGCACAATTTGAATTTCTAACAACCCCAAACACACAAACTGGTTTTGCTATCTTCTTTCTAATCTTAACGCCATGAAGCACAGACAAGGAAGGTACAAAAGTTGACACTGTACCAAATAGTTTGCTTTGCGTGGTGAAAGTTACAGCTGTTTTCACACGTGAACTCTGGAATCTCTGGCAAATCACCGTGTGATTTTCTGTTTTGGACTGTGTCTGAAGTTGCACCTTCTGATCGGTTAACTGCTAATTTTATGGCAGGGAGCTAGGAGGACAAAGACCGTTTAATGTCTAAATGAAGTCTGTCATTAGTGTTCACACGTACAATGCTGTCGGGTAATATGTTGAAAAATTCAGGGTAGTAGTCTGGGTGTGAAAAAGTAAATCAAAAGAAAAGATTTAAAGCTCATGCATCTGTCAACTGAATAAGAGTCGGTGAGACATTAATGTCTCATTTCATCAGAAATGATCTAGATCTTCTACTATATATAAGTCTTTTTTTTTTTTACCTTGAGTGTTGACAGCACCTCATCAGTCTTTTCATTGGGACTGGTGGTAATGGAGTATCGGGGGTTGCGATCGGGGTCGATGACGGTGTCACCCCTTTCCCAGCGGATGATGATGGGCCATTCTCCCCTGGCTGTGCAGTTCAACTCCTTCAAGTGACCCTTCTTAGCCATGGTGGTGTTGGGGTGACTGGTGATCATTGCTGGGACTGGAAGGAGACGGGAAATGGAGTGTGAGATGAAAAGAAGGCAAGAATAAATGGGGTGAAGCAGGCAGAAATGGTAACAGTAAACAGATTGATGAGAGGGATGTCAGATGACAGAAGCAGATAAAAGAGGGGAGAGGGAGGAAGGAAAAGAAAGAGTAAGTGGATAATAAGCAGGGTTTAAGTGGAAAAGCAGAAAGAAGGGAAATAGCAGAGAGGAGAAAGGTGGGATAACTGGCAGTTGAAAAAGGTGGAGTTCAGAGTAGCCAAGTTCCATTGCAGTAAAGTAATGAAGAGCTGTGGTCAATGAGGTAAAGTCAATAAACCTCCTTCCTCATTCCCCAATAGTTAACACTGGGGTCTAGGTGAATGAAGAGGCAAAAACGATACACTCTACCTTTCGTGTACACTCTATACACAAAATCCCTTTACACACTCAATCTTCTCTCCCCAACAGACACACAGGCACACGCACTCATTTACACACACAAAATATCGATCTGAGGAGGCTTCTGCTGTTTTGTTTTCATCACTTATTCATCTCACCCTCCCTCTTTTCCTCTTTTCCTCCCTCTCCGCTGAGTGAAACAGACAGAATTGAGGGAGGCAGAGGAGAGGAACGGTTCAATCAATAACACTAACACCAGAAGGGGAGAGAGAAAGTGAAAGGGAGAGAGAGGGAGAGGGGCAACCATGTGATAGAAAAACATGATGAAACTAGTAGATAGATTTATGTGCAGCTTGTTATATGTGTCTGCGTGTACAAGTGTCAAAGGGTGCCAGAATATTAAGCCTTGACATCTCTGTCGTGATTACAGATTTTTGGTCAAGGTCAGTGTACTGCATAGTAAAAAATATATTGGCATCATATAACGCTCTACTAGATACTGACAGTCAATGTGTCTGTGTGTGTTTGCATACACATTCTCCATGTGGAGTTTCACATTGCATTACATAGGGTGTTACTGACGTCGAGGGCAGGTTGAAGAGATTGATTACAGATAATGGTTAAGCTCAAAGTCATTTTGATCGTCTGTAGACAGATCCCGAGAGTCAAAAGATCAATCGCTGAGTTGCTTGCTTTGTCAATGTCTACCGCAGATACACACACACACTTTTTTTTCATTCTATACCTCATGTTTTTTCACTTATGTCCACAGTCACCTTTGCTCTTCGAGTCTACGATGGTGCATGTATGTGCGCGTACGGTTGAGCCCAAAGAGAGAGTGTTGCGAGCTGGCTCATTGGTTTGACACGGTTAGTGAGTGCATGTGGATGAGGACCGATAAAGAGGGAGTGCTGGAGCATCCCAGATGGCCTCACTGCAGTCGTCTGCGTAGCGAAGAAGTCATACCCTGCTACATTAACCAGTGCAAGTTTGTATACTCACTCTTAACTGTGAGGACCATGCTTTTGCTGATGTCTGAGCCCACGCCGTTGGAGGCCTGACAGAGGTAGAAGCCCCGATCCTCTTCCAGGACATGTCTGATAAGTAAAGAGCCATTATTCATGATCTGAATACGGCCCGTCAGAGGCACAGGGTGGTACTGCTGTGGGTTCCCAATACCCGCTGGACAGAGAGAGAGTGAGCAAAGGAACATGAGATTATGATGTAGTTAACTGCCGGCATATGCATTTTACTTTGCACAGAATAGATATGACAATGTGCAGAGAACAGCTGACGGAGGCACATCACAGTACATAAATAAAGAATTTAGGATCGTATAAAACTCATGTACCTAATGCACCTTTGGCATGCTTCCACATGACCTTAGGAGGAGGGTATCCATCAACAGAACAGTTCAGGATAGCTGACTTCCCATAGATCCCATCCTGGTTATTGGGCTGCACCACAAACCGAGGAGGCACTGGAGAATATTAAACACGAGATTCATATTTCTGTTATTATTTCAATAACCTCTAATGTTTAGTGAGGAAATGGAGATGAGTATGAATTAAAAAAAACAACATATACTAAGAGTTATCCTCAGTTGAAATTTTGATAGTTGATGATGATGGAGAGCACTGTTTAACAAGTTAATCAACTGAAATGAGACTGCAAAGGCCATGGAATGTAATTCATATACATTTTAAACTCATCAAACTATTCAGTCACCGTTTAAAAGTATCCCTGCATCCTCTCATCGTGCAGGTTACACTTTTTACCTTAATATTTCAAGTTGTTCAAAAAAAGGCTTTGTCTGAGGTGACATAGACTTCGCAAAAAATAACCCTTTCTTCGAGTGTTAATGTGCTGATAATTAAAGAGAGAAAAATCAAATGTTATTTGAGGGATGTGGAGATGTCCTGTAATACTTTAAAAATCTTATCTTTTTTGTGTTGTGTTGTGTTTTGAAAAATTTGGCATTAAACCAAAAAGGTATTGGAATATCAAAATTAGAAGTTAAGGATCCAGTGCAAAATCACTTCTGCTGTTTGATTTTTGACCATTTTTATTTCTATCATCCAGGTCCTCCATCTTTATTCAAGTGGAATACCAAATCTCCAAAGTGCTCCTTTTTCCTCCATTTGTCCTTCATCCCTTTCTAAATATCTCTTTCATATTCTCTCTTTTGTGCTCTTTCTTTTCTTACCTGTAACCGTGAGCTGCCTCTCTGTGCTGACAGTGGCAGCATCATTGCTGGCAATGCAGGTGTAGTTGCCATTGTGCTTGAGCGACACCTTCGATATCTGGAGGGAGCTCATGAACTCCTTCGTGTCAATAGTAATGCCCGAAGAGGGCACGATCTCCTGGCCGTCCTTGCGCCATGTGATGCGTATGGGCATGTCCCCAGATGACACCACGCAGGCAATGTACATCAATTTACCGATGGAAGTCGGAGGAAAGTCAAATGGCTGGATCAGTGGAGGAACTGAGACAGGTAGAAAAGACAGAGAAATTGGATGAAAGAGTCCAAAAAATAACCAAAACCAATAAGAGAAATACAAGGTCCAAGGAATAGTGGGAGGGTGAATAGATATGCAGAGACAAATGGGAGAAATAGTGAAATGAAATAAAAGAAGATAAGTAAAAGAGATAGAACGATTGGATGAAAGAGAGTGGAAAATGGAAAAGGCAAGGGTACATAAAAAGGCAAGGACAGGCAGCGGGGTGAAATAAAGGGTATATAGAGAGAAGTCAGTCTAAGGCAAAGAGAGAATGGAAATAAAGAAAAAAATGAATGAAAACAGTTAGAGGGCTGTTTAAATGAGCAGGGTGAGTAAAAGGTGAAAACAGATTTTAGGCAGATATGAATAAATGAAGTATAGAGAAGAGAGACCGAGTCAGATGTGAAGGCATAGAGAGGATATGGGCAGACAGACAGTTTTGAAGATTCAGGGGCATCTCGAGGACATGGAGTGGGAGAGTGAGTGGTGCAAAGGGAGAAGAGGTGAAATGAGAAAAACAGTGAAGAGATAAAAAAGACTGTGTTAGACTGGGCATGGTTCAGAATCTATCATTTTCAGCTGACAGTCTGATTGGTAAACTAGTGGTCCAACTGACTGTGAGACTGTTGGCTCAAAAACATGATTTCTTGAGTCTTTCATCTAAGCCTTCACTCCCAAAAGCTTCTGCAGCCCGGCCTACTAGCCCACTACCCACTCTGCAGCCGCCTGTGCCCCCTACCAACCCCTCCACTCCACCCTACCCTGCCCTGCTAAAACCAGCCCATAATAGCTGCTCTAATTAGAGCCCCATCCACAGGGGGAAGAAGAGTGTTACCATGGATACCGGCAGAGGTGATGGTGGTGGTTTGGAGTGGGGGATGAAGTAGAGGTTGTTGTTGGTGGAGGTGGGGGGGACTACAGCTGAGACATCTGGGGGATTTAATCTGGGCCTCGTTAAAATTCATCTAATTAAATCAAAGACATGACAAGCACACATTCATACAAGCACATACCTAAACCCGGCAAACGTATGCATGCACGCAAATGTGCCTGTATACTCACATGTGCAAGTATGCACAGACCACTGAGCCACACAAATTTCACACATCATGCCAATGTCAAACAGACACACACACACACACACACACACACACACACACACACACACACACACACACACGCACACACACACACACACACACACTGCACGCTTATACTCGACAACATCCTAAAACAAACACATTGTTCTGTTGCAGCTGAGAGCAGAGACAAACATACAAGGTGACATGCAGAATACACACTCATAGTCATCTCTCTCACACACACACAGACACACACACATTTTATATATATATATATATATATATATATATATATATATATATATATATATATATATATATATATATATATATATATATATATATATATATATATGCATGAGTATGATATGCACACACACAAATCGTATATAATAGCTCTCCTGCTCTATGTAATTGCTGAGTGGTTGAGAGCTCACACTAGGCCACTCCGCCCCTTAATCAGGGGTTATTAGAGGCAATGCATACAGCATTGTTCTGTCTTCTCCCTCTGCTTCACTCACACCATCTTGCTCTTAACCAGTTTTGCTCCCCAACATGTCTCTTACAATCACTCTCATTAGCATTCATAATTTCTTTTTTTTTTGACACAGTAAAACAAAGTCAGATTACTATAAATTCTGGTTCTATATAATTTTGCTTGTAGCATATTCATCTCTTTTCCCTTTACAGAATTTACATCACTGAGAGAAGATTATGTGCATTCTCATGTCATAATGCCTCTACTGTATGCAGCTACCCAAAAACAGATACCGACCAGCAGCTACTGTTTCAAAGCTGTGACCTCTGTGACTTACCTTTGACAGTAACATAAACAGTCTGTGTGATAAAGAGCTGCGGTTGGATGAGCACGCTACAGACATAGGCCCCCTCGTCCATCCCTTTCTGAACATCGCTGAGCTTTAGAGTCCCGTTCTCATACACCACCTGGACAGACATCAGCAGTATTGAAGTTAAATAAGAGGATGCTCATACATATGAGACATACTTGCTTTGCAAATTAATTTATTTCCAATTTTTAAGGATTTTCAAGATTCCATACAGGTTTTTTTTCTGTACACTACTAAATCAAATAGGACCAAAACAGTGTAATGTAACAGGCCTGTATCATACAATAAAAAGTAACAGCGATGCCACTGATCATTAAGTCAGTGTTTCAGACAGCAAAATCCCTTTTTATGGTTAAACACTTGCTTAAGCTTTCATTATAAAATGGATGTATGAAGATCACCTGCTCTATGCAGAGCCACACTGTCTAAAAATAAATTAACAATTTTAATATATATACATATACATTTTTGTAATTTTGTCCAGCTATGTTATTCTAAGTTATGAGATTCATTATGTTTTTTTTTACAGTAAATATACAATATTTCTAAATAACAGCTGTTAAACGACAAGAACACAAGCCTCTTACGGATAATCTATACACACAGTGAGAAATATGTGTATAGATTAAATGCTTTATAGTGCTGTATGAAAAACCAATACCAAGATATATTTTTATTCATGTTATTCATTTATTTTGGAGCAGAAATGGAGAGCACTAACTCTACCTGGCGATGGTTGTCAGGCAGTAGAAGTCCCTCCTTGTACCAGTTTATTGAGTAATAAGGGTACCCAATCACACGGCAGTTTATGAAAGTGTTTCTTCCTGCTACGGCGGTGATATTCTTCATTGGCCGAATCCTTGGAGGACCTGATGGAGAGAGCAAGCAAATGGGGAGAGAAATGGAAAAACAGAAAGAGAGATGGGTTGATCAAAAAGAAGAGAGGAGGAAAAAAGAAGTGTATTAATTGACGGTGTCAGAAGCAGGTCACGGGAATTTTAGGAATAACGGGGAGGGTGGTAGGGGAAGGCTAGTGGACAGAAGAGGAGAGAAGCTTGCAGAGGAGAGGGAGAAAGAGAGGTTAAAATGGCCTGCCTTAGTGTTAAGTTTCTTTTCTGGTGGAAACAGTTTCTCACCCACCCTCAGATGTTTTCTCTGGAAAATATATTAACCTCATTTCTCACCGATGTGGGATCTTAAGGAATTTTTTTAGGTTTATGGAGATTACATATACTAAGACGTTTACTAAAATAACCTTATAAACATGAACTACATTTTTTTTTTCAGGTTTAGGCGGGGCATAAATTGGATAAAAGTGGCTCATGTCTTTCTACTTTTGATAATTTGCACTGTTTCTTTTAGGAGCAAACGGAAACTAGAAGAAGAAAACACCAACGTTCATGTTGTTGTTTACAGGTCAGACTGGGCTAGAGATGATAATTTTATTTAATGCTACTGACATTTAAACACACCGGGATTTAATATAATTGACTGCATGACATCTCTAAAAAGAGAGCGTGAAATACAGAGAAAGGGAAAGTGAGTGGGTGAAACCAATGGGAAAAAACCCCCTGCTAAAATGACACTTGACTTTATTCTGTACTTCATTTTGTGAGAAGATAGCACTTTTACATGCCCAGTAATAACAGAGTTTTCATTCATGCTGACCAACCAATTCTGACGGTTTCAAAGCAAATCTTTGGGTGTAAAAACCCTCCCTTGTTTGTGTCAGTGTCTGAAATGCGCTTTATCTTTTCCACAGTTCTAAATTATGACAAACTTGTTATTAAAATGTTGTGGTCCAATAGTGACCACAACAAGCAACTAGTAAAAAGCTCAACTACCTCAGTATAAAGTCTTGCCAAGAGGCAGAGAAAGGCTGAGGACAGGTAGACAGGCAGTCAGGCCGACACAAAATGTGTTTCTGTTTAGCATCATTGGAAGACACTGTGAGCTATCACTCAATCATCTGTCACTTCTTTGTTGACCTCCTCGCCACTGTTCGTCTTGTATCTTTGTTTTTGTCTCTCCTTCCCGTCCCCCTACCTCTCACTTCCCTCTGTCTCTCTCCCCTCCCTTTCGCAGTATGTGCCAACCTTTGAAGTCGCAGCTCTGACGAGTCAAAGATGTATTATTCAGCAACACCATCACACACAAACACAGATACCGTGTTTGTGTGACACGCGTGTGCTCAACTATGTCTGTGTGGCTCAGAATGCTTGCTGTGGGTCCCTCGCTGAATGAGATAAGTTGGGCGTATCACATTTGAGTGAGTGGATAAGCATAGCGCTGTGCTGCTGTTTCATTTCTGAATGTCTGTGTCCATGTACGCGTCGTGGCTGTATTTGTGTCAGTTTGTGTTGCATGTGGGCTTGAAACTCTCTGGCAGCGGGGCTCATTCTCACTCCAATGATCGTTCTGGCATGTCTGCTTCGGGCAGACTCACATGTCACAACTACACATCTCACCAATGGACAATGAAAGCAGAGAGAGTGTGTGTGTGTGAGAGAGAGGGAGATGGAGACAGTGATACAGCCCTGTTCAGTGGTGTCACTCCTCATTCTTGTTATCTCAGACGACAGTGACATCACCTGTCCTGTCACCAGAGTTTACCATCACTCCCTCAACATACATTGCCACTCCCCTTCTCTTATTCTTCTCCCATTTCAAGTACTCTGCCTCACCTACATCTCTGTCTTTCTGTGCCTTCTTAGGTTTCTTCGTTCAAGTCTCAGATTACCTTAATGTCACGTCCTCTCCATTAACAACTCACAGTATAAAGCTGGAAAGTTTCCATTTGAATATTCTATCTCCCTGCAAGCATGCATATGTGTGTACATATTGATGTGAATATAATTAGATAAACTTGATGGATGACTTGGTGTATTTGTCTTATCTATGCATGAGTTTACACCAGCACATATGCAGCTGGAGGACCCAAACTGCACAGCAAAGAAGACAGAACGAGACAGAGTATAAGGGCTAGTGAAGAAAAAATACACTCCCTTGTAAGATTAATGTGTAGATAGAAAGATGGACAAACAACCAAAAATAAATAAATTTAAAAAAGGAAAAAAGGAAATTTTGAAAATATACATATATACGAGGAAGCAAAACACATACAGAGAAAGAGGGAGAGATATAGAAGGGTACAGGAGAGGGTGGGGTAGGGGTCAGGCTATGAGAAGCCTCCGTATGACTGATATTGAAAAGTAGACAGGCACCTCTTACGTTTATGCGCGCTTGGTACTCAGCACTACCGGCTGAGTTTCGTGCGGCGCACCGATACACTCCACCATCACGAATCTGTGGGTTGCTGACGTTCACGTGGCTCACGGTGCTGCCGTCAGACAGGGTGTACTGACTGGCTCTGACACGCGACAGATCTCTGGCCACAGGCTCGTCATCCAAGGTCCAAGTGATGGTGGGTGGAGGCGCTCCTTTGGCAGCACACATCAGGGAAAACGGTTCACCCGGGACAACCACCCTCTCACTGAAGGAGGCAACAATACGGGGTGTGCCATCTGGAAACAATCACAAGAGATGTGAAGTGTGAATTTGGAGGAAAAATGTTACTTTTGCTCCTCTCTAAGCTAATTTCCCGAGTTCAATCTTTAAGCCCACTCTCTTCTGATTTGCCCCTAGCAAAGAGAATTTGAACAGCAGGTAGGCGGGGCTTCTGTGTTTGTAGCCAGAGGTGTGTCCCTGAGATGACCCTATTAACAAGTTCCTCTTTCGCTGACAGAGCAACAAAGTCTTTAGAGCAGAATGAAGCCTGTGCTGTTGGCTCACATATACTACTTGTAAAAATATTGTGCCATTATATTTTGCTAGGAAAACGGGAAAGGGGTGGGGGGCAGTGGAAACACAGTGTATACAAGAACAACAGAGTCAACATCTGATATGACCACCTTTACTCCTCAACACAGCATGAACTCTCTTAGGCAAGCCCATTCTGTCACCCATTCTCTGGGTCAGTAATGTTGAGGTCTGAGCTCTGGGGAGGCCAATCCACGACTGAAAGTGTTCCACTCTGTGTTTTTCTATTCAGACATTTTATTGCATTAGCAGCTTGTTTGGGATCAGTGCAGAAAAATCAAGACACCTTCCAGATGATATTGCATGGCGGATCAAATTCTGATGGCACTTTTCTGCATTCATAATTTCATCAATTTGACAAGATTCCCAACACCACTGGCTGAAAATGCAACTCCACACCATAAATCCTCCACCGTGTTTCACAAATGGCTGGTACCTAGTACCTCTTTTCTGATTTCATCAAATAAATTTGGAAAATAACTTTAACAGAAATGTCAAACTTGGATTAATCCCTCCATAAGACCTGTTGCCACTGCTTTTTAGTCCAGTTCTTGTGGAATACCTCAGCCTTTTCTCCCTGTCTCCCTCCCTTAAGAACAGCTTCTTGACAGCCACCTTTCCACTGAGACCATTTCTGATGAGGCTTTGGCAAAAAGTATATGGATCAACTAAAGGGCCAGATGCATCTCTCAGGTCCTATGTCATGTCTTTGCTGGATTTTTTTTTCTTATTTCATAAGAACATGGTTTTCAAGTCTTGTTCATCTGCTGTAAACAGTTTTCCGAGCCTGCCACTTCTTCTTTTATAACCCACTTTCAGTCCAGTTTCACATTGCACACCATACAAAAATATGACACTTTTTCTATGCTGTTATTTTTGAGCCTCTATTCTGAGCGCACATAAAAATTTTTTGCAAGTGCAAATGTTGCATTTTGAGGATACAATTATTTTGAGCAAAGAAACGCTTAATTTGAGCCAACAAAATTCATTGCTTGGGCAAGAAATGTATTTCAGTGTTTGCTATTATCCATATACACACAATAACAGTCCTCTCACTCAGTTGTTGGCGTTGCTCTTGCTCAGATCTCTGCTCTGTGTGCTGACAGACATCTGCAGACCTGCTCAGCGGAAAATGGCTTAACCCAAACATACAAAACCCATTCTTCTGAAAATGGCCAGGTACAAGAACTGGTCTGAATATGGATGAAAACGCAGCAAACAAATCTTGAACAACTGTTGCTCAAGACCACTTACAAAAAAATAAAAATTTCAAGTCGGGCTCCTTGTAAGGAAAATATAGGGAAATAAGGAGTAGCTCAGGACTTTGTGCAGTACTCTACGTTGAGATGATTAGCTGGTTACTCCAACATTTATGGAGGAAGGCAAAGTAGACTTGTTTGGGAAAAATATGGATATGTCTTCATGCTTAAGTTGGAATGATTACTTTCTTTGACTTTCTGTAAGAGAGCGATTTGATAAAAACTAAAATGATATATTCCGATTTCCTAGGATTAAGTATGGTTGTGGTTGGGCTGGGATGGTCAACAATGACTGCTTAGACTTCAGAGGGTTAATATGAGTATAGACCACTGTAACAGTATATGCATAATAGTAATCAACAAAAAGCTGTTTGTTGTTTATTTTTTTTCCTTTTCTATATGTGAACAGTTTTGAGTAATAGACATAGACAATTTCTTACAAATATTAGAAGCATAATTTTCCATACCTTCTAGGAGAATGATGGAGAAGTCCTGGGCAGTCTGGCCTTTGCGTGTGGCAAAGCACTGGTAAGCACCCGAGTGTCTTTTTTGTGCAGCAGAAATGAACAGCGTCTCATTGTGAGCACCCTGGATGGAAAAGTGCTGATCAGGCAAAACAGGTTCTGTGTTGCGGTACCAGGACACCATATAGTGAGGAGAACCTTGAACAGCACAGGAGAGGATGACTGTACTGCTGATCCCTGTCTTCAGATTTTTGGGAGACAAGGTAACCCGCAGTGGCTCTAAAGGTGGTAGAAGGAACAGGCAAGACAAAGTAAATTAAAAAATAAAAAGGGATGAAGCGGTAAGCAGCAAGCAAGCACAGAAGCCAGTTGCTACCCAAATATTGAAGGTACAAAAACTGGTGCGTGTCCCTCGGGCACTAAAAAGTGTATTATTTGCATTGTTGCGCAAGAGCAATTTTTATTGAGCTATTCTGTGCTGTTCAACACAAATAACATGTTGGTATAATAAGTCTGTGCTTTCTGTATGTATATCATTTTTTCTGACTTTTTGTGTTTGTGTGTGCGCGCACGCTCTAAGCAGCGAGGAAAACCGAGACAGAAAGACAAAAAGGGGAGAAAATGTCAGTGAGCAATAAAGCAGCTGGTGTTAGGTGCTGGAGGCTGCTGAATGTGTGTGAGCATGTGTGTCTTTGTGACAATGAATGTGTAAGACTTTCTTCATGGGCACTGAGTGTATATACTGTATGCTTGTCCAAATTTGTGTGTGTGTGTGTCCCACCTTGCATGCCCTGTCACTTGAGGTTTGTAGGCTGTGCAATGATGTGCCCTGTGGCCAGTGTACTCAGCGTCCACTAACTCGTCTCAAGCCACCCTCAAATTTCATCTCTTATCTTTACCAACTCCATAACCTCCTCTAAGTGTTCTGTGTCTTCTATGTGTGTCACCTTTTAACATCTCTTATATTAACATTAATGTTATTGTATATATTCCATAACCTTCTCCTCTCTCTCACACACCCATCGGAAAATGGAGCGACAGGCCTGCATGACCACTGTTCTCTGTCACTGTGGAGACGCTTCACTGCGGTTTGAGAACACAGTGGGGGAGCAAGCCATCCTTAAATATCAAGCTCATGCTCGACCTAGACGAGGGTGGCCACGGCAGAACCGACAGAGCTTAAAAGATGTCTCTATTGCGGTTTGTGTCCTGATGTCACATTTACTACTTCTGCCTATTGCACTCAGTTGCTATTTGAGGGGAACACTGGAGGACAGGAGAGGCAAATTAAAAATTTACCCACCTATCACGTTGAGGTGACCCGTCACCTCTTTGGAGCCAAAGCTGTTGGTGACCTCACAGATGTAGTTGCCGCTATCCTCGAGTCTCAAGTCTGAAATGGTGAGACCAGTGATGCGCCGTGTCCAGCGCGAGTCTGCTGGTAATGGTCGACCATCCTTTAGCCAACGGATGGTCGGGTTTGGATATCCAGAGGCGATGCAGGGCAGCTCCACATTATGCCCCACCTGCACCTCACTGGACTGGAAACTGTCCAGCACTGACGGGGTGGACTCCGTAGGGTCTGTAGGTTATAAAGGTCACAAAAAGGTTTTATTGATTTCAAACACCAAAAATCTCAAAAACTAAAACTTAAACACAAGTCTCTTTTTCATAGAGTAAATTGTTGCTTACCCAAAACAGAGAGCCTGGCTCCGTTGCTCTGACGAGTCTCTCCACTGTACTTGTGCTTTGTGATGCAGCGGTAGGTGGAAAGGGCATCTTCCTTCTGCACTTCTGAGATGTACAGCGCGCCAAATGAGGTCAGGAAGAATCGATTGCCTGTAGAGGAGAGCAGAACAGGAGCGGGTCAAAAAAACATACATGCTGTTTATGTATGTCCTGTTTTATCTTTCGTAGGGCTAAATAATAACAGCATGTTTTCCATTTGATCATTTAATTACACATGTATAAGTTCTCAAGATTCACAAAGGTAACCCTATAAGCACTATATGGACAAGTATCGGATCCCAACTCTTAGTCTTTGAAGTCGATGTTTTCAGTCCCATTGCCACTGCACAGCAGTCTATCTTTAAAAACGTTTTTGTGAAGGAACGGGTTGTTCCAAAGAGCTCACTGAATTTGAGTGTGGCACTGTAATAGGATGCCACAGTCCAAACAAGTCGGTTTTCCACCCTAGATTTTCCATGATCAACTGTGAGTGGTATTATTGTAAAGTGGAAGTGTTTAGGAAGCACTTCAAAGTGTCAGGCTGCATTCAATTACAGTGTACACAAAGTATTTAAAAGTCACCAAATCAATAACTGCAGAGATCCAAACCTGCTCTGGCATTAACATCAGCATTAAAAACTTTGCACTAGCAGCTTCATGCCAAGGGTTTTAATGGCTGAGCAGCTCCTGTAGGTGTTAAGGGTAGGTGGCCCAGAGCTTTTGTTCATATAGCATATGTGCGCTGCTGAAGAGTTGGGGCTACTAGCTTCACCAACACTGAGCATATTTGTAAGGAAAAAAATCACAGTTTTTGGAAGATAAAAAGCACTTCTATAATATACATGTCATCAAAAGACCCGAACACATGGGTGCTTTTAACTGACTCTGTCCCGTTCTTTTAGTGAGATGTACACAACGGGAAAAAGACATTTGAGAGGAACAAGAAAGAGAAAAGAGAGTGGGGAGTTATTGTAAGCGTTAATAATTGATGTGTCGGTGCGTGTTATGGTAACAGCAGATTAGCGTCATTTTCATGTCACATCAGTGACTGCTTGGACTGGCTGTGATTTATCTGCATGTCAATAGACAGAGTATCTGCACATGTGTGTATGTGAGAGAGAAGAAAAAGAGAAGGAAGGAAAGGAGATGAGGAGAGTGTATTTCAGTGTTTCATTCTTTCCGCTTCTCTGAGTCTTTTTGTATTCTGTTCCCCCCAAAGGGTTATTTTAGACAGTGTGCACTTCAGAGTTTGTAGTAGATTGCAGATTGTTTGGTTATGTGAATGCTATTACAGTGTGTGTGCGTGCATTTGTGCAAGTGTCTGTGTGTGTGAGAGTGTATGTGAGTGTAAGAACATGGTGACTGTTGTTTGCCGTACACGATGTTTCAATATCTCTTTGCAGTGTTGACAAGAGAGAGCTTTAGTAAAATGCAGGTGCATTGAATAGTTGAATACTAGAAATATGTGCCAAGCACAAAAAACACTCTTACTCACTCACACACACACACATGCTCCAAGCAATAGGTCAGCGCCTAGTCGTAGCACAGCATTATTATTGTTTTTTAGGGTTTTTTTTTAGAAACTTTTAGGGTGCAAGCAAATCAATTGGTTTATGGAAAACAGCTAATGTAGTGTTAAAACTTTATTGCTACTGTTTGTTTTTTAAACACTTAAATTGTAAAGTTTTAATCAGGAACATAGCTAATAATCATTTTATTGACAAGATGATTTAAATGATTATTTGTTTACATTTTTATTCCTTTATTGTGGCTGGCAAATGGTGAAAAACTGTGTATAATACGTATATGCATATGTTTACTGTGTATTAAGTATCAATAACCAGCTTTGTATCTGTCTATGTGTGTGTGAGTGTGTGTGTCTCCTACCACAATGTGTGCAACAAAATCAATGCATTTTATGGCTGCACAAGTCCATCCAAAGGAGATTTATAAAACAGAGAAGACTGACCTGGCTTTCTGCCACACACACACTAACAAGACTGAGATATGGCGGAGAGTCGCGGCTGTACTTCTTCACCACAGTCACACCTTGGCATTAATCTTTGGTAATAAATACAGTCCATGGGGCCTGTTTGCAATTGTCCATCAATTCTTTTTTGTTATCTTGATTGTTAACACAGTTTAAAAACATAAGTTAAACACGGCTCACAGACTTGTCAACAAACATTTTGTTAGAGTTGTTGAAGTCTACAAGAAGACTCAGATGACGTTTTAACTTGTTTGGTGTATTTATTCATTATTTGATGAGCTATATTCACCTGGATGAAATCTGATCACAGTACCTTCCATTACAACTCAGAGCACTTTGTGTTTTTTTACATAGAACAAATTCCTTTTACAAAGACTTTTTCTTCTTTAGGCCTCAGTCTCACATATCTAGAGACGTGTCAGTGACCCTCTCCAACCTCTGGTCAGTAGGTAAGGTGTATTCCCTGATGCTTACTAGCATATCACTATGGCCGCCCTTAGTTTTCATGCAAGATGCTGCCTTGCCCAAAAACACTCGATCAAAGCAATCTGCTACAATAAAGACTGCTGCAAATGCAAGTAGGTGCACAGCAGCAGTCTTTGCAAACAATTTCACCTAGCAACTGACAGCAACTTCCAGGACTACTTGCCTGTGTGTCTGGGGCCTTATACACTGTCATCCAATTACAGATTGTTTGTCAATACCAGGCATAAATTGAGTGATTTATTTAAGGCAGTTAATTCTAAAACAGGATTTAATGCATTTGAACTAATCGTGAAAGAGGCATTACAAAATCTTTGTGTGTCTGTGACTAAGCTGTCAGAGTTCTGAATATGCATACACACGGCAGTGTCATCTTGTGCATCTGCATGGATATATGAAGTTCACACACGCGTGTTTTCATGTGAGTCAGACTGTTGTGCTGAGTGCTAAGCGACGTAAGCTATAATTTCCAAGCCTGCCCTTTTGTTCCAACCTAGGTATTAAGCCTTACAGGATAATATGCACTTGGTGAGTAGAACCCTGTATAACACACTGCTACACCCTGTCACAACATGCCTGGAGAGAGGAAGACAGACCAGAGGGGGGTGACGGGAGGGAAGAGTGGTGGGTAGAGTAAGAAATGGCTAAGAATGGAGGAAAGGAAAGTGATGCAGGGGACCTTAATGAAAAGGAGCTTGTCACTGCTGACTGTGAAGGAAACTTATGCCAGCCTTCTCACTATTTTTCTATACTCTGTTCTTATCTTGTGTTTTTTTCTCTCTGTTCAAACTGCATAAGGATCCAAGGAAAAGAATTCATCCTGCATCATTTTTTTTCTGTGTAACCGATTAATTTATTCTGTAAATTAATAAATATCATTAAATGTTACATTAAAGCTGTGGCTACAACTGTAGCTGCCTCCACCAGTGTGTGAATGTGAGAGTGAATGAATAGTGGAATTGTAAAGTGCTTTGAGGGTCTCGAAAAGCGCTATATAAATGCAATCCATTATTATTATTATTATTATTATTATTATTATTATTATTATTATTATTATTATTATTATTATTAAACATCAAATTTCACCAAACCAAAATAATAATTAGAAATTAACATAGAAAAAAATCATAAAGTCAGTAAAATGCATATTTTACACTAACTATAGATTGTTTTAGCAGTGATGATGAACAGTATTTTCTATTCTTATTAATATGCAGACATTTTCTATGTTTTAAAAACTATTTAGAAAAACAAAAAAACCTTCAAAACCTGAAGTGACTTTAAACAGAAAAAACCTCAAGGACATATACAGGATGCTAACAGATGGCTTTTTTGAGAAGCCTAATTTACCTTTTAATCCCCTTAGATGTCCAGCTGTAGCATCTTCCATAAGTAGGGCTGCAGTGGTATACCAGATTAAAAGCGGACATGGTATAAAAACTGAAAGTTATCATTCACTATGCATCTTATTATTAATATGCTTTTTCAAGCCAACCTGCATGCACATATCTTCTTTCCTTTTCAACTGCCTTCCAGTCATGGTCATTGTAGCTGGTAGCATTAAAAAAGATTTTTTTTATATACATGGTGATCATGGCTGACATTTGGTCCTTCAATGCTGTGATTTAAATGCGTATCCAGTGTGTAAAATTAAGATAAAAACAGAAAATGTAAAAAAAAACATGCCCTATTTTCCCCTTGACTGCACTGACCAAAGCTTTCTACCACTCTTCCTCTTCTTTCACTACTGATATTTAATTTCTAGCCACTCTCTGCTTCCCTGCTGTCTTTGGAGATGTGACACACCTAAAACAGGCAGCGACGGCGAGAGGCAGTGGAGTAGCGGAAGGGTCTGGACCTACAGGGAGGAAGACGGCAGATGGAGATTGATGGAGGGAGAGATAGGGAGATAAAGAGAAACATGCCGCTGGGAGTGACACAGGAGGGAGTGAGAGTGAGAAGGATGAGGGGCCTACAGGCCTGAGAGCCATACATGGGTAAAAACAATTCTTCTACATCTTTCTCCACCTCCCGTTCTCTCTCTCCCTCCTTGCAAGCCTCTCCTTGTGGGAGAGGAGATCAATTCTCGTCTAGTCTGCCTACGCCTCCAGGAGTTTGTTGATGTTGTTTTTGAGTGTGTGTTTGTATGTGCTTCTGTGTCTGTATTTTATTTATTTATTTTACTGTAGGAAGCTGGATGAGAATTTTGAGGTCTATCCTACACCCAAGGGAGGTGCAAAATCCTCTCACTTCCTCCTTGTTTTCCAACCTTTTCTTCCCTTTTTTTGCTCTTTTTTCCCTTTTTCTGCCTTCTGCATGGCATCTATTCTCCATCCCCAGTCTCTCTTCCACTCATTTCCCCTCTGCCCTCCACCTCTTTCTGTCTCTGCCTTTTTCCCTCTTAGTCTGTGCTCCTCTCTTTCAGGGGGGTCTGTAAGTAATGGAATCAGTTCAGCTGATCAGCCTGAGGCATCAAGTCAAGCCAAGTGCAGAAGCTGCTGCTAGATCTCTGTGTGAGCGTATGCGCACGTATGCCAAAAATTCCACAGGCAGACACATACATGCAAATAACGAGATGCTGAGACAGGGGGGGGCAATGAAAAAAGGATTAAGGAGCCCTGGAGCATCACTTGTCTTCCCCAAAGTTCCCCTAGAGAGAGGACACTCCTCTTTTTTTTAAGATATAGTGAAAAGGGGAGAGGAGTTGGAGGCAGAAGATGAAGGGATGTAGGAAAGGTGATGCTAAATATATTCCAGTAGTATATGGCTGCCATTTTCAACAAATTATTGTCAAATAGAGGAGGAAGGAACGGTAGCATAAGAGCTCATAAAAAAGGAAAGCAGTGAAGAAAAAAATGATAATGTTAATGTAGTGATGTTGTAGCCACAGGGGAGGCTCAGAGAAGGAGACGAACAGATCAGATATGAAAAAAAAGATTAAAAAGTACCTAAGAAAAGATATACATATTTTGAGATGTTGACTAGACCAAGGAGATGAGGAAAAGATAGAAACAGATAAAATGGTTCAGGAAAAAGAAAAAAAAAAGTGACTCGGAGAGATACAGAGCGAGAGAGGAAATGGCGTAAGTAAAGGGGTTTGTTCTTGGTGCTGCCATGCAAATGAAAGCGGCGCTGCAGCAATGCTAACTAACAGCAATTCACACTGTTGGACTCATCACTTATTAATGCTCCACAGCTCCCCCCTCCCTCTCATCTCTTTCTCTCTCCCTCTCTTTACCCATTCCCCTGTCCCCTGCTCTCGCCAGGATCTCTCTTTTTTGTTCACTCTCTCGCTCGCTGTTGCTAGGGCCCGTGCACTCACGTGATAACAGCTGGGTAGGGGGCGCTGCGGTAGCACACAGCGACGTGCAAGTGTGCGTTTCATGTGAGTTTTGTGTGCACGTGTGTCTATGTGTGTGTCTTTGTGTGTGTGTGTGCGTGCACGGTACCCTTCATTAGAGGTAAAAACGAAATCAGCCATTTAAATGATGGCAAACGAGATCAGAGGAGAGGAAAGGAACTGCTGAATGGATCTGTAATTGATTCACAAGTCTAGGCTATAGGCCACAGAGGAGTTCACCACATTTCTCTGTGCATCCTGTCACTTTATTTTTTAGGCTGCACTAGTTAACAAAAACACTCATAACATCGAGGTTTGCCTTTCAGATTTTGGGCTAAATGGATTGCAGATTTGGTACAATGCAGGCCAGTAGTTGCGCAAATGGACTTCTCACAAATGCATGTGCTCACAGACACACACTAACACACACACACACAGTGAGAGACACTCACAATCTGTCTAACGAGCTACACTATTCTTACTCCCACTGTCTTACAATCCACATTTGCAAAGTGCACTCAACAAACTGTGAGTGTGTGTTTGTGGTGAGTATCCTCACTACAGCGTGTTGCAGCAATGAACAGACAGTGGAGTACACCTACACATTCCTTATTTATTCACCTCCTCCTGATTTACCTTCTCGTTTCTATCTTCCTTTTCTTTTCCACTCCCTCCATTCAATTCGTCTCCATCTACCCTCCATCATTACAATGCTACTTTTAATGGTCAATCTCTCTTTCAGACACACATAAGCTGTCACATATGCTACAGTGACAATGAAAGATGTCTACTTTGTGTGTATGTGTTGTCACAGCCAGGGATTTAGGCGCGTGCTTTAAAAAAGATATTTTTATACAGTCCTCCATTTTCAGAGGCTACAAATTAACTGGACAAACTAGCATAATTTTAAATATAAAGATTGCTTTTAACACTTGCATGAAAATCTTTTGCACTCAATGAACCCATGAGCATCACAAAATTCTGTGTTTCCTCACTTGTGATGCTCTGCTAGGCCTTTGAAGCGACTGCCTCCATTTGCTTTTGAGTCTTTTTCCAGTTTTTTCTATTTAATAACTGAAAAGCATCATCTGTTGGGCTGAGATCAGCTGTCTGACTTGTCCATAGAGGAATATCCTATTTTTTTTACCATGACAAATTCTTTGATTGCTTTTGTCTTATGGTTAGGATGATTATCCATTTTGCGCTGTTGAATCAGTTTTGTAGCATTTGGCTGAATCTGAGCAGAGTATACTGCCTTGTACACTTTAAAAGTCATTCTGCTGCTTCTATCAGCAATCACATGATCAATAAACACTGGTGACCTGGTTCCACAGGCTGCCATAAACGCCATAACATTGCCTCCTCTATATCTGACAGATGATGTGTTGTGGTCGCACAACTTGTACAAGTTAATCTTGTCTTCTTTTCTTTTTTTCAAAACTGTAGAGAGTCCTTTAGATGTTTTCTGGTAAAGTCTAATCACGCCTTCCTGTTGCTGAGTGTAACCAGCGGTTTACACCTTCTTGTAAGTCCTCTGTGTTTGCATTCATAAATGCAGTCGACTTTGACAGTGATATGCCTGCTTCCTTGAGCATGTTCTTGACTTGGTGAGATGATGTGAAGGAGTTTTTCTTGAAATGGAGATAATTCTGCGATCATCCACTTGTTGTTTCTGTGGTTTTCCAGTCTTATTGGTGTTCCAGAGTTGATTAGTGCTAAAATGAATGTATACTGGTTTATTTTGCTTTTGCAGCCTGATGATGGCATCATTCACTTGAACATGATTGGCATATAACTGGCCTACTTTGGGGCCTGGAAATGGGGGACTATAGATAAAAATGGCTCTAGGGTTAATTCAATATGAAGTGTAAAACTCTGCACACAATCATATATTGATTTAAATAATCTTTTTTGAATGCAAACCCCCTATTAGTGTACAGACACAAAAATATATAACCATATTTTAGTCAAAAAAAACTTATGGAGCTATCCAGGTTTGCAGACACATTATTACTGGAGTGAAAAAATTCTTATGTTCCAAAATGTAGATATTACTAAGCCAGTGCAGTGTTGTTACCGTGAATCCATTACCACTATTAAGAGACAGTGTGTTATTTAATTTGGTTTGATGCCCTTTAGTCCCAACTGCTTCACTTGGAGAAGATGTTCTTTATTCATCTAAACAAGCAGAAGTGTAGAAGTAAATATTCTCGAGTATAGTAAAACAGGAGTGCAAAAGCATGCAAAGGCTAAAACTGCACCTGCGTGAAAGGCCTCCTCGGCTTCCCATTAAGCCCATGATTTTATGAGCGCATGTATCTGTTTCTTGCAAACTATGAACTATATATTTGTGTTACGATGGAGTAAAGCCAAAGCACGTCTGTCTAAAATATGTTTAAATGGGTTATGATTAAGGCTAACATAGGGTTTTCTCACATTGTGCACCCTTCAGTGTGTAGAGACTTTTTAACAAGCTAGAAAGCCAATTTATTTATACACAAGTCAGTGCAAATGGTATCTTCAAGAAGAAATATCGAGTCACTATATCAGATCAGAACAATGTATACTTACATTTTGCAATGCTCTCAAATAGTAGCTGAAGTAGCACCATGGACAGCTCTGTTGCTAGAGCCCAAAATTGTCACAATCAAACAGTGTGCTTTCCTTTGATAATCCTACCTATAGTGAATACTGTCTCTGAGCAATAAAATAATAGTGTACAACACTGTCCATTGATATTGCCCAGTTCATCTCCAAACACTCATCTCATGACCACATGATTCTTTAACCACCCATCCACATTAGAAGTACCATTTAAGAATCAACACTTCATCCCTACACATGCGTATTTATTTAAATATTACAAGTTCTAATAGGTTTGTTGAAATGTCAGGTATTTTTAACTCCTAAATAATATGGGTTTGGGGAGAAAAAGGCTGAAAATCAATGGTTTCTTTAACCTGTTATCCTACTGGAGGCGTGCTAATCCTTAATTTATCAATCCATCTCAGCTGATGAACACTATAATAAAGAAAGAAAACATGCCCTAAACTACAATAAAAACCAACGTGTATTTGCATAACAAAAGTATTAAATTACACCAAGATGCCTGTCTGACAAAATTATATAAATTTAGGTAAAGCGTTTTAACAGGCAAAGACAGCTATGAGAATGAAAAAGAATGAAAGGAGTCAGCCCTGATCCCTCCCTCTTCCTCCCCCTTCTCCTCCTGCTCTCCCACTCTTTCCCCTGGCTAATTTATTTGATAATTACCAAGGGCCCATTATGGTTGATTTCAAGGAGGCACTGGGAAGGTCTACTAAAAGCTATTTCATTTGAGCTGCTCATACTGTATCTAAGCTTCTTCCTTGTACACACGTACACACACACACACACACACACACACACACACACACACACACACACACACACACACACGCAAGCACACATACGCACACACACAGAACCCTTATTGACATGACATATTTTTCCTAGCCCCTTACGCCTAACAATAACCATAACTTAACCCAACCCAATTGAAATTTATACTCTAAAACCAAGAACCCTCAGCCAGCTCTTAGAAGCTGGGTTAGAAAGTAAATCAATCCATTTTCCTCCAGTTATCCAATTCAAAGTCACAGGGGGCTGGAGTCTGTCCTAGCTGTCACAGGGCAAGAGGCGGAGTACATCCTGGACAGGCTGCCAGTCGATCACAGGACAAACACAGAGAGACAGACAAGCACTCAGAATAGGAAACCAGAATACCCAGACAGAACCCATGCAAGCACAGAGATAGCATGCTGAACTCCATACAGAAAAGCTCCAGCTAGCCAGTTATTTAAACTGTTCCACCGTGCTGCCTGGGTGAAAGTAAAGGCCGCTAAAATTGTCCATATTTTCTACTAATGTCCTCACTCCTGCTACCTAAATCTCAAGTAGAGCTAGACATACAAGAAAGCACAACCATGAACACAAAATAAAGCATTATTTTATCCATTCAGACCCAACATGTAACTACCACCCTGACCCCACTTTCACTCACATTTAAAAGCATTATGTGTCGGCTCCAACAGCCATCCTTCAGTATCAGTATCTTTTTAGATTAGTTAGTTATCTCTCACACAAACATATTTACATAATAACACATAATGGCACATAGTCTTGTTTTAATATTACCTTCATTTAAGAAATTTATGACCGTTGTTTTCCAATATTAGGGCACACATGTAATAAACAGCTCTGGCTTATGTTTTGTGCTAAAAATACTTACTTCTTGTTTTTACACTGAGCTGAGGGCTTTTATACAAGGCAAACATGTTCCCTTTTGTGTCTTGTAGGGAAGTATTTGGGAAGTATTAAAATGTTACTTTTTTCACCCTGACATGTTTGTAGATGCATGTGGTATGTGCACATGTGCATGTATGCAGGATGGTTTTCTGGTGAGCAGAGGGGAAGGATAAAAAAGACTGAATTCTAATAAAATGCTTGCATCCTCCTAAATCCCCTCCTGCCCTCTTCCCCTACCTGCCATATTAACACACCCATTACAAGGGCAGATAAATGAAAATGAACAGCGCTGTGGTGTGATTCCCTTAGTGTCAAATCAATACTGCTCCCCTCCCCTCTGTTCTACTCCCGCCTTCCAACCCGCCCTTTTTCCTTTCATCTTTTTTCTCTGCTGCTATCATTCTCCTATTCTCCTCTCTTCTGTTGGGGCTTAAGAATTGGCATGTGTTTGACAAAGGGAAATCTACACGCACCAACAATAGGCTCTCTCCCTATCTGAGCCCCCCCACCCCTTTCTCCCTTTTGCTCTCTCTAGTATGAAATGAATGATGGTTGCTCCTATTTCCTTTCTATTCACATTCAAAGCAGTCTGTAATAGTTAAGTGCTATGAGAACAAGCCAGACATAGAAAGACCTACAAGGACGACATATTACTGCAACTTTTTTTTGAGTCAATCATTGACAAAAACTGAAAAAAAAGACTGGGGAGAGGTTGTGTCAAAATAGCAGAAGAAGGTTATTAAAGAAGAATTGTGTGAATTTTTATAGAGTTTGCCTCTTTGACTCTGCATGAGTGTAGGACACACACAGTTACTAGAAGCAGAATAATTGAAGAGGAAGCACAGATACACATTTACTCTATTCTTATCTCTCTACAAGTGTTCTGGTTTTTCAGCCCCAAGCCTTGACCTTCGCATCCTCCTCTCTTCCTTTGTTCAGTCTGTTTTCCAGGTTCAATGTGATGCAGTGATCTGAGGATAGGTATTCAGAGGACTAATGCACTCATTAAAAAAGCATGCTTCACCGTCAAATGCCAGCTGCTGCCCTCCCCAACACCACCACCAAGTCTCCTGTTTTCTTTGTCTTTCCCTCTCACAGTATCTGTTTCCTTGGTTTCTCCATACTTCTCTCTTCCTGCTGCTGTCTCTCTGTTTCACTCTCTTTCTATATTTGTTGTTAGAAGGTGACACCCCATACGCCCACACACCCCTCACCCTCTCTGAACAACTCATGCTTGGGACTAAAGAAATAGAAAAAGAGAAAGGAAGATGGAAAAACAAATAAAGGAAATGAAAATATGCATTCATCCAAACCGAAAGAAACAGAGAAGGAGAATCTGTTTTATCATCAGCCCACCCCCACATCTTTATCTCAGACTACCCTCTGCAATGGTTAAAGGCCTCTAACACAGTTAAGAAACCTTAATTGGAATGGCCATAAATATTCAAGCAGCAAGATGGGAGTAGTTACGTATGTCTGGATGAAGAGAAACAATAAAGGAATGCAATGCAAAAGTCAGACTAAGACAAAACCATCGTCATATTCTCAGATTGTCTTTTCCTCTTAAAATGATGGTTCTGCATGTCAGAGCACACATGCAAACACAGCACACACAACCACAAAAAAGACTTCATCTGCATTTATCTTAGATTAAATTCGGTCACTGACACTCATGCAAACACATACGCTAGACTTGTCAACATGTGGTGCTTTGTGTTGCTTTTGTCTTTAATTATTTAGTCTCATAGATAATAGATTGAGACAAGCTCACCAGTCATGAGAATGATAACAGGGCATATCTAATGCATTATAAACACACATACAGCAGCGCAAAGTAAACTCTACTACAGCGTGACCTTATTTCTGCCGTGGAAAACACAAAAACGACAGTGCATGAAGGGTCTAATTTCACACGCCGGTCGCTTTTGTTTGATTGTCATACATTATGAAAGGGAAGACAAGGCAAACAGGGAAAAGACTGATCATGGATCCTCTGAAAGCACCACTTGGACTTTCTGTTTAGATATTGAACTTGATTCCATTGTGTGCTTGTGTAAATTCAACAACAATGTACTGTATATTCATATGTGTATCCGGACACATACGGTACTGCCTGCAGTGTTCCCTCTGTATACATGAGAAGGGGAGAACAGCGAGTGTGCTGACACACATGTGATAAACTCTCTCACACAAATCAATAAAGCCTTGCCCTTTGTAAAGCCATGTTGTCCTCAGTGGGAGTACTACAGTGCCACAGCGTGTAAGCAAGCGCGCAGTGACACATACTGAATCTCAGGGAGCAGGGGGGTCACCGGGGAGCAAGGCCTGTGTGCGGATGAGTGCACCTTGCATGAGGAACGGGGGAGGGAGGGGAAGGAGGGAAGGAGGCAGGGAGAGAGATGGCCTGCCCTTCTCCTAGGCATGCCTTTCCATGGCCTCCAACCCCCATCGTTTGCCCGTACCACCGTGATGATGCTCCCTCACCACTGTTGCTGGGCATCTTGGTGACAGAGACCCAAAAGAGGATGTGGAGGAGGAGCCAGAGCAGGAGAATGACATAAAGGATGATAGGAGGCAAAAGAGCTGCAGAGACAGATGTTGCAGATTGGAGTGGAGTAGTGGTGACATGCTAAAAGCGGGTCCCCCAGATGTCGCGAGGAGGCCTGAGGGTCCAGGAGTGCCCGAGGTACGTTCTCGGAGGAAGCGGCACTAGGGGAAGGTGTGGGGTGAGGGCACAGCCACAGCAGAGCAGGAGCGGTTCTTCCTGCCTCCCTCCCTTCATGACTGTCTCTCTGTCTCTTCTGCCTCAATGCCCCCCTACACTCTGTCCCACTTAAGCCCAGTGTCACTGTCTCAGCAAGGGGGAGGGGACATGAAGAGAGAGAGAGAAAGAAACAAACAAAAAAGTAAAGACAAACTGGGGAAAAGAGAAGAGAACTAGATGAAAGAAAGATCACATTAAGGATGAAGATGAGGAGGATGCTCAAAGGGAGTATTGAGAGTCCAGTTAAGATTCCATCACTTGCCGCTTTCATGTATGAAGATGTTCTCTTTCCTTCTCTCCCTCTATCTCTTCCTTGGGAATGCTTTTGTCTCTTTGCCACACAAACATTCCTCACTCAGTATATGTAGAGCTACACACGCAAGCAAGTAAAAACATGTATGTGCAGACACACATCTGCACACAGCCTGCACGCACACTGAAGTCAGCTAGCCAGCTGATCCAGCATTTCCTGGTATGATTTTTAGATATGAGCATACTTAATAGGAAAACAGTCCAAAGTCGCTGTGAGAAGATGGTTTCTCTGAGGCTTTGCTATGGTTAAATCACATCTGCAAGTACAGAAAGTGGCAAACAGCTATAGAACGGTCTTTACAGAACAACACAGAGGTAAAATAAAGACAATTAAGGTGTAGGATGGGGAACAAATATGGATCTTATTAAAAGAGGACACCCCAAAAATTATGCTTACACTCCTATAACAGAGTCATGATGAGCTATATAAAAAAGCTCCAAATCCAGGTGCCTGTGCAATTTAAGCAGTAGCAGCTTAATTATAGATTCAGTTCAATTCATTTCAATTGATAATATGAAAAAACAATAACAACAGTTATCTTTGGCCACTACAAGATCCAAAATTTATAATTGTATAGACAAAAGCAACTATTTTCCCTCTGTGCACCAGCCGTTTAGAGTGGGAAGGAAATATTTCCTTTGAACAGGAAGAAACCTCTAATCAGAGTTAGGGTTGAGTGTTTTCCTAAGGGATAAACAGAAACCATTTCAGAAACTAGCAATAAATTTAAGGTCTACTTGGTTCACACCCCCAAATTTTCCATATTCAAATTTGTACCCTTCAACACCAACTGACACTGACTCATATGACAGCTCCCTTTAGAGGTACAAGTCTTTGCAAAACACATTTTGATAAATGCAGAAGCTTTCACAAATATCTGTAAACTGACTTTAATGTGCAAAACAAGGGATTAATGTAACAGGTTTCACAGTGGTGCAGTGGTGAGCAGTATTACTGTTCGTCTAACTGATTATTCTAAATTAGCCGTAGCTGTGGATGTGAGCGTGAATGGATTCTGTGTTCCCCCACTAATCAGGGCTCGACAAGCAAATGTGGCCTTTCTAAATCTAAAGCAGGAGAAAGATTAGACAGATAGAGCATATTCGGTCACTCTGAATATGCTCTATTAAGACTCAGAAATCAAATCCACCCTGGAGGCCTCTGCAGTCTCAAACAGAACCTAGAAGTGCTAAGGACTTCGAGTTTGGGGATTATTGAATGTAACAGATTTGGCACGATCAATGTGCTGCTGCTCTCATGTCTACACAAGACCAAGAATGTATCTGCTAACCTTGCCATTTACAAACATTTTCCTTAGCTTCTGATTTGCTCAAATGTCAGGGGGATCAATAGGCTTTCTTTACACTGTGAGGTGTAAACTGGGGTAGTCTATTATAGCACTTTACCCTTAAATTCTATCTTAAAAGAATAAAAAGAATAAAAAGAATGAACAACTCTAAGAACATATTATTGGTCTTGAGCAGCATGTTTATGAAGCCTGATTAGTACTGGATGTTATTCTGAAAAACAAACAGATACTTTAGTTTCAAAGAAAAATCAGGGAAAGGGCAACATTTATCCTGACTCAAATAATGAGATTATGACGAGCTGAAATTACGTGATACTGGAAGATAACTGACTGCTGATTGTTTTAATTGGGAATTTAACTTATTGTTCTTCATGGCAATTAGGTGTTTGCTCCATATTTGGTAAAAAAGAGAAGCACAAGGGACAAAGACCCATCAAACGAATTCTGATTAATTTTTGTATATATGCACAGAATTAAGGAACATGTTTAAATTTGGCATAAACTTCACTGTTCACAAGGCCTGGTTACATTTGATTCTATTATCAAACTGAAAGGTACAGCTTGAGGTGGAGTTTGTATTGCATGACTGAATACTTCAACACAGTGTAGTCACGCAAAAGTCCACATGGCTAAAAGAGGCCGTGATCACATTTGAACATTTTCAACCAAAGACAAGTTCACACACTGAACACCAAACATTTTAAATATGAATTTAAAAAAATGAAACAACTGTAAACCTGTAACCTGCTACAGTAAAAATCTATTTCTATTTTTATAATTTATTCCTCCATGTTTTAACTTCATATGTTTCTCCACTCTGTCCATTATCTTTCCATCCTCTGTGTCTCAGTCTGGCTGATATAGCCTGTCTTGCAACTCAAACAAATACTGTTAAATCCCATCATCTCTGAAACCAGACCCTCTAATCTCACTTGAGACCAATTTAACAGGTGCTATCACATCATGACATTGTTTTTTTTCCCTCAGTCCAGCTCAGGATACAACAACGCAAACACACTCAAAATATTATGCTGACATGGGTTTAGATTACAGCTGCTTGTGTTTGAAATGGTTGCAGTAATGGTTGGGAAATTCTCCTGTAAATGACGGGCCAAGCACATCAGCAGATGAACTTTGATTAAAAGTACATATTGACCCAGTCTTACAGAGCAGAGCAAGATTGTGAGAAACACCCCAGAAATCTCCAGATCCCTGTCCGTACACCAACATGTGTGTTTTACAACAGAACCCCTCTCTTCCCCTTAGTCCAGCATCCAATCCCCGCGCAGCCATGTAGCACTCCCCCTAAAGAGTGGGAGGCCTCATGAAGGGCTGGCACTGAGATATGGCAGTTTGGCAAGAGGTGGCATTTGCCAAGGTCATTCAGCATGTGTGTGTGTACCACCATCTCTGCTGCACGACCATATTTAAACATATTATACTGGAGTATGAGAACAGCACAGATGGGCAATTTTTGTAGTCGAGCTTATAATGCAGTATGCAGAGCAGAGGCCATCTTATGAGGCTGAGTGCAATATAAGGAAAGGCAAGGCTTGCTGCTGTTGTTTGTTTTTTAATGGGCCAGCAACTGAAGCTGAACCTCAAATCATCATAATGAGAGAGAATGAGGTCCACATATGCAAGGGGGAGGAAAGGAAGGTAGTTAAGGAAATCAAGTCAAAAGAGAGAGAGAGAGAAAGAAGGGAGACCAGAAGAAACACGGAGGGTGGAGAGGAAAGGAGAAATAAGGGGAGAGGAAAGAGGGTGAGAAATGAGAGCGAGAGAGAGATTCCTCTGCATCTCTGATTTGCTTGGGTGATATTCATCAGAGCGACAGAGCATAGGGAGGAATAGATGGGGTGAGGCAGCAACAAGGGTGAAGGGAAAAGAGAGAAAGAACACAGAAGTATTTTTTGTCTCTATAAGCCATTTGTTTTTATTAAGCCTGTCCTTGTAGCTGTTTCATGCACTCTTCACTGGTTTGTATTTGTTTATGTTCAGTTACAGGAGCATGAATATAGTGGTATTACAAGCTTAAGGTAAAGTGTTGCAGTCAAAACGTCTAGATTTTTGTATTTGCTGTGCAAAGTAAAGAAAAGGGAGAGGACAGGATGCTAAAAGAGACCGCAATTGGAATTTAGCCTGCCTAAATACTATTACTTTTAAGATGGATTTTATTGCTCATGGAGGAAGTCACATATTTCTCCACAAAAATGACACATTTCAGTAACGAGGCCTAAAATCTACAGCACATGCCTCCTTGGGCCACTCAGTCACCAAGTATTAAGACATATGATCACATTTTTTTTTCTGCTGGCATTTAGAAAAAGGATAATGCCACAATGTTTAACGTAAAATGTGACTTTTGTTGTTTTAAACAGAACCCTCTCACTGCCGTCGAAACAGACTGGTCATTTGGAATAACAAGAGCTTCTGAGTAATATGCAAGATGAATGCGATCATAATAAATGTTGCCCAAAAAGCTTCACGCTGTGAGAAAAAGCAAGACTGAAGAATATTAAGAGCCTGGGCGCAGCACAGTGAAGAGAGGAGAAGAAGCTGGGAGAGAATGAGAGGGATGCGGGGAGGGAAGGAGGGGGGATGGAGGCAGAAGAGAGGGAATGTGACAGAGTGGTGACAGAGAGAGAGAGTGGAGCGCTGTGTGTGTCAGGACTGTGTGTGTCTCTGTGCTTGTGTCCCTAGGCGCAGGCAAACATTAGCTGCATTAAGTGAGCTGACAGGTCCCTCCCCATTACCACTACTGGTGGCCGAGCGAAGGAGAGAGAGATAGAGCAAGAGAGAGAGAGAGAGAGAAGTGTGTGTGTGTGTGAGTGTGTGTGGTTGTGTGTGTGGGTGGGTGGGTTGGCTGTGGTTTTTACCAAATGTCTGTACAATTCAAAACACATGATGTGCTTCTCCTTTCTGTGCACATGGACGATATTATCATGACACATCTGCATATAAACGGTGCCTGTACACAACAACTTTCATACGTTTTTGAAAGCACACCACAATTACACAAAAACTACACCCTGACACTCTGATGTGGAAAAAAATCACTTGCAAAATAAACACATTTTACACAAAGTCTTGACCTCTTGGATGTACACCACACACACACACACACATATGTATTCCCTCGCTACATGCAGAAAAGCAAACTCTATATATCATGCACAGTGACATCCATGCCCTGTCTCTCATAAGAAAGTGTCACTGAGTTTACATATAGTGCACGCGGGCCTCTGTGTGTGCATGTGTACAATGCATCGTTTCTTTTCTGCTTAAATATTGATTGTTGTCTTGTCTGGGGTTCAGGGTTAAAGACCATCTGCTGCCTCCACCCTTCAATTATTCAGTCACAGCACCACCAGCCCCCTACTCCAACACGTACACATACACAGACACAAATTAGTCCCTGGGGACATATTTTCTGTTTCTGTGTGTCATGATAGCCTAATACTGTGTGCTTCTGTGCCCTGAAAAATGGCTGAGTTACCGGTTACTGATATTCGCATTCATTCAGTCTCCTTCATCACATGGCACAACTAGAATAGAACTCACAAAAGCACAAACAAACAGTTAACCCCAGGAAGTCAGCCCCTGCACTTTAAGAAAGCAGTCGTCTGTGGGGGGCTCGGAGTTAACATTACACTGTGGTAAGGCCAATTCCTCTGCCTGAAGAAGAGCACTGAAGACAAATTATAAGATGAAGTAGAAGATTGACTGCAGGATGTACAGAGAACAATGCAAGGATAGTGTGTAAAAGAACAGACGGGAACGATAGAAAAAGTTGTGCAAAGGAGTTAAATAGTCGTAAAGACCAACTGTGAGGGAGAGAAGCAGTGAAAGACAGAGAAGGCAAGAGAGGTTGTTGACCTCTGGCTATGAAGCTTGTCACTATAGTGCAGGCGGGGTGGGTGTGAGAGGTAGAGGGGTGGGGGCTGTTTGTTAGCAAAGATGTTTTTCCTCAAATACAATGTCTCCACGCTGTGGTCTGTGAACATGCACGTAGGTATGCCTGCGTCTGTGTGTAATCTCCCTGGGCAAATCCGTCTTTAGCCAAAGCAGGGAAGAACAGAGAAGAAAAGGAAAAGCCATCTTTATCCAAATCCAATTGCAGCTGGAAGGAGATAGTAGAGTGAGCGAGGTGGAGGAGGAGAAAGGAAGAGGAGGAGAAGACGCTGTAATTTGTCTGAGGGATTACAAGAAGTGCTGGCAGAACATGACTGCTGACTGTGTGTGTGTGTGTGTGTGTGTGTGTGTGTGTGTGTGTGTGTGTGTGTGTGTGTGTGTGTGTGTGTGTGTGTGTGTGTGTGTGTGCTGTGACCTAACCCTATGAATTCAGAGTACAGCCCCATCAGAGACAGTATTTTGTAACAAAAACACATTTTTTTTGTAAGACAAAAACCATGTTCTGCTAACTCAGGTAAGCATCAAACCCTTTGTTGACTTAGAGGGTGACGACTGGCCCTCTGTTAGTTCAAAGTCATTATCATCTATTTTTGCTTCTATAAGAGATCGGGGTTTCCTTGACTTGACCTCTTTCACATACTAGTAAAAAATTAATTAAAAAATTTAAAGTACATAAAAAGCATGTAGTTAAACATGTCCAATATGTGGCTCTGCTCCATTGTGCAATCTATATTGCCAGTTTATATATATTTTATTTTATATTGTTTTTGTTTTTTCATGTGCAGGAGTAAAATTATTTTTGACTAAACAGTCCAATGAGTGCTGGATTCAATACTGAAATCAGATAAGACCAACCACGCCTTAAACCCACCAGGTGACTCATGTCAAAACAAATCAATATAAAATGACCATAAAGCTTTTAAATGTAAGTATTTAGTAAGGTATTTTGATGAAACAGGGATAGGAGAGAAGAAAAAAATGAGGGCAAATATGGTGGGAGAGCCAAAAAATGTTGTGGAGCAGAGGAATGGGCTGTAGGCCAGTGTTTGGGTGCCAAGGTTTGATGTGATATGACTGTACGACACACAAGAACGCAGATATCTGCCTGGAGCAGGGTAAGAGTTAAGGACAGTGGAGTCAAATAAGTGTCAGTGCGAACCAACATCAGTGTCTTTCTCTGTCTCTGTGAGTGACAGCGATACGAGGCAGTCTGCCCCCACACACACACACATGCACACACACAGGTGCCCAACGGCTCTGTGCAAGAACAGCTGTTTTGCTGTGACACACAGCATACACTGCACATCACATCTGATACACAGCAGCTCCTTACCCAGAAACTCATAGGCTACAATGACACACACACGCACACTGCTGCTTGTTTCACCAAATACTGACACACTTTTTTAGGCGTTTTTTTACTGTCAGGTTACATTTACAGGCTACGTCTATGTACAGTATTATCCTGCAGTTTAGATGAAGTAAAATGTATGTATGTATAGTACATATCCAAAGGCATAGTTACAGCAGCTATGGCTGTTGCTAATAAGGCAATGAGTGCCTTGTGCCATGTTATTGTTACGCCCCCCTTAACACTCCCAACGCTCTGAGTGACTTTATGGTGATGAGACATGGGCTTCATTGTCTTAATTGTCTTAAGCAATGAAAGCCTGTTGTAGACACCACTCTCCTGGGGTTTCCTTGCCTTTAAAGCCCATTTTTTGCTTAGGGATATCCTATGGTTTGATTTTTGAAACAACACCCAATAGCAAATGGTCAGTAACTATCAATTTAAGATCAACAAATCTCAATAATTTTATCTCCTTCAGTTTTTTCAACCCTAATCTTATGGAGGTGTTGGTGTTTTAATTGGTTTACTATAACTGGCATAAATTGGGCTCAGTGTAGTAACCTGATACTTACATATCAATAGCAGCTCACTGTACAACCTGATATATATCATGACAAAGCGTGTAACAGACACGCCGATCCACGGTGTCCATTTCACGCTTTGCCTCTCCAAAATGTGAAATGTGCACGCATGCAGAAGTTGCAGTAATCTGCAGTAACAGCAGAGGGAGATTTGTTTTTCAAGACAACATGAAAATATAATCACGATAAAGTGTTTAAACAGAAATTATTAACACATTTACATGTATATCCATATCAGTCCCCTAGCTTAATCGATTCATTTTGGGGAGACAAAGCGTAAAATGCCTACGGTGGATCAGCGTGTCTATTACACGTTTTGCAATGATACCTGGTTGCACTGTAGTTAGTCACCATGACATCTCGATACTCTCCATGCACTAGGAGTATAAGACTTGAAAGCAGCCTAGATTGCAGTGAGCAGTCATAGTCATAGTTGAAATAAGGGAGATTATGCCCTCCCATAAACCAAAAGGTTCTCTATTATTTAATCATATATGGGCTTATGTTTGCACATGGATATAAAGTACACACGTGCATGCAAGTCATATCACGCAGATGTGTCTTTGCAGTGTCAAAGCACTATCTGGTTTTTTAATCAGGTGATGAATTTATGCTGCGAAATCCTTCACTCCTTTCTTTCCTTTTGATTACCTGCCTTCACTCCTATGGACTAATTCTCTTCTTGTATTGGAACTTAATTAAGTGTAGTCTCTCTTTAGACGTGTGCTCTTACACAGCTTAAAACGAGTACAACAATTAGCACAAGCTGCAGTACTGGTTTCAGTATGATAAGAAACAGCTACAAATATCTTCCAATAAAGAAATTCCCTGGAAATATTCGGTCAAATGAAGAGATAAGAAGTTTAATAATAGGATAAATGACAAGGTAACGTGAGGTAGGTCATCAAAAAGGACATCGTTAACATATGATGAGAAGTTGAAGACAGTCGTAGACAGTGTTACTTCAGGCAGGCTGTGAAATCAGCTCGGCCTGGTCCTTGCATAAAGTATAACATTTCTTGTGTCATGAGTCTAGAAAGTACTCTATAATCTATTGCCAGATCTACATGACAGTTAGAGCTGCATCTTTTGAAGATAAGATTTAAAAAAAATCTTATGCCACAGATGATTGTGTTGCTGCTTGAGCCCAGTACATAACACACACACACACACACACATTACAGAAACCATCTAGCTTAAGCAAAACTCAACCTAAAGAGTTGAGTGTGTTTCTGCAGGACAGCAGATCACTAAATCAGGAGCCCAATAATGTAACTTTTTGGCTTGTAACTTAGGAATATGTTATATCTGTAAAAATCATGTTTTTCTCTGCACACTTCAAAAAAAAGCCTTATATTTTTTGTGTTTGAGTAGAGCTGCTGAGCTGATTCTTTTAGTCAAAACACAGCAGGTTTGAATGAATATTTGCCTTTTCTCCCACTTTTCAATCAATAATAATAATTTTTCATAAATCAAAATCTGTTTTAATCTCCTTTTTTGTGGTTCTCTCCTGTTGCTTTAGTAAACCCATGCTTTTCACTCACAAAGCCACAGGTAGTCCTTGAAAGACCGGAGGAGGTTCTGAGTGCTTTTCGAAGTTTTCCCTCTCTGCCTCTTGTCTTCTATCAGATGGAAGAATGGAGGTGAGGAAAGAAGTGAGGGAGAGGGTAGAACAGAGGAAAAAGACGGAGAATATAAGCCCCCAAAGCAGCACTTAAAGTAAGTCTGCATTATTGATGTGGAGACAAAGCGAAACATTTATTTATCATCAAGGATGTGCAGAAGCTAAGCCGATCCCCGCAGAGCTGGAACAGAGAGAGAAAGAGAGAGTAAGTGAGGGTCAAAAGACAGAAAGAGGCCATGCTGAAAGAAAGATGTCTAAGGAGGCTTCAGTGTGTCTGTGTGAGGATACAGTAGAAGGTCAAGTCTAAGATGTGTCCTGCGCATTTTATCTAGTCTGCTGTGGGATTTCCTCTGGGCTGAAGGATCAAGACCAGGCCAGAGAATTATTTATGAGTCCTAAACATGCTTCCATATCACACTGTTTAACTGCTGCTGTTACCCCCCCCCCCCCCCCCCCACACACACACACACAAAACTTGATGTTGTCGCAAGCCCATTATTTTAACATCTTTGTTATTTTAAGACTACAGCTGTGTATAAGTGTCTTATTTGGGATTTAATTGACTACTTTTTCAATTATTGATTCCTCTATTGTAAAGGATTCGAAGAGAAGTGCCCATAAAATGTGCATTACATGCCCCCATGTTACCAGCACAAGTGCACACATACAGTATTAGAGATGTTGACTTTCTCCAAAAGCAGAAGGGATTGCAGATTTCCTGCACAGTAGGTAAATGAGAAGCAGATGATGAATGAACAAAGCTTGCGTTGCGTGCAGTAGTTAAGACAACTCAAGCATTAACACTAGTTACCATAGTGATTAAGCTTTGTATTAGCAACTCAAATTGTCACCTGTCGCAACAACGGGGAACCCTTCACTGCATGTCAGATTAGCCATAATGTTTGGCTTAAATAATGCACATTGTTCGGCTGTGACTGATGGATTTGCAGGGAACCGACGTGTGAAAGTGGCTGAGCACTGCATGAATAGTGCGATTTCATCGGCATGGCTGTACATTGTGTGCATTTGTGTACGTGTGTTTGCGTGTAGGGGAGGCCGTTAGGGGATAAGCACTCAATAACAGCTGACACTGAGCTGCCCTCTGCTCTCGCTCACACAAAGGACTATGATTATATTACTGTTTGACTGCCTATCCCTCTCTCCCTCCACCCCCCCCCCCCCCACCCCCCCATTCAGACCCTATACTGCCAAGCTCTCTGTGCACTCAACGGCTAGGATAATTACCACTATTGTGTCTCTCGCTCTCTCTCTCACACACACACACTCCCATGCAAAGTGTGCCACGTGCTTGCCAGCTACCCCATCTGTCCTCTACTCTCTCCCCCTTTTTTTCTTTCTGCTCCCTCCCTCACTTTTTATCTGTTTATGTTTCTGCACCCTGAGACATTTGTCGTTCGGCAGAAAAGGGGAAATCCATTATTGGAAAGGAGGGGTTGGAATAAAGACACGTAATTTTTACTACTTACATTTCTCTCAGAACTATACAGTGGACAGCAGGTTCTTTTCGAGTGGCTAAACACCGATTCAGTTGTGTAAAATGTGGAATAAAATAATGCATCATAGCGGGACAGACTTATTACTGAATATCAATATTCTTCCCAATACCTGATCGTCTCCTCTCTTTATCCCTTTCGAATTCTTCAGCCTTCTGATTTAGCAAAGAAAAAGAAAAGTGAACCGCAGAGAGTGAGAGGGTAGCGAGGGAAGAATAGCGTGTGTGACAATACTGTCCCCTTTATTCCTTTCCTTCCTCCTTATTTCCACAACGAGTTAAACTTTAATGTGTTTTCCCGCTTAGGTACTCAGGGAAACTCCTCAGAAATGGCTTTAGTTGCAGAAACACCAGAGTGGTTGTAGTGTGGCTTCTGTGTGTGTGTGGTGGTATTGTGAGAGAAGTAGATTTAAGTGGTAAGTGGCTGTGTATGTATGTGTGTGGCGGTAGATGAGTGGGGTGAGGTCACAATATGATGCTGGAGTCGTGTTTACACGAGCAAGCGAAGCTGCAGACAAATGTAGCCATTAATACCAAAATCATTTTCCACCATTTCTCCATCTGCCTTTTCTTCATCCCTCCATCCAGTCTCCTCTGCCTGCAGGAACAAATGCATACCTAGAAAAATACTTTCTCACCCTCTCTCTCTCTTTGTGTTAAAGGTTGAGGTGACCACCTTGAGAGTGTATAATTGCTTAATAGCCTGAAAGCTCCCATGTCTACTCCAGAGGCCTTTGCTCAGTGAAGATCGATCAAATACTCTGGCTGCCAGTGACAACTTCGAAGATACATGCACACACACACACACACACACACACACACATGAAGCATAGGGGCTAACAATGAGTGCGGCTCAAGAAATGGACAGAGACAGTTAAAGGAAAAGAGAAACAGAGAGTGAGAGGAAAGAGGAGTACCTCCCTTAGTGGCTGCCATGTGGCTTTAGCCATCTGTTGGCAGAGTCTAAATTAATTAGCTCCACTCATTACTAGTTTGCAAGAGGCCTGCAGTCTAAACCAGACACCAGCTCTCCAACTTCCCTTTTTCACAGTATCTTCTTCTTCACCCTCTCTTGTGACTAAAAAGCTTCCTAGCATACATTAGACCTTGTGCTGAAATGTTTAACATTATAATGCACATATTAAATTGAACTTGTCATCAACAGACTCACTGTCACTGTTTTATTTTTACCTTAATCACAGGGATTGGCCAGGCTTGTCTATCTTAAAGTGAAATCAGAAAGAAAAACATTCTAGGTTAATGCTGCTGATGGAAGAAACTCTTCATCTCATGAGTTTCACTTTCTGGTTAAATAACGGCAAAACGTTCAAATGTGAGAAACAGTGATATGATATACAAAGTCAAAGGAAAACATTTAGGTGGGTGGGAATTTGATCATATTTCACGGTGAGGCATTATGAGTCTTTTTCACAAATGTGCAGATCAGACGAAATGAAGGTGGAGGATATCAGAGAAGAACTGTAGTTCCTGGTGAGCTGTGAGATCAGTCACAGGCTAAACCAAACACAAAAACACAGCCACAGTTGCACATTCATTGTTGTTGGATTACAGGTAACGTCTGTACAGTTGGAATTCTTCCTATTTGGGTAAATGAACAAAAATCACTGACATACACACTAATATAAATACTATTTTACCCCTAAATTTCATCTCTATTCACTGAAAAATTAACAACTCTTGCCCATCATGTTCCTTGTACCTCCTACACTTCTCTGCATGTTTAGGAGACTCAAAAATGAGAGCTCAACACATTGAAGTTCTCTCTTGAGAGAGAACTGTCTTTGCAAAATATGAACTTTTCTTTAAGCATCAGATTTTTTTGGTCAGGTTTCCTGTAAGTTTTACCTATGAAAAAATCAACTATCCCACTATAACTGCAATAATTATTCTCAAATAAAAGACTGGGTATTCCCCAAATCGGGTAAGTTAAAGAAACAACTGTGTGCTGCATGTGAAAATGAATCCAAAACCCTCAGAAATCTCTTGGACCTGGAATCCAGGTCTGTAGTTGGAGACCATTAAAGCCCACAGTGTAGTGATCAGCTGTGATACTAAATTCAAATGTGTAAAACAAATCTTCTATTCATACTGAAACAAAACCACAACCACAAAATCTCAGCGATGCTCCATCTAGACACACCATCTCTCACCCTTCGCCCTCCCCTCCCTCCTTTTCTCGCCCTGCCCTCTTATCCCACTTTTCCCTCTCATCCTTGGGGAGTGCTCTGTGCCACCGCAGAGACGACAGATGGGGCTCAACATCATCCAGAGAGTGAGAGAGATGGAGGGACAGAACAGGGGAAGGTTGCATTCATTATTTACATCACTTGGTATTGGAATATTAATGCTAAAAGCAATCGGGTAACCCTTCATTAAATTAACTGAAGATGTAGGGAAAGAGAGGAGAGGGTGAGATGGAAGGATGGGGCGTGAGCGAGGCAGAGGCAGTGGGAGAGTAGAAAGAAGCACACTCTGTTAAATGGGCCTTAAAATTAGTGAAGCAAAAACACCTCCATTAAGAAAGCCTGCATCTCTCTTTCCCCTCTCTTCTTCCACTCTAACTCTCCCCTTTTCTGTTCACTCCCTTATTTTAAACACCTCTTTGTCTTTCATAAAAATCACTGCTTTACCCACAAGCGCCTGCTCCGAACCTCTTTGAGAAATATGCATTTCTGTGCTGTCCCTCTTAAGTGCCTGTTCAAAATTTAAACATGCTTATGGTGGCAGAAAGTGTCTTTGGTCCCCATGTGCAGCATATCTCTGGAGAGTACTCCTCTGCCTTTTATTCTCTCTATCAATCTCTCCTTGGCAACTTCTTTTTTTCCCTTTATCCTGCATCTTTCTTTCATCACTTATTCTTAGCTCTCTTCTTCCTATCTCTCAATTTCTCCTTGAGTCTGTATCTCTATTTCATCTTCTTTCTCTCCCCAAAGTCCAAAATTATTGTCCCACATACACTTTGAGTGTGCACACACGGAAGAAAAAGCAGACGAAAGCGTAAGTACACAGATGCACAACCATGCATATTCATACTTAAATGTACAAATTCAAGCCCACAGATAGGACACACACAGCACACAGACACACACACACTCTAAGCGTGGCAGAATGCTTCTGTCCTGCACAGCAACACATTGCGTATATGCAGAGCCACTCTCCCTATTAGTGGAATACTGCTACATGCTGTCGACTTCTGGAGAGGAAAACATACAGTCATATTCAGAGGTTATCAACTGATGTTACAATTACCCACCCACCTCCTACACTGAGCATGTGCAACATGCACGTAATAGGTAGATGGCTTCCATACAGTAGGTCAAACTAAAATAATGGCTAACACTGAAAAATTGGGTCATTTTCTGTTGATGGACAAAGAAATTTTAGATTTTTTTAGATGCAAATGATGCCCAGTTGACATCCAATTTTTTAATATAAATTAATAATATAACTTTTTTAATTAGTTATAACTACACTAATCTAGCTAATCTAACTATTTTCAGCAGCACAACTGACTATTTCTATTCATCCATATCTTGATCCATTTAAGCATCAATACCCTCTTAATTATGGTTTACATGAAGATGTACTATAAAGTATTTCATTTATTTATGTCCTAAGAAAACAGCAGCAACAGCGGTAATGGGGCAAGGCACTTATTGACTGCAGGACTCAATTAACAACCTTATGTTTAGCAACCTTTTTATCTGGCTTAGGAAAACACAATAAAGATTTTATTTTGCAGATAGGGTGTTATCTCCAACGACACTTCGATAGGAGTCACTTAACCTGATACAAATGCGTATTTTTAACCAACTTTTACATTTTAATTTTATTCATTTGAGAGAAAATGTTTAAACTGTTACTGAAGATTTAATTTTCTTCATTGGTCACTTGAAAAGAAACAGAAGAAAACGCGATGCAGCAATGTACTTCTCTGTATGAAGCAGAATTCTTTCAAATCTTTTGTGGTGGGTAAAATATGCTTGTTCTGGTTCAGTCTGAATTACAGAAAAATTGGGGCTCTGACATTGGTTTTGAACCACTATTAATTAGTTATGTCAGTGTGTCCAGGCTACTCTTCCACAATGCTCTTTCACAGTTTATGCATTGATGTTATTGTGAATTAAATATTATTATAAATAGAGAACTGCTTAATAATATTCCGATATTGTGAACTAAAGATAGGCTTAATTAAATGCCTTTAGATAGCTACAGCTTGAGGTTACATGAAAGTTTATGCCGTTTCCATAGCAACAGAAACTAACCTGAATCCAGGATGCCAGGCATCAGAGCAGCAGTTACTTGGCTAATCTGCACCTAACTACTTGTGCAAACACACTGTGTATGCACATGGTGGTTTTAAAAATGTGTGTTTTAAAAATAACAGCAATCACATTTTTGCATGTTATACATTATCCTGCACTTAAAAAACTGAACAGAATTTATTGCATGCCCAGTAAAGTGATGTCAAGTTCCACTTATACCCACACCCTCTAGGGTGATACCAAATGAATTGGGGGATCAGTTTATCAGGTCAGTGTATCAGGCGGATAGAACTGAATATACTGTTTTCAACATACATTCCATAGTGCCACATGACTACAGTCTATATAAGCTGCCACAGCATGAAGATACGTTAATGTTAATAACTGTGTAATAAACATGAAACTCTTTTTTTTTGTTTTCTCATCTGTCCTATAGCTGATTACTCTATCATTCCCACCTATGTTAGTCTAAAATTGCAAAAAAAAAAAAAAAAGATGGGTAATGAGAAAGAATTGTAGGTATAAGGGACCAATAGACATCTTTTTTCCAGTCAACAGAAATAAACAAGGCATTCACTTGTCAGCCTGCAGGAAAAGGGAACACTGTTTATGCAGAGGAAAAGAGACATGCTTACACAGATGCACACACACAAAGCAAATCGGGGGATGCTGGGGATGGATGCCATTGGCGAGTGAGAGTGCTTAAGTCAAAATCTCTCTCTACAGTGTTGACATTGCAAGAACCGCCTGATATGTAGCCTTGGCAGGTTTAAGTCACAACAGTGTCATTAACTTCCTGGTTTTCCAAAATTGCACATATACTCTTAAAAGGCCAAAAAGTTAAGACCACTGCCCAGAAAGACTAAAAAAATCAAACTTCTAAAGTTTTTCACTTGGACACCAAACACAGTTTTAAAGCAGCTGTGTTTTTCTTAGGATACATGTTTTGGAGGAATGTAAACGCAAAAACAAGTTTGTCGCCCACAGGTTGTTTTCCTTCCTTTCTTTCTTTTTACCAGCTTTTACAGTTTTTTACAGCCGCTAGGACACATTTCCCAATACTTAGGTCACTTTTGCAAAACACTTCACACAATCCTCCTAACTGACCGTCAGCTTGGCAAAGCAGTTCATTTCACATTCAAAATGCACTACAACTACCAAAACACTTTATTCAGGTCTCAAATAAACTCATTCTTCCAGAACACTAGCAAAGGTTGACAGCCGACAAACACACTTTGTCACCCACAAAACAATGACCTAAAAAACACTAACAACATGTAGCATTACACAGTGTTTTCTTGTGTAAATCAAGGACGCATCTCTGTTTATAATTTCAATATATGTTACTGGAATGAATCGGACATCATGCAGAATTCGTTAATATTTGTTTATGTATTTTTATTTTTTTGCACTAAGTAATCCCAAAATACAAGAATTTGTATACACACCATCCACTGATACACATACAATAGTAATGCTAATCTACTCGGTCTCCTCCATTTGGCCACAGGTTCTCATCCACATCACATCTCATGTCATCTAGGGCAATACACCTAGGAAAGAATCTTCTGGCTGCCAGAATTGAAGGAGTTGAAAAATTGAAGGAGTAACACCTGTGTAGATGTTCATCTACAATGAGAATAAGCTGTGGCTGGTTAAACTGCATTTTTAGATTTAAAATATGTTTCAATAAAATATTGCTGTTGCATTTTGCTGTCTTTTTAAGTTTTGCATTGTGTTATTGTTTTGGCCATAAGTTTAACAGTTTTGAAAACAGTATGTAAGCACATGCAAAATGTCCTGTACGTACAAAGATTTTTGGCAGTTGTTGTGTCTGAGTGAGAAAATAATTCATGAAATTTGAGAGATGTAGTCATTGAATGCATTTTGTGCCAAAACAATGATAACTGATCCTCAGTTTAGCCCACATAGACTTCTGTTGTGCTCACTGTGTGAGGAGTTTTGCAAAAGTGACCTAAGTATTGAGAAATGTGTCCTAGCGTCTGTAAAAAACTGTAATGTTGTATTTGTACGCAAGCAATTGTAGCTACAATAGAAAACAATATGTTTTATTTTGTAGAGAGGCTGCATCTGACACATCATTCATTTTCAACTTGGCTGCAGAGATGTAGTCAACAAGGATGAATGAGCTGTAGTGTGAGCACTCAACTGTCAATCTGTGCTCATACACAAGAGCTTTGTCCACAAGTGTGGGTGGGGGAGTGTGTGTGTGTGTGTGTGTGTGTGTGTGTGTGTGTGTGTGTGTGTGTGTGTGTGTGTGTGTGTGTGTGTGTGTGTGTGTGTGTAAAACTGACTCCAGAGAGAATGTACCAAGGCTAAAATGACTTTCAACTGAAATGTATATGAGATTCAAATTACATTCTCTTTTTCCACTATACTCTCGCTTCCCGCACTCCTCTCACCCTTTCTTTGTCTTCTGGGAGCCTTAGTCAGCTAAGCTTAGATGTAAAAAGATTGCCTTCTTTCTCTTGCTCTCTCACACACCAAAACACACATTCTTTGTCAGAGGGCAGCTGGATATAGGAATAGTATTGAAAGACAAAATATAGTCAGGTTATAAGAAAGCTTCCTTTAAAAAATGGCCTTCACTATGGCAGCGTGTTTCTCCGTGCTGCATTCAGTGACAACTGACAACAATGCTCTTTCTAAGTCCTGATGTTATTCCACATAATGGAATCTTGGACAATAAAAATAAAGTAGAGCTTCTCTACGTATGAGTTCGGCTGAATGATAATTAATTTAGTCCTTTAGCTCACTTGAAACTGTGGCTGTATTGTCATAATTGATGCAAGCTCTCACTACTAGCTTAACATTGTTAACTTTACTTCATGCGCAACAAAGCAAACCTGGAGGCGGCAAGGTTTTTCTTCTGGCTTTGTGCATTGAACACCTGGAGGTTGAAAAGGACACAATTTTGAGTTGTGATTTCCCACCTACAAAATGTGTCACTGCATTGAAAAACAGATGAGAACGTTCTTTTGACTTGGCATAAAGTCTAAGCCAAGTCAAAAGCTGTTTCAGTGACTGCTCAGACAGTCGTTGTCCAAGAGAAAAACATTGCTCACAAAACACCACAAAATTGCAAAATTTGCCAAAAAATAAAACATGAGAAGAGGCTACATTCATTTTGGCACCACAATTGTTGGCTAGATGAAGCATGAAACATGAAATATGATAGTGTCCACAACTTCAGCATAGCGTAGGCTGAAATACAAGGGCATGGTGTCGGCCGTGAGCTGCTAATACACCTGGGCTGCTACTATAGATGGTGCTGCGAATGCAAGTTTGTAAACCAAAGCACTAAAACAGAAACTTAAGGCTTAGCCTAAACTTTGTCTCTGTTCTGTCACTTTAACACAATAAAACTCAGGAGTTTTGTTTGAAAAATCAGATACACCCATTACAGTAAAGACAAATTAAGCAGAATGACTTCTAAGAAACGCATAAACATTTCCAAATATCTGCACAACACTGCAATCGTGTATTCCCATTAACTGGGGGTGAATTCTGGGGAGGACTGGGTTCTGTTTTGGGGACTTAGTAGAAGTTTTAATGACTTTATGTTATGGATAAATCATTATATTTGAATAAGGTGCATTTTTAACTTTTTTAAAAGTGGATTTTTAAAACAAAATGTTTAATTTTGTTTGTTGACCACACCAAAAATTGGATTATTAATAGCAGTATCCTTTATTTAGTTTGGGTGCTTATAAATGAAAAAGCAAAAAGTTGGAGGATTCCTCCAAAGACATTTGAAACTCACATTTCTGTTTTCAAACAATGTCCCCAGTGAGTGAGAGGAACAAAAACCCAGATTGCCCTGGGCATCGTAAAACAATGGCTATGCACATGAACAAAACAGACAAAAAACAAAATGGAAAGAAGAAAAAAAAACAGGCTGCACTTTCAAAATACCAACAGCTAAGGTACAGAAAGTGAGCGCAGAGAAAATAGGTAGGTGAGGGAAGAATAGGAAGAGGGCAGACACACTGAAAATAGCAGAATGTGAAGAAAAATAATGATGCAAAACAAGAGGCGATCAAGTGGGCCTGATAAGCGCTTCAGAGGAATAAATGTCAAGTCAAGCAGTAAGAGAACCCTAGGAGGCAGAGGTAAAACAGAAAGTGAGAAAGAAAGAGTGCATTTATGACACAAACAAACCAGATATGGAAACATGAAGGGCAGATGTGAATCGGTCTATAATGGATCTGAGCTGCTTGCACCACTTTGTTGCTGCAGCTAAATTAAAATACGAACCGAAAACTTGAAAAAAAAAAAGGTATTGACAAAAAAACAACAACAACACCAACTCTAAATGTGTTATACTCCACCGACTTCTATGAGCTATTGATGTGTGTGCGCTGATACGGAGGCATATGTCTTATGGGAGTCCTCAGGCCATCTCATAGATCCCAGAGAGCTCATTGATTAGCTATTAATAAAACACAGAGATGGCACTGCTGACAAGGGAGATCAGTGGGCTCACACACATGCGCTCATGTACTTACACACACACAGGCAGATGCACATCTGAATTTAACAGATATGACAGAGGTTATGTGAGGTTAGAGGGAAAGAGTGGGAAGGGCGGGAAAGTCCAGAAATCCAATAAAAATGGCAAGTGTCAGAAAGGGTAAAATAAAAATTGAGAAGGACTAAAAAAAAAGGAAGTGCAGGTCAAATGTGCAAACCTGTTTCACCTGTCTTCTTATTCTACGGCTATCTCGCTGTCCTTTTACTTTGAAGCACTCTGTCTCTCCCTTACTGCCTCTGCTTGTGTCCACTGTGGGCTGCGTGTCATGGGTCTGTCGGCTGTCGCCATCCTGACTTTGATTAACTGTGATCTTTCAGCCCAAAGAAAAGAAGTGGATCCAGAAAAGTGAGAAGAGTGCCAGAGGCAGACAAAGAGAGGTAAGAGGAGGAGCTCCTCAAGCAGATGGACACGACGCTGGTCAGACCAAGACGTGTTCCAGAGAGAGAAAGAGACTGGAAGGACAAAGAAATAGAGAGCAATGCATCAAGCAGAACACATTTTCATCTCTTTTCTGCTTTATTTGCTTCAATTTTCATCCATTTTGTTCCCGGTCCAACACCCCTCTGCTTTCCTCCTCCTCCTCTTCCTCTTCAGCTACCCTGCCTCCTTGCACCCTCCCTCTCTCTTCTCCTAGCATGTACATCTTCAGGTCATGGGTCATTAAGTCAGCTCCAGCGGGGATGTGTTGGAACAGGATATCTCTCATATTGCCCTGCCCCCAGCGCACTACTAAAAACACAAATACACAGAAACACATGCATGTCTACAACTACAGATGCACATAGGAATGCTCTGTTTTCTTTCTTTTCCTTTGCTTATGTAGCCTTTTCTTTAACACAAATGTAACAACTAGACACATTTTTCGACCTGCCGACACTCAACTTCAGCATTATCTGCTGCGATTACAGTCGTCAAAGTCATCATATTCTTGACTCCGAATGAAACATTTTCAGTGTTTAATGGCAACACTGCACTCTGTACACAGCAGGGCTGAACTGAAAATGATCAATAATGATAAAGCCTCACATTTTATCATTAACCAATTTGTCCACAAATGGCAGAAAATTGTCACAACATCACAACTTCTAAAAGTCGACAATGATGCAAAGAAGAAGCAAATCGTCTTCTATAAAACCTGTTGGGAATTTGTGGTATTTTCATTTTTTCTCAAGAATGACTTAAACCATTAATCAATTAATTCCAAATCGTTTTTTTTTTCCTTTAGTTTAATCAGCTGGTGGTGTTTATGGAAGCTTATTTCGGCCATTAAAAAAGAAAAACCTGAATTTTCAATTATTATCTCCAAATTTTGACTTACTTGAAATTTCAAGTTATTTTAGTTAGTTGAAATTTTAAGATAATAGCTTGAAATGTTTACTTAAAACATGCTTCTGTATGGTTTCACCAATCATACACTATTTGATTTTTTGAAGAAAACAATAAATATTGGCCCACAGCACAGTTTTTTTTCCTAACTTTAAACAGTTCCAGCTCATGTTTTCTCACCTACTTAAGAGTGCAGTTCAACCATTTGAAGCCAATACATGATGCAGTTCTCTTTTTTCAAATAAAGGTGAAATAAGTAACTCGTGTCAAACACAAACTATGGTGTTTGCCTACTTAAAATGAGCAGCAGACCAACTTAAGCAAAGGTCACACAAAGTGAATTCACCCTACAGCTTAAGCACATGTGACAAACACTGTCACTGCAAATTCCTGGTTGCAGATTCCAACGCACGCACTTACACACACACACACACACACACACACCCAGCACACACACACATACACACACAAATGTGCATACAAGTGCAGCTCTTCACCATGGTTTTTGTGCACTGTCAAACAACATTAGATCGCAAGGTGTCAGTGGGATAATTAGAATAACACATCCACTGCATTCTTCATTATGTGTGTCATCTTCACTTACTGGCTCTGCTTCCTCATTGACACCACCCATACTCCCACCCCTGACAAACACACACAATCCTAACCAATCTTACAAGTGACATGCTTTTTTAGGCAAGTTATGCTCCCCATTAGTGATGATCTGAGGTAAAAATCTAATTGTCTGAACCTCTATCATGTATTTTTTCCCCTAATTAGCTTCTTGGGATGGAAGAGGAGGAGAAAGGCAGCAGCGATATAAAATTTAAAGCTCCGGCGTCACTACTTGAGGAAGAAGTTGTTGGCGAGATCACGGTGGGTGATGAGTAATGCTCTGACGTTGGCTCTGCAATTGGCACAATATCTGACAGCAATTCTGTCTGCTGGCATGTACCTAGTCAGTATTGTAAGGATATACGTGGAAAGATCCAGGGCACGTATCCAGTCAGTCATAAATATGCAAACCTCATGGGAGGTAGATCTGCAACAAAGCCTATATAACAAGAAACATACAGTGTAACATGAAAGGCACACCGGTCAACAGGTCACAAAAACACACACACACACACACACACACGGATGCATGAGAAATTCGCGTGAATGTGCTTCTGAACACCTTGTGCTTAATGAATAACTAACTAGCTGAGAGAAAAAGGGAGCCATCTTCTCTGAGTAACGCCAAATGAATTCGCCGAAGCGCTATGCAAATGTTCCCTGGGCTAACGAGACTGCCTGCATGATTGGAGTGCCATTGAAATTCTCCTCGTGCACAACCCTCTCTCACTTCCTACCTCCCTCTCTCCCTCCTTCAACCTCCCTCCATCTCTCCCGCCATTTCAATCTCTATGCAGAACATCCATGTTCCTGAGCATGTACTTTCTATCTATCTATCTATCTATCTATCTATCTATCTATCTATCTATCTATCTATCTATCTATCTATCTATCTATCTATCTATCTATCTATCTATCTATCTATCTATCTATCTATCTGAAATCTACAAAATAGAATTTCTTTTCAATATTCAAATCATGTTATCCACAAAGACAAACACAGCGGCCCTATCAGTGCCTGGACAGCAGTGAATGCCCCTGTGTCTGACTCTCTTTCTGTCTGTCTCACTGACACAGCTAGCACACACACGCACGCACACACACATGCGCACACAAAGTCCGCTCAAACAGAGCAAGCTCAGAGTCACTCTGCACCTGTTCTCTCTGTAAAACATCCAAACACGAGTGCTGAATAAATAACCCAACCTAACATGCATCACTGCCAGAATCGGACACACACACACACACACACACACACACACACACACACACACACACACAGCCCATAAATACTCATCAATAAGTAAACAGCACCCATTTCCCCTCCACAGTTACCCCCCTGCCTGCCCTCTTCCCCCACCTTTACCCTAGGTATGAATGGTAACCATTCTAAAGACAAACACACATAGATGTGCACCATGTGTGTAATGGTTAATGGTTAGATACTAACAGGAACAAGTAAAGAAAGTCTAAAGAAAAATGAGAAATGGAGGGGAGAGGGGAGGTAGGGGAGCATTAAGTACTTGTCAGATGCATCTTTAATGGTAGGCCCCACTGGCTTTAAAGCCTCTGGCCTTCTCTCCCTCCCTGGGGTGCTGGGGACAGCAGGAAATCTCAGCGCACACACCTCTTTCTTTGTCCATCTGTCCAACCCCTTATATGTCCTCATACACCTACCCACCTCATTCCATCATCCCTGCATCCTATGCCCACTTTCCCATCTGCATAATTTAACATGTCATGCTTTTGTGCCACTTTGTCTCTCTCTTTTTCTGCCTATTCTGCCATTTTTCAGCCTATCTGTTGTTCACTTTCAGGCCTGATGGAGTGGAAGAAAAAAAGACGATGCTTTGTCACTTCACTATTTCCTAATAAGTGCCTCTAGAAAAGAAGGGCGGGAGAGGGATAAAGTTAAAAGTGGAAAGACAGAGGGGTGGGAAGAGTACAGGTCCTCTGCGGAGTGGCTACAAAATGGAGACTGGGACAGAAGCTACTGCAGCTGTGGTGACGCTACACTTCACAGAGAGAGAGGCAGTGTGTGTGAAAGAGAAGGGGGATTAAACAGCCTCAATCAATGCAAAAAAACCACAGACGTCACACTTTTCCACACCCTCTTCACCCTCGATGTTTACGCTTTCTGTTGTTATCTCCCGCGATATCAACTAATCAATCACTTAGTATTGTTCTGTGACTCTATTTGCTTGTTCAATCTATTACAATTTTCAAAAATATTGTAACATTGCAAGTGTCTTCTTTCTCATATGAATAAAGATTGTTCTTTAAGAAGCCATACATTGTTTAAGATAAACGAAAACAACTTAATTGTGTGTGTTAATCTCTTTATCCCTTACACTGGTTTAATGCTGTAATATGACTCACAATGTTCTCATTAACATTTAATGAAGCATGCTACTCAGATGCCACCTGAATAGTTCATTCAACCACAGTATGTAAATGTGTAATTCAAATAAGCTGTAGTTTCTTTGGCTCTAATGAAGCAAGCACATTATATCTAAGTGTGTACAGTTTGCAGAACTGACTCAGCTGCCTCACAAAAGAAAGGAACATTAAAAAGACTACACTGACTTCATGTGTAGCTATTACATAAAATAAAGACCATTCCTGTAAATGTCTTTTGGCAAACTTTGATATTTCTATTTTAACTTCAGTATTTTAGTAAAGGAAGAGGGCAGACACACTGAAAACAGCAGAATGTGAAGAAAAATAATGATGCAAAACAAGAGGCGATCAAGTGGGCCTGATAAGCACTTGAGAGGAATAAATGTCAAGTCAAGCAGTAAGAGAACCCTAGGAGGCAGAGGTAAAACAGAAAGTGAGAAAGAGAAAAAGCAGGTCTATAAGAAACATAAAATCCTGAAGTTTGGGGTTATGTCTACATCATGGTCCAATCACAGATGCTGATGATATTGTTGAATGTGTTGCTTACTTTTGGACATTTCCTTTCCCACAAATACAATTAAACCCATGGCAATCATTTATTAAAATTAAGATTAAAATTAACATCCAAGTCTGCACATTGCATTTTTGTTTCCTTGGCCCTTTCGAGTGCTGCAACAAGTGTTATGCCCCTGACACAAGCCTGATGTAGAAATCAGGGACACATTCTGGGATTATAGGAAAACATGCACAAGTGAGAAAATACATATAGTTACAGGATGGCAGGAGAAAAACTGATCATCTTTCAAAGGAAAAGTATGATCACACCATATAAAACCCAAGCTTTTACAGTGCAAACGTGTAAAACTTTGGCATGCATTTCCAAAATACTTAAAGTAAACTGACATATGCTTGACAATTCTGCTGTACGGTTTTAGGTCAGTTATTAGCTATTCTCGATAACAATACATGCATAATATGTATCCAAGGTGTGTTTGCAACTGAACCTCTAACGACCAATCATCTTTAAGCGGGGTTTGATTGCATGCAGGTAGAGAGCAAAATTTACACAGCTTTGTTAATGTACCTGCATTCATAAACTCTGCTGGACGGATTAGGAAGTGTTGGCTCAAATATCTGCCTTCTACACTGGAAGCTCCTAGATATTGGCTGTTGTCCCTGTTAACAGAGTGGCCAACAGGTTTATTATAATAATATATATATCACACAGGCACATAGTGTCACCGACAAGTCACACACAGTGCTTCATCATCCTAATCCAGACCATGGATGATGGACTATACAGTTTGCAATGCAGGAAATAAAGAAAGAAAGATGCTACATATGCTGATATGTCCTCTGTATGTGTGTGCGTGCGTGCACATGTGTGAGTATGGTGGAGATGAACCGTGGTGATGCACTTATAAAAATCAGGCAGCGATGCATCCTCACACCTTCCTCATTCCGCCCGCCGGATCGCACCCGTTACCATGGCGACCAGATAAAACTCACAATGTTTTAAGCTCCAACTGGAGGAGGAGAGCGATACTAACAAAGTGACACGCAAACACTCACACATACACACGGATGAAGTTCCTTCGTACACATCGCTGTCAGAGCATACTCTTTCAGTTCCCTAACTGACAAGCAAACAAATGTTAATTTTCTAACCGACAGCAACACCAGCAAACCATCAATTAAAGGGAGAGGCATGGCTAGATAGAGAAGTAGCACGAGAAGGGGAGGAATATGACAAGGGAGTAAAATCCACGATAGCCAGTCAACACGCAAAGCTTCGCACTGTTTGACTGTCTGCCTGTCTATCTATCTGTCTACTCCCCCACAAATCGCTCCACGAACAGGCCTCAACGCAAACAGATTTGGCTGTCAAATAGTGACATGACACCCAGGCAGGGTCGTCTCACAGTGAGGCCAGCTGTCAGCAAACACCCTCCTGCCTCTTCATCAAAGCCCATTCAAACTTAGCTTTATTGACCAACACAGCCGTCTGTTTGACATGTATCATCCTGTCAAGCCAATACCTTGGCATACAGTGTCCCTAATAAATGGCAAACCACTAGAGCATCTCGAGCGCTATCGAAAGACTGAAAGCTGTACATGCTACCAGGAGCTGATAGATGAAGTGGATGGATAGATGGATGAGGTGTATGGTGGAGTGCAAGTGGGGTAGGTGGGGCCCGCACATGGATCCTCTGTGTCTCTGTTTGTGTGTGTGTGTGTGTGTGTGTGTGTGTGTGTGTGTGTGTGTGTGTGTGTGTGTGTGTGTGTGTGTGGTTATGATGCTGACACGGGCCACCAGTCTGTACCAGGGTTGAGGAGGGGGCATCAAGCCAAAGATGGACAGAAAGAAGAAGAGATGCACTGTGTCACCAATAAAACGTATTCATCAGGACTGAGAGGAGAAGAAGTAGAGAAGAGAAGGAAGCGAAGGAAAAAGGGAAAACAAATACTCTCAAGTATTTTGAAATGCCAGCTCAGATATTTCGGGATTATATTACTTAGTAAACAATTGGAAAATCAATTAACCATTTTGTTTAAAGATGCCTTATTAGACATCTTCATATGTGCGGAAATGTAAAAGTGACCATTTATAATCATCTAAAAGAATAAGAACAAGAAAAATCCAAGAAGAACAAATATGTGATTGAAAGTTATGATGGTGATCATTGAAATAGTGACAACTGATAACCTGACTGATCATTTCACCTTAAAAATTGTGTTTCAGTTATTGAAAATGAAACAGATTATTGTAGTTCGTGCAGTGATAATTCATTCAAATGGAATCAATGGAATGTATAGTTTGTTTCTTAAAGATTATGGATAACATGAACTGGTCACAGCTGAAAGCTCAAAGAGCTGCTCATTCAAATGTGTGTGTGTGTGTGTGTGTGTGTGTGTGTGTGTGTGTGTGTGTGTGTGTGTGTGTGTGTGTGTGTGTGTGTGTGTGTGTGTGCATACTTTTGCTTGTCTATATGTGCATGCTTTACCAAAGGCGTCCATCACGCGATCAATAACATACTCCCACTGAGCTCTTGCACACAGCCATGATACAGTGGCTTTAGCAAATACACATACACACACACACACACGCACACAAACACACACACAGAGCTATGAGTCAAACAGACTGGCCCGGTCTCACCACTCTCACACTGAGGGATCCGTGACAAGAGAGAGGGGAATCCACCAGCAAGCTTTATCGATCCAGACTGGAAACCCCCCTCAGGCCACACACACACACACACTTACTATAGTTGTGCTGGATCAATGAGTGCTCCTGTGTGAAGGACAGAGCAATATAGAGAGGCACACAAATACACAGACACCTTTATAGACACACTCACACACAGTGTTGAGAGATGAAACAGGCAGTCTGTATCAGAGAGCAAGATAAGGGGCAGAGAACAATGCGTATCATCTGACCTAAACAGTCTCATCTGACACCCTGCAATTTGCCATTGCTCCATGGAGCAAATGTTAACACTGCAACACAAGCCTGAACACATACTGTAGATACACACGAGTGCCAATGCACAAGCGTAGCAGCACGCAGGAGGCCCATACTGATATTTTCACTCTTCAGTTAGACAGTGAATGATTTGTTTAGAGGATCAGATGAAACAGAGTGAACAACACCAGACATAAGAGAGCCCTAGAGGTGTTGCTGCTCTCTTTTAGGTGACTGTGATAACATCAAATTAGACACACACACACACCCCAGTCCACACACACCCCTCGGTCCTCCTCTTTCTCTCTCTCTCTCTCTCTCTTGCTTTCTCACTTTCTCTCTCTCACACAAACACAAATAGCACATGTCTGCTAATGTCTGATTTATCCACAGAACACAGCTCTGAACCACAGCAGTGACAGTGACTGAGCAGCCAGGAATGTGTCAGGCAAAGGCCATTTCATCAGCCTTATTTTTGAATGAATGAGGCATTCTGTCATCTTCTCTCACTGGGACCAGTACCAGCAACACAAATAAACACAAATAGATTGATTATTATTGATAAAGAGAAATCAACAATCACAAGAAAGTCCATTACGTTCTGAAAGCAAACCACATTTAAAAAAACAAACAAACAAACAAACAAAAAAACATCCCTGGATTTAAAGCTTGGACTTCATTTGCAATAACAGAGAAAATTCTTATTTCTCCACCTGCAAATATTCCATTTATGTAGTGGAATGAGATTAGATCATTTGCTTTCCATTATTAACCACAGACACAAACAGAGTGAGCATGAACTTGGAAAATGAACCTGAAGCTTTTGTCTGCAGTCTTAGTTTGGGCTTTTTGATGAATCATTGATTATGAGTGGCTGAATCTCCTACCAGGGACAATGGCGACGGTGTCTTTCTCCCAGGAAACAACGCTGACATACTCCTGGACAGCTGAGGGGATGAGGCACTTGAACACGGCAACATTACCCCGCATGGAGCGCTGGTCGGCCACACGGACTGTGTAGGGCTCCCTGAACACTGGTATGTGAAGAAAAGAGTTGATATTAGTCACTAGATGTACACTGGGTGAGAGTGACAGTGGACACTTCAGTTTAATAAACCTCAATCTGATATTAATACTGATATTTAAAAATGACAGATGAATGCTTATATCATAAATTGGGAGTCTGCACAAACTGTGATATGAGAGGTATAGTTTACTTTTATGCTTTAATTTAATCAAATCTACATCTCTCAAATAGCTTTTTATATACAATTTAGTCCACAAAGGCTGTCAACAGCCCACAAAAGTCTTTATAATGTTTAGTCAAGCAAAGTACCACAGGAGGGCTACCATACAGCCAAATCATAAAAAGATTGGGATACTCTATAATAGAGTTCAGACACGTAAAGGCAATATGTAATTACAATGTAAGAACACAAGGTAAAGATAATCTGATAATAATCTGTTACATTTTCATTGAAAACATTTATTCTTCCTTTTAAATTAAGGAACTAAATTCATAAAATTAAATATATTTGTAATATCATTTGTTGTGTTTCTCTTTACTGTCTACCGTACATACTGGTATTTAGTGTAACATGTTACACAGTAACGTGCTACTGTAATCACATTACACTTTTCAATAACATGTTACTGTATTGCATTAAATTCAGTAATTACATTACATTTGCAATTATGTTGTTATAAAGGTTCTTTCAGTTCTCTACAGGATGCATCAACAGAAACAATAAAAACACCAAACAGGACTTTTTCTTCCTGCACTTGTACTGAAATCCAGAGTAACCATAGTTGTTGTTTTTTTAATTTCCTAATTAGTTTTTTATTTTTATTTTCATTTTTATTTTCATTTTTAATTCCATTTAATTTCATTCAAAGTAATTTTTTAAAATATGTTTAGCCCTATGACAGCTGGGATAGGCTCCGGCAGCCCCCGCGACCCTGAAAAGGATAAGTGGAAGCAAATGGATGGATGGATGTTTAGTTTAATTTAGTTTAGTCTCTTTAATTATTATCTTATAAAGGGCTTATGTCAGAGGTAAGATTTAGGAAAATAAATATCAATATTAAAATAAAAACACTTAAGTTTTTGAAAGCATTACCTCGTAATCTTGTAAACATCCAGAGTTTCAATAAACACATCCATCAATGTCTCATTGGGAATGTTGTAATAATATTTTTTTTAGCAGACTAACAGATACTAAAACTCACTTCTATTTTGGTTTTCCAAATTCACAATATCATTTCAGTTAATTTGCATTTGTCTTCAAAAGTCTAGTTTTTACTTTTATTTTAGTTAACTGCAATGTTTCTCACATCTAATTGGAGTATTGGAATTTCAGGAGTGGGACCTCTAAACACGCTCCTTCCGGTTGTCATCTAGGTTCCCCCAGTTCTACAAGCTGTTTATTCTCGTTTACGTGCCCCACCCTCCCTCTTTGTTTTCAATTCTTTAACTTCTTCACTTCTATTTAGTGCACGGGGATCTGCCAGGCCCGGGAGCCATCGCCAGTCAAGGCCTTCCCCAAACCGCAGCTCAATTCATGTCCAAGCATTCACCTTTACCTACTAAAACGCTGTCAAACCTAAAATGAGGACGTTGGCCCAGCTGGTGAATTTTAGTTTTTAGGAAAAGGGTGGCAAAGTCTACATCTTTAGAAGTAGAGATTCAGGCATTGCGTTGGTTTTTATTGCCCAAAAAATAAGAATGTAGTAGTAAAAGTACAAACTACATCCAGGAGTCTGTATTTTTACCTGTTCATGTTCCTGCAGGAGAATTGCTGTGATGAACATGGGGACGTCGCTTTCAGATGGTTTTCAACTTTGAATGTAAACACTAAAAGTAAGATTGTATGATTGTCCTTACTAGGATATTGTTTTGCCTCAGTTTATAGAACTGTAGGTAATTATGCGCGACAAATAATATAACAAATTACTTATTTTGGAGATTAATTAAGGTAATGAATACATTTTAAGAAAAGTAACAAGGAATGTGGAACACTGAGCTAACAATGCTGGTGGTGAATACTTTTAGGTATTGGAAATTACAACCTAAAATATATCTTAAATGTGTGGAAATTCTTTATTATAATATTCTTTATTCTCTATTATTCTTTATAGTTGCTCTCTATAGAATCAGAATTCATTAACTGAACTTAAAGGATCATTTTTTTAGTCATTATTATCAAGAATTGGCATTCGGATATAGTGATAGTCCTGATTTTAAGCAGTGGTATAAAAAATAGTAATACATCTAAAACAAACAACAACGAAAAAACACAAATATTTTTTTCAAATACTTTTTTCACATGTTGACAATTCACAGCTGACATCTGTCCTGTTCGACAAATACTTAAAGCAGGGTGAGTAAATAACCTTGTCTGGTGCTCTGTTCAGCCACATTAAGCATGTTTTTCACTGTTCAGCCACAGCTTTAAAAATCACGGGGCAATTGTAAGGAGGACCGACTCGGAGCTGTGTTGAAGGGGATACGTAGCGAGTTGCTGCTGGCCTTTTAAAGAACAACGCCACAGATGCTATGAGACGGCAAAGAGTGGAGGGTTGCACAGAGCCGATGGAACTGTCACATGCAGGCGCCAGGGCATCAAAAACACACCCTCTGCACATGGCATGCAGAGCACTAAACTGTGAATCTGTGCCAGTGTACAGAAAGGATGGTGGCGATTAAGACAGGCTTAATGATGAAAACACTAGCCTGTAGCAATAGCCTGATTGGTGAAAAATGTGAAATGCTGAATCAGAGCATAAATTTTCATTAAATAAATTAAGTGAAATTAAATTAATGGATTATTCTGGTAAGAAGGACAGACAGGTAGTTCAAGGACATGCTAGCTCGAGCGAATAAACAGAGCTGTTTTATAAACTGAACTGTGTGGCCTTGGCTGCTATCTTCATCTCATTTGTTTAAAGGTATGTTGCCAGATTTTTCAACACAGACAATTCACATTGGACACAATTTGACTTGAATAAGACGAACAGAAAAACAAAGTTACAGAAGTCAGAAAGGGTCTCAGAAAGGCTGATATTAGGGAGTGTTTCCAGCAATCTATCAATGCGGGCTCTCTTTAGAAATGAGGGCAGTAATGACTTAACAATGTAAAACACACATACACACAACAGAGGGAGTGGCCCTGCACTCCTATGTGTTCGCTCTCCCCCAGCTCTCCAGTGATATAATTAACGCCTAGCCTGAAGGCCAGTTTCCTTGGTCATTAATAATGCTTTATGCCAGCCGCCACTGTCACTGGAACCCATTGGAACCAAAGCCAGTGTCCTTGTCCAAACGGTGGGGAGTCTTTCACCTTAAAGTTCGATGTTTAATTTCCTGATTCTTTGTCTCACCATGTCTATTTCTTTCACACTAGCCTACTTTATCCATGTTCATCTAATCCTTGGGCCTTGTTAAGGAGTTAAGACTGGGGCAGACTGTGTCAACACCATGGAAATGTCACTTTTTGACATATATATGATCCTGCCAAAAACAGATGATGCATATTGGCTATTGAGCCTTGACACTGACAATTATGGCACTACCATGCCACTTTGGACCTTAATTATGCCTGGTTATTGTTTCTCACTTGGTCACCTAACTCACGGGCGGCTAATGTGAATTGAAGCTTAATTTGTAAATAAATCAAAACTAAAACACAATTAATTCCAATCAGGTCCTAATCTCAGTTTTTCATTTAAACAGCCCTTGCTTTTCACTGAAGCCATCTACCTCAGATCGATACCCTGGATCGACAGAGTGGCCTCGGCTGTTGTGGCCGAGCCAATTCTTTCAATCATTTATTTACTCTCTGACTGACCCTGCTGCCTCTCGTCAATAGCAAGTAAAATCCCCAATGCCCACTGAGCCTCTCATAGAGTGTTTAAAATCAGCTTGGCAGATTGTAAATGTTTGGCGTGATGATGACAGTGGTCACATTTTAATACAGCAGAGGTGCTAAACCAGTCAAGGTCACCTCGGGTTTGTACTTCCTGTCAGTGATCCCACCTTGCCCTACACTTGATTCCTTTTAAGAAAGTGTTGTTTAACCACTCGTTACCCCATTAAAATCTGTCAATCAAGCCATGTATGGCGACATGCCCTTGGACCCATCTATGTAACCGACCCCACTAAGAGGCAGCTGTTGTGATAGCATTGTCATTTATCACACGTTTCTCTTAGAAAATATGAAAGACAGAGAGGAAAAAAACCATTACATATTCATCCTCTTAAGCCTTGTGACATGATGCAAATGGTACCCCAACTGATTTGTGTGTAAATTGCACTCCCCCTCATCGCATGCGCAGCAGAATCATTAGGATGTTACTGATGCCTGACTATATGCAGCCTGGTTGCCTAGATACAAGTTAAAACATGGGTCTGGGCGACTGGGCGCACTGGGAGGCAAGTCCTGTATCACTGTCGCTTCAATAATTAACGACGGAGAAACCAAATACTGCATTTACTTATTCATAAAGCGAGCATTAAAAACACAGCAAAGGGAAAGGATAGAAACGGGGAAGTATAATGAAATACAAGAGAAATGAATGGATGTGGGTTGCATTATTGAATTGAAAAGGATGAAAAAAAGCAGTCTATCAGGTTCAGGTTCAGACAGATATGAGGAGGGCAGATAGAAGAAATAGATCTAAACACCTGCTGCCTTGGCCCTGTCCTACGTAGGTTTGTGTGTTTTAGGTGGAACAAAGGGGAGATAGGGTGGGGCTCACCGAACAGGTCTACCCAAATCATTATACCAAGTTTTTGTAAAGATGTGTTATGTGAGCAAAAAACAAAACTCTCAGATGTTTTTTTGCAATTTTGTTTTAAATTTCTATCCTTCAAATGTCCTTTGGGTCTTTTGTTTATTAACAGACAGAGAAAAATGCTAAATTTGCTTTATGAGAAAGTCCCTTGATATTTTTAAGTTTTGAACTGAAGCTAAGATAATGCTAGGCGGATAGACAGATAGATATACAGTACAGTCATGAAAAAAGGTTTTCTTTTTTGGTCAGAGTTGAATTCAACAAATTATACCATTTATAATATAATATTGAAATTTTTGTTTAGTTAACTGGTGATTCTAAATTGGTTGTCGGTGTGGATGTGCATCTCTCTGTCTTGGGTAGGGTGTACCCTGCATCTCCCCCTACGACCGCTGGGTTAAGCGCCTAACCCTCCAGTAAGTACAGATCAAACTGAAGATGAAACTCAAGTTGCCATGCACACTCCAGTTTAAACATACGTATATCAATAGCCTTTCAGTTGCCTCTGGATATGAGAATGTATCAAACTGTTTTACCAAAAATAGTTGCGTGCAATAGACTGGCGTTACACTCGAGTGAAAAATGCACAGAGAAAACTAGATTTTTCAAAATGAGATACCCAAACAAAAACATATACAGGAAAACAAGCAGCCCACATACTGATTTTCATAAATGTAGAGCTATCCAGACAGGTGCTTGAGCTATTATTGGACCACAATCAGCATGCAAAGAAAAGGGTGAGAAAGAGGGGGAGGGATAAAGAGAGAAAGGGAGATGTGAAGACGTGAAGCGAGAGAGAGAGGGGGAGAATGACGCAGGGGGAAGTGGGAGAGAATTTTTTTAGGGGGGGGGGGGGGTGTCACACTGTGAGCTGTCAGCTGTCATCATTCTCCTGCACCACCTGAGACAGGGCATGCCACACCCTAGCGCTCACGCCTCTGTCGCCCATGGCAACTACAGGATTTTGTGTGAGTGTAACCGAGCCTGTGTGTTGTGTACAACTCTAGGGGTAATGAGGCACACACATGCATGTGAGCTCTGGTTATGGAGCTGTGGAGTTGTGGTTGCCTCAGCATTTAATTGATTAATTGTTGTAATTATTTGGGAGGGAAGGTCATCCCAGCACAGAGACTGGCTGTAAGGTCACTCTCACGCTGAAGGGACTGTCATCCTCTGGGGACCACATATGAGAGTGTTTGTGTTAGTGGTCGCGAGGAAGATGATCCAGCAGCATTTTGGAGAATGATTTTGTTGGTATACGTGTGTGCTAAGGAACTGCTGACTCTCTCTTCAGGTAGAATTGATAAACACAGTCAAAATGCCTCACTGGCTATTAGCATGACCTAAAAATCTACTTTTTTTTCAGGATTTCTTTTCACATCTTTTCATGTGTCTAGCTCACTCCAAAATCTTTCCTGCCAAACACCCTTACAAAGAGCTGGCGACTAAACACCATGAGCCAGCTTGAGGAAAATGGCTGAGCCTGTGTTTCAGTGTGTGTGTGTGTGTGTGTGTCTGTGTTAGCCTGTGTGTGTGTGTAGTTAGGGGACTTTCCAGTTCATGGACAGATGGAGAGACTGGGAGACAGGAGGCTTGCTGGCACGAGCTATTCGCAGGCTGGTGTGCATGTTGGTATGTGTTTGTTTGTGTGTGCGCGTGCATGTGTGGGTCCGTGTTTGTGTACATGCGCATTAACATGCAAACGTGCATATCTATTGTATAAAGTGTGTATCACATGAGGTCATGTGCATGTGTTTTTTACTTTTTGTGGTGTGTGTGTGTGTGTGTGTGTGTGTGTGTGTGTGTGTGTGTGTGTGTGTGTGTGTGTGTGTGTGTGTGTGTGTGTGTCACCGTGCAAGTGTTAAAAGATCAGTAACACCTTTCCTCGGTGTGTTCAGCACCTCTCTCCAGCTTTGACCTTGGCAGGGAGTGTGGACAGGTCACCAAACCAACTGTCTCTGTGCCTGCATGTGTGTCAGGGCACTCGGAGCTACTTAAGCCCCACCGAGAAAAGTTTTTGGTTTAAAATGACAATATGACTGTGGGCTGTTTGTGTGACCATATTTTCAGATGCTGGCTGTGGCTATGTTGTTTTTGTGATCACTTCAATGTGTGCCAAAAAAAACTGCCTCCAGCTTGGCACTTGGACATTTTTTGGTGAGTATTTAGTGAAGTGAAAATTTTCAGAATGTCCACATAATATTATTTTATTGATAACCTTAGTGGTCTCCAATGGGCCCTCAACAAATTTAAAACATGAAGATCAGTTTTCTTGTCATATTCCAACGCACTGCACTCGACCAGTTTGGTGGCACAAGAATTTGTTTTTCAAAACTTGAAGTACCTCTCCTGAAAAAGTTTTGCTACCTCTCTTTTTTTTTTGTTACAGAAAATGTATCCAATCACTGAAAGAGTCCAGTAGTGGCTTTCTATAGTAAAGCTAAAAAAAAAAAGTCAGTCTAGAAATGAACGAAAAAGTCTTTTTGTTATGATGGTCATAACATGGTCATAACAGTGGACACAAAATACTTCTATCTCTATGTTAGTTTTAATAACGGCAACAACTACCGGGCCAGAAAAGCATGAAAAGGTAAGGTTAGTTAGTTCACCTGCCCTGAACATACATGATATGACAAAAGTTGCACCTCTTAATCTTTGAATAGGAGCTCACTGAATTGAAATGTGGTACTATAATAACATGTCACCATTACAACAAGTCAGTTTGTGAAATTTCTTCCCTCCTAGATATCGCATGATTCTACAAAGTGATATTTTCACAAAGTGGAAGCATTTAGAAACAGCTGCCACTTGGCCATGAGGTCGAAGGTCATGTAAAGTTACAGATCAGGTTTGCCAAGTGTTGAGGTTCCATAGTGTGTAAAAGCTGATACCACTCCACTGACTCAGTAACTGCAGAGCTCCAAACCTTCTTTGGCATTAACATCAGTACAAAAACTGCACACTGGGAGCTTCGTAGCATGACTTTCCATGAGCAGCTGCTGTATGTGTAACATGTAGGTGGACCAGTACTTTTAATGTACATTTAAAACTGACCTTAAATACAATAACACTGACATCAATAATATATTCTAAATACATATAAAGAAGAAAAAAGGTAATAGTCTGCTGGTTTGGTAAGTAAGAAACATAGTAACATTCCTGAATTAAAGTGTCCTTCTGGCCATTCAGTTTTAAGCCCTCACCTGCTTTGATGTGGATGCTGGGGCTTCGAATCTTGCCCGCTTGGTTCTCAGCAGTGCAGAAGTATTCGTTGTCATGGATAATGCTGTTATAGGCGGAGGGGGAGAAAGGGTAGAGCTGGAGGGTGCCGTTGGCATGCACGTGGCGGATATGGGGCACGTCGTAAATGTCGTCTCCGGCAGCCAGGTACCAGCGCAGGACGGCATGGGGGGCGCCACCCGCGGGGCAGGGCAGGGACACCCCCACCGAGCTGGAGAAGGTCACCCGCTGCAGGGAGGCGTTCACAAAGTACAGCCGCGTAGAGACAACATCCTCACTGTTGACTGTTAGGATGAGAGAAGGGGAGACAGAGTTAAATAGCTGATATGTGTCAGATATAGAGACAACATTCACGCCCAATATAGAATGTGCACAATCAAGGACCAAGGAGACTGAATAAAGTTGCATAGCATGATAAACTGCAACAGACAGCCAGTGCATTAATAATGAAATATATAGTATATTAATTGTACTTGTTCACTTTGCAACTTAAACTTTGACTTTAAAAAATTATAATTACAATTATTATGAAAAACTAAGCAGATAGATAGATAGATAGATAGATAGATAGATAGATAGATAGATAGATAGATAGATAGATAGATAGATAGATAGATAGATAGATAGATAGATAGATAGATAGATAGATAGATAGATAGATAGATAGATAGATAGATAGATAGATAGATAGATAGATAGATAGATACCCAAACTGCCAACAGGTATACTCTCATATAGTGGTGGTTTTCTTTGATTGCTGTATTTGAATCATTTCTAAAGGGTCAAAGAGGTAAATATTTCCAAAAAAGGTGCTGCATGAATAAATGAACACATGAAATGAAGCCCTTTAGAGGCATTTATTCCTTTTCAAGACATTTATTAACTTCCCAACTTCTGAGATTTGGTATATGAACACTTATGAGCTTCCTGAACCCTAGGCAGTGAAGCTTTGATACAAGATATCCTGTTCAAGTATAAACCAACCTTAAAAGCAGCAGTGGGCACCAAGAGAGAACAGTCCTGACTGAAAGAAAGCAACAATGCCAGATAAGAGCAGTGGCACTGGTGCGTATCACAAAAAATCAAAGGAGACAAACAGTTTGTGTCCTGCTTCATTTCATTTCATTTTTTTCTTGCTCTTTAGTTTTGTTGTTGTTGTTTTTATTAATATTATTGCCATTTACTTTTGCTTTCAAATATTGGTTATTTTATTTTAAGCACCAAAACTTTGCTGGACTTTCACAAAGATGGTGATATAGAATACAATATGAGTTGGAATCTATAACCTTTCCTTCTGTTCAGTATATTAATTTTACTTATTAATTACTTAATTAATCTGGGGAAGCTAAAGATAGATAGATAGATAGATAGATAGATAGATAGATAGATAGATAGATAGATAGATAGATAGATAGATAGATAGATAGATAGATAGATAGATAGATAGATAGATAGATAGATAGATAGATAGAGGTGCATCGTGAACATCCATGTTACTCTTTCAGGCCTAATGCATTCTAGAGATGTATTTACAATATTTTACAGGTCTGTTAACTAAATCAGTGTGATACAGTCAAACATTAAACATAAACCTACATGCATTTGCATTCAACCTATAAGAAAGCATCTACAGGCTCCTAGGTCACCTTAACTCAAAAAACTTCCTCACTGTCTGCCAAAAGGCAGACATAAATCTCATCCAATACGAAATCCTCTGAGATCTATAATCGAATATGTGTAAACAGGTAGTCCTTTAGAAACATGCCTCTCAACAGGAAAAAAAATGGGTTACATAAGATGACCCCGCCACCACTGTTATCTTTTCTGGAGGGAAAAATGTATAAACATTTGTGGTGTGAAAGCTAAGTGCTGCATATGTGTATGTGTGTGCATTTATGCTGGGTAGCATAGTAATTTGCTGTATATCAATACTTTTGTGGCACAGATGAAGAGTTAAGTTTTCCTAAGGGGAAGCAGACCACCAAATATCCTCTTTCGCACAACGCCCTCGTCAGCTATAAAGCAATGAGGCATCCTTTAAGATCTCTGTTTCTCTGTGTGTTTGTTGGAACTGGGAAGAGGGGTGTAGAGGAGTGTATAGAAGTGCTGAGCTCGGCTTGGCTGGAGGCCAGGGGAAGACGCTATGCCCCAAGCCAGAGTATTTTCTTCTCAGACAATGATACTTAATTAATCCCTTTTCCTGGATTTTGTCAACAATGCCTGGATTAGCCCTGTCTCTTTAATTCTCCGTGTGCTGGGAGAAAATAGGGTGTTAGCTATCAATGGAGATATAAAGACACTATCCAATGTCATTTAGGCTCTAATTTTTACAGATCCTCTATATCAATGGATATCATTAGCAGCCAGCTATAAAATGAAACACAAAGGCTGACTAGCTGCTTTTTTAACATCTGAATGCATGGTAAGAAAAAAAAAGGAAGGGATGTTATAAAGGCTATTTTTGTATCTTTTCTGTCTAGTATAAATAGTAACATGTAATGACATTAATAACATGACATAAATAGGATGGGTCACATGAGAAAAGGCTCAAAAGTAAAATGCAGGGATTAGCCTGAACTGACGTAAGGTGATTTTCACTCTCAATTGTCTGCTGCCTGCCACCTAATGCATCTACCTGCCTTCCTTTCTCTTATCTAAGCGATAACTCCTCCTTTTCTTTCTGTTTCCCATCATTCCTTTTCCCTCTCCAGATACCCCTCAAAAGACATAAACCTTGTCTTTTCCTGCCACATTAAAGAAAGGCGATGTTACATGATTGAAATCTGTATGCCAGACACAGAGAGTTAAACCCACATAATCTCCTTTCACATTTAACACACACATAGTCTATCCACTCTGTAATCGCACTGCTGTGGGAGGCTGATGTCCGACTTCCCTCTTTTCCATGCGTGTGTGGGTGTGAAGCGGAAGGGAGCCAGGCAGGAGCGCAATATTGTAGACAGGATATGGGTGGCTGGTTGGGGGAAAGGTTCTCAGGTGCAAAGGTGTTCGGATGCAACTGAGTGACCGAGCGTGCATCTCAGTGTGTGGTAAGGTGAAAGGGATAGAGAAAGGTTAATGTTAAATGACTGCCTCCGCTCTTGATGCCAAATTCAACCAACAGCAGAAATCTACGATCACTTGTGCATGTGCAGAGCGTGTGACTGTAAATGTATGTGTGTACAAGCACGGCAGAGAGGAGATAGTCATTGTTGGAGCAGATCCTCTCTTCAAAAATCTGAATTTAGGTCAAGTTCAATCCATGCTACCGTTTGAATCCATGTCAATCACTTTCACAGGCTGCTAGGCTTACTGATCTGCACTTTCAGCACCACGGAGAGCACCACTATGTATTTCTGGGGATAAACACAGAAGTGCTGCCATACTTGGAAAATAAGGAGAAAACTATTAGCAGGTGACACTATTTGGAAGTAAAATATTTTCATGATAAAGTACTAAGTATTGGTTAAAAAGTATTCATAATTACGCAATTGTTCACTATTGCCATCATAACATTAATGTTGTCCTTCAGCTCACCTTAAGTTTACCATAGCCTGCTTTGCGTGTCAGTGCTTTTCTACTTACACGCCTCGCACTTCACAATTGTAGCATAGTTGTCTTTAATCTTAAAGTCTTACCAAATGAACTCAAACAGCATTTGAGTTCATAGCTGCAGGGATGAAGTGATTTTAGTGGAAATGTTTGACAGTATGTGTTGCATATGGACACTATGTGGACAAAAGTACTGAGGAACCTTTACATTATCTGTACAGGAGCTACTCAGCCATGGAAACCCATGCTATAAAGTTCCTCCCCACAGAGCACCACTTTTCAACAACAGGTGCTTACTAAGCAGGACAATCTACTATCCATGAAAAACTCACAACAAAGGTTTGATCTGTCTCCCAAACTCCTGATAACAAGCCAGTTTCAGTGCACATGAAATGTTTACAAAATATTTATATTCTCATTTAAAAGGCAGTGTCCTTAGGAATGTCACTGCTGTTTAAATATTTAATACAAAAATCCCTAAAATGCAAAGACTGTTGGGCTAATTTATATCACCTAAAAAATAGCTTTCTTCTTAAACTTATCAGAATATATCTGTTTGAACACATGAAGGCTATTCCATGCAGGAAATTGCAAGAAAACTGAATATTTTATACAACAGTGTGTATTTCTACTTTCACAGAAAAGAAAAAACTGGCTCTAACCAAAGCCAAGAAAAAAAAGTGTGAGGCTCTGATGCGCAGCAAAGCAAGAGAGCAAGTACAACTTGTTCTGAGAATCAAGAAACTCACACATCCTCAAATGTGAGATTCATTGTATAGTACCTGCAAAAAAAAAAAAAAAAAAAAAAATCAACAGTGAAAGATAACTCTAGGTTTGTGGCCTTGTAGACAGAGGCCATATGAGGCTGGCCACTAAATGGAAAAGATTAGGATGAGTGAATGAATTTGGATCTAAAAATGAGGTGTAGAACAAATAAAAGATGCTGGAACATTGACTGCCATGTAAAACAGTTTTTGTAAAGGCTAAAATAGATCTAAATGACTAGAAGACTATTCCTCCATTTTGAAATGCCACGCCTAACCTTGTCAACACTGTTTGTATAAAGTCTCTAAACTCCTATGACTCCTGTAGTAGAGCTGTTTCACTGAGCTTCACCTCTACACCAACAAATTACAGCTTGGTGGCAGTCAGGAAAAACTCTAGTATTCAAGTTGCTTTAAATATAATTGGTATTAGCAGCAGTGGGCACCAAGAGAGAACAGTCCTGACTGAAAGAAAGCAACAATGCCAGATAAGAGCAGTGGCACTGGTGCGTATCACAAAAAATCAAAGGAGACAAACAGTTTGTGTCCTGCTTCATTTCATTTCATTTTTTTCTTGCTCTTTAGTTTTGTTGTTGTTGTTTTTATTAATATTATTGCCATTTACTTTTGCTTTCAAATATTGGTTATTTTATTTTAAGCACCAAAACTTTGCTGGACTTTCACAAAGATGGTGATATAGAATACAATATGAGTTGGAATCTATAACCTTTCCTTCTGTTCAGTATATTAATTTTACTTATTAATTACTTAATTAATCTGGGGAAGCTAAAGATAGATAGATAGATAGATAGATAGATAGATAGATAGATAGATAGATAGATAGATAGATAGATAGATAGATAGATAGATAGATAGATAGATAGATAGATAGATAGATAGATAGATAGATAGATAGATAGATAGATAGATAGATAGATAGATACCCAAACTGCCAACAGGTATACTCTCATATAGTGGTGGTTTTCTTTGATTGCTGTATTTGAATCATTTCTAAAGGGTCAAAGAGGTAAATATTTCCAAAAAAGGTGCTGCATGAATAAATGAACACATGAAATGAAGCCCTTTAGAGGCATTTATTCCTTTTCAAGACATTTATTAACTTCCCAACTTCTGAGATTTGGTATATGAACACTTATGAGCTTCCTGAACCCTAGGCAGTGAAGCTTTGATACAAGATATCCTGTTCAAGTATAAACCAACCTTAAAAAATCAAAATCATGATGAATCAACAAAGGTGGCTTAATTTTTTTTAAACAACTCACTTAAATTTAGAGGGAAACCTCTTAAAATTAGTAGCATGGGATGAACGGGCTAATTGTTTTATTCTATGGTATAAATCCAGGTCACTGAGTTCACACACATTCATGCGCACGTGCAAAAACACATGAAAGCAAGCCCAGGCCTTCACTGCAAAAATGACAGCCTCCAGCAGAAAAGACCATCAAGATGATAGTGGCAACCAAGGGTCTTATGGCAGTAATGGTTTAAAGCTTAGTACAGAACAGTAAAAACATACACATAATAGCTGCCAAAATGAAGCGTCTGCTTTAAACTTATCAAAAGTAACTCTGTACTGGTCATGGGTATCACACAGATACATTAGACATATGGCGAAGAGCTCTTGTTTGCTGTTGGGCAATAGTAAAGTCTTCCCTGGAGACTTGACCTCTTTAGGATATCTGACAGGTGAGATGTTCAAATTGGACAGGAATTACAGGAATTAATGTGATCTAAACAAATAGCAGTTAGCTGCATTATACTGCACGATCCATGACATACTATATACTAACTTCCAATTCAAAGCTTCAATGAAATGTCAATGAAATGCAGACAACTACTGGAAAACTAAAGAAGAATATCTTTCTATCAAATATTATAACAAACTGTTAATAATTTGTGTAAAGTGACATATAAAAACATGGGGTGCAACAATCTTGCTTTTCCTCTTTATTTGAGTAACATCTAACCTCAGATGTTATCTGAGTCCTTTCACTGCCCCAGGCTCTCTTTTTCTTTTTCCCAAGCAGAGGAATAAGGAGCCAGGAAGCAGCACTCATTCATTCATGAACAGTATTTTGATTTTCTTCTTCAAGCCTCGATGCACTGATTACAATGAAGAAGGTCAAAGTGATTTTGGGTGAAAAATCTTTCCTGCTGGATGAACCCTTCAATATTTTCCTCATTTGTTCTCTCCTTTTGCCCCCTTTTTAAATTCTTACTTTTCTTTTTGTCCATGTATCTCTTTTGATGGTTCTTTTTTACTCCAGTCCATCTCAGCAATAGACTTAAATACATTTTGCACATTCCTTCCATGCTTTTGCAGTTGATATAAAACTGGTGTATGAATATGTATGCTGGAGAAGCCAGAATATTGCCTATGGTGAACCGCTATGCATAATGCAGCCTTTTCTGTCTCGTCTACATTTATTCAGACACACACATTCATACCATCACGTGCACAGAGAAACAGGGCTATAAATTCCTCCTTCTCCCTCCCTCTTTAACTCTTTCTCCCCATAAAACAGACACACGCAGAGTCACATAAATACATTCTTAATTGCAAGTAGATTTTCAATATTGCGATCCATGCAGCACTACAGATAACGGCCCACAAAACCCATTCAGGTCAAATAATAGCCAAAGCAAGTCTTTGCAGTGATAATGCATGCAAAAAGCAAAACATAAAAGACACGATCGTGTTTGATGGAGAGGAGGGTCTCGTTTAGATTAAGATATCCATTATTGCTGCATGGCAATGTGTCAGTATAGTTTTGTGTGCAGTCAGAAAATTAACAGTGTCTCATATAGTTTCATTAAACATTGCAGTTAATAAAAGAAAGAAAAATTCTGGATTGAATATAGGTGGTGTGTGTGTGTGTGTGTGTGTGTGTGTGTGTGTGTGTGTGTGTGTGTGTGTGTGTGTGTGTGTGCGCGCGCGCGCGCTGAGGTGCAGGGTGGGGGTGGGGGGTTAAAGGCCCTGCATACAACTTATGCAGTGTCAGTGAAATATTAGGCAGCCATTTCGGTGTTTGAAAATTCACATCTCACACTTCAAAAAGATGATTTCCGCTGTTGAAGCGAGTGTCAGAGTTGTGGTGATGTGTTTTTTTCTCCTCTCCCTCAGACACAGGACCATAAGTTGTCAGTAAGCAGAACACAAGAGAGAGGCGGAGTGAAAGAGAGTTGATTGTTACTATGGACTGTGGTAGTTTCACTGCTATTTTGGGGTTGGGGCTTACTTATGTCCTAAGACATGAGACATGGCTTTCTGTGGGAGAAACGGGCTACCGGACACGACTTTGAGCAACCTGTGTAAGCCGTCAAAGTCGATCTCTGTGTGACTTGTTTACTTAAAAAATACCCTCATCATCCTTAACAGAAAGCAAAGATCACCGAAATCATTTGGATTGGAGTCCAGACCCCAGGTAATGCTGAAACTATGACCTCGCACCAACTTGTCGACGAGGTTCATGTGTTTCAAAGTACACAAAATGGCACAATGTTCAGACTGAATATGAGGCCGAATGGCTCGTTCGGATGGACGTGAGCAGAGCGACATTTGACAGTGAACCAGCCAAATATGACACGCAGTCCTACAGCTTTAAACTGTTGAGCCGTGTGTCTCCGACAACACTTTAAAGTTGTGTAGGCAGAGCCGGGAAAATTAGACGCGGAGCTCTCAAGTGTGACTTGGAAGAATTTAAGTGATATTTGACATGTGCGTCGCAGATAGACTGGAAAGTGAATTCCAGCCATATAATTAAATCCAGTCGGGCCGGACTGCAATAACCTCTGATGTTGTGTTTAGAGGGGTTTAAAAAAAACAGAAGGGGTGCCAAAGGAGAAGGTCACCTTTGAATGTCCTTCATTACCACGATTCTGGAGTAATATATATATGTGTGTGTGTGTGTGTGTGTGTGTGTGTGTGTGTGTGTGTGTGTGTGTGTGTGTGTGTGTGTGTGTGTGTGTGTGTGTGAAGAAATCAATCGATAAATTAAAACAGAATAAACAACTCCAGAGATGGCGTCTTACTTCTATCAGCCGCTAAGTTTTCCAGTCCAGAAACAATACATCCGAGTCCATCGTGCGGGTGTAGCCGAGAAGCCACCAGAGTCTGACTCATACCGCAATTACAGGGCTCCCCCTCCAAGCACTTCTCCAGTAGTCGGTGACTGTTTTGTTTCCAAATTTACACACAGCCCCGCGGTGTGCGCACATCAGCGGGTCAGGCCGCTCTCAAGAATATGAAGGTGTCCCAAAGGAAGGCGAGAACACTGACAGGTGATCCTCTAGCAGATACCCAGAGGAGATACCCAAACTACTCTCCATACTTAACTTGTGTCGAAACACTCTTTATATGTCGTACACCAAGTCAGAATGTAAAGACAGTAAAAGTGTGGCATCATTTAATATCACAGCGCTCAGACACAAAGCAGATAGGGACACACTGCATTCGAGTCTCAAGGTTAAGAAAGAGAAACACACACGTTTAAATAAAGTTCTGAAATAATATATAAGTCAACGTGTTTTGTAGCTATGTGGGAGGAACAGCATGATGCAGACGGTTAATTTTACGTGTGTGTTGCAGGAGGCCTGTCGACCAAAACTGGATAAAACCGGAAAGATGTTAATTGATGAAATAATTATAGCAAGAGCTTAGTCCGCGTCCATGTCGATCACTACATGGCGTTTTCCTTGAAAATTGTATAAATACTGATCGAAATTCCTCGAATTCCACTCTGTACCGTGTGCCCCATTTCTAACAGTTCTTTTTAAATGTATTAATTGCAATATGGCTTCCCTTTTCCAGTTTCCCGGGCCCTATTATGGCCTGTCAGGCCTGACAGAAGATTCCCCCACAGCCCTCAGCTGTGTTTGTCTCAATCTTATTTCCATAAAATGACAAGCAGCCTCCCAAATCATGACAAAGAAGAATGGCTGTACTCCCCCTCCCTCTTCTGCCTCTGTCCCCCCATCCATCCATCCATCCATCCATCCATCTATCTATCTGTCTATCCCTGTTCTCTCCCCCTGCTCTCCGCACTCATGGGTGCAGGTGTGCTGGGGGGGGGGGGGGGGGGGGGGGGGGGGGGACGCCAAACCAACAGCCAAGAGTGACTGAATGAATGTTTAATTAATGAAAGAAAGAAACGATAAAGTTAAACATCTCGCAAAATATCATAACACATAGCGAATCCTCATAATCATGTTTATAAAAAATAAAAAAGACAAATTGTGTGTCATTCTAGGAGGCGCGGCCGAACCAGCAAAATACGCAGTACTAATGCATATGCATGTATGATAATAGACCTACCCTTTCCCTTATTTTATAAAAATCAAACATATATAAAACACTCAGCGACCCCATAAAACAACAAATCACTGTTGGATCGTGCAAAACGATGGGAACATGGCGTAGGAAAAACAACGGAAAAATTGAAGTTTGTTTTCCACCGCGTTATCTACATCTCTCCCATCTCAAGCACTCTTTCCGCTCCAGTGGCTGTTTGCAGCCCCCAACCCTTCCTCCCCTCCCCTCCACCATACACACAGGCACACACTCACATCTCGTTCAGTCACGGGACAGGGCGATGTACAGTCTGTATAATCGAAATAGACCCTGTAATCCAATTACATATAACAAAAACAGCACAGAAGCCCTCGCCGCAGCTGCAGCCTGAAAGAGGGCACTGCCAAGGCCAATCATGGCGACTGGCATGAGCATGAAACAGGCGCACTGCCCACAGTTATAAAGACATTTTTGCAACTTCTCTCTAATTTGTGAGATTAAAATGGTTTAGAATCACGTGTATTCGGTTACAGACCTGTGCGTAAAGGAACGAAAGAACATTTACTATAAACACTAAACACATTATTTCATTGTGTGGCTTTCATGAAGTGTTTGGAAATTAGTAGACAAACAACAGAAGATTTTTTTTTAAATTTAAAGGGAAAAATGAATCATTACTTCGTATCTGCAGTATTTAGAGCGAAGCCAATCAGTGAAATCTGGTGCCACAGAAAATGGTGGATGAATAATTAGACCAGGGGTGATAACAACCGAGCCTGCACACGCTGACACTCCTATATTTTGCCAAAGAAAATAAACGGTAAGATATGGCATCGTATTTTAATTATCCAACTGGGGCAAATTATCTGCAAATTAAAGGCCAGTGGTCAATACCCAGTTCACACGTCTATCATAAAACGTATTGACCCTTGTTGCCTCGCACCCGCATCCAATCAGCACACAACGATGTTTATGCAATAGTTCAGTGTTCATTCAAAAAGAAAAACTGAGAAAAAAGATTCTTTAACCTCTAGGGACCCGCTTCTTCCCCGCTCCCATGTCACCTAAGCTCCTTGTGTGCGCATTCTCGCGCACACAAACTCACACCCTATCATCTTATTTGTGCTTCGACGGGACAGCAAAAAAAAAAGTCAGTAAATATATTAAACTCCTCTGCCTCCTTGGACTTTTGCGAGTAAACAGTCTACAACTGTGTCCAGCAGCAGCGCTCGAGGTCGCCCCTTTATCCGTGCGCGCGCCTGCAGATCCTTATCAGCCTCTCCTCCTATTCAACAGCCTCCATATTCACGACACCTCCACATATTCATCATGCAAAATGCAAATGCCGTTATCTTTCTCATCTCAACGAAAGGCAGTGTTCACTTCAGAGATCTTTGTGCTTTTTCTTTACTGTCATCCGACGGCAGGGCATGTTGATTTTATTCTCCGATTGAACCAAATTTTTTTTTATCATTTTAATAATATCATCAGATAATCACAGTGAGGACGTGCGATGAATCAGCCATCATGTTCTCTTCCAAAAATCATGGCTGCTCAGGAAAGCATCTTCGCCAAACATAAAAAAAGTTACAATTCTTCCTCTAACGGCAATTTTGGAGTTTGAGTCATTCGTTTTAGACGTTAATTCGTTTAGTCCAGCACAATTCATCACCCGGACAACGTAACAAACATGCACAGACAACTTCAGCATTGCACTGGTAAGGGGGCAACATGCAGATGAGCAACACTTGAAGAGACACAATTCAAGCCTACCTTCTTGCAAAGAATACAGCAGAAGTAAAGTTACAAGCCACATGCCATTAAAAGCAGTTATATTTCACAGGAATTTTGTGCAGTCCCCAAGAAGAGTGCACGGCGCAGCGGTCGGCCAGGCGAGGCTCCGTGCTGGACTGGTTCTGCTGATGCTCCCCGGCGGTCTCTCCAGCCCTGGTCCCACACTCTCCAGCGCCGAGAAAGAGGCAGCGGAGAAAGTACCGCCTCTGTTCCCTGTATTCTCCTCCCCTCACCGGGACAGGCTGCCGTTGCCCCACCCCCGGTATCCTAATGATGCGCCGTGGTGGAGAGGTGAGCCATAAGTACTAAATGGGGACCAAACGAAAACCACTGGCACCGCTGTATTACGCGCACTGAATAGATTCTTTAATCCGGTGATGGGATGGAGCTCCAAGTGCAAATTTCAAAATTCAAAGTCATTCAAATTTGGTTTTCAGGCAAGGGACTTCAAATCGAAATGAAAATGCTCGTGATTTCCCATGCAAATCAGCCTAAGAATTTCCATGAATCGCTTTTTTTGTCGTTACACTGGTGCACTTAGAAAGTAAAAGTAAATTCTCCACAGGATCAGTTGTGGCATTGGGGAAACAGAAAACTCCATTGGCAAGCGCAAATTCCACACCCGGAGGAGGAAAAAGAGAACAGAGAAGCTGCAGCCTCCATATCCTACTAGAGGAAAGTGGGAATGATGTGCGCTGCGCACCTGCATGTAGCTACCAACAGTGGTGGCGCTGAAGTCACATTTGATACTGAACAGCAGACTGATATTATTCTACACCACACCTCACCACAGCGTTGATGGATATCTCATTAAAAAACAAATCTGTGTACATGCGCCTTTCTCTCACTGTAACACTCAGACACACTGAGGAGCTGCACTTGAAGTTGGTGTTACTGGTTTATGACAACAGGTGTTTCTGAAAGAGGGGTCCAATACTTTCATCTTAACTACAGCTATTAAGCTGGTGTATTTACCAAGTCATTTAAATGGCATGGTAGCAAAAAAAAGTTGTGAAAAAAGTTGTGACCGGGGAATGTTTACCACTGTGTTGCATCACCTCTTCTTTCAACAACAATCTCTAACTGAGGAGACCATCTGACGCAGTTATGAAAGTGAAATGTTTTCACATTCTTGCTTGATGTAGGGCTTCGGTTGCTCAACAGTTTGGGGCCTCTGTGGTATTTTCTTTTCATATTTTTAGCAGTTTTCAGCTGAACAGCTACAGTCAGAGCGGTTCAGCTGTCTGATTCTTTTATTAAGAAGCCAATTTGTTTAGCATTGTCTTAACCTGGATGGATGAATAGCATTTATATAACACTCTACATTCATGGCACCTTTACACATGAGATTATTATCTATACCATGTTTGTGTGTGTGTGTGTGTGTGTGTGTGTGTGTGTGTGTGTGTGTGTGTGTGTGTGTGTGTGTGTGTGTGTGTGTGTGTGTGTGTGTGTGATTTATTGTTACTTTTTCCCTGTAACACTGTAACAATAAAATAGCAGTTTAAAGATACACATGTATTTAAACTGTGGTATTCCAGAGGACCCAGAGAAAATCAACCAGCCACATGGAATCACAGAGGTGATGGTTTATATGTGTATTAAATACTGTTTGTTTAACTGAAGTAAAGTGAAATCTTTAACTCTGAGATCTTATCTCATTTCCTTTTGTATTTGACCAAACATAGACACTATAAAGACACCAACTTTTTGGCCATCAAAAAACTGCACAAAAGTAACTTTAAGTTATTGCAGTAATTAGTCTTAAGGTACAGATTATAACTGTAGAAATACAAAACTGTTTCACTGTCTCTATGTCTCTGACAGGCCTAAAATTCTTGTCCATTTAGTACTGGTTTTTGGCCTTGCTGCTTGCATTCAGTGACTTCTCTGGATTATCTGAATATTTTTATGATAAGTAATGGAAATGATGAAGTGCCAGCATTCATTCCCATTTTATATTAACATGTGTTGTTCTTAAATTGTTCAACTATTTACCCAGGCAGTGATTCACAGAGCATTGTGCCCCTCACCATCTGTATTTGTGAAAGACTCTGGATTTAACCTCACTATTCATGAGACATCGATACCTTCAAATTCAAAAACTGTTTTTTAGAAAAAGGAAAGTTCTTAGTTTCAACATTTGATGTCACCTCTTTCCAATTTTCAGTTGAACACGGGGTTTAAATGATTTGTAAATGATTAACTTCTACTTTTAATTAACATTTTAGCTACACTTTTTGTAAAACAGGGTTGTATTCTGTCATATTAAAATCACAAGTAAAACAGAATTGTTATACATATGCCATAACCAAGTTGAGCAACTGTGTCTCAGGAGGTTGCACTGGTCGTGGGAAGGTGGCTGGTTCAATCCATGGCTCCTCCACACTGCGTGTTAAAGTACGTGTCATTGGGAAAGACACTGAACATAACCACTGCCCCTCAATCTTTTGCTCCAAAGAAAGCTAAAAAATGTTATATAAATGCAGCCCATTTCAAAAATACGATTACCATTGTTCAGCACACTATGACTTCACACTACTTTCACCAGCAGATATGAAAAAGGATAAAGCAGTGTAAGACATTTTGCAGTTACAAAATCATGTTTTGCATAAATTTACACTGAAGCTCAGCACAACCTAAACATACAGCGTCAGAAATTTGGTTGTCCAACTAAATGGATCCTCTGCTGATGTAGTGTCACATGCACTGACTGATTTACTGATAAGTGTTATTCATGTTTTGAACCACATTCTTTAGTTGATATTCTTAAAAAAAATGTTCGAAATAATTTTAGGCCATTATGTATTTAATACTTAAAAAATTCTACCAATATGCATTCTCATACAAGATTTACTTCATCACCTGACTAGTCAGCACAAGCTTGGCTTACTGTTGTTTACCCATTTCAGACCAACCACAGAGGCCCCACTTGAGTCCACTCAGTTGTCCTACTCATCTAACATCAATCACCTTCTACTTGACGTGAAGAACTCCCTTCTAACCTCTGCCATCACTCTTTCTGTGTCTCTCGGTGGTGCAATGTGATGTTCTGAGTGTCTTAACCAAAAGCAGTGCTACTTGTGGAAGCTGAGGAAAGCTGTGGCCTCTCTCCCTCCCACTGAAGAGCCGCTGTAGTGTGGCAGGCAAGGAAGCACACTGTGCCTCCACTCTCTGTTATGTAACAGGTGGAAACACACACCCACGCAACCTGTCTCTCTCTCACACACAGACCCACAAATATGAACACACAAACACCACACAACAAGAAGGAATTTTTGTTGAGAGTGCACAGTGGCACTTTTATTTCATATTCCGTGTATCCCGATATGTCCTTATGTGAGTACATTTTCAGCTTTATGCATTTCGCTAGTTGAACATTTACAGCCTAGAGTGCACTGTGAGTGAGATGGGCTCGCTTGTTGAGAAATCCGACAGCCCTCAGAAAACATGATCTGCCTCTGGATCATGTATTCTGAGCCTCAATACTCCTGCTGTCCTAAACCAGCACCTAACACATTAACACTTCAACTAAGCTTTTTGCACACACGTCTCACCCATCTGCCCTATCCTAACATTTCAAGTCTCCGCCAGGACTTCAAAAGGCAGTGTGGCAAGCTAGTTAAGGGGCTGATGTGAGCTGGCCTGACAACACCAAGCAGGTTATACTGTATGTCAGCCAGTGATCATCATGGAGACTGACAGGCTGAGGCGGGCCAGCCAGGCCAGAGAAAAAGCAAGCAGCTCCCTGACAGCTCTAGTGGCTGTCACTGTGGACAGGATCCAGGACAGGCTGCCACCACACCGCTAAAAACCACAGCAGAATGTGACTCATCTCCATCACTCCTCCATCGCTGCCCGGAGATAGGGAAGAAAATGGGAAGCAAGTGTATTAAGAGAAAGAGAAGAAGAGAGTTTGGGCGAGGAGGGTGGAAGAGAAACAGAGAAGGCTGAGAGAGGGGCAAGGTGCAGACAGAGAGTGAGGCAGATGAGTTAATGTCGATGTTAATGTTAATGTTCAGACAATCACAGCTCCCCTCAGGCCCTGACTACATGCTAGGATCATATTAGCGTTAATGTATCCAGTATTAATGCACAGCCCCTCAGCCCAATGAAACCTTAGAAAGGCTAGAATTAAGAAGGGAAAGGGGTACATGGTATTGCTGCTTAAGCCTGATGCAAGGTCACAGGGATCAAAATGAGCAGAACTGCAGGAAAACAAATGATGGGGTTAAATTATGTTTTGAGGATCAGGGAAAAGCTGCATTTGGTCATTTGTTGATGGGTCAGTTGAAGGAGTTATCCTTTAGAAGAGTGAAAATAGAATCTAAAAATACCAAAACTACAGTTTACATTAAGAGGCAGTTCAGAATATGGTCAAAGTTAACGGGCGTGCTAAAGCAGGATAACTGGATCTGCATGCATTTTTTGTGTGAACAAGCCTCTGCATTAGGCTAATATGAATCACACACCACCATGCTGCAGTACATTAATAGGAAGCTGCCAACCAATGGAGTGTATTTGCCTTAAACCGAGCATGCGTGATTGTTGTAGCAGATGCGTTAAAGTGTATCAGCACATCAGAGGATGTGTGCGTACGTGACCATGTGTCTGCATGACGGGAAAGCACAGGACATAGAATTCTGGCTGCCATCCTACCGTACCGCGCTTGCATTGCTAAGTGTTTGCATGAGTGTGAATGTGCGTGCACGTGTGTGTGTTTTTGCATGCGAGCACATGCGCATGCACAAAATACACCAAGGGGTGCTAATTTATTCAAATGAGCTGGGGAGGATAACGAGACGATAGGGTGCAGGGCGGAGGACGTGTATGTGCTATAAGGGGGGACAACTTCTTTGGCTGGTAGTTCATCTCTTCAGCCCCCACCCCTCATCCACACACTTGTTTTTTTAGGTTTGCAAATGAGACTATTTGCACGGCTGAGACAGGGGAAGGCAAGAAAGATGGTGGGGAAAAAAGGGAGAGACAAATATCGGAGACGTGGAACGTTGCGATTCTGAAGCAGACGGAACGCCTTCAGACAGAAACATACTGTGCCAGGGCGATACCACCACTTTCAAGATGGCTGCCGCTGGAGCTGTCCTCTGTGGGAGCAACCCAGAGACCGACTACTCTTGCTCCATAGCGAGTGACATACAAACACATTTACTAGCTTTGCGTTCCGGAAGCTTAAAAAGAAGGAAATTTGCATAGCTCGGTAAAGGATTAACATCATCATTTGAAAGTGAATACATTAAAGACTTCAGAAAGTCAGCTTTAACAGAGATATTGATCAGAGATATCTAGTGACACCCAGTGGTCACAATTAAAGGTGTTATCATTAGAAGATCATATACTGCTCAATTTCCTGTATAGGCTGCTACCAGCAAACAGTATAGGACCAAACTAGTAAGTGACTCAACCTCAAAATGTTGGTCCACAGATCAATAACATGTGGCTCAGTGATCCATGCTTTTGTTTATGCTTACTGTACAAAAATGTAGTTATTCAAACAGTTTAAAAAGTAGTTACTCTAATTTAAATTGGCAAACTTTAAAGTAGCAAAATTTTAATTATGGCAAACATTAAAGACACTAGTATTCACATACTGCTTTTATAGTTTTACTGACAATTTAAAGCTTGTAAACTACAAGCCACATTTCTCCATTCGCATACATATTCATATGGTAGTTTAATAATTTCAGATACTTTATTTTTCCAAACCACTCAATGTTGAATGCAGCATATTTCCCAAGGACACTTCCGACATGCAGACCAGAGGAACTGGAAATCGAACTACTGACTGATTAGTGGATGACATGCTCTATCTCCTACCCAAAATGTTAAAGTCAAAAATCATATGTTCTAAATTTTCTTCAAAGTGGTCATGCGGTGGATGTTTTTAAATTGACTATTAAATTGCAACAAAGTCACAAACAGAAAACCTTGAAATAGATGGTACAAGTCCATGACTGGTATATAATGATGATTTTGCTTGGCTAATGAAAACCTTGAGGTTGTAGAGTAAATACATAATACATAGAGTGCAGCTGTTAGGCTATCAGGAAACTGGTGAAACTGGTTAACCTAAAAAAAACTAAAAAAAAACAACCCAACATACTCTAAAACTGTAAATATGAATTTTCACTTAAACATTTGCTGTTTTGGTTTGTTACTTCAGATCATGTCAGCAATAAACTGATGCATAGCACAGAGAGAAAATGAGTGGCAGAGAGACAGTGAAAGAAGACAGAGACAGAAAAATAGATATGGCAAGTGTGCATGTGAGAGCGGGTATTGGTAAATGTAATGAAGTTTACCTAATACAACATTTACCTGTAAGAAACATATTTGTTGGTATGGTGACTATGTGAGCTTAAGACATGTGCTCACTGCGGCCAACTGGGAAAGAACCATTGAGAGTACTGAGAATATTCTGATAATATTCTGCTTCACTTATTTTCATTCAGATATCAGTGGCAGAACACAGTACTATTTCAAACAGGCTGTTGGGAGACCTGAAAACAGCTGGAAGTGTTGAAGTCTTTAAATGTCAACATACGCGTTGGTCTAGCTTTTGCATCCTAACTCCAAAAAACTTGAGACACTGTAAAATATAAATAAAAACATAAGATTTGCAAATCTCGTAAACCTGCATTTTATCGACAACAGAACATTGAAAACATACCAACCGAGACAATATGCAATATTGTGAATTAAACGGGAGTTATCCTGTTGGGACACTATCTCATTTTAGATAGAGTCCCAACTGTTTTGGAGCTGGGGTTGTACTTTTTCTTTACTTTTTCTGTTGCGTTTGTTTTTTTTCCTGTCTTCAGCATGTCACTCATGATTTAAGCTGTTTAATTTTGAGTAGATACTTCCTGCAAATTAAGTACCTTGCTCGTGCCAGCTTGAGTCTGCTTTTGCTTTCGGAACTACCTTAATTCTGCATGGTATAAATTCAACAAGGTGCTGGAAATGTTCAACAGAGATGATCACACAGTTGCTTCAGATTTGTTGGCTACACTTCCATGATGTGAATCTCTTGATTCACTGTATCCCAAAGGTGCTCACTTGGACTGAGATCAGATAGCTGTGGAGGCCATTTGAATACAGCAAAGTCATTGTCATGTCTATATAGAGGCCTGGGAGCTTGAGGGTCCTGCACAGTATCTTAGCTGTTCCTAGGACTGCGCTCTTCTGGACAGAGATCAATGTTGTTCCTGGGATCTGCTGAAGCCACTCGCCTAGCTTGGGAGTCACTGCACTGAGTGCTCCAATTACCACTGGGACCACTGTTACCTTCACCCTCCACATCTTCTTGAGCTCTTCTCTGAGCCCTTGGTACTGTGCTTATACTAATACGAACTTATACGAGCTGTGGGTAGTGACCAAAAGAACGAGATCGGGGATACAAGCAGTGGAAATTCGCTTCCTCCGTAGGTTGGCTGGCCTCTCCCTTAGAGATAGGGTGAGAAGTTCAGCCATCCAGGAGGGGCTCAGAGTAGAGCCGCTGCTCCTCCACGTCGAAAGGAGCCAGCTGAGGTGGTTTGGGCATCTGACAAGGATGCCTCCTGGGCGCCTCCTGGGTGAGGTGTTCTGGGCATGTCCCACTGGAAGGAGGCCCCGGGGCAGAACCAGGACATGCTGGAGAGATTATATCTCTCAGCTGGCCTGGGAACGCCTTGGTGTTCCCCCGGATAAGCTAGAGGAGGTGGCTGGGGAGAGGGAGGTCTGGGCTTCTCTGCTTAGGCTGCTGCCCCCGCGACCCGGCCCCGAATAAAGTGGAAGAAGACGGATAGATAGATAGATAGATAGATAGATAGATAGATAGATAGATAGATAGATAGATAGATAGATAGATAGGTGTGTGTGTGTGTGTGTGTGTGTGTGTGTGTGTGTGTGTGTGTGTGTGTGTGTGTGTGTGTATACATATATAAGACAAGACATAGAAGCAAACAACAATTAAAAGCTGGGGAGCAAAATGGGCCTTCAGATGGGTTTTAATAATGTTGGGTGTTGGAGAGATCCTAATTTGACCTCACAGGAAAACTGTTCCAAGGTTTCGGCGCAGCAACTGCAAAGGCCCAGTCTCCTAGTCTGCTTCTAGGAACAATTAGAAGCAACTGATCAGCTGACCCCCGATTTTGTTTGGAGTATGTTTAGTTAAAAGTTCGGAGAGGCAAAATCTTAAAACCAATTCTATAATGTACTGGCAGTTTAAACGAGCCAAAACTGATGAAATATAGTCACGTTTACGTGTACCTGTCAAGATTTGGGCTGCCGCAATTTGAACAAGTTGGAGACAAGAGAGCAGAGCCTGGCTGATACCAAAATAATGGGCCTTCAGCTGGAAGAATGTGGCTTTAAAATGAGAATTTATTTGTTTCTCAAATGTAAAACTGCCAACAAAGATCATCCCCAAACTTTTCGCAAAGAGAGTTGTGGAGTTTTCCAAAGGGCTAAGGTAACCCTTAAGACAAGAACGAGGGTCAGGAGGTCCAAATAGTACAACCTCTGTTTTTTGATCATTCGCATTTAAAAAAAATTAATGCCAGCCATGATTTTATGTCAGCAAAGCAGTCCAGCAAAACTATTTAAGAGGCTGTAGAATACTTTTTAAGAGGAAAGTAAATTTGTCAATCAGCATAACAGTGAAATGAGATTCCATATTTCATGTTCAACAAACCAATTTAAGTTGGTTTCACCTTTATGACATAGGTGTGTTATTTTGCTGACAGTAGTCATCAGAAGACTGGTGCACTGTAATCATGAAGGGAGGCGCATGATCAGCAAAAGCACTCAGCTAGGCTGTGGCGTTTAATTCATGCTCAACGGTACTAAGGTGCTCAAAGTGTGGCAAGAAAATATCCTTTACACCAGAGATCTCAACCTCCTGGCCCACGCACTTACTTTGTTCAATTAAGTAAGTGCAGTTTTTGATGCGATCGGGGCAGATAACGTGAAGCAGGACAAGAAGAAGAAAAGGTAGTACTAGCAGAACTAAAAGAAGCAGAAGTGGATGAAGGACACGGACAATTTCAAGAAAGATGCATAGTGCAGTATTTTTTGTTGAATTTTATGGAAATGTGATCTGCCTTATATGCAAGCAGAAAATTGCTGTGTTGAAGGAATATAATCTCAAGTGTCATTACGCAACTAAACGCAAAGAGCGTAATGAGAATAACAAGGGAGAAGACAGAAAACAATAGCAGCTACAAAGACGACTGCTATCCCTGCAAGAACTTTTCCACAATTCAGTAAGGACGTTATGCGGTTAATCGCCAAAGCAGGAAAGTGATTCACCAAAGGGCAGTTTCTGAAGGCCTGCATGTCACAAGCTGCTGATATTACATGTCCTGAAAAGAACAGCTTGTTCAACAACATCGCTCAGTTGGCAAATACTGTGGCAACGTGAATGCATTATCAAGTAACATATCAAGTAACAGTGGAGTTACTGTCAGTCAGCTCAAAGCATTCCTGCCCATTCTCCTGAGAAAATCTGAGTAGATCAGCAGTTTCTAAAATACTCAGAAACCAACAAGGATCAACAATCACTTTTTATTTCCTTCTGATGCTCAGATTGGACTTTATTAGATTCAAGATTCTTTATTTACCTATTCTTTATTAGGTCTTCTTAATCATGTCTACATGGCTAAATGCACTGAGTTACTGCCATGTGATCGACTGATTTGCTATTTGGGCTAATGAGCAGTTGAACAGGTGTACCTAATGAAGTGGATAGAAGAGAGTAGGAACACTGCACCAACTAGAAGAAAAGAAGTTGCAGCTTTAGTTGAAAACAGCCAGTCTATGTGAGATCATAGGGTAGCTTGGTGCTAGGCGTTTATCGAGAATAGTTCAGGTTACTTTGTCAACACTTTGCCTTAAACTGTTTTGTCAAACTGTTCCACCCTGTCTCAGCAGTCACCCCGGAGTGCTGTCTCAGCAGTTACCAGCAGTTACTCTAAACGCTTATGTGAACAGTATCTGATCAGCGTCAAACACCTGTCCGGCATAATATGCATCTGTATGTGTGTTGTTCTCCAAACCTCTTCTTGGTGCAGCGATGTTATCAGTTCTAGTGAAGTGTGAGATAAATGGCTGCTCATGCTTACCTCAACCGAAGCCCTTATGGAGAGCAGCTGAACCAAGGCCCGGGGGATCCAACTGTTAAAACTGCCTTCCTCACCGCTTAGCAGTAAGGGCGGTAATTTTTACAGCTCGGTATTTTTCAGCAATTTCTGGGGCCTGAATGGGAAAAGAAAGGGAAAAGGGAAAGAGAGAGAAAAAAGAGCGCAGGGGGTCCTTGAGACTCAGCTGGTTGACAGCTCCTGTCTCTCTCTGTAACGACTTATTTATTCAGGGATAATTAATCAGGCGCAGTTTTATGGCGGTATGATTAATGCGCTTTGTCATTTGTGCTGCAGCGATGAAAATACAGTACCTATGATGCCGCTGCTCGAGTGGCTCAGATGAAACGGCAAACAGGGGAAGTCCTGTTTGCCTCCCAGCAAGGAGCCGTGAAAGCAGGCCTAACTTTTGATGTGTGCATTCTCTTTCTGTAACAAAACAAAAAAGGAAAAACAACCACGTCAGGGAAATTTTTTTATATACTGCACTATTTAAATGCAACCCCGGGGCCTCTATTTATGCTTTGACGTTGACGCTGATGTAATCTGCAGAATTAACGTTCCTCGAAATTTACAGTTCGCGGTGTTGTGTTTCAGTGTAGTGCATTTTTCCCACACTTTGAATTTCTTCTCTTTAGTCAGCAGCTCCCTCCTCACGGCCCCGTCGTGCGACTCCTTAATCGCCATGCTGATCCGAGGGCGCCACCTTGTGGTTGTTTTTGTTACAAGAAGTACATGTGAAGTTCACATGAATTACATGTGGAAACCTGAACTATTGACCTCTGTCGAAAGAGGGATTTTAGCGGCTCTCTTACGGGACTTTTTGATTGCTCAGTTTTTGGATGCCGCCCACTTAAAAGGAAGAGTAACTGCAAATCAACACAAATTAGTTTCAAGTGAGAGATTTCCCGTAAACCTATGAATCACAAGCAATTACTAAAACAAAAGACATTTCGAATGACGCTCTTCTATCTCTCCACCTGAGGTCCTTGTGAAAGGGTCAGAGCTGTTTTTTCGCTATTTATTTGTGTATGTTTCATCAACTGTCAGGAGGTTTATGCAAAAAAAGAAAAAAAAAACTTGTGAAACTTGTTGGGCGGGTACCTCATAGGCAAAGGGAGGATTTATTACAGGTTGGTGTGAGTCTAGATCATTTCCTGTGGACTCTTTAAGGCTAGAAAGGTGCCGTACAAACACTGTCCACTTACCATTACCATGTATCAAAGTGTAAACTTCATACAATTCTGCATACAGCCTTTTATATTATGATGGGGAGCTTGTAATGCAAACCACTTCCAGGTAGGCTACTGAAAAGACGCTGTGCCTGGGTTGGGCGTTTCCTTTCCGAGCAGACTTGTTTTTGTTCTTCAAGGTGTCAAATGTCAGGTGATTCTTTTAACTGGAAGGCTATCATCCTCTGGATACAATTTACTTGTTTTTATTCAGTAACTGCCTTTGTTGTTCACTTTAATATGAACACTTTAATACTGTCAGATTATACATTTTGCTGTTATGTTATTTTTTTAATTGTATAATTAGTTACTTTTATATCTTCTTCTTCTTATATCAAGCACAAACAAAGCGTGGTGGAATACACTTTATTTTTACAAAAGCCTTACATTTTTACACACATAACAGCTCACGGCAATGCCATGTATCGCAGGACATTGCCACAATGGTTCTTCTCGGATTAGTAATCTTCCTCATCACCACGTCTTGGCTGTTGACAAGAAAACAAATGAGGTCATTTTTCATGTAGGGGTTGCATCCATTAATGCCTTTTTCATATCATGTTAACATTAGCTTTATGAAGATTTGCACTATGCAGAAGTTAAAACAGAGTACTGTTTCATCATATAACGAGTTATTGTTTCATAATGACCAGCAGATGTCACTATAAACCCATCCAGCAATATCTTACCTTGGATTTGCCACAGTTTCTGATCTTGTTTCCTTGAGAAAAAAGCAAAACCAAGTGATAGTTAGCTCCTATCAAAACGTATGGATAGTTAAACTACTCCATTATTATTAGGATGTCCTAAAAACTCCAAAATCCAAAATACTTCAGTGAGAGTACTGACAGGGACTAGAAAAAGAGAGCATATTTCTCTGTATCTTCATTGGCTGTTCACACTCAGCCAGCCTTTCCAGCCATGTCCTCGGCAATCCTCACCTTAGGTGTTCCATTTGTTAGGGCCTTTGTTTCTATTTTCCTTTCTTTTCCATTGAAACACATATGAAATCTTATACAAACACAAAACACAGCACATATAGGATGGGAATGCTGTCTTACCTGCCAACAGAATGATGGAAAGGAACACAATGACCCCGGCAAAGATCAGACCTCCAATACGCAGCTTCTCATAATCTGCAAATTCACAAAGCGCTCTGTCACTACACCATTACTTTCCACCCCCTCACCTCCCCAGACCCCTAATCCTAACGACAGAAACTGACTGTATCTTGCTTTCTACACACTATGATGAGATACACTTTTTTAAGACGTAGTTGCTTACCATATACAAAGTCTGCATCAAGGTCAACATCTGCACCTATTGAAGGACAGCGAGTGGAAAGAGATACAGAGCCAGTAAAAACTGTTTTCTACAGACACATAACTGCAAGCTGCATCAAGCTCAAATATTGAAGCTATTTTTCACTGTGTTGTGATTTGGACACATTCAAGGCTCAAGTCATTGTTTTATTTTGTGCACGTTGTGAAAACAGGGTGACAGTCTAAATTGGTCCATTGTCTGAAGTTGTGCACAGACAACAAGCTCTTCTGGCAGATCATAAGTGACTTTAAAAGTCCAAATGTTTCTTTAAATAATGATTCTGTATTCCATTATCAGCCCCTAAATTTGTTCTCATTTTACTGCCTCCACAAATGCACTGTCATATAATTTATTATATCACCTTATTACCAAAAAGCCAGAGGCATAACTAGTAATGCAGAAATTCTAAGTAAGCATGATTGACTGTGAAACAATGCTTAAATGCTAGAAGGTCATATTTTCCATGACCAGTGTTAACCTTTGTATAACAATAAAAAAGGGAACTTTACACTCCCCTGATATATGACTAACATGCTCACTTGTGGTTCTGACTCAGAATCACAACAGTAAGTTTAGCTATGACCTTGCGAATGTTATGTCACTCGAATGCGTCTGTTTCCTTGCCCTGGCGTTTGTTCATAATGAGCAGTTCAGCTGCTGTGTAACTCACCTTTAGGAGAAGACATGTTGTCTTGTCTTGTTTGTGTGTTCAGCTGGTCAAACTGCAAAAAGATAATACAAATAGGTTTTTTTTTATTTAAAGTGTGCGTGTGTGGGGCGATGGGGGGTTGCATCTACCAACCGGTGATCCACCAAGGTCCACTGTTTTAAATTATTAAACACAAACCTTTGTATTAATAGCATTCCCACCATTGGGTCTGGTATGTGAAAGCGTGTGTGGGTTAAAAAGTTTGTGGGCATTTTGTTTCTACAGCCCCTCTCTTGTAATAAAGTTTGACTGTTCTAGTAGCTAATTTAACTGGGCTTATTCACTTTAGATGAGAGGCAGTTGAAAGGCTTGGAAACTTTATATGTCCTGAACAAATTGCCCTGTGGGTTGCCTACTGCAGTCTTAATGGCAAAGCGATTGCCTTGATCTTCACTGAGAGGTTAATGGCAGTATTGATTCTTCTTCCGCACCCATTCTGCCAACATCTTTCACCACCCCTCCCCACCACCAAAACCACACGCATTCCCACAAACAAGCGTTTCTTGTTTGATCTCCAAGTCTTTAATTGTTAACTTAAACAGATTAAAGAACTGAGACTTTCCCTGGCTCTCTCCACTTACTTCAAGCATGCCATTGTGTGCATTGTGAACTTCAGTTCTTTAATCCTTTATGTGCCTGGGCCTTTTCAATGCACCACTGAGCATAAGGGCATACCAGGCAGTTACTCATTAATATATTACAGCTCCAATATTCATTAACCTTGAACCTTGCACAGTCTGATAGAGGTTATAGATAGAACATGGAAAAGAAGCTGCTGTGACGACTGCCTAATTGATATATAGTGATTTTGGCAAATAAAGACAGCACCCCTAAAGTCAAGCACTACATCACTGCTATGAGATTTCTTTAAAAGTGGGCATCTAGCAGGATATTTAGTAAACAAACTACTGTCCTCTAAACCCAGCTTTACAACACATATTAACTGAGCCATGAGAACATGTTTTGGACTATTTGGACAGCCTGCATTCAAAGGTTAAACTTTTCATTGCAGGAATGCTGGTAATTCACATTTAATACAGAAATAAACACAGAGATTAACTTAAACCTATTAAAACATGTATCTTCCATACATGATCCAGCTCTAACATTTATTTAAATAATTTTAAGGTAACAGATTATTGTGCCACATTTATTTTAATATTTATTTTAAGAGAGCAGTCACTCACCTGAGCTGCAGAAGGCTCTGTATCACCACTGTCCAGGTGTGTCTGCGGGTGGCCCTGTCTGCATTTCCAGACCAGACTCCCACAGTAGAAATCCCCACCCACTAAACCACCCCTCCACGCTCAGGCATATTTTAGTTCAGCCGCTCAGTTACATATTTATAGTCTCATAAAATTTGCAAGCTGGTGCCAATAAACAAAAGCTGCTTCAACCTTTGGAATCGTAACAGAAAATGTGGCATGTTATAGAGTCTTCAGGTGGAGAAATCTTTCCCTGACACATGGTTTCATAGCCCCAAGTGACAGTATTATAACCTTGACTGACATTGATTGGAAAACAGCAGAGTGATTTCAAATGCTGTTTGACGTTTGCATGTAAATGAATGTTTATAGAAAGTTCCCTGAAGAAAACAATAAGAATCCAAATTCTACAACAAAATCAGGTTTTCAGCAAGATAAAAACAAAAAAGAAATAAACAAAAAAATACACGTTTTGTGTTCCGCCACTTTTATTTATGCCAAAGCACAACAGGTTGCCACACAACAAGGCTCTTGTGTGAAGAATGAACATATTTACTTGTTTAGCTGTCATGTTTAATTTCAGACTTAATACTGGTTAAAACCCGACCTGGCAGCAGGGTGACAACAAGGACTAGTCATCTATACTCTCTCTATAATTTGGCTTACATTAGGCTACTATTAATGTAGTCTGGCAAACAAATAATATCAATATCACGACTCTCAAACTCCACAGACAAACTTAATCTCTCTTCCGGCAGTGTAATGCATGTCTAGTTATTTAAAACATCATGAGACTGACTAAACAAATAACAAAGAGAAAAGAACGATACCCTGGCTCGACAGATTTGTGGCACCAGTGAGTGTGTATGGGAAAACTAATTATAGCCTGCTGGAGACTAGCTAATCCTGACGGAGCCAGTGACAGAGCAGTGGAGTGGATATGTGGAGAAGGTGGCAGTGAGATAGCTGATGCAGAAGCTTCCTCCACTATGAACTGTTAAACACTGCGGTGGAGGGGCCCATGCAGGCACCTGCACACTACTGTGCTCCCTCAAGAGAGCTGTGGCAGTTGAGATTGTCTTATATAAGGCTCATCACACTTGCATGTAGAGATGCACATGCACTTGTGATGTACACACAATCATACACATACAGGATATGCATGCACACATAACTACACTCATGTGGCCACACAAACACACCCAGCCATTCACACTTAAACGTAAATGAAGATATTCATATTTCTGTGAACTGTCAGTACTACTTATACACATATCGTATTGATACATATATATACTGTATATATATATATATATATATATATATATGTATGTGTTATATTCTAACTGTGGCAAAATATGATGCTGGACAATTAACAAAACAATTAGGAACAGCAGGTCACACAAGATTTGAAAGTCTTCTTTTCTTTTAAAGACAATCTTGCATTAAAGGTGCTACTGGCTACGACAATGAAGTGGAGACACGGTCACAGAAAGGCACAGGAATGGACAAGAGCACAGGCAGCGAGGGAGGGACTGGCATGATCACAACGAAGAACAGCAGGCACAAGAATTATGTACATATCAGCATTACTCCTCTAAACATATACCTCCCCTCTTACCCTATCGCATGACCGGTTATAATAATCACCCACACCTTCACTATTATTGTAGACAAGTATCAAATAAAATCTTCATTTCAGAAGGTAGTTCTTTAGAGTTGCCTCAGTTCTCTGGTGGAGTCTCCTTGGCAGCTGCTGCAGCTGAAAAAGGTCAATGATGAGTGAGTTAGCTGAAGCGAACATGCAAAACATTAAACTTGCCTAGAGTTATTTCTTGTTAAATATTCCTCTCCTGTGCCAAAACATTCACTCACTTGCAATCACTTGAAGGTGAAGGACAATGCTCAGGGCTCTGCTGCTAATTGAGGGCCATTAAGTATGCAAGGAGTACCTGGATTTTGTACTTGTGACCTTATAACAAAGAGCACTACTGTAGAGTATATGTATTCACTCACTTAATGTACAAGGTATGCACATTTTAGAGTGGAAGATACTCTTATAACTCACACAAGTTAACTCATGCAATTCAGTAAAAATGCTATAAATATCATATCAAAATATTCAATTAAAAAAACATAGTCCATATGCTTTCTTGAAAAGGTGTACTTGAATTCAAACCTTGATTGTTCCCCAAACCTAAAGTAGTTTTGTTGCATAAGTTTAACCAATTTTCACTTTAAAACTAAAAATAATATCTTAAAGAAAAACTTTCTGGTCTAAAGCCTAAAGACAAACTTTCTCCCTGCTACCTTGTGAATCACTGAGCTCTTCTTGAAGACGGCATGAAAAGAAGCTAAGATTCACTAAGATTTAAAGCAACAGGTGCTGAAACATCTCTTTAAAACATGGGTTATATACAGTGGACTAAATCCACTTTAAAATGAAAAGTCTAAGCAATATTTCTAAGCTAAAACTTGAAAACCACATAATGGGGAAATACACGGTATACACCAACTTTTTGTGGGGTGTAAGAATATATGTCCTCTTCAAGATGTTATTTAAAAATATTTTGAAATATATCAAGCACTGTTATGTAATAATGACAGTAATAACACTGTTTATATTTGCACTTTTTCTTTTATAGCATATCGTAAAGTATATTTTTTGCTGTGATTTTACTGGTTTTATGTGACCAAAGGATCACAATGCATCTTCCATCAGTAGCTTTAGACAAATGGATAACATGAGAGCAGAAACACTGCAAAAAATGATCCCACATTTGACTGATTGTTTAAAAGCCTTTTAACTGTAAAAAAAAAAAAAAAAAAAAAAAAAAAAGCAGATATTGCAGATATTCTGAAATGTAGCCAAAAGGAGCAGATTTCCCAGTTCCTGTGTTCTATGGGCTCTCTCAGAAGGAAACTTAATTATGGATGTATGTCAGAGGGTGAGCTTGAGGTGAGGAGGAAATGACAAGAGTTAAAATGTGCATCTTACCCTTGGAGACAATCAGATTCTCCTCCTGTGCCTCTTCATCTCCGGGGGCCCTGAAGAGAGGATCCACAGGTTGTCATGGTAACTAAATCAAATAGTATGACCCAAAAAAGCTCTTCATGCAGCAAAAAAATAATAATTTCTGTACATCAGAGAGGGACACTGACATACCTGGGCTTCTGTTTAATACCACAGCGGCATCGCCGACCTGGAAACACATTAAACTGTCAGCTGTATTGTTCTGTTGTGAACGAAACATCTGTGTCATCACTATTAAAGTGTTATGTGAAACAGCGCGTAAGAAAGGTCATGGAGTAGAATGATGTGAAAATTCTATGAAAATGCAGTTTTTTATAATTAAATTGTAACATTTGGTTATAGTGGAGAGCGCGTGTAGACATGATGAAACGACACACACAAGGTTAACTTACTGAGGATTAGAAGAATGCCAAGTGTAAACAGCACCACTGCAAATGCCAATCCCCCAATCCTCAAGGTCTCATAGTCTGCAGGAGAAAGAAAGCAACAGCAGGGGTGTAATTTAATCATTGTTTATCGCAAATAATGCTTTATAAAAATTTTAATTTATTTATTTTTAGGGATTTACAATGAGTCTATGTCTATGTAATTACTTTCAATGTGCTAGTTATTTCAGAAGGTTTTGCTTTAACTTACCATAAATAAATGGGTTTTCAGATGTATTGGTTGCTGCAAACAGGGAAACAAACACATTTATAAAACCACAATGAGAAATCAAAACACATTGTCTCAGTTGCAAGCCTGTATCACTATTATCAATACACTTTTCTGAGTGTTTTGTGACAAAATCCATGTCTTTCTTCTTTTGTAATCTATATAATTATTTTTATGACTCATCTTGAAAATTAGTCAACTAAAATCAGCTTTCCTAAGGGTATTGGTAGTCATTCAGGAAATTATTGCTCTGTTAATGAAAATGAAATGGATATAGAAGACCACTAACTCAGTGATCTGTCTCTCTCCTCAGCTAATACAGACTGGAAGAGCATGTGTTTAAAAAGATAAATACTCTTTGTTTGTTTTTTCAGAAACAAAATGTTATTGTGAACAGGATGTTTATCTCAATAACAGTATCTCAGGATATCTCAGTATTTTTGTTTGTGCTAAAATGACTATACTAAGCCTAAGTCAGTGTGTTTCTAGTTTCAGTCTGGAGTGGCACTGTAAGCTGAAACTCTAATGTAATAACGAATTGTAACTTCACACATTATCATATCCAGCTTACATAAATACACAATATAAAACACATGGTACTTATTTAATAGATTCTTGTTATTTATGTACAAATATTTATAGCTTTATATGTCAATAGGAGATAAGCTGGGGAAAGCTGGCATGAAACAATATTGCATATAATAATATCACATATTAAATAGATTTCATATAAAATGTCATTTACTTCAAGCAGTGATTTTTCAGTAATAGCATTATGATGGTTTGACTTTGAAACAGTGCTCTTTAGATGCAACACTTTAGATTTCATAGATTTTGAAATCCTATATATTTATCCTACTTTATCAACTCTATTTCTTGCCAAATTACTGCTCATATGTCTTCAAAACTAGAATCTGTTTGGGTTAATAACTTGGTCTGGTAATTTTAAGGCTCTATCAGTACATCCGAAGAGTCTGATCTAAACATGAATAGATCATCAGTAAAGCACTTAAGATCAATGTTTGACCCCATTAGAGACCACAGGAAGAGTACTCACCCCCCTCTGTATCAGTGTTTGTTGCAGCTGCGAGGCAGAGTGTTAAGTGGTTAAAGTGAAAAGGTGGAAAGAAAACAGAAAGGGGAAAAACACAGGAAATTAGAGGGCCATAAGTGAACGATGAAAAACATATCTTTGCAAATTCAGTCCCACACAATAAGAGACCAGGCATGCAATCAGTAAAATCCACACTTAAACTGATGTTTTTCTATGGATTTGACTTGTCCACCCCCAGTCCTTTTCCATGAAATGTCACCGCTTGCACCAACACTGCCTCCCTATGGACAATCGGCGAGTGTGCATGCATGTGTGTTTGTATGCATGGATGCACGTGTGTGTTGCATGAGCAGGGTTGTACTTACCAGTCATATATACAAGGAGTGAAGAGACGATGAGCAAAATAGTTTCCATGGCAACTGCTGACACAGAGTAATGAAAAAGAAAGGGGGGGGGGGGGGGGGGGTGAGAGAGAATTGAAGAAAGACAAAATAGACAGTCAGGGGGATTTTTGTTGTTTGTTTGTTTGATTGTTTGTTTTCCCCACTCCACTCCAGCACATTCATGTCTGCAGTCTGGTACAAAAACAGCAACAATGAACATGCATTCAAGGTATACTGCGCAAGATGATGACCACACAATTACGCACCTATTGAGTGAGAGGAAAGAGGACTCACATCACGCACAACACTTGCTCTGTCCAGCCTTTTGGAGTATAGCAGATGTCAAATGCTTGTGGATACAGCTTTTATCTTGCACAATGATCTGTGTTCAGAGCCATACATGTTCTCTTTTTCTGGCAGAGACTGCTTCTTCGTCTCTGTGGGCATCACACAACCTTGACCTATTTTTATGTAGGCTATTCAGTGCGCACCCACGTGCAGACACACACCATGTCTGCTACAGAGATATCTCTTATGTTCAGGCAACTATAATGTTGTTATGTCCAGGCAAACTATAATGAGCTAAAATATTTTATGTATTTATTAATATTCAGTTTATTTAATTAATCATTTTTTAGACATCCAAGGTATATGGCTCCACAACTCGCTATGTTGGAGTGTCAATCAGCCGGTGGGTTCCCCACTTTGACCCAGATTAAAATATCTAGAGCGTTATTACGTGGGTTGTCATGACATTCTGCACAGGGAAGGGACATTTGTTTTTCACAATATCATTAACACAATTCACGGTAACATAGAAATGAAAGGTATTACACATATGGATGGATGGATGGATGGGAAGTTTTAGCAGTTTCTAGACATTAAATGCTGCCTCATGTTGCTTGGTTTAAATCCACTGAGAAAAACTTGTGTGAATAATGTTGGGTGTCCCGAAACTTCTCAGTGTTAAAGTAAGATTTTAGAAAAGTTGTGAGATTGTAAAATCTGTCCTTGAACACAGTGCAGTAATCCAAGGACTACAGAATTGGGCTCAACTTTCAAGTGCTGAAAAAATATGCATCAAGTTGTTCTATACCCTCAATTAACAATATTTTTTTTTACAACAAGTCAATTTATGAAATTTCTTCCCTCCTAGTTATTCTGTGATCAGTTGTAAAGGGAATTATAGTAAAATTGAAACTCAGTTAATCAGTTTGCATTCTGACATCATCCAGACCATCTGGTGATAAAAATTCAGGTGTGTGAGAATGTGTAAAATGAACAGATTTGGTCTTTTTTGGCTGTGTTTTAGCATAATGAATGAGTCTCACCTTTGACTTCTAGTGTTTGAATCTCTGAGACCAACTTAGACCACTTTCTTGATTTTATTTTGTAGCATGTAAACAAACAAAACATATGGCAGGTTCAGTTAATCTGTTTATGTTTTTTGTCACTCTAATATCATGATACCACTGTACATGGCTGTTGAATGCAAATACGTGTCATGGATCAGTGTTTAGTGAGCAGTCCAAAGCCCTATCAAATTAGCTTGTGCAAATAAAGTGTCTGATAGATTGTTATACATCAGCTGACAGTGACTATTGACTATAATCCTTCACTCTAAATGAATATAGATGGGAAACACAGCATGACAGCAATGGATTTGATGGAGCAGAACAATGCTCTGTGTGAACTAATAAAACAAAACAAGTCTGCAGTTCAACATGCATGATCTATAAACAAACCATGGGATGTCTGCACTGCACCTTCCAGAGGTTTTATAACCCATACTTTAGTACTGTTAACGGAGAGTATCGACTACTAATTCTAAGAGAACTGAACTGGTCCTCTGATTGACTGGGTCTATTTATGTCCATCTAGCCATCTGTCTATTTGCCTGTGTTCAGCTGCATCACTTGTATAGGACATAATGCATTTAAGCAAACAAATTATCCCATTATGGTCATTAGTTGTAGTATGAACAACAGCATTCCTGCGCACTTGCAATTTGTATGTTGTGCTCCGCTTATTTGATTTGTGAGCTATAAACAGATCTAAACAGCACAATAGTAACTGGGACATTTCTAAAATGATGTGACATAAGATGACGATGGAGGAACAGATGAAGCTGTCCCATCCAATAGAATGATACATCTGAAACAAAAATCCTTGCATGTGACCTTGAACAGAAGAAATATTTTTTGTTAAATGCCTGTTTCACACACAAGTACATTTCTATAGATTCCACCTTGTGATTCTCAAATCATAAGGTGGAATCATCAGTTAAAGATATTATCAGTTAAAGGTAGTGACATTTGGAATAATATTCCAGCTGTAATAGGAGAATGTACTACCTTCAAATCATTTAAAACTCATCTCAAATAATGGCTAAAGGGGAATCAGATTTGTGATCATGAATTTGATATTAATATATGTTATTTTTAATGTATTTTAAAAATTACAACATTTGTTGTTCTGCATTTTCTTACAGTCCTATGAAATTTTATGCTTTAAATTTGTTGTGTATGGACTAGATTGGTGTACATTGTTTGATGGTGTGTTGAATTTCTTATTTATCGTTTTAGTCCGACCTGCCAGGGACAACAGATGAAAAGTAGCCTTTTGGCTAACTCTGTTTATTTACATTGATATATTCAACAATATGCACTGTCCCTTTTAAATAAATAATATCAATGTATTCATTTATATGTTGCATTATTAAGACCTTTAAAGTTCTATGTAACATCCCAGTGATAGAAAAGAAAATAGCTTCCTTTAGCGCAGGACTTTTTTTCCCCACACCTGTTACTAAGCAGACAAGACAGAAAGCTCTGTCCTCTTTTTTCAAGGTGTGCATTTGAGAAGATTAACATGCAGTTCAACTTTATTAATAAACACTGCATCTGCTCACGTGCAGCATGCAACAGGCATAAAAAAAATAGGTCATTCATTAGCTAAGCAAGTCATCTATGTTTATTTTGTCAAACACTCCTTGTTTCATGGACAATTGTTTAGTTTCTTTTTTTAATCTTTAATGCTTCATCTTTCATGCTAGTTTTACTGTGGCTAAAATCACAATAATCAAAGAGCTGACAGCCGTGATGATGGTTACAATAAAGGAAGGTATTTGACCGTGAGCCACCTGCAACTCCCTTTTCAATGGTCTTTCACTTTCATCTTTCACTCTTCACATGCTGTTAAACTGCTGTTGGAAAAACACTATCAAGGATGATATGAGATAAATAAATAAAAAGGCAGATAGCAAGAAGCAACTGTGCTCTAAAAGATGTTGGCTGCTTGATGAGCCTTTATCAGAAATAATCAATAGTCAGTGAAAGTTTTTTTATCCTCCTGGGCCCACCCACAGATCAGATTTCCACTAAGCCTTTAATTGGTGATGACATCACAAAAATTACATTTATGAACATGATAGAGGGAGAGTGACCTGAATGCTTTTTAAAAGGCTTTTTAATTATAAAAGGAGAAAATGGGTTTTTTCAATGATTTGTTTTTTTGTTTTTGTTTTTTGCAATACCTCAAGTGGCTATTAGTAAATATTAGCACTTACAAGGTGGCATCATTCCTCCCTGAATATGTTACATTTGTTGATGCATTACCACCGGCTGTGCATCAGTAAACATTATGAGGAAAATGTATCATGTCACCTGTGTGTGTGTGCATACACAAGATTGCTTTTATATCAAATAGCATAATCTGAGGTCATACTGACATGGGGAATTGTTCACTTATTCATGTGAATAATGTCTTGGCATAATATGTCTCAACATAATACAGCAAGAGCAATATGGCGTAATGTGTGTCAGCCAGCTGCTCTCTTGCACTGGTAATCTAAAGCTCGATCTGTCACTTTGGTGCTAATGGAAGGAGAGAATTTTGAAAAAGTAGACAGAACCATACCAAGGCTGATGGAGAGAAGTTTGATGCTCTTTTGTGTCCTTCTTACTCAGGCACTTGCTAATGGCATAGATATGACAGTAAGTGCCCAGGGTTAAGTGGCCAGCCGGACAACCTCAGCTGATTTCAGAGTAGCCAAAGATAGTCTGAGGTTAAAGGGCACGCAATCAGCGTCACACAAAATATAGCAAGTTTATTCAGACCGCAACACTCATCCCTCTTTGTAAGGACATAGAGAGCTGTCCCTTGAGCAGTAAAAAAAAATCATCTTGGAAAAAGTTCTGCAACGGTTTCAGCAATTGAGGCATTGATTTTAGATTGATTCTAGATTGATTTTAGATTGCCTGCAAAAAGTCTTGATTTTTAATGGCTGAAAAGCAGAAGAATATTTATTTAGCGTGCTAGACATAAAGATGAGATGTGTAGAAAAATAGTTGATGCCTGTTATTTTACACTACCTTTTTACGATATTGTGTTTGAAGGAATGAAATTCCTTAGATTTGAGTGTTTTATATATAACACTATATATAATCTAGTCAGTAGTGGAGTTTTTATACTTTGCTGCTTACTGTTTCTTTTCGGTTTCAGTCACTGTTCAGTTTAACAGTTTACTCACTGTTAGGTAAGGTTTAGGCACTAAATCCCATATGGAAAAGAAATAGTAAAAACTTATATGATTTACTCATGAAAGTAGCCACTTTCTCATTACTTTCATATATTGTTTTAGTAAGTATCCAAAACATACAAGTTTCATTATATAATTTTTCAAGGGATCTTATATGTGTTTTCACTCTTGTATGTTTTTCATACAAGTTTCACACAAGACAGATACAAACTTTATAAGATTTATATATATCTTTTCCATATGGGATAACTTGGTTATATTTAAGAAAATATCATAATTTGGTTTACAATGTACTTGTATATGACATAAACCAGTAATCTACCAAGTCCTATCAAATATCCCACAAAAGGATGAAGACAAAACATTTATACACCAGTACTAAAATATCAGCTTCATAGGTTTAGCTTAAAATTACTTACTTCTCTGGCCAATATCCATGACCATCAGATGAGTACAAAAATTACAATGACTTTTGTTTGAGTTCAATTTGGCTTCCTTCTGAAGTGTAGAACTTTTGACCTTGGGTGGGTCAGTGTCATATTTTTCCTGTGAGAACGAGTTAGACATTTGGCACAATTGTACTTCCCCATATAATGTATCGTTTGATTGTTTCTGCCAGCCTTTTTCTCCCTGTGTGTGAACATGACACCTGAGCAGTTGCCTTTCCATCTTTCCTCTGTCTAATCTGCACCATTGTTTGGTAATATCAAGTTCCTCAGCCAGGCTTTCTATTTTCTGAGAGTACAGAACTAGAAAAGGGCAGACGTGGTGATGATATCTGTTTGGAAAAGGCAACAACATTGAATGGAGGCTGTTTCCTGTAATGTTGGGACGAGGAAAGGGCAAGCTGAAAGCCAGTGAGACTGGGAGACAGGCTGACAGGGTTAGACATTGTCTGGTAGTACAGGTGAAGGGCATGCAGAGGAGACACTGTCTGAGGGGAGAGGACTGTGGTAGGGCAGCCTGTTGTACTGTAGTGACATTTACAGTATAACATGCAAAGAGCTTTAAAAACAAAGGCCAAGGAGGGACAAAGCAATAACAGCAGTGAGATAGTGAAGTACACAAGGGCAGCAGAGTGCTCCAGAATCACAGAGACATGAAAAAAAATAATGGTTTAACCTTTGACATTATACTGCTTGGCAAATGTGTAACTCTCATGCAGGAGTTGTGGGGGGAAAAACAACAAGGTCATGAAGGAAAATCCATCCTAAAATGACAGTGTGTGTTTTTACAGATGACCACACCCCACTAACACCAACACTCAGTCAATTCAATTCAATTTAATTCATATTAGTGCCAAATCACAATAGCAGTTGCCTCAATGCGCTTTATATTGCAAGATAGAGACCCTATACTGTAATAATAGTATAGTAGTTCTATCAATAGCCTATCATGTACCAAATGAAACAGAGGTTAGGTGATATTTGAAATTATCACATGACAGATGTTTTTGTTCTTGTTGTTGTTGTTTTCCCCCACTGGCATTTCCTGTGTGCTTCAAAGTCAGGGAAGTGCAAATTCGTGTAGTTTTCATTTGCACCTCAATTTGCACTTCCCTGACTGATACCACACTATTTGCTTTGTAGATCTATTGGTTAGCTATCAGGCGTACCTTTTAACACAGTTTTAAAATATTGTCTGGGATAACTGGGCCATATCTTCCTGTTTCACTTTACACTTTGGAGTAGTGCGGGTGTCTGAAGGAAATTAGTTTGGGTGACTAATAACCCTGAGGCATTATCTAAACCCAATAAATCCAACTAAATATGAAAAGAGCCCTATATATTAACATCAATACAATGTGGGGCAGCTGTACAATGCATGAATCCAAAAAACAAAACAAAACAAAACAAAAAACAGCCTTGACCTCTATATCTACCATTATAATGATGTTACACCACTATGACAGCCATCGTAATTTAGTGTCCAGTTATCGCCATGGTAACTGTCTCCAACTGACAATTGTGGCGCCGAAAGAGAAATGGGTTAAAGCAGAGACAACATTGACTCCACTTAAACAGGAATAAGGGGTGTGGCGTGCATCTTTAAGGTCGAAATCTCTGGCCTACATTGAGACGATTTCTAAGATAACTGATTTATAAATAAATAAGTAAATAAATAAATAATGAGCGTGACCGTACATTCAGCGGTTGTTTCCAGATAAAGTCGCCTGTCGGGGACAAAGGGAGACCTCAATCACACACACTGATAACCTCTCTATTACTCGTGACGATCCATCAAGGCTCTGAGCTAAGTTACGTGTTGTTTGGTTTGACTGACATAAAACAACAACAAAAAACACCTTGCACAATATGCCTCAATATCCGATGCGTGACGTCTTCGCATTGATCCACTTTTGCGTCTCTCAACCTGTGGATTATCTGATGATTGAGAAAACCCGAGCCATCATCCGCCTGGTGATTTTCCTTTTCACGGAAACAGCTAAACAGCAGTGTCATAACGAACGAGTTCATTTTACTTGAAAATGACAAGTGGATTAATAATGGTTTTTATCCCGTTTTTGCAATATCCGCGTAGCCAGCGATTAGTGCCAACAGACACACCCTCGTGGTACATGTTCGCGTGGTAAATAACAAGCAGCCTTGAAAATGCCAGCTCGATTAGTTATTGTGACCATGTACACCAGACAGGTGGTTATTATTGAAAACAATAATAATAATAATAAATGACACCGCACGTTTGCCTAAAATAATTCCACAAAGAAGTTTGCACGAAAGACACAATTTATGCACACTGGAGAGGCGTTATGAATAAAATTGCCTTGCCTTACAGTCCTATTGCACTCATATTCTTTTTAGACCACTGGATCCCTTTTTGTCTTTATATGAATAACACAATCAAATATGTCGCTTATTAACTTACCTTTTGTTTCTCCAGCGGACCGTTGGTTAACAAACTGATATCCACCTGCAAAAATCAATCAGTTTGTCTCACAAGGACTCTGCTTCAAGTATTCTCATCTGTCAATATGTGCAACCTGCTCATATGTACTTCCCCTGGAAAAATAGATGTGATGACGACAACAGTGTGACTCCTGGAGTGACTGCTTATTTAGTGCGTGGAATCGTCCCTGCCGCTCCCTTTCTGCATCTCTCCCTCTCTCACACACCAGGCACGCTCACCACAGACCCTCCTGCTCACAAAATCATTAAACACCACAACAAAGGGGAGTGGATGGTTCCTTCTTTATCTGATATATGTTGTGTTTGTTATTCGCGCAATCCTTCACAAACTTATGACATGAACATAACAAAGAATACGGAAAAATGGCATACAATCAAGAACAATTTCAAGAAAAATCCCAACATGAGTAGTGGCTTAAGTGCACTGCTTAGTGACTCAAGTGCAAGGTAATGCACAAAATGTTTTGATTTTAATATGGTACACAACAGTTAAAATTGGGTTCCTGGGAGAAAAAAACACCTTCATAATAATTAATCATACACAATCATACATTAATCAACCACAAACTGATTAAGGAAATCTCAGTAGAACCTCAGTAAAGCCTTTCATTGAATTACAATAAGATACAATTGAAAAAAAAATCTGCTTTTAAAGCTCACTTAAATTAAAAATAAGCTTTAGTACACACAAAAGAATAAAATCAAAATTGAAAGACTGAAGTCAGTGCACTGATTAGCTTGTATACATGTGGGTAGTGTAAAATATATTAAATCCATGTGACCTGGGATGAGTATAGATGATGAGCACAACATTAATGAATGTATGTGGGCATTTCTGTCATGCTGCTACTCCCTCAAGACAACTTCATTGGGAGGAAAACACCAGCAGGAGGCAAAGTGATGTCACACCATAGCTCTCTGCAAGAGGCAAAGGAGGAGTTAACATAGAGAAAGCCTTCCCCTTCTAGTTCTTATTTATTCTTTTTGCTTTCACTCTTACATGCATGCTTGTGTAGATCCAGGGCAGAACACTACTGACTCTGGTGTAAACCCCGGGTTTGTTTTTTTCACCACAGCCAGCTCCCCAGCTGGTAATCCCCACCAGGTAAAAGCGACTCTCTCCCTGGCATACCAGAGGTCCACCACTGTCACCCTGGAAAAATATATTATACTTGATTAACAGAAATGTTACTCCAAAGTTTGCTAGATGGTCAAATCCATGCATACTTATATGATTTCTGTTAGCTGTTCCTTAATACTGACTGCTCACCTGACAGGAGTCTTTGCCTCCTTCGAGTTTCCCAGCACAAAGCATATTATTGGTCACCAGACCTCCATAAGCATCACGACTGTTACACACCCGTGTATCAATGATGTCCACACTCACTTCCATCAGATCCTTCGAGACAACACCTTTAAAAAAAAAAGAAAAAACAAAAAAACGTCATTGTTTCCTTTCCATGGCAATATAATACCCCACAATAGTAGCTTGATGTAAATATTATACATTATTGTGAGTTGCACCGTCTAAGCAACAGAAATTGTGCATTGTTTGTTTTCTTCATTTTTCTTCAGTTTTTATGATTAATAATTTCGCAGTCTTTTGTTTATTGATTGAGAGTTGTCACCCACCCATCAGTCGTTAACATTATTTTTTCAAGCATATTTTTCATCAGATGATTATATAGACAACAGATACTGGTTACTTTCTCATCATTCCCTGATGTTGCTTTCTTGTAATCCTTCCCCAGTCTTTCTCAGCTTGCAGATTTTTTTTTTTTTGTTTTTTTATTGCATCAGCAATGTTTAATAGTTTGCCTTTCACTGAGGAGTGGCTTCCGTCTGGTCATTCTGCCTTACAGGCCTGACTGGTGTAGTGCTGTAGAAATGGTTGTTCTTCTAAAAGGTTCTCCTATCTCCACAGAGCAAAGATGGAGCTCTGTCAGAGTGATCATTGGGTTCTTGGTCTCCTCCCTAACTAAGGCCTTTCTTTCCCAGTACCTCAGACTGGCCAGACAGAGCCCTGATGGTTTCAGACTTCTTCCATTTATGGATGATGGAGGCCATTATGCTCACTGGAACCTTTAATGCTGCAGAAGTTTTTCTTTTTCTTTTTTTTCTGCACCTTTCCCCAGATCTATACCTCCATACAATTCTTTCTCAACAATTCATTAGCACCATCAACTATGGGACCTTATATAGACGATGTGTGCTTTTCAAAATAATGTCCAATCTACTGAATTTACCACAGATGGACTTCAGTCATGTTGTAGAAACATCTGACATATTTTGAGTGCCATAGCAAAGGCTGCGAATATTTATGCTCATGTTTTTTGTTTTTTTTGTTCTATCAATGCGTTGGGTGGGTGCTAACTTCCTACAATTTAAGGCTTTAGTTTCAGTGAGTAAAATGGCTAAACGTCACTCATAGACCAAACCTAAACTTTTAAAGCCTTATCTACAGTAAAACAATCAAACACTACTGGAAACAACAGCACTTAAACATGTAATGCAGACGCAAGGCAGACTGTATTGCCCAACACATTAGTATGGAAATCATGGGAATTCAGTAAAATAAATTACATTCATGAATAACTAAAACTTGGTCATTTGCTAGATTTCTAGTCTAGATTTCTAGATACTTAACATTTCTGAATTTCTGCTTACCTGAACCGGCCTGTGTGGTGCCAAAACCCGAGGTCCAGCACTGAGTTCCTTGGACAAAGTTCTGGTTATATGCTGGCAGACAAGCAGGCTGAACTTTATCTGGTTAACACAAAAATATGTATTTAAATTTTGCCAACACATCAGCCGCCTTGTGTGCTCAAAAGGATAGTATTGTAGATAGATCTGTACATATACGGTAAAACAACTTCACTATGTAAAGCAGATTAACAGTTTGACTGTGAACTCACAGGCTTTCAAAGCTCAGACTGAGCAGCAAAGGAAATATTTTCATTGCTATTACTATCCTGCACATTGTTTTAGTGTCCTGTTTTTGTTAATAATCTACACAATCTACTGTAGACTATATACAGCAGAGAGTAAGAGAAATACTTATTTGATCCCCTGCTGAATTTGGAAAAACTTTATGTAATGTGTATGGTTGCTTAAAATAAAGCTACCATAAAAATTAAAGAGCAAATTCAGCATGGGATCAAATAATTATTTCCCCCACTATACTGTGCAGAATATATATGCATAACACTCTCCATAGTGCTATTAAACACAGGTTTCATCATCGAAGGATTTCTGTGCTGGATATTTCCATGGAGGAAGCAATTAAATCCTTCACACACTCTGCTTTCCAACATGATGCCCACACACATGCTTATGTGATTATTAAAATCTGAACACAGCTATAGAGGTTGGATGACTACACACATTTGTTAAAGAATGTAAAGATGCAACTAACCATTGAAAGTGACTGGGGATGTAAGTTTGAGAAGAACAACATCTTGGTCATTTGTTTTAGTGTTATAGTTCTCATTGACTATGATCTTCTCAACAAAGTACGGAACAGGCAGGTTGTTCAGCGACACCGTTCCACCATATACTCTCCAGTTCTGAGGGGATAGAGCCAAGTTGTCTCTGAAACCCCGAAAAACACTCTTCAATGGACAGCAACAGATTAATGTAGATTTCAGCACAGAATAATTGGCATTATGGTTTTTAAAATGTATGAATTTTGAATTGTTAACTGCAGCTGGACCTTAAAATATCTACAATTACAATGTACAGACTCTAGGAATCAGAGAGTTTATTAAGGTAGACTATGGTCAATTTAAGAGAGTGTGATAAAACATTTACAAAGGTATGTTTGTTTTATTTTATTTTATTTTTTTTTTGTCACCTTGGGAAACAGTGGGCAGCAGAAAGCACAAAATCAGGGGAGATCAGGACTCCTCCGCAGACATGGGATCCTCTGAACTGTAGTGACAACTGCCAAGGCCAATGACCTATTTTAGCTATGGTGCCACCAATGATCCGGGACGTGGCCTGCTGCTTACCACAATCTGGACAACAATGCAAGGTACCATGCAAAAGAAAGAAAGGGAAACAAAACTATTGTCAGCATACAGTTTTATCCTTGATGAATGCAGAAAAAAATACATTGTATGTGCCAGCGTTGCTGCTGCAGTGCTGTTAGATCTTCATAGGAGTCACAATGTTTTATGTTATCAAGGTCACCTAACAAAACACCTTGTGGCCATAACTTAAGAACTCTTTGAGTAATTTTTACACAACTTTAAACAAGTCTTAAGATTTTATGAGGCCAAATTTTAGCCAGTTAAGTAGCAGAGGGGTTTTCTTAACTGCTTTGATGAGGTCCTAACATCCACTATTGGCCCTGTGCTCACTACCAGAAATTGCAGACCCACCACTGGCACCCTGTGCTTTTCGCAGGTAAGAGCAGGTTCACACTTACCATATCTGAGAGACATGAAAGGGTCTAGAGAAACCTGTATGTTATGGTGATATGATGGTTTGGAGAACCATATCAATGAGAGGATGAACAGACTTCTGCAGGCTAGACTATGGCCCCCTGACTGCCATTAGGTATTGGGATTAAATCATTGGATCCACTGTTGCACCCTACACTGGTGCAGTGGGTCCTGGGTTTATAGTTCATCATGATCTATAGAAATCTATAGAAATCTGGAATCGAAGGTATGGCAATCTGGAGATGTTATTGAAGCTCAAGTTACTTTGCTTTGGCCTTCAGGTCATCTGTATTTTGGGGGTTTTCTTCCTCTTAAATGTCTAATAGATTCTCTTTGGGATTCAGATCAGACCGGTTGGCCAAATGCAGTAATGATTATCAGCATTCTGATCACGATTGGTAAACCATTTAGCAGTAGTTATGGCATTGTGGATAGGTTTTTATTCCGTTAGGAAAAGGAATCGCCAACTAGAAATCAAGTCCTCATGAAGTTCTCTCTCCTGGTATATGGCTGCATTAACTTTTGATATGATAAAATATCACTGACATGATTTGGTGCCCCAAATCATCATAGACAGCAAAAGCACACAGGACTTCAAACACTTTGGATTCTGTCTCTGTCCTCTCTTTCCTCCAGACTTCAGGACCTTGATTTACAAATGAAATGCGAAATGCAATTTGATCTTTTAAAAGGACGTTGGACATAAAGTCCAGGTAAGACATTTTTGATATTGTTTCTCACATTCCTAATATCAAGATGTATTTGGTGGCTCTTAATGCTAAAATAGCAGCCTCTTTCCCAAATTCAAAGCTCTGCCAAGTTCTTTGACAATCCTTTCAAAGCTTCATCTTGCCTGTTAAAGTTAGCCTTTTCAGCAGTGACCTTCTGTGGCTCACCCTCCTGGAGGTTGTCAGTTATCATCATCTGAATAACCGTACAGCCAGCAATCATCCCCATGATTGCGACCGTGTGTACTGACCAAAGCTATCAAAAATTCTAACAGAAAAATGCTTGAACCTTGAAATTTTCAGAAAATGATTCAGATACTTTTGTTAGTATTGCACTGGCTAATAACTGCATTTCAGTCATAGGTACTGGGTGTAAGGCAGACATAGAAAAAGAAATAAAAAGTGTGTGACATATGACTGTAGGAACAGATGGAGGCTCCTTACCCACACACTGCAGGGAGACAGTCTGCTTGTTCGGACAGGGAGAACTGCATGTTGCCACAATAAGGGAAACATGTTAAAATGGGTACATGCAGTCAACCAATGCTAATGTTGTTAACCAACAAATCATATGTACCTGACATTTACCCGAGCCTGGATTGGAGCAGATCTTGTACTGTTGTTCAGTGTTAAACCTGTGGAATCTGATTGAATTGTAGCTGTCATATAGACGCTGGAGACAGAGAGAAAAATGATTAGATAAACGTGCACATATAGAGACCATTTTCTGCAGTCAATATCTGAGTGAATCTGTAAACTAATTGCGCTTCTATCATACTGAGATGCCCCACTGGTAGTCATTCCTGTGGAGAATCAATTCAACCCTAAACACAGCAGCAGATCAGGTGATGTTTCATGAACCTCTGTGGGTAATTACAGGTTGGGGTTTGAAGCCCACGTGTTTAAGGGCTGTTGTTGAAATCGACCCTTCCAAATGACAAGCTAAATCACTCATTCATGAAGCCCGTGCTAGGTCTAAATGATGATAGATAATGGTAAGATATATTATGAAGATTACCTTTGATCCAAATTTTTTCTCAGCTGCCTTTAAACTTTTTAGCCTTTATTTATATAGGGCACTAGAGAGAAGACAGCTAGTAAAGGGCCTCAGGGTGTATGCAAACCCAGGCCTCTGCAATGGTCTGGGTTGCCTGTTCTACTGAACTATACCAGCACCCAGCTATCTTTAAACTTTTTTATACATGATGTTCAATACATTTTAGGTGAGCTATGACAATAATAGGCAGGGTAAAGTGGTGATCATACTTTCTGAATCCTTGCCGCTTGCAGATCTGCTTGGCTTCATTGTCATCCCACCCTTGGTTACACACTGGTAGGAAGCGGCCATCTGTGGCTGTTCTGACCTGCAGACTGTTTCCCTCACCAAACCTCACTGGAGAAGTAATAACAAGAAGGGATAACAAAAAGAATACACCTTAAATCTCCTAAGTCCATTATGTGCACATGTGACTATTAGGCAATTTTAGCTTTCATTTTGCAGAAAATGTTTAATTTGCCAAGACCTTTCTTGTGCATTCTTCTAATATATTTACCTTGTTGTTAGGCATTACATAGAGTGTATAATATGAATAAAGCCAATACAATTATACATGATTCAGATTTAAGTTGGATCCCCTAAGAATTCTTACATATATTGATACATATTCCTTCCATAGATTATTATTGTTATTTTCCAATCCTACTTCATCTTCTTTCTTTATGAGTGTGCTGATTTACCACAGTATGCTTCGTCAGTGCCATGTTGGCAGTCCTCTTTTCCATCACAAATTACAGTATTGTTTGGGCAGTTGTCCTTTGGCAAAACTGCACTTTGGGTTTTCTCATCATTGCTCCCATCATGCTCATCGTAGTGGATCGCTGATGTTGCTCTCCTGGTGCCGTACACAACTGTGGTTGGAGAGTATGTAGTAATGATTTTAAAGTAAGTAGAGGTAGAGTGTGCCATTATTGTTATCCTTCACACAAACAAAATAATGAAATAAAATAAGAACAGTAATATGCATCTTAAAATTGACTTTCCATCTCACTTAATAAATATCAGCAACTATTTATACGTACTCCAGTTAACATAAATGATTTTCAAAGTGAGCACCGCATGCAACGGACCACACAGAGAAAACATTTTGTCAGTGCCAACAAATCTCTGTGGAAGTAAAAAAATTCATATAATTCCATTCCATTTTTATTTATAGTTGCAAAATAATGTGTTATATACTGGTAATGACATTTAATAACTGAGTTTATGCTTCATACTGTTTTTAAATACCAACATACACAAAAATGAGCAAATGAAAATAGATAAATTCTTACACTCTTAGGACCACAAGGGCACAAAAATACTGTAAGTAACTGAGATTCACATGCAGATACAACAGGTTCAAATAACTTAGTTCACAAGTTTTGATGACACTGTTCAGTGATCAAAGTATACCTCCAAGCCAAATGGCCACCCCCAGCAGAGCAAGCAACAGTAGGACTGACACCGACACACCAATGCACCTTTTCTTGCTCTCACAGCATCCCTTTTTCTTCTTTGGAACTAAACACAGTCAGAACAAAAGCATATAGTGACACACATATTAATGATCGTTGGAGCGACTCTGACTCAGCATTTATTTTGTTTGTACATTTGCAATACGTGGATTTTATTCCTAGAAAATATGGGAGGAGCGGGTATAACTCACTTGTGATGGGCTGTGAGACTTGGGGAACAGCCACAGATGATGGATACCGAGGGATGTAACGTGGCTGGGTTGGGGGCATCATCCCTGGACCGAAGCCATACACCACCTCTTCATAAGACCTGAGGGGTGGCTGTGTGTGGACAGCAACAGAGTAGTAGGGAGGAGGGGGGGTGCCCTAAGAGAAAAAGACAAAAACAATGAGGGCAAAACAAATACTCTGCAAGATTTCATAGATAAAATCTCTAACTGGAATAACAAACAATGTCATGTGAAGTCTATGTCCAATATTATGTAATCACTCCTTGGGCACAAGATGTTGTTTGTTTGCTTTCTATGTTTGCTCATCTTGAGAGTAGTTTTATTTTAATGGGGAGAACCTGAACGTTCTGAATTTCAACCAAATTAAATCAAAGTTATTAATTGTTTTGCATGTCAATGAGGGAAATTAGTATTTGGTCCTCTACAGCCTAGCTAGAAACCTGACTCTGACCACCACCATGTGCAAGACCATGGTCAAGGTCATGCAGGGGCATAGCCAGAACTCACTCATATAGAAAATCTGTGGAGAGAGCTGAAGTTTCAAATTGCCAAGCAGCAGCCAAGAAAACTAAAGGATTTGATTCTGTAAAGAGAAGTGGGCCAAAGTGGGCCTTCCTGAGATAAGTAAAAACCTGGTGACCCCTGTGCTTGCCAACAAGGATTTTTCCAGTACTAAGTCATGTTCTAAGGCATATATATTAGGTATAATATATACAATTAGACATACATGAGCTAAAATGGTAAATCATCCATATGTGTTTCTTGTTGTTAAGACTCTGCACATTTGTGGTTGTCAAGAGTCTGCATGTAACCTATTGTCCTCCATGATATCCAAACACTGTTATCAAGTCTACACCAGCTCAACAACCTTATAGGCACAAAGAAAGACGTGATGTATCCTGGCAACAGTGTCTAACAGATCAGATTTAGGAGTATGTTCCTCATTTCTCAGTGATATCATCTCTGCTAGTAGCCATATCAAGAATTTCAAACAAAGGTCTTAATCCATATTTGGAGACTTGCATGGGACAAGTTGGTGCAAAATGATAGTGGGAAAAATGCACCTAAGAACAAGTTTGTTCGCTGGGTTTTTCTTAGAGGAATAAGTGGCTCAAATACTTTAATCCACATGGGTTAAAGGTCTACCATGTGTTCATTGGGAGTGACTCATGGCACAGACTACTGACTAGTTAGATAGCCACCTTAGTAAAAGAATGATGTCTAAGCAGCTGTCAGCCGTAGTGCGTTTCCCTACTGTATCTACCAAATAACTGGTTTTGGTATCACTTCGTTGTTAGCAAGTGTTACTTTAATAAGTTCTCCCAAACGTGTTGGAGGTTAATCTGGGCAAAACAAGGATGTTGCAACACTTTCTAATGCATTTTTTCTTTTTGTTTGTTTTAAGAGGGTGTGGTATTGTTTTTGGTCAACAAAAAAGTTCCAGTAAGCATTTGTCAACCTTAGGGTGTCATCGACTGGAATCACTGCATATAACAATATCTCTCTGATTGCCTTTCTACTACGGAACAATCCAGCAATCCAGCACCCTAACACTGACCCGGTGTCTCGTTTTCTTTTTTCCTAAGATGATAAAGTTAGTCTGTGGGCCATACCTCCCCATTTTTATCAATTATTAACAATGATCACCCCTGGCCCCCATCCCACACTTTGAGAATCACTGCACCAACACATGCTGTGTTTATTCTGAAAGGAATTTGGCCTGTGCTGCTAGTGTTTCAGTGTCACATGCACCATTTCCTTGAAATAGTGTGCAATGGCATTTTAGGTATGTTTTCTCTTACTGGCTAGGTGATTCAGGTGATTCTGCTACCCAGTCAGGAGCAGTAAAAAACCCTGTGAGTGTGCACAATGGACTATAATTGCCATAGGTGTAGCACTTGTGTAACATAGCATGGTGTTCATTGCCCATTGTTTCGCTTTAAAAGATGTTTGTCTATTTTTTGTCAGGGATAAATCTGAATCTGTTGGTTGAAGAAAACCCTTTTTTCTTTGTTATTTAAAATATTATTTTTTTCAATTGAATTCGGTCATAAATAATGTTGAATCTTAATTAAGCTTTAAAATTAAGATACATTTATTTATTAGAAGACTGCACTGGTTATAGACTGCAATTTTGTTTTAGAGCAAACAAGTTAAAAAAGATTCATCCTCATGTGTTCACACCAGGTATGCAGATAGAGTCAATCTTTACCTAGTTATATGGTTACAAAGTACTTAAAGTCTTGTAAATTATGTCCACTGTGCTAAAGCAAATTTGGGCAGAAAAATGTGAATTTGATTTGTTATTTTCTTCATCAATAACAGCATGATCTTTGGTTTTAAACCAAGTTTTCTGCTGATTTCTTCAATATTCATGTTTTCTTGTTTTAATGACAAATGGTCTGATTAATTTATTAGATTAATTTCACCGGAAATTAATCTAATAAGAATAACAACACTGGTCAACAAGCATTTTCCTTCTGAGACTCTTTCACCTGTATTTTAGCAGATTTTACTGGCTGACACCAAACTGGAAAATTATGTTCCAAGTACTCGCCAACTTCGATGATGTTTCAGCATTTAAGAAATAAGTTTGGTCTCAAGAAAAGTAAAACCAAAGTTAAGGAAAGCATTTTCGCTGGTCCTGAAATCTGCGAACGGATGTTTGATGATTGGTTCCGAATGAAACTGAACCCAGCTCAACTAGGTTGTGCAGAATTTTCTTAGCAGTCACAGAGGAAAAAGTTTTGCTGAGCTTGTGGATAACACACTGAAAGTGTGTGAACTACTAAGATTTTCCCATGCTCATTGCTGGAGCATGGCTCATGGATTTCATCAAAATAAAAAGCCAATATCAACTCTTGGTCCCTACAAAGACAAACAGATATGCTGTACAAGTGAAAAACCAAGAGCTAAATTAACAGAGATTTGCTTTAACATATCTCTAGGAAACAAATTAAAACAGTCTTGGCAGAAAATAGCTACAATTCCAAACATTGTGTTGATATATTGATGTTCAGCAGTATCAAAACATGAGTGATGTGTATGTCACAAACCTGACACGCAAGCTTTAATTTGATTACATATCTGAAATCACTGTAAAACAATGGATAAAGACCTGGAATTTCCTACTAGCAAATAAAAATATATTTTGTAGATCAGTCTAATGAGGCAAACCTTCTACTGGTGCCTGGTTGTGTCTAAAGGTAACAAAATCTACCAACCAACATGTCACTAACTTACATGTGAAACTATTTTCAGCTAAACTAAGCAAAAGTATTTTTGTACAGCAATTAAAACGTGTGCTAATTTTAGTACTGTGCTCTTTATGCGACATGTGGGAACGCAGCTGGTGATATCAACGTTTGCAAATGCTAAATGCTCTGTGGCTGTACCTGTTTGAACACAGCATGCCTTAATCACCTGTTTCCATTATCAACTAAGCCTCTGTAGAAAGTCATACAATGTGAAAAAACAAGTTTCTGATGAGTCATTTGACCTCCTGACATTCTTATAGCATGAAAGAGAAACATTTGTTTGTTTTCACATACATACATACATTATTTAAACAGTTTTTGTCACGTTGTAAGTGATTTCAATCCTGAAACTGCTGCTATGAGCAGTTTGCAGTTTGTGTATGAACCGCACCAAGAAATTGAGAAAAAATAAGATGTGCTATTAGGGTAGGGTCACTGGTAAATAACCCTTAAAGAAATACTTTCCTTTATGCAGTCTAAATTTTGGGCTTGACCATTGCCTTTCCTCAGCTGTTGAGACCTTTTTCTAATATCAATGTGATCACACTTCCATAAACTGGGGAGACGAGCATATAGTTCTCAAAATTTAGATTTGCTATTAAACCTGTTTCAAGTTAAGTTCAGTAAAAGTGTGAAACTGTGAAGGCAAGCATTACTCACCAACAAAGATGTATAGTTTTTTTTTTTTTAAAGACCTATAGGCAGCATAAACCTTACTTTATTGTAATCAAATGCCTTAGCAGAATTAGGTGGAGGTATAGTCATATTTCTCAGCATAGTGCACACGGTCATATTTCACAGTTTGCTCTCAAGCTATTATTATAAATAAAAGGTGGAAAAATTAGAGGATCTATGCAACACAAAGGACAGCATCACTCACACAAACCATGTCATCTAAAATTACAAAATCCATCCATCCATTTTCTTCTGTTAGCACAGTTGAGGGTAAGCTACAACATAATCTGATATAAAATGGTAAACTAAAACTGTCCCCCTTTTTTAATCTGCCAGCCTTGTATGGGCAAAATTAATAATTCTAGATTCAAACACAACATCCAAAACATACAATGAAATGCAGAAAGGTGCAATTACAGGTATCTCTCTCTTTATTTTATCTAAAAAGACAAGAGTTAGTACAATGAAAATGTGAAGTTTAATAACATTATTTCCTCCATCATCACATCAGGAATATACACAATTTCACAGACACAGGGATTTGTTTATGTGTTCGTGCATCTATACCATATCTCTATATTACACAGTCTAAAATTGAATAAAGAATACAAATAATTGCCCATATAGACTATATAAGCCAAGACAGAAAGCCTCTATAACACCTGAAGGAAAGTGAAGTCAAATCTTTCGCTCTGTAATCTCTTTACTGAACAACATTCTTCAGCCTTCTGAAGAATGCAACATATACTCACAAGCAACACAGTTCTCTAAATTCAAAACAATGCAAACTGAAGCAGAAAACACAGCCATCATTCAGGTGAACAGTAATTAAGTGGGAAGTTTGACTATTGAGTGAATACACGCCAGCAAGAATCAGAACCTACCGGGTCATGTTTATCCATTGGACTCAGGAAAGCAAAGTGTGTAGAGTGGAGGTGAGAGCAGGTGGGTGGAGCTTTTTCAGTGCAGGTTTACACAGTCTGGAGCATGGTGGTGAAACATTAAGCACGTTTGTTCTCCTTCCTTTCGTCTCCTCTGCTTTTTACTCAACTGTGTTTCCCACTCAACTTAAACCAAGCAATAGGTAGGTAGGCCTATCTTCCCCCTCCCATCGTAATACCTCCCATGTAAATCCTTCCTTCTTTGCTTCACAGAGACGGGCGTGTCCAGTGCACCAATATCCTACCTGTCAGACCAGTTTTGTAGCAGCAGCATACTGAGATTGATTCACAGTATGAAGCTCAAATAACCTAAGCTGAGCTGTCAGGGCCCTGGACTCAACTGGCCTCTTCTTCCAAGAGTATGACATGATTTCTTTTTCAATCTGGAATTCATGGATGTAGAATTCACCACAGTGTATTTAAACCCTGGAGACAAGCAGACTGCCCGGCCCCACAACAACAGAGCAGCCCATCAGCCTGGACCCCGAACAGACGACCAGCTCCTCCTGGCTATCTGGTCGTCTGGTCCATGACTTCTCTTGGAAGACAGCATCTCGTTCTTGGCTGGGGAAGAGAAACTCTGGGCCTTCTTTCTGACTGTAGCGTCGAAGCACCAGTCAGTGTATTCCTTCAGAGCATCCAAATTCTCCTTGTTGTCCTCCAGGGTGTTGGACATTATTATGCAGATATGTGTTGTTGTCTGTCAATTTTCTGGTGTGTTTTAAGCTTCAAAAAGTGTCTGTTTAATCTTTATTCCCCCAAGTCTCCAGCGTCTGACCTCACCTAGCATTTCCGTTCCACCTAGCATCTACCCAGGAAGACTTCTACATTATTAGTGCGATTTCTCCCTCTGAAAAATATAGGGGGGTGGATCGATACAAATATTGATAGTTTATTTGTCAGGATCTGACGGCGCCCTGACCGGTCGACCTGCCAGTGTGTGTATATCTGTGTGCGTGTGTATGTGTCTCTCCTATCGCCCTGTCTTCCCCTCCGGCTCCGCTGAGATGTGTTAGGAGGTAACCTAGCAACAGGCTACCTCCGACCCGGAAGTGCTGTCGCCCGGAGCTGCCACACCTGCAGTCAATCCACCAGCTGCTGCCAATCAACTACTATCTTCAGCAGGGCTACTTAATGGTGTGGCTGAGCGACAGACAGCGCTGGAGTATTGCACTAAGCCTGGTAGTGTTTTCGAGTCGCTAACGTTATTGAAGTGCTGTCTGATCTTCGTACTCATTCTGCTGTCGTGTGTGTGTGTGTGCACCCAGGGATTGACGGAGGATTTACGGACACTAAGGAAGCACTTGGAGGAGAGACGGGCACTCACTACCACGCACGGGCTTACACGGAAGGAGGGACGCACTATCACCATTGTTGCACATTTGAACTGTTGTCACCTTGCTGCACTGTAAATAAATGCACTGTCATTATTTCTGAGCTCCGCGCCTGAGTCCACTCTTTAACAACCGTGACAGAATACTCCAGCCAGCCATGGACTCAGCGGACTCAAACCCAGTTCAACGAGAGCTCTCCGTTCAGGGCGAAGTTTTGGACCGCCATGAGAGCATGATGAAACACATCATGACGGAACAAACAGCGATGCGACAGGTGCTTGCAAACATTCAAGGTATGTTACTCACCGCGCCCGGCACCTCAGCTAAAAATCCACAACCCACTCCATCAGTAAGTGTGGCTGCAGCTTGCCCACTACCCCCTTCGCCTCCACCACCTCCACCTAGGCGAGAACATACATTACCGGTTCCGGAGAAGTTTGATGGAGATATAACAAAGAGTCAAGGCTTTCTGATGCAGTGTTCATTGATTTTCAGACAACAGACACAGGCTTACGGCTCAGATTGTGCGAAGATCACGCTTATGGTGGAACTGATGACTGGCCGGGCGCTGCAATGGGCACAAGCCGTTTTAAATGTTCAACCGAATATCTCCTACCAGGATTTTCTGACCAAGTTCCTCTGTGTGTTTGATAAAGGAACGGATGCAGATGGCGCTGCTAATCGTTTGTTTACCCTAAAGCAGGGACATAAGAGTGTCGCGGATTTCTCCATTGACTTTTGGATCCTGGCCGAGGAGACGGGCTGGGCAGAAAACGCACTCCGGGGAGCCTTCCTGAACTGCCTAAACGAAGAACTCAAACATGAGTTAGCTACGAAAGAGCTACCTAAACCCCTTAGCACTTTGATTAATATGTGCATTCAACTGGATAATCATATGAGAGAGTTTGGGAGACGGGCAGATGAAGAACGACGGCTGGCAGGAGGCGCCGATGCGCCTACCGGGTTGCTTCCTTCTCACTGGCGAGAGGAAGAAGAAGACCCAGCGGAGGATGAGGAACAGCCGATGCAGCTGGGCCGGGCTTGGTTCGGTGCTTCCCATCGGAGGAGAAGACAGCGCACGGGTGAGTGCTTCGTGTGTGGGAAAAGGGGACACTGGGCTGATACCTGTCTGAAGCGAGTAAAAGACTCCGCCCGCCAGTAGCTGTGGGGATACTGGCGGGTGCTACGGCTAACTCTGTTCCCCATCTCAGTTGTCCGGCCAAGCTGATTTTTCATTCCCTTACTCACCCATGTAGCGCGCTGATTGACTCTGGAGCTGAGCAGAGTTTTTTGGATGAATCACTAGCTCATAAATTAGCCGTACCCATTGTTCCTCTCCCTGAACCTCTCCAGGTTTCGGCTCTTGACGGCAGCCCTCTGACTACGGTCACTCACCGCACTCGTACCATCACACTCACCCTCTCTGGCAATCACTCGGAGCAGCTCAGTTTGTTTCTTTTTAAATCTCCTGATGCTCCCCTTGTGTTGGGCTATCACTGGCTGCGACAACATAATCCGCAGATCGAAAGGGCCACGGGCCGTATTTCGGGGTGGAGCAGTCAGTGTCACGCTTTGTGCTTGCGCTCCGCGACTTTTGTTGCGACGGTCGCTGGCTCCGCGGAGCCTGTTGCGCCTCCTGATTTGTCTGGTGTTCCGCCTGAGTATCATGACCTGGCCCAGGTTTTTAGCAAAGACAAAGCCTCCTCACTTTCTGCCCCATCGCCCGTACGACTGTGGCATTGATTTGATTCCCCGCACTCCCTTGCCCACCAGTCGACTTTATAACATCTCCAAGCCCGAGCGGGAGTCGATGGAACGGTACATTAATGACTCCTTGGCGGCCAGCATCATTCGACCCTCCACTTCCCCTTTGGGCATGGGATTTTTCTTTGTGGCGAAGAAGGACAGGTCGCTCCGGCCGTGTATCGATTTCCGGGGTTTGAATAAGATCACGATCAAGAACAAGTACCCCTTGCCCTTGCTGGCGTCCGCCTTTGAGCTCCTCCAGGGCGCCACGGTTTTTTCCAAATTGGACCTCCGCAATGCTTACCACCTGATGCGGATTCGTGAAGGGGATGAATGGAAAACAGCATTCAACACTCACCTTGGACATTTCGAGTACCTGGTGATGCCTTTTGGGCTCACCAATGCCCCTGCTGTTTTCCAGGCTATGATTAATGATGATCTCATTAACCACTGTGTTTTTGTCTACCTAGACGACATCCTTGTGTTTTCCCGGAGCCCAGCAGAACATGTGGAGCATGTGAGGCTCGTACTGCAGCGCTTATTGGAGAATCGCCTGTTTGTGAAGGCTGAGAAATGTGAGTTCCATGTTCCAACTGTGTCTTTCCTGGGCTTTGTGGTGGAACAGGGGCGGCTGCGTGCGGACCCAGGTAAGGTCAAGGCGGTGGTTGAGTGGCCAGTGCCCAAGAATCGCAGGGAGTTGTAAAAATTTCTGGGATTTGCCAACTTCTACAGGCGCTTCATTCGCAACTTTGGCTGGATTGCCTTGCCTCTGACTGCCCTTACCTCTCCCATGTTGTTGTTTCAGTGGTCTCTGGATGCTCAGCGGGCTTTCGGTCAACTGAAGGCTCTGTTTTCATCTGCGCCTGTGCTGGTACAGGCTGACCTGGAGCTCCCATTCTTCGTGGAGGTGGATGCTTCCGACTCAGGGGTGGGGGCCGTCCTCTCGCAGCGGGTGGCCGGTAAGATGCATCCCTGTGCCTTCTTTTCTCGCACGCAGAGCGGAATTATGATGTTGGTGACCGGGAGCTTCTCGCTGTTAAAATGGCCCTGGAGGAATGGCGTCACTGGCTGGAGGGGAGCAAGTATCCAGTGGTGGTGTGGACAGACCACAGAAATTTGGCGTACCTCCAGGCTGCGAAGCGCCTTAACGCCCGACAGGCCAGGTAGGCCCTGTTCTTCGCTCGCTTTGACCTTACCATCACTTACAGACCCGGGTCTCGCAACGCCAAGGCTGATGCGCTGTCTCGACAGTTTACGCCTGAGGCCGAGGGCGATGAGAAGGACTTGCCCATTTTGCCTCCATCTTGTTTCGTCGGCGCTTTGACCTAGGAGATTGAGCGGGTTGTGCGGGACACCCAGCGACAGGAGCCGGATCCTGGCACGGGCCCGGAGCGCAAGCTGTTTGTTCCTGCGTCGGCCCGCGGTAAGGTGCTTCAGTGGGCCCACACCGCCCGTTTTGCCTGCCATCCAGGTAAGAACCGCACCGTCTCTTTCCTGCGCCGATTGTTTTGGTGGCCCACTCTGTTGCAGGATGCTGGGGAGTACGTGGCGGCTTGTCCTGAGTGTGCTAAGAACAAGATGCCGACCTCGGCGCCTGCTGACCTCCTACGCCCTTTGCCTGTTCCCATGCGTCCCTGGTCGCATGTTGCTCTGGACTTTGTTATGGGACTGCCTCCGTCCTCAGGTAATACTGCTGTACTCACTATTGTTGACCGGTTTTCCAAGGCTGCCCACTTTATAGCCCTGCCACAGCTTCCTTCTGCTCTGGAGACGGCTCGCCTTCTCACCCAGCATGTTTTTCGGCTCCATGGCATTCCTCGGGACATCGTGTCTGATCGTGGTCCCCAGTTCACGTCCCGGGTGTGGAGGGAGTTCTGTGCGGAACTAGGGGATCAGGTCAGCCTGTCCTCGGGTTTCCATCCCCAGACCAACGGCCAGACAGAACGGGCTAATGAGGTGCTGGAGGCTATGCTGCGCTGTGTAATCTCCTCCAACCAATCGACGTGGAGCGAGCAGCTCGCATGGGTGGAATATGCGTACAACTCCAGTACGTCGGCGGCCACCGGTGTGTCCCCGTTTGAGGCGTCCTTGGGCTATCAACCCCCGCTTCTTTCCATCTCTGAGGGAGAATTGGCCGTTCCATCTGTCCAGCTCCACATGTGGCGCTGTTGGAGAGCGTAGCGCGCCGCCAGAGCGGCCCTCTTGAGAACGGCGGCCCAGAACAAGAGACTGGCCGATCGCTGCCGCGTCCCGGCACCGGACTACCAGGTGGGCCAGCGGGTGTGGCTCTCGACCAAGCATGTTTCTCTCAGAACTGAATCTAAGAAGCTTGCTCCTCAGTTCATTGGCCTATTTCCTGTCCAAACTGTGTTGAATCCAGTGACGGTTCGGTTGAGCCTGCCTCGTAACATGCGAACTCACAATGTTTTTCATGTCTCTGTATTTATAAATGTCATAATAAGGAGGGGTAATGCTATACAAAATTATGAATTAAGTACATGTTAATGATTTACTAATATCTTAACAGTAGTTAATACTTTGACATTATTATAAAGTGCTACCAATTTGAATTTTATGGTAATTATTTCATTGTTTGGGCTTTAAAACATTAAGAAAAATGAAATACTGGTGGCAAAATCACAAGGAACCAAATCGTGGTAATACAAGTAATTTTGGATGTGCGAGAAAGCATTTTTCTCACGAAATTGGTGCCTTTCTGCACAGATGTGGCTCCTGGGTATTTTTGATTTGCACCTGCCAGATTCACTTTATATATGATCTCTACTTCCTCTTGCAGCCACACATTTCTTCACTTGTTCTTTTTTACCCCTTTCAATTTGAAACTAAAACATAATTTTCATCGCTGTTTTCACTTTGACCGTGCAAAATGTATAACTGACAAGTCAAGTCAGGTCGGAATTTATTTCTATAGCAGATTTTAAACAACCTCAATTGTTCTACAGGTTATAAGAGATATACGCTACGCATAAAAATCACTAAATCAAAAATAAATATACACTAAAATCATGAAATGAAAAATACACATAAGTCTGTGTTTGCATAATAAAAACTAGTGAACTCTGCTCAACTAGAACTAATAGCAAACAAGAATAAGTAGGTTTTAAGCAGTGTTTTGAAACGACTAAGAGAGTGGGTGGCTTTTATGTGAAATGATCGGTTGTTCCTTCAATTAGGAGCCACAAATGAAAAGGCTCTATCACCTCTGCTTTTAAGGTTTGACCTAGGAATATTGAGGAGCAGCTGGAAATGCAGCGACGCAAAAGTCAGTTGAATAAGGTGGTGCCAAACCATTGAGACTCTTGAAAATCTGAAAGTCCCACCAGGCTGATCATCCTCAGTATTTCCCACTTGGTTGGGAAATACTGGTAGGTTGGTGAAAATTAAAGAAAAAACTCAAATCTTCCCTACAGTGATGGAATCCAGCAAATGTTTTGCTTTGGGTGGCATTTTGCTGGAGTGTCTTTTGAACTTTTACACTCTTCATTACCCTCCCGATGGAATATCTTTTAAGCAAAAAAAACTGCTTCTTTTCACCTGTAGAGTTCCAGAGGCTTATAGCATCAATACAACACACAGTGAAGTTGTTATGGCAGCACATACTGGTCTAACACAATGTTAATACCAACTTTGTCTTAGTTGTGGCTTTAATTTTCTCACTCATCTGTAGTTTAGTGTAGTGGATACTATTTCTGCAAACTCTTTGCATCTCTGTTGCTCATCTTTGCTGAACCGTTGTTGAGCATGTTGCATAATATGTATCTTACAAACTGTAAACATGAATGTCTTCACGTATCCTCAGTCATCCAGGCAAGGGAATCACAGGAAGCTGATTCTGTTCATCTGGACGTTGAATTTCCTTCGGGATTAATAAAGTATTCTGATTATGATTATGATTATGAATTTACAGTTTCAGAAATGTTTCATGACTCATCCAGGTGACTTCTTCGGGCTCTGAATGCAAAATCCAGATGAACAGAATCAACTTTTTGGAAAACATGAATGTGAGACATTCGCAAACTGTAAACACAGTTTTAGATCTGAATCTAGATGATTTGTTATACGTCATCTGCCTGTTATCTTCCCCCAAGTTTCCTTTGTTGTGACTCTGCATGACTGTAAAACTGATGCATAAAAGATAATGACCTTAAAGGAAATGTGCTTAAGTGTAATCCAGGTGTTGTAATGTAGATCTATATTATGAGACCTGATGTTCAGCATTTTAATTTGTCTGCTCATTAGTGGTTTATTCATGGCTGATATTAATGAGATACTTAATGATGCACTGAGTTTGTGATACACACTAGAGAGTATATTCACTGTTATGATGCACCTTTTCACACCACTAGAGGGTGATCTTATTGTGCATGAAGCCAAAGGGCACTTATAACTTAAAAAGTGACTTGCAAGAAAGTCCCTGTTCTGAACAACAGCAGTTGATCTTGTGACCTTTTAAAAAAGACTCCCTCCCCCAAAGCTCACATTTAGTCAGCGGCTCTCTGTCCACCTGACATTATCAAATAGAGATGTGGTGTGCTTTGCAGAGACCCTGTTTGCATTTACTGGGAAGTAAAACTAAAACGAAATCACATGAGAGGAGGAGGTGAGAGAACATGGGGGTATATATGGCTAACTTTAAGAGAAAGCTACTTCTCAGAAATGGAAGGCACTCTTTACTAAAGTATATCTAGATAAAAGCTCCTTGAATAAATCAACATCCCAATGTATTTCTCTTTGGTATAATTTAGATATTGAGGTTTGTGCTAGATCCAACCAATCCTCTTTCTCATACAGTTTCAGTGGACTAAGCATAAGTCACATGCAATCACAATAAAAGAAAGAGTGTGGTACTCCCATGGGCACCAGACTCGTTCTCTTGTTGGAAAAACTGGGTAAAGCCTGAAACAGTTTAAAAAGATGAGGAAGGCTAGATGACATTGCAGGTTCAGCAGTCTATGTCCTATTTGTTTTAGGGAACTTATGTTAAGCAGTAAATCAATACCCTTTACACATTTACAGTAACGAATGAGCAGAATCCAGCAGACAGAGGAAGAAAAGTAATTTGTATGTGACGCTTTTAAACCTTGATATGCAGCAGAGACAATGATGGACACAGTGAAAAATCTGAAAATTATGCAGGAATAAGTGATTGTTAACGGTTTAACAAGGGGTATTTTTATGAGTCATTTCTTAACCAGAAATCGATATATATCTACCCATAACACACATTACGCCGTCAGCTTTCTTTGTTAATCTGCAAAACAGGAGTAATGAACTGAACTACTGAAATTTTGTGTAGGATGAGGTGTAGAGATAAGGCCTGATAGTCACTGTGGTTTCTTGCGCACATAGATAAAAGTATATACTTTATTCATGTGATATTTAAAGATATAGGTTGCCTTGCATCCCTCATGTTAGATAATGTAAGTTTCTAAAGAACATGGAAAAATATTGCTGCCTAATCACACATAATAACTCGCATGCCGGCGACATATTAATATGGCTTAATGTATGATGAAGCTATATGCCTGTTATCCACACAAGCTAATGATTTATTCTTATCATCAAGTGAAGTCTGACTTTCAAGACCTTTATTTTTGATTTATTTAAGTGTTAGTACAGAAAAGTAAGCACATTCACCCAAACTGGGGCTATAATCAACATAGATCTTTAGTTGTCTCTGTTCTTCTATCTTCAGCCATGGTTAAGTGCAAAAGAAAAAAAAAGAAACAACATATGCAATGCATCAAACCACAAAGGAGGTCGTGCTGAACAAAGTGTCACAGGAAAAGGTAGACAAAGCCTAAAAGAGGAAACCAGTGATAAGACGAGTTTCCTGAGTTTAAATTTTATATTTGTCAGTGAAAAAACAGAAATTACATAAACAAAAGAGTATACAAAGTGAACTGATAAACACCAGAATGAGTCTTTGATAGTAAATACTGCCTACATTTTAGGGGGGGAGGAAAGTGAAAGGGGAATTCCTGAAAGCTTCCTCTTCTCATATCTGGTGTAGACACACTCCAACTGTGTTTTTTTCTGATAGTGCTCAACACTAATTACATTATGAGCCCGGTGAGAGCATGGAAAGGGGAAAAGAAAAAACAAAAGAGGAAGAAAAAGGCTCTCTTGTTGAGAAAGGCAAGAGCAAGCGAGAGATGAAACTAGCAGCAACGTCACGGATATAGTCACAACAGGAAACTCATCATCTGAGAGGGAGGGGAGTTAGGTGAGCGACAAAGGTACTTGGTGAGAACTATGTAAATAAAGTCATTTTCGAAAAACAAGGGGCCTCTTCTTCTTCGTACCGCAGATGTGTGGGCAGCACAGTATCAGCAGAAAACAGCTGCTTCCTCCTTGTTAATATTAATCAACAGTTTAGTTTAGCTCTTCTGTACAGTTACACAGAGCCACTGTGGAGGCTGGATGTTTCTGTCGGTGATGATTGGAATAAGGGACTCTGTTGGCGACTACTAACCGGATTCTAACTAAATGGTGTATTTCCAGATACTTGAAATGGATATCAAAGCCAAATTGCTGGGTTTTGTCTTCTTAATGATCTACATGAGCCTTGTGTCAGGTAATTAAAAGCTTTTCTTACGCTCTATTTGTAATCTTACTTAGTATGTCCAGTTACGGAAAAAAGTCACAGTTGATCATTTACTTAAATAACAATTTAAAAAGTATTTAGAAGGTACTATATTTTTCCTTCATGATCATTTATAATATTTGTATTATTTCTATGATCAGATGAAGCCAGTAAATGAGCTGAACGGCAAGAGTGGAAATTCTGTTCCCTTTCCAAAAAACCCAGAGTCACTTAGTTGGAGATCCCATAAATCAAAGCTTGTCAGCATCTTTTTCTTCTTTTCTTGACCACAAGTTTCACACAAAAACGTCTGGCAGTAACACTTTCGGAATATGTTCAGAGGGTTTTACATTACCATTGACTTTATAGCTCATTCCCTATATACAGGAATTCGTGTTTGAAAAAGATATGTGTGTATATATATATATATATTTTTTTTTTTTAAACTTCCATTATTGTAACAGTTAATGTACGTCTTAACCTCTTTTTTTCTATATCAGGAGCCGAGGGCATTCCTGGTCCTGCCAAAGTGATGGTGAATATTTTGGATGGCGATGTAACACTACATTGGGACACACCTGAAGATGCACCTTCAAACTATTACTACAATGTGGAAATGGCAAAGTAAGTTTAACTTACATATCAGTAAGAATCCTATTACAGACTTACAATATGCCAATCTCTGAACTTCCTTATCCTTATTTCTTTTTAATTACATTTTTATTCTCTGTGACTTCATTTTGATTTTGTCTTCAGTTCGTTTTTCAAGCATTTGATGTTAATTGTTTTTCAACTAAGAGTTACTAAACCTTTTTTAAGTTCATATTTTTATTTTGGTGACTGTTTTCTGTCCTTAGGTACCAAGATGACTGGGCCATGTTGGCAAGTTGCACACAGATTAATGATACCTACTGCAGCCTTAACAGTTTTATAACTGATTTTGAATCTGGCTACAAGGTCAGAGTTCAGCTGGTAGCAGGGGGCGATGAGTCTATTTGGGTTCGTAAGAAATTTCTCCTGAATGAAAGTAAGCACAATTTGTTGTGTTATTTTTAGATTAAAATGCTCTAATTAATAATTCAGACACATAATAAGATTATTTCCTTTCCCTTCTCTGATCATAGGCAAACTGCAACCTCCCTCCTTCACATTGTGGGCTACATTCAGCACTATAACCGTCTCTGTTCACCCAAACCCCATTTTGAAGAAGATTTTTCCTTTTGGTTTAAAGTACACCATCTACCTAGAGGAGAAAGGACAAGATAATAAGGTAGGTTAGGATTAGGTTAAAGCAATAAGGTTTTTACACCTTTTCCGACAACTTCACAATTTAAGACTGGAAAATATAATGATGAATTGCCCTTACTTTTATTATTTAAAGCTTATTTAAAGAAAAAAACAGCTGACTATGTTCTTGCCCTACAGAATACCACGGCATACTTGAAGGATGACATGGAAGAGGATCAGAAGACTACTTTCACTTCTCTCCATTGGGGTAAAGAGTACTGTGTCAGCGTCAAGTTAGAGGGCAGTGGAAATCTCCCCACCAGCAGTGTTTCCAAAAAACAGTGTCTGCTGTTGCCAGAGCAAGGTAAAGAAAAAATGGTAGATTATTTAAGAAGATTATTAAATATGTCACCTATAAATCACATTTACACAGGGCCTGAAAACAGGGATGGCAGCTAAATGCCAAACATTTGAAAATTTTTCAGCATTAAAACAAATCTTAATAAAGCATCTATCGTCCACTGCGTGTGGTAGATTTGATTAGATTTAGATTACACCTTTATGAAGTATCATTGTTAGTATGATAAAAGCTCAGCTATAGCCTTGCTTTTTTTCAGCAAGACACTCACATTTGGTAAATTCTTTGGTGCTTTTGCTCTTTTCAGAGTATTACATTATTGCCGTATCATCCCTATCATTTGTGGGTGGGCTGGCATTAATTGCAGTCATCGCAGTGCTGTGTTACCTGAAACGTCCAGAGAAAACACCTGCTGCACTGGTAAGTACAGTAAACTATAGACAACTGTGCACACTTGTAGTGTCAACTATTTGGAAAACAGAAAAACAGTATTTTGAAAAGAGATCTTACAATGTGCACTAATCCAATGTTTCATAAATCAAATCTAATTTTCTTTTTTCTTTGACTCACCTTAGAAATCCCCTGCTAGTGGCTGGCTTCCACTCTATGTTGAAGATGGGACTGTGGAGGTGGTTACAGACAAAGGATGGTTTCTGTCACCATACAGAAAAGACATGAAAGATGGTGTGAAAGACCCAATCAGTCATCTTACAGTAACAGAGGACAATGAAGAAGAGGAGAGGAGGACCAGCATGGATAGTGGGCTCAGTATGGAGTCTAACTCAAACATTGAAGAGAATCCACCAATGAGACAAGATGACAGTGGCTGTGGAAGCATGGGAGGACCTGAAAGCACAACTAGCAGCCAAACAGATTACCCACTTGAGAATGAGCGGGCTGATTCCATTCGGAAAAGAGAGGACAGTGGGGTGGGTCTGGGCTGCCAGATGATTTCTTGCATTAACCTGGATGGGCAGGACAGTGGGCCTCTAAAAGAGTCTGCTGCTGGAGGCAACTATCACAGCCAGAGTCCTTCAGATGTGCAGATGCAAGCTTCTGATGATGAGGAAACATTTAAACAGATGCTTCCCAACTTGGTTTTGGCCGAGGTGGTCACGGGCTACAGAGCTGGGCCTCAGTCGTGTATCTGTTCAGGAGCTGGTCAGTGCATTTGGTGTCATCAGCAAGGCCACGATGAAACCAAAGTCATCAAACAATATAGAAAAGTGTCTATTGAAAATGGACTACTTGTAAGCCAATCTGATTTAATAGACTCTTACAAAGGAGATGTTACACATCCAGGTTACTCTAGAGAGAAACAAACTGACACACACATGATGGATGACTTAGAATCAATCTTTCCACTGAGGGATTTTCCTCTGCTGACCTCTCTGTCCCCGCTGCCGTTAATGAAGTGTGGGCAGGACTTCAATATGAACAATGTGTCCCTTTCTCTCTGCGATGTACAGCTGAAAATTGACTGATAAACTGTGAGATGTGACAAAACACTTTATTTAAAAAGAAAAAAAAATCCTGCCACCGCATGTTACAGTGCAATACTGGAGCAATAAACTCACATTTTCTACTTAATGAAACAGAAGCACTAGAGTGAGGTAAAATGTTCCAGTGCCAGAAACTGAAAAAACATGCGGAAATCTTGGGGATAAAACTGAGTGGTTAACAGGCAGTTACTGAACATACTGTAGGAAGGAAACAGAGGTTAGATTACAGAGCTACTGACTGGTAACTGTTGGAAGGAGTCTTGGGAGATTATGAAGACTGAGAAGATTCTAAGAAACGCCCTTTTTAACCCTGTTTCACTGAGTCTATTTACAACTGACTAATGTGTTGTCTGCCGGAAGTGAAACTGTGTGGGGAGCACTGAAGAGAAACGGCTTGATAGTTATGTGCACTTGGACATTTTGTGATTTCATCGCCGCCAACAATGAACTTTATTGCAGTTGCCCACATGAGAATGTTCTTATTTCTCAGCAGTGTGTTTAATTCACACAGTTTCGTAATACTTAATCAATCCACAAACTTTTTACAATAACAAGTGGTTTCACCTTACTTAACAAGCAAACTTTGATATAAAGAGCATATTGTGTCTGATTCTCTTTCATGTTTTCTTACATGGCAAAATATTTTCATGTTTGTGCTTATAAGACCAGCTACTTCTTTGTTCAATCTATTTATTAGTCTATTTATTTAATGCCTTTGTTGATACATGTGCTACTCATGATTAAAACTTGGACTAGTCTGTAAAATTCATATGTTGCCAAGATTCCTAAAAACAATGTCTAAACCTAGCTAAACAGTGAGTGAAAAGTGGAAAAAGTGAAAGTGGAACATGAAAATATTTTTTGAAAAGAATTATTAAATTAAGTTAAAAAGTCAAACTCTTTTCATTTGAATTTAAGTCTTATCCAGTCACCTGCAACTTTATGTAGCATTGCAAAGTATTTTGTTGAAAGCAAACGTTTTATCCAATTTAGATTTAAGCGAAGATTATTTTTAGACATTCACAAGTCAGTGAAACCAGCTGACAGACGACATGCTGTTTTCAGAAACTATGACTAAAGAAAACCCAAGGAAAACCCTGAGACAACAAAATGATACCTTCTTTAAAAAACCATTACACAAGACAATCTGTAGGCTACTAGGGATCTCCATATGCAAATTATGTACAGGAACCAGGTCAGTGGTTTTGAAGCTTCTAAACTGAGAAACAAACACTTCCTCTGTCAGGCCTTACCCCATTTCTAAAAAGTCCCGAGAAGAGAATGAATATTGTCAATATGGGTTGATTTCCATACACCAAACACAGCATTAGGGAAATCCTGTGACAAGTATTATATGTATAAACTGCATACAGGGAAGTAAGACAGTTTCATGCAACTTATCATAATATTTTTACATATACACTGATGATTATTGTAGAACGTTAACATGTTGGGAATTCCTGTGGTAAAACTTTCTTTTTGCGCTCCTACTGTTCCCCTACTTTTTTGAATGTCTGTGCATTCTCCAGGTTGGTAATTGAACTTGAGGGGAACTCCCAATTCAATTACCAAAACTGGAAAAATATTTGGCTAATTTTAAGACAATTAAAATGCAACACAAAACTTCCAAAACTGGGTTTTGTCCTCTGTATGATTTCAAAATATGCCTACACCCACATTAGTTAACAAGGAGAAACATGTCACTTTGTTTCTCCCATTATTGCTAGATTAAATCCTTCTCTGTTGAGAAGTTACTGTACTTACAGTACTAGAGCAAATGCAGGGTTATGGCAGGTATCACAAGAACTATAGTGCAGCTTATGCTTTATCTTATGTTGCCAGCAAAGACTAACATCACAGAAATAAAACACGTTAAAAGAAGAGTCTCTGTTTTCATCTTTTCATCAAAAAACTGAAAAGCCTTCCTCACATGATCGCCAGCTTAATTCCCAATGAAATAACGAAAATATGGAACTGTTCTCCATTTAATAATAAAACACTGTCACTTGAATCACTGAGTCAATAAACTACTATCCTACTATAGAAAATCCTTAACAATACAACTGTTCAGTGCTGAGAATCTAATATTCCTGCAATAAAACAACAGCAAATCTAAATCTGAACCCAAGTTAAAAAAAAAGAACAACTTTTATTTACCTAGTTTTGGTGGTGTTTACCAATAAAAACAATAAATATTAAATGTTAAATGTTAACCAGAGTATTGGAACTGTTTCAGAATTACTATTAGAAAAGACAGTTTTGCATGTAATCTTATATTTACTCTTTGCTGACTCATTTTTTGAGACTTGTTAAACTACGTGAAACATCTTTATCTTAAAAAAAAATATCTGAGTGATGTTGTGAAGATATAAGACCTCAATGTCTAAAACCAGAAGGTTTATGCATTGCCCTGGGGTTTCATAGCTGATTTTTGTCAGTTCAGTAATCCATGCATATCCAATGATCAGTGACTGCAAATATCTTCACATGCAAATTTATGTGCAGTCAGTGAAATATTTTGGGCACTGAAAAGTTAATACATTATATTTTCTATTTTAGAGCTTTAGTAGAGAATGTAAGTGTATTGCTGTACAGATATGAAGGTTTGTTTTTACAGTTTGAGTTAAAAACCATCTAAAACTATTTCAGTTGTGAAAAACCTTTGTCTTTTGTGAGATATGACTCATTTTCACTGAATTCAAAAGATGACATTTAATCACCCCCACCTCAGAGAGGTCATTGTTTTTTCAATACATGAGTTAGACAAGGTTCAGTTTCATTATGGGAAATAAAATAATGAGACTATAAGGACTCTACCAACTATCACAAGTATCAGAAAGGAACCATTATGTGCATGTGCATTAGGAGGGAAGTCACCTGCAGCTTACCAGAAAACTGCCGTGTTGCTGTGGTTGAGTTGTTGATATTCTGCCTTCAATGCAAAAAAAAAAAAAAAAAAATCTCCTCTGCAATACAAGTGTATATATGCTTCCTCCCATTGGTGTGTGTGCAAATGTGTGTGCATACTCAAATCTGTATCACGGGACACCGCAACATCTTGTCAGTTTCTCATGACACATAACAAAACTGCCAGTGCGAAATTGGACGCAAATATTTATTTCCATGTATAATTTTATATTCTTAAAATCACATGATATTAACATAGTTCTGCATATACAGAAAAAAATGCAACACCTCTCCTTGTTTTAAGAAAAAGTTCGCATTTTCATAAACATAACTATAGAATAAAGTTGTTGCATGATACAAATATAATCAAAAGGAATCAAAAAGTAACATGGTAAACAAACTCCTCAGTCTGGGTTTTCCTCAGGCTTTTACACCAACATAAAGCAGCAAATAACAAGCAGGAACAGAGCCATACATGTTGAAAAAAGGTAGGTGGTGTGTAGGAAAGTGACAAACGACTGAATGCCTTCCATCAAGGTGATGATCGAAACACAGACAAGATGTTATTTCATGCTTTTGCTAATGGAGAAGGGAGGGGGAGCCTTCTTCAGGCCGACTTTGCTGTGAAGCATAAAATCAAAAGCACCCATGTGATCATGAAGCAAAGGAGGAAATAAAACTTTTAAAATGATGTGAAAGGTCTACACTCAAAGGTCATTGTGGAAAAAATCTACTTACGTGAGCACTTTGTCTTTCACCGACGGAGCTACAGAATAAAAGGAGACATAATAAGTAAGGTTTCTAAAGCACAATAGTGTGGTGGCTTTATCATGCTGTAGCATTACTGCTGGGCAGTGATGCAGTCAAGCATTTAACTACACATATGACAGTTTCAGAAGGATATTTAGAGAGTTGTTTCAGTCAAATTATTACACCATGTGGATAGTTTCTTTTATTTTCCTTTTTTGTGCATGTTGAAAACGATGTTTCTGAAAAATAAGCGGGTTCATTCCACTTCTGTGGAACTGACTCTCTCTTGCCAATCCAGCAAACAATCCTTTGCTGGATTGTTTCCTCTTTCTTAAGAACGTGACTTTCAGATTCTAAATTTATGCTATGTCTCCATACAACACTGGCTCATCCCTTGAGTTAGTTGCTTTTTTTATGCTTGAATTACTCAGTGTAATTTACTTCAGTTTGAAGTGGCTTAGCAAACAAAACGAGCAAACAAAAAAATCTGAAAATGGGAAGGCACAAGGACTGGAGCTAAAGAGCGGATATTGTCCAAAGAAAAACTTTGAAATTTTTTCAGAAAGCCTGGGGAACTATCCCCGAAGGCAACTTTAAAACATTACAAGAAATTCTGGCTCTTTGGAAGCAAACTATAAAGAAATTAGAATTTCACAATTTGTGATGCAAATTTGTGACGCAAAAAAAGTTGATTTGTGTTATGAATTTAATACCCTTGTTACTCACAGTCAGCGGTTAGTATAATGACTTATAATGACTGTTAGACTTGACTAAGTGTACGTTTTTTAATTGGGGAAGCAGCAGAGATGCTGTAGACACAAGCTATATTCTTTGTGACCAAAAGGAGACAAGAAGAAGTATGCTTTTGTTATCTCACCTTTTTTCTTGCAGCAATTTTTACACTCTTTACATTTGTACTTGCAGCAGAATTGTACAATCCCTATGGTGAATAGAATGAACAGGATTCCAAAGCCAACAAGAATCCCAACGGCCGTTGAGTTTACTCTGCTTTCTGCAAATAGAAAATTAGTTAATTAGATCAATACTACAGACTAATACATTTTCCAATAGCCTTACAGGCATGTAAATAATAATAAACAAGGTTTTAAATGACACGGAAATTGAATTTCATGGGGTATTTCTAACAAAAATTAATTACCAAACAGCCTGTCTGGTTTCTTGGGCCTAATTAGATCAATATATATATGTGTGTGTGTTTGTTTTGAATGAATATTGTCCCTGATTCTAATTGGAAAATCAATCTGTAGCAAAAAATAAAACTGGCCATTGCCATTGTGGTTCTCTTTGATGCAAAACTGAGAGACCAAGCGTACAGACAGTTAAGAGTATTGCTTTCAATAAAAACAAGTATCACACCTTAAACTCTTTATAAACTTCCAGAACCGTTAACAGCTTTCAAGAAAGATCTCTGTAAGTTAAAAGTTGACAGCTTGTAATACATAATGCATGTAAAACGCTTAGTCACTGTATGAAACAGAAAAGCAAAACCAGCAACACATTTAAAGGCAGTGTATCTATAGAAAAAACAAGAAAGAAAAGAAGTTTGAAGAAAACTTTCTGCGAAAGTCCAGTACGTGACAAGAAAGATAAATCTGACTCATTACACAGAACAGTTTTTGATACTTTCTCGCGTGTGTCACATTTACTGTAAACAAAACTAAAAAAAGGTATCTCAGCTTAAAGAGTCTTACCACCATTCCCCATAGTTGATTTCTCAGGATGACTGTTGTTATCACTTTTCTTTCTTTGAGTCGCCCCTGTCTGTTTGGAGTTGAGCTGTGTCACTCACTTTCTCGACTTTACATCAGCCTTTTTTAAGTTATTTGGCTCAACTGTGAACTAGACCAAAGGTTCTCTGTCGTCTGCTCTCTTCGCCTGCGTCTGCTTTTCCATGTCCCCATACCAGTCATGCTTTAAAACCAGTTCATCTTCTTTCTATATTCTCCACCTCTTCAACCCTACCTTCATTAACATTTGCTAGAACAATAGAAGTGGTTCTACTGGCCTGTCATTCCTTTTGCATTGTCACTCTGCGAGCAGGGGAAAACCTTTTAACAAATCAGTCACCAGTTTGATGATTAAATAACCGGACACGCAAACTCAAAAATAGAAAGTTAAGCTTTAAGAATACTATGTTGAACATAGAGCCTTACATTTGTGATGAGACTATTTTGTGACTTTAAATCAGGACATAGAGCAATCTACTAACTGTAAGATTGGTAGTTAAATCTCTGGCTCTCTTTGCCATTAAGATAAAGACTGCAGTCCCTGTATTTGCCCCTGTATCAGTATCTTAGGCATGAGACTGAACCCCAGGATGCTCCTGATATAAAGTACTTAAATGTAGGAAAAAGTGATTGTATGAATGGGTGAATGAGGCATGTTATACAAACTGCTTTAAGTTCTCAAGCTGAGTAGAAAAGTCTTCTACATAAAATCCTGTTCATTTACTATCCATCTATTTGACACCTGAATTAGGTGATGCATTGGGACTCCTGCTGGATGGCTGAGTTATCACACATCTTTGTGACAGCAAACAGTAAGTGAAACCAAATTTTACCTGGGTGAAACAGCAAATGAATGGATCTGAGTCAAAAGGCAGTATTGGTATTGAGTCACAAGTTGCATACAAAGAAGTCTGAAAATACAACATGCTGCAAAGGTTTTGTATAAGTGTAAAAAGTCACAAGTTTAAAATAAAAGTTTCCAGCCAGAAGAGAATTTTTTTTTATTGGCTAGTTGTTTTTTTTATTTTCAGTTTTTTCTCTGTGAAAGTGTCACATAATAGGTGGGCTTCTGTAGAATATACAAGGAGAATCCAGTGCAGTGACCCACCAGCTCCATGACCTTAAAGTGAACCTTTTGGGATTCATTTTTATATTTTTTGTCCTTCACAAGTTTTCTTGATACTGAGCCTAATATGTATATTGTATGTTGTTGTATTATATTGTGCATATTTTGTCTATCTGTGTGTTGTTGTATATGAGAATAAAAAACGGTTGCTATAAACTCACCACAATTTAACAAGTACTGTGCAAAACAAGTCTAAAAGACGTGCTGACACTTATGCACAAGCCATTACCAGTGGTTAAATGTTTCCTGTTATTAAAACTGTCTGAGTGAATCATATTCTGACATCACGAGCCTAATCACAAAATGCAAACCACAACGCTGCACAGCAAGTTAAATGCCTTCCCTAACTGCATATCTTAAACTGATAAATGTGACACATTCTCTTGCTGCTGACAAATCCAGATCAAAATGTCTTTAACACCTCCACATTTATCTGGAATTTGAGCTAAATGTGTTACCTCAGTAACACATTTAGCCCTTTTATTTTTCTTTCCGTTATTCAACTTTTCTACCCTTAATGCTGTTTCATCTCCAGGTATTTATGACGTGGAATCGTAGCATTTACTTGTGGGAAAATTCCTGCTAATTGAAAGGAACCAAAAGAGAGCAAAGAAATTGGTGTTGCAGTTGTGCTCCACTTTTGAATTATTAGTTTGCGTATTATTTATCTCGCTTAGCCAGTCTAGTTTGACTCAACCAGCCACATTAACAGTATTTGTCCTCAGTTCTGTCTCCTGGGGGTTTTTGTAGTTCACTGACTTTACTTGCGCCGCATCATAAGGTCACAATTTTAAATCATCCAAAATTTTAACCATAATGACATTTACTTCCTGTTGTTCTTAAAATAAGATAATCATCACAGTAAGCATTAGCTTTTAACAGTTAAATAAGTATTGAAACTATAAGACATTCACCCGCACTTCTTACCATCATTGATCTGCTGTGGAGGGGTGACAAAATATCTTGCTCTACTGGCTTGTTGCTTATATTTTTTTGCACAAATGTATTTTTGGCACTTTGCATGTGAACAGTAAACAAGAAAGTTCACATGTATCGAGACTAACAGTGTAACCTGTAGTCCCAAACCATCTGTATGTGCACAGTGATCCTGACTGACTGCAGTTTTATCTGTTTTTGACCTCTGGCAACGTATTTTCCAGTCACTGCATTCCTGTGGCTGCACGTTGCTGATGTGCTGCTGCTTGCTTATTAGAAGCTTGGCTCACAGAGCAACGCTGCCGGGTGCAGTACCTACACCCAAAGCCAGATGTCTGACTGAAATATGCAGGCAAAACTAAACCTGATATTTGAGCACTTAACTTTGCAATTTCTATCAAACAGAAAATGTTAGTTTGATGTTTATTGTTATTTGTAGTAACATGATTTACAGTATTTTTTATTTTGAGCCTTATTTTTTTATCTTTCTTTTTTTTTTCTTTTTTTTTTCTTTCAGTAATCTTTTTGCAAAACTGTAGTGCATATATTGGTTTTCCTAACAACAATATGGTGACTGTTGAGGCCTTTCTTAAGTTTTGCATCTACAGGATGGGCCATTTATATGGATACACCGTAATAAAATGGGAATGGTTGGTGATATTAAAGTCCTGTTTGTGTCACATTAGTATATGTGAGGGGGCAAACTCCTCAAGATGGGTGGTGACCATGGTGGCCATTTAGAAGTCGGCCATCTTGGATACAACTTTTGTTTTTTCAATAGGAAGAGGGCCATGTGACACATCAAACTTATTGGTGATGTCACAAGAAAAACAATGGTGTGCTTGGTTTCAAGGTAACTTTATTCTTTCATGAGTTATTTACAAGTTTCTGACCACTTATAAAATGTGTTCAATGTGCTGTCCATTGTGTTGGATTGTCAATGCAACAGTCTTCTCCCACTCTTCACACACTGATAGCAACACTGCAGGAGAAATGCCAGCACAGGCATCCAGTATCCGTAGTTTCAGGTGCTGCACATCTCGTATCTTCACACCATAGACAATTGCCTTCAGATGACCTCAAAGATAAAAGTCTAAGGGGGTCAGATCGGGAGACCTTGGGGACCATTCAACTGGCCCACGACGACCAATCCACTTTCCAGGAAACTGTTCATCTAGGAATGCTCGGACCTGGCACCCATAACGTGGTGGTGCACCATCTTACTGGAAAAACTCAGGGAACGTGCCAGCTTCAGTGCGTAAAGAGGGAAACACATCTTGAGGAGTTTGCCCCCTCACATATACTAATGTGCCACAAACAGGACTTAAATATCACCGACCATTCCCATTTTATTACGGTGTATCCATATAAATGCCCCACCCTGTATTTTAATATCTATATATATAAACATGATGTTGACAAATGATACAATGGCCATCAGTAAGTTTCAGAAGTTACAGAGACTGTGGAGGCCATTTGAGTACAGTGAACCCATTATCAAGTTCAAGAAACAAGTTTGATACACCCATCAGAAAATGGGTACACTGTAGTCATAAAGGGAAGGGTATGATCAGCAGTAATGATCACATAGGCTGTGGCATTTAAATAACACTCAGTTGATGCTAAGGTGCCCAAAATATACCAAGAAAATATCCTTCATAGTATTATACTACCACGATCGTGGCTCAAGAGTTGTAATCGGAAGGTTGCCGGTTCGAGCCCCGGCTCCAACAGTCTAGATCATTGTGTCCTTGGGCAAGACACTTCACCCATTGCCTACTGGTGGTGGTCAGAGGGCCCGGTGGCGCCAGTGTTCGGCAGCCTCGCCTCTGTCAGTGTGCCCCAGGGCAGCTGTGGCTACAATGTAGCTTACCATCACCAGTGTGTGAATGTGTCGATGACTGAATGTAATGTAAAGTGCTTTGGGGTTCATAGGGACCAAGTAAAACTCTACACAAATACAGGCCATTTACCAGTCCGATTCATGAGTTCATGTTGTTTATTCTTAATTCTGACATCTGAATGCTGCAGCAGAATTGACGGTCATCAGACCAGGGAATACTTTTTCATAAATTTCAGAAAAATTCCACAGGCATCAGCAATCCAAATCTTCAAATGTAACCCTTGTTTCTGTACTGCAGGAAATAGTTGATAGAGTGGGAATCCATTCGTTTCTTGAAAAGAATCTTTTAAAAAAAAATTATTGGAAATAAGTTAGCAAATTTACAGTAAACTATTTTCCTTTACTATTACATCACACTGAGAAGTGTCACTGATCCTCTGCAATGACAGTAATCATAGGAAACCAGGCTGCGCCGCCCTGCGTCTATAAAGATATAGTCTTTCACAATCAAGACTACCTGCTTGCGGCACACATAAGTACCGTAAAAGAGTACACTTCTCGGCATAAGGCAGTAGTCCTTATACTGCGGGTGGGTGGCAGGTGACACAATAACACAATTGAATGTGTTCCCGGTAGAAATAGATACCAGAGTTATGATCATAGTTTCTGGAAAATCTCCACAATAAACCACACAGCATATTTTACTTTCCACGGCTCACATATTTAGAGTTTTGTTGAGATAGACATTCATATTCCAATAAGAAAATGATTTGTCTATTTGCTTAATCCAGTCCACTCATGTTCCAAAATAGCACTATTTATCTTAAAATATAATAAATATCTAAACTGATTTATCTGTTTGTGTCTTTTCAGTAAATTTTCTCTTGAGCTAAAACAAATTTCAGTTTTATTTAATGATCCTACTTTTACAAAAGGATTGATTTGAGATGAAAGTGGAGAGACCCGGGAACTTGAAATGTGAGATTGTTAATCATTAACGGTTTATTTTTTTGAGTCTCGCAGGTTTCTTGAGGCCGTATCAAGTTTCACAAAATACACACCTGTGTGGACAAAGGAGGGCTTGCGCTAACTGGTGGGGAGGTAGTAGTGAAATAGCTTTGATGGTACATTGACCAGGCATGCGAGGGCGAGAGAGAGTGAGAGACGGAGAGAGAGAGGGAACATTCAAGTAAGCGGTCTACAGAGTGGAAGTTTGCATACCAGGTGTCACTTCCAACCAGGCTGCTCCCTGTTCTATAGATGCTTTACTGAGAACTTCACTGAGAAAGACTGACAGCAACAACCATTTCTCAAGTAAGGAAAAGCAACATATGTTTATCTGTGTTAATGTAATAAATTCTCTCTTTTTTTCTTTTTTTTACAACTTTGCAATCGTGATGGCATCTAGGTCATGTCTACGTCATTATACGTGTTTTATTGTATTCATCCAGAAAAGGGAGAACTGAGGAAAGAACAGCATCCTGTATGAGTTACCGATATGGGGAACTTCACCAGCTCAGAGAAAACTTTCATAATTCTGTTTCCAAGTTTCGGCTTTACTAAACTCTGATAAGAGCATGCCTGATAAAGATGTTTTAGCTTTAAAGGGGATTCCCAGATTTTAAATTTCTGTAGTCCCACACATTTTAAAGTTCTTCATATGAACATTCTTTCACTGAAATTTCATGGAATGATAAGATCAATCTCTGACGTCATTGAAAAGAAACGGAAAGCTGTGCGGAATTAACGTGTATGCGTTGCGTCCATTCGTGATGGGCTAAAGTTGGACATAGTCAAATACAACATTATCAGCTGTTTTAACAGGAGATTTTTGGAGTTGTTTCTGCAAGCATATTTTTATTTTAATTTGTGCAAATTTGGCATTGTAATACTCGACACCATTAATATGTTTTTAAACGACCTAATATGTGAAACAAAATCACTCTGCTTAAATTCTTCTGAGGTTTGCACAGAATTCAAATGTGCTGCTAAAATAATTGTTGCTCAACAATGCTTTCGTAGAATAAGCGATACAAACGCTCGAAAATAGGAAGTTGTCTTATTTGGTTCATGTTCATCATCATTACGTTTGAGTCTCAGCAGAAACACACATGTATTTAAGTTAATATGTAACTTATTACCAAGATGTTCATGCCGTCCTTGAGCTTTGCACACAACTAGATTTAAAAGAAAACAGAAGATACAAACAACAGGTGGCTTCCACAAAGAAGTTAATTAATTTTATCTGCATTAGACTGGATGTCACGTCACAGAACTGATAGGATCATCAAAAAAAAAAAAAAAAAAAAGAAGCAGTCTTTTAATGGAATCAAACAAGGGCGTACAACAGCTTTATTAGATCACTGGCTTTCTCTCATCTTCTCTTTTATTGTGTGTGCAAACATTTTGTCAGCTGTTGTTTAATCATGTCAGACTGTTGGAGAGGGTAAATACTGTGACTGCAGCATTCACGCAACTTACATTGTTTGCCTGTGAGAAATGTAATATAGCAAAGGGGATATAAATGATGCCTGATTTTCTTTGGTAAAAAAAAAAGTGGTAAAAAAAAAGTGGCAGTGTGTAATGCTGCTTGATGACAATTTTCCACAGGCTTCAATGGGTAAACTCACAAAAAGACTTCATGCATGTAATTCAGGGTGGAGGCTCTAAATGTCTTATTAATTCTACCCCAGCCTGAATTCCAACAAAGTAACAGCAGTTATTGGCTGAAAGAGACCTAAGCAAAAATGATTAGCTTCAAACTGATTCACTCCGGCAAGTCTACCTGTATACTGTAGCAGTACACCTGAAGTACTATCAGTCCCTCCATTTTCTTATATAGTGTATGCTGTGAGACAACTGATGATACCATATGAGAGTCCAAGTGATGAAGGGTTATTTCTTTTAGTAGACCTGGTCAAACAGCACAGTCAGCTCCTGTTTATTTACAATGGTTCTTTCTCTTCAGATGACCTTATCAGTCTTCTCTCTCGCACACTCCCAATGAAGCTTTTTTTCTTGCTCTGCCGTCTATGCTCAGTGTCCCATTCACAGTGGCTTCATTTTTAGAAACTCTGACTTAGTGACCAGGTCGGTCACTGAATGCACCTTTAAAAGATAATTTAGCTCTTCAGAATATTAAGAAGAGATATTCTGCGGCATGGCTGAAACAGACGGGGATGTTGGACCTTTAGTCACAATCTCAACAGTCACTACAGTTGTCACTACAACTGTGGTGTGCTTGTACATATAGTATTACAGTAATCTAAGTAATCAAAGTAATCATTAAACTGTCAAAAAAAAACAGATTGGAGACACACCTAAACCTCCGAGCGTACGCCGTGCCACTGGAAAATTCAAGTTTTACTGGTTTGTGTGTTACGTTTGTGTTTTTGCATCCATTTGTATACATGGAGATGGTTTGGCACATGAATGTGTGTTTGCGTAAAATTTGAAAGCCAAAGAATGACTGAAAGGGGGGTAAAGAACATGACAGGAGAAAAATGCAAAGAAAGCATGCTTTGTGTCGCAGAGGCTAAAGAAGTTTAGATATGGAGGACGGTGTGGGAGGAGGGACAGAAATGAGAAAAGCGCACAGGTAGAGAGAGAGCCAGAAAGCAAGGGAAAGAGGAGGGTTAAAGTGTCAGGTTACCTGGACTTTAGTTTTGTTTTGTCAGTGGGAATCGATCGTTTAAAAGAAGCTCTCCGTGTTGATTTGAAAGGCTACGTATTATCAAGCTTCATTGCGCCCTTGGGGTTTTGAAGAGGGGCATCTGATTAAGTTACTGTAATACAGAAAGAAAACAGGAAGGAAGAAGGAAGACAGTGGGAGACTCAACTGAGCCAGGTTTTGTAGCATGACGGTAAGAGGAAGGGGACAAAGATAGCCAAGGGACAGCAAAATTTCTGAGGAATCCCACCTCCTGAAAGGGAGGGCAGTGTTTACTCTGTACTCTGTGACAAGCTACATCAAGCCTTACCAAAAGAGACACCTTCACCATGTGGGTAAGTGCAACTGGAAGTACAATCAACATTATTTACATCGTGTAGGTATACAGTCAATGGCTTGCCTTTAAGAAGTGATTTGAATAATGACCTCTGGATATTACGTGGTAATAAACTTGATATTTAACGTAATATAAAGACACTGGATAGACCTGTTGCATTGATATTATTTACAACAGCAGCTATGTTGAAAGGATAGCTCATACAAAACCAGAACAGATGTTGTGTAGTGACATATTTTGAGGACCTTATCAACGGTCTGTGACAAGTAGCAGTAACACGCAGGAACATTTCACATTCATAATTTTGCCAATAGAATTTTTGATATTTGAATGTAGAGCACGGCCGTATGAAGAATACAATACTTTTCATAATAACACAGCACGGAAAAGACAGCCACTAATGTTGGACCCACAAAACTGAGTAACACTTAACGCAAACATGGGTATACAAGAAGTGTGTACGTTTACTCATTTCAGGGTTCATAAAGAATAATTCCAGTCAAGTCTTTTTTTATAGAGAGAGAGAGATCTAGGTATTTGTTATATTAAAATTAGTAGCTTCACACTCATCCCAAGCAACAAGCGATGCTCCACAATGGCTCTACAGGAAAGATCAACATGCACTGGCTATTGCATAGAAAACTACATATTATATCAGCCTTATTAACATCAATAAACAATTAATGGTCTTATGTTAAAAAGGAAAAATGACAAAGTATCACACACGTTCCCAGAGGATGACTCTTGTGTGTGTGTGTGTGTGTGTGTGTGTGTGTGTGTGTGTGTGTGTGTGTGTGTGTGTGTGTGTGTTACTACAACAAGGCAGTAAAGGAAACATACTTGAGCTTACCGTACCAACGGCTTTTTTCTGTTAAACTTGACCCAATTATACTTTTTCCCTTCAAGGCTTTTTGGCAGCAGTCCACTGTATGAATCAGCTAGGCTTATTAAAACTGGAAGCTTACTGTAGGTGGCAATACAGAAGGAATCTCACCTTATTGCGATCGCAAGTTATACCCTTAGAAGGAGTATCCTTAACTCCAAACACAAAGCTGTTGGTTTTTGTTCTGGGTTTTTTTGTTTGTTTGTTTTAAATTCATGTATAAAGGACATTTATATTTACATACAGTATTTTGGTTAACAGCCAAATAAAACCAAGGACTTCTATTCATATCAAGTCATTGTTATCAATGACTTGATATAGGCTGTCATTGATAGAGCCTTGGTTTTATAGGCTGTCATTTTTTTTCCCACTTGTACTTCACCACTGGCCTTTTGACGAGCAAACATTACTAACAGTGTTTTTGATCCAGTGCAGCACTTCCAGTGTTTTTCATAAACAGGTTAGTTGTTGCTCTGAATAACACATGACTAACTAGTACTACCAGGCTGTTTTGAAATACTGCCCTGACTCATAAAATCGTTTATATTTGTCTTGGTACCAATGACAACATCTAAGTTTCCAAGTACACTGTCGTCATATCTCATGGCATGACAATGCATTTTTACAGGAAGGTCCACTCAAGACAAATTTCTTTAGCCGGCTTCTTGGTTTCCCATGTTGTATGGCCTGCCCACTGTTTTGTTTATCCTGCTTTTATTACTTCCCGAAATAACTGTAATTTATACCACAAGCCGATAACCTACTTTCTCCTACTGTTTACTTCCCCCCATAAACGTTACTTCCAGTTGGTTTCAGGGATGGGTGTGTCTGGTTCTTTTGTGACTATGTATTGACTAACAGTGGTTAAAAATAAAATAGTTAATTAAAATGGTGAATGTTTTATTTTAAATGAATAAGCCAGCCAGATGAAACATGGTGAAACACAGTGTTTAAATCTCAGAATCACCTTATATTGCTTTTTTTGCTTCTTTATTTTTTAAGTATATGGATGTAGACTAACTACAGCTTAACAGCATATTTACTGTAGGAGTGTAAAATTCTCATGTTATTTGCAAAGTGCCACTGGATACTGGATTTCTATGTAAAGTGAAATCTGAGAATTCTGAAATGTCAGTAAATGAAACAAAGAGGAAGGTGTCACATTCTTTTATACACTGTATTCAACTCTTGTACTTTAAGATGAAAGCTGAATGCTGAACATGAGCACATGAGCAAAACCAGCACAGAGCTACTGAGCTACTGTTCAGAAAAAAAAAGAAAGAAAGAAAAACCTGCCCAACAGCATTCTTCGCCCCTCTCTCTCCGCAACTTGTATATTTCCACTGACAGACAGTGGCAGTTATGGGATCTGTTTTCAAAATTTGCCTTCATACTTCTCTGTAGCTCTACCAAATTAAGTGATACTAGTGACACATAAATGTGCAAATAGAAGGGTGGATTACCTGATATTTCTGCATCAAAAATAAGCAGTAGTGAAAATGAAAGAAAATAACTCTTCCCATTTTTAATCTTTGTCTTTTGTTTTTTGTTTTGGTTCTGGAAAGTCCTCACTGGTTAGTGACCTGCATGTTATGTTTTTGTACCAGCCGATCTGAAGCATACGTGCTACGCTAAATGTATTTGTAATCTAGCGGTTGAAGAGCTTTGAGGACAAGACAAAGGTAGAACAGCAGGCTGATGAAAAGTGTTCTTCGAGCTACCCCTCTGTAACAAAATATACCGTATACTAAAATCTTCTAATAGGCCAGTCAGCAGCCACATTGATGTGACACTTGATCTACAGTATAATGCTACAGGTGAAACCACATGACTAGCATAATGTGTGCCAAATGTTGGAAATGCAGTGAGACTAACAGTCATAATTGAGCATAGCACAACACAGATAACCTTTGTTTGTGAAAGGCATAAAAGTGGTTGAGATTCAAAATGTTGACATATGTTGTTGAGATGCTGGGGATAAGCAAGTAAAGGTTTGCATTTTTCGAGGGGGGACAACATTACAGTAGCATTTTAGGAAGTTTAAGAGGGAAGTTGAAAATGTAGTTATTATTTCACACAGCACAGTACAGAAAGAGATTTCACCAGTTTTGTTCAGTAAAATGTTTATTTAATTCCCATTAAAGACTATAGAGTTTTACATTCATATTAAGAACACAACTTGCAATTTTAATTGCAAAGGTGACTGGACTTGAGGAACAGTAACGGCAGTCAAGCATGACAATCACTCTAACAGATACTCCGAGCCGAAGCCATGGGAATTTTTCTGTGTTGTACACTTTCACCACGGTATTTTGCTCGCTGCTGTGTGAAATTCATGAACGCTCTACATGCTTGACTGAGCAGTTTACACCAGTATGACAGAAACACCATACTTTTTAAATAGATTTTTTCCCAGTCCCTTTATTGCACAAGAAATAAAGAAGCGAACAAGTTTATCAAGTGTTTTTTGAACCTAAACAAAGCTAAGATATTTTACCAGTATACACAGTGGTGTGAAAAAGTGTTTGCCCCCTTCTAGGTTAAATTTTGTTTTTTGCTCTTTTTTTTTTTTTTTTTGCATATTTGTCGCATTTATATGTTTCATATCATCAAACAACTTTAAAGATTAGACAAAGGAAACCTGACTAAATACAAAATTTATGTTTTAAATGATGATGTCTTTGATTAAGGGAGAAATTTGGGTTAAATCTACAGATGCAGATGTTGTTATAATTTCTGAAACTTGGTTAACTAAATCTATTACTAATGAAGACATTAACATATATGGGTACAATGTATATCGCACTGATAGGCCAAAAAAAGGAGGCGGTGTAGCTATTTATGTCAAATCAAGATTTAATGCTTCGATTGTTCTGTCCCAATCGATATGCAAACAAATGGAGTTTTTGGCCTTGAATGTAGATATTGCTAATACTTTTTCGATAACCATTGCTGGGTGTTACAGGCCCCCATCTGCTTCAAAAGAGGCATTATCTTCATTAAAGCACCTTTTGGCTAAACTAAATTATACCGAACTACTAATGGCTGGAGACTTGAACTGGGACTGGCTAAATGCAACTTCTGGTGAATTTAAAGAATTCTGCGATTCAATTAATCTTACCCAGCTAGTCTATCTTCCTACCAGGCCAAATCTTAAATGCCCTGAAAAGTCTACATAAATTGATTTGGTTTTAACAAATGTACCTCATAAATTCTCTTCACTTGGTGTTTTCTGTAATGACCTAAGTGATCACTGTGTTGTTGCTGTTTGCAGAAATGCTAAAATTCCAAAATGTAAGCCACGCATAGTGTGCAAAAGGAATCTTAAACAATTTAATGAACAGGCTTTTCATCATGATTTGTCATTAGTTAATTGGGAAAAAATCGGACTATTACCAGATGTAGAGCTAGCTTGGACATATTTTAAGGAAAGTTTTATGGGAATTGTTAATAAACATGCCCCCTTACGGAAAGTTAGAATTAAAGGTCGAGAAAATCCTTGGTTTTCGCAGACACTCGCAGATAGCATACACAAGCGTAATAGAGCATGGGACAAGGCGAGACAAACAGATACTTCCACTGATTGGTCTGTTTTCAAACAGCTTAGAAATAAATGTACTTCTCTTATTAAAAAGGCCAAATCTGAATACTTTTTGTCTGTCACCACTGAGAACCTCAATGATCCACAGAAATTTTGGAAAGTAATCAAGTCTTTTTCCGCCAATAAAATGACTCAAACCTTTCCTAAATCTGTTGTAAAAGATTCAGTCTCAATTAATGATAAAACTGAAATTTTGAATTGTTTTAATGAACACTTTCTATCAGTGGGTTCCTTGTTTGCTTCTGCAGAAACTTTTTTAACAAATACTTGCCCAGAACTCTCTATGTTTTCTGGAGACCGTTTTAACTTTGTACCTTTTAGTGTTTATGAAGTGCATAAAGCTTTAAAGGCTTTGGATCACAGAAAACCTCCTGGTCCAGACTTGATGGAACCTTATTTTTTGAAGTTGGCAGCTGATTTTATTGCAGAACCACTCTCAATTCTATTTAATTTTTCAATTAAAACCAAAGAAATTCCAGCGGTTTGGAAATCAGCTTTCGTTTTGCCTTTATTGAAAGGAGGTGATCCATCGGTGTTGACTAATTATAGGCCAATATCAAATTTGTGTGTTTTATCCAAAATCCTGGAATCTCTAGTTTGTGACCAGTTGAAAGAGTTTTTGTACTCTAATGATATTGTCTCCAAATTTCAGTCAGGCTTCAGGAAAAAACACAGTACTAACACTGCCACTATGAAAGTGATAAATGATATTATTGTGGCACTTGATAAGAAATTGTACTGTGCGTCACTCTTTATTGACCTCTCAAAAGCTTTTGACACTGTTGATCATGCAGTCCTAAAAAACAGACTGCTCAGCCTTGGATTGTCAGAACATGCATTAGCGTGGTTCTCAAATTATCTGAAAAATAGAACCCAGTGCATTAAACTTGAAGGTCTTTGTTCTAAATTTGTTGCTGTCCACAAGGGGGTGCCACAGGGCTCAGTTTTGGGTCCCCTTCTGTTCCTTTTATATATCAATGACTTGGGTCAAAATGTCTCAGACACAAATTTGCATTTTTATGCTGACGACACAGTTATTTACTGTTATGGATCATCTCTTGCTCAGGCCATTGAAACTTTACAGAAAGCCTTTGTTGCTTTCCAGCATTCACTTATTCAGCTAAAATTAGTTCTCAATGCTGACAAGACTAAGCTAATGTTGTTTTCCAAGTCACAGAAGGTCCCGGAGCCTATTCCAGTGGTGTCCACCCTTGAAGGAAATGTCATAGAGATAGTTCATGAATATAAATACCTTGGTGTCTGGATTGATGACTCCTTCACCTTTAAACCACATATAGAGAGACTAGTAAAGAAACTGAGACTTAAACTTCGTTTTTTCTTCCGTAATAAACAGTGCTTTTCTTTTGCAGTAAAAAAACGTCTTGTCACTGCAACCTTTTTATCTGTGTTAGATTATGGTGACATTCTGTATATGAACGCTTCTTCTTCATGTCTTCTAATGTTGGACACGATGTATCATGCTTCCTTGAGGTTTATTACCAATTGTAAATACCTGACCCATCACTGTGATTTGTACTTAAGAGTAAAATGGCCTTCTTTGGCCATTAGAAGACAGGGGCATTGGTACACTTTTATTTACAAAGCTATGCTTGGATTGCTGCCTCCTTATATTTGTACTTTGGTCACAAGGACAAATAGTGGTTCTTACTCCTTGCGCTCAAATGATCAGCTGCTGTTGTCTGTTCCCCTTGTCCGCACAGAGCTGGGTAAGAAAGCCTTTGTCCACTCTGCGCCTTTTTCATGGAACATGTTACAGAAAGACTGGAAACTAACTGAATTGTTGTCTTTAAATGTTTTTAAAACTAAACTCAAAGGCCTACAGGCTGCCTCAATAATGTGTAATTGTTTTGTGTAATTTTAACTTTGTTTGTTCGTATGTATTTGTCTTGAAATGTGCTGCCTCTTGGCCAGGACTCCCTTGAAAAAGAGGTCTTTGATCTCAACGGGACATTCCTGGTTAAATAAAGGTTAAATAAAAATTAAAAAAAAATGTTATCAAAACCTACCTGGTCCTAATTTTCTCTCTTCTTAAATGATGAATTAACTACATTTCATGGAAATCTGAGTTCAGTTCCAATAAGCACACCCAAGCCTGATTACTGGCAGACCTGTTGAATCAAGAACTTCTGGTTTCTGGTCTATCAAGACATGGAGGAGAATGTGCAGCCATTTGTTTATGTTGAACCCAAGTGTGCTCTGCAGCAGGACAATGATCCAAAACACACCAGCAAGTACACCTCTGAATGGTTTAATAAAAACAACATGAAGACTTTGGAGTAGCCTAGTCCCGCTGTGGTATGACCTTAAGAAGGTGGTTCATGCTCAAAAACTCTCCAATGTGGCTGAATTATAACAATTCTGCAAAGATGAGAGGGCCCAAATTCCTACACATCTCTGTAAAACACTCATTGCCTGCTATCATAAATGCTTGATTGCAGTTTTTTTCTGCTAAGGGTGGCCCGACCAGTTCTGAGGTTTAAGTCCAGTCATCTTTTTACACAGGACCATGAAGGTAATTTTTTTCCCCTAAGTAATAAACACTTTCATTTAGAAACTGCATTTTGCGTTTACTTGTGTTATTTTTGCCTAATATTTAAATTTGTTTGATGATCTGAAACATTTAAGTTTCAAAAACAGGAACTCAGGAAAAGACAAACACTCCTGTTACTCTCAGATTATGAACTATAGCCCTGATAAAACCCGTAAATGCCAAACAACATATCACAGTTCTCCTCTTTTTCTTCTTTTTTGACTGTTCATATACCTCCATGTCATCCTGATGCAATCCTCTTCCTCTGCAATGTTGGCAAATCATTCTTCACTACTTTATTCCACTGTGATATTCATTTTCCTCTTGTTGATTTAATAGTTAGTAAATTATTACTTGAATCTGAAATCTGTAGGTCCTGATTCTTCAGATAATTTGTTACCTGAGTTTCTTCACAGATTAGTTGTTCTTGTTGTTTTCTAAAAGTAGCATGTCTTGTCAACAACAGCTAATGAGGGCCAGTGAGGCAGGAAAGGGACTGGTTAGATGTAATGAATATGCACATAATAGCTTAATGGTATGAATGTGAGAGACACCTCAGAGCTGAAGAAATGACTGAGTGAATGAGAGAATAAAATAAGCTACTCTGACTTATAATTGAACAAGAGACACGTATCTTGGTAGTGACTGACTTTCTGGTGTAGTACAGGCAACGAATGAGTGAAAGAAGAAAAATGTGTATATTAACTCGTCTGCAAGTTGAGTAATAGCTTTGGAGCATCTATTTTTAACCACAAAGCTCTGTAAAACTCTTCAAGCTCAGCACCAAATACCTTTTTAATGTCTTTGTAATGTGAATGTAACCATTCGCTGGCTAAACCCCAAATCTCTCCCATGACACATTTGATAATTAGCACATGTAGCACTCACTCTACCTTTTGGAGGTACACTGATTGTCAGTGTTGCCTGATTGTTTGCTGTTTGTATGATGTAAAATCAGAGGCCAACTTCTAACTACCCCATAGAGCTCATTTGGAACCAGCCTCATTAGTTATCATTACTGACCATCAGAATCAGCTTGATATAGCAAATATGTGTACATATACAAGAAATTGATCTCTGGTTATTTCTTTGCTCTCCATGTACACAACAGACAATACTGACAACATGGCATCAACATGACATAGACAACACATAACAACATGTCGCATATTTATGGTGCAATGGTGCAGAGTGGATAAGGAATGGATAACCGGTTACTATATATACAGTAACTATGCCAATAATATTACCAAAAGTCATCTTTGAACAACTGTTATGTATGAGCTAAAGTAACATCTTGCTATGCCGCGGCTAATGTAAGCTAGCCAGCCACTTTGTGTGTTGTTAAGCAAAAAGGTAAGCAGGAAAAAAGGATTATTCAAACAACTTATGTCAGAGTCAAAGACCATCTGCTCCTATTACCCCTTTGGTGTTACCGATCTCCACTAAAGAGACCAAAGTAAAATGAGCTTACTGAAAAAATATTCATGTTTCTAACTGCAGTCTGTGTAAGGTAAACATTTTTAAAAAGACACTGCAGGGCTTTTTTCAAGCACAATTCAACCTTATGAAAAATCACAAAATCAAGGTGTCATCAGTCATCAGTAAGTGTACTGATTTGAAATCATGGATCTGCTGCTGTCTTAAGTCTTCTGTAGTTAGGTCATTTAGACACATTTCCTAATCTGAAAGCCAAAGTATGAAAATGAAACATAGGCATTACTCGTGACTGAAATTTCGTGACTGAAATGGACTGCATGCACTTACACAAGCTGTTTGACTTGCATAATATGGGCCTTAAACCTGATTCATTTTATGTGAAGGACACTCACCCTGATCTATCAGTTTATACTGTTTCCACAGTATCAGCTTCAGTTAAACAAAAATTTCACTGGGCCCAAGTACAGCCTGTCACAATACTCCTCAGTACACAGGACACTTTGTACTGTTGGTGTATTTTGTGCTTGGGCAATTATTCCAAAAAGACACATTAAAATGTGAACATCACATTCTCTGCCATGTTTCCATAACTTGTCTTTTTCTGTGATCCTCCACTAGACAGATTGTATTTTATGCACTGATCTACAAATGCAGACCCATAAAAGACAGATCCACCGGTTTACTGTTAATACTTAGAGAACTGAAGAAATGGTAAAACCATGAGTATGCAGGGAGGAGATGTTGGTTACTGGCAGAAGGGCTAAGCGAGCTGAAATGGCAGCACTTGAAAAAGCTGTGAAAACAGGTGGGGCAGGCCTACTGTGGTTGGCTGAGTGAGGGCTGAAAGAGGAAATGGGTTAGGGGTTGATTGGCTTTAGCACTGTTGATTAATTGAAACATACTGACAACATGGCAGATCGTGCTGAATTACAGGAATGATGTTAATCAAAAAAAAAACAAACAACCCTAGCTAAAGCAACAAAAGGTAATCAAAGCTAATTAGTCCGGTGGCCTAACGACCACTGATACCATCATGTTAGTAGACTGAACAATGTAACAGAGAGGAGATGAAGGCCCACCTTTTATTCACAGCTGTCTAGATGTGCAGATGAAGGGCAGGTGTGATCAGTCACAAGTAGACTAGGAAATTGGGTCTAGTGTTTCACACACAAACATCCCAACTCAGACGAAGACAAGACACAATGGAGAAGAGCAAGGCACTGTAGGAAACTTAAGTTTAAGAGAGCTATTTTTTTACACATATTTAAACACTTATCTGGAACTAAACACAAAAGCTCTGCTGAAAGAGTTTGTGCAAGCTCAGCTACTTACACTGACATTTGCATGGTAAATAAAGCATGTCCATGCTCAGGGAGTTGAAGGAGGTATAACCTAGAGACACAGGCACCTGATGTGATTACACCCCAGTTTTCACCTTTGCTTTTGTCTCTTCTGTCCTCAGACAGCTGCTCAGCTCCCTGAGGAAACCTCAAGGCCATTAAATCCTACAAACCCAGGTAAGCTATAAGTTTGTGTTGGTTTGGGATCAATATATGTATTTTTGCTGCACTGTAATAATGTTTGCATAGTATGATAAATACTTGGAAACAGCCAGGCCAGGCAGTAATTAGAATTTGCATGTGCACACTTCTTTTTTTTTTTTTTTTTTTTTTTTTCCATCTTGACAAATTTTCTACCCTTTTTGGTCTCTGTTCTGCGGTTTCTATTCTGCTATCGCAGTTTCCTGTTTATTGCGTCCTTACGTTTCTTTTTACATTCTGTTATCTCACTTCTAATTATTCTTCTTTCTGCAGTTCCTCGGCCAGGACGCCACAGAAGGCCCATGACGGCTCCAAACACCCCGAAAGAGAAGAGAGCGAAGATCAAGAAAGTGTTGATCACTACACTGACAGTTATGTTGATACTGGGCATACTGGCCATTGCAGCATACTTCAGTGAGTTACAATTCCTAAAAAATGTACTTCCTCAAAACACACTTTACACACTGCAATATGTAAAACTGGCCACACCCTTGTGATCCTGTCCTTCTCTTTTCTTTTCAGTTAAAAACTTGATTGAAAGCAAATACTTTTTTTGCACACGGTCTGTGAAATTCATCCCGTTAGACAAAACCTGCGATGGGCACATTGACTGTGCAGGAGCAGAAGATGAAATTACCTGCATGACGACCTTTAAAGTAAACACTACATTTCCAGGTAGAGTGCACTCCCCACTCTTTCTTTGTCATCATAAATAAACGAAAAACTGAAAAATGCCTCCCCCTCATTCCTCTCTCCAGTGCGACTCCAGTCGAATGATCAGGTCTTGCAAGTTTACGGTCCAGACTCAGGTTGGCGGACTGTTTGTTCTGACGACTGGACCCAAGCGCACACACAGACGGCATGTACACAACTGGGATACACAATGTGAGTTTACAATGACAAGGTGTTGTAATTTGAGGAATACCTTGCAAATTTAACATCCCTGTTATGTGATCTGAAATCAAGCATAAAATCCCCCCCTGCTTCCACAGGAAGCCTACTAGCAAAAACATCTTAGTAAGCTCCTTAACGTCACCGATGAAAACTGGACCATTTACAGCTGTCAGGCCAGGGACCTCAAACACACCTATACAACAAGCCACTGCTGACCGGTAAGGAAGATGTCATCATATGGAAGCCAAATCATGACTTCATGTTTTGCCATTGCAACATAAACTACACAAAATAGAAATGCTAATAAGGGAACTTTCAGTGTGTCTCTTTCTGCTAAATGTATTCTTACAAAGAAGCACCGGCTCCTTGCGAGTTGCTTCTGCATTTAGCTAAAAACAGGATGTCAATATACACTTTCCATGCTTGGTATCCCTGTTTGTTAGGAAAATCTTCACTTTTTCTCTCCTTTTCTTTTTTAGATTTCACTCCCCCCCCCCCCCCCCTTTCATATGCAACCCCTTCAAATGAGTCTTTAGTTTCTATTCCTGAAAGACAAAAAGTCCCACAGTTTTTGTTCCTTCTATCTTATCCTTTACGAAAGTGAACAAAACAAAGATTTTACTTTGTATAAAACCCCAGCAGAAATGCAAACGAAATTCTGCACGAGGGTGAAGACAAGTTAGCAATTGGATGTGTGTTTTCTATATTTGACTAATTGTGAGGCTGTTTTGTGATCATATGAATAATGTCTGACATCTGACCAACTCCTCTTACATCTCTTCAACAGTAGTGTATGCCAGTCTGGATCTGTGGTATCTTTATCCTGTTCAGGTGAGTTTTATTTTTACAAAGGCAGCACCTGTCACTAATATTGTTTACAACACCTAACAAGGCAGAGTGAAGTTCTTGGCTTTGTAAGTGGAAGACTACTTGTTGTGTGGAGAGTTTCACACTAACAGGCCCATACATGTCTCCAGGAAACAGCAGAACTATTTCCTAGCGACATATAACAAAGTAGCAAATAAACAGACATAATATAAAATGCAGTTTGAAATGAACCACGGGTCCTTGCAAATAACAATATTATAATATCTTATCAGACTGTGGAAATGTGGGCGCTGATGATCGCATCGTTGGGGGCACTGATACATCCATTGACCACTGGCCATGGCAGGTCAGCCTGCAGCGGTCTGGGCAACATACATGTGGAGGCTCACTGGTGTCACCGCGCTGGGTAGTCACTGCTGCCCACTGCTTCACTGGGTCAGTATAGTTACCATACTATATCATTTCCACTAAATTTGCTTTGTCTTATTCTTTAGCCTCATGATCCCGCTTCCTTCTTGCTCTCTCTCTCTTTCTTTTTTTTCTTTTTCTTTTTATTTATTTATTTTTTGCAGAAGTAATAAGGAGTTGAGGCAATGGGCAGTGGTGTCAGGCCAGACGAGCATAATCACACTGGGAGGCTCCTCTGTGGACAGAGTTATAGTGAATGCAGACTACAATGCAGAAACAAATGACTATGACATAGCACTGATGAGACTCACTAGGCCAATCACAGTGTCAGGTTAGTTTAAATTGTATTCGGTATGTTTGTATTCAGTAGGCTCAACCACCTCTCTGTTGCCCTCTAGTGGCTATGCGTCAAATATCAAGCTTCTCACTACGTAGTAACTTATATTCATTATATTGTGTGATTAGCTTATATCTTTATATGTATTTTCAAACTCTCAAAGTTACATAAAACAAATAAAAATTTCCACTTTATTAAATGTTTTTCTTCTAGATGTCAGAAGACCAGTTTGTCTGCCTCCTAAAGACTATAGAATTACAGCTGAAACCTACATGACAGTGACAGGGTGGGGATACCGACGGGAAAATGGTGAGAAATCCTACATGTAACCTATTCTTTATCACCTAATAATGCAAATAGAAAAAATACTTTTGCCTGTCTATGAGGTTGCAAACATTGTGTGCTTGTGTTCTGCCTTCAGGTGCAGTTGCTGACATACTGCAGGAGGCCAAAATCCCTCTGATAGCTCAGTCAGTATGTTCCAGCCCCACAGTCTATGGTAGTATCATAACAAATAGGATGCTCTGTGCAGGCTTCCCAGAAGGGAAGGTTGATGCCTGCCAGGTAACAGGCCTCCAATTTATTTTCTAATTTACATTAGATTTTGTATTCTGGGTATTATAGTTATTTTTGGTGAACAAACTTCATTTTTAAAATGTATTTTAAATGTCAGGGGGACAGTGGAGGCCCTTTGGTGCATATCAGTGACTCCAGTTGGAATCTGGTAGGCGTAGTGAGCTGGGGTGTTGGCTGTGCCCGGAAGGGAAAGCCAGGTGTTTACACCAACGTGGAAGTGATGCTCAACTGGATCCAAACAGTCATTGAGGTACTGCATATGTTGAAACAAAGTCACATCACAACATGTTTGTCACTTCACTGGCTAAGAATTTGCCTCAAAAATATTAAAAACATAATATTGTAATTTAATATATACAATCCTCAAGATGATTTCTATTTCATCTCTACAGAAAAACCCATGATGTCATCCACTGTGATAAACAACCACCATGAGAATCCAGTGCGGTCTACCTCTGATAGACTGTGAAACTGTCAAACCTGGTTTTGTTTTGGTTTTTTGAGGGGTTTTTTCCATTTTGGTTGCCAAAAGGTGAGAGAAGGTTGCAGAGAGAGGGGAAGTTGAAGATCTCAACAGCAAAATGGAAACAGAAACACAGCCATATGCATAAACAAAGTGTGCGCGCGTGCACACGCACACACTTCATCAAACACACACGTCAGGTGCTGCTTGTGCCATTTCATATTCGTTATCTCAGGGGACAATTGTATTTATGCCTGTAGCTGTGTGAACTAGTATGTTTGGGATCTTTATAGCAGAGTGTCATACATGTTTTTTTGTTTTTAAAGCATTTTTGTGTTCGTATGTGTCTTTGTCACACCCAAGTAATTGACTTGTGTTGTTGTTTTGTTTTCCTTAGAGAAGAACCATCAAAGTTTATTTTATTTATATTGACACTAATTGCTGCAAACGCTTTTTTTTTTTTTTTTTTTAAGTGTCTTTTATTTTTGGAGTTTGTCCTGCAAGCCTCAGATATAATGTACTTGATTACTGTGTGCCTTGACTTTTGGTTATGAATGTGTGGTTAGGGTTAATATGTCCAACTGCTACAGAGAAAGGTAACATACCTTATTATCAGGTATCGGTAATATTTTAAAAGGGACAAAAGGTCTGAGTTTAATGCATTTATTGTGCTATTTTAGATGATCACTCTATTAAATGGCAAAGGCACTTTCTTTTTCTTTTCTTTTTTTTTTCTTTCTCTTTTGTTTTGCAGGACTGCAGGTGTGATACTTCTGACCTCAACATGATTTAGCACTTTAAGTGGAAAGTGAGAATTAAAGGACCTCACTTTATGCGCAGAGGATTTAGGTCACAAGTCTACACATAGATTTAATACAAATATTCATAGATCACACTCCATGTTGGCTCCATCATGAGTAAGCAATTCACTCTCACTATAACCAGAATATTTCAACTAGTGTTCACCAAGTTATTTCCTTCACTGCAAGGGAATTTCTCCCAAAAATACTGCAGAATTTGTTTTTGTCAAATTTATTGCAGTTGGTTAATTTTTGCACTCAACCAAAACTCATTCAAACAGGAAATCAACCTGAATTTGTTATAAAACTGTTTCTTTACTAAAAAAAAAAAGTACTTTATTATATCATATATTAAATAGAGTTGGACATGAGTATGAGTGCCATGAGGACTAATATTTGTGAATATTTTCCATTTTGTTGTTCTTGTTGTTGATGTTGTTGTTGTTTAATCTATGAGACGTTTGCAGAGACAATAAAAACAATGTTAACTTGGTAACTGGGACAATTGTTCTATTCTTAATTGTGTGTCGTTAAATGTTTGTGTCATCCCAGCCTCAAAGAAACACCCACAGACCTTAAATTAAAGTGATGAAGAAATATTTTTTTATCATTATTTACATTATGAACAAAAGATGAAATATTAGATCAAACTTTTAATTCAAACTTTTTGCACAATCAGATGATAGCCCACCTTGCTTGGAGAAACAATCATTTGTTCAGCATGATTGAAGATTAAAGAAATACTGCCCCCTTATGGTCAACAAAGTACAGGGACTTTACTCCATTAACCCTTTAAACCCTAACCCATCTTTAAAGCAGGGGTGCGCAACTCCAGGCCTCAAGGGCCGGTGTCCTGCAGGTTTTAGATGTCAAACACCTGAATCAAGTGATTAGCTCATTACCAGGCCTCTGGAGAACTTCAAAACATGTTGAGGAGGTAATTTAGCCATTTAAATCAGCTGTGATGGCTCAAGGACACATCTAAAACATGCAGGGACACCGGCCCTTGTGGACTGCGATTGGGGACCCCTGGTTTAAAGGGTTAATACCTGACTTCTAAAATGGTGTTATTCAGAATTCGTAGAATATGGCTAGATTGTGTCAAGCTGATAGAAAGGCAACAGTAACTTATATAAACACTTGTTACAACCAAGAAATGCAGAAGAGCAACTCTAAATGCACAACATTCAAACCTTGAAGCAAATGAGCTACAGCTGCAGAAGAGTCTAAAGCTGGGCAGACACTGTGCGATTTTTTCAGTCGCGCGATTCAGCTCCTGCTCAAACTGCACGATTGACTCGCAGGGGTTAGAAGTTCATAGGTCACGATGCAGGGTCTCACACTATACCGCCCGATGCTCTGATGAGACCTGAGTGCTCACACTGTGCGTCCATAAAAATGAAGGTTATAACAGAAATTCTGTCGCTCGCTCTCCCTTTCTGTCTTTCACTCACACAGACACACCACCACCATCAACTTTGCTAAATTGCTAATGAAAAACATTGATCAGGCAGCTGTGATTGAGCAGCAGTGTAGATCCAACTATTTTCAGGTTGTTGTGGTCGTGATAATTTTGTGAGGCCACATCGAAAAGGCTCGGATGAGCTTTCCAAAGTTCTACAAGTTGTGCCTCCATCGCTTGTGTCCAGATCACACGCTGCACTGCTGTGCTGCGCCGTCTTTTTCGCTGACATTTGTGTTTGCGCGTGCGCAGTGTGACAAACTGCGGTGACACCCTCACGACCAAGCGATTGATGATCGGGAGCTGGTCGTGAGGTGTTAATCGCGTCTCGTTACCCCACGTATACTACACGATGCACGATGAAGGCTAAAATCGGGCCGATCGCACGACTCAAAAATCGGCTCAAAATGGGCCAAAAATCGCACAGTGTAAGCCCAGCATAAGGAGGCCCAATGTCTCCTGCAGAATTTAGATGGTTGGGTCAGCCTTCCTGCCTTGTAGCAATGGTTCGAGCCGTTGCTGCTGGTGTAAAGGTGTCGAAAATGGTTTCTTGTTATACTTAATGATTACAGTACACCCATCTTCTGGTGGCTGTTTCCAACAAGGTAACACTCCATGCACCAAAGCTCAAACTGTTTCTTAAACATGAAAATGTGTTCATTGTACTCAAACGCCCTCCACAGTGACCAGATCTCAATACAATAGAACAACTCTGGGTTGGAATGGAATTAAGAGACTCGTCATGGATATCTAGCTGATAAATCTGCAGCAACTGTCTGATGCTATCATGTCCAAAGTCTCTGAGAAATGTTTCCAGTATCCTTTTTGAATCTATGTCACGAAGGAGTAAGGCAAAAGTGATTATCGACCTTGTACTAGTTAGGAGGACCTAATAAAGGGTCCACTAAGTGTATGTGTGACTTTGAGTTATATTGCAAAAATAAAACACTTGATTACATATCAAAAGCAACATTTATTTTTCAAGAACTACAAAAGTACTACAAAAGCCAGAGATAAACCCCATTAGTGGTTACTGTTGATGTACAGATGCAGTCCACCACCAACTGACAGGCACAGTCTTACTGTGCAAACCCAGGACAAAACCTCCACCTTGCCCATATGTACCCTTCAATCTAACCTTTCACCAGAAAACAGACTGATATGAAAATCTTAACATTAAGAATGAGTGATGAGGAAATTGAATGTGTATGGACCTTGAAATCATTCAGAATAATACCGGAGCAGCTAACTTGCAACTTTGGAAAAATTAAGATGGACTTATGGTTATCTTCTGGTCGGGGCTTTGAATGGATCATCCTGTATCAAAAAAAAAGAGAGATGAAGAAAAAAGGATTAAGGCACGAGTCAGAGAAAACTAAAAGATGTAACAATGTTGGATAAATATATGTGTGATGTCATGAATTCAGATGCATTTTTATTGCACCTAAAATTATATGATTTAATGTTAATCCCACTTTACACGACACATCCTATACATGAATTTGCCTTCTTGTTTTACCTCATCATCATCGCTGTCCTCAAATGCAATTCCTCTTGACTGGCTCTGGCTCTGAGAGCCGTATTTAGAGAAGGACGATGATGATGAGGACGACGGTCTGGTGTAGAAAAGAACAAAGATTTTAAGAAAAGCCATTGCTCTAAAATACAACACTATATAACACTTCTACAGTCTAGGTTTAAACAAACATACTTTGGAGGCGGCCGGGCAGCTTTTGTTACAGGTATATCTTCATCTGAGTCATCAATGATCACCTAAAGATGGATAAATATGAGATTAAATGTTAGTGGATGGTATGCTTCACTTAAAAATGGAGATGTGTGAGTTTATGAGTGTTACCGTTTATCATTAACTCACTTCATCTGTGTAAGATTTGGTGGCTCTAGTCCGAGAAGGCTTTTGAGAGGATGCCTGAAATGCTGAAGAGCGAGGGAGGAAACATACAGTGGACGTGGGACAGATTTCTGTGAATTTTCTGTGGCTCTTTTTGTGGATAGACAAGTGCAACATGTGTTTACAGACAGTCACACTAACAGAAGTTTACATTCCCCTACCCTGAAAAATGCTCCTGCTTTGGGATGTTGTTGAGGACTTCTGGGACCGACCCCGACCAGCTGGCTTTGGTTCAGAGGCAGTCGCACCTGAACAGCCCGAAAAATAATGGAACAAGTCATTGAAATCATGGATTGATATTATATACGTTGCTTTTTCTGTACTATCACATTAGCCTATAATGTCTATAATATTTATGCGAAATGTCATCCCATCATGACATCATGTTATCATCAATGTTCATTTCAGAATTATACAAAAAGCTCCTTTTTCATGCAACACAAAATGGGTTAACAATTTAAAGTTGTTCTGCAGCAATGGAAGTCAAAAGCTGGTGCTACAATTCCTACAGGTGTTTCAGATTTTCTAGATTACTTACAACCTCCTTTGTCTGTATAAAGCAGTGTTGGAACACACTGTGGTACCATACCCTTGTGAGCATCAGTTGAACAGTACTGTATTGCAGAAACTAGTGTGTTGCTACACAAATGGTGAGAAAAAAGCAATTAACAATGGAAGAGAGACAGAGCATCATAACACTTAAAAATGTAGGTCCTTCCTACAAAGAAATTGGAAAGAAAGTCAAGGAGTCGTTATAGTTTCTTTCACCATCAAAAGCTACTCAGAAATTGGGGCAAACTCTGACAGGAAGAGCTCTGGCAGACCCAAAGCCACAACTGAATCAGAGGGCAAATTTCTGAGAGTTAACAGCTTGCGTGATAGGCGGCTCACAGGACAAAAGCTTCAAACACAGCTTAATAGTGGTTGTAGTAAACAAGTCTCAGAAGAGAAGACTTTGAGCTGCAGGTTTGACAGGACGAGTTGCAGCAAGAAAGCCACTGCTAAGATGTCAGAATAAGACAAAGAGGCTTGCCTGGGCTATGAAACACTGTCATTGGACTACTGAGGACTGGAAGAAGGTATTATGGACTAATGAATCAAAATGTGAAATCTTCGGTTCATCGTGCAGGGTTTTTGAATGCCGTCAGTAGGTGAAAGGATGATTCCACAGTGTGTGGCATCAACATCAAAACATAAGTCCAAGCTATGCCAGAACTCCTCACGAAAAATGAACAAGATGGTAAGCTTGAAAACATGGAGTGGCCAGCACAGTCTCCAGACTTAAACCCCATCGAGCTGGTTTGGGATGAACTGGACATAAGAGTGAAAGCAAGTCAACCTACAAGTGCCACACATTTATGGGAACTTGTACGTAGTCACTGCACTGTTGCATATCAAGATTTTTAAATACACCTTTACTGCTTCTCTTTATCGCCCTCACCTCTGCCCCTCCCTCGGCCACCACGGCCTCTGCTTCCTCGCCCTCTGCCTCGTGTAGGTGCAGCAACTGGAACCGAGCCTTCGTCAGAGTCCATATTAACATCTGAAACATCCTGATCTGCGAAGTCACCATCGCCACGCTCCAACCGGTGAGCCTTAGCTCTGTTCATAGCCTGAGAAAGAAAGAGACAATTAACCAAACACAGAAATGAATTTCAGGCTTCAGTGAAGTCATTACTTACTTCTTGGATGTCTTTCTCCTCCTCAGCTGTGTTCTTTTTGGAATCTCTGAATAGCCGAACCTGAAAATATAAAAACATGAAAAATATATAATATGACAATAATTACTCCACTTCCACTACATGCTACGTTCTTTTACCTCTGCATCTATATCCTGTTCTGTGGTTACTCCTCTAGACTGAAGATGGAGCTGTGTCTTCTGCAACTGGTAAGTGATAAGCTCCTCGATGGCTTCCTTCTCATCTTTGTCAACAAACTCCTGAATGGCCTTACCCATGCCTTGTTCAGTCAGCAGGGACAGCTGTACCTTCTAGACATACAGAAAGAATACAAAGATCAAATGCCAGATGAAAACAAGAGATTCCATACACTAAACATGTCGGTTTTAAGATGAGCACACCTGCTCTGCTGCCTCAAAGTACTGCTTGACAAGGTCCTCCACTCTCAACCCTTCGACAGCAGTAGGTTTGAACAGCTTCCCATAGTCAATACTGCTCTCATCTAAAAAGCAAAATGAATTAAATCAGAGGGCTGAATGGTCAGTTTACTCTCTGAAGCAGAGCTACATTATGGGATTTATCCAGTGCTGAGTTAATGGTGTAGAGATTCACAGCAGCAGCCAAACCTTTGATTTCCTTCTGCTCACGGCGTCTGATAAAGTGAATTATGTCTTTCGGGTTGGCCACACGATCCACAAACTTCTGGCTGAACCGTGAGGTATTGAATGCCTCAAAACCGCCACTGTAGTCCACCTGCAAAGAGAATTTCATATTTAGATTTCAATTAAGCAGCAACATTAGGATGTATGCACACAGTGTATCCATCTTACTCTCAGGCGAATAAGAGGTTTCTCAGGTGTAAGCCGACATCCAAGTCTTTCCCTTTCTGCTTCGTCCAGCATCTCTGTGACCTTTGCAAAACAATAGTCCTCCACCTTCTTTGTTACATGAGGTGTATCTGGTGTAAAACAGTCCTGATGATCAGCCAGCACCACATCCTCAATGAAGAACTGACGCACAGTCTTCAGGGGGATCTCTTGCAATTTCATTTTACGACCTTTCACCCTCAACAGACCAATTTTCCTAGATATGAATAAACAGACAAACAGTGTTTTGAGAACTGACATTAAAATACATTCAGAATGTGATTCATTTAATGTGTGTGCATTCATACTTCTTGGTGGCTTCTCCAGGAGAAAGGGATGTAGCTACAGAGCTTCCAGGCTGTGACACATAGAAGAGCTGCTGTTCATTTAGGGTGGGTTTAATCAAACACTCATGTTCATGACCCCACACCACCAGGTCAAGGAAATCATCCAGGAACTGCTCAGGAATGTAGTTTGTAGGACCATGTTTACTCCTTGACAAAATACAAACACAGAAAAAGTTGTTGGTATTTTTACATAATTAGGTGATCAAATAAAAAGAAATTTATGAACAAGTTATACTAATACAAGATTTTTTTTCATGTCACAACTTCCCTCTCATATACACTGTTAGGTTTAATGTATGTGTTGTAAGTTGCCATTTAAAAAGCTAGAATGCTTCTATTTGCTCTCTATGTAACCCGCGCATATGAGTACGTGCACGACCTCGATAAGGGGAACAAGCAGCCTTGAGAAGAACAGATTCTATTCAATGAAGGAAGCCACCTGGCTGGGACGAGATGCCGACATCTGTGTGTAACCAATAAAAACAACCTGCAGGAGGAAAGCAAGTTGAAGTGGGTTGGAGACAACTGCTTCCCTCTTGCAAGTGAAAACTTGAGCTCTGTGTGACCTCGTTCCTGAGTGAGTTTCTGTTTATCCAGCAGTATCAGAGGTAAGACTCTGACATACAGAACACCCTGTATGTTTACTGAGGAACACTTGGAGACAGACTTGTTTAGTAAATGAAATAAATGAATGCACCATTGTGTGTTTATTTAATTATTGAATTAATTAATTATAACACATATTAATAATTCATGATAAGACATCATTATTTAACTGTATGACTAGTTAACTAAGATAGGAAATAAATTCAACAAATTAATAAATAAATTCAAAAGAAAATAATTACTTAAATGTGTCATTAATTAGTTAAAAACATGTTTTACTATTTCACTATTTATTTATTTTTATTTCATGGTTCCTGGATCATGAAGTCATTTAAACTATCACAACAACTCGTCAACAGACCCACACATCTGCTTGGTTACCCTGCACAGCAAATCAAGATGGCCCAATCCCAGATTATGGATTATGGATTGATGCAGTGTCAATGTCAATAGGTGGTTATATGGATATGGAGTATCCAGGTATCCCAGAATACATTTCAAATTAAATCGCCAGTAGCATTGTTTACTTAATTATGTACTTTGTAAATTATTTATTATGTATTTCAAAATGTAATTATTATATTAATGACCCGTTTAACTGATTACATGATGAAGTATTTATTTATGTATTTATTTAATACTGTTTGACCCTTTCAGCACTCCATAGTTTGACACAGCTGCATCTCAAATGCTTTTAAATGATGTAGTTACCTGTTCTGATGGATGGTGAAGAGGTTAAACCAGCCATCTTGGTCTTCTTTCGGGCGAAGCATGGATACCTGTTTGTTGACAAACATCCTGTACAGGCGCTCATCTGGGATAGAACCTTGAGACATATTAATACAAAATTAAAATCAATCGTTGATTGATTGACAAATCTTAGTGAAACAACAAGATTATTTTAGGAATGGACACTACTGATCCATCTGGAAACATGAACCTACCAAGACCATATAAGGCAAGCTTGGTGATGCCTTTCTGTATTAAAATGGGACTGATTTCTATCTTCTCCACAGAGTGGGAGTGGCCAAAATGATTGACAAGTCCGGAAGCACTCAGCAGATCCAATGCACACAAGCCTTCAGCCTTGGAGAAAACATACAGAAATCCACATACTTGAATATTAGTGCATGGGTGTCACGGTCAGGTGTATGAGAATGGAAAGAGAGGACCCAACTGCAGGACTCACAGATTTATTACACAAACAGGATGAACTGAACATGAAAGGTTGACCTTAACTACTGAACTAGACTGTAAACACACACGATGAGTTGACGACAACAAGACAAAGAACTGAGGGAAACTGAGGGCTTAAATACACTGGATAACGATGATGAGTGGAAACAGGTGAGAACACAGCTGAACTAAATCTGATTAATGACAAAGAGGAAGTAGAACTTAACAGAATGCACACAGACAGAAGACTAACACAATAAAACAGGAAACACACACGTGAAAACAAACAATGACAAAAGGTCCAGAACTGAAAACACTGGGTCAAAGGAACCCTGACAATGGGTGTTGTATCTGAATTCATAACTTCCTTTGTCACTAAAAGCAACTCACTCCAGTTGGGTCATCATGGTTCCCATGAATGCTGAACACAGGAATAGAGATGTTCAGGTTTTCATCCTGATAATTAACCCAGGGGAACCTACAAGATATCAACACACACATAACATTTATACATAACAAATAAAACAGTGTGTTATAGAAGTTTAGCACATGTTGTGATTAAATAATTTGAAGTGCCTCAATAATGCTATGCTTTTTTATTAATAAGGGTTATAAAGTTATATAGTATAGTATTAAGTGGACACGGCCCTGAAAATAAAGGCATTACACTACGTGTCTTTGGGGGGTTGAATGCTGCAGACTCACGCTTGCCTGGGAAAAGGTAGATAACAGGGGACCATCTTCTAGTGGAAAGTTACTGAGACACTGTTTTTTAGACTAGAATGAGAGAGCTTCTATAATAAAACTATTGGGGGCACCACCATTTTGAGATCCGCGGCAACGTGTCATGCAGGACGCATCACCCTTCTAGAAGTCACTGTGTAAGTGTGAAATGGTCTACTAAGCAGTGTTTTGTCTTCCATCGGATGCCTATGAGGAATCAAAAGAACTCGGTGAAGTGTTGATATTTAACACAGACACGTGACCGTTTACCATGTGACACTAACTTGTTTTTTGGGCTTGTAATCCTGAAATACAGTTACAAACCTACTAAACATTCCTTAGATGAGTAAAAGAGTAAAGAAACCAGTATATATACTCTCTCAGAGAAAGTAACACACTTTCATAACAAGCTTCTTGCTGTGTAACCCTTGCATTCCCCCTGACTGCACACCACATGATTTAGATCATTATGTTGTTTAAAAACGAATTATATTGGACAAGATATGAAGGTGTATAAAAGTTTAAATAATTATCAGTATTATGTGTCAAGATGGGTAACAAACCCCAGTTACTGGCCTGGAATTGTAATCACTGGATCAAGTGGACCACAGTTATTGCTCAGGTATTTACCTGATTTTTATTGTATTTATATTATAATGATACTGACACATCTCTGTACATTATCTCTTACATCGTCAATGAGTCAGCATAGCTCATTTCTCATTAATATCAGTGATAATTTGTATGTTAAGTGTATATGAGTGATTGGATGTGATCGCCACCATTTATCAGATCCAATATGGCGAACAGTTCTTAAGCGACCTGCACATGACATTACGTGCAAAACCTCTATAGGATGACACCAAGTGAAACTGACTGTGTTGTGTTGAAGTTGACTTTCTGGTCACTGAGGATTTCGAAGCGTACAGGCGAGTCTCCCATGCAGTATTTTCGCAGCATAGTGAGGCACTTGTGAAGGCACTGGCGTGAAGGTTTGTTGTCATGGAATAAATCGCCACCAAGGAGGATGAAATCTACCTGTTAGCAAAGAAACAAGCAAAAAGAAAAGAAATGGATACTTGAGACATGCGGAGGTAATGGTCCATTCAGGTCCACTTACAACAAGCACGCACCTCATTTTGCTTGGCACATTGCAGGATTTCATCTAGTGTGGTGTATGTGTCATTTCCACGAATGGCATCCTTCTCAAGGTAACCAAGGTGAATATCTGTAGCAATCAGGATCTTGAAAGTATCCTCATCATCTCTAGAAAATGGAAACATATGTGTACATATTACATGGATATAAACATTACATTCAAGAACACGTTCAAGAGGAAAGACTTAAAAGACCATACGAGGTATTCTCTGAAGACATGATGATGTGTTTACAGCTGGCAGGGGCTCAGCAATAAGGCTTTTCTGCAAAAAATACAAACAATATAAACAATTCATATTTATTTTAAAAAATATCTTAAGGAAACTTACGATATTAAGAAACTTAAGAAAATGAATCACAAACAATAACAATAAAAATAAGTGGATATTTGTAAAAAGTTCAGAATCAAAAATAGCACTTTTTTTAAGAGTCCCTATGTCCCAAAAACATGCTAACGACACACTATGCATGATGAACCGCCGACCTAACTTATTATTATGTTAGTAAGACCGTAGCTACAGCTAAGAGTAACACGTTATCGGAAAGACAGCAGGTTAGCTTTTGCCTGTGTTGGAAAGCGGTGGGTGAAATGTATTAATAGCATGACTACAACAAACCTATCATGTGTTCGTAAATTTGTTGAATGTAGCCTACAGTTAAGATGCCCATACGGCCTAGGTAACGACCCAGATTGGAAAAATAACACGACCATCCTACTTACCTTCTCTAAAGTCTCTAAACTACCCAAGTTGCCATAAAATTCCCGGCAACTCTTGCAAACCCTTGCTCCACCCCTCAAGGGTGTCTGAGAGTTATTGTAGTTTCATTCCTAAACATCTCGATTCTTCAAAGCGGAATCTCCGCTGAGGAGAAACTACATTTCCGGTAATCCCACCGTGTGCGCTTGTTTTATGGATATTGGCACTCCGGTCCGCGTCTTTTATATGTCCTTAGTGTCTAACGAGTCATAATGTGATTTAAACCATTCGTATCCTTCAGAAACCATGGACTGTGTCGCTTGTCAAAGTGGTGTTTTCTTTTGCACAGCCCATATTAGCACAAACGGCTGTACAAACTGTGCTTAGCTAGTAATCTGTCAGTCGTAATTAAAAAGCGATGTGCTGTAGTTCTACTCTCAGCTAGCATTGCGTCATTTGCATTTCTTTAACACATGCGAGACAGGCTGGAATGGTTGCATTTCGATGGAGACGCTGCCAAAAACACTCGCAGCTGATGCTACGCGGGAAACGGTAGTATTACCAGATTTGGGTGAATTTCAATTGAAAGAAAAATTAAAAGCAGGTTGCCACCGTTTATATTGAGTTAGCTAGACTGCACAGGAAGCTGCCTAGCAGCAGTTGCTACAACTCAAACTAAACGATGTTGCAAACCTAATAGTGGGCTGAAGTTATTCTGTGTTTGACGTGAACTGGACGGAATGAATATAGTTTTTTTTCTCACGGTCATTTCACTTTCTGTACTCCATTTGTTGTTTTTGGCCCTGTTCTATTCGCTCACTGTAAAAAATGTAGATGCCAGCAGTTATCTAAAGTCTAATATGGAAAATGCAGATAACTAAATAACATTTAGTCCTGTTTCCCTGCAGGAATCTTATCCACCACCACCACCAACCTGTGGACCGGTGCCTGACAGTCTGTCTCTGCCATCCTACAAAGACTACCCAGCTCACCGACCTTTTATCAACACACTTGTGCATCACAGACCTCAAACACACACTCATCAATCATATGTTCCATCATCACCCATCAAAGCCTTCCCTGAGACCAACAGTACTGGTACAATTAACTTGTGCATCTCTTCTGTTGCCTGTGTAGAGTTTCCATTCAGGCATTGTAGTGTTTCAGAGCTCCATGGTTACACATGCAACATGATGCTGCACTACTTGAATGTCTCAGCTTCACCAACATCTATTCATTCGTCCAATCATCCTTTCTTAGCTCCTGTCATGTTATCTTCTCTTTCCTTTTAGACCCCAAAAATATCTTGTTACACCAGATATGTCACGATATGCAGACCCTTCCTGTAGCTAACTTATATTTTTATGTCTGTGAAGTGATCTTATCTGCCTTGAGGAACCTACAAGAAAAGATCAGGAGGTTGGAGATGGAAAAAGGACATGCAGAGCGGAGTCTGCATGCACTGGGAAAAGATGCTTCACAAACACTTCTACAGAATGAAGATATTACACCGAGACTCTTAAATGATCAAAAAGACCCAGAAAGACAAAGAAGTGCCCATTCCAACTGCAACCAAGGTGAGTATAGATAGATAGATAGATATATGGTGATAATAATTTAATTACCTTTTCATATACTTTTATTACTGTCTTGTTTCAAGCTATAGTCTTTTTTTTTTTTGTTACCTACATGTCTTCTGCGTATCTTCTCTCTATTTCTAGTGCTGATCAACCACCTTGCTGCCGCAGAGTCTCGCTGTTTGAAGCTGGAGCGACAGCTGGATCACATGAGGAGGATGCTGCGCAATGCCAGAACAGAGAGGACCAACCTGCTTAAACAGCAGGTTAAATGTCATAGCCTGTAGCTTTTCATTTAAAATATACAGTGGTCCCTTGTCTATCGCGGTAGTTACGTTTTAAAAATAACAGGTGAAATCCACGAAGTAGTCAACGTTATTTTTTACAATTATTATAGATGTTTTAAGGCTGTAAAACCCCTCACTCCACACTTTATACACTTCTCTCAGACAGGCATGAACATTTTCACACTTTTCTCTCTTGTTTAAACTCTCTCAAAGTTCAAACCTTCATAGCAAAATAAGTCCAGTATTATAGAATGAAACCAAAGTCACCCGCGGTTGCCTTTGACGGTGCAAAATGTTTCGTCGAAATTGTTGTGTTTGTTGGGGAGAAAACTTAAAAACATACAGTACAGCACCTCAGAGTCACACTGCTAGCGATAGAAAATTGATGTAAATTTGACAAGCTGAATGCATTCTGTACTGTACAGGAGACACAGTACAAGATTGATTGACAGTGGTCTACAGCCAATCAGGATGCAGAACACAGTGCACTGTAAAAAAAAAAAAAAAAAGCATGCAAAATTGTACAAAAAAAATCGAAACAGTGAGGCCGCGAAAGATGAAAGATGAACCGCGTTATAGCGAGGGACCACTGTATTCATTTAAAAACTTGAAATCAGTAGTCCGTAGATCCATATTCTTGACGGAGGCGCTCGCACTTTCTCCTTCTCCCTTATCTTTCCTGCTTGGCTTCTCATGTCTTTTGTATAGTCTCGCTTAATCTCTAACCCTAAGTGAGTCTCCCAAACTTGTTCTCTAAAACCTAAAGAAGAATTATGGATTTGATCAACTGGTCCCTTAACGAAACTGACAACTCTGGGCTTGGGAGAGCCTGATTGTCCTGCGGAGACATTTGCTGCTGGATACTCGATGGTCGGCTGTGTCGTGTGTCTAGCGACACTCGATGGAGGACATTGAACGACATCTACCAATTCGGAACCATGATAACAGAGTTCTGGCTGATTGGAGCTGGCTCGGACCTGGCTTATCGAAGAACAAGAAGCGGCTACAGCTGTTCAAAATTCCACAAGGCTGGCTGACATGATAGAGGATGGGCAGGGCTGTGAGTACTCATACTGCTTTTGAACACAATATGGATAAGATCTTGGAGAAGCTCATGGCTCTGCTATATGGATAACATCTTGAAGAAGAACAAATGGAATTGAGAGACCTGTTGATCAGTGACGGACATTAGACCAACTGTAAAATTGGATGGAGTTTGTTCGCACTAACCAAACTAACTACCCTCTTCAACTCATGCGGCCCCCTGGCGGCAGCTGGATGCTCAAGGCAAAAGCTGACAGGAATAACAATCCTCCTTTAGATAATAAGACTGTGTTGTGACTTTCTCCCTCCTCATTCGAGGCCACCCACGTCGACCGAAGATTGTTGATCTCCCTGTTGGAGCTCAGTCTGGGGGGAGTTATTTTTTCTCCTCGTCTTTCCTCATGTTGTGCATTTTCCATTGTTATACCTCTCTGACCTGTCTTCCCCATGTGATGTTGTAATGTATGTATGGTTGGAAGGGTAAGATGGCACTGGCGAAGGTCGGTAGCCTTAACCCAACAAATTTCCCACATGTGGGACTAATAAAGGTTATCTTATCTTATTGTTATCTTCCTTTCAGGACATCCTGCAGAAAGCCAAATCAGCTGAGTGGCAGTCTGACACAGCATCACAGTATGCTCAGTTTGACAAGCTGGAGAGACTTGAGCGGGAGTATCTCAGACTGACACGTACACAGAACATTTCCGAGGTAAATATACAGACTTGTTGACGTAGTGTCAGGTACACTGAAATTATCTACTGAACAACCCATGCTCTTCTGTCATAAGGAAGAGAATATTGCCATTAAACATCATAAAATCCATGGCAGTGGCATCAGGCTTCCCCAGATTACCCACAGCTTGTTTTTGTTCAAGCATGGTTTGATAAATCAAAAGTATGAGTATCAAACTGCTGTCCTGGGGGCTCTAAATGTCCCACCAAAGGGTCTGATTTTGGCCCACAGTTAGCTTTGCAAATTGGGGAAATTGCAGTGAAGCAGTGCATAATTTGTTGGCTATTTCACTGTACTACTTACTTAAATATAGATGAAGCAAGTGGTTCACAAAACATTTAATCACTAAAATAGGTTGTTTTTTCATGCCAGAAATAGGACTTTAAAGCATCTCAAGCTATTCATCACCTGGTGGTGTCTTTTCTAAGATTACTGAACAACAGTTTTAGTGTAATTTTCAGTTGAATTTCCCACAGCTCATATTAAAGAAAACAGATAAATGTTCACAAGAGTTTACAAGAAGTCTTTAAACAGACCAGAACAAGACAAAAAGAATACTGGTTCTTAAGAGGAGCTCAGAATTTAAAATTCTGTATGCTGTCATGGACCTGGATTAATCTGCACATTAAGAAGCTAAGAATTATTTTCAGGTTTGTTCTTTATTTGTCAGTATTTTCTATTTTTACTGGACTTAAAAGTGGTAACAAGTAAAAGTTAGTGTTTTGATATATTCATCGTATGATGGGTTTGTTTGTCTTCAGATGAAGATCCTTGAGTTGGAGATGAAACTACAGGAAGAGGAGTACCAAAGAAAGCTCATCCAAGACAAGGCCAACCAAGTAATGAGACATGAATTATAATTTTCATCTTTGCTCTCTCTGTTACTCACTTTACATACTTTCTTCTTTCCAATGCTCAGCTACAGACGGGGTTGGACGCCAGTAGGATCCTGCTGCAGTCTGTGTCACCGTGCCGATCCGCCAAGAAGCCCAAAGAGAAGAAGTCCAATACAAAGGTTAAGACCTTCACATGCTCAGCTCATGGTTTTACTTCTGTTTGAGACTGCTAAGGTTCCTTCTTTATAAGTAGATGGTAGAAGAGACAGTTTTGCTCACAAGTGTAGATTTTATTAAAAAGGTTAAACATGTTCATCAGGGAACCCAGATAAAAACATCAATCCAAATTCCATCTTCCCTAGTTTTATTTCCATTTCCTTTCCAGAAATCATCGCAGCAATATTCCCACACAGAGCCACATTATAGACTGAGCCTGAGAGATGTACCCTTTGTTGCTGGAACGGTATAAAAAGACATGCCCGTGTGATGGAATACAATGGTCTACCATATTTAACATGCACTTCCCTTATGCTGACTCGCTCTCTTTCTCTCTGACGTTTAGTCAGTAGGCTGCAGCCACTCGGTCAGAGCCAACGTCCAGTCAGTTTTGTCTCTCCTGAAGCGACACCAGCCCCACCTCTGCAACAGCCGCGTCCTCTCACGCAACACGAACGGCTCCGGCACAGACGGCCACCGGCATTCAGACAGTTCCTCTTCTTCCTCTTCGGCTAGCGGGGAGGAATTATCGGAGCTGCTGCAAGCCCTGCAGGAGGAGCTGCGACTCATGAGCTTGTGAGCAGTATTTCATTTGATCTCGACACAAGGCAAGTCACAGACGACGATTATCAAAAGTACTTTGGGGGGTTTTTTCAGTGTGTTTCTGCGTGTGTGTTGCAGGGAGCATGATGAGTTAATGAGGCAGGTGGAGGATTGTGTGTTTGAACAGGAAAGAAAGGAACTTCGGAGGGTGCAGGAGAGGCTGTTGTTGAAAATGGAGAGGAAAGGAGAGCAGATCAGTAAGCTGTACAAGCACAAGTCGCAGGTGTGTTTTCACATATGCAGTCACTAGTTTTCTTTCTTGTTATTTATTTTTTATTATTATTATAATTTGTTAAAACTTGTGTCTCTTATCTTTTCCTGTCTCTCTGCCAGATAAAAAAGTTAAGAAAAGAAGCCAATTGCAGGCAGAGCAATGGGAACGAGCTGAGGGTGTCTACCACAGTGTCCACCAGAGGTCACTCTGCGGCAGCAGTCAAGGCTAGACCAGGAGACAGAAGCAAAATGAATCTGAGGCTCCTGAGGGACATGAAGGCTCTGCAGACCTCATTACGGACCTGACACTTGCCCACACTTTAGGTCACTCTTGTTGGTGCTATTTACCTCCTCTCAGCAATTACTTCAACTTCAAAACAGACACTGGCTGAAAAACACTAGATGAACACGAAGAACCAGCCTGTGTTTACCAAGCGTCTGTTTGATGAGCAGGTTCAAGAGCATATGACCTGAAATTCTTTAATATGTTTTTACTAGAATATTTGAAAAGACTGGTATGAGTCAGATTTTAGATGTCACTGATGATCAACACTAACTGACTTGTTTAAAAGCTTTGTTGTTTTTTCTTAATAATTTCTCATATTACTGTCTGACAATATGTTGAGAATATTTTAAAGAAAACTGGGCTTTAAATGGTACTTGATTTATTATTTACAAGTACTATTAAAGAGACAGTGTCTTGGTCCACGGAGCATTTTACCCCCAACATTTTCCTCTTATCTGTTTTTATGCAAGTAGAGACCATTGAAGTCTCTCTACATCTGTTTTAAATCCTGCAATTTGTGTATGTAAAAGTTACACTTTTATATTTTCTATGCAGTTGTAAAGTCCATGATCATTTCTAGAAATGGCCCAAATGTGAGGGGATTTCTTTTTACAATCAGGAGTAAACTGGATCTTAGTGAAGACACGTTTATGTTTTTATGTTTGTGCAGTATTGGTCCAATACATGGTTTTGGTTGTTGAGATTTTTTTGTGGGGGTGGGGCCTGGATACTGAAAGTTTCCTCAAACCCTCATGTGCTTGAGGTGCTCCTCTTCCAAAGACTTGTCCTTCCTGCGTTTGATGCTGGTGTCCGACTTCAGTGAAATCACAACATCCATCAAATAAATTCTCCATTCCTGATTACTTTTTCCCATAATTGTGTGAATCATTATACCATTGCATTAAAGGACCATTTAAATATCTGTTTCTGTTTCCCTTTTTTCAATCCAAATTAAATTCTGTTATGATTTCCTTCATTATCAGCAATGTAAATAACAGTACCCTCTAGCTGTTATTGATTAAGGTGGTCCAAATACAAAGAATTGTTTATCTGCACACATATACAAATATATGAATCAAAATTACTTAGATGTGACAATAAGAATACATGTTTTAACCCTCCTAAAATGGGTAAAAAAGAGAAATTTGGCTGCTACAATTGTAACTCATTCTCAGTTATGAGTTACAGTGATTTTCGAGTCCCTGTTATCAAAGTGTTATTTATAAGAGGCTGTATGTCACCCAGACCCCAGGGGGGGTTGTTAGCACCAGGCTGGACTGGACAACTCCTTTGTGGAGATGAGACTGGGAAGTCTCTTAAACAGGCTGGATTTTCTTGTTGGTTATTTTATGAGAGAAGAGACTGGGTGTGGTGAGAGAGCGGTGTGACGATAATCGTGAAGGGGAAAGCTGCTGGTGGACAAACTGCACAGAGACATGGTATGCTGCTTTTCATGGTATGCTATCTTTTATTATCTTAGTTTCTCAGCTGGCCTGATTTGTTTGTTGTATTCCTGACAGTATGGATTTATTAATGCCTGTTTGAAATCGCTGGTAGTGGAAAAGTTTGGCGAGGAGGCGTGGGTCAAGCTCAGGTAAAAGAAAAATTTCTCTTTGAGAGAGTTGAATTTTTCAAAATCTGTTTGCTTTATTAATGAATGTTTACAGCAGAAACACATTTCTGTTACATTCTTAAAACATATCAGGAAATAAACATATTGTCTTCCCAAAATCATCATCATCATCATACACAGGGATGAAGCTGGAGTCCAGGACACCTTCCTGACACATGAAGTCTACGAAGATGAAATCACTTTGCACTTAGTGGCAGAGGCCTGCAAGCTTTTAGGTGTCTTTCCATTCACGAGTTGTTTCAATATATGAAATTGAAAATTCCAGTCATACATGTTTTTATTTATTTATTTATTGATTTACTTTCAGGAGTAAAACCAGAGGTAGTCTTGAGGCAGTTCGGAGAGTATTTCTTTGAGTTTTGCAAACGCTCCGGCTACCATCACATGCTGCGGACTTTAGGAGGAAATCTGTCTGAATTCACGGAGAATTTGGATGCACTTCACAGCTACCTGTCGCTCTCCTATAAGGTACTTGCTTTCACATCTGTCTCTCCCCCCCTCTTTTTTATTGGAGATATATTTTATTTTTCCATGCTTGATTCTTGCAGGAGATGAATGCACCTTCTTTTCGAGTGGAAAGGAACCCTGATGGAACCATGCTTCTCCATTATTATTCTGACCGCAGAGGACTTTGTCACATTGTTCCTGGTTTATTTGAAACATTTCCTTTAGAAATAACAATTTTGAGCTACATTACTCTCATTCTTAATATGGAGTATTTGGATCTAAATACCAAGTGTTCTCTTTTGTAGGTATTATTGGTGCTGTTGCTAAGGATTTTTTCAACAGTGAGATAACAATGGAGATTGTTAACCAGCTAGAAGAACTGGAGAGAACTGGAAAGAAGGAGCACGTGGTTTTCCTAGTTAGCAGTAAAACTGATGCTTCCTCAAAGGCCCAGATCCTTCATTCTTTGACTGATGAACCTAATACCACCGTCGGGATCAAAAAGGTTAGATTTTAGAAGTGGTAAATTAAATAACAATTTTATTTTACTGGAATTCTAACTCTTTTCTGTTTATTCAAACAGTCTGATCATGAAAAGAAAACAAAGATCAGTTTCACCATGCCCAGGAGTCACTGGCAGACATCAAAGGAGTTGGTTCACATCGGAAAAGGTACAGTTAACATAAAGCCTTGGAGCAATGGGCTGTGCCCAACGACTCCTATAAGACATTTGCATTTTTACATTTGCATGTATAAATAAATATTTACAACATTTATTTTGCTATACAGGCAAATCATTGAAGAATTTTGAACCTGTGTATCCCATGAAGCTCAAAATTGACCTGCAGACTTTCTGCCATGCTTTCCCTTTTCATGTAGTCTTTGATGAGCAGGTAGAATTTACAGAAATATATACATGGTTTAGATTAGCGATGAACAGTCTCTGCATAAACCAACTCAAGAGTCATAAATAATTAAGTCATATAATATTAACGGTGAAAACCTAATGGTGGTGGTGTGTGGTACAGCTGGTGGTGCATCAGGCTGGAGTGAATCTCCAAAGGACTGTCCCTGGGTTGCAGATTGTGAATATCCATTTAGATGAGTACTTCAGCATTGTGCATCCTGAGGTGACTTTCACAATCTCCAGCATCCGGAAGTTCATCAACAGCCACTTTGTCATGCAGACTCGCAGGGAAATGATGCCTGAGACATGGAAAGGCCGGCCTATGCTTCAGCTCAGAGGTAAAAAGAAAGAAACATTTTCTTTTTCTTATGTGTGTATTTTTTTCCATCTTCTGTTATTTGTCTTCAGGTCAGATGATCTGGATGCCTTCTCTGCGCTGCATGTTATATCAAGCCTCTCCTTTGCTGAGAAGCCTTCAGGAGCTGGAGGAAATGCACATGCACATTTCTGACATTGCACCCCATGATGTCACCCGAGACCTTATCCTACTCAATCACCAGCGACTGGCTGAAATGGAGCTATCCAGTCAGCTGGAAAGGAAGAAGGAAGAGCTCCGCATCCTGTCCCAGCACCTTGAGGAAGAGAAGAGAAAGACAGAGAACTTGCTGTATGCCATGCTGCCTAAGCATGTAGCCAACCAGCTGAAAGAGGGCAAAAAAGTAGATGCAGGTTAATAGATAGTTAAAAGATATAAATACTGGATAATTTGTTTGGGCCTATCTGATGTGGCTGTTTTGCATCTTAATTTGTGTGTATGTGTCCTACAGGAGAATTCAAGGAATGCACCATATTGTTCAGTGATGTAGTGACGTTTACCAATATCTGTGCCATGTGTGAACCCATTCAAATCGTTCATATGCTTAACTCCATGTACCTGCAATTTGACCGACTCACCACTGTGCACAATGTCTACAAGGTAAATATGAATGGTGTAACCTGGTTTTTTCCATGTACATTTCACTGGAAAAGAAAAGAACCATTCATGCATTTCCATAAAGCTTTTGGTTACGGGTTGTTTTTTTTCCCATCATGTCATCTGTTTGAACCTGACAGAGTATTTTTCTGTTTTTACCAGGTTGAAACCATAGGGGATGCCTATATGGTGGTAGGTGGGGTTCCTATACCTGTCTCCAGCCATGCTGAGAGGGTGGCCAACTTTGCTCTGGGCATGATTATAGCTGCCAAGGAGGTTATTAACCCCATAACTGGAGGACCCATTCAGGTGCAAGGAAGTTTATAGAGCACTTCTTAAGTAAATGGTTGTGAAATGGGGGGAATTTTACTCAATTATTGTGCTACACCATTACGGTAGTTCTGCTGTAAGCAGCAGAGACAAAAACACACTTTTGAGTGGAAGGAGTCTTCTTTCACTCCCCCAAATGCACCTGTGCCAGAGTTTGAATCCAAATATACATATGTAATTCCATCTGTGTGACGTTTTGTATTTCTATAGATCCGTGTGGGTCTCCACAGTGGTCCTGTATTGGCAGGTGTAGTTGGGGAAAAGATGCCACGCTACTGTCTTTTCGGAGACACTGTCAACACTGCATCTCGTATGGAGAGTCACGGCCTCCCCAACAAGATCCATTTGAGCCCAACTGTATACCAGTGAGGAGACACATAATATTGCACAAGAAAACCTGCATCCATACACACTTTCATGTGCTATGAAACCTGTGTTATCATCAGAATGATTACTGCCTTTATTTCTAAGTCTTGCCTTCATATATTTCAGGGCTTTAAAGAACAAATGCTTTGTCATCCAGAAACGAGGAGAGATAGAGGTGAAGGGAAAGGGGAGTATGACCACTTACTTTCTTGAAAGAAACACCGGAGTGAGCGAGCAGCAGATTATGGGTCTCTGTGACCTGGAGGCCACAGACGGAGAGGACAGCAGCCAGGGAAGCTACCAGCCAGGTCTGTATAGACCAAATGTAGTGATTTGTTGTGTGTCTTTGAAATTATAACTGATGGTTGTTTGACATTTCTGTCTGTACAATTCCTCCATCTAAAGCACAAGTGCACACTGCAATAGATGCACAGCCTTAGTATCACATCCTCTACAGAGAAAATAACAAAATCAATATGATAAGAGGGGCACCTCAATTTCAACTGTATATAGAAACAGTCTTGGAGCAAATGTGACCACATAAATTCCTCTAGATTGAATAAAGTATTCTGATTCTGACTGTGTTTTTGTCCTCTTTTACAGGTTTTGAAACAAAGCATAAAGATGAGCCTTTCTTGATCCCAATGAATTACAAAGACAGTCCAAGTGAATCTCTGCCATCATCAAATATGTCTGAGATTCAAATCTGCCCAATTCTCAAGCCCACCGACTCAGAAAGCTATGGAAGCCTCGACACTGAAAACCAATCAGAGGATGGAGCTCCTGACCAGTTACAAGCTACTGCTAAATTTGGCCAAACAGAATACACAGAGAAAAACGTAGAGGAATTAGACAGTGATAGCCACGTGGACATGCAGGAGCAAAACTTGATGAGTGATTCTTTGGAAACTAATATTGAAAGAAAACATAGCCAAACCCAGTTCTGTGTAGTTCTCTGAGCTGCTAATACTAATGCATAATAGTTTACAGGCTGTAAATTGTTTATCAGCAAGAGTGGATGTAATGATGAGCATGAACCCTTGCAGCTGACACCAACTACTGACAAAACAACTTTGCTGCAGAGATTATGTTCTGTACTTCATCAGTTAGAGTGATTCGCTGCACTGTACAAGGTTTTCTGTTAATGTGTCATTTATTGGATGTTGCAGATCAAATGTTGAAGTTGCAGGTGAAGTTCAAGTAATGATTATATGCTTTGGTTGTAGCTCATGCGTCTTATATTAGAAGTTTTAATTGTGTCTGCCCTGCACAGTGACAGCGGCACAGTAAGCAAAATGTTTTCATGTTATTGAGAAATGATTATCTATCTATGGAATAATAAAACAGTCTCCTTTAAACATGACTTTCATACCATTTATATTTAATATAAATAATCCAAACACTGGATTCTTTTAAGAATACTTTTATACATGAAAGCAAAGATTGTGATTTGGTTTTGAGAAAACAAAATACATGCTCAGGAACAGCAGGTCATCTTCAGGAGGTCCATTGACCATCTTCTTCAGTTTACATTGTGAAAAGAAACCAAGATGAATAAATAATGAATAAAACATCGCTCATGAGGTCTGAGTCAGCGACCACAGCTGTCCGTAAAAGGGTTGTCACCTGCAGGTGTGTGTGTCACTCTCAAGCAACACCCGGGGTCAGGTGAAGAGACCAGATATCTGATCCTCGCTCCGGAGGGCTCTGTGCTTCATCACTGTTGACCATGGTCACATGAAAACAACACCTGTAACCAGAGTCTTCTGTTTGTGTGGTCAGGTGTGATAAAAATCGGTCTGCTGGCTCACTCACTAAGAGCCCAGTCTACATTGGCCTAGATGAAGAGGCCAACCTGTCACCTGTCGCAGGCCACAGAGGCTCAGTTCATGTCTGAATTTTGCCTCGTTTAAAGTCTGGTTGTTTTCTCAAGAATCCGTCTCAGTTATGGAATCCAGGTCAGACAGTCTAGGATCCCCCTGGTGTTTGGTCAGAGCTGGTCGACTGGTGTAAATGTCATCCACAGGTAGAAGGAAGGTGACAGTTTTCACCTTGGACCTTAAGGTGCAAAGAAAACACAAGAATAATTTTGCTGCAGTTTCAGAGATTCTGTATAAAGACTAGCCTTTTGAGGCAAAGCAATGAACAAAGTACTTTGAAATTAGCCATTAATGGAAACAGTAGTTAAAGCCTCTGTGAGGTCAAGTTTAAGATGAATATTTGTTTAAAGCTACAGTTGGGGCATTTATAGTATTTATCTCTACCTGTTTTTATGAACATATTCCTGCAGGGAGTGCCGGTTGGTAATTTTTCCCACATCTTCCTTTGTTGAGTTACCGAAGACACCTTTCCCATGTTGGATTTCTTCTTGCAGTCTTTCCCAACCAGAGTTGCTTGGCCGGACCCTGTTAATCCTTCCATCCCGTACAGTCACACCAGACAGGTTGGAACTTGTAGAGTACCTCCGAACAGTCATCACAGTGTTTTCTGTGAAACAGCACAAACATGATGGATTGAAAGATTTTTATTTATTTATTTATTTTACAGGGCAGGGATGCCTATAGACAGGAAACAGTAATGTCATGTTCTCAGGTGTCTCTAAATATTACGTTTTAAAGTTTATATAAAATTTACGAATATTATAAAAGGCTATAATTAACATATTTTGATTTTTCCTTAGATACGTTGTTGGCATTTATTGTGAATAAGGAATCTCCTCAAATCTCCTTAAAAAAGGATGACCATTGAATCAGAACGAGCCTATAATGAGCCCTATTTCTAGTTTTAAAGTAAATTTTAATATAATAAAGAACCCTAAGAGATAGCCTATCATACTATTTCATTAGTTTAAACTCAGTCTGATGCCCCACTCGACTTCCCTCTTACCCTTGTATTGTCCCTCCAGGACTGGCGCAGACGCATTTCGCCTCAGATTCACATAAGGGTTATCATCCTTGTCAGCCTGCTTCTTAACTGCTGATGACACGGGACTAGCTTCTCCTGGCATGGCTGCAAGTGAACGCTGACCAAAGTCTCCCCGCAGCTCCCGGTTCTCCGCTTCCAGCTTCTTGATTTCGTCCCGCATCTCCATGATCACCCGCGCCAGGCTGCGGGTGCTCTCCATGGTGCTGTTGCTGCGTTGCCAGTACCACGGCTTCCCAAACACCGGCAGGGAGTCGCGCAGTAGAAGCTCACTGTGCTCCTGCGGCTTTATCATTGCAGTCCCCAAAGCTTTTGTGGTCCTCCTGCTTAGAGGCTTTCCAGGTTCTCTGCGTCTGTCAATCTCGGTCCAGATCTTGTTATGGGGAAGATTACATCGCCTTTCACCACTTGTACACCTGAAAGCGCTCCGGTGATCATCCAGCAGCACACAAAGAATGTTTTATTCATCACACCCGGCGTCCGGTTTCAGGAAAACTAAGCAGGGGTCGGAAATGAATTGTGCACTGCACAAAAGCTAGAGCGGCACTTAAAAGGAGTTTTTGACATCGTTTTTGTGCCTATAATATTTGTAGCAACTATATGTTTAAGGTGTACGAATGATTTTGGCATCCCAGCTTTACTGTGTGGGGGTCATTTCTCTGTTGGGATTACAATGTCCTCCCCCTGAAATATTAATTAAATCTGTCAGCCAAGACAAATCTTGGAGTGAGACTGAATAGGGGCCTGTTCTGTTTCTTTGGTGTGTGCGTGTGTGTGCCCTGATTTTGATGCATAAGATCATTTAGAGCAGAGCATTTAAAAAAAACAAGTGTAATTGATTATTTGCACAATGACAGTGTGAGTGTTTTTTCAATATGAGCAAATTCACTCAGAAGACAGATATTAATTAAAGTCTATTTAATAGGCTATATGATCCTCTGTCTCATGAATATGCATGTTTGATGAAAGGGAGGAAGGCGGTTAAACCAGAAATTGCAGGCAGTTTTGAAGAAAAAGACAGTAGAAAAAAAGCAGGTGTTTGATGATAATAATAAGAGAAGCAACAAACATGAAATGCAACAGGATGCACTCCAAAGAAAATTTCAGCAAATTACACTCAGTGGGACTTCCATAGTCAGGATGAATGGTCCGGTGTGCCAGTAGAGCTCATGTGGCAACAGGTTGTGATCCCTTATAAATAGACCAGAAAGTCTGTGAGTGCACGTGTACCCTAGCTGGCCCGACTCAAACAAAAACCGAGGTTACCCACATAATTTAAAATGGCATAATCCATAATATACAAGTGGTGTAAGGAAGGGTGTTTAGCTAATTAACAAATTAAAATAGAGCCCCAGTTGGTTTTCTCATGTGTGACTTGGACTGAATGGTGGTGGCTCAGGGCAACCCGAGCCTCCCAGAGTCTAGGCCACTGGGACGGAGACAGGCACACATAAACTAGTCTGTGGAGGAGAGAAACCCAATAAGCTCCCCTTTCTGGTTCACAAAATAGGCTACAGAGAAGGCGGGAGGTGAGAGAGATGAGACTGAGGATGGGAGTACTGCCGATTGGCTGGCAGAAAAACAGTTTGTGTAGAGGACTTATTGTAGAGGGTCAGTGCAACTCAATCTGCTGCACCTCAGGTGTGGAACAGAGGGAGTGTGAAGAGACAGACATAAATGTGTCAGCTGTCTTGTCAGACTGCGATAACAACAACAGACAAGTGTGAGAAAGAGATGGAGAGTGAGTGAGTGAGTGAGTGAGTGAGTGAGTGAGAGAGAAATAAAGGCAATATTTTGTCTTTTACCACCAACTGCATTTTCAGAGCCACTTAACCTCTTTTTATGTGCCGTGTACAAACCCCAGGCTTAGCATCAATTAGTAAAGAACCACTCTGCTGCTTTATCTCTGCATGGTCAGTAATTATACCCAGTGTGGAAAAAAACTGACATCAGATCCGTTGGAAAACTGGTCACTGTGGGAGCACACTAAATTTTAATGCCATGTCACTTTCAATGAAACCTCAACCACAATTTTATACCCTAAACTGTGCTAAAATCAGTGCAACACACTCTACTGACAGATGCATTTGTGAGAGTATGTGTCTATGTTACTTAATTTCAACTGCCTATGTGGGTATAGCTTTTGAGTGTCCTTATGAATTAAATCAAGGAATTCTACCTGATGACCAGAGATGGGCAGTAACGCGTTAGTTGTAACGCGTTACTGTAATCTGATTACTTTTTTCGAGTAACGAGTAAAGTAAGGGATTACTATTGCAAAAACGGTAATTAGATTACCGTTACTTTCCCGTAGGAACGCTGCGTTACTGCGTTACTAAAACCGTGATTTTTTTGCGAGAATGTCTCACGACAGTGACGTAAGCGAGTGCGACGTTTGTGACAACAGCTGTGTGCAGATCAACAATGGATTACATATCGATTGTGGGAGAGAGTATGAGCGTGCAGCGTTTAAAGCGTGGAAGTACTGACCTTACTTTGAGTTTGATTCCATAAAAAGTGACAAAAACATTAGCGTCCATCGTGCGTGGGAAGAAAACTTCTTTTTACAGCGAAAAAACCCCCTAAACTTCCAAGCAAGCACCGAGTGCGCAACGATGTAATGGGAAACTCACAGAGAAACTCGCGGATTCTTCAACTGACCGCGGCACACCTGCACCAGGGTAAACCTCCGCCTACCCCAGTCCTGCTTTACAGGTGAAAATAGAGCAACAGGACTGCTGAGTCTTTGACTTTATTTATTTTCTGCTGTGTTTTACTTGCATCTATTTGAAAGAGTGAGTGTAAACGCAAAAAAAAAAAATTTATTTTATGTGCTGGAATGTGTAGAAAATAGGTTTAAATGTTAAACTAATTTATTCAAGTCAGAGAATGTTGCATATAATTACATTTTTGCTTGATGCATAAAGTTAAAAGATTAAAACTGATAAAACAAGTAAAAAAAAAGAGACTTTTCCATTTGATTACATTTTGTATGATGGATTATGTAGAAAAAGTAGAATTGGGCTGAAAGATCTATCGCTTTATCACCTCTTCAGGTTGTAAATCGTGTTTTTAAAAAGTAACTAAGTAATTAATTACTTTTGAAAATAAGTAATCAGTAAAGTAACAGGATTACTTTTTTTGGGAAGTAATCAGTAATTAGTTACTGATTACTTTTTTCATGTAACTTGACTAACACTGCTGATGACAGTTGTCTGATATCAGGCTGTGTTGAAGTATTATATACTGAATAATAGTTTTTAAAAAGGTCTGCAAAACCATCTCTAGGGTTTATAGAGAATTATTCAAAAAGACAAAACATCCTATGAGTGGCAGCTCTCTGTAATGAAAATGCTTTGTTGATGGCCAGACTGCTTTGAGCTGATAAAAAGGCAACAGTAACTCAAATAACCACTTGTTAGAACCAAGGTATGCAAAAGAGCATCTCTAAACATGGCAAGGTCAAGCCTTGAAGGAGATGAGCTACAACAGCAGAAACTGGGTGCCGCTCCTGTCAGCTAAGAAAAGGAAACTGAAGCTACAATTCACTCACCAAAATTGGACAACAGAAGGTTGCTGCTGATGGTATAATGATGTGGGGATATTTTGTTTGCACACTTTGGGCCCTTTCAGTTCAATTTTATTTAGTGTCAAATCACAAAAAACAGTTGCCTCAAGGTGCTTTATATTGTAAGGTAAAGGCCCTAAAATAATACAAAGAAAACAGAGAAAACCCCAACAATCATATGAGCCCCTATGAGCAAGTGCTTTGGCAACAGTTGGAAGTAAAAACTCCCTTTTAATAGGAAGAAACACTCAGCAGAGGGAAGGCCATCTGTTGTGACCGGTTAGAGTTAGGGGAGGAAAATAGGACAAAGACACACTGTGGAAGAGAGACAGAGATTAATAAGAGCCAATTACTAATACTCTAAACCTTTTGTACCAAAGAGTATTATTTATAGACCACAGTCTACCTACCTAAGAAGTATTGTGGTGTACCATGTCCATGCCTTTATGATCACAATGTAGCCATCAGTGTTAGGGTACTTGGGTCGTTGACCCAGTGTTTTGTGTCTTTTGATTCATTATGTTCTCGGTGTATTTTATATTTCCTGGTTTTGTTTACTTATTCTATTGAGTTTACTCAATATTTCTAGTTTTGGTGATCTTAGTTAGTATTTGGTCCTGTTCATGTTTTGGTCTTAGCCCTGTGTTTCTTCCCCAGTCATGTCTCTGTGTGCATCTGCGTCTCATTGTGTGTTCCCTGTATTTCCTGTTTTACTTTGGTAGTCTTCTGTCGCTGTACTCATGTTCTGTTTTGCTTCTCCAATGTCTCGTCTGTTTGATTAGTGCCAGCTGTGTTTCCCAGGTTAGTAAAACTAGTAAAATGCTCTGATTTAGGGGAAAGAAATATTTGGATTTGGAAAAGATGTGGTTATAGTGAAATATATGAAGTCAACATTGAAGATGTAGGGAAACACACACAAAAAATATAATAGTCACACATAAGTGATAAAGAGAGCCATTGTTTATAACACCAGGGAGCAAAGTTAAAAAAAAAATTTCTTCTTCTTTGTCTTTGCCTGAGTTTGCTAATTTAAAATGTCTAATTAATGAATTAGCCGGTCTCAGGCCAATGCAAGACAGAATATGAGTGGCTGCTGTGCAGATTTACAGCCAAGACACAGACTGGATGAGTAAACTTACAGATACAACATAGCAGAGGACCTGTAACCATAATGTAAGGTGCAATTATAAAAAACAACAAAAGACTCACAACAACAAATTAAGCTACTTAAACATAGTCATGATCTTTGGACATTAACAAAATTTTATTTAAATGTTATACATAAAACTTTAGTTTTGTTTGTTTGTTTTTATTCAGCTAAACAAATTTATATATTGTATATTTTATAAAAAGCAACATTTCAAACATTTTTAAATATTAATATTTCTTATTTACAATTTAAAACAGTACAGGAAATAATAACAGTAACAATGAATTTTCAATTATAAAAATGTTACAAAACATATTTTTTTTTGTCTGTTTCCATTTGAAAATTGGCAAGCTGATATTTCCAGATCGTTAGCTAGGATACAAAGTAGCAATGTGGAGCTGCTCTACATTCAAACAAGAACTGGAGGTGCGTTCAACTCCTCACATTCTTGGCTAATTAAAACCTGTAATCTAATCATTTGCCATTTTCACATTAGTTGTCTTGCGAGACTTCTTTTAATAGTTTGAAATTCAGTAATATTCCACAGAAAAATGTAAAAATAACTGTAATCAAAATGCACCAGAGAGCTTTATATTTCATACAGCTGAACGCACCTCGAGCTCAGTAAGGTCACTGTTCTCTAAAGGGTCAGGGTTGTGGAGAGAAGGCGCATGTTGTGTGTTTGTGTGCATTTGAATTTGTTTGCAGGTTTGTCTGCCAATGTGTAAGCAAATGTAATCACTTGAGGGGGCAGGGAAATCTATACGACACACGAACCGAGTCTTTTAAATCAAAACGTACAGCAGCTAACAGTCCAGCAGTCTGCTCTCTACTGTAGACAAAGTTCAACAACAGGACTACAGACTACCACAACCACAGTCTACACATTTCTTCCCTTAATGTCCTCTACACTCTTCATCAGTCACAGTTCCACTAGCCAACTGCTTCAGGGGGGAAAAAAAGGTCGGAAACAATCAAATGAGTCACTCTGAGGCTCAAACTGGGACAAAATGTTTATGGCGAGTCTACTGGCCGTTCAGTAGGTGCTGTGCCTTTCTGTTCCTGGTTGTCTTGTGTGAGGAATCTGCACAAGAATAAGAATAAAAAGCTGCAATTGGAATAGGAAAAATGCAAACGCGAGCAAATATCAAGTCTGGCACTTTGGTTCCTGAGTTGGGAGCTGGGATTTCAGGTAACAATAAAGTGAGTTAAGCAAGTATAAAGGCGAAAAAGATGTCTTTCTGTAAAGAAATCTGATGACATGACAGCAGTTTTACAGAGAGTGGACAGGGAGTGGTTAGGCAGAGAAGATGAATGGAAGGCAAGGATGCTTTTAAAAGCAGCAGTGTGAGAAAAGGTTGCAACAGAAGATGATGTCCACGAAAATAATAACTGCCTCCAAAAATAATGCATGAAGAAAAAAAGAGGGTGCTCAGTATGCCATGCAACTGAACTGCCAACAAATAAATTAAAGAATGTATGGCAGTATAGTCTGGACACTCATTAGTCTTTGCATTGTGAGACCTGTTCATTCATGATCCCAGAAAGCTCAGTCAGCATGTCCCGGTAGTGAGCTCTCATCTCCTCCTGGTACTCCAGCTGGTCCTCCTTGATCAGTCGCTCATTTACATCCAAAGCCTGACCGCAGGCTTCTGCAAACCGCCTGCAGGGGGCGGATTAAGTTTGACTTATGTTAATGTGCTGATCATTGATATGTGTTTAACTTTTTTTTTTTAGTGAAACTTAAATAGTATTACATTGTACGGTTCCTGACAGTGGACTAAATCATTGTTAGCTAGCTCAACACTTTAAATCATACCTGAAAATCTCCTTCAGAAGTTTGACCTGGTTGTCTGGATACTTCTTAGCATTCTTCTCCTCCAAAAATGCCCTGGCATAAGCCATGGGCCCTGCGTTCACCTGGATGGAGATGATCAAGTGAGACAACACCAGAGTAACCTATGTAAAATGTGTGTATCTATAGTTTGGGAGAATCCCCACCTTGACGCTGACACTGCCTTGCAGTTTTAGCTGCAGCCGGATCATGTCCACCTCCTCCATGTTGCAGAGCTGGTTGAGCTCAGAGACTTTACGTGACATCTCGTCAATGGCAACTTCAATTGGATTCATTTCTGTGCTTTGCTGCTCCACCACCTGGATGCGCTTTTTAAGGTAAGGGAAGCTGGAACTTGCTAAAGAACAGAAAAACACACACACAGTCTGTCAGATACAGTAATAGAAAGAGGACAAATGTATGTTCTGGTGACTCAAAAAAATATGTATCTATCAGAGATATAAACAAAGAAGAGATACTCACTAGTCAGTATGGTGCGCCGTTTGCACTGCTCCTCCACATCCCCATGTTTCTTTCCTGACAGCGTAAACGGTGTCTCAAATACAAACCGGTTGATGTTGTGATGCCTCTCGAAGTCGGTCCTTTTGTCACATTGTTCTTTTTCGTCAAAGTAGGGCACTACATATGTGACCTGAATGTAAGCAAACTTGGGGTCCAGGTCTTTAGGATTTACCTGTTAGCAAAGAATTTTACAATATTATCACATAAGCAACACACCGCAGCGCCAACAGATGTTAATTCATTCATTTTAATGGCCAAATTCTGTAAGATACCTTATTAGAGTCCTGGATCATCTTGACATTTTCAGCTCCAAACTTGTCTGAGTAGAGTTTGAGTAATCTCTGGGAGATTTCCGACAGCCCTGTCAGCTTTGGCTCTTTGTAGATGAACTCTTTGCTCTCTTCCTCTTCAAAGAAACCCTACCAGAACACAAACACACACATATGCACACACTAATCAGCGAAGCTTGTTACATGTTGGTTGGCTTGGTGTGTATGTAGTCTTTTATTTTTGATTCATAGGATGTGTTGCTTTTGCTTTCACAGCACATTAGATGTTGCTCTCTTGGGGTTTCTTGAGTCACTTGTGCTTTCAGATACAAAAACTTTGTCACTTTGTTAGAACTTCTCAACACTAACAGGGTACCAGTGTTAAGTTCTGGATGAGGGAGTGCGGAGGCGGCACTGGAGTCAAATGCCAAGGGTGAATGAGATTCAGTAAATCCTATCTTCTGGTTCACTGTTGCTCTGTGATATCAGCTCGTCTTAATGTTTAAGAAGGAAACAGTTTCATTGTTGGGCTTAATGGGAAGTGAAATGGGCCACAGCAAGCCTTAGACAAACCCTTCAAAGGGTAAGAGCAGCAGATGTTAATAGTGGTAAAAGGAGAAGAAAGGTAAAAGTGGTTAGCACTGAGGAAAATGGAAAATCAAGGACATACAAAACTTACCATATTCTTGATACAGAATACAACAAAACAGAAGAAAAAAAAGCAGATAGAGAAATTAAAGACACTGATTCAGTCAAAACAAATCTAGTGTCCTGTTTCCATTTCCATGTCTCACTGACCAGGTACTGCATTCTTCTTTATCTGAAAGTCTCACTATTTTACACCTATCCTGTGTAAAGCAGCCAGGTTTGTAAAAACCGAGCCCAAACCACACAATGCACCTTTGGAGATAAAGCCAGTGCTTCAAAGATGAACCCAGGGCCAAGTAGAATTCAATATTGAGCTTTCTACAAGGTTTAGTTATCCAAATTACAAAAAAGACTAGCTATCCTGACAGTTTCACTTTTATTTACCAAACCTTTGAGATTTCTGGCACTGACACGTGGTGGTATGCGAACAAAGAAAGAAATGATCACAAGCTTACTGATGGGAAGAAGCTTTGCAATTAAACAGCAATTTATCATTAGAATAATTGTAAATTAAAGTATTAACTAAATAACTTCCATTTCAATAGTCAACAAGACATAAAAGCTGCATATAGATAGCTGGATATATATGCTTCTACCTCTGTCTTTGCAGTTGCAGAATTTTTTTTCCATAGATTTCAGTTAAGGAAATCTATATCTCTATTATAACATGTGTGTAGAACTGATCAAGTTCTACACACATAGTTAAGTTTATGTGCAAAAACACACCACCTAGTAGTGTTTCCGATGTATTTGTTAAACGTGTAGTTACAGTGACTGTTCGTTGTCCTTTGTATCTTAAAAGTCTGTGAAGGTAAGCTCAAGCAAACACTCACCTGTCCGTAGAAAGCTACACGGTAGTAGCGCCCAAAGAGACGCTTTTCTGAGTTCACCACCTCCGTCACCTTCAGGTAGGAGCGATGGATGTCATAGTACAGCTCTGATAGCCTCTGTAGGCACAAGCAAACAAACAAACACACAAATAATTTCATACGCAGCTCACACTGCACATTTTTTCACACGCTTACACAGAAAGGGTAAAAGCCGTTACCTTGAAATCTCTTCTTTTTTCAAAGACAGCAATTACAGGTTTGTTGATGTCAGCAATGAGCTCGTATCTCTCCGATTTCCACAAATAGTCCACACACAGCTCCAGCTGCTCCACCAGGGTGTCCTACACAGTGCAACGAGAGCACGAAGAACATAAGAGAAAAGTCTGACCGGCAACAGTAATTCTGATGATTAAATCCAACAGAGTTAATGGTTTTGTTCAGGACAAAAAGGCTAACACGAACCTCAATATATGGCGTGTCTTGTGTACCAGTGTCTTCCTTCATGGCTCCCTCCTCTTTAACATTAGGGCTGATGCACATAAATGCTGCCCAGCCCATGGAGAAGGATGCTGGTGTGTCAAACAAGTGAAAGTGATATCAGGGCACGATTACTAAAAAGACACACACTTGCATACTTCCTACAGACATCACACGTTATCGTTGGTGCTATGTTTGGCATGTAAACGCACGTATAGATGCTTAAAATACATCTGCTATCACAGTCTTGCAAGAAAATACGAGACTTACAGTCAAGCATTCAGTTTTTGCAAAAACAGCAAATGTGAGTGTGCTTCACATCAAACCCCTGTGACACTGAGCATCATATCCTGTGAGACTTGTGTGAACAGACACAGTGATAGTAAAACGTAACCTGGCACAAGATCATGCCATCAAGGCAAGAACAGTGGTCCTCAGAACAATTTACTGCAAAATGCAATACACCGTGTAGAAAAGTGATTCAAATTTAAACCACCACCGGACAACCTGATGTCCCTTTGATCCAAATCATGTCCGCCACTCAATATCCAGAGCTTGCAAAAAAATTCAAAAGGTACAAACAAATATAAGTGCACACTCACTACCAACCACATTCAGGTCTTTCTGTTTCTACATTCATGTTTTTACCCAACCCCAACACCACCCAGCGGACCCCCAGGCGCACACACTCACTGTCTGGATCTCGGGAGGTAGTTAGTAAGGAGCTACATTTATAGACAGGGCTTTCTTCAGGGGACACACTGGACATCCTGGCCTTGTCAGCGCTCCAGTAGCCTGTTTGGTAGGAGGGGAGGAGGAGCAGGTTTACAAAGTTTATGTCCACTTGCTTTTGCCACTTTATGCTCACGGACAAGGCTCACAAAGCAGCTGAACTGCTGGCACTCTATGCTAGGAACTAGCCCACAGGCTCAGTGAGTAAAGCCATGCGCAAAAGACGTCAGAAACACTGAGTGGCAGATACAAGCTGTTTACACGAGGAAGCATGCACACACAGAAAAACGTGAAGCACAGGAAAATGTGTGGACATCAATCTAAGAGGAGGATGGAATTTAAATATAAAAGAAAGGTCTATACTACTACAGGACAGGAACAGGAATCAAACATCATTTCCCATGAGTTCTCAGTCAGTCACACTCAGATGAAAACTGTCCTCACTTTCAGGCATACACATCAAGAACAGTGAATGTATGAAGGACTGATGCCTCAAAGGTTTGATGACTATGATAGCAAAGAGAAAAAAGTATTCCATTGTGAGAAGCTGCTGTATGTGATTGGATGAACTCAAGTTAGCATGTCTGCAGAGATGCACAAATATACAAAAATCTCACTGCACTGCAAACAGATATTTGCACACAAACTATGCTGCAAAAAGCTCGCAAGGGCAAAAGTGGCAGCAAAGTGTGGACTAACCTCTCCTCTTCAACGATTCAGCAATCAGGGCTGAGATGTGGATGTAGCACATAGCAGCCTGAGGGAAAGACAGAAGTTAGATGTTTTTTAAACTGATACTTTCATGTGACATTATCGATGTTTCTGAAGCCCGAGAACCTGACAAAATGCAACATTTCAAACCTCTGAGAGATCCCCGTTGCGGACGTGAATCTTGGCCATGCTCTCGAGCCAAGTGCGTCGAAGCTCAGGGGTGCTCGCGTAGGAATTGGCCAGACTGTACTGCAGATCCACCAGCATTTCAGGATCCTTCTCATGCTCCTTCATTTGTGCTGTAGCCATCAGAACTGTCCTGATCCGTTTGGTCAGGTCCTTCACCTCAGCAGGGAACGGTGTGTTCTGTAGAAAATGAAAGTAAAATTAAATATAAAGTACACGATTGATGATAATTATTGATAGAAAAGGTGTTTTAAAAGCTTAAGGAATTCTGTACTTTCAGTGGTGCATCTCCATTAGCAAAGTTGTTTATGATGGCCAGAGACTGTTGAAACCTCGAGCCTCCGATTCCAGCATCTGCTATCAGCTGGCTCACTGCCTTGATAACCTGTAGCAGAGACAGGCCAGTATAGCCATGAAACGGTGATACGCAAAGTACATAAAACTCAAATGAAGTCATTTTACTTCTTTATATTAACTGACCTGCAGATGTGAGCGAACGATCGACTTTCCCTTGGTAAACTCAAAGTTTTTTCTCATGAAAAAATACAGCAGGGCAGCTGCCTCCGTCTGGGTGGAGCTGGATCGATGGTTACAGCACTTGAGGATCTCGTAGCAAAGACAGCCACACAGGTCTGCCTTACCCTGGAAAAATGCACTGGGAAACTACAGAAAAAAGAGAAAGACGAAACTAACCATAAGATAATGACTCGAGTCTTCAATGATATGTTGAACGATTAAAGAAAGGTTTACGGACCTTTTGTACAAAAAGCCTGAGTGCAGCAAAGACATGCCGTAGAGTAGCAGTTGATTGGTTGATCTGAAAGAAGAGCAAGTAGGTGTCCAGCACCTTCTTCATCAATGTGTTCTGTCCATCGTCCTGCAACAGCTGCTTCTGGATGAATGTGAGAAAACGAAAGCAAAACATGTTTCACCAGACTTAACTTCAATGCAGTCTTTAAAAAAACACTAGGTGGCAGTATGTATGAAATGAATGTGTATGAAATGTGTTAAGACTTGAGCCACCTCACATTTATTTATATTTTGCTGGGAAAGTGGGAAATGGGTGTAACAGTTTACTGTAACATCTGCAGACATGTGTAAGTACAGTAAAAAAGGCAACAATGGAATTTATACAAATTCTGCTTGAAAGTCAATATTTGGTATGCCCACTTTTATTGAGTGAAACATTAATGATGGAAGCAGACAAATCCCCATCAGGTTTGCATCAAGAAGGACTTCTATTGTAAAAACAAAAAACAAAAAAAAAAACTGCCAAATTAAATATACAGAGCTAAAGGGAGCAGCCAAAAGTAGTTTCACTGTCTAGCCTATCGTTAAATTTTTTATAAAAGTAGTAATAGTAATAGTCCTTCAGGTGTCTACAAAGCTTTTCTTTGGATGTTGACTGTCTTTTGTTCCATTTCTGTTAAAACGATCCCACAATGCTTCAGTAATATTGAGGTCCAGGTTGTGGTGAGGCCAATCCAAACTTAATCTAACTGAAATGCAGTTCTAATCCACAACAGAGCCTCAACATTGTTTATTTTTATTTTTATTTTTTACACGTGGCTGTAGACACTCACTGTTCCTCTTTACCATGCCTCCTGACTACCTCTGTACATATCAGTGAAGATGAACCAAACATTTCACTCAATAAGACCTGTTGCCACTGGTTTTCAGGACGGTTTTTGTGCAATTTGGTATACCTCAGTTATTTTCCCCATTTCCTTCCTTTAGAGTGTCTTCTTGACAGCCACATTTCCACATAAGTGGCTTAAAAAAATAAATTTCTCTAAAGAAGTACAATGTAATACTTTGTGGTATTAACTTTACTTTTGGGTTGTATAATATGAAATGGTCACAGACCTTCTGATGCTGAACAAACAGCTCTAGTACATCCAGCACAGTGAGGGCGACCTCTGTGGACATGTTCGCCTCAATATCTGTAGGACTCAACGTGTCCCCATCCTGAATGCCGTCTAGAAATAGAAGCACGTATGAATAACAAATACATCAAAGTAACCTCACTGTGACCTCAGTCAGAGTATTTGTTACCTGGCTCCATCAGCTGCAGCAGCTTGGGGTTGGTGAGGGCATTCTTGCCCCTGATGATGGGCATGGTTTGGGAGCGAGCATGCCGGTGGCCATCACCCCCAGATGCCATCCTGGAGGGTCAACAGCATGAATCAGAAGCTCATATAAATCACAGCGTGTGCGTGTTTTACTCATGACTTCTTTAAATTGCCCTTCAGTAAATGTGGTACTAAACCTTTGGATAAATGCAAAGGTACACTATCGCTAAAGATTCTGCACACTTAAGTAGGCGGGTAGATATAAATGGCATCCATGTCTCAAGGACTTGCTGCTATCGGGAAGCTATCAACACATGAGTGTACAGACACAAAGACTGGCAAATCACACAGAACACTGCAGGTATGGGAAGAGGCATGCTGAGAACACAAGTTACAGTCTGTAATGTGGAAACACAGTGGTCACATAAATGGTGAAATTACACACGACACAAATGCATTATCCTTTTTTTTTCAAGTATTCACATTGCTCTTGCATGTTTAACGTGTATTAAAGAGTCTGGAGTTTTATGACATCATAAAGCACTTTTGGGCCACCAGACATCATTAGCATTCAGAACACTTTCAGTAAACAAAGACTTTGTTTGTCATCATGGCTGAGGTGTTGTCTGTTTTCCTTGTGGAGGGTGATTACCATTGTGGGAAGATGCTTGAGGGTTGAGAGGACTGGGAGGGGTTGTTAGAGCCCTTCAGGGTGCCATTGGCGTGGGTTGACTGAGCCAGCTTTACTGCCGCTGCTAGCTTCCTGTTCACAAGCCAACCACATCAAAGCTAACATTAGTTAGTTTAATTAAGACCATCATTTTTAAAATTGTTATTAGTTAGATATCCTAACTGTGGGTGGCATGCTAATAGCTGTTAGAGCATGTCTGTAATCAATAAAAAAACTGACCTTACTGTCTAAATGTGAAGCAGCTTGCAAAGCTTTTTGCACCTTTGTGACCTTGTTACATATTTATAGAAGCCGGGTCACATTTGATTTTAGTAAGGCTAAATGAAATGCAAAAAGCACACAAGATCTCCGATTTGACCTTGGTGTGATGAAAGCGGCTGGAGCCAAAAACAAGGATCAAACAGCTCGAGAGGAAGGTCAGCCAGATGGAAAGGTTAGAGTCAGTAGAGCTGATGCTTTTAGTTTTCCACTAGTATAGTAATGTGAAAATGTTGCATTAACTCTTGGTAGAGTGTGAGTGGAAGCTGGGGCTTCGGGGTGATAGTAACATACAACTATGGACAGCTTAGGGACAAGATATTGGTGTGATGAAGCTGAATGTCAGTTATGCTGCGGCACAAATGAGCTCCGTAACAGTATCTCAAGAAAAACAGATGTTCAATTTATCAAATTATTGTGATCCTTAAAGCTTGATCAGAAACTGCTGCCAATCTGAGTAAAGCAAATGCTTCCTGTGCCAGATAAAAGAAAGCGCGTAAGCCAATCAACACAAAAGCATCAGAGCCTATTAAAAACACTGAAGCCAAGCAGATGGTGGAGCTGAGCCAGTGCTGAGACTGAAGGCATGGAGGCAGAGGGTTACAAGGTTAACGTGCAACATCTGAGTCGTAAAATGTGGAAAAGATGTAAAAAGCAAACGAAACCAGCACACGGAACATTACATAAAATGGATCTGTGTCAACAAAGAAAGTGTTACTTGATGTGACAGGACATCGATAAATGTGCGGTCACAAGGACAAACCATTATCAGAGGCACCATGCACAGAGCGGGGGGGTGAATGCATGCACTGTCATGGAAACTACAACAGCAAGGTCGAACATGGAGAAAACGTAACAGGCAAATGTTACTTAGTTGTGTTATGTTGGTCGTGTGCATTGAGAACATAGAACATTAAGGAAGTAAGGGATAAGCTAGAATAATGTCTGGGACTAAACTACAACATTGCTGGATAAATGAAACAATTTCCTCAATCAGCTTCTAACTATGACCAGTGGCCCTAAAACATGTCTTGGAAATCTTTGGTTGAATTTATATAGGAGATTTCTCTGTTTTTTGCTTTTAACTGTTAACTTCTCATTGATCTAAAGTGGGTGGGGCTCAGCTAGTAAACGTCAATGCCATGATATGACAGCTTATGTTGTCAGACTACTGTCAATAACACAGGATTAAACCACAGTCACACACTCCTGATGAAGCAGATTAGTAGTTTTTGACAGTTACACTTGTTATTCAAGCATTTCCTGATGGTTTAATCACAAATATTCAAGATTAAATCTTTAAGACCTAATGTAATGTATTTCATCACTCCTGAACTTCAGTGGGGTGCCCAAACTGACTCAAAAGAGCCAACAGAGAAAGATGCCGAGACAGACACACTCTGAATCCCCCGTGGCCTGGTATTATGGATGAATGTTAAGTAGCTAGCAGCCCCAGACAGGCTCAACTACGTCTGAGAGCCCTAGCTAGGCTTCCAGCTATCTTCATTCAGTTAATGCCTCCACACACAGTAAAGCAGTGTGTTCTCCCAGCCTTTTGTTGGCTTACATCTCAGCATCCTATTGCTGAAAGGAAAAAAAGAGGGCTAATTTAATTAGCTGGGAGGATCCAGAAGATGGAAGAGGCTCGCAGTGCCAATGGCTCAGCTCCAGTAAGAGCACGCACACACGATAACAACCCCCATCCTGTGTTTGCCAACCACTACACTACAATATCCAGCAGTGATTCTTTTCGAACAGTGAGATCCAGGAGTTTCACCTCCCCCCTTCTTCCTTTTCTTCCCTCCTTCACCTCCTCCCCTCTTGAAGCTGATCCCTGAGTGTGTGCACGCATACTGAACACATTTTAGTATTTCTGCCTGACTTAGTCTGATTTCACGTGCGTGCGTGTGCGAATGTGTCTGTGGGGCTGCATTTATGATTGTGTGAATGATTACATGAATTATGTATCATTGTGTGGTGGCAACATGTACACTGAGTTAATAAGCAGTTTCCATATGTGTAGCGTTACAATAAATGCATTTGAATGGCACCTGCTCCATCTCTTTGCTGGAGAAAGCACTCACCTGGCTATGTGGCGTTTTCCAAGGAATCTAAAATGCTGAAGACAGAGCCTAAGGAAACACAATTCAAAAGTTTTCTCAGATAAGAAGACAGATAAGATGGAGTGCATGTGATCACACTGAGGTGAACCAGAACAGTCTAGATGCTGAGACAAACAGGAAACACGGAAAGTTAATTTACTGCACTCGTTGGTGGACAGGAGCTCTCACTGGAATTATAGTCTGTTTTTCTTCTCTCTACCTCTCTCTTATAGTGTCAGTATTTTCATACTGGCCACGTTCCCTTTTCTACTCTTCTTGTTCACTTGCCCTCAACCCCGTCTGTCTCTCTACAGTTTTTTTTCTCTCTCTCTCTCTCTCTCTCTCTCTCTGTGAACAGTGAGTATCTCTAATCAGTGTAGCAATGCCTGCAGTCTTCAGCAAAAACAAGAAGAGCTCTTACTCCAGAATGTTGAAGAAGTCCGAGATCTCCTGGTGAATGGCGCGGTGCCAGTAGGACACCAGCACATCTGGAAATAGACAATGAAAGACATAATATAAAAAATCTTTTCACAGACTGAAAAAAGTATGGCTATCTGAAGCTCACAGTATTAAAATCCCTCAGCAACAGAACAAAAAGCAACTTTTGTGTCAATTTTTGTATACATTCACTGCTAAGTATAGCAGTAAATGTAATAAATTTCCTGTGGACTGCATGAATTCTTTAAGTGATTTTTATTAATCCTTTATTTATCCAGGTAAAAATCTCATTGAGATTAAAAATCTCATTTCCAAGAGAGACCTGGCATCATGGCAACAAAAGTCACATACCACATAGGTATATAACATTTAGCGATAGATCTTACCTTCAGATATGGTTTTCATGATCTGCAAAAAGCACATGAGGAGGCTGCGGGTCTCTGCCTGGTCCAGCTTGTCACATCGAGAACCGTAGCCTATCAGGGACTGGGGCCGGGCAAACTAAGGACCAACATCAGACAGAAATGCAGTCAGTGATAAACTGTTGCTAACAGGAGTTAAAAGTTGGATATAATGGGCGTGTTATTAGCTGGTCCAGTATTTTTAAATAAAATTTTACTACTTTTAAAAATGCAGAAACAAGATATTATATGGGTGATTTTGGGTTGCTGGAGGTGCTGATTGCTGAAATATATTTTACGCATTATTTACAAAGTATAATGCTGCGGTCTTACAATGTACATATGAAGACTACCAATGAAACTTATAATAAATAAATGACTACATTTTCTATACAGATGTTTGCTCTTTTTCATGTGAACTGTCTCACCTTCTCACATCCATCCATTTTCTCGCTGTTCCTGTCACTGTTGCTCGGGTTGGAGTCCACGCTGATCAGAGAGCCTCGAGAGTCAGCCTGGTTAGCCGTAGCAACTGCCAAGGAGGAGAAGGCTGGCGCAGGAAGAACAAGTGTAGGCATCAATGTCCTGACTTACTTTATATTAGATAGATTCACTGGAAATAGACACACACATATAACAGTGCTACCTGTAATGGAATTGAGTACTTCTTTGGAAAATGAGGCATCTACAGAGTTGGCATGGCGAGTAACCCCTCCAGCTGCCACTGCTCCCACACTGAGGTCATCTCGAGAGCCCTGTTGCAGGTGCAAAAAAGACAGCACAAAGAGAAAATAGATTTACCTTAAAATATAATACATGATTCTGAACATTTAGGAGCCAATCAATACAGTGTTTTTTAATAATTTCATCATTTGTCTTGACTCTTACTTGGTCACTAGCAGTAAAGTAGATGGGGAAAAGGTCCCTGAGGAAGAATCTTGGCATGTTGTCCAGGATGAGGCCATAAAGCGGCAGGTAGAGAGATGCAATTCTTGCCTGCTTTTCCTGGAAAAGAAAGTATCAGTCAGAATTGGTCTAATTAAATCAGTACTTTTTTTTATATAAATCATCTCATTATTTGACTCAGAAACCTTTTTTAGGCCAAATACATGCAATTCAAACTTAAGGTTATGTGTTTAACCCCGGCTCTGAGTAGGATGAGTGAGTGAAAAATAAAAGGTGAAAAATTTCATAACAAATTACATGACTGAGTAGCTCTTTTTTTATACCCGATAATCAGTATAAAAAGAAGCATCCAGAAAGGCAGAGTCTTTTTTAGATGTGAGGATTATAAAGTGTTGTTAAATTAAGAAAGATGTAACACAGTGATGACTTTTTTGAAACGTGTTGCTGACATCAGATTAATTACAGTTAATTGCAATTTTAAACTTTAAAAATTACAGATGAAATTATTTCCTAATCATTATATTCATTTTATTTACACTTTGCTTTATTTCGACATTGTTTTTCTTAAATGTAATGTACTTCCTAATCCCTGTATAAAAGCACTGCAGACTGCACTCATGAATTAGAATAAAGCAGCCATGGAAATTCACTGACCTCAGCAAAATGTTAAATAAAATTTCACCTGCATTGTGTTGCATGAGTGGTTTTTATTAATGTAGCCATTTTATTTCTTGATTGCACACATTTGGTTTTCATTCAGGCTTCGGCCTGACTACAGCCCACTGCTCTTGTGTTGTGGTTGGCAGTATTTGGCAACGTTTAACTGAGGGCAGATTGCTAACTTTGATCTGATCTAGACCCTTCCCAGCATCCATTAAGACATCTTCATGGCTGCTTGCAGCTGCTTTGAAGAATCACATGTCAGTGTGTATGTGTTTGCATGAGTCACTGTGGAAGAATTTCTACTGTTTGCTCATGACTCATTTTTCATGGCTTCGGTTTCTTTTCCCATGTTAACATCTGTTCTGTCTACCTTGGTGGCATAGCGTGCATCCAGAGAGTGTTTGGCCATTAGGGTTTTCAGGGTGGCCAAGGCTAGGTGTCTCAGGTCTTGCTCGTCCTGGAGAGCCAGCCCCAGTTCTCTCAGCAACAAGCCAGTCAGGAAGTGTTTCCTGCAGAACTCTCCAGTCAGGTTGTACTCAGGCACTGATGCTGAGGAGAGACGCCACAAAGAGAGCCACATTTTAAATGGAAATTAACTGAACTGCACAGGATTCAAACAAAGCTTACACACATATTTGCTGTAGTTCACTGATCAGCAAATATTGCGACATGCTGAATGTTTTTATGGATTTCATCATCATCATGATATTCATCCCACTTCAGGATACACAGTGTAGCACATACAATGTAACAAAAGGAATGAGTGAACATATTTACCATGAGTACTTTGTGTTTCTGGGAATGCATGGTCTGACATGGACACATAAAGTGAGAAAAAAAAATGACAGAAAGAGAAAGCGAGAAAGACTGAGTGTTAATAAACAAATGAGAGCTACTCGATGCGTGATCGTTACCACATTGAAAAGACACTCAGTGCCCTACAAGCGTATAACCTGGGGTGCGACCTTACCTGTGATGCGAGCGGAAGGTAAGGGCAGGCTGAGAGGAATGTAGTGTTCATGGTTACACACTTCTCTCAGGAATTCAAATTTGAGTTCACACAAGACCTGTAAAACACACAAAAACAACATTAACATATTGTGTAGCTACACATAAAAGAAGGAACGTCTGTATGATTCATTTCTACTTTCCTGGTATCAGTTTCATTGAGATTTTTTTTGTTACCTTGCTGTCGGCAGCAGTGATCATGTTAATGTAGTTGCTGATTAGTTTGAATGTAAAGCCTCTGTCCATCAGGGTAAAGCAGCGCTGCAAAGACACAAAGACTGGAGTCAAACTGGCGATCAGACTAAGCATCACTTAATAAAACAGAAAGAGACACATCATTTAGCATAGATGGAGGAATCAATGGATAACAAATTGTATCTGCAGACTGTTTACACAGTTTGTATTGATCCCACTAAGAGCAAAATGCTGTAAGCCTAATAGCGCAGTGATACAGTATATGTTTTCTTCACATGGGCTCAAACTTGAAGGAGTCCAAAGCACCAACAACCTGTTTGTTATTTTGGGGTTTTTTTGACAAGGTTTCCCTTTAAGATTATACTTTGAATTAACAAGATAACTTCTAAAAATTCTCTCACCTTCACAAAAGCTGCCACGGCTAAGTTAGCACTGCGTGTTTCTTCTGGCATCTCTTTGTTCTTCCAGAAAATGTGTTCAGACACTGTCTCCACCAGGTTCTCCACACGGCTCTGGTAAGATGAGGGGAATCGCTGGGGCCTGGGAAGCTTTAGGAACAAAGATTAAGCAAGACATGGTCATGCAGCATGTACTGGGAAGATGGGAAGTGCAAAGAAAACTTGCAGGTGTGGTCAGTAATTGACGAGATTAGAAGAGGTAGAAGTGGATTTTAATACTTTACCTTTAACTTGTCATAGTCAACCAAATGTTGGGCCATGGACTTGACGATAAGTTCAAAGAAGAACCAGGAGAACTGCAACCAGAAGAGGCTAAAGTAGGTCAATCCTGTTCATGTATTTAGTGAGTAATTAAGAGTGAGTAGGAGGATGGAAGCAAACCTTCAGCACATTCTTGACAGCTGCTTGCTCATTGCTCTTCAGGTCAAAAGTCATTCCCTTAGCCAGCTCTTCATGAACTGTCCTAAACCCATGGTCCTCTGACTTGAACACATACTACAGAGAGAGAAAGAGAGACGGAGAGTAGGAAAAAAACGAGTCATACGTGCACATGTAGCAATTTATTTGTTTTAAATGATTTGAGGGTATTTTTTGATACCAACTGGGAAGTGAAAGTATTCAGTGAGTTGAGAAGTAGATACAACAGTTTCAACAATTATAACTTTATTTTAATTATTGTTTAATTGGAGATGATGTATCTGAATTTCAGGAGCGGGACCACGCCTCCAAACACGCTCCTTCCAGTTATCATCTATATAGATTCCCCCAGTTCTGCAAGCTGCTCATTCTCGTTCACGTGCCCCACCCTCCCTCCTTGTTCTCAGTTCTATAACTTCTTCACTCCTATTTAGTACACGGGGATCTGCCAGGCCCGGGAGCCGCCGCCAGTCCTCTTCGAGTCCTTCCCCAAACCACAGCTCAATTCATGTCCAAGCATTCACCTTTACCTACTAAAATGCTGTCAAACCGAAAATGAGGACGTGGGTCCAGCTAGTGAATTATGAACTCTTTTTTTTTTTTTTCAGAATAAATACAATACAGTACAGCAAACCAAATAATTTCTTATTTTGAACAATCTGGTGAACACAACGACATTTAATGGCATGCTGTAGATAACTATGCTGCAGCTCTTTCTCTGTGTTTTGTTGTTTTGGATATAAAAAAGTTTTGATTAACTAAGATCATTTTCAGCTATTCAGTTATTAGTAACATGTGTTTGGGGGTTTTTTTCAATGAAAAAAAATATACGACTAATTAAAAAAAAAAACACTGAAAGATTCCCTATGCAATTTCCTAAAGTCAGCAAAAAAACAAAGAAATTATTCTCATAATTTTCTGTTTTCCGATTTTTATGGACTAATCAATTAAGTGTTACTAATATGCACAGTTCTATAGAAGCATTTGTAAAAAATATGCTTTCATACAATAATATATGAAATTATAGCAAATAAAATATTTCAATCCCGTATATTTAAAAAAAAAAACTACAACATAATTTGCATTTGTTCAAATGACACTACTGAATCTCAATGCAATTCACACTTAGTAGTTAAAGAATGAATACAAGCTAACACTCAGCACTTTAAATTGGGCACCAGTACTGCCGGACATCGTGCCAATCTGTTACTATAACAACCCTGTTGCCACTGACTCTGCTTGTCCTCTCTCTTTGCCTCCCTTCATTTCTCACTGCCACTTCACGCTCTGCAGTCTTCCTTCACTGTAGCCAACATGAAACAGGTCTTGTGCTTTCTCCTGCTCTCTTCTCTAATCCTCTCACTGATTTCCCCCCTAAACAAACATGCCTTGTGTTTTTGATTGAGCAGGCTGAATGTCCTAGTTTGCCTCCTGCTCAATCCCTCTCTCTTCTTCTCCTTTCCCTTTTTTCTGTGTTGATGTTTGCACAGCGTTCTGGGCGTGTGGCCCTAGCCACACTGTTGCTGGCCCAAATGCACCCAAACACACACACACACACACACAGCTCCCTTTTCTGTTTTGTTTTTCTTCACAAATTAAATAGGACAGAGCAGGGTTTCCATTCCTTTGTGGAAAATATCAGACTTCTAAATTATTATATGATATTTCTGAGCATGTGCATGCAAACACACTGTATTCACCACACACACCAGCTTCTTTTATACCTTGATGTAGGAGTGCAGGCTAGAATCCAGGTTTTCTTCATGGCACTTTGCAACAATGTGGACCAGTACTCTGTAGACACAGACCAACAACAATGATTTTATTCAATTTCTTTCATTGTTAAATAATATCAAGAATTGCTGTATTTCTCTCTTTGTTTCACTGGATGAACTTATTGTGTGAGTCTGGATTAATTATAGAACAAAGTAGCAATTCAATGACATCAACAATAAAAGGGAAGACACTGACTCAAACAGAAATATAAATCACTACACTCTTTTTCTCACTCTGCTTTCATCACCTGGATAAACCCAGGACTCTATTATCAATGCATTAAGGACCTCTGTAGTACCACTGCCTACCTGGTGGTGGCAGTAGTGACCTCATCATTGTCATTCTGAGTCAGAACCTTGAACAGCTGGTTGAAGAGGACTGGCAGAAATCGGACTATCACTGGGATTCTCTCCATGCTGAGGAGACCCTGGAGAAGGATGGGAAAGAAGCGAGCGAGGAGGAGTGGGTGGACAAGATTGAAGCGTGAAAAAGGGGTAAAGAAGAAACCGTGAAGGGGCTGGTAAAAGTCTGACGTGGTGACACAGTGTTGAACTCATTAGGATGTGTAGCAGTGTTTGGTAGTTAAGGCTCTGGCTTTTGTCTCATTCGCAAGTACTGAGATTTGAGGAGATACAGCGGCTTTACTCTGACCTTCAGGCAGTTGAGGAAGTTGGAGGTAGGAGGTATAGAGAGGTCCAGCTCTCTCTTCTGGCACTGCTGGAAGAATCGGTTCAGGTGGGGGTCCTGACACAGAGAGAGGAATTCTTGAAAAAATGAGCAGCTAACATCTGCGGTATTACTTAGTGGACTCTTTCCTTTTTAAACGACAGTTAATGCTGAAATATGAACTTCAGCACCTCACAACTATGTTGTTGAGTGATTCAGCCCTGGTTTTATTTTAGACACCTGAAATGGATTTTACAACGTTAAAGCGTAAAAGATAAAAGGTTTTGGGCTGTAATTGTTCTTTTTTTAAACATATTTTTACATATATGACTGTATATTTACCCTGTCTTATAAGGGACTTTAAAGCCAGTTTATTGTAGTGTAAGAAAAAAGTCAGGCATAGATGAGATTTAGTCAATTAAGAAGCTGCTGTGCAGGGTTTCAAACATCCCATGATAGCAAACTGCACAGAAACTGTTCATTTCCTTTTTTTATGTGCCACGCTACATTACCACATTACCCTTTGATGCTGATTGTGCATTTGGGGCTCGTGTTTGCAGAAGTTTGGAAGGTGCATTTGTTTTAGGGATATTTAATTGCTATTTTCATGTTCATTGCCATTTAAAGGAGATAACTCAGAGAGGACGCTTGACTTTGACAAGTCACTTTAGCATTTTCAATCATTTCACAATAGCACTGTGGTTGGAACAACAGAAAGAAATCCTTCCAACCATCTATTTTGTTTTTGTTTTGTTTTTTATTTCAATCACAATACACACTGAATACATGTACATTCAGTGTTATGTGGGACTATAACCCACCCCAAAACATGCCGATCAAAGAGTGGGCATACAGAAGTTCTCACCAGGTCGTCGCAGTTTCAAAGCCAGAAAAAAGGAGGGAAAACCACAGAATCCCAAATGATGGTCGTACCTGAGTGTATACTGTGGAGATAACGTTGGTGGATACTTTAAAAATAGGCTTTCCTCCATCAACCCATTTCATATCTGCTCCATTCTGTCAAAAGGGAAGAGAAGAGTTTGTGTGTGAGGACTAAAAATATCACACTAATCTATCACACGGTGTAATGTTTAATACGCTTCCCTTTAAAAATTAATGCTACTATTAATCAGCAAGGTTTGCAATATTTACACACTCCTTTCGCCTGTCTCTTACCCTCCTATTTTTGCCCTCAGTCTCACCTTGGTGTTGCTGGCTTCCTTGATGGCCAGATATCCAGGAGGCAGGTTGCAGGAGATGGGGATGTTGAACTCCTGAGATGACACGCGGCCTTCTTTGAGCAGAGGCAGCCAAGAATATCCCACTAAACAAACCAAATAAACAAAAGAAATACTGAATAAAAGGCAAAAAATAACAACTACAACTACTACAGGCTGGAAAACTACCAATATCTCACCTGGGGTCTCCAGAGTCTCTTTCCTCTTTGAATTTGTCTTAGCATTAATGTCACATGTGACATGGTAAAAGGAGAAGAGAAGATGGTGCTTTTCATGGAGGTGAGTAGGAAGCTCAATCTTCACCTGAAGACAGAACAGCATTTAATGATTTATGTGCTTTAGAAAGACCTTTAAACGCGTTCTTTCTAAAGGTTGATAAAGCTGATCCACTTCTAGATTCTAATTATCTTTATGTGATGAATGGAGAAACAAATATGGTCTTCACCTCATCATAGAAGTCGGGGCTCTGAGAGTGATGTAGGACGGTGGAGCAGGCTGTTGTGGTAAAGACTGGTCCTCCTGGTTTGCCATAGATGCACTGTAAAAACAGCAGTTTTCCATGATTAAAAGGACTTGAATGGAGAAAGGACGAGTCGTGTAAAGTATGCCAGAAGGCGTAGCTTTCTACCTTTAAGGGTTTTTCAACCTCTTCATCTGAGCTGCGGAACTCCACGTAGACCGAAAGGTTACGAGCCTTGAACAAGAGGACCATTGTGATGTTAATGACTAAATACGTTCAAAAGGATTGCACCGTAGCAAAACACGAAGCATATAAAAACAAAACGAAAAACTTTATTTCAGTGTCGTGGTAAATGATACTAAGGGGCATACCTTAGCAAAGCTCTTCTGACTGTCATACTTGAGATGCTTAGGGTAGACGTAGATGTGGTTTTTGTAGACGCGATGTGGCTGAATGAACTTGGTGGTGTCCTGTGCAAACTCCTCCACCTCCACTGTGGGTTGGTGTTTAGTCAGGTCTTCAAAGGGCTTCACTGGTATATAGGAGGATGTCACACAGTCTGATGGAAAAAGATGCATGTCAAACGTAGAAATGAGAAAGGGATGAGGAAAAGAAAGCAGAATGGGAACATGAACAGCAGACGTACTAGGATGCTCCATTGGAACATAGTCTAACGCGATATCCAGCGTCCCAGGAATAGTCTGTAGTTTGCTTGTCTTCTCAGCCCTGTAAAGATAAAACTTTGTGTAAAATGTGGATCCAATCTTGGAAAACTATTTGCAGACTACTTTGCTAAAGCCTGCAGGCTATCTTACCTCTTGTACTCAGACACCAGCTTTATCAGGTCATCTGTGGAAATCTTGTTGCTCTCCTGTTTGAAAAGAGGTGAGAAACGAGACTCTCGGTCCAATGCTCCATGGTTGTCCTTAAACACTGACCTTTAACGGGAAGAAAGAGATGTAAATTACCAATGGATGAGGAAAAGATTTTAGGGGAAGTTCAAAAATATTATGAATACCGGCACTAACCTGACAGACCAGGCAAATGGCATTCTGTACTTTCCCAGTTTACTACAAAACTGTTTGTTGGACTTCAAAATCTTCTGAACAGTCTGTTCAAGACACAAAAGCAGAACCATGTAGAGAGGGAAATGTTAACAAGGTCCTGCTGACATTCCTGAACACTATACCTAAATTCTAGCTGACCCTGACAGAGTGACAGACTAAATCAGAGGTTATTTAATACAGTAACTCTGGCAGCTGCTTGGATGTCTGCTGATTCACTTAGCCACTTAAACAAGGATCGCATGGACCCCTGGCCTTGGGGAAAGCCAGGAAATGTCTAGGATTAATGATGGAAAAACATCATTCCTGAACTATCTAGCTTGACTGGCATTCAGTGATGAAGATAACTCGTCTTACAGAAAAAAAACAATTTTGCAAATGTCAATCTAAACTCTTTTACTAGATTAAGGCATTTTCCTTACAATAACAGCATGTCTCATGGCCCATTTTCCCAGTCTGCATTTAGATATAAGACACTATAAAAGCTTTAGCTCTCTGTTATTGATCAGAGGTTGATATAAATGCGGTATGAAGTCATATAAATACTGATTCAAACAGTTAGAATGAACAGAAAGGCAAAAGTTTGTTTCTGACCTTGCTGGAGTCTGTATTCTTTGTATAAGCTTCAGTTCCACAAGCAATATTTCCCATGAGCACTTTCTCCACTCTTGCGACCATCACTATGTCTGTGTGGGGGTTGGTCACTGAGAAAATGGCCTGCAGGGACACCAATGAAGAAGCATATTACAGCCTATGTACATATTAAATACAGAATAAGTAATGGAGAAAAAAAGCATTATTTTCCCCTTTTCGTGTTATATCTATAAAACCTAACTTGGAGTAATGTCCTCGTACCTGTTTGGGAAAGCAAAGCCAGTGCTCCAGGTCCAGGCTGAGGTAACAGTCACCAGGCTTCCTCTCAGCAGGAGAACACAAGCCATTTTCCTGACCTCCAACCTCCGTACCCGGAGCCCCCGTCCCGTTACTTAGGCCTCCGAGCATCTGACGCACTGCCTCGTGGTTGAGGTCTACGTGGAAGTCTGCAGATACCTTCCTCCCTTCTCGTATATCCAGTAGAGCCAGCGAAACGAAGAAGGGTTCAATCTAGTGGTGCAGATTCAGCACAGTTATTGCCTGCACATTTATTCAAAAAGCAAATTTGACAAAGCTTCACTCAGCATAATATGTCTTTTAAATGCCTTTGGAAAAAAACACTAACGTATGTCGATATGTTTTATCCTGTTTAAAAGAAAACTGCTTATTAAACAGTAACACAATAAAGCAAAATGAGTGTCTTATGCTCACATTAGTGACCGGTCCCGTTTCACTCTCGTTGACGCAGCCTTGTAGCATGAGGTTGAAAGATCGGCAAGTTGCCATAAATCTCCTGCCAAGCTTCTCCTCAAAAGGACGCACTGGTGTGCTTTCAGTGGATGAATGTTCACTTCGTGGGCTTCTCAGAGCCTGTGGTTAGTGAAACACAATTTACTCGGAGGCCAGCTTCATTTTATTCAACTACAAAGTGCAGCAATGCATAAAGTAAAAAGTAGTCTACAGTGGTTATAATGTACTCATTTGTACTTACAGGAGTGTCTGGATCGAGCGAGAAAAGATTCAACCTCTCTTCTCTTCTGGCGGAACGAATTCCTTCATCTGTCTCCGAGATATACTGCGACAGGAAAGATGGCAGGAAGTCAGAAAGAGGCAGTCAGAGAGCAGTTCATTGCAAATAATAGCTACACTAATGTAATTTATGATATCTGTAAATAGAGTGCTTTTTTCCACTTTTGCTTTGATTTGAGTGTTTCTAGCATATTCTGGTCGCCTGAATTTATAGACTGCAGTTTTCTTGAAAACAGATACAATTACATTGTTTCTTTTCAGCCTGATAAAAATCACAACAAATTTTCTTCCTCATAAAACCAGCATGCTTGCACTGACAAGTTTGTTTTCTGCTCTTCTCCTAAAGTCTCAGTATGTTTTTCAGTGTATTATAATCACCAGGTGATGATCCATGCACATAGAATATGGAGCTGTTCATGAAAACACGCCACCACCGGTACTGAGACACTTGGATGTATACTGTGCATGCATGTACTGTTAAATATGATAATACTATGTGTTGGTAGTCGTAGCTGAGTTATAACACTGACTAAAACATGTGAGCCTTTGGTGTAGCTAACCTTTGCTAGCTCTGGATTGATGCCGTTCTCTGTGGTTTCTTCATTTTCCTGCAAACAGGAGTCACTTAACGACAGGTCAAACACATCTGCAGAGAAAACAAACACAATCAGGACACCTGAGAGCGACTTTTATTTATGACTGATGGCTGACATCATTTAGTGGTTAGGAAAGTTTATCTAAGCAGGGAATTTTATGTTACAGATCATATAACATTTTCTTAAATAGCAACTCACTGGTCTAAATACACACCAACCAGAGTCAGCAGGCATATACATCTCAGAATAAAATATGACTCAATTTGTGGTATTCATGGATAATAAGGCAGGCAGGCTTCTGGAGAAATATACCCTTCAAACTGCCTGAAGCAATTTCTCCTAAAAGCCAGGCTGAACAAAAGGGCTCATTAATGTTAGGTTAACACACACCCACAGCCTGATTTAGAGGCAGGCTAACAGACCACAGAGCCATGACGGCTCTGGGCATTACATCATACCTTCACTTTTCACTGGACCAATTTTTAATACCCTATCAGTGTTTTGTGTTACGTTACAGGCTGTGGATCCATGCTCTGCCTCTCACACAACTGGCACAGAAGGATTGTTAATCACCACATCTGATGCACTGAACCAAGGTGGAGTCACTTTTGGGTATCAGATTAATTTCCTGAAAGTGATGGACTCAGTAGAAATTCCCCATTAAGGTCATGGCAAGATGACGGACATTATTTAGTCAGACAGAGAGAAAAAGGTTACACTTTCTGCTGACATCGACTATAAAATTGTGCCCATAATTTATCCAGATGCTGGAATTATGCAAAAAAAAAAAAAGCTTAATTCTTTTACATGAACTCTTTCTCACCCTGCCGGTGTTCGTTGAGTTCCAAGCTCTTGCGGTCTTGAGCTGGTGCTTCAGGAGGACTGATCTGTAGGATACGGGTCAACGTGCTAATCCACTCCTCCATGTCCTGCTCGCTCTCTGCGGCCAGCACAAAGTACGTAACCTCGTTCATCTTCAGCTCAAAGGCATGTTTCCTTAGGCGGTTATTCTTTAGGGAAAGAATGAAAGGCAAGGAAAATCTGGTCAGGTTTAGTTCTCGGAAAATGCTATACGTTTTTGCATCTACACATGTAGTTTTTGAATGTAGGCCATTTTACTGTGTGTGACCATTCCTAGAGGCACATTTTTCAGTAGTGAGCAGAGGGTAATGTCAGTAGGGCTTTTCATTCTGCTTTATCCTAATAGGTTTTTTTTTTTATTAATAGGTGTTCGAGCACAGGGCTTTTTAAATTAAAGCTTAGATCACACAACTATAATATAAGCAGTAACCTGCAGACTGAAAATTGATGGTCAAATGTAGAAGCCCTAAAACTCCATCTCTTGGACTAACTTGATGCTGGTTCCAAAAGCAAGTCAGTCCACAGAGAGATTAGTTAAAAATGTTAAAATACCTGGTTTTACAGCAGCTATAAACATGTTTACAGGCTATAAAAACTGTATTGTTTTTAATTCACCTTTTTCGATTGTTTTGAGGCCTGAAGCTGTGAAAGCTAAGGGCGTGATTGCTTAGGGCCCGCCATCATTTCATGTCATTTTTTAAACCTGGATTGCTTTGGCAACTGCACTAACAGCCACTGGATACATACATGAAAATATGAAATCGTTTGTAATCATAAACTGAGTTGAACCCACAATACAAGCGTTGCAGGTCCTGTCTGTAGATCATCTTTGGACTGCAGCATGCGTTTTGTTATTGCATGTCTGCACAGGTAACCTTGCTCTGGTGCTCGCAATTTATATACAACAAAGTTTGAAATATATAATTAATTATATATTAAAATAATTATTTCATCATTATGAAATGCACAAGTTCTTAAAAAATGTAGTAGCATTATTTGCTAGCATGTCCACATTATGACTTTTAAGTCTAAAAACATATTCATAGTTTTCATAACAGAAATCATTAAAATAGATTATTTAGGTGTTTCATCCCTTAGAATTAACACCTCCTGAAGTGTGAGGAAGTCTGGCTCTAAGCTTCTGTCCTCGATGGAGGAGATCAAGTATCTCGGGATCTCGTTGAACGAGCAGTGATGAAAGAGAGGAGCAGACTGACAGACGGATTAGTGTACCATCTGTAGTAATGTGGATGTTGTACAGGTCTGTCATGGTGAAGAGGGAGCTGAGCGAAAACTGACGCCATCGATTTATCAATCCATATATTTTCCTACCCTCAAGTATATCCAGAAGCTTCAAGTAGTGACAAAAAACTGAGACTGTGGAGGCAAGCAACAGGAATAAGCTTTCTTCGAAGGCTGGCTGGGCTCAGCATTAGGAGCATGCTCATTCGGGAGGAGCTCAAAGTGAAACTGTTACTTTTCCTCCCACCAAGTGGAAGGAGGCGGCTTGAGAATATGGCCAGAGTGCCTCCTGGGTGTTTCCTACATGAGGTGTTTCAGGCATGTCTAAATGGGAGGAGACCCTGGAGCAGACCTAAGAAACGCTGGATAGATTAGATCTCTCAGCTGGCAGGAACATCTCTGATTGCCACCAGAAAAGCTCAGTAGAAAGAGGTGTGGGCTCAGACTGCTGCCCCTTTGATCCAGACCACAGCAGGTACACAGTAGAAAATAGATCAATAGATCAATAAATATTTTAATACAGTTTCTCTACATTTATACCTTCACCCATATTTGTTTCTGTTATTTTTACTGTTGTAGCAAAGGCAGTAATAGTGAGCAACCTGTGATCATGGCAGGTTGTGCCATGGTGCAGCTTTATGTCTGGAAATACCCCTAAATCAGTCTATAATCTAATAGAGAACATTTTAGAGTGCAGATGCTTTTTATCTATGTTCTTGCTGCCTTTTTTCTTTTGTGGTAAAGTGCATGTACATGTAGAATGCACTAAAGCCTACCTGTACCACACCCGTGCATGAGTCGAGGAAGATGCACCCTTTTGGTTCCTTTGAGATCTTTTCATCTTTGTAGAAATTCATGATGTAGGAGTTATCTGTTAACTGGGTGAGCTGGAAATACCTCCTCTTGAATGACTGTCAAGACAGAAATATGATTAAAATTCATTTCCTTAGCTGAAGTAAATGAATAAGAACTTTAACAATGGGATAATGTGGATATTTTCTTATCGTGTTGAAAAGTATGTCACCAATTAAAGTCCCAGTTTAATTTCTAACAGACTGTAACAGTTCAGAAAATAAAGTAAAACCATTTTGGGTGGAAAAAAAAGTGAAAAAAGACAGACAGAAATAAAATGCACGTGGGCATGAAAATAGATAACATCCGACACTTCCTCACCCGAACAGTGATGCTATTGTTGACTGTGCTGTTAAAGTTCCCTTTATACAGCCAGCCCGAACGAAACACACCAATCCCTCCGCCTCCCCCACCACCACCTCCACCGCCCCCTCCTCCTTTGGATGACGACAAAGAGGTGGTATCCTGCAAAAACACAACAATGACTGTGATCAGTCAAAGATGCATTAACTGTCCATTCGTTCCTCTGATAGAATGGAGCAGATGATTGATACAGGAAAGGAGAATTTCTAGACTCCTTGAATCCATCCAGTTATGCTCATAACAGCTTCCCACTGACCTGTAAATATAACTAATCTTGCAAAGTCCATTTTAACGGCTTTTAGGCTGCAATAAACTAATTTAAACATGAGCCTTGGGATGTAACCAGTATGTAATGGATTCACTCTCAAAAGCATTTCAGAGAAGAAGATCATCATTGCTGACCTCATCCTTGTCCACATCTTCATAGTCAATCTCAAAAGAGTGGGATGGCAGCTTCTCTGCTTTGTACAGTTTCCTAAAAGGAAACAGGGAAAGGTCAGGAAGATGGACAAAAAATATGGCTCTCTGGCAATGAAATATACCAACGAAAAGGGGAAATGACTTCTGGAATTAATTTAATGCGCTGCACTTGAGTTGTGCAAATGACTATGGGTGGCTGACTCAGTTCCATCGTTTTCTGTCAGGAGGTAACAATGGGCCGTCCCCTTACTCAGTCCCGCTCCACTGATTTTAAAGGATGGCCCATCTTTGTGTGCGAGCCACAGGGCGAAATGCCTTTGTGCGTGCGCCGTGAGCTGCAGACAGCGAGGCTGCAATCCGTGCTCTTGGAACCGCCCTCTACTAAAAGTCACAGAGTCGTAAAAGCTGTCCGACAATTTCTCGTGATGGACTATGTTTAGAAAAATGCTGGTAATTGTGGGCTGCCCACCGGAACAGGAATGCTAATACTGGCCAGCACAAATGAAGATCGGTCCAGCGGTGACAACCGCACACATACAGTAGCTGTATAACTGTACTCTGGCTCTCAGCCTGTAGTTCACTTCAACTTCAATCTTCAATCTGTGTGTGTACCGTTAATGTTTGGTTAAGTTGTTCGCTCAGTAAACAAACAACATAATAGTTATGTTTGCCACTTGTAAAATGACAGGACAAATGAACTTTGTGGAATGTTCTTTTTGCAACACTGTACTTGTGTTTAAGACACGTCTTGTTTGGCAGCTCATCCTGGATGTCAGTTCAGAGGTCATGTGAACTGAGTGAAAGAATATACAGTGGCAACCCATGGGATAGCATAGGGACATTCCTGTGGCTGAGAGCAGTAACAGCAGGGCCGCTCTGGGTAAGTCTCACTGGAACTGACAAAACTCAGTTTGACAGACTGACAGCCTGATTTAAATAAATTACTAACTGCTTGAATGGATGTGGCCGGATGATTGACGTTCAAAATAGCGACAAAGGGAAGTCTGAAAGTTTGTATTTCTTAAAGCTGAACGCCCTCACTCTTCAACACGAACTTTCACTTCACTTAACACTGGCCACCTTCTTGTGCTTCCTAATGACCTAATGGCCAACTACGGGTAATAAATTGTGGTTATCGCCAGTGTTAGCAGCTACTTATGGGTCTGCGTGTTCATGAGGAAAAAACTCAGCACATCATTAGTCAAGTCAAGCAAACCTGAAGACACATTTCTACTTGATATTATTGTAAAGCAATGCACAGAAAAATCTAACTGTTCAAAAGTAAAATTTTGCTGTATGGAGATTTAATAAGAGAATTTTAACAACAAAGTAGAAGACGTACATCCATCAAAGACATTTAGCACTTTTTTATGCTACTAGTATGGCAATGTGATGCCTTCACACTTCAATAGTTTTACAATAACATCCATTTAATATAACAAAATGTTCCGTTTTCAAATGTTAAACATTTTCTGAACAGAGCTAAAACATGAGAATAAAATGCACAAACACTGTTTGTCCACAGTGTTTTACCTTGGCAGCAGCCGGTAGTCTCCGGCGTAGTCGTCATACTTGAAATGGACCACATTTAGATCAGAGTTGTAATACTTGCAGGCCTAGAGGAAAGGATGAAGATTAGGTTTAAATATTACATTTCCTAAATGATGGCCTTTCAGGGAAACACAGACCTGGAGCAGCTGAAATATTTACAGACAATGAAGAAAGCCGTACAGCGCTACATGTCATTAGATTTAAATAATAAATGGAACTAAATCAAGACTCTTTCCCCGGGGATCTTGAATATAAAGATATCTTTACATGTCTAGTTCAATCAGTTTGGCTGAACTGGTACTCTCCCAGGGAGTGTACGGTGCAGTGAAAGTCACAGACAGAGCCTGAGGTACTTTCACATCCTGCCTGCAAGTCGAACACCGTGTAACTTTTCTCCTTACTCCCCTTTTTAAAAAAGACCTTGAACATGTCACAAATTAACAAATTATAAATATAACAGACAACTTAAGCGATACAATTTTTAGCTGTATACACGCACACACACACACAAAGAGTCAATTGCACATGCTAGTCTTCAGTGAGGTGTAAGTGTACTGTCTGGGGAGTTTCCGTCTTCAGAGACACTACTTCTCTACTGAGCGCTTGAGATCATGGCTAGAGGATCTGAAACAAGCACTGATATCTACACACACATCTGCTTTATTTTAAAGTCGTGGTGAAACCGCTCTGCTGATATCAGGATGGCCTACTTTAAGGTCAGTCTGAAATGAAAGACCTAACCACCATGAACCTGAAAGACATCACTTAAAACCACAGGGTCTATAACTGCGTCTGGTACACTTAGACGTACAACTTACCTGTCTGACCAGCAGACATTCAGCGTGGAGTTCTGCCCCCTCGGGAACAGTTGATTTGACAGTGCGTCTCTCCTGAGGCACTGTGGATACCTGAAAGAATAAAGGGTAGATAATGACAGGTGGTGGATGGGATACCTTACTTCAAAATGTATTTAAAATTACTGCATGATTTTAAACTATTCTATACAGTAAATCCCTCATGTAGAGAACATGACTAAGAAAAGCAGTCAGCTTCTATAGAAATGTGTAAGCAATGGGACGGCTTACTGATCACTGCTGCTGAACCTAACTTCCATGGGTAAACAGAGGTTACTGATATTAGAAAATTATTCATTCATCTTTCCACTGATTATTCAATTATGCTGTTCAGGTTGTGTGTGATTAAAAAAATCACTTAAATTTAATTTTATTGATATAGCGCCAAATCAGGACAACAGTAATCTCAAGGCGCTTTATATTGTAAGTTAAAGACCCTACAATAATACAGTGAAAGGCCCCAATGAGCAAGCACTTAGTGAGAGAAGGAAGGAAAAACTCTTTTTTAACAGGAAGAAACTTCTGGCAGAACTGGACTCGGAGTAGAGCAGCCAAATGCCGCAACCGGCTCAGGGTGAGGGAAGAGAGGCAAGACAAAAGAGGAATGCTGCTAAAATGAATCGGACTTATGTTGAATTCAATTGAATTCAAATCAAGCCAATTTCATTTTTATAGTGCCACCTTAAGGTGACTCCTGTTGTGACCTGTTGTGACCTTAAAGTGACTCCTGTTGTAAGGTAAACACAGTTTAATAAAACAGCAACGAGGGTTTAAAGTACTGTTGTCTCATCTCAGGCAGAGCAAAAAGAAGAACCATCCATCTCATATGATTCTCAGATTTAACACTTTTCAGATTTGCTCTGCCATGTTAGAAAGCACTCTATCACAAGTACTTGTATGGTGTGAATGGTGTGTATTCCTGTAGTGGGTAAACACTAATGCTGGTTCAATAGCGTCACAATACACTTACTCTTTTTGCCTCCAACATGCTGCCATTCAGCATATACGATGCTGTAGGTAAACACAACACAAGCATTTCCCACTATGAGCACATCAGCCTGCTGATGCTACCATTTAGCTTGAAGCACCACTGTGGAGCACAAGTATAGCCCCATGGTGGCAGACTCTCAGACCTATCAGGACTCCTTATAGCAATTTATAGCTTAGATAAGACTAAGCAAAAAGCTGGTCTGTTAATGTAGTAATGAAATTGTTTCTGGTCAGCTTTATTGCCATGAATATGAATAATTCAAGTCAAATCATCTAATATGCATTCCCTTTATCAGCCCTGCTTGGGCTTACAATTAATAATCTCACATGAGAATCAAACAGCTTCATTAATAAAAATGTACATTTTATGATCCATGAAAAACGTCAGCATTGAATGTTTTTGCATGAAAGGAGACGCACTTTGCCTTTGTCCAATCATCTAGCCATATGCTGAGTGGACTGCCTTTCTTTCGACACTGACAAATACTCACTGTCCACCCAGCCAGTTTCCCTCACAAGTACCGAAATGTACTATCGGCTGTATAGATAAAGAAAATCGAAGAAGACTCCTTTTTTCTTTAAGCCACAAAGATTTTAGAAGCACCAGAGTCATGCATTAAGAACTACAACTCTAGCGTCCACAAGGAAATGAATCCCTTTACCACAAGCGGCTAATTAGAGCATTTTAATGTGCAGTGGCTCTATCTGAAGCAACACATTAGCACATAAATGAAGGTACTAATGAACAAACAGCTAAAGGAAGCCAGAGAGAATAAATAACTTTTTATAATGAAAAGACAGCTACATGCCCTAATAGTGAGAGTAAATGTGTTGTGCTGAGATGGAAAGTGGAACATATTGCATTTTAAACATCAGTAAATTGTTATCAAATTAAAAGCTTTGACACTTTAGTATCGTTACTGTGCACAAATATAAAATGGTGCAAATGCCTGCTAGCTTCTGGGGTTGGTAATTGTATATATACATATATATGAATATATATATGTATATGTAAAATAAAAAGTGGTTTTCTAAGGTGCTGTAGATAAATGTATAGATAGATAGTAGGGGTGCAACGATACCCGTTCGATACAGTGCTTTCGGTTCGGTATGCATATGTATTGAACAATACAAAATTTTTCATTTATTTTATCAACTTTCCTTCTGACGATGCTGTCTGTGTTGAGAGCTCAGTGGATCTGCGTTCCACTACTCCACCTAGGCTGCACTGTCGAGCGCAGATCCACTGAGCGCAGCGCAAGCTAGCGAGACAGAAGTTAAGCTCGTTGCAACTGCCTCAATGCTACCCGAAATTGAACCTCCCCCACCCTCATTCAGATCTGGCGTTTGGAACTATTTTGGTTTTCATGTGAAGCATGACCCTGATGGTAAGCACGTCATGGACAAAAGTAAAACAGTATGTCGGATGTGCCACGCAATGCTCAATTACATTGGTGGGAACTAGTGCCTTAACGTGTTGACACCATTCAGTCCCACGCACGGGGCGATCAGCGGTAACAGAGATTAACGGAGATTGGCCACGTTATAGCGTTAATGTCATTTTAACGAGGTTAACGCTGACAGCACTAGTGGGAACACAACGAATATGACTGCATTTTTACACCGACATCATCCTAGTGCAAAGACAAGTGGAAGTAGACAAAAACAACAAGCACGCATGCTACAAACTTTACCTGAGTCATTTAAACAGCCGTTAGCACATGATTCTCCTTATGGGGACCTGATATGTTTAATATGCTGCTTAGAATATAGCCCAGAAGAAGCGTATAGTATAGCTTTTATTTTGGAAAGAGACATTTCTCTGTAATAAACTCTCTTTTCCAAAGATGAGTGATTCCTCAATCAGATAGATTAATTTTTTTATTACTTTGTTTCAGCAATATTAAATTTAAAAACTGTACTTCTGAGTTAAAATATATATTTATAATTTTAATAAATGACAAATTAAAAAGGCATGAACATTTTTTGGTATCAAAAAAATATTGAACCGTGACACCAAAGTATCGAACCGAACCGTGAATTTTGTGTATCATAGATAGATAGATAGATAGATAGATAGATAGATAGATAGATAGATAGATAGATAGATAGATAGATAGATCTAAACCACTTCATCATTTTTATTTTATCACAATAACAGCTCACTGAAGTCCACAAAACTTCAGTTATGCATGACATATTATGATGCAATCAGGCTGCATGGAAACTACATAGAAAGGAGGTAACATTGTCATTTTTTTCTCCCTTTTTTGGACATACCAGTAACTCAGTATTGATAACCTTGAATTATTATTATTTACTTAGTTATTTAGTAGAAATGCCTCTTGGCCTCAAAAACACGACACTAGACAGAGAAAACCATGGTTCATGGACATGTCTGCTTCAATCACATTTAACGGTGAATCATACTTACTGTGAAATCATTGTCAGGAAATAGGAGCAGGTCTCTGAGAGGGTCTTCTTTACACTCATCCCCCAGTTCAGAGATGACGGTCTCGTAGTCAAGAGGATCGATTACTTTAGGCTTCTCCTGCTGCAAATGGAAAAAGAGAAATGAGTAATATTTCCTTGTGGTTAAATGTCAGATATCAGTTAGATAAAATACCACAAAGCACACCAAGGTGGCTATGAGGGTGTTATTGTGTTATTGTAGCATTTGTGTGTATCTTATTTCACACGTGCGTATTTCAGTGTGTGTGCAGTGCATATTGAAATCCATGTATACGTGTTCAGATATGTGTGTATGTCTTCTGATCTGTGAGTGTGTACTGAGATCTGTGTGTGCATATTCAGGTGTGTGTGTGTGTAATCAGATTTGTGAAAGTATAAATAAATGTGTAAACGTGCATTGATATTAATGGCTGAAAAGTCTTAAGGTTTTGCTGGATGCACTGAAAATATAGACAAGTCACGAGCTTTTCGACAATCATTTTTGTATAACTGGAAAGAGCTATGAGCTCAGCTTATGGTAGAAAACTCTGACATCTATTGGCAGAAAGGAGCTCACTTAAAGAGCGAGCTTAAAAGACTCAGTGTGCAGGCATCACAACATTCACTATATTATAATATTATTAATATATGATATTTGCAACCTACTTGGAGCAACAACAAGAAATTAGCTTACAGTAATTCCCTCTAACTACAGTTACCAGACTTTTATACATATTCAGAGTCCAGAGACAGGCTGGGAAAAGTTTAGATGTACTTGATATAAGAATGGCCAAACTACATGTTTTGTTTGAACGTGAAATGCAGAATTACTGTGTAAATGCCAAAAGTAAACCGAAGTAGATAAGGAGGGGAGCCTATCTCAAACAGTCTTTTACCTCTGTCAGCAGTGACAGATGAATTAAGTCAAATTAATAGCAAACCAAGATAAAACTCCATTACAAGTAAGAAAGTGGCATTCAAAACCCTACTGAAGTATAACTATAAATACATTATCAGCAAAGGTTCAAAGTAAACTGTATCAGTACTTTAACTCAGAAGTACTACAGCAACCTGGTAGAGTTTTGACAAGTAGTAGAACTGAATATGAAGTAAAAATATAACCATGGTTATTATATATTGGCTTCATCTTTAATATTATGTTCCAAATCTCTTCTCTTTGGGGAAAAAGATGGCTGTCAGGAGGGCATTCCAGCTGCATCTGTCATAATTAACAGTAACTTCATCAGTCAGTACCATCAAGTCAAAGATTCAGATGGAAATAATATTTCACAGTACATTCGAAGCCTTGTACTGCTTGGTGTCACCTTAATATTTATACAGGAGCTTCACATACTAGATATTCATCCCTGGGATCAAAATTTGTCCTCCTCTTGTTGGGAGTAACTACAGCAGGTTGTCCACATGCTCTTCAGAGTCCACTAAAAATGCAATGCAAACCTGTGAGACCTGTCATATGTACTCAGGCATCACACTTAGTTCAACATTTAAAGGTGTTAGTCACACCAAACACAAAGAATGAGAAAGCGAGAAAAAGAAGACAGGAAGGATTCAAAGAAGGTAGTTAGAACGCAAGAAAGGGCCTGAGCCCGTGAACCTGAGCTCAGAGTTAATGAACTCTTGACTTACAGACAATAGGAATAGAAGGTCTGTCTCTTTTCAAAGATTAGGCTCTTTTGGTTAAAAGATTAAAATAGGTTTCATGGCCAGGACATTTTGAATTTTTCATCCTCCACAATCATAACTGGTAAATGGACTGGTTCTTACATAGCACTTTTCTACTCTACCCGAGCACTCAAAGCACTTTCGACAACATGCCTCATTCAACCATTCACATCTATTCATGCAAGCGCTTTTTTTCCTATTAAAGCTTTATACACATTCACATTCTGATGAATGCATCGGAGAGCAACTTTGGGTTAGTATCTTGCCCAAGGATATTTGGCATGCAGACTGTGTATACTATTCTTTTGCTATTTAAGATTATTGTCACTCTGACGAACAAAGGTGTTACCAATCAGATGCTTTCTAGATGGTATTGCATGGTTGCTCAATAGCTGATGGTGCTTTTTTGCCTGCATAATCCCAAACCACGACCGACAAAACACTCACTGTTGTACCTCTCATCTCCTCTCTGACCTCCTCCTTACAAACTGCCGACAAGTTGAACCAAAAAATTCAATGGTGGATTCATCACTCAATCTGACCTTTTACCACTGATTTTGAGCCCAGTTCTTGTGTAATTCGGCATACCTCCGCCCTTTTCTCCATGTTTCCCTTCCTTAACTATAGCTTCTTGAAAGCCACCCTTCCACTAAGACCATTTCTGATGAGGCTTGGTGACAGTAAATAGATCAACTGAAGGCTCAGTTACATCTCTCAAGTCCATTGTCACGTCTTTTCTGGATTTTTTTTTCCTCTATCTAAACAGAGGTGTTGAACTCCAGGCCTCGAGGGTCGGTGTCCTGCAGGTTTTAGATAACACCCTAGGTCAACACACCTGAATCAAATGATTAGTTCATTACCAGGCCTCTGGAGAACTTCAAGACATGTTGAGGAGGTCATTTAGCCATTTAAATCAGCTGTGGTGGATCAAGGACATATTTAAAACCTGCAGGACACCGGCCCTCAAGGCCTGTAGTTCGACACCTGTGATCTAAAGGATGTGACTTTCAGATACTGTTCATCTAGTGCAAATAGTTTTTTAGGCCTGCACTTCTTTTGTTTTCCACTTGTCCAGTTTCCCCTAATTTTTTTAAGGACACACTGCACAACATGACGAGATATGTAAGGGCTTCGGCTTATAATTTTGGGAATCACCTTGTTGATGCAAAAATACTATTTTATACCTGTCAACATCTGTCATTTGTGGCATTTTTAAGAGATTCAACTAAAGAAAACAAATTAGGTGTTTTCGTGACAGGCTGCTAGTCATAAAGTGCCTAAAGACTATTTAAAATTTGCTAAGTTGTCTGTTATGTGTAGGTGCAACACTGGTTTTGCTCAAGACCACCTTAAAAAGTACAAGAAAGTCTGACTATTTGGAATCAAAATAAGAAATAAGGGCTCAAGACTTCTGCATTGCACTGTATATTTTTTCTGAACCAAAGAATCAACGTAAATTAAAGATAGTTTTAATGTTCTACTTCATACTTTAGCTGATGGGGTCACAAGAGGCAAAATTGAAGCAAGGTTGTGTCATTCATGAGCTACATGTTACACGGTATAAACTTTACTATCGCCAGAGTCAACAACAGAGACATAGAAACCTACAAAATACAGAACATACAGACGCAAACAGTCAGAGTGAAATCGTTATAACAAACACACACTTCGAGCAGCCTACAAAGAGAAAAATAGCTATGTACATGACATTTCCTGTGTTGTGCCATGACATCATTAGGATCTAAAAGCGTTTTAGAGGAAGTAGTGTGTTGGTGAAGTGAGACGTTGACACACCCCACAGAACAATTCATAATAAATGTGAAGGCTAATTTTCAAGTACACTTGGATAAAAAAAAAGAGCAAAACCAACCACAACAACAAAAAAAACCCCCAGACTATTCAGAGAGATAAACTACGCCAGCAAATAAGCGGCTGGAATTTTTTTTATAAACGAGAACTTAACAGATTATCACAGCGCCCCATACGAGACCATCTGCCTAACAGTCGACCACTGTCTAACTTTCTCTTTCTTTAAAGATATTTAGAACTATGTTGAAGCATGATGTAACTGCTCACTGAGTCACATTAATAACATTTACACATGTTTTATGATGGAGTAAATTGCTTCTGTCATTTAGAGAATAGTAACGGCGCAGCAACAGCAGCAAAGTGAGAGCAGGAGAGGCTGTGGTCAGAAAGTCAGAGGAAGTAATGATCTCTGGTTTGATTCACATGCATAATGCAGACTGAGGCTTTCAACCAGCACAGTTACAGCGCCTTCACAGCTAGAACAGGCTTCTTGGCAGACTATCAACATGAAGCACATGTAGAAGGCAAAAGTGTAACTCTACAAAAGGTGATCCCTTGACTTGTGACATTCATTTGTCTTGTTACTTCTTTAACTACACCACAGTTTATAGTTTTAATATTCATTCTTGCAGAGTAGTAAAGATCACGCTGCTTTGTATCCTTCCTGAACTAATGTTCTTTTGATTATCTAGATTTTCAGTTTCAGTTTCTTCTTGTTTCTCTATAGTCAAAGAACATTCTTAATAATAATTATAATGCAAAAATGCAAAGGTACAGCTGTTAGCTTCTCAAACATGAAAATTTCCTTTTCTTCCCTGCTCTTGGTAAGCCACAAACGGAATATGTTTGCCACTGAAAGTGTTAGTTGAAGAAGAATTTTGAGCCATTTGGGTCATTGAATTAAAAAATTCATTGGAAACAACTCAAAGTTTTGTAACATTTATGGGTGAACAAATTCAAAAAACATAAAACGGACAAACTAAAAATAGGAAAAAATAACCAGCTTAAGTTCTAATACCTGAAAACAACTCAGTAAACTGACCTTAATAACTGTTTTTAAAGAAAAATCCCTCAACAGCAGTTAATCAAAATGCAATTCAAGTAAATAAATGAAAAAGAAACACAACAGGTAGGCGGTAGATTAAGCTTGACATTTTCATATCTATTACTCCATTTTGACGCATGTGACATCAGAGCTAATGTTTCAGGGAAAAGACTCCCTCCCAATAACCGATCACATCTATCAGATACTGTAATGTACAGTTAGTTCATCGAATTCACGCGTCTTTAAATTCGACATGTTCTCTTCTCACTGCCTTTTCCTGTCAGAGCCTGGCTCAAGCAAACAAATGATCAAAAACACCATAAATATTGCAGAATTACAGGCACCTAATAAGAAAACACACAGGACAGTGATCTATAATCAACATTAAAATATTTAAATACTGCACTTAAGACCACAACTGATGCTACTGTAAGTTACTGAACAGAAATTATTGACATTTTGTAAGAGTCCTTATAAACAATGTGAGGCACTAAGGCACTAAGGCAAGAACACAGAGACAGAGCGAAACAAATACATACAATGCTCAGCCGGTTGAAATCCGATCGCACTCTTTTACTCTTTATTTTCTTCCTGAAGGTGATTTTGCTCCTGAAGCTCATTGCCAGCAGAATTACGTCCAAAGTTTACGCTACCGAACAAAAAAACCCAAAAAACTAGACTAAATGTGAACTGTACAAACACACATTGCGGGCATGTGCTCTGTTAGAAGTGGAAGTATCACCCAGTAGGTTTATGAGTTTGTGTCAGCACACGTGGATGTAGAGGAAGTAGATGTTTGATGTCCGACACACACACACAACCACATGCACGCACATGCACAGAGTCAGAAAATCCCCAGCAACTAAGATATCCATCAGCCGGGCTGAGCTGTTTTTAAACGTCACAATGAAACTTTCGATATTGTCGAAGACACCTCAGCAAAGATAAAGTAAAGGAATAGCTCAATGAAAACCACTGGGTTAACCTCCACGCTGGTAACTGTACAAACAGACGCAACTGGGGAACTTCTTTCTGTTTTTTGTAACAATTAAACAATATAATGCACTCACATATAATCAAAGTCAAACTCTCGCCATCTTATCTACTTCTGTCCGGTTTTATCAGTTATACAACAGCTGCTCACACAAAAACTTGCAGATAGGAAAAAAGCATGCAAGCCATTAACTTCCTGTTCTAAAGCTTGTCTGGATCCGTACATGAGACTGTCTGCAAACCAATACACACATACATATGTAAGGATATAGAAACATACTTAGGCAATCATTAAAAAAAAATCACACTGAAATGCATGACAGTTAATACATGAATGCACAGAAGCAATTCGTCTCCGTCTGCTCGTACACAGGCAAACGTCCACACCCACGCACACTGACTTCCCCAGTTCAAACCTCATAGCAGAACAGAGATCTTTAAAGAGGAAACAAATTTGATGATATACATAAACATATGTCTCTGCTTAGGTGTTACACGGGATCTCACCGTTATGGTTTTGCAGGATTTTAACTGGATGCATGAAGGTGATTTGGGAAGTCCTCGAAGAGCAGACGACCATGAATAAAATAGATGTAGTGTTTATATTCACCACTGTTACAAATTCTGCATGTTTTAATATAGTAAATTAAAATTGGACGTGCTATTAGCGTTGCAAATTAAACACTATTGTGCAACAGTCTTGAGCCAACTCTCGTTTCTTTGTTTTGTCTTGTCATTTTTAAAGTGGTCTTGAGCAAAGACTCTCCAGGCTTTCTGAAGGTTTTCACATTTTCACATTTTTTTCTTTGGACATTGTCTGCTTTTTTCATTCATTTTCAGTGAGTCACATTGAATCCAAATGTATTTATTTTTTGTTCAACTCATCATCAGTATAGCACAGTGAGTGCCTGCAGCCATCTGTACAACTCAGCTGAGTCTATGTCATAGTTTGGGGCAGCATTTTAGACAGTGCTGTTGGGGATCTTGTTAAAATGTTTAAATATGAAGGCAGAAAAGCAACATCAGATTTTGATCCACAATGCATTACTATCTGGAAAGCGTCTGGCAACACCTTAACTTTTCAGCATGACAATGATTCCAAACAAAAAAGCCAATGCAATAAAATCCCTGGAAGGAAAACCACATGGTGGAAAACGATAAGTCATGGACTGGCCTCCCTAAAGCCCTCAAGCAGTGTGAATCAGTGTAGGATCAGCCAACATCCAAAGAAAAACTTTTGAGAAAGCTGAAGAAATATTCCTGAAGACTATTTTAATAAACTACACAAAAGCTTGCCTAGGAGAGTTTAGGCTGTGTTGTCTTATATGCTGCATTCCAGGTATGTTTGCACCTGCCTCCTGTCTTCCTAGCAGAATGTAATTGAATGAGGGCTTAAGACTTTTGCACATAACTGTCCTTTCTCAGGGATATCTCTGAAAACTTGGGCACAAGTTGTATTTCCCTGAAAGCTTTCATTTCACTTATAAAATGCAATTTCTCTTGCACAGTATGCATTATTAATTATCTAATTCAATTCCATTTTATTGATATAGCTCTAAATCACAACAACAGTTGCTCAAAGCAATTTATATTGTGAGGTAAAGACCCTGAAATAATAGAGAGAAACCCTAACAATCAAATGACCTCATTTAAGCAACTACCTGGCAACAGTGACAAGGCAAAACTTCCTTTTAACAGGAAGAAACCCCTGTCAGAATCACTCTCAGGGAGGGGCAGCCATCTGCCGTGACCAGTTGGGATTGGGAGGTAGCCAATTAGATATCTGGGTGTTGCCAATTGGTGAACTGTCTACACTATGGTGGCTTCAGGATCACATCTTGTTTGATGTGCTTTTTCTGACCTCATCAGGCAGTGACCTCCAGTTTGCAGCAGGGTGGTATGCAACTGAGTTTGCAGTAGCTGGGATGAGAGTCAGCGCCTCCATGTCTGAGACCATGGTCCTCAGCTGGAAGAGGGTGGAATGCTCACCCCATCTCATGGATGAGTTGTTGCCTCAAGTGGAAGAGTTTAAGTATCTTGGGCCGCTGTTCATGAGTGAGGGGAAATCAGAGCAGAGATTGTCATGGCATCTGCAGTGATGTGGACACTGCACCGGTCTGTTGTAGTAAGGAGAGAGCTAAGCATAAAATCTACCTTCATACCCTTACCTATGGCCACAAGATCTAGATAGTGACTAGGTGTGGGTAGCTGATTTTGCTTGATTAGCACGTATTAAGGTGAAGTGTAAAGACAGTTTCCCACATAATCAAGCTGGATGCCAGTCAGGTCACATACAAAAGTATGAAATGCAAAGGTCTCAAATGCAAAGACTTCTATTTTACTTTGAGCAAGTAATTTATTTTGCAGTCTTCAATGCAATTTATAAGATATCTTTAAAAAATTATCCAGTTGCATGTTTAATTTCATGGCTTTGATGTTTTGTATTCGAAACACAGATTACACTCTTAGTGCTGCACTCCTTCCAGTCGGCAATGCCGACACAACTAAAAAGCAGCAGTTTCATCCTCCCCTTCTTTCACTCTTTTCCTCTCCCTTGTTCTACCCCAGCTCCCTTCCTTCCTCTATAGCTTCCACAGCTCATCAAATAGCAGAAAATGACTTTATTTTACACTCTGTTTCTCCCCAGCTTGCTTCTTTCTTCGTTCTCAACCTATTCAACATAGATTTTAACAACTTTCCGTAAGTCCCACACTCCCTCTGTTTCTTCTTTTCCTCTTGGCAGGAGTGAGGAAGAGTGGGTGCTGATGTTGGTAAACTACAGCTGTATGGAGGATGCAAATAGATCACTAGACTCGATTGCTTTCATCAAGCATATCCATGAACATAGACGTCTAATTTAGTTAAAAGAGAAAAGAAGAAAATAAATATAAGATGACATATTATTAAGCCAGATAGCTAAATAAAAAAAAGAAAAAGAAAAAAAGGAAGATGAATTAGGTTTCCCCACTTTGCACACCATGTACACAAGCTGGTCTGTGTCATTTGTAGATTGCTAGACAGATTCAAGAGGATGTTATCTTGTAAAGGGAGAGATGTGAGAAAGTGTGACAAAAACAGAGAGGGAGAGGGAGTTTAGAAGAAGATAAATAGTGTGAGAGACTGATAGGGATTAAGAGAAAGAGGGGGACAGAGACAGCTGCTGAGACAGCACAGAGGAACAGAACCCAGACATAAGCCATCTGCTTTACATCATTATAGCAATACATGGTCTGGTAAGAGACACGGTGGAACTGATGGGGACACTTCTAAGAGAAGACATTCATTTCACGAAAAACAACATTTCTACTTCTTTTGGGGCAAGTTGGCGTGTGGAGTTAGTGGTTCAATGAGCATCTTTCACACCTCCTGCAAAATGCAAATCAAATGTTTTAAAATCCTCTTTTTTTAAGCTTCTCCATTCAGCTGTGTGAGGACCATTTTGAAAACCACAAACAGCTCTTGTTTCACAGCAAATGGACACATATTTTCCAATTTGTTTTGTTAATCCCTGACACATTATCGAAAGTCACTCAAAGAAACTAGAGACTTCAGTATGAAGAGGACTGACAGTGGCTATGGGGAAACTGCAGAATTTGCAGCCCGGTCTGACCACCACTTGTGTGGCAGCGGAGACAACGTGTCATACTTTGATGGTGAGGTGGAGGGATGGAGGTTGTTCTAGATATTTATGACATATTTATAACAAATTTATGACATCGGTTTCATGGTCACAAAGGAGTTTTTCCAAAAATGTTGAGAAATGGCTTAAGAGCCAGTCAAAAACTGAAAACAGCATTAAAAAATGGCAAACTTTTCATAACCCTTAGAGTCAGTTTTACATTGGTCCAGATCACATTTTCTACAATAAGTGAATGTGAATACTGATTGTGCAATGTAATCGCTTCAGAATAATGGCCCTACCACAGTGTACACCGGTGGCCTATAAACCTCAGTTTCACATTTGTCACAACCAAAACAGAATGAAGACTGAAGCAATTTGTTTGTTTTTATTTTTTATTGTTTTTAGGTGCATTGATGGATGCTTAAACAAGTAGATTTGTAAAATTATATGAAGTAATAAAGCTAACTGGCAGAAACCTGAAGCAGAACAAACATTTTCAAACATTGGCCATTTTCCAGAGACCTCAGTGACCCGGAAAGGGCTCAAAAGTGACAGTCGGTTGACTTATTTCTTTTTGATAAGTATGGGTGTCTATTGCCAATTGCTTTACAACCCCACACAACATTTAAAAACAAAATGTAAATGTAAAATGTAAATCAAAACAGAATGCATGATTTGTAAATCTCAGAAACCAATATTTTATTCACAGCAACTCGGTCTGAATTTGATGGAAGCAACAAATCTCAGTGGCAACTAAACGCTGGAAAAGTAAGTGGTACTAATAGGAGGGGACATTTTGAAACTTATCAAAATGATAAATGATAAGTATCTTATCATCTGCAGCACATAGTATCATCAACAGATTCAGAGAATCTGGAGAAATCTCTGTGCGCAAGGGACAAGAATGAAAATCAGTATTTGAGCCCCGTGATCTTCAGTGCATTAAAAACAGTGCCACCTGTAAAGAAAATCTCTGCATGGCCTCAGCAACACCTCCAGAAATCACTATCTGTACACACGGTTCACCATGCCACCCACAAATGTATTTTAAAGGAGCCATATATAGACATGATGCAGAAAAGCATCACGTCAACTGTAAGAAAGGCAAGGTTTTTTAATAGAAGAGTCCCGATTCTGCCTGCAGTACAAACCTTTCACTGATTAAAAACATTTGCACATTATTAAGGACTAGTGAGCAGCCAAACCAGACGAGAGAAGGAAGATATTCCTCTCCCAGATGTCCGGCAGCAGGTTTACAGACTGTTGTTAAAAGAAGAGGGGCCCTGTCCCAGCTTTTTGGAGATGTGTTGTGTTGAGATGTGAGATATGTTGCTGCCATCAAATTTTCTTAGATTAAATATTTGATATGATTTATATGTTCTATTGTGAATACAATATGGGTGTATGAGATTTGCAGACCACTGCAATCTGTTTTTATTTACATTTAGCACAGCATCCCAGCTTTTTTGGAAGTGGCATTGTATTTTTATTTAGGCTTCCAGCTGCACATTTTACAGCAAGATTTTGGCAAAGCTGCTGGCAATGATGAATGTCTCACTGTGACCTGGAAACACAACATGCTGGTGAAAAAGACTAGTTAATGCAGAGCGAGTGCACTAGTTTCAAGCACAACCTGGCCTGAATAGATCAGCTGATGCTCCTTTGCTCACAGGGATCTGCTGACTAAGATGATTTTGCAAAATAAACTATTGTGACTCTCGTTTACTACAGAGCCCAGAAAACAGGCACCAAAAGAGACGGGGTTTATGGAGTGGAGTGAAACGGGGGAAACGAAGAAACAGAAAGGGGGACTGTAAAGATCCCATTTCTGCCAAATGTCTAACATTTTTTCCACTGGGCTTACAGAAACTGGGATCACAATGGGAATTAAAAAAAATCTGGCCAAGACAAGCTGGTGCCGAGACCAAACAGATGGCTGACACGTAATGAAAACAGTCAGAAAGGAGAAACAAGTTATTTTTTTATTTCATTCATTCGGCAGTTCTCTTATCCAGTCATGGATTCTTTCATGCAGTCATTGATTCACTCAGTCAAACATCTCCCACCCAACATCTCAGTAATAGTTTTGTTTAAATAGCTATTTTTATCATCTCCTCTGTACACCATACGCAGAGAAAGCAGATTTTTTCCCACAGAAACTAGATTCCTTATGTCTGACCTTACCAACCCCCTCTCTAGTCTCCTCTTTCCATTTCCGTCCTTTAGGCTCTCAGCTGTGAGGGGAAACAGCCAGGCCCCAGTCATTGATCATATATCAAAAGCAGCAAGAGAGACAAAGGGTGTAAAAAACCAAGGCAATTAAAAAGAGGGAAAGTTTGGCAGGAGAAGTCCAAAAGTATGCAGAAGGTAATATTACAAAACAGAGAAACTTAAACAGGAATTTTACCTTAAGGTATTCATTAAATATGAAAATGTGTAAAAAAGATTTACTGTAATGAAGCACACAATTACACAACAGGAACATGCTGAAGTTCCCACAAACTGCCCACACGTGCATGCATGGAAACTTGAGGTGCACTTGTGCTGGTTACCATTACAACGATGGTCAGAGATGGGGTGGTAGTGGTATAACCTTCTAAGGTGGGCGTGGCAGCATCCAGTGACAGCTGGTCCTGTCGTGAACACATGTGACCGCAGTCGGCCCCGCCCACTGATCGCAGGAGCAGTACCACACTGGCCGAGCAACCCATAATCCAAAGCTGGAGACTCCAAGTCCAGCCTGTCCTGATTCCGTCTGGCAGTGTGAGCGTCACCTGAACTGAGGCACAGCAGTTTGCCCTGAACAGCTCAGTTCAGCCCCTGGTCCAGCCAGTGCTGCTGCACTCGGTTCAAGCCCAATGCAGTAAGTAAAGCTCCATCCTAAACTCCCTGTGCCCGTCCCAGCTTTCCTCTCCAATTTCACTTCTCCCAGTCCTGCTTTGCCAGTTTTGTTTTCGCTGAACTGCTCTGCTCCGGTGTCCTGCTCCTAATGCTGCTGAGCTAACACACTGGCAGCTTTACATGTCTCTCCCTCTCTCTTTCCCTCTTCTAATAGACACACACACACCGACTGCAGCTGTGCATGGTTCAGCCCAGCCGAGCTCATTGAACAAATCAGAGTCAGCAATAGGAGTCAGCTGACCAGAACCAGCTGCAATACACACAGACTCCTGCACACACAAACCTACATCTTTTTTTCCTGATTTTCATTCTGCTGCTATGTCCTTCCCCATTTGTCTCCCAATTACACCAGTCCTTTTCAAGTCAGAGCTCTACTGGCTCAGTTTGTGTTATTGCGGTTTATGAGCTAAGCCACAGATATGCTATCCTACATTCTGGTTGATTAGGTAAAATAAACTGTTGCTTTTTTTAAAGAAAGAGCATAGTGATTGTGATGTGTAAGCATTTGTTTTCTACAGTACATCCTGCATAATGCTCCAAATTGGAGGCTGGCAGAGAGTGAGGCTCAGTGGAGAGAGTTGTGGAGTTGTGAGAGAGGCTATTGAATGAAAAGTGGATGGAAAGTGGGAAGTGGGTGGCTTTACGGGCAAAGTCTGCAGAGGGCTGCAGAGAACAGATGAGAACTTCCATTAACTTTAGCACATAGGTAGGTATTGGGACACCAAGCGAAGTATTCCGCATAAAAAAATCTATTAAATTACTTTTAGCTGTCTCTGAGTGCCAGTGACGATCACTTTTGCCATTTTTTTTCATGTCGCCAAAACATCTGGTCTTGCTTTATTGTTCATGTTCCACTTTCACAGTGTTTGGCTTAACTGAAAGAAACAAAAAATGTGTATTCACAGAACAAAATGGTTTTCATATGTTTTACAGCAATTTGAAATTCTTCTTATTATAAAATCTTCTTTGTTTTTCTTGCCAGTTGAACTTGCTGAACCAGAAGCAGACCAAAATATAGATTTTAGGAAACTATGCCTGTAACTATTGTCAGGCAAAGGTTGTTGAAGAGGAGTTTTGCAGCTTTTGTGTTTGGTTTACTGTCAGTTATTATCACTATAAAAGTTACATACATATTTTACTAAGGAAAAATGGAGCTGAGCTGGGTCAAAGTACTACTAGCTGAGAGGCTGAGATAGACAAGAATCAATCAAACAAAAAACAAAAAAAATAAGGAACAGCACTGTTTTAGCAGATAAGAAACATATCTACTGTGATATCGCCCAATCGTTTGCAAAATCTTATCTTTATGATCGTCGCCCTATTTAGTTTTAGAAGAACGACATCATGAGACTCGCTGGATCTTTCTGAGACACTGAGAAAACCGCATGCTCATAAGAAAGTGATATGTCAATCACCAAAAATACAACCTAAAGCATGACCTCCATCACTGTCTAGTTTATGGCGACTGGGACTACAAGTTACACAATTAATATTCATGCGTGAAATTAATTGTCATGCATAAAGTCTCCAGGATGTCACCTTCCGCCCACAGAAATTGATAAGTGGCTGAGAAAATGGATGGATTGACAATTAACCATCCATTTTCTCTTAGACCCCGAACTAATGTTTGAGACCATTATCTCATTAGGAATGTGTTTACAGGGGTCAGTAAGCAAATGAACAGCAGGGTCGTTTTCTCATAGATTTCTATAAAACCAGACTTGTTTTTATAGACAGAAGAGTTGCCCTTGAATACACCTACAGTATTCACTTTTTAGACTATACAGTCAGCCTAAAGCACCTTCTATTCACTTCTAAATACAAAGCACTAAATAAATCATAATAGCAAATAGTTAGTGCTCATTAGGAGAGAAGGCAGATTTGAAAAAGTAATTTTCCATGATGGGCGGCACAGTGGATTAGTGGTTAGCAAAGTCTCCATGTTACACAGCTATCTTGCCTCAATGCAAGAAAGTTGCCGAGTTTGAATCCACGGTCTGCTGAGGCCCTTGCATGTTCTCCATCTTTCTGCGTGGGTTTTCTCTCTGTGCTTTGGCTTCCTCCCACAGTCCAAAAACAGGTATGGGGTTGCGTACATTAATTAGGCATTGTAATTCGATTTCCTGTCTTTCTTTATTAGCCCTGCAACAGAGTGGAGACCAGAGTATACTCTCTGAACAGGTTCTAGCCCTCCCTATGACCCTGAATTGGACAAATGGATGGATGGCTAGAATATTCCACTACAATATAACTAATCAGCTCAAAATGTTGCATATTTCAAGCACTGCAATAGGAAGAATAGCAACATGGGACATTATTTTACACATTCTATCTTTACTATATAATAATTGGGTGTGTGTATGTATAAGCCCATCAGGAGAATTATAACCAGGAGACACATAATCTACAGGTTCAGGCGTTTGCACACTCCTAGTTCCCTGCAGAGTGTAGGCGGTAACCATGGTGATGTTGTTAAGTCATGATTAAGGTCATTAATGACCGTGTCAGAGTGGCAGAAAAATCACACCCCCCCACCCACATAAATGCTAATTATTATAATGCTTTACATAGCTAAATATAACACACAACGGACACCACAAAACACAAATTATTGCACGTATGCAATTGCAATTCCTCTCCCACACTGTGTACAAATATTAACATGCCCCACTCAGTAAGAGATGACAGTGCATATGACCAGTACAATGTACTATGTGGAGAGAAACATTAACCGCACCCACCACCGCCGCCTCTCTGCTTCCAAGTCCCCTGCCTCTCACTGAAGGATATTCAGAGGAACATGCCTTATAGCAGCGCAGCTATTACACACAGAACCACAGAGATGGGCTTTGTTTGTATGCCAAGCCTCCACAATGGTCCTGTCATGAAAATATGCCCACACAGCCATGCCCTCTAGTTGACAGAAAAGTCTCCGTGTTACACAGCTATCTTGATCTTGTACTCTCATTTACTCCTTCCACACACTTTCAAACTGTTTCCAAATATTACACTTCTGTAAGTACAGTTCTACTAAAAGGAGCAATTGCATGCCTACATTAACAAGTACTTCAGAACTATCCTCTAAAGAGTCTAGGTAGATGTTTTTGATATTTTTAAATAATGACATGTTATATTTAGTGAAATTTCTTTGGATAACAAGGTGATTAAAAATATCAAAATGTTTAAAAACATTTTTGTAATATTTATTTCCCACGATTTGACAAAACCTATGCTTTAAGAAGCATGTAACACTAGGAGAAATGAAGCGTGTTGGTTTGAGACTATGATGTCTTTTATTATTTAATCTTGCACATCTGAACAGAGTCATGCTTTATCGGTGTTTCACTTCACTTTCTGTCTTAAAGGAGAAGGAGAGATGATTTAACTTGGAAATTAAATGCTATTTTAGACGGCAGCTTTAGGAGAAATAACAGAAGTTATACAGACACTATTTGGAGCACACATAAGCTAATCAGTAGCCAGTAATTTTTGGGGATTTCCAAGTAAAAACTTTTAACCTTTTATAACAATTGTTATTGGAATATTCTGGCTTACTAACCTGCTCAATCAGAAATGGTGCCCGTCCATTTTTATCTTTGCGATATGTCTTTAAGTATGTCTGACTGTATGTGTGCTTACATATGCTTTTGTAGGCTTATATGTGACTGGGGTTATGTTTTGTGCAAGTTTGAACTTTTATAATAGATGACATCACTGGGGTGTGCAGGGCAGTGTGCTGCCATTTTTCTGTGGAGTTAATGTTTTCCAGCTGTAGAGCCTCAGTCTCTATAACCCCACTGCAGATTTGTTACTCTGCTAAACAACACTAGAAGTGACAAAGCAACAGTTTTGCAGGAGGTTTAATGACAGTGTGCATGCTGCAAACACACAGAGGTAAACTATTTTAGCAAAAGACAAACATAAGCCATTTTACAGACTTCAAATACCTCAGCCAACTAGGCCAAGTAGGAAACCACAGTCCATTAAAACTCCTGCACACTGCCTTGTAAGCAGTTAGCTCTGCTATAGTTAGGTTCCCTGTAGAGCTGGAGGCTGACTCATAGCAGCCGTGTTTGATGTGGTGCAGAACTCTAAAGAGTTTAGTTGGGAAAACACTAACCTGTTCCCATGGATACCACAACAGGAAGAATGCTGTCAATCAAAGGCACTTGGCTCTCAACAGACTATGCACTCATAGTGCAACTACAGCAACACAGGGTCAACCTCATTGTTGCTTAAACTACCCTCGTCGTCTCACACAGCAAGCACATGTGCAGGGTTTCACTTGTGACATTCAAAGACGTGAGTAGCTGAAGTAGGATAGAGTCAGGAGAGGAATTCTTAAGGCTCCAAGCCCCCAGATAAATACGATGGGATCACTTTCTTAGGAGTTTGTTAGGGGGATAATTTAAGGAGCCTTTTTTTCTGCACACATATGTTTCTGCAACATTTGTTCAGGTGACTTGTGGTAGTTCGTGAAAAGGAGCTTGCAGCAGAGAGGTGCTAAGGGGAGATAAAGCAAAGAAAATGTTTGCAGTTTCAGGTGTCGCTGTGTAGTACTTTTACTAACGCTAATCACATGATATCACTTGTGATAGTGCTTTTCATCCTGATGTTCTGTTCTCAGTAAAACCTCAGAGCTCGAGTGTGTCACCGCAGCACACCATCACAACACAAACAGGAAGACACACGAGATCTAAAGTGAGAAATTTTTTTTCAACTTTTTTCAACAGTGTTTTAGGCGCCTGCAGAAATGTACAGTTTATCCCCAGTTTGCAGCAGCTGTGGCCAAACAATACCTGAAAAGAATGCATTCTTAACAAAGCTGTAAGACCATCTCAATGATGTCGATTTCCTTTCCGCCACCTCGCCCTGTGCAATCTACAGGGTAAAGCGATTCATGTGATGAACATAGTGCCCTACTGCAAAACTGCAAAACTGCATCACAGCTCTCATTTGTGAATGTGCCTGTGCAGAATTATTGATCAAAGAGGAAGATACTGCGGACTCTTTCACAGATTCTGTCTGCCTCTGCACTGAGCTGGGTGAGGTTACAGGAAGCACTGACTTCAGAGCTACAACACACTGCCAATGCCATCTAGTGCTGATGACTCAATACAGCAGCCTGTGTGGCTGACGAGGAAATGCCTGTCCCCACACCCCCGTGCTGCTGTTGGTTGCCCTAGTCTATAAGAAATGACCTCCAGGAGGCGCTCTGTGCCAGAGCAACTATCTGGTCCTCTGGCAGCTGGTTTGTTTAGAAAAGGAAGCTATTAAAATGTCTTAAACTGAGAACTAAACTCCTGAGGCAGGAGGGATGTTTGGGGGAGGGGACAAAAGAGCAGATGAGATGGAGAATATGAAAGAGAGACGGCCAGTGAGGAGCAGCTGCCAGAAAATGAGCTGCATTGTTAAAAATGACAACTATTTTCTTAGTAGCCAATTATCTTACCCTGGGAAGAACGCTTCAACCCTTTGCATAGTATACATGTAGACATCTGCATATATAGGTGCGGCATTTGAACAGACCATCACCTTTACAACAGTGAATAATAAAAGAGACAGAACCTGACAGTGTGAAATTAGAGATAAGAACTCATCAGGGGTGTAATTATGTATAACATTATTAAGTGAAAGGGAAAGCTTAAAGCTGCCTGCAAAGATTGAACTTTTAAAATATACTTTCTGTTTATTGCATTGTTTATAGAGTTATATGAAATATAACAAGATGTCACTCACAAAAAAAAAACTACCATCAAGTTATTAAACCACCAGATGCTGATATTCCTCTTCTTGTAATTAGTTCTTCATGTTAGTATCGACACTTGTGTTAGCTGTGCGAAATAAGTCTCCCTTAAAGCTTCACTTGCGATACTTTTAGCATCTTATTGTCTCCTTATCTACTCTGTAAATCTGTTTGTTTTAGCTGGCACTTATTGGAGCTAATGGTAATAAAACTAGAAGGTCAAACCAGCATACACCTGTCCTCCACCCTGCTTCATGCTCACATGCATGCACTCATTCCCACATTTGGAAACATGCATCATAAGACGAATAAGAGACATATAATTAGGAAGTCATGCAGGCGGAGCGGCAGTCAGACACACAGCTATACTGTCACACAGCTTGTGTCTCATTAATTCATTCTCCCACGTGGCATCTCTCTCCACGTCTCCCCGCTGTTCTCTCCTTCCCCCCTTCCCTGTCTTGTCTGGCCACAGCAGTCAAGCGTGAACAGCTGAGGTCACCAGCTTCCTATGCGCTCAGCAATAAATATTTGTGATAATGCACGTTGATCTGGATGAAGCAGGAAGGCTTTTTATACTTTGTTCTGCGCCCCAGATAGCAGAAGCTCACACAGCAAGCGAGGCTTAAGGTAACGTGACTTAGAAAAAATAGACCAGCCCCTTTAAATTGTGCCTCTCCATCCAACAGAGAGAACATTAATCATGAACAGAGACGAGCCTTCGCTGCTGAGAGGGGAGGGTTTGCCAATATTAATCTGTTCATCAAAACTTGATATTACTGGAGAGAGTGCTACAGCAACATAATGAAGTCCACTCTGCCACAGTAGTCATAGTTGTTCCTCTGTGATCCTATCTGGACCATTTACACAGCTGTTTGGCCTCTCCTATTTCCTGTCCAGGTGAGGGAATCTCCAACCAACGAGACACTTTAATGATTTCTTGAGGCTAGCCAAATCAAACCCTGAAGTACCCCCAAATCCGAACTCTACTCCCATTGCAGCCTGGCCCACTGACACTAGGAAACCGTAACTATTCTTTGAGCAATTATCCCTAATGATTTCTGTTTCCTGTAACTCTGGTAGCTTGAAAAATGTGTCCTTACTCTGAACTTGCCATATTCATCCTAAATCGGGCCCAAGCTAATATTTACTTTTATGCAGCCATGCCAGAGACACATACCAGCACAATGGATAGTGTGATAATAAGCTACTGGGGACATAGACAGAAAAATAATATCAGCTTCATTCTAGGCTAATCAGTGAAAAATCATCATAACACCTCATATCAACCCCCAGTCTAAATCTTCACTGTTCTAGAAAAGCCCATGTGATTGCCTGAATTGCAATGAATCATTCAGTAAGAACGCCTGCGTATGACACCTACACAAAGCTTACATGTAACCTCTGTATAACCTCTAAACCAGCGCTAACAGTCTACCAGATGCCCACTCAGCTCTGCTCCCTTTCCCCGAGGTCCCAGTTTAGAATAAGGACGCAGCTGTTCTTAAGACTTTTCCTCATGCGTTTTTTTATATGTGCTATCCTCCCTTACCTTTTCCTCTTTCCCTCTTCTCCCACCTCCTAAAAACTCAAAATACCTCTTCTGTCTCTCCCTCTGCCCCAAGCTTTTCTTTTCCTATTTCTTTTGCAGATTCCCTCTTTGGCTCTTTGGCTGACATTTAAGCCAAATAAAATTGATGTGTCTTGTATGTACAGAGAAAGATGCAGAGTTAAGGCACAAACTATTAGGGAGTGCAAATGCACAGTAAGCCAGTAAATCCAAAACAGAAAATGAAAAGCTAATATCAGCAATTACCAAAAACCAAAAAAACCCCAAAAACAAAAGACTGACTACTGAGATTTTGCAGACACGTTCCCTCTAACCACGTGACATTAACTTTTTGGTTATTTTGGACATATGAAAATCATGGTAATAATGAAGCATCAAGTGAATAAGGGTCTCCAGCAGTTGTCTGATAGCCACCAGTCCCTGAGTGGTTGCAAGTGGCTGCTGCAGGTTGATGGCAGTTGCTGGGAAAATGACTGCTGAAGTCCAAAACATCAGACCTAGGAGTCCAGATTCTACAACCCTGGGAGGTTTTTGGTGCATCTGATTTCACTCAGCAAGAGTCAGCAACTTCCAGGAACCGCTGCCAACCAGTCAGGTTTTCCCCTAGCAACCAGTGGCTGTGTCATGATGGAACACTCTTGAACAATGTGACGTCATCTGACAAACCACGCTATACCATAACAAGCTATTTATTATTTTTCTTTCACTTCGATTACGGTACGGCCAGCTCACAAATATAGTTCAGTTTAAGAAGCAGAAATACCGACATGACGTAATGTAACCTTAACAAGGTTCATTTTTGAAACAAAAAATCTAGTGACAAAGATAACAATGGTAACGAGACAGTAAACCTTTTCAACCTTTTTAAAAACTCCCAACAAAAAATCCCAACAATTAAAAAAAAAAAATCCAACCCAGGAGATGAATATCTCAATAGTGTATTCTGTAAACTCTAATCAGCTGTGGAAACTACAAGCCACCCTGTTTACAGTCTCTGTGGTAATTTAACTGGTTCATGGGAGTGAAAAATTCCTGCTACTTTCCAAAGTGAGAAGCAATTTATTTTAAAGATAAAACTTTGTTGGACTTTTTTTAAATGATTGTCCGTTTATTCACCATAAAAAAAGTAGCTTTATAACAGATTCCTAATTTGATTAAATGCAGCTTAATGCTGCTTACAATCCATTATAAACTGGCATTAAAAACTCCATTTAAGTCAGTTTGTGTGTGAATTTATGTTGGTATCTATTTTGCTGTCAAATGGTGTAAACAGTAAGGCGGGATTATTGCTGGGCACAACCAGAGTAAATAGGAAGAAAAAACACCTGAAAGATTCAAACATCTTGCAAAAATATGTTTGTTTGTTAGTTTACAGATTTTAAGGATGTCCTCTCCAGCTGGTGGCAGCTAAAATATTATTCCATCCTGCCAATTTGTTGCTTAATTAGATCACTCCTGGGGTTTCTCCATCTTACCCCCTCCAATCGTTGAAAAGAGTTAACGAGGAAAAGTCCTGATCATATATCAGTGCCTCAGAGTGCAAGTAAGTATGCAGATACAAGAGGGCGAAGGCAGCAGAACATGGGAGTCGAAGGGTAGCAGACGTTGCATATTCAGGCCTCCTACTCTGGAATGCAACATGAAGGAGAGAGACAACACTGCAATTCACTCACAGAGAGTTACTGAACTATTCTTAGAGCAGTATGTGAAGTGGACCCCTAACACCATCACCACCACACGACCCCCACCGTGAGGACTGTGACCAGACACTGGACAGACGGGAGCTGAGTGTCTTACTGAGGTGCGGGGCAGGATGGTGAGACTAAACCAAGAGCTTTAGAAAAAGAGAGGATAAAAGTCGAGCTCCGTGAGGCAAAGCCTGGTCGGCTAAGTCTAAATAGAGCAGTTCACTGGCTGTGAAGCCTTTCCAAAGAGCCTATTGTAAACGCACACTGGCACAATGCACGGAGCCCCGGGGACCTCTCTCGCTCTCTGTCACTCCTCCTCTCATGTGACCTCTCGCAAACACTGACATACAGGCAGGCACATACTTTCTCTCTGCCCACTTTTCCTACCTAGACTAAACAGACGTTTTTTTCTTCCAATACAATTCAAGAACTGACAGTCTGAAACTACAAGGCTACGTGTATGACATAAAAAAAGAAAAAGAATTTCCTGTGCTCACAGCCAGCAAACACTCACACTACTGACATCAATGTGCAGCGCATCATGCAGTTCAAACAGTGGGTGAATTCAGTAGAAGTCAGTGTCAGCAGTGACAGGCTCAGATATTTTCTCTTTGCTTTCATTCCTCTGTCCTTGCTGAATGAGTCATTGAGAATATCAGAGCTGACACACACCATGGCCTGGCAGTGCACGTTCCTACTGTCATTTGCCAAACGAGACTGAGTCGTCTCCAGCCATAGCCATCTCTCAGTCATAACAAATGTCAAAGAGCTATTCATCCCCTCTAATCCCTTATACATACAACATATACACTACTGTTCAAAAGTTTATAGTCAACTTCCCAGGTTGTTGAAAGAAAAGTACATTTGTAATCATTAATTTGAATTTTTTTATCATCCAGTGGTGCAGTACTTTAGCTAATGCAAGTTAATCACATTTCCTGTTACGATTTTGCTGATTAAAAAAGCTAAACAAATCAGCTAAGTATGTGTAGCATCGGCCTTTATAGCGTCAAAGTGGGTAAAAAAAAGGGGGTGACTTGTCTGTGGACAACTGAAGCTTCCACAGGGTAAGGCAAAGCCATACCCTGTGGAAGCTGTTGAAACCACTTTCCTCGTAAAGCAGGACAACGACCCAAATCACAGCTCCAAAACTGAGCTTCTGATTATTTGGTATCTGGGAAGTGCCCATCAAACTAATCAGAAAAAAGCTGTGGGAGGTGCTTCAAGAAGTCAAGAATACCACAAAAGTCACAGTCAGTCTTTAAGACAGTGATTGCTGCAAATTTACAAAGTTTGAGGGGAAAAATTATTTTTCAAATATCATTGTTTGTAAACATGAAAATATTTACTCATTACGTCCTGACATCTTTGAGAACTAGAGGGACACCCAACTATTCACTTTGAGCAAGCATTTAGTGACAAGTGACAAAATGTTATCTTAAACAGAAAGGCATGTCGGCAAGGAGGCTCAAAAAGGGCAACAATCTGCATTTACCTCTGACTCAACATAACAATTTTCAACCAAAGGGCAAAGTAATCCACAGAGACTTGGGGAAAGGAGTGAGGGCGTCAGGAATTTTAGACAATTAGGGAATTTAAGTGTATAAGAAAAGCCAGAGCAAAAGAAAAGCTAGATGGAGAGGATAGAGTTACAAATAAATGAGCTAAGTAGTAAAGGAGAAAGGGATGCTACACAGGTTGAAAAGAACAAATAGTTGGGAGTTCGCCTTGTAATCGGAAGGTTGCCGGTTCGAGCCCCGGCTTGGACAGTCTCGGTCGTTGTGTCCTTGGGCAAGACACTTCACCCGTTGCCTACTGGTGGTGGTCAGAGGGCCCGGTGGCGCCAGTGTCCGGCAGCCTCGCCTCTGTCAGTGCGCCCCAGGGTGGCTGTGGCTACAATGTAGCTGCCATCACCAGTGTGTGAATGTGTGTGTGAATGGGTGGATGACTGGATATGTAAAGCGCTTTGGGGTCCTTAGGGACTAGTAAAGCTCTATATAAATACAGGCCATTTACCATTTACCATTCAAATATATGTAAAAACTGTAAAATAATATAAACCTATGTGGACACTCAGGTATAGATTTCTTAGCACGAGCTGTAAATAACTGAGAAATGCTACAGAATGAAGTGTGCAGAGGCACAAAACGCAGAGTGTCAGTGAAACGAGCATGCGGAACATCCTGTTTCACATTACCAGACACTCTGACACTTTCACAACCTCTGACACTTGCTATGCTATGCATGCAAACTGAGACTGAGATCAGCATTGTTGATGTACTAAAACATGGTCTAACCTTGCAAAAGAAAACAAGTGCGCACGCACAATAAATTTTCTGTTACCACCAAGCCTATGCTGTTGAGTCAGAATCATTCAAAGTTAATAGACATGTGCTTAATATCTGCAGTCTGACACACCTCCATTTCTCTCATGGAGACAAGTTTACAAAACACAGGAAAGTTGCACATAGAGTTGCCAAAAACCAGGAAACCATATGACTGAAGCAACTGAAACACGGTGTACACAATGGAATCCAGAAAGGGCACATCCTTCCAAAGTATTTCCTTTAAAGTGATTATAATTTTAAAAAATTAAAGACAAAACAGTGAAGGTTGAGGTTACAACTGCCAAGGTGGTGAATGTTGCATCCTACGAGACTCAGACTGGTTCAAGTAAAATAAAATAAAAGTATTAGCATTGAAGTGTCTTGATGCATGCTCAATCATCCAGGTAAGTAGATCCCAAATTCTGTTTATCTGGACGTAGCGTTTTCAGTGGGAGAAACGTTTCGTCACTCATCCAAGAGACTTCTTCACCCTGGGTGAAATTGAGTGCAAAGAAGGTGCTGCAACAGAAACCTCCTAGTAATTGCTTTGGTTGCTAGCAGATTAGTTGCCTCTAATTATTCATATTAATCTGCAAACACTTGCTAACTACTAGGCAAGCCTGTGTGGCTGGGAGTTTTTTCACTTGACCCTACATTATTACAGGGTTGTCACAATTATACAACAAGTTAACATCACATAGCTAGCAGGCACATATCTGCAAAACCTCAACAGTATCTTAAACAACCCTCAGGCTTTGCCTCTGTAAAAACTTTGCTGATGAGTTTATGGGCAAATTTTAGACATTGTGGGAAATCCAGAAATCAAGATTATTTGTACTATGTTCATTGGCTAATGGCTCTTCAGATCCTGTTTCTTCACATCCTCTTTCAAACACCATGCTGACAACGGGGATAACACAATTAGGATTTCAAAACAGTTCAGAAATGACTGGATGACATCACGGAAGTGACGCCCATCTTTCATACCATCCGTTGCCACGATCACTACAGAGTACGAAATGTCTTTATGTTCTGTCATGTGCCTCTACAGTTAATATTTTCAAACTAAAAAATGATAGTAATTGCAGACAGTTTTATTTCATGTCACATGAAAATATTCAAAGCAGCATATGTTTTAACTTGTATAGAGTGCCCTTTTAAAATGACTGAATAAATAAAAAGTCTTAATACGCTCCACTCCAGCAGCACGGTTATTACTTCAGATTTATTTACATGGTGTGTGTCTCCTAAGCATGATTAATGTTATACACTGCCATCTATTAATGTTAATTTTGTTGTAATTGGGGTTTGCCTTAGGAGATCATTTTGCAAACACGGTCATTCACCCAGATGTATCTTGTTTTCCTAACAGTTTCCAGGTAACGGCCTTGTGCTTATTAAAAATGTGGCATTTGCTTCGTGAAATTTCATCACTGATTTCACTGACCCGCTTCTCTGCTTTTTTTGACCATGTTTAATATTCTAATTCATAAAGGCTGTTGGGCCGACCTCAACCATAAATCCAGATAATCATTATGTAAAGTCTTGCTTTAATGGTTCCATTACAAAGTCGAGAACCAAAAGCTCCCCTCTTGATTGTTCTTGTTGGAGGAGTATCTTTTCTCATGCTGCCTTTTACACACACACACACACATATATATATATATATATCCATCCATCCATTCACTTCCGCTTATCCTTTTCAGGGTCGCGGGGGGCGCTGGAGCCTATCCCAGCTGTCATAGGGCGAGAGGCGGGGTACACCCTGGACAGGTCGCCAGTCTGTCGCAAGGCTAACACACAAGGACAAACAACCATTCGCACTCACATTCATTTGCACATTCACACCTAGTGACAATTTGGGTTATCCAATTAACCTATCCCCACAAGCTGCATGTCTTTGGACGGTGGGAGGAAGCCGGAGTACCCGGAGGGAACCCACGCAGACACGGGGAGAACATGCAAACTCCACACAGAAAGACCCCGGCCTGATGTTGGAATTCCAAAAACCCAACTTATGTAAGAGAATAACTATTGGCAGGCAAGGAAATGTTATCTCTGCTGATTTGTAAAGCAGCTTTATGTCAGAGTCAGTGGGAATAAAGGCAGCAGCGCAGCACTTCTACCTTCTGCTGTGAAGTGTGTAGACCTTTCCTCACAAACTCTAACAGTTGCACAACAATGTCCAATGGGGTGTGGGTGGGTGAGGGAGTGCTATACTTCTGCATTCAAACAACTCAAAGAGCCTAATACAACTCAAAGAATACTAAATATGCCAATACTAAGACACAATAAAATGAGAAAACACTGCAACTTAAAAGTACTAAACGTAATATTAAACACATATACATGCAAACTCATGGATGGAGTGTTTATGAGACAGTAGAGTCTAGAGTCTGAGTGCCAACTCTTTTGGGAGCGATGGGAGAGATCCTGTTCTCTTCCTACCCATCCTCCCTCATTTTCTGTTCTCGTCACGGTCTGGCTCTCTAAAATGACTGATGATTTCTGAGCCAATTATGGGCTTAATTCCACCCGTGTTCTTGTAATACCTTTCCCTGTCCAGCTGTAATAAGAGACGTGATAGATCTCCTTCACATTATACATGTAGTGCATCTTCAAACTTTTCCAAAATAAGAAAAAAAAAAGGTAATAAAAAAACAAAGTGGGTGCTCAGAGGAGGCAGTTATAGAAACAATTAAAAGAATTGGTCCTGAATGTAGCGAGCAGCAACATAAATTAATAAATGTGGCAGCTTGTAGATGTAGACGAGAGGGCGTGGGAAGAAAAGCGTGATAGATGAGATGAAGTAAGATATGCTAGAAAGAAGAAAAAAATTGAGCTGTGCGAGTGATAAGGAGCACTTCCTGTTAGAATTCCTTGCTAATTGACTTTTCTCTGTAACAAAAAGTATAGAGATGGGAGGGTAATTACTGGTTTTGTAGCCAGTTCCTTTCCTCTGCAACATTTGACTTTGACGTGAGACATGAGTCAAATTTATAAGCTGCCAGAAATTATTAAGTGCAACACGGGCAACAAGCAGCGTACCATACTGTGGTCAAGATTAAAAACCATGCCCGCATCAGATATAAAGCAGTTAAACACCTTTACTATATATATATATATATATATATATATATATATATATATATATATATATATATATATATATATATGCACAACTTTTATTCAGCCTAAATGGCAGCCTGGTTGCTCAGAACACCCACAAGTACCACACTGATAGCTGCAACACATGTATGCTAATAAACAGGCAGGTCGCGACTCACACACAATGCACTGCAGGCGGTTGGCATGATGTGTCATGAAGAAAAAAATGGAGGCAAACTGACAGCATGTCCCCCCCAACCACGATATACGCTTGCAACATGTTACTGGGAAACATCTTCTCAGAATTCTGCCTCACAAACAAATGAGCATGCCACGCTGTCTGACACGTTTTAGCCCGAGATAAAACATGAACACGCATGCAGAACATGAGCCTAGCACAGAAGGTAGATAAAAAAGGATAATGTCTATAGAGATTATTACAAAAACTAATTTACAGTAAGAGGAGTTTGATAACTGAAGAAAGAGGGAATGAAGAAAGAAAAAAAAGACTTGAATGGGAGGTCGAAGAAATATGGACAATGTTCCTAACATTTCAAAATAATTAAAAATTCAGGGTCACAAAACTATAGGAAGAAAAAGCATGGGAATTTTACCCAAGGCCTGAGACTATGTCGCGAGTCTGACGAGGAATTTGTTTCGGGCATTTAATAGAAGCAGTAAAAAAAGCAGTTTAAATGCCTAAAAAAATATTTGGATCTCATTTGAATGACTTTTGTTTTTCAGATCTTTAGGTGACTCCAAGACAGTCCAGAGTGCCTGTATAGTGGTGACAATACAACCAATGTAATTATCTACTTCTATGAAATTAACAATAACCCATCCAGCCATCGATTCCTTTTTTTGTCAAAAGTAGCAACAGATTGTTTTGACTTGGCTTTTGTTTTGTTATGAATTATATTCAAAATCCTTGTAAATCCTAGTAATTTAAATTTTTTGTGTTTTGGACCATTAAGCCATTTCAAACAAGCCAAGTCCTATTAAGATGTGATCTCGAGCTTGAACAATTCTGTTATTGAAAAATTAACCGCATGAAAAACAAAGAGATGATTAATTAATAATAAAACTGATTAGCGGTTGCCAGCCATGTCCAATCAGATTAGAAATGATTTTATCAGAGTGACGGCTCAGGCCGAGAGGCTTGGAGAGAGTGTTAGAGAGATGCAAAGCTGAGATGGTTTGGACATGTGCAGAGGAGGGATAGTGGATATATTGGGCAAAGGGTATAGAACATGGAGCTGGATGGCGTAAGGGTATGATGGAGGCAGATGATCCAGTGGTGCAACACCCTAAAGAAGTGGCCAAAAGAAGAAGAAGAAGACAAACCCAATCAAATAGAACAAACGGTCAGTCTTTAAGAGATTGCTTGAAATAGTCAATAGAAGGGAAATGGTGGTCTACTTTATTCATAAAATAACATGTAGCATGCAGCAATGCAAGGTTATACAGTCTTCTGCATTTAAAAAGCTTCAGTACATCTGGAAACCTTGTAATGATCGTACACATTCGGTAGCTTATGATATTCTTTGACTATGACTGCACAAACAGATGCTGGTTAGTAATAACGTTGAAAATTCTCAGGAGCTGCCCAGAGATTCAAACTGAGCACCAAAAATAGCCAATATGTGACCATGCCTGAAGCTAGTGGTACCATAAGGCCATCAAGAGTGCCAAGAGCGGGCAAGGACAGGAACCTGGTGATATTACACCAAATACCGGATACCATTAATCTTGTGAGCATACGTATGTCCGAAAAAGTAAAGGTGACTGAGGATAAGGAACCTTTTCCTACTGAGCAAACACTGTAGCTGCAGTGAGATGCCAGGGTGGGCATGTTGGCACCGATCTCTGGCTGTGTGGTTAGTGTAGCTGGCATCCTGGAGGCATGGTATGACATGTGGTTCATCCCAGCAAGCAGCCAGAGTCACAACAAGAATGACACTTGTGTCTACACTACCATGCTGCTCACTTTTTACTTAGAGCCATCATAAACACTCTCACTTAGCTACCAAAAATCAGCAGCTGTAGATTTTTATGTATATTTTGTTAAAAGGTTTTCAGGACAAATTAGCTTCATTATCTTATATATTAAAAATATGTTGGCTATACTATTTTTTCTTTATGTTTTATTTGGTGTACAGCAGTTCACTGGCAGACAGAGCCCAGGAAATATGTAACCGAAGATCCCATGGTTTCTGGGGTTGTTGTTTTTTTAACAAATTGTAACCACTATTACATTCTTCCTTCTTGTATCTATCAACCTTTCCATTTTCCCTGCATGTACAAATGGGTGGGCAAACCACTCTGAGAAACACTGAAGTAATCATAGAGTAGTGATTGCTTTCACAGAGCAGTTCTTCAGAACAAAATGCAGCGTTCACCAAGGGGATTTACCAGTAACCGTGTACGCGACACACCTAAAAATGCACGCACACAGACTTCAAAAACTGATCTAGAGCAGTAGGTCAATCAGAAACAAACAGGAAAACAGCCCTAGAAGCAAGTCAAATATGGAAGAAACAGTGAAGGGGGTGATGTGAGGTCAGGTTAGGCAGGGAGGGTGACACTAGCTGAACGAGAAAAGAAAAGCGAGACCGGGTCAGCAAGAGCAGCGAGGAAGAGGTTTACGCTTCATTAAATGTTATGCCGGAGGGTCTGATTCTGCTGACCTGGTTTCTTTCACCATCGAGGGACGTGCATTAAAAAAACCCACATAACGCCCATGAATATTTACACGCCAACTAAAGATTTGTATCTAAAACATCTGTATTACGCACATTCATGCTCTTCTTCTTCTTTTCTTCATATTTCTGAACCCCGTTTCTATACACAGATAGAAGTTATTTTACATGTTTTTGGTCATCATGAACATTTATTTTTCATAACGCAGGAAAGAATTGTGATAAATCAGTCAGTTGCACAAGAAGGTGACAAAGTAAAAAAAAAAGAGCTGTAATTTTTTTCCCACTAGCTCATGATCACAATATTACTCACAGTTTCCATTTCGCTTCTCACTTCAGGTAAATAACAACTCACACAATTTTTTGTGAACACTGTAGTTGGGTGTTCTGGTAAACTTCTCATATGTGAGAACAGCAGCGGCTTACACCATTTACAGGTGATATCCACATTAATATGTCTAGATGTATTAGTGAGCGGTGTTGCAGGAATATAACTTTAAGATCAAAATGTTGCACTACTGCAATCTAATTACTTAGGTTTTTTAGAAAGATATATACTACATTAACACAAGTCAAAGTAACCATTAGAAGGCACATTTTATTCATATTGTCTTCCCAATCCAGCATGTCTTGAATCTACTAAAACCCATAAAGCATTCGTGCTGTACAACTCGAATCTGCAGCCAAAGCATTTGCATACATAAAAACAGTCAATTAAATTTAAAATAGTCTTTGTTTAACATGGTGTCAGTAGGTTTTGCTTTAATGCATACACAAATTAACCTGAACATCAACATGCTCCATGTCTTAACCTTTTCACTAGACATTTTTCCTGTGACATTCCCTATGACATTTTCACATGACATAGCAAGCAAAACAGAGGTAATCTTAATAACATTAACGTTTTGTTCAAGAGTCTCAACAAGACAAAATGTGAGAAAGGCCTACAGAGGCTGTGTGCACTCTGTAACCACTGGATCTTTAAAAAGCTGCTATATTCTTCTAGATCTGTGAGTAGAAAAATGCTGAGTCTAACTGATTTTTGTCTTTAATAATATATATGAGGGTGATAGTGGGGAGATAGCAGACACCAAGCAGGTCTCTTTGCTGAAAAACAACATCACACAGAAGCAAATGTATTTTTCAGTAAAAAAGAAAAGAAAGAAAGAAAAGGTTTCATTCATGGTGAGTCTGCCACATCATTTTAATCCTGTCATGGGCCGTGAAATATTACATTTTCCCTCTTTATTCCAATCAATTTTCACCCTGCTATGCTGTGCTCTGCCAGTGTCCCACTGACACACTAACACCAGACTGAAGAGGATGTGGAGTAGCTGCAAAAAGACTCGAGTGGAGTGACCTTTCTTTATGCTAATCCCCACAGAACGGGCACGCATTTACGCGCGTACCGAAGGTAGAGGATTTGTCCAAATTGATCAAAGGGACATTTGCAAACACACAAACCCATTTCTGCTGTTTTGCCTGTGCGCACCCCACCACCACCACCACCCTGGATTACCCCTCCTCCCGCTGTTATCTGTCAATCGCAGCCTTTCATTATTATGGCGTGACACACCCACTGGATCATCTTTTCAATTTTACGATGTTAAAAAGGAAAAACTGATAGTATAAATTAGACGTAAATCAAACCAACAGTCAGTTTAGTCTTCTTATCCCCCACCATCCCTCTTTTTTCTGCTCCTCCATCTTCCTCTGTGTCTATGCACCGCTGGGCAGATGTAAAACGCTGCCTGTGCCATGCCACTATGCGACCACCAAGGATCTATTTCTTGCATTTCATTCACCTACCCAGCCTCACTGGAAATAAACTCCAACACCCCCCAGGGGAGCACTACAGACTGTGCGACTTTATAGCCAGATTATCACCCAATGAGCCCTGGAGATAAATTGCGGCAAATCCCTCACCTATCCGAGATGTAACCGTTTAAACGCATTGAATTGTCCCCACTGCAGGATCGATAGACAGAAGCTGAACGGCACTGCTCTGAGCTGCATGTGCTCACCCACTGCAAAGAAAGATGCAACATGAATGTCAATGCCAGGTCTGCTACAGCTGCGGTGTAGTGGTGCGGCGTGTCTGACCGAGGCTGCCGGGCTACAGATGAGACCTCATCGCGTCCAGGTTCCGATGTAAGGGTTTGGGGGTGTCGTCACGGAGAGGTAAAGGCCGACAGGTGGTTTTATACACATATATAATTTTTCTTCTTACAATCCACAAGGGTGTACTCACCGTCACTGCGCAGTGTCTGACTGCGTTGCACGCCGTCTGCCGTATCTCCGCCGCGCTCCCCGGTTTCAGCAGGTTCTTGGTGAATCTCCGGGTCGATTCGGCTGCCATCTCCTCATCTGAGCGGTCACCGAGCGCAATTTCAGCCTGGAAGTCTCTGCTGCAGTCAGCTCCCAGCCCTCACTACATGAGCCTACAGAGATGTGTTTACACACACACTCTCTCTCACACACACACGCAGACACGCGCGCGCACTTCACACACGGTCGGTTCACACACGTAAAAGCGTGAAGTGCACGGAACCTTCTCACTAGAGTGACGCCACGGTAGTCGGAATCTGATACGCCACTTCTGGCTGTGACGTCCAAATTAAAACACCGCTTACACAGCAGAGTAAAATGGCTCATTGAATCAGAGGAATGCTTTTATTTTGAAGGCCCAACACAAATTTCTCTGTATTTTTTTATTGCGCAATTTTTCAACTTGATGACGGTGCCACAATTTGATTTCACTCTCTTAAACGTTTAGTCTAGGACCCATCTTTTAAAAATTTCAAAAGATATTAAAAGTGAAATGATGTATGAGCAGCTTCAGAGCAACCGCTGCTAAATCAAATTTGTTTCCAGGCTACTATACGATGTAGCCTACATCATGTATCTCACGAGGAGCTCTGAAATGTCAGCTACTCATCGGCAGTCTAGTCACGACCAAGGAAGAATGGACCAGCATTTACAGTAGAATTTACTATATGTGGGAACGCATAGTCCACCACCGACACCTGGCGTTAAAGTGTAGATATTACACAACAGGGCCGATATTTTTAATGATTAAAGTTAGCAAGACTGAAAAAAATATAATAAAAAAAATTTAAACTGTTTTTTTCAGAGACCACGGTACGGTGCAAGTTGCAAAAACCTATCTAACACAACATGTTGACAACCAGTAACTCTGTTCTCACCGACAGCACCAAAAGGACTGATACAACTAGTTAAATTCGTTGTTTGTTTGTTTTTCCCGTGAAGCCTCCGATGACGAAGTACGGAGCTCAGGTTAACCGCTCCAATAATGTTGCTCTGCCTCCCCCTTGTGTTCAAAAGGAGCACTGCACCAACGAACTTACGTTCCTACATGGGACTACTTTATGTTTGGGAACATGTGGCTGCGGGCGTTATTCGTTGCGTATTGATATGCGTATGCGTTTCTCGTGTTGACGTTAACTCAGCAAAGTACAGAGCAGCTTTTTCGTTTTCCCCAACGTTTATATTTGCATTCATGAAACAACAAATTCATTCATTCATTAAACTGTGTGATTTTCATCGAGTATATGTTTTTTTTCTGAATTCACAATGATGCAGTAAGAACTTTCGAAGCTCCTCGGACACTGAATGCTCCAACAAACTGAAGAAAATTCAAACACGAGTAAACTGAATGAAATAACCGGGAAAGTTATCTAAATCAGCTTGTCATGAGCTGCTGGCAACAGACCAACAAAATGACCGACACAGACACAGGGGCAGCTGGATACCAATAAATAAAACAAGGTGAGTCGGAAACTCCCGCCGTTTAAAAAGGTCCTTTTCAACATTTTCATTTTATACATGTTTCCCTGAAGCAGTATTGTTTGGAAACACTAGAGATTTTGTTCCAGTCCATTGCTATTGCTATATATATTTTATCTATGACGCTAGATCAAACGAATCAATTAGCTAAACTAAAGTCATAATGCCATGGTGATCTGTAATATTCGGCTTCAAAATTCAAACATAACACAATTACCAAAGGCCTTCGAAACATGGTGTCTAACCTGATACTTGCTGAGAACAACATTGCCTTGACCCTGGTGTGGGTCAGTAGATGTTTTAAATTGCAGTCCCAGATAAATGAGAATTTGGCTCCCTGGCACTTTCATCTCGCATGATGGCATTTGGCTGATAGTTCTTAAACCGTGATGGTGTTGACTTCATCAATTCAGGAGTCAGACAAAACAAGTTCCATAACACAAGCATCTTGTCTGGCTTCAGAAACAGATTGTGGCGATCGTGGCCCAAGTTCGCCTTGTAATCGGAAGGTTGCCGGTTAGAGCCCCGGCTTGGACAGTCTCAGTCGTTGTGTCCTTGGGCAAGACACTTGACCTGTTGCCTACTGGTGGTGGTCAGAGGGCCCAGTGGCGCCAGTGTCCGGCAGCCTCGCCTCTGTCAGTGCGCCCCAGGGCAGCTGTGGCTACAGTGTAGCTTGCCATCACCAGTGTGTGGATGACTGGATGTGTAAAGCGCTTTGGGGTCCTCAGGGACTAGTAAAGTGCTATATAAATAAAGGCCATTTACCATTTTACTGGCTAGTCCTGAGAACACTGGCTGATACCTGTAACCTTCCTTGCCCTGGGGTCCGTTCTTCGTACCTCGCATACTACATCCAAGATCAAATCATCGCGCCAACTTTGAGCTCGCTATTCCAGTTCTCCGAACACACCTGTTGTTGACGATTAGTACAGCTGGATGAAGTAATGTGAGATCACTGGGTGGCTTAAAAGGGGCTACGCATCGATAGTAGAAACATTGATCGGCAACCCTTTGATTGGTCGGCGAAAATGTCGAAGGAGCGCGCTCGGTATTTTTCGGCAGCAGAGCAAGAACTCTTGATTTCAGGAGTTTCAGAGTTTAATTAAAACGCAAGGGAACGCTGCAAAGGCTGCAAAAGCAAGGAGAGAGGGCTGGCAGAAAGTTGCTGACAAATTAAACTTGTAAGTAATTTATTATATTATATTATATTATATCATATTATATTATATTACATTATATCCTCCTTCGCATTAGAGCCACAACAGGACCCACTAGAACATGGGAACAAGTAAAAGTGCAATATAAGAATATTCTACAGAATGGTAATATTTATCACTTATATTGCTTTTAGTCTCTTGAAAAGAGACCCTGAAATAATCTGTTTGTTTGTTTATAACAGCAACCAAGAAAAGGGCAGAGCAAAAAAAGACAGGTGGTGGTCCTGCACCCCCTCGTCACACCCCGGCAGAGGAGCTGGCCCTAGGGTTGAATGCCACCAGACCCATTGTTGAGGGCATCCCTGGGGGAAACTCTTCCTTAGACCAGCACCCAGGGTGCAGTAGCAGCAGCACCTTCATAACTGGTAAATGAGCTCATAATTCTATTTGTACAATGTAAAATATTTGGTTGTTGCCTTAGTTAAAATGCTTTTTGTACTTTGACATTTATTGACATTGTGGGTTTTTTTGTGTGTAGTTTTACATAACACTCCATCACTTTTACCTGTTCCCATGCAAGAGGTGACTGAAGCATGCACAGTAAGTTGGGAGATTTTATATATATATATATATATATATATATATATACACCGTATTTTCACGACCATAAGACGCACTGTACTAAAAGGCGCAGTCTCAGTTATGTGTGCCATTACTGTATTTAACACACACATAAGGCGCACTGGATCATAGGGCGCATACAAGTACCGTATGTGTATTTAAAAATAAAGCGGGAGCAAACCTGAGTTCGGTACTCACATTTTTATTATCAGTAATCGTCATCATCAACAACACACAAGCATACAAGTGTGCGTATTTAAAAATAAGCAGGAGCAAAACAAAGTTTGGTACTCACATTTTTATCATCAATCAAACCCATCGAAGTCCTCATCCTCTGTGTCTGAATTGAACAGCTGCGCTAAATCTCCATCAAACATGCCAAGTTCACTTTCTTCACTGTCAGAGTCACTTTCCGTGCCGTGCGGCTCCTCGGAAATGATGCCGGCTTTTGCGAAAGCTCGAACAACAGTGCCAGCAGACATGTTAGCCCAAGCATCTACAATCCATTCGCAAATTGTGGCGTAACTCGCCCGGCGCTGCCTTCCACTCTTTGTGCCAAGCACAACAGTAAAAGAAGACTTTTCATACCCCGTTGTGCGTATCGCTACCGTGCTGGTCCCCTTCTCCACAGTGTGACTCACTGGGATGTCAAAAGTGAGCGGGACCTCGTCCATGTTAGTGATGTGGCTGGGCTGGATGTGTTTGCTGCAGTAGGAGCGGAAGATGGCCAGCTTTTCCTTATAATCCGCTGGTAGTTGCTGCGCTACCGTAGTCCTGGTCCGGATGGAAAAATGGCACCGTTTCATAAAAAGTGAAAGTGAAACTGCTTTTAGCCGAATGGTGACCGTCGAAACGCTTCTCCCGCTCGTTCTTTGCTCGATGATCCACCGCTCGAGTCTTTCCTCCAACTCGGCCACACTTCACCCTTTAGCGTTCTCATGGTGTTCTCTACTACGTCCTCATTACAACACACAGGGCGCACTGTGCTATAGGGCGCGCCGTACTTTTTGAAGAAAATCTAAGACTTTTAAGTGCGCCTTATGGTCGTGAAAATACGGTATGTATATATATATATATATTAGGGGTGCAACGATATTCGTATCGATATTGAACCGTTCGATACAGTGCTTTCAGTTCGGTACGCATATGTATCGAACAATACAACATTTGTAATTTATTTTATCAACTTTCCTTCTGACGATGCTGTCTGTGTTGAGCGCTCAGTGAATCTGTGTTCGACTACTCCACCTAGGCTCGACAGTGCAGCCTAGGCGGAGTAGTCGAATGCAGATTCACTGAGCGCTCAACACAGACAGCATCGTCAGAAGGAGCAGGGAAAGCTAGCGAGACAGAAGTTAAGCTCTCCTTGCAACATGGACCTCCCCCACCCTCATTCAGATCTGGCGTTTGGAATTATTTTGGTTTTCATGTGACGTATGACCCTGAAGGTAAGCGAGTCATGGACTAAAGTAAAACAGTATGTTGGATGTGCCATGCAATGCTCAATTACATGGGTGGGAACTAGTGTGTTAGCGCAGTTAGCTCGTTAACGTGTTGGCCGTCTAGCCCCATGCACGGGGCGATCGGCGGTAGCTCGTTAACGGAGATTTGCCGTGTTGTGGCTTTAAGGTCATTTCAACGAGATTAACCTGAAAGCACTAGTGGGAACACAACGAATATGACTGCACATTTACGCCGACATCATCCTAGTGCAAAGACAAGTGGAAGCAGAAAAAAAACAAGCAAGCATGCTACTAACTTTAGCCGAGTCATTTAGACAGCTGTTAGCACATGATTCTCCTTATATGTTTAATATGCTGCTGAGAATATAGCCCAGAAGAAGCGGATAGTATAGCTTTTATTTTGGAAAGAGACATTTCTCTGTAATAAACTCTCTTTTCCAAAGATGAGTGATTCCTCAATCAGATACAGGGCTCGCAATATCGCTAGCCCGACATCCGGGAGCTAGCGATTTTTTCAGTCGGGCTACCAAAATCTATCTCTTCCCTGCCCGTCGGGCTATTGTAGGAAGGAAAAATATATGTCAATGCTTTTGCATTCTTTTGGAAATGTAGCTGGGTAATTATGTCATTGGCATCGGTGAGCCACTGTCAATATGTGACATATTGAAATCGCGTTTGAATTTGCGCTTGTTTGCTTTCACTTTGCAATCGCGCGAACTGTGTATAGAGAGCGACAGCACTGATCTGTGAGTGATGATAATTTGTGCACCAATTCCTCTGACATTGTCTTATTAATTGTTAGCTTACTATGCAAACATGACAAGTGAAATCTCCCGCAGCTTAAACATGTGAGAGGTTGATCGCGCAGAGAATCGCTGAGCTTATGTGAGTGCGTGTGTAAAAGCAGCAGGATATATATTTGACTACGATGACCTGGATGACTGAGAACCTTCACAGACAGATATATATTTTAGTTCTGCTGAGCCAAATAAGACAGGTCAGGGTGAAGAAGTGACAGCCAAAGAAAAGCTTACCACAAAACGGAGAAGTTATGACAAATCAGACTATAAGGCAAATAGAAAGTGCAGCTTTATGGTTTCAAAATAATTTCTGTGGCTGCAATATGACGAGCTAAATAACCAGGGCTGCACATAAGTGGTCCACAGGTGCGCATTCGCTGTCAAAATAAAAAACACGCACAAGGGTTAGGGTTAAATTTAAAAACTGTACTTTTGAGTTAAAATATATATTTATAATTTTAATAAATGACAAATTAAAAAGGCATGAACATTTTTTTGTATCGAAAAAATATCGAACCGTGACACCAAAGTACCGAACCGAACCGAACCGTGAATTTTGTGTATCGTTGCACCCCTAATATATATATATATATATATATATATATATATATATATATATATATATATATATATATATATATATATACACATACTGCATAAGGTTTAAATAAGAACTTTAAATAAGAAGAAAATAAGTGTTATTTAAATAAGTGTGTTATTTAAATAAGAAGAAAATAACACATTTAAACGCATGTGTGTCATAAAATAAGTTAATTATTGTTTGCATGTGATTTAGTTTCTCTAAATTAGATATCATCCATGAATCTTCATGTCTCCTCCTGCCTGGCAACTCTATCTTCAGCATACACTAGCCCTCCTCTTCACATGTCCAAACCTTTTCAGCCTTGCCTCTCTAACTTTGTCTCCAGCTGCTGAACACAAGCTGTCCCTCTGAAACAATCACGTCTAATCTTGTCAATTTTGGTTACTCCCAATTAAAATCGGAAGTTCAACTCTGCCCCACATGTTGTGTCCATCACTGCAGAACAGTGGAAAGAAATCAGAAGCTCTTTAGCAAAGTATATATTTGCATCTTTCACCCCTATTCTCAAAACTTGTATGGTGTCCAATAACTGGAGATAATTGATCTGAATTTCAGGTGCAGGACCACACCTCATGCACTGGTATATGCCTCCAGCGCCACAAGCTGTTCTTCTCTCCTTTTTTCCCAATTCAGTCACTTCTCATTAGATCTGCCTGGGATCCGCTGCCAGTCCCCTCTGAGGCCGTTCCCAAACCACAGCTTCAATTTGTGCTTTCTCAATCTGCTGTTATCAAACTGAAATAAGGATGTGGTCCCAGTTTGTTAAAAGCAATTCATAATCTTAAATTGATCAAGATGTTCTTTGCATCAGCCGTTACTTCAGTATTCCTAGAAGTCCTTTCTCATCCAATTTCAGACTTTAACCACTTTCTCATGGTTGTTTTTTTTTTTTTTTTGAAAATTCAAGAGGCCTTTTTGTCCAGGCTCTGAATCAACAGAGAAGATGTTAAAATAACATTTCCTAAAGTTCACAGGTACATAATCTAATCCATAACTATCTGCAGATTTCAGATGGTTGAGGGTGGAGTTTCAGATAATAAAACAATTGAAACTGTTGTTTATTAAACTGGTGTACAAGATTTTGAAATTATTTCAATACATCACTGTGGACTACTAGAACTTCTGGTCAAAATGAGCTTTACCTTAGCACAACTTTGGGTTTGGTAAGATCCAAATTAAACATTAAAACCAGTTTATTCCAAATATATTTAAGATAATTAATATTTGGATGATCTTTTCCTTCTTTAGGCAATTTAGACTTTGAAGTGGAAACACTGGCACTAGAGAGATGACTCAATGCTGTAACAAGGAGCTCTCTCAGGGGGAAGTGAGTCTTGGTTAATGTGTAACAATAAAACAACATTCTTAGATATTCAAAGTCACCCTTCAGTTTTTTAAGATGTAAGTGAGGCTTTTTCATTCCACATAAACATGTTTGCTATCTTGTGAAATCACCTAAAAAAGGCAAGGGGAACTCTTGTCTCCAAAATGTGAAGTGAGCATAAAATATTCATGCAATAATCCTTAAAAGATGCTTTATGTAAATTGCACAAAATACCAACAGATGTGTGTTTCAGAGGTTTATTCTTAAACAAACTTACTGATAAATGTGGAAAGCCAACATTTTTTCCATTTTCTGCTCTTTTACCAAAATATCTGGTCATGTACCAGTACTTCATTGCTTTTATAGAAATGTACACAATCTGGTATGTGCATGACTTATAACTATAAAATATACACAGATTTATAACTACAAAATTATATATAGCACTTCCCAATCGTCGTTTACCTCGCAACAAGGATTTCAATAAAGCAAAATGATCGCTTATTTCTTAAATTGATAAGTAAGGCCAAAAAGACGGACAAGTTAATCTTTTTTCCCTTTCTTCTTCTTATGCTTATGAGATTGTCCGCCTCCTCGTCCCCCTCGGTTGCCTTTCGAGCTTCTCCCTGTCCATGCTGGCATAGGAGGCTCAATTTCCCCAGGTCGTCCTCCTCTGTCTGGTACACTGCCGATCAACATCTAGTGACACCAGAAAAAAAACAACAAAAAGAAAAAGAAAATGCTTACTTAGCTGGAGTCAGAGGCATCTTCATTAAGGATCACAGACACGTTCATGATTGTACCTTGTAAACAGAGGTGCTTGTTCCAGCTTTGACCGGGTCAATGAAGGACTGATCCTCTCTGGCAGCGAGCAGCAGAGATGGAGACACTTGGGAAGAGCCGATGAGGGACGCAAGATTAGGCGCCGAAGCCAGCGCAGCACTGCGCTCCTGTAAATAAAGGATGGACTGAATGGAGATGTCTGACATTCATCTTCTGCGTCACCAGCACATGCTCTGACGATGGCCTAAAGCCGACTGACATAAAAGTAGTGTGTTGCAGTTCAGTCAGACCACACGATGTCAGTGTTGTCCTAATAACACCCTGATCTTGCAGACAGTAACAGACATATACTGTATATAAAGATTCAACATAGCCTATAGGTCTAAAGAGTGAAGTAAAACTAAATTTTTTTCTCCTAATGGGAAATCCTGTTTGCAAGACGACATTAGACAAATGGGTTCTCACTAAATTTATGAGCCTTCCTAATGAATTTATCATCTCAGTCAGCAGTTTTAAGTCCTATTTACTGCAGCATGGCGTTGATTTTATCAATTACGGCACCAAGTAGGATTTAAAAAAAGAGAAAGATGATGAATCAGGGAATGCCTAACTTGCAATCACTCCTGCATGAACACACATCCACCCTCCTTCAGTTTGAAGATGAAAATGATGACAGTCAAAATCTCAGATTGAGGCTTCAGATGTGCTGCTCATCTTCTTTATTACATACACTCTACTTGTTACAGGTGTTAGAGAAGGCAGGGTTCTCATGCATTTTGGAGATATTTGATGCAGATGCAAATGAAGAACCGCAACTCATTTTGTGCATTAAATAAACTTCAGAGTGCTGCTTAGTGTCTTCACAAATGTTACTCTAACCTGGGTTTCTTCATTCTCAGTCACATTAAAGTGGACCTATTCCGTGCCATATTTTCTGTTGTATTAATTCTCATATTTAAACAGTCAAAGTTTCTAATGAGGTAAGCATATGAACAAGTAATCCCTGCAAACTAAACATTTAGGCTTCAGACTACACTAAACGCTCAGTTTCAAACACTTCTTTACTACTCTTGCATTCAACTGATATCAGACGGTAAAGACACCCTTAAAATGGTCATCTCGTGGATACGTGCTGTATTCCATTTTCAGTGAGAAGTTGGAAATTTCAAGTTTGCAGCTGGAATTTTCAGCTAAAACCCTGAATCAAGTTGGACTTCCCACGTAAAAAGTCAGAGACATCACACCAACCCTACCTTTGTAATCCGAGGTGGCAGCGGTGAGAACTTGTAATCTTTACAACCAGTGTTCTGTATTTGTGACTGCTAAATAAACCATACACGTGGTACTGACCAGGCTCTCTGTGCTGAGGTGCCATTTTTAAGCACAGTAAATAAATGAATAATCATTATGTTATACTCCACACACTGCCTGGAAGCCTGCCATGGGGTTTACTTGGTACGAAATCACTCGCAGCTCCAAAATCTGACTTCCGATGTAAAAACTCCACCTGCTGTTCAAAGCTTCTGTTTGCGAGGGGCACCCAAGTAGAAGAAATCTGCCTTATGCTTAATTTATGCTACCAAGGTTGTGTCAGTATTTGCCTCTGGAGACGGGTTTTTAAACCACCATTGCAATCGAACAAAATCTCAACTGTGCAGTGCCCCATGTGGAAGACACTGTGCATCAGTTAAATGCTGATTGGTTGAAAAGTGGGCCGGAATAAGGAACAGCAGAGTTCACCAGAAGTGGAAAAAATACATTATGAAAAGCTGAGGAAGGGGCTACAGTGCACACTTTTCATTGTTTTTAACATTCTGTTTCACTTCAGCTCTTTGCATGTTAGAACTTCACTCTTGTCTGCAGCTGGCTGACAGACTGGCAATAGCACAGGCAAGAGCCACAAGAGCACAATTTTTATAGGGCCCACATCTGACAGGAGACGCCCTCTGCAGGTAGATGGGCAGTCCAAAGCTTCCTCATGCACTACCACTGCTGAACTAAGATTTTCTTATTAAAAGGGAATAGACTGAAGAGATGAACCAAGGCTCAGAGTAAAATAACCCAACTAACAGGCAGGTAGGAGTTTATAAACAGAGTTATTTAACATTCCTACCTTTCGTTTTTCTCCCCATGCAAATGATTCAAGCGTAACCTGAAAGCGCGTGACCATCATTTGTCGCCGACGCCGATAGTCCTCGGACAGAATTTCATTCATTTTTTTCACTTGAAGCTGAGAAACAGGCAAAGATGTAAATGCCACATTAGAGTCACGTCTAAAGTCTTGTGAGCTGAAAACAGGCCTGGCAGCTTACCCACTGCTCTGAGCTGAGGCTGGTGCTGAGAAGAGGTTTGGTCATGTCTCCACTTGGTAGGCGAGAAAGCCTCTCATTCACCTGCATTAAAGCAAATGTTTGTAAACTCCTCTTTCAGTGCTTCTCAGTCTGTATTCGCAATTTATTCATGGCTCAATCTCTGTTATTTCAAGCTTACCTCGTTCAAAACGTCCTCAAACCGAGAGGAGGCGTCCATGTTGAGAGCACGCAGAAGTAAAATCCATTCTGCTTGCATCTCTGCTTTCCTCCTGTTTTCACCCAAACCGTCATCGCCTTCGTTTTCCTCACAAAAGTCACGGCTCAGATCTTCAACTCGCTGCTCTTTTTCAGAGTCCGCTTCTGTCGCCCGCTCGTCAGGATGTGACTCTTTGTACTTGATAATGTGAGCTGCTTGCAATTCTGATACAAGGAACTCTGCAAGATGTGCAAAAGATCACTAAATCCACGAGCACTACAATCATCTGTTCTTACTACAACAGTATCCACCACAGTCCGGTTTCTCACCAGCGACTTTGTTGAGAGTGGACGGGTCCAACACCTCGGAGGTCAGCACAGCGAGGGGAGAGGATATGTTTGATAGTACATTTTTCAGCTCTCCCGCCAGCAGCACATCACCTGACCCTCCTGAGTCTAAAAAAGGACAATTAAGCCAGTTTATTTAACACATTTCACTGCAAGTTGAGTCAGAAAGATCTGATTTTTTTCATGGCTTATATTTGTAACATAGTAACCATCAGTTTGTTTACCAAAGCATGTTTTGGTTGTAGTTATATAATGCACATAAATTACAGCTAATGTGAGGTGCATCTCAGTAGCTTCATATTAAATTAACTGCGGGTAAAATTATGAAAATGGTGTCACTATCCAAATGTTTCCAAATCCAATTCTACTCAACATGCGAAGATGTTTTACTTTAGTAGAGCATCTGTCAATGTGTAAAAAATATCCTGTTATTTTTATTTATTTAAGGCATCTAAATCGGCTGTTCTGTAACTGGTTTGGTGAATTAATGTGGATGTTTTCAGAAAGGACTTGCATTTTGTTTTACATTACATAAAAAGTAAGGTCGATTCTTAAGCAGTTGCTTTGCTGAGTCGGCCCACTTGAGACCACAGTGACCCCTCTGCATGAGACAGTAAAAAATCCACAATCCTGAGATGGTTTCCTCCTTCCTTGGGAGAATGTGCTGTATTAAAGGCAATGGTTAAACATGAAAAAGCCTCTCTCAAAGATTTATGAATGAAAATCTCAGGCCTGAGCCTCACCTCGTAGCTCCGGGCAGAGAGTCCTGAGCTCTGCGCACAGCCAGCTGAGCAGCGGACAGGGAAGCTCGTCACATCTGCACCGGGAGACGAGACCGGGTACCTGACCAGGAAGTAAGTGGAGGCGACAAATGAGATTACCTATTCACCTGTCAGGCGTATCGGCAAGTGTCATTATACGTCAAAAGCCCAGAAAGCAGGCAGAGAATAAGGTTTCTCTTCTCAAATTAAAGTTTCGTAACGACGAAAATCAAACATGTTAATCACCCCAGAGCTTTGATGGCTGAAACTGTCCCCGCGCTCCTCTCCACGAAGAAAAGATAAACATAAAAGTTATGGTAGTATTTACCATATTTTGGCACTGAACTGGGCTAGACTGCGAATAATTAGATACATTTTATTTTTATTATATTATTTACATATTTGGCTTTAATTTGTCTGTGTAGCCTTATAAACACTGCGATGTCCAATTCATGACTTCTTGTTGTGAGATCCTTAAAGTACATTTTGAGTGAATGGTTTGTTTGGCAGTAGTAATGACTGAAAGTCCCCTAACACAGATCCTTTTGGTCAGATATTTAACTTTACTTTTTGTTGTTGTGGTGATGATAATCATATGTTTGATAGCTTGACTCAAAGTACAGCGAGTCAAAATACGCTCACTTCCACTTCATTGCTTACACTTGTTCAGCTTCTTGTTATCAAAAATATCTAATCACCCAGTCACATGGCAGCAACTCAGTGCATTTAGGCATGTAGACATGGTCAAGACAGCCTGCTGAAGTTCAAGCTGAATTTCAGAATGGGGAAACGGGTGATTTTATATGACTTTAAACGTGGCGTGGTTGTTGGTGTCAGATGGGATGGTCTTGAGTTTTTTCAAAAACTGCTTGATGTCAGAGGCCAGAGCAGAATGAACCGAAGCTGCATTAAAGCTAAAAGGAAAAGTAACTCCAGTTACCACTCGTCACAAGCAAGGTATGCAGAAGAGCATACCAGATACCATACATCAAACCTTGAAGCAGATATGCTACAGCAACAGAAGACGGGTAGTTTCAGCATTCGGCATAAACTCCATGTATCCATCCTGACTGTTGTATCATTGGTTCAGTCTGCTGGTTGTGCAGTGATGTGGGACATAATTTCTTGGCACATTTTGGGCCAGCTGAGTGTTTTTTGCTTTCAACAGGACAACCTGTTGAATCTATGCCACAAAAATGAAGGCAATTGTGAAAGCAAAGGGGCTCATATCCTATGCTAGCAAGGTACATCTAATAAAGTGGCAGGTGTGTGTAAATGTGTTATATAAAATTCAATCTCTGTTTTGGCAGTGCAGTTTTGCATTTATTATATTACAACACATCAGCGGTGGGAAATTTTAAGATGTCAGCCCAACCCGAGCCCTAACCCCAACCTGTCATCTCCACTGTGTATGATCAGATCATAACCTAACCTAGCATGGCTAACTTTAAGGCTGAACAGACGCTGACACTCTTGTGACGACTAAAATTCTCCCTCAGAATCCGATGGGTGCAGTGAACAAAAGCCAGAACAAAAGTTATAATTTCATGTTCTGAAAGCGAGTTCAAAGACATGAACATAAATTGGGTGTCCCAAATTCGATCTCTGGGTGGCAGTGTTGCATCATGATTTGCTCAAGTTAAGGTTGTTCACCTGTGCAGAGGAAACCTGCAAAATGTTAAAATAGTCGATTTTTAATATTTGATGTATCAAATTTTAAGTATAACCATTTAGTCTTTTAGTCAGTTCACAATGGGCTTCGGTAATGCACTGGTCTGCCTTATCATGGTTATAACCTGAAATAAATTATACATCAATTAGAGCGACGTGTCCTCACACCTGGTAACATTAAACACGCTGCCTGCTTCTGTTTACTGAGGGTAATTTAACTGTTTAAATAAAAAAAATATTATTCAAGTAACGTTTAACGTACTTTTAACACTACTGTAATACATTATTGTCAACATGCTGTTGAGTAAATCTTGTAATATCTTGATCTGTCCATTAAATTATCACTGTCTTATCTTAAGCAGGACTCTTTAGAAAATATGGTATAATATTAATGCTAAAAAAAAAAAGGTTTATTTTTAAAGAGAAAACTTAACACAAAATAATTTCCATGGACATCTTTCTTTTCAAAAGAATTTCATTTGAATTAGTCTTCACTATCACAGGGGTTCTGTAAGCACAATACGAGCTCCATTCTTAACAAAAAGCTTTATTTTTGAGGGTAAATACTCAGATCGTTCTGCAGATTTAATGAATGCAACCTTGTAATGGATGCTAGTTGTGTAATGGTATACCACCCTATCCACGTTCTGCATCAGCCTTTTTGATGCAAAGGTGAGCTGTTTGTGAATAACAAACTTAAGGCCCTTAAGGGTTGGAGTGCATATAAGAAAGAAAGCTCCAGTCACATAATGAGTATGGCTTAATTGTCGGTCCTCACGGTCAGAGTTGTGATCTCATAGGTGGACAACAAAAACTCCAGCACTGAAACCACACCTCAAAGAATACCCCTAGGAGATAATGATGCTTTTTTTCAGAAATATACAGGATTTAAATGTGTAAGGAATGTAATGTGAAATTCATTGCATGGTATGAAATGCACGGAACCCCAGCCTGTCTTGTCTGCAACACCTTCATCCAAAAAAGGTGAAACTGACTTTGGCATATGGTTTCTTAAAGAAATGACAGAAACAGATTATATTCATTTCATCTTTGTGAACTGACAAAATGTGTTGCCCCGTGATAGCTGGGTGCAGCTCAAACGGATGGCTGGACGGCTGACTTTTTGGTAACTTGGTAAGCTGGCTACATGAGTTTGTACATCCAGGATTTACACTGATTTTCTTTGAAGTTGTGAGGTGGGACTCCCCTGGCTTGCTTTACTTTTGATACAACCACTAAAAAACAGAAAATGCAGTCTGTAGCTTTGATGAGTTTATATTTATCGGAAGGTGTATTTACTTGTGCGAGGACGAATTTATATATTCATGTAAAAGAATAAAATTCAAATGTTGTTGATTGCCTGGCTGACACTGTACTTTTAAGCTGATACATCCTCTTTACTACTAGTATTTCCAGCTGATACAGTTGCAGCATAATTTTAAATGCTATTTGGACACATGACAAAATCTTGAGCGGGCTGACAGCCATCCAGTTTCACCTCAGACAGAGGCAGCCAGATGGGGAGGGGGAAACAGGGGAAGGGGGGTAGTGGTAGTGTTGTATTAAGTATCTGAAATGAAGAAGACAAGTCAAGTAGTCACGAAATAACTGCTGGTGTGCTCATAAATGATAAATTAATCGCATAATGCATTAGCCAGACAGTCATAAATGCACTGTGAGTTCTAGCCTAATCCCAGTCCTATATGGCTGACAGTAAAGGTTAACTGGGAGGTGAAAGAGAAATGCAGGATATGGAAAAGAGGAAAATACAGCAGCCAAGACAGGAAAAAAAGGAGTGAAGTGAATTGGTAAAACGCTGGATTTCTTCAGGCAGAGGTTGGACATAGTGCAGCTTTAGGCAGTCTATAATTCTTGTCAAGTTCCCAGATTCAATAACAAGATAGCACTCTCTGGCATCCACAGGTTCCTCTATTCAAAACTATCTTGAGGACAGGAGAGAAAGAGACCATTTAAAGCCTTCAGGGACACCAGTGAGATCCCATTTCTGCAGGCCAGGCTTTGCCCAAGTGTCTAATTCTAATTTCCTCTTTCACAGACTAAAGGAGTGTACGTCTATCTGCAGTTGCATAGCCCTATGGGAGAGATAGAGAAGAATAGTGAGTCTCGGAGTCTGGATCTGATGCTTGCATGTGTGTGAGAGGTGCTTTAAAAGCTGTGGATGTACGACGTGCAAGGGAGTGAGTGACTGGACTTTTGTAAGATTGAGAGAGTACGGGAAATGAGAGCTTTTGCCAGGAGAGGACAAGCTGATGGGGGATATACAACCGCTGAGAGAGGGAGAATTGTGGGGATATTAAGAAGTAGGTGGAAAGGCAAAAAATGGATGGAGATCAGAAACATTAAACATAAGGAGAGTTGACTGTTTTGGACATATTGTTGTCCAACTGGGGATAAGAAGTTAATATCAAGGGGAAATTCCACTGTATAACAAAAGTTAGACTTTTCTTTTTTTTATTCTAAGCATATCACACCACTTAAAAAGATGTGAACCCAACAACACCATTTCCAAATGAAAAAACAGAGGACAGTGTCCTCTGTGTAATGCCTCAAAGAGATAAAACTTGGAGTTGCTTCAACAGTAAACTTTTTTGCACATGTACTGTTGCATATTTACGACTGCTCTGCTTGGTTCAGAGCAGGGTTGATGCCCAGGTAGACAATGACACGCGACGTTCTTTTAAGGCACTGTGAATTCGCCAGACAGTCTTTTACTCTGTACTGACATGAGTTCAATTAGATGCCACACAGTATTTGATCTACATATGCTCGCGGTTTAATACGGAGTGCATCTGGATTTCAGAGATGTGGAAAAAGTGATGTGGTCACAAGAGTTATCCTTCACCCCTGAACAAGTAGCATACATGTGTGGAACAATGAAAGTCTGAATGCTTAGTCCAGCGAACATGCAAGTTATTCTGAGCGATCGCGTTCATCAGCATCAATATGCGACTATATCCGATACACATATTTAAAGTTCCGCTTTCTGTCATTTTATTCTAATTAACTATCCATATGTCTTATTCTGTAACTTTTAGGTTTTTACCCTAAAAACACAAGATTGTTTGAGTAACAGTATAAAGAATATAGGGCAGATTAGTATCATTTTCTGGTGTTGTGACAGCACTTACCGGCATCAGCCCCAAAAATCCAGAATCCATATATATTTATAGGCCAGCAGCAGCAATCTGCACATTTACTCAGTATACTGACACAGCTGTGAGAAGATATATGGCATAAACATATAGCCCATTAAGAGTTTTATATGTTTCAAGACAGCAAGCACAAACGAGATTAATTTTTCAGTTTTCCTCTTAACACTAGGCAAGGCAAGGCAAGTTTATTTGTATAGCACAATTCAACAACAAGGTGATTCAAAGTGCTTTACAGAGACATTAGAAACAAGAACAAATAAAAAGCATGATTTAAAATTGATTAAAACAAGCAAATAAACTAACTAACTAATTAACAAACAAACAAACAAACAAACAAACAAACAACAGTATATAAAATCAAAACAGATAAAATCAGAACAGTAGATAAAATCAGTAGTTAAATGTAAGTTTTGAAATTTAAGCTTAAAGTGTGGGTTTGGTGCTTTATTCAAATGCAGCTGAGAACAGGTGAGTCTTCAACCTGGATTTAAATAAACTGAGTGTTTCAGCTGATCTGAGGCTTTCTGGGAGTTTGTTCCAGATATAAGGAGCATAAAAGCTGAATGCAGCTTCTCCGTGTCTGGTTCTGACTCTGGGAACTGATAAAAAAACGGATCCAGATGACCTGAGGGATCTGGATGGTTCATACTGGGTCAGGAGGTCATTGATGTATTTTGGTCCTAAACCATTCAGAGCTTTATAGGCCAGCATCAGAACTTTAAAGTCTATCCTCTGACGGACAGGCAGCCAGTGTAAGGACCTCAGAGCTGGACTGATGTGGTCCACTTTTTTGGTCTTAGTGAGGACTCGAGCAGCAGAGTTCTGAATGAGCTGTAGTTGTCTGACTGATTTTTTAGGTAGACCTGTAAAGATGCTGTTACAGTAATCAAGCCTACTAAAGATGAATGCATGGACTAGTTTTTCCAGGTCCTGTTGAGACATCAGATCTTTTATTCTTGATATATTCTTGAGGTGATAGTAAGCTGACTTTGTTATTGTCTTAATGTGTTTTTCTAAGTTTAGGTCTGCATCCATCACTACACCCAAATTTCTCGCCTGGTTTGTGGTTTTTAGATGTATAGATTGAAGTTCTCTGGTGACCTGTAATCGTTTTTCTTTGGCGCCAAAGACTATTACCTCAGTTTTGTTTTTGTTTAGCTGGAGAAAATTGTGGCACAACCAGTCATTGATTTCCTCAATGCATTTACCAAGAGCCTGTACAGGGCCTCGGTCTCCTGGTGACATTGTGATATATATTTGTGTGTCATCTGCATAGCTGTGATAGTTTATTTTGTTGTTGTTTATAATCTGTGCCAGTGGGAGCATGTAGATGTTAAACAGAAGGGGTCCCAAGATGGAACCTTGGGGAACTCCACATGTGATACTTGTCTGCTCAGATGTGAAGTTACCTATTGATACAAAGTATTTCCTGTTTTCTACGTATGTTTTGAACCAGTTTAGTACAGTTCCTGAAAGACCTGTCCAGTTCTCCAGTCGTTTGAGTAATATGTTGTGGTCAACTGTATCAAATGCTGCACTGAGATCCAGTAAAACTAGGACTGACATTTTTCCACTGTCTGTATTCAGACATATGTCATTAAACACTTTGGTCAGAGCGGTTTCAGTGCTGTGGTTCTGTCTAAAACCTGACTGGAAGGCATCGTAGCAATTATTCTGTTTTAAGAAGTAACTGAGCTGTTGAGAAACTGCTTTTTCAATGATCTTACTTAAAAACGGGAGATTTGAGATCGCCCTGTAGTTGTTCATTTGTGTCTTGTCAAGATTGTCCTTTTTCAGTATAGGTTTGATTACAGCAGTTTTTAGTGATTCTGGAAACACACCTGATAATAAAGAAAAGTTGACGATCTGTAACAGGTCTGACTCTAAAGTCTTTGAGACCTTTTTGAAAAAACTTGTTGGCAGGACATCTAAACAGCAGGAGGAGGAGTTCAGTTGACCTAAGATGTCCTCCAGGTCTTTGCTGTTAATCGGGTGAAACCGTTTGATGGTGTTTAAACAGTTTTTCGGTGGACACAGTACATATCCTGGATCTGCTGTTGATGTACCAATTGCTTGTCTAATTTTTTGGATTTCTTCAGTGAAGAATTTGGCAAAGTCATTGCAGGCCATGGTCGAATGAAGTTCAGCTGCCACTGACACAGGGGGGTTTGTTAGCCTGTCAACTGTAGAAAATAAGACCCGAGCATTATGGCTGTTTTTAGTGATGATGTCAGAGAAGTAGGACCTCCTTGCATTCCTCAGTTGTAAATTATAATTGTGAAGTTTCTCTTTATAAATGTCATAATGAACCTGGAGGTTTGTTTTTCTCCATCTGCACTCAGCTTTCCTACACTCTCTTTTTTCATTTTTCACCAGTGTGGAGTTTCTCCATGGAGACTTTTTCCTTCCAGAGATAACCTTCACCTTAATGGGAGCAATAGTGTCCATTACATTTAACATGTTAGCATTGAAGCTATTGACGAGCTCATTGACTGACCCTCTGGGCAGGTCAGGTGTTAATGGGAAGACCTGGTTAAAAATTGCACTACTGTGTTCAGTTATACACCGTTTTGTGATCACTGTTGTTGATATATTTGTGTGGGCTGAGATTTTACTTTCAAAGAAAACACAGTAATGATCAGACAGGCCCACATCAGACACAGTAACCTTTGAAATGCTCAGGCCTTTGGATATAAAGATATAAAAAGATGCACTTGTTGCTTTTCCACACTCTTGGCAATATTTGAATGTATCCTTAGCAATGAATTTGTAGGTACCACCCTCATGCCACTGCTTTTAGAAAACACGTAATGTCCTAAAATACCAACGTGACCGGCTAGTTTGTTAATACAGTTCAAGACAAGGACATCTGAAGAGCTGCAGCTTGATATTGTTTGCTGTTTGTTATTTGTTAATTATTTAATTGATATAATTACTAAGGTAACTAATAATTGTTTCACCTCTACTGCAGATCAGACAGAGATGAGTCCTGACAGCTGGCACATGGAAGCCATGAGTTTTACCGTGCACGTGGATTTTATAGTGTTCCCTTACTGTACATGCTTTGGTAATAATTTACATCTCGCCATGTCTATCTTAACATCTGCCACCTGACTTTAGTGTGCTTTCATCTTTGTTCGTGCGCTGCGTGTTCATACACCGGCGATTTTACAAAGTCAGTCGCACACGTGAAACATCAGATTAAACATAGACTCCTAGATATTAGCTGACACTCCCTTTTTTTTCATATGTTTTGTGCGCTTACTTTCTAGCTTTTCTTTGTGTTCTTTAAAAAATGAATAGTATTTATCCTGTCTTCTCCTTCTTTTATTCAGTGTGTGTGTGTGTGTGTGTCTGTTAGAGAAGAGTGTATGGTGCCTGGGGTGAAATCAGGCAGATAAAAGGCAGTGATGAGGTCTGGATCCTCAGCATCCTGACAGCTGTAGATTAAATTAAAGAACTTCTGACAAATCAAACAGATTCTCTCTCTATCTCTCCCTCTCTTTCTCTCCATCCCTCTCTTTCTCTCTCTTCACCCCTAGAGCCCTCATCAGGCAAGCTGGGTGCGGAACTTGAAACAAAATGGATTTCATCTTTAAGGGCTCGGGCAGGCTTTGAAACCGCACCAACTGCCGCCCCTACTTGTCCGTCTTTCTTTCTCTTTTGGATTTGTTGGCTTGCCTTTTTTTTTCCTGATACTTCAACAAACTTGAGCCATATTGTGACAGATAAAAGTAGAACATCAGTACTTCAAACCATGACAGTAATTGAGAGATGAAACGGGCACATTTTCCAGGTTCTGAGAGGCCCACTCCGATCCTCACATCAATCGCTCCTGCACGGGATTCCAGGGAATGGTAGAGAGCAACGCTTGGCTCCCAGTGGATCTAAATGCTGCTGTAATAAGGTATTAACACTTTCTAATGTGGTCTATTGGCAGTTAGACCTGCTCTGATATAAAAAAAAATACATGTCAAATAGGCTTACTGCTGATCCTGGTAAAGCAAATATACACACATTCATACGTAACTAAAAATGGCTACTGCCAATCATTGTCTCATAGTATGTGGCCCGACAGAGCCCTTCCCAATTCCCTATGCAGGCTAGCATTCACACCATATTTACACTTTGTAGGTACACCTTGCTATTACGGTACTGGACTCCCTTTTGCCTGTAGAACTACTTTAATTCTTCAGTTTCAACAATGTGCTGGAAACATTCCTCACAACTCCTCAATGTTCATTTTCTTCCCGCTGGAAGCAAAAGATGGGTAAACCAAGGCTGTAAAGTGATGGACATGGTCCTCAACAATGCAGGTATTGGTGCCTAAAATATGCCAAGAAAATGTCCCTACACCGTTAAACTACAATTAACAGCATAAAGTATTAAAACAAGGCAGGATGGATCCATGCTTTCATGTTTATGTGCCAAATTCTGACCTTTCCCAGCAGAAATCAAGACTCATCAGACAAACATCGTTTTTGTCTTTTATTAACGAGCAGCTGAACAGGTATATGCTTTCATTGCTTAAAAGTGCACCATATCAGATTGATAAACTTCTTAAAGTTAAAACTGAGTATTACGTCACGTTATTTGGATTCTCACACATTTATACTGTTAAGCATCAGTGTAATTTGTAATTTTATTATTATCATCATTATTATTATTATTTTTATTCTTTCTGAAGAGACTATTGGTCCAGGAAATGGCTTTTTCATGTAGGGGGATGTTGATTTTATACCCATGTCAGTAGTAAACTAAAGTGTAACTTACGATGCCAGACAGTGACTAATAAGTGTGAAAGGCTTTTAACCTTATGCAGATTTATAACTATCAAAGGCGTTATCTTTGGTAAAGTATTTTAACTGTAACAGTGTTCGTCAAACAGTTATTACACTTCACATGTTAGCAGAAATGGAGAAAATCTGTAGTTAATGTTAACTTTACACAGCATTATGGAAGACAGAATGAATTTAAAAGTATTTTTCTTTTATAGTTTTTTTTGGTAATGAGCAGAGATAAAAGGCCTAACACAGTCACAATCAGCTTCTGATTGCTTTCTCGGCTATTTTGCTTAATGAAATAAAAGATTATTCAAATTCCTACAGTTATGTTCTGTACAGTTCCAGTTTCATCTCATCACCAATATAAAAACAGAAGAGATTACCAGCAGTATGTCGGTGCTATAATATTAGCCGCTAAGTTGCTGATCTAAACTTTTTTCATATTTGCACTCTAACCAAGTAAAGGATAAAGAAGTTCCTGGAAATCCTAACTTGAAAGAGTAAATATATCTCGCTGTATTGTTTAATCTGTTTATTAGAAATTATAAAACAACTTTGAAATTCATTGCTTTCACTCACAAAAAGTGCTATTAGATAAATTGTAGCTCAAACAAAAATCAGACACCCTAATATTTGAGAAATTGTCCGGTCACTAGAGAGCAGTATTGGATATGAATGAAAGGGACGATGTGTGTGTGTGGTAGAAACAGAGCATGCAAAAGAGTGCCTTGGACTTAAAAAGCCCAAGCTTAAGCAGCTGGCCAAACAGACTGAGCAGGGGATCAGGCAGGAGCAGTGTGTGTGTGTGTGTGTGTGTGTGTGTGTGTGTGTGTGTGTGTGTGTGTGTGTGTGTGTGTGTGTGTGTGTGTGTGTGTGCGGGAGAGTGGGGAGTGGTGCAGACTGCTAAAGAGAGGCCTTCTTCTCACCCGACTCCTCAGCCCTGCTGCTCAAACCAACAGAATTAATAGGCTCATTTGCCAAGAAAAACACTCTAATCAGTGGGTTTCCTCTCATTAAAAGTTAATTAGTTTGACACGAGTTTCCTGCAGAAGAAAGTATTGGCCACTTACAACTCATTAGAGCCAAAGCAAAACATCACAGTGAGGAAAGCTGGAGGAGAGGGGAGAAAGGAGGAATGGGACACACGCACTCATGTTCATACACTCTAACATGCAGTGCACTCTGTGAGACTCACGCTAGCTGGCACATCTACAGACATGTGCATTACTTTGTTATTGCAAAATGTTAGTGACATGTGTAAACATGCATGCCAGCACAGTTATACATGAACACACACATACGGTAAGTGCTTACATACACATGTGGACACAGACACACGGTACTGTAAACTCATTTCTGTTATGGCATCAGTAACAGCAAGAAACACTTATCCTGGGAACTATAAAGCTGGAGTCTTTCTCCACACTCATCTCATACAGACATAATTCAACATGCACGTGATGTAAGTATTCTGTATATAAAACATACAGAATATATGAACTTTTTTTTATACATATGTATATATATTATGTTGAAAATGTTTGAGTTATATAGCTTATATAACACCTCAGGTGCTAAATGTGTTCCATCTGATCATTTCATTTGCTTTGCGTGCATGTGCGTGCACGCTTGCAAGTGTGCGTGTCTGTTCTTTTGTAAAGACAGAATCTAATTCTGACTAAATATTAAAGTTTCTGACCAATTAATAAAATATTTGTCACTTTAAAACTGACATAAATACATATGAGTGAATATGTATCAATTGAAATGTCTTGAAATTGAATGTATATTTTACACATTTACATTAAACTTCATTTTAAAAAAAACTTTATAAAACTTTTCCATAAAAATGTTTCATCACTAGTCATGCTAATGCTCAGCTGAAAACTTTGATGGATGCTTTTGAACCCCTAAAGCGCCACCACAGATGTGTTTGCTGACAGCAATGAAAGCATTTAAACTGGTACAATGGAAATCATTTATGTATGCCCAAAGGGTTAAACACTTAAATCTAATGAATAGTTTCATTTTCAGTGTGATATTTTGGAAACTTTTTGGGAAAGAAAAAAAAAAAGCTTGTTGAAATTTTGCTATTCCACAGTAATTGTGTGGTGCTGCTACTTTGCGGCACTTTAACTGTTCTGTTCTGTAAAACCAAATCAGGTGTGGTTAGCTTCTCAGCACTCACTTCAATATGTCAGTCAGCACATTTACTAAATGAAATTACAAGACTCACACTGGAGACAGAGAGGCCAGAAGTCATAAAGAACAAAAACACAAAAGTATCTGCTCTGAGAGAGTCAGAGATCACTGTGGCTCTGTTATACCAAAACAGTATCTTCCACTTTAGTGTTATGTATTAATGAAATTACATGTGGTGATTTGTAGCCTCCTTGATTGATTATTGGGCTGTGACATCCCACACTGTTAAATAAAGTTAGACACACACATATGCTCCCACACCCTCCCCCTGTTTCCTCTTTCGCTCCATCTTTCCACTGCTCTCCAGTCTCACTGATCTGTCCAGTCTGCTCAGACTTCCTCTTGTTAATGAATCATGAAGTTTGACTTTTACTCCTTAATAAGCGGTGCTTTGCAGAGAGCGAAGGGAAAGCGCAGAGTTTGTTTTCGTTTAATTAGTCAGGCAGGTTCCCTGGGCATGGCGCTCAGTGAGTGAGAAGGCCGGGGCCCGTGGAGCAGCATCAGACGAGGAAGTGCTGAGAGGCAGTCCGTGCTGCCAGGTGGCCATAAGACGAATGTGTGCAGGCAAGGACTAAGACGGGGCAGGAAACATAGAGGCACAGTGCTGCAAACTGAAGAACAATGATAGGAAATGTCCTGGAGAAAACACACCAGCCCATGGTGAAAGAGGGCTGGAAAGAAGGAGGGAAAGAAAGACGAGGGGTAACAAGAGGAGGGAAATGTCCGACAGAGATTAAAGAAAGGAAATCAAAAAGAAAGAATTTGGAAATAATAATGAGAAAGGTATGAGTACGAGTGGAGGATACATGTGTTAAATATACAGTGACTGTAGTATCCTGACGTAATTTTACTTGTTTACTTGAGTTACATGTAATTTCCTTAGATTTCATGGGTTCTTCTGACAGCTATAGCAACAAGTTCCTTTTCTGATTTAAAAAAAATGCCTGTAATATATTCTTTTTTTGTGAGTTTAACTTTGAAGAACACAAAGTCACAGAGTCTCAGAATGGAGGAATTGCATTTTACATTCCCTCTCTAAGTATAAACTGCTACACAAAAGAGCAATGAGCTGCAGACAGAAAGCCGTGGTACAAATACATATTTTGGACAAAAGAGCAATGGGCTGCAGAAAGAAATCTATGGTGTAAATACATCTTTTTTATTGCCCCATTTCCAACCAAGCTAAGAAGTTAGTCATCAAACACTGCTGTAGAGCTTTTTCTCTCTTAAAGAAGTTTTTATTGAAAACATTTTACACACTGCAAATGTTTTAAACCACCGCTGACGTTAAAAGAAGTGCATTTGTTCTTTAAGCTATCAGACTATTTTTATATATGTTTCTATTCTCATTTAGTTAATCTTAGTGCTACTTCCACTATTTTGTCTTTGAAGAGCAGCAGAACGTCTGACAATAATGTTATTCGCTCATGCTGCATCTGTGTGTAAATATCAAAAACCAAAGTAAGATAATAGTGTCATCTCGCGCATCGCCATGTGACAAATAGCAGTGCGGTATCAGAAAGGGTCAACAGTTTGCGGTGGCAAATTACAGCGTGACAGATCTTGAGCACTTTGACTTGTTGAAATCCGATACACATCAGAGGACAATAATGGGTTGTTTATGCCAGGCCCTGAGGCAATTTGTTGCACTCCAATATCGCTATAATCAATTCAAAGTAATCCTCAGACCAGCGTTATGATTTTTATTTGGTAAGTCTCATTGCCACTGTATGTACGTGTCCCTGTTTTACGTCTGTCTTTGTGTGTCGACTAAGGACAATTTGGCCAGTCCTCACTTTTGGACAGACCCACAAAAGGCAGTTTTGGTTCAGCTTAGTTCAGTTTTATTTACATAATGTCGATTCAACAGCTGCCTTTATATTGCAAGGTAAACGCCTGACGGTATTAAAAGAAAAACACTAAAAAGGCTTCGTTTTAAGCTTAGAATTAGCTTTAGAGGCTAGCAGTAGGTATTTAGTTGTGATGGGTCACCTTTGGTAAAGGGGCTTGGGAACGGTTGTGTCTGTGAGTGTCCTCACAAACATAGAATTAAAAATATGTTTGTGTTCACGCCATAGACCTGTGGGCTCAGAGGTATTAGACACTCATCAGAGTGAACCTTTGTAGAGTCAATATTAGAGGCTTCACCTCAGAGCCTGACCTTTACAGCCTGTTTCCCTCTCTGCAACACACCTCGATACTTCCTACACACTCTCACACAAACAAACACACACAAAAACCATACACCCCCATGATCAATCTTCACCGGCCTCTGCGACAGGAAAGCACAAAGCCAATCACATCAACACGGTCGGGATGCCTCGCTCACCCTCTGACGAAATGTCACTGGAGAGGCTGTGTCAGGAGACCGTGGGCCTGTTGAATGTGTGTGAGACAGCAGAAAATCCTGAGGACTCTGGTTGCTGGTGAATAGAAGTGTTCATATGGCTCGTGTATTGTATCTTGTAGCAAGAAAGTTAAGTTCTGTGACTGACTTGTGCTCTGACCCTTTAATTTAGAAACAGATGATGGACTAACCTTATTACCAGCTGGTATTTCAGCAACTTTTGTATAATGGAGCAAATGACTTGAGCTTTGTGTATTGAGATCACCTGATGGGCCAGGAAGATAATGCCATTATGCCATTCTTCAGTAAAAGGGCACCAGCTGATAGGCTGTTTTGGAGGGACTCAACTAACACAACACAATAAAGCTATATTATACTTTCATTAATTCATCAGAAAATCAATTTGCATTCTGCACACTTGGGTCTTACCCTGAATGATTATGCTTCACATGCACTAATTAAACAATGAGTAATCATCCCTTTTCACTGTATATTACAAAAAAAAGGACTGCAGCCAATAAAATACACCATGGAGCCCAGCCAATGCTGGGTAGAGTGTATATTATTGCCTTACCTGATTACATTGTGTTTTCGTGTGAAGTGGGATGCCAAGATGAGGCTTCAGAGCACATCTGAGTCTCACGTCCTAAAGACAGCCTTCTGCTTTCCCTTGCCAAGCTCACCTGGACTGCTTCACCTGTACTCGTGACCCAGTGGTGCGGTGCAGCTCTGTATGTGTAGAGCTGTTGGCTGAATCAAAGAAAAGTGGTGTGCAACACTGCAAGTGAGGAGAAGGTTAGGAAGGTACAGGATATACTCTCACAGTGTGAGAGAAACACAGCTGTGCCAAATATTGGTTCTGTGGTGAGCTTCAGGTCCAATGCCGAACCTGCGCAGTGAAGACATACAGAACAGATGTCACACATCAGGAAGAAACAAGTATTATATGTCAGTGCTTTATATGTGATCATTGTGATGTGATTCGTTTTACCCTTTAGGAACGTAACGTAATTTTGATGTAATGTGTTGTTTCATCTGTTAAAATTAATGCTAATTCAACAAAATCCTGACAAAATAAATCTTTAATCACTTTTAATCAGAAAAAGATCTCTATGGGAAAGACATGCAATTTTCATTATTTTAGCATTGCTAGGTAACATTTTATTGTTAAGAGACAAAAGTGGAAGTTGTACAAATATGGATCAGAGCAGACATCAGGTGATTTCCAGGATGCCATTAAAGACTGCAGGAAAGCTTAATCTGTACTACAAACGTGTCATATTTAAAGCTTATTTTTTAAGACTGACCAAAACGCTTTAAGCTGCACTCATACAGCATGTTATTCTGCACACTCGAGCAATGTATCTACGTCACATCTGTGTCTTTTGCATGTTCTCCCTGTGCCTGTACCGGCTTCCTACCACAGTACAAACTCCACACAGTGTGGTTCGAACAAAGAGCCTGCCTGCTGTGCGGTGATAGTGTTAACCACAGTACCACCCTGTCACCCATACATACCAACTATAAATTTATACTGTAATTCTATTGTAAATTCAGATTAGCATAAAGTTTCCTTTTGTGCCTGTTTTTAGTTTTTAGTATTATCTTTGAATAACAAAGACTAAAGCCTGTTTAGTATATTTATAGATGACAGCAATCCTTTTTGACAGCAAGCATGACTTGTCATAGCAGGAAAAGCAGTGTTGCTAACAACATCAGAAATAGTCATAGTTCCCAGTAAGTCATATCAGTGTGACAGTGAGCAATCACACACAGTACCAGGACCATAAAACTGAAGCAGTTTATAGGAATTCCGATGTTATTAATATTGCCGTTACACCTACGCTTTGCTTTTCTTAGAGATTTATTTTTTTTAATGTTTACAGCACTGATGATAGTTTTAAAGGTCGGTGCTATCATAGTGAAATTTAGCAGCATCATTTAGTATTAACAGCTATTAAAAAGTATAGCCTATTAAATCCTTTCGCGCGAGTCTTGCCAAAGGCTTCTTTTGCCATTCAGAAGTCATTATAGACGTCATTGTGTTTATTCTTATCACTGTGTGTTTTAGTTTATTTTTTATTCTTCTTGTTACAGGAGCCATCGTCCAGAATTTCTGTCTGTTAAGAGACTGACCTACAGAAATATTGAAAAACTACTGGGGAATTAATCTAATTATGAATTCAAAGTGAATTATCAATGTAAATAACTGATAAAGAATAAAGTTCTTACTTTGAATACTACGGCATTTTCTTTCCCAGATGTAATCGCAAATGAAGAAAGTGCAATATGTGTAGTGAGGGAAATATTGTTAAACTAATCTGTGTATCGAGAACTGCACCCACAATTGGTTTGGCTGAGAATAGCTCTGAGGGCTGTGGATCAATGCTGGCTGGAAGCACCTACATTTCAGACATCAGAAACATTTGCATTGTTTGATTGTGGATAAACCAAGTTTAGACATAAGAGTATTAGCCCAAAGGTTCGCTCTGTGCTTTGTGTTTTTTAAATATATATATATATATATATATATATATTTGTTTTTCTTCAGTTGTTGGTTAGGGCAAAGTGGGGTTATATTTGGATAGACTGATATCCTCTATTTACAGAATGAATTATATTAACCAAACAAGAGGTCACTGGCTGTGGCTAGCATGTTGGGGCTAAGGGAGTGTCTGGAGTTGAACAACATCAGCGTAACCTCTGCTTTAACCCCACATATGAGCACTATTGATTCATTCACTTTGAAGAGGTCCTTGAAATTGTTTCGATGAGGAACTGTTGTGGCAGTCTTTTGGGGCGTCTAAGGCACCGGTCCAAATGAGAATGTCTCCAAGCTGGAGACAGACAGACAAAATCACAAAGGCCGCGAAGACAGACAGACGCACATAGGCGAAAAAAATGAAAAAAGGGAGAAAAAGAGTAAAAGAGCTATAAAAAAAAAAGAGGAGAACTCCTTGTTTCAGAAACAATGACTTTCCTGCCGATAGAAAGTGATGGCTGAGCTGTTGCAATATCCATGTCTCTGACAGAACTCAGAGCGTATCAGGCTTATTGCATTACCTGAAAAAAGGGAAAGGGTAGAAATAATCAAAAATGCATCAGAAATAATGCACTTTTCAGACTCTATCCATCATTGTTTCGGCACCCTCGATCCTTTACGAGAAGTGAGTGAGCGGAGGGAGGGGGCGAGGCGCTTGCTCTCGCTCCCACAGCCAAGGAGGAGGATGGGTAATTAAATTGTGTGTCGCTCTCTAAGAACTAAAATGAATGAAATAGATGAATGCTATTGCATTATGCCACAATCGTGACCTGCAGAAAACTAATGGCAGAATAATAGTTTTAGGTCCTGGCGCTGTTTCTCTGATGCAGACAGCCACTTGAGTGAATATGCAACCGTACTTGCAGGCAAAATAGTTTGTCCTACACCTTCACTCTGTAATAGTCCGCCTGTCTTTCTGTCTGTAGCGTGTGTCATCTCGAAGTCTGTTAGGCTGTTTGTCGGTATGGATTTACAGTATTGGTTCATAGCTGTCTCTTCATCCATCCATCCGCTCACCTTTCTCTCCTAAGCTGTCACGCTCACCTCAACCTATTCACCAGACCAACAAGGAGTCCAAAGCGGTTAAACCGATGCAGCTTTTCTCTCTTTTTTTTTTTCTTTTTTTTTTGCTTTGTTTTTGAAGCGAGCAGCCAAACCAGTGGTCTTTTTCTTTGTTCAACATGCCTGCCATAGACGGGGGTCTTGCTTTGTAGTTTGACTGTAAAGAGCTGGGAAAACTGTTCTGAAATCCTGAGCAAAAAGGAGTGTAAATAAAAGATCAAACCAGGCCTCTGAGCAGAACCAGCGGCCTGGTACTCAGCGCAATAACTCACCAAGCGTCGCCACGCATTAACTTGACGCGCTCAACCGAAGCGGGGAGAGGTAGCCAGGAGCTTTTTCCCAGCTGCTCTCTATACTGTACAAACACCTGAGGACATACAGCATTTTTTGCTGTAAAGAAATACAGTTTATTGATGCTTTGAAGTCTTATATGTTGCTTGTTGTGGCTTGGGCCTTTTTTCTGTCTTTGTTACACAAACAGAAAGAAACTGCATAGTCTGCACACTCATCAAAACTGTTTTATGTTTGAAGCAGGATTTAAATTATTCTCCAAAACCTTTGATAACATTTGATGAGTGATTGCAGAAAATTCTGCACTAATCTATGAAGCTCTAATAGCCAAACTAGGATGGAGTTTTATTTAAAAATGCACACGATACTCTCTCCAAGATGCATTTGCTCGCCTCGGATGGCGCCCGGCCAGAAGATGGCAGCACCCAGCTACACTTTGGCCTCCTCTGATCTCAGCGTTGTGTCAGTTGGTCTGCACATGGATACGTTACGTCCAATGATGGATAAAGATGTTTCGTGGCTGCTGCTCTCGCTACACAGCGTAGGTCACTGGGCCTGATTCAGGTCCTGGTCCTCCTCGCTGTTCCCCGCATTCGAAACATGCTGAACCAGTTAACCGCAGCATTCCTGGAACGGCTCACAAATCAACAGCTGATCAACAGAATCACTCATGACACATCCTGGCAGTGAATACTAAACATAACTTAACAAATAGCTGTCTGGGGAAATGAATGAGAAGATGCCAGCCATCTCGGAATACACAAGTAGACAAATATACACAAACCTCTTAAATGACTGCTCAAACTTCGCAATAGCCTTGAAGTAAAAGTTGTTGTCCTATTGTTAGATATAGACAGCCTAGGTTTATTTCTGTTTGTATATGCTGGAGGGGATTGTAGCTCTGCTCCTGTTGGCCCTGTTATTTGATTTCCTCTTTGACAAAGGCCACAGTCAGAGCTCATGTCAAAAGAATGCATGCAATAACAAAACAAGCTTGACTGATAAATACCCGCTTTTCACAGCATGTGTGTGTTTAAATGTGTTTGTGTGCGTCTTCGGGGCTGTGCTGGTAGTGATCTTCCTAGAGTGCGTCTGACAGAAACAGTCTTACACACAAAACCAAAGCAGCCCGAGACTCTTCCAACCCTCTAATGATGTTTAATGATACTTATCAGTGATGGAACACACACACGCACACACACACCCTTCAAACCCCTCCAGGAGCAGCAGCACCTTGCCGACTGTGGAATTACAGGCAGGCGATAATCAGGTCAGCCCGTAGGTCCTCGGGGACTGAGGTGTTCATAAACATTCCTGCTGCTCTTTTGTGTTACTTCCTGCGGTAAAACAGCGAGGCGCTCCAGTCGAGCCGACGCAGGCTAGCTAGCGCGTCGGTTCGCCCCTGGGTGCACCATCCCTGTCTCTATGTGCAGGGAGCCACACACACACACACCTTCTCTGGGATATTAAAACACACTCAGGCTTCATGTAGACATATCATCAGAATATTAACTACCTTATTAGCATAAAAAACCCTCCCAGTCATCTACATCTGATTTGACATTTGGCATTGAAATCAGTACCTCGACTTAAAATAATATCTAACAGCATTATACATTTCTTTTAAAGACCGAACAAATGTGTGTGCGTGCGTGCGTGTGTGCATGTGTGTGATATTACTTGAGGTTGATACTCGGAGCCAACTACCTCCTCCTCCACGTACAAACCTTCTACAAACAAAGACTAAAGAACACAAAGGCGTGGGTTCAGTGCATGCCTCTTTTTTTCAAGGATGTCAGCCTCTGCTTTTCAAAGATTTGACTCTTGCTCTGCAGTCAAATAAAAACCTTTTGGTAAATTGATTAGCCTCTCCAAAACTTTTCAGGTTTTTGATGCAACTCAATGTGAAATGTTCAATATTCCACTCGCTCACAGTGGAAAGTTCACAAACATGTCTTTTTGTCTCTCTCTTTCCCTCTTTTCTTTTCCAGTCAGTGACCTGGGGCCTTTTGCTAAAGCAGGTGCAGAGGGGGCTGCTGACTTTTCCTGCTGGGGTCTTTTACTATTGAGGAAAAAAATGCCTGTGTGACAGCTCCAACTATGTGTTCTGTCTTGGGAATTTAACTTTTTGGAACTTGTTACAGTTGTGCATTTAGCATCAAATCGTTTTCTAGAAGGTGGGGACACTGCCAAAAAAAAAAAAGAGAGAGGAAAAAATCCTACGAGTAAAATTAGGGAGAGTGAAACATTTATTTCTGCTTAGTTTTATAGTTTTCTCCAGTCCCATGCAGCCAGTGGGAGTTCAGATCTTCTCGCTACTTATTTTACTTTGGCGTTGACATTCAGCTCGCTTGAGATCCTGCTGCAGTCAGTGGCTTGATAACTACTTATGGGACGATATGAAAAGGGAGACCCTAAAGTAAGGCTAATGTAAATCTTGACAAGTGAGCGATTTTTGCTTTAAGAAGATTTGAAAGTAGGAAAAGGCCATCAGTCTGAATTTTTGGGGCCATTAACAGTGAAAAACTGACTGCTGTTAACATCACATTCAGGTTTGGAGTGTTGAACTTTGAATATTAATTAAACTAGTTTCTTTAATCAGACTCTACTAACCGACTCTAATCAGGTATTGAGTTATAATCTAAGCTTTGTGAACAGCATGCACTTTGTAAAGGACAGAGACAGACTTCACTGCTTATTAGGTGGACCAGCAGCTTCATGCACGCTTGTAGCCCATTTTTTGTCATTCACCATATAAGACACTTATAGTGACCATTACACGTAGGCCAGTCTTGGACAATGAGGTTTTAGTTTGGTTTATTTGTTGTTGTATTTAGTGGTGTGTTACGAAACAAGTCATTCAAAGTGAATGTTCGGGAGACTTACACAACAGTGAGGATGAAGGTTTTCATGCCCCTCCAAATTAAAAGCCAGCCAACAGTCAAAAGAGAAATTGTGCGGTGACAGCCATCTACTTGTTAGCGCAGGAAATATGCATTTAAGTGCATTTACAGTCTCTCTTTGCTTACTGTGTTCATGAAGTTATTCAGCATAGTATTTTTTCAGTTGTTAATGAAGCCATAATGTTGTTTAACTTTGCGCAACTTGCAGTGCAGAAAAGCTTTTTCAAGAAAAATTCTGGGCATAAACATTAGACCTTTATTTATTTATTTATTTTGGCTGATAATTGCAGACATGCAGCTGTTACAGTGGGGCAAAAAAGTATTTAGTCAGCCACCGATTGTGCAAGTTCCCCCACTTAAAATGATGACAGAGGTCAGTAATTTGCACCAGAGGTACACTTCAACGGTGAGAGACAGAATGTGAAAAAAACAATCCATGAATTCACATGGTAGGATTTGTAAAGAATTTATTTGTAAATCAGGGTGGAAAATAAGTATTTGGTCACCTAAAACAAGGAAAATCTCTGGCTCTCACAGACCTGTAACGTCTTCTGTAAGAAGCTTTTCTGTCCCCCACTCGTTACCTGTATGAATGGCACCTGTTTGAACTCATCATCTGTATAAAAGACACCTGTCCACAGCCTCAAACAGACTCCAAACTCCGCCATGGCCAAGACCAAAGAGCTTTCGAAGGACACCAGGGAAAGTATTGTAGACCTGCACTAGACTGGGAAGAGTGAATCTACAATAGGCAAGCAGCTTGGTGTGAAAAAATCAACTGTGGGAGCAATCATCAGAAAATGGAAGACATACAAGACCACTGATAATCTCCCTCGATCTGGGGCTCCACGCAAGATCTCATCCCGTGGGGTCAAAATGATCATGAGAACGGTGAGCAAAGATCCCAGAACCACACGGGGGGACCTGGTGAATGACCTGCAGAGAGCTGGGACCAAAGTAACAAAGGTCACCATCAGTAACACACTACAACGGCAGGGAATCAAATCCCGCAGTGCCAGACGTGTTCCGCTGCTGAAGCCAGTGCATGTCCAGGCCCGTCTGAAGTTTACCAGAGAGCACATGGATGATACAGCAGAGGATTGGGAGAATGTCATGTGGTCAGATGAAACCAAAGTAGAACTTTGTGGTATAAACTCAACTCGTCGTGTTTGGAGGAAGAAGAATACTGAGTTGCATCCCAAGAACACCATACCTACTGTGAAGCATGGGGGTGGAAACATCATGCTATGGGGCTGTTTTTCTGCCAAGGGGACAGGACGACTGATCCGTGTTAAGGACAGAATGAATGGGGCCATGTATCGTGAGATTTTGAGCCAAAACCTCCTTCCATCAGTGAGAACTTTGAAGATGAAACGAGGCTGGGTCTTCCAACATGACAATGATCCAAAACACACCGCCCGGGCAACAAAGGAGTGGCTCCGTAAGAAGCATTTGAAAGTCCTGGAGTGGCCTAGCCAGTCTCCAGACCTCAACCCCATAGAAAATCTGTGGCGGGAGTTGAAAGTCCGTGTTGCTCGGCGACAGCCCCAAAACATCACTGCTCTCGAGAAGATCTGCATGGAGGAATGGGCCAAAATACCAGCTACTGTGTGTGCAAACCTGGTAAAGACCTATAGTAAATATTTGACCTCTGTTATTGCCAACAAAGGTTATGTTACAAAGTATTGAGTTGTATTTTTGTTATTGACCAAATACTTATTTTCCACCCTGATTTACGAATAAATTCTTTACAAATCCTACCATGTGGATTCATGGATTTTTTTTTCCACATTCTGTCTCTCACAGTTGAAGTGTACCTCTGGTGCAAATTACTGACCTCTGTCATCATTTTAGGTGGGGGAACTTGCACAATCGGTGGCTGACTAAATACTTTTTTGCCCCACTGTATATCCCAGTAACTTAACAAATTACAGTTTTAGCTCTCTCCCTAATCATTTAAGCAGACCTTTCAAAAGTAACTGCCCAAATAAATGTCCAGAGGCATTGCTAAGATGGCTGCAGAGTGGCAAGAATAGAAGGGTTCGGCGAAAACTGACCCCCACAGATGTATGATTTTCTTGTTGTAAGGGAAGCTTAGATTTATCTGTAGGCCCACTAGCATCCACATAACTTGAACAATATCCTTAACAATGGGGAGACTAACAGGGTACCACCAAACCAGAAACTGGGAAAAGAAACAAAGCACTCTCTACAGCTGTTTTAAACCATGCCAAAGTTATTCTGTGGATTTTTACTTTAGAAAATATTCCACTTCACTCTGGTTTCCTCATTTTCCTGTCCTTTGTCCTGCATGTTTTGACCCTGATTCTTTGCCCTCATTGACCTGTCCTTCCCCTTAGCGAACCAGCTCATATCCAGATACTGTCCAGACCTTGAAAGCAGCTCGGCTCATCGTCTCACCCCTCCTCACTGTCAACAAGTCTCCAGCAAAGCTATGTAAACAGCTCAGCCACAGCACAGGGCCCAATGTCAGAGTCTGATTACCCCAAAACAGCCCCAAATCAAATGGAAGTATGAAATAAATCACAAGTGATTAGCTCTGCTTCAAGGGTAGGCATTTGGCCATTGTGGCCAATTCTGTGGGTCAGGTTTAATGCATCAAAATAAACAAGTCAGACCAGCTTTGTTTGTTGTGTGTGCCAGACTACACAAGCTATTTTTTCTTTCTTTCTTTCTTTGTATTTTGCTATTTTGATGATGAATCAAAAAGGCGGGATAAGCCAAGTTTGACGAAGAGGCAGTGGTGAAAGATCTATTCAGTTACTTATTCAGTTACTTATATAAAAGTAACAATAGCACAAGGTACAAATGCTGCAATACAAATAAATACGCTGCATTAACACGGTTATCACCTAAATGTATTTCACATTCTGTTTTGATGCTGTAGCATTAACGGTGCATAATTCTCCATGGAGTTATTATGCAGTAGTTTAGAATATAAAGACACCTAACAGGGCATTCTTGGGTACATTATTAGTTGACAAACCAATAATCAGAAAAAATGAAAGACAATGAAAAAAGGAAATGGGGGTTGGAAAAAGAAGCCAGGGCTATAGAAAGTACCAAACAATGGGCCAAACGAGTAAGATTGGGGTCTAAATCTGATTTAACCTACTGTCTGTGTGGGACCGAGGCAGTGGTTAGGGTGTTAACATGATGCCATAAGTGTGATAGCCATGTAATAGCATGTCATTAAACTGTTATGGTTACACAGCTCAGTGGAACAGAACAGTGGGTGTAAAACCTTGAACAAGGCAAGGCTCTTCAAGCTTCAGCCAAAGCAACGATCTATAGGGCAGAGGGGAATGTGCAAGTGTGTGTGCGTGTGCGTGTGTGTGTGCACGCGCCTCATCTCATCACAGCACACAGTCTGATTTGTGTATTCAACCTTACAGTTTAAATAAGCACAGAGTACGTATGCCACCTTTCAAGTATTTGATCAAATTCCAATATATCTAAGTTGAGCAGAGTTATGGCCCGCTACCCAAAGAAAATACACTGATAAACTGCGTTTCAGCTTGAAGCATTAACACGAAAGTTAAACCAGGAGAGAAAGGGAAGGAGAGAGAGAGGCATGGCAGCTGTAATGAGGGGAATTACTGATTGGCCTCTGCTTATTTGTTTTTGTGGGTTATTTTCTTGCTGTAGCTGAATGTTTACTGCCATGACTCAAGCTGCTTTTATTGTTTTACCTCAAATGACCACCGAAAACACGAAGACATGCACAAATTGTTGACTGAACCTAGTATGTATAACAAAAGTCTAGCATCCTGATTTGAAGAGTGTTTATAGAGCGTGACCTTGCAGGCCTCGTTCTCATCTCTATCCAAATGCGGTTACACCTCTCTCCCTGCTGCCAGAATCTGTCTCCTTCTGTCTACTTCGCTCCTTGCCACAGCTGGCGTACAAACTCTTAAAAAAAACCCATCTAAATTAAAAATCTCTGCCCTGACCAATGTTATTACAATCTTTAACATGCCAGTAAACATTGATGAAGGAGAGCAGTAATGTGACCTGCATGTGGATTTATACAGCCCTGTGAAGGCTGGCTGGCTGCTGGGTGGGTGGGTTGTTGGTGCAAAGAAACTAGTCTGTTGTCAGCCTCAACACAGGCCCTCTGATCTCTCTCTCTCTCTCTCTCTCTCTCTCTCTCTCTCTTTCTAACAAACCCTTTCATTTCCTTTCGGGAAAATCTGTTCTTCATAATATCACACACACAGACCTGGAGTGGGAAAGTGGGAAGACGCCAAGGAGAAGCAAAGGGAGTCAAATTTAGGAAAATGTCCAGACAAAAAAAGACTTGATTCCTACCATATTTCCAGTCCATGTGGACATGGCTGACTTCCAGTGAGGGGGACTGACTGTGTGTGTTGGTCAAAGATATAATTGAAAGTTCGCTTTGACTGTTGACGGAGCAATGCCAAACAGTCCAGGCAAAGATGGGATTATGCATACAGAAGCTGCAGGGTATGGATGAGCTCTGTCCTGCACCGCCACAACCACAAGACGTGCAGTGAAAAAATGCTGAATATTTGACATAAAATGGACTTATGACTTATTGTCATTTCGCCATGGTACTGTGGTATTTTTAAATTATGAGAAATTATCCAATATGTGCCTAAAAAGTTAGACACATGTATTTTCCCATTATATCATTATTACAGAATTAGGGATACATGTTGCTGTGGATCAGCTGATCAGGATCAGTGGAAAGTACTGCTGGCTTGTTGCTTGCCTTTTCCTATCTGCAAAAAACATTGTCTATTTTTTCAGTTGTGTGAAGAAGAACTAAAAGAATTTAATTTTTTTACATTAAAGTTTTTTTTATTTATTTTCCTGCTCAAAAAGGGAGACTAAATAAAAAATGATTAGTACCTGGTTTTGAACAGATGTCCACGCAACATCTTCTCCGTGTACGCAGACTAGTATTACCAGAGCCTGTTTTTATTTAAATAAAAAAACAAAAAACAAAACAAGGAGCACTTTTAACCTGCGTACAGTTTTGTACATCTAAATTTCATTTTGTCTGCGCCTAGTGAATTTAGCATATTGGGCTCTTAGAATTGTCGCCTGTCTGTCTGCGATGTCAGCATCATAACTCAGGAATGCTGTTGTTTGTATTAGAATTCAACTAGTTCAGTAGGATTAAGGGTGCACTCAAATGCATGAGGTTGCAACTTTGCAATGTCACTGAGGTGAAGTTTTTTTTCTTCTTGTTTTTTTTTATCCAGAAACTTTTTTGTAAGCAATTCTTAAACACAAATTTTCTCTTGCTAGAAACTCTTAATGAGGACATCCAAGTGTCACGGTAATGTCTGTGATGTTGGTTCAGCCTTCATTTTCCACCATCCAATCCACCCAATAAACATAGGTCCAGTATTCCTTTCCCCTATAGCTCTGGGGTTTTTAGTAACTCATTTTTTGTATCTATAGTTTGGTACAGAGCTGGTTGCGTACCGGAGGTTTATTCAATGTATAACAACAAACTGTGACACTGAAGAACAACAACATCTGTGAGGTCAAACCAAATCAGTAAACATCAAAAGAGTTGCGGAGACTTGAGTCTTATGATAGCATTTTGGGGGGTCTAGCCACCACAAACAGCTCCTTTGACATGACACTTTGGTCCTTTGGTTCATTAGTTATTTGAAAATATCTTTAAACAAATATGAAGTGCTGTAGGGGGAAAGACTCATGAGCAGAATGTATCCGCTGAAAGAAGGAGGCAGGATTAATGATAAAATGAATGACAAGTCTTGTAATGGCGGGAGGCAGTAGAAATTCAGTATAGAGACCAACATTCAGCTTGACCCTCACTGATCTCTGCTGTCTATAGCACTCAGAGCTGAAGAAAGCTGATTCACTTTCAAAAAACACATCACTTGTCAAAAGCAGCCGTCAGACACTAAGGCAGGAAGGCACTTCAATTAGAAGATACAAAAGTAAGCCCCCTATCCTGGATGTGACGTTTCTGTTGATCTGGCATTTTTCCCCAAAAAGAGCACAGAGACAAAAGAGGCTAAAAGAAACAACATAAGAGGAGGAAAGGGAGACATGGGGATAAAAGAACATGCTAGGAAGGGTTTTCTTCATTTTTTTTAACCCATTACTTACAGCATTCATACACTGCAACACACAAAACAAGATATTATCGCACACTCTCCCAACTCTTGACATTCTGACACATGGTCAGCATTTTATGTATTTTAACACATGGGGTTTTACACAATTTAGTGTTGCTAGAGCTTATTCTGCAAGGTGAAACCGGCCACAAAAAGTATATGGTCCTACACCAGTTGCTGCTGCTGCCTCTAGTTTGTATGGAAGGCTCCAACTTATCTGCAAAAACTTGCCAACTACGTGAAAACGTGAAGTCATGAAAGTGCGACACAAACCTAAAACTTAGACCAATTACCCTCAATGTAAATATGGCATTTATTTTGAAAAATATTGTGTACAACTTTTATTTTGAAGAAAAATCTTCTCCATTTCCAGTTTGTGTCACAATTTTTCAAGTTTCACTACCGCTCAGTCAGTAGTTAGAAAGTGTTTGCAGATAAGTCTCCATCTTACATACAAACTACAGGCTACTTTAGCATTCTGCTAGACACCAAAGGAATCACAAGATAGCACTACCCTCTTTCACCTAGTGACAGCCAGCACTTCCTGAAAACACCAACCAGGGAATACACATTTTTCCCTTGTCCTGGTGGTTGGCAGGTGGTTGCCAACTAGTCTCTAGGCCAGTGTAACTGGGGCATGATTTCATGGTTTATTGTACACTCTTTTCACAAGGCTAACCACCGCTCCATTCGCAGCACTTGTCTCGGTTTCCTGCCACTCTGTTGCACCCTGCGACAGAGACTACACCACGAGAGCACATTTGGCTACAATACCTTGGCATCTATCTACTATGAAGAACCTTTTGAAGTCTGTCACATAGCACATTAAAATATGACACTGTATACGAGTTTAGTGTGTTAAAATGTGAGACTAATGAGTCCTAACCAAGCGTAACCATATGAGAGGCTGGAAGTGAGAATGGATTACTGCAGCACTTAGCACACTCTTCCATTTTCATGCTAGTTCATGCTGGGTGAATATAAACATCAACTTTCAAGAGCTTAAAGTCTACCTAAAGTGGGTAATCCATCAGAGTGAATTTATTTTACACTTTCATCTGTTAGAGTTTTATCTTGATCACAGATTTTCGAATAGATGAGAGGTCTTTTGAAGGGTCAGTCAAATCTGAAAAACAGCAGTTAAACACTGAATAATGTGAATATGCGTAGATCTCAAAGGCCACAATACTAAAAGCTAATGTCAATTTTTAAAGTGTAGAGTATGCAAACTCATTTTCATACTATAGTGAATTTCAATGGTATGTTTTTCAAAAACGGTCATTACTTAAGGCATTAGACTTGATTTTATCGTTGCTGAGTTAGTACATGAAAATGTAATGGTATGGTCTTTTTAAGCAGTGGAACCATTTAAAGTTCAAGACAAAAAGCAAAACAATCCATTCAGAGAGAATAATCTAATTTGGTTTCATTGTTCAATCCCATTTCCTTTTTTCTTCCATATATCTTCCCCTGCATCCCTTATGTCCTTTCTCCAAACCTAATCTCTCCTCCTCCTTTCTTACTCTTCCCATTCCTTTAGTTTATGTAATTTTCACTGCCTCCCATTTTTAGCTCTTCTCCTTCCTTTGTCTTCTTCACCTGTTTCTTTCTTCCCATGTGTGTCTCCTCTACACCCCCCCCCCCCCACACACACACACACACTCCTTTGCCTTGATTTTTCCTCTGCCCCACTCCTCCTTGAGATCTGTGTTGAGAGCACAACAGTAGAATTTGTTTTGCTACCTCTCATCAGATTAGTGTTGATTTTTCTGCCACCAAGCCGCAGTTCAGCAGAGTGGATGAACTTCTGTAACTGTTTATCAGAGGCACATTTACACTGCACCGCTCAGCGGCCCCACGGTTTGTTACCTGCCATTTACTATGAAATAAAAATCAATGGATGCTGAAATGTGATTTTATGGTCCGTTGTTACTGAGACCAATGATGATTTCCTGTTTAACAGGCTGTGGAATGTCAGTCCCACTGGTGTGCTGTTTTAATGGAAACCGGCCTTATAAACTGCTGCTGTGCTAGCACTGCTTTGCAGTTTTGATGGGATAACCGCACGTGACGTTTGAATCTAAGAAAATCTTTCATTATTGCAAACTTTTTTCTTTTTCGTTTTGTCTCATGGTAGTTGTCTGGATCGATAGGCAGCAATTCAAAGTTCAATATAAGATCATAAAATCTGTTGCCGTTTGAATCAAACATCTAGTACCGACTGTGCTTCGCTCATAATTCCCTTCGCCCTCTGCCATTTGCCACACTACAAGCGAGCTGGGGCTACTCGAAATGAAAACAGTCGCGAACTTGAACCCTCTCTACTCGAGTGGAGTTGCGAGCCAGACAATGATGACACAGTGTCCTGTCAGAGAAGTAATGACTGAGATTTACACTCTATTATTAGAGCTGGGCCCCTATGAGCTGCCACAGGAGACCCCTTCCTCTCTCATCCAGATCCAGAAAGAGAGAGGACAGAGACAGAGCACAGATCACAGCTAATGCACTGAATCGCCAAGCACAGGATAACATGCTGATAAGAAGTATAATTGTAGTATTGTCTCTACCATGTGTCTTCATCTCTCCTTTTTTTGCAAAGTACAAGCCAGATCACAGGATAAAATTCTAAACGTGTCTGTGTTACTGCTTAACATACGAAACGGGTGAGTGTGCGGAAATGGCAAAACACATTAACTCAGTCTGTTAACCCAATAAACCGAACTGCTCGTAATAACACTCCTAGGAGCTCAGTTACCGGACTAGAGGAAGACAGTAAGGAGACAGTAATTAGTTAGGACAAAATATGTTCCAGTCATTTCTGGTACCACTTTTGATTAGTTATTTGTTTCTGTGCTCAACAGGAAAATACTCGCTAGGTTAGCATCTAATTAGCATTGTTTCTGTCTTTGGTATTTTTTTTTAAACAGAAATCTATTTTCCTTTTTTCCCCTTTTTCCCCTCCTGCTAACTTTGACTCTGCATGTCTTCAGTTCAGCCAAACATGGTTGTTATGAGTTGAACTTGTGTTTCTTATTAAGTACACAAGAACACATTATGCCACAGAGATGATAAGCATCATGAATAGCACGCACTGCGGGACACGGTCGTGCAGTTGTAAGGCCATTTTGCTCGTCAAAACTGGAAGCATGGTCACTGCGTGCCTGCAAACTTAGACCTCTCTTTGTTTTTAACATCATTGTGAGTGCCGAATGTTCTTTATGGTTAAAAGTTGTGTGAATTCTGGCCGATGTCTCAAAGTCTCTCAGCCCAGAACAATCCACTGGATGGCTTTAGAACAAGAGAAAACTGTAGACGAGGCAGACATAATTTTGGGACTTTTTACAGTATTTTGCACAAGGAAGCATTGTTCATTACAACAATCGACAAGAATCATTACAACAGATCAGGTCATGAGAATGGTTGAACTGTTAATTTAATCTAAATCATTAGAAGGTCTTAATTAGAAGCAGTTTTGCAGCTTTCTTACTGACAAAAACACCCCCAAGGCTTATCATACAAAACTGGAGAAAGGGTGTTAAACACTGCTCCTTTTATTTATGAAAATAAACCTGAGAAATATTGCTGAAATTGTCTATTTATCATTTTTCATTAAAAGATTAACATTTTTGTACTTGTTCACACTAAAGTAAAAGGAAGATTTTGGTTACTGTTTTATCTGTTATTATTATTATGTTGAGGTTTTAGCCCACTTTCATGCTGCTGAATTCCCCATCTGTTGTCCATGCACATGCATGTTTTCACACGCACATGCATCCGTGCACACAGACTCAAAGAGTTGGAAGCCCAAGGGACCAGGTTGGGGGGGCTGCTGCCAAAGGAGGAGCAGGGGAGGAGAAAAAAAGGAGGCAAAAGGATGGGCAAAGAGGAAGACAGAGGGTGAGAGGAGAAGAGGAAAATGGTCCACTGTCTCAGCAGGCGGTGCAGAGCTGCCAGGCAATGTCACCATGTCATCGCCATGGGAACACAGAGCCCGCAGACTCTTTTGGACTAATAGGCAGTTGTCAAGGCAATGATAAGATAAATGCTGTGTTTGATGGAAACATAGAGCGATGGGCCTGATAGGCACCAAGAAGCACCCAAACAATCAGCAGAGAGCAGCCAAGAGGGGGCTGGGGTGGGTGGGGGTACAGGGCAGTGGGTATGAGGGAGCGAGAGGAGGGAAGAGAGAAAGCGTGAGAGGGGAAACAGAGGATGGACTCCCACCGGAAAGGCAACGTCAAGCCTCTCTCTCTCTCCCCCTCTGTCTCTGCCAGGGTCTCTTTTTGTCTTCTGGGCCTGTTGGCATTTTTCTCTTGATTTCTGCCTCATTCCCCCTCTCGCTATGTGACCTGCACACTAACACTCCACTGTAGAAACAATCTAGGCCTGCTGCTATGCGTGTGATATGTTCAGACACACACATGCACGCACACACTTACACGCATGTGTAGAGGGGAGGGGGTATGTGCTTATCTAATGTTGAGGATTGAATTCAGTTAGCCCCAGTGGGATTGGGTTAGGAGATGTCAGAAAGATAGATGGGCATCATGGTACGACACCCCAGCCCCTCCTACACCCCTCAAATTGTTTTGCATGTGTGTGCTTATCATACATATCACATTCACCTATGTGTGAATCCAAAATGTTCTATAGGTAATATTTACTTTAAATTGCATACCCAAAACTTGGGTGAAATACCATCGTCTTGTTGTCTTGCACTTTATTTCACACTGCAGTTAGTATCTGAAGGCTGTACCGTGCTCTGTATAATGCAGCATTAGTATTTAAGCCACTAGGAATAGTTAGTTTTTTCTCCCAGGCCAGTCTAGATGATTGATGCAAGACCTGATCTAAGGCCTCTAGTGGCTGGGACACCTGTCTCAGAGTCTGTCTGTTTAACCAAGAATTTCCTCTTCCAATGCAAGAATGAAAAAAGCTGAGAAGTAAAACAATAAGCAGAAGTTTATTGTTTTGCATCAGTGTAAACTTCTGTATACAGCTCCATGTTAAAGTCATACCCTCAGCCTTTTGCCTGTGATCAGGATCTCCTGGCAGGGTTTTCATTATGTATTGATTTGTACACAGATGTACAGTTTGATTCCTTTTCTCACTATTGAAGTCCTACACACACACGTATATATTCACATATGGTTTGCCTAATCCAAATCAAACAGCTAATTTCAATTAGATCACAATCAAGGCTGATGTGATACAGATACTGTATAAGTTTTATGATTTCAGTGATTTTTTTTTTACCTGTCTTTGTCGCACAAAAGCATCCACACACCCAGATAGACACACACTATCTATATGGATGTGTATGGTCTGTATGATCTTTTCTCCAGAGAGTCTCACAGACTCTGATGCCCTGCAGTAATGGCTAGCCATACCTGGTCGTAGCTGCCTTCTCATGGCCTCGGGCAACTGCTTAGCAATTCCACTCTGAATACAATGGGCTGCAGGTTTGCGCTCACTCACACGTATATATACACACGCACGCACACACATACGCACAAATACACAGCAAGCCATACACATCCAACAGACCTCTTTCAAAGCTCCTGTCCAGTAATGAATTTCCAGACCTTGAAAAGCTCCTTCTGATATACTTCAAACAGGTACTAACAAAAAAAGATAGACTGTTCCTTCGTCTTGCCCTACCTCCACTGTCTGCTGCCTCCTGAAACCTAGACAAGTACATTTATGGATCAAGACCACCAAAAAAAAAGCCAATGTTGACTTAAATACATATTTAATATCACTTTAAGAACATGAAAAACCAATTTATTTCTTTGCAGGACTGTGTCAGCCTCTATGACCAAGCATCTGCATATTCTTCCCCTTTGCTGTGGTTCCCTCTCTCCTCGTCTTCCACATTGGGATTGGGATGGATTTGTTGTTTGACATTGGCTAGTTGTACAAAGGAGCAAGTCACAGGAAGAACAGGATCCACATATGAGGATATGCCAATCACAGGCTTAGGAGAAGGCAGTGAAGAGGGAGAATAAGAGAGGTGCTCTGCAGCCTCTCCAACCAGCTTTTGAAAAGAAAATACATTTCTGTCACACTCACTTCCCATCTGCTCTATCTGCCTGTCTGAGCCGGGAATAGGAGACACTCAACCGTAAACACTGAGGTACACACATGAAGGTGGTAGGCTAACAGTTAACAGATACTCTCAAATGAGCCTAAATTTGCACTCTCCTTCTATGTTCATACTGGGGGACTGAATGGATTGGATGCAGCTCAAGTCAGATTTTCTCACAGACAGCTGGACTTTAGCAGACAATCTGAACCCTGGTAGGATTGCTATTAACCCACTCTTTACCTCACTTTAAATGAATAGTTAAGGCATTTGGAAAGTTTTTACACTCTTTTGTAAAGAATTGTTAATAAAAGTGTATCTGTGGGGTATTTATTTAAGTCTCCCTATAGTAGCAACTAAAAAAAAACCATTAAATCACTTTTAATTCAGTCCAAGCAACAATTTTTCAGTAATGTATATTTTAGTTTTCAGGCTCTGGTGATTTTAGGGTTATGTCATTATGAAAATGCAGTATTTGTGTGTGTGATATTGGTGACAGTTTTTGTTGTAGCTTATAATGTGTAAAATTATTATATGGATTAATCTCATGTTAGGAAATGTTGAATATGTTCGTCATGTTATGCGCTAGGAGTGGCTCATCAGCAGCAGGGTATAAACGACCGTCTTAGTTGGTGGTTGCTCCTGATTGAGGTCCCTAGTGCTGCATAGCCCTGACATGTTGGGCTCTGAAGATCAAGTGTGTGAAGAAAATTAGGAAAAGTTGGCCTGCACCAAATCCTGCTTCTACCTGCCACGATTGCATCCTAGCCAGACGTTGGTCATTGGTCACGGTGCTCAAGAGGTTGAGTTCAGTTACTTGAATTAGTGCTACACCCCTAATAGTGCCTAACTTTAAGCTTTATTTCATTGGGTTCATTTCTACAATAACTCCCCCCAGAACAGCTGTCAATTAGCTATAGAGACCAAAACAGTTCTGGGACCAGAGTACATGCTTAGTTTTGTTTTGAAGTCAGGCATTTTAACATCTGGGATCTATGGGATTTGACAACAAAACATGTCACTTGGCTGATATATGGATATTGCTGTGACTGGCTGTTTCTTGTTTTCCTCCAACCAAAGGAGACTAGCTGCTTCCAGTCCCTTTCTTTAGATGTAAAAACAAACATTAAATCCGGTTTGGGATTTTGCATCATTGTTGATGTTCTTGTTTGGTGACAGGATTGGAATTTACCAGTGGATTTCATGTGTATTAGGTGATTTCTGACCCTGTGCTCTGACACTGTTCCACAGAGTGGAATATTAGTAACATGGGTGTGTGTGCCAGTTTCTGTGTATTTGAGGGCAGGGTGATGTAGTAGGGTAGTGTAAATATAAAACCATGACTTCCTGCTGTCTCCTCCATTATGGTAGCCACAGAAACATAATCCGCCTGAGCGCTACAGCTGCCTGCCAGCTTGCCTGACTCCTCTGCTCCCTGACTTTTCATTCCCACCATCATCCACCTGGCTTCTCTCTCTTACACAGCATGTTGCTTCACTATTGCTTCCTCAATACTCGCCACTTTTTTCTGTCATATAAAAGTTTATCTTCCTTCTGTACAATGTACACCAAACCTGCTCGGGTTTCTTAAATTCCCAGTTGGGATAAAATGATTGGATTGCAGGAAACCGTGAGACAGATTTGAGGGGTAGAGGAGGAGACAGGTGGAAGGAGAAACTGAGGCGATCGTGGCTCAAAGAGTTGGCAGTTCGTCTTGTAACCGGAAGGTTGCTGGTTCAAGCCCTGGCTCGGACAGTCTCGGTCGTTTTGTCCTTGAGCAAGACACTTTGCCTACTGGTGATGGCCAGAGGGGCCGATGGCGCGATAGGGAAGCTGTGACTACAACTGTAGCTTGCCTCCACCAGTGTGTGAATGTGAGCGTGAATGAATTGTAAAGCGCTTTGAGGGCCCCGAAAAGCGCTATATAAATGCAATCCATTATTATTATTAAACGGACAGGGGTAAGACGGCAGGACATGTGCAATGGGCACCAACCATATTTATTTTTTACTGTCTATTGGAAAATGGTAGGTGTTGTTGTCTCATTGCCATTACCTAAGTTCCTCTTTTTTTGTCTGTGTGTACTTTGACCTTGCACATGCAGGGTATTTTCCAGTCAGCAGAATGCTTTATCTCCGAGAGCAACAATCAATAAGGATAATTAATGATGCCCGCTGCAATGATAGCCTCAGCAGTCATTACCAGGCATTAATCCATGCAGTCAGAGGAGGGTCAAGGCCGGCTGCATCGCTCACCTAGAGGCGTGGCACAAATTAAAATAATCTACACACCGGCCGCTCTGTCAGGCCTTTTCTAATGCATTCACCTCCGTTGGACCATAATTAAAGATGGCCCATTGCTAGGTGGTGGGGCGCCAGGGTGACAATCCACTGCGTTGTCTCTTTAATATACAACACTTAGCCCGGAGGATGACACTAAAAGCAATCTGTAGGAACTCATCTCACCTGCGAGCGTGGGAGGGTGGATGTGTGTGTGTTTTTTTTTTCCTCTTCTAGATATGCTGGGACATAAATCAAACGCACAACATGCAATTTTCTAATAACGCGGCGCCATCAGAAATGTGATTTAGCAGTAAATATAATTTGGTCTTGGTGTGAGACATTTCAAGTGAATGTATTATCTTTGCCGTAATGTTGTGCTCAGAGAATGAAATCTAGCAAAGACATGTTTTAACAGGTGATTTTAGGATAACTATGAACCACTGCTATAAGGTCTTAATATAAAATATAATATTAGATGCTGTCATAAATTGGGCTGAGCAGATGATGTCTTCGTGAGCGATTCAACAGTTTGCCATGAAAATATATGTTAAGCTATATGTCACCGTGCAGCATTCTCCCCACTGCGAGAGAAGTACAAATCAGATTAAAAAATGTAGCCGATAGTGATCACTCTCATCTGATATTCTTTCATATTTCAAGTAGAGAAACGCAGCCGAGCAAAATGGTATTATTCTCCGCGCTCTTCCTGCTCCTGATTGGCTGTAGCATCACATCAGAGGATGGGAACGGCAAAGCCTCCGAGTGCCCACCTTGTTGTCAAGGGCACTTAGATTTGCCGTTTAGAGTTTAGAGGAGAAATTCAGCTTGATTCCATAATTCATGGGTGGCATTTTCATTGTACTTAAACTTTAGGGTAAAAATTGGAAATGTGAGATTAAATTTCCTGTAATGTTTAAATTACTTTTTCTCTTTCTTTTTTTTTTTTTTTGCTTGGCCGGCATCCAAACGTGGGGAAGCGCCGAGGGGCAGAGAAGAGATGTTTAAGCAGAGGTTGCTCTCACTGCCAGCGGAGAAGTGGAGAGAATCTATAATAATGAAAAATGCATTTATCTTCAGCTGCCAGTCCTCCTTTTCTCCTCTCTGAAAAACATTGCAGGGAAAATGCAAGTGTGTTTGTGACTCAAAATAAGGTGCGTGTCACATTCAACATGCACAAGTAAAGTGAAAAATAACTTCATCGAAATCAAGAAAGAAAAGAAAAGAAACCTCGACTGTGTTGAGCTGGAAGTTATCCTGAATGATGAGGAAAGTCAAACCGCGAGCATCTAGAAGGGTGCTTGATGATGATTGACAAGTGTTGGTTGTATCTCACTCCCACGCATGATTACGCCGTCTTCATCTATCCTCCAGTAGCTCTCTCACCTTCAGCTCTGTTTGGTTAAAATGAAGAGGCGTGTAGGCGCAGCGCTAGACGCTCATGTGATTTCTATCAAGTCGTTCTCACCAAGTTAACTTCTCGTTTTCCCTGCTTTAAATTTTCATCTTATTGAACCTATTACCGGCCAGGAAACAAAAGGGCCTGCAGGGTAAGGTGTGAACTCCCATAGCGGCGAGTCAGAGATGCTCACACACGCAGGCTTTAATAGGAGAATGTCAAACACAAAATCAGGAAATATTCTCTCTCAGTAAATATTAATTTCAGTGAGATGAGTGGAGATGAATGCTTTTTTGTTTTGTTTTTTAAGCCAATCTGGAGCAAACACTGCCAGGAAACTTCAGGAATACGGAAGTCATGTTAAACATTTCCCCAGCGGACACTCTTGACATTTATTTTTTAACTTACTTTCCCATCACGGGGTGATTTAGACCAGCAAATGAAACATGTGAAGAGACATAAATCTCCCGCCTTCTCCAATTTTTTACTGTCCCATTTTGGCCCCTATTGTGAGTTCATACACCGCAGTCACAAAAGAATTAAGGCTTGACAATGCAGCATGTTCCTAAAACGCTCTTCAGTTTTTATTTGCGAAACGATCAGTGAATTTCACTGATTTTTCTTTTTCTTTTTTTCTTCTGAATTAATTGTCCCACTAACAAAGTTTAGCCATTTTCTTTCCCTATTTCTGTCCAATAAGGTAACGGAAAGCAACAGAGATTAGTGATATGCATATAAAAGACTGTCAATCATTTAAAATTAATTCTGTAAAGCGTCATGCGGTGTGATTGTTAGATTGCTGATTTGCAGACACGAGCCATCATTAGGCAGCAGACAACACCGCTGATGGTAAAATTGCCTCCTCTGCTGCCTCCATTTCAGCTAAATTTATATTTTACGCTCATTCCTCATTCTTTGTGATCTCTTTAAAAAAATAATAATACTAATACAATATTGTTAATTCACCAAAAAGGCATCTTACTTTGAGAAAGCGCTTGTGTACACATCTGTGAATATGTGTGTTTATGATTGTGTGTGTATGTATGTGTGCGTTATCCTGGATATTTCCGGACGTGTGCCTGTTTGTACCCCTGTGCGCACCCTGCTCTTGTCATCAGGTTGGCCAGTAGGATTCCTGATATCGCTGCCAGCCGGTTAATTAGAGCAGGCATCCAGCCGCCCTGGCTTCATTTGACTATCAGCCACCGAGCCACTTACTCCATAATTTCCTGCCTGAATTGGAGGGCTTTACTATCACTCACCCAGGCAGATCGGAAGTTTCCCTTTATCTCCTGCAAAAAAAAGAAAAAAAGAAAAACAGCACCCAGACTAAGCAGGCCTCATACCAGAATTCAGAGACGTTATGATTACAAGCTGAAGGTGTGAAGCTGAGACACAGGAGAGCTTCAAACCTGCAGCAAACAAAAGATATGATTGTTTTTCTTTGAGTGTGTCAAGGTAAAAAAACAAAAACCTGTGAGAGCTTGTTTTTGCCAGGCCCAAAGCCTGTGTTTCCCTCCTGCATGTGTGTATATTTCATACCGGTGATTACAAATTTTGAGTGTGTGCGTGCACCCTTGTCTGAGTGTGTGTACTTGCTGTCGTCCACTTTGTCACACTGGCTTTTAACTTTTTATGGTTTTCTCTTCATTAATTGAAAACATGACGGGGTGCTCTCGGGGCCTGATGGATGGAGCAGGAGAATTGAGAAAGCCATTAGCTTTACTGGAATCACAGCCTGTCAAGCAGTCAATACACACTGCTTTATGTGTCTGCAAGCAAAGATGGAACAATTATCCCTTTTATTAGGCAGCCGCATCACATGCAGACACACACGCACGTGCGCACGTACACACCCGGCGCATCGCAGGCAAGAGGAGGGCAGCAATAACGATCAGCTAAAATCAGTCATTCATTACTGTCAAGTACACCTGACTCTCAGCTTATTAAAAACAGGCTTAATAGGTGGAAGGAGATCGAAAAACTTAATTAGTAAACAATTGTGATTAGTAACCTTTGGAATAAATAGACATTTTCCGAGCAGTGTTATCACATCGTATTTAGAATTAAACTACAAGTGAGTAACGCACACAGGTTGCATTTAATTTTCACACGTTCCTGGTTCTACATGGAGAAACTGTTCAGAAGTCTCTATCTATACAAACCGCTACACATCTGTTTCTCATTTTCGTGTCAATCACATGAATCTGTCTGGATATGTAACGCAAAGCTGTTCTCAGTTGTTGTTGTTGTTAGGCTTTTAATCGGGCGCTAATGCATGGTAAACACATGACGATCAGGGCCATATGAATAACAGGAATAGCTTTTCAGAGTGTCCCTGGCCTCCCAGCCCCCTGTGGGGATCATGCCCCCTCACTGAGTGGTGCTGAGCAGCAGGAGGTCACAAGTTCACAACCCCGGGGCTGGTTTAGTAATAGCAGGACACTGCAGGCTGCCTTTGAGGGGATTGCTGGGGCTGCGATCAATACTACAGGTAAAGGAGCAGCAGAAAAGGAGCAGAGAGAGGACCTCACTGGGGAGGTGAACATTATCAGAATCTATACAGTGTGAAAAAATAAAAACATCTATTGTATACAAAGAGACACAGCACAGCATTAAGTGAGATTTCACATACATATACACTGGGAATACAGGGTAACCCTTATGCACACAGCAGAGATACAAGGCTGGCTGGAAAAGGCCTCATGTTTTCATCCATGTGGGGATGAAAAAAAGCATGAAAGTAAAAACCAAGACAGAGTTTTAAAAAAAAAAGGAGTGTTTGTTTTTCTACCACCTCGCTGCCTTTTCTATATAAGCAGTGGAACACTTTACATAAGATTTATTACATCCAAGCAGAAATATTATCTTCTGCGGATGCCATTCATCACCCGAGCCATGAGACGCTGTGAATGATACCACCAAATTATGTAGATCAGCCATGTCTGAGGGGGGCGATTCAATTTGGTAACCTTGGTAACCCCAGGTACTGTGAACAACCACACTCCCCATCACATCCCCATTTTTGGCACATCACTTAGCAAGTGCGGTAAGAAAACGTGCACGTTTACAAACAAAAACCCAGTTCACATGCATATTCGCTGTTTTTGGGAATGCCCTTGTATTTCCAAGTGTGGAAATATGTAGCTAAAGAGAGAAGTGCAATTGTAAAAAGTTTGTAAAGATCCTGGACAATTTCTTCTGCCCCTCAGATAAAAGAATGAAAGGTAAAAAACTTGAGTTTATTAACAAACTACTCTTCTTAAGTAGGAAATCTATACATTGTAACTGAATTTGTGATAAACCTCCCACGATAACTCAATGGTACAAAGAAATCTTTGGAGTTACTCCACTGGAGATACTAAGTACAAAATTAAGATGCAACACCAAAAGTTTTAAGGACCCATGGCAACCTTTGATAGACTATCTGCCCAGTGATCTACATACTGACATCCTTAAAGATGAGCTTGCATTCAACTGGAAATAATAATATGTCATAACCACCTTTTTTTTACCATATTGTTATTGTTCTTTTTGTGACCACCAATTACGTTGACACTATTTCCTCTAAATATACTTTGAGTTACACTAATCTAACAAATTTGGTAATGTAAAAACGTGCCTGTGCTGGTCAGACTTTGGGAAGTACCTATAGAGGTCGCTCATCAGCTTGTGCAGCGAGTTTAAGAGTATGACCCTACTCAAAAATTACACTGAGGATATTGTATGCTTGCAGTCAACTGTGCTAGTGCTTGGTGAGTTCATTGATCCTCTTCTGCACCTGTAGAAAATGTCTCTGGTGTTTGTCTCCTGCTTTGCTTCTGCAATCTTTAACTATGGCCACATTTCTCTATGAGGGGGCTATGGGTGAAGTTGTAATCTTGCATGGTGCATATGTGTGCAAGCGTTTTTTGTTTTTTGTTCTTTACTAATGGAATAACAAGATAACTTGCTGAATTCCATCCTTTCAAAGCTGGCCTGTCCAAAAAGTTGCCCATCCAGTTCATACGGTCTCCCTGTGCTAGTCAATATTAGCCAACAAGGCTAACAAGGCTCACCACATGTTAGCTCAGTTTGCACAAGCACAATCTGATACTGACACACTATCAAATGTCTTTTTGGGAAACTGGAAATTATCATGTATTTTGAGTGCTGAAATGTCCATGTTTTGCAATGAGTTAATCAGCCTGAAAAACATCAAAAGGAGTGTGCAAAAGATTTTGCATTATAGATCTGTATTTTTTCCCTACATTTGCTGAATCTTTCCCTGACCCTAAAACACAGCCTATTAGGAGCAACCTTTTATTGAAATGTTGCAGTTTCTGTCATGTTTCAGGCGTGCTTATAGAACAAAATGATTACGTTTTCACACTGCTCACACAGGTACCATTAGAAAAACCAGAAAACTCATGGTTGTCAAACCACGTTTTTATTGATACACACTGAAGTGCCAAAACCCGTCATTAAGGGTACAGGGAGGTCCTCAAATGTCATCTTTATGGGAGAAAGAGTTATTAAATCCATAAGAGGACCTTTTTTTTTTTACACTCTCTGATGGAAGAAAAGGCCAAAAATCTCTACTTTATTGACCATGGACAGGTTTCTAGTTGCAAGAGAGGCATGCAATGATCCATTCATGCTTGCGACCACATCTATACCCAATCTAAAATAACTAATTAATCTGCATGTCTTTGGACCGTGGGAGAAAACAAGAGCACCAGGAGAAAACCCACGCAGTCTCTGGAAGAACTAAATTTTCAGAAATCTGATTATGTATTTGTTTGCACTGATTGTTAAACCTTTAACTTTCCACTTCCTTGTGGGGCCTCCTATTGAAAGCAGTTGTCATGCATGAGTAAAGTCTTGAGAACAACTGTGTCTGATCCCACATATCTAAACAAAAGCAACCATAAACTTGCAACCTTCCGGATTCAGACCATTCACAGTGTTTATCATATATTTAATTGTTTTGACCCAGATATTATAGAGCAGTTTCTTCTGCTGGTGTTCAAAAAAGTCTTTTGTTTTTGCTTTATTTTTATTTTTTTATAAGAATAATACACCGTGCGCTGAGCCCAAGTAGGTGTATCATAATTACCAGTCATCTCAGAGCGCATTCAGAAACAGGCATCCTTTCCCCCACTCACTGCCGTTTATCCAGCACTGAGCTGACTCAATTATGATGCAAAAGGGTGTTTTTGAAAAGCCTGGCTCATTTCTAATTAAGCCACACACTCATACCTATTTGTAGCTCATGTCCTGACATAATGCAAATGCTATGTAAATTAACTGCACTGATCTCCCTCTAGCTCCGCACTCAGAGCTCCTCGGAGACTAGCAGGGCATTTAGTCATACTTTATACTAGTTTAGTTTCTCATTGGCTTTAACACAGGCAGAGACGGATACACTCACGGTTCAGCTAGGAAACAGACAGCACAGTAGCCTGAAAATAATTTGTATAATTGTTTTCCATCTCATGCTCCCTCCTCCCCCTTCAGTCTGCTTGTCAACATATTGATCAGTAATGATAGAGCAGCTTGAGTCATATCCCTTCTGTTCCTTCATTCAGCGGTCTTTAGATGCCTCCACAGGCTGCAGCCTGCCACACCTCCAGCCTGCAGCGCAACCAGAGGGTTGCTACACTCCCCTCTCTTTACTGCCAGCCCCCAGCTGAGACTGTTTAGACAGACCATTAACACGCTCACTCTGCCGTCACTAAACAACGGGACAATGGCTGGTTAGGGAGCTGGCTGACCGTATCTGAGAGGTTATGGCCTTAACTGTGGCTCTATTATTGGCAGTGACACTGGGCTCTGTCACTTGATAACCACTCAGAAGGATTACAAACTAATTTATCAGTCTACCAAAACACAGCCTGCAAGATTAGACGCCCTGCAATCTTTTTTTTATGTATTACTTACAGAGTTCCTCATGCTTGGCCTTTATTTTATGCTGTATAAACTGCAAATTCCTCCCCAAAGACATATACTGTAAAGTATATGAAGCAACATATAAAATCAAATTGACTTTAAGGTCATTCTACTGCTATTGCTTTCCAACTAATGTTTGAGTTGGGGGGGAAAGAGTGGAAACTATGTTGATATTGTGGGTGTTGTGTTGCCTTTAGTGATCTAATCAAACTCTATCATTTATAGGGAATTAACCATTAACTGACATGATGAATTCTTAAATGAATTAAGCACGTTTAGGTTAGAAAGAAAATGCCAGCATACATTTAATAATTCCCTGGCAGCTGCTCCACTCTACTGATGATGATCATATATGTTATGATCAAAAGCAACTTAAAAGCCTCTAAACAGACCACCACCACCACCACACCTCCTTTCAACTAAAAAGATTCCTGTTTCACATAATAATGATGATGGATATTTTTTTCTATTAAAAATATCAATACTAAGATAAACTGTAATTTCTTAATGCACTTTCTCTGTGCTAGACTTTACAGTATTTGAGAGTGTTTTAAATATTTGGATTGCCAGTTCCAACATTCCCAATTTAAACTTAGCAAAGTAGAAAAAAAAAGAGAGAGAAATAGAATAATAGGAATCATTACAGCTAATCTGTCCAGGTCTAGACTTTGCTCTCTCTTGACTCATCTGTGCCACCAGTCATTGCTTTGTATCTTTGTCTCTCTCTCTCTCTCTTTTTTTTGTTCTCTCTCTCCATATCCGTGTCTATGTTCAGCCCATTAATTGTGCCCGAACAGTGCCACATGCCTCAATGAAAATAAATTGCTTTTAATTTAGGCTTTCCTTTTTGCCACGGCCGGCATCACTTAATTTCATTAGCTCTGAACCTGTAGAGCGCTTTTTCAAAAGCATCATCTCATGGACGCACTTGAAAATGAAAAGAAACCCTCGCTTTTTTTTTTCTTCCCCTCTCTCAATCTCTCTCTCTCTCTTCCTCTCCCCCTCCTCGCTCGCTCTCTCCTCTCTCTGCGCTCCTCAATTAACAGAATCGTTTCCTTTCAACTAAAATGAATGTTATTGAAACCAATTAGCATGGACTGGAAAATCTCTCGTTAATGAGGGGAGTGTGGGTGAGTAAACAGGAATGAAAAGATGAAATTAGAGAAGAGGCTCTTCTTGTTGGCCTGGAATAATGACATGCTTAGTCGCCTAATTGTCTGGTGAAAAGCACCGCTGCGATAGTAACAGATTGCGGTGTTCATTAGGCAGCAATGGGCCACCTGCTGCTGGGGCGGCGAGCCCGCAGTCCCCGTACACGTGTTTATCCCAGGGGGCACTTTTTTTGGCCACGACGCTCACTATGAAAAGCAAATGAGCTTGCCAATATGCTGCAATGTTGTGTCCTTATTGCCAAGGCACAGAAGCATGATATGTCAAATCAAATGAAATGAATGAAACCCAATAGTGTGAAGCTGGAGGGTTTCCTTTCTCTCGCTCTCCCACTCTTTTTTAAAAAAAATTTTGATGATGTTTGGTGGGAAATGACCTATAAAATCACACGGGTTAGCAAAACTATGTAATTTCATTATAAAAACCTAAAGATAACTACTCATCGTTTCTGTTGTCATATCTCATCACAGGGCTTTTTATTGCCGCTTTTGAGGCGCAGTTTGTAAAGAGTGTGAGGGTTGAGAAAGGGATAATGGGCCTCTAATTGCAGTGTGGATCAGGTTGGTAGGAGTGGGGGTGGGGGTGTTCTAGCAACATTTATCCCCCTCCATGAAATATTTAATGGCTCGCCGGGAGAAACAAACTCTATACACATTCTCTAATTCATATCCTGGAGATAGTCTTAGACATAAGAACACAATGCATCTATATCTCGATCCTTTCTCTTTGTTTCTCCTCGGCTTTCTCACTAATGCTATTCCTGACTGCAGAGAGAGAGAGAAAAAATAAAATGCGGCGATTTAAAAGTAGCCACTCCTAAGTGTACTGTTAATTAATTCATAATTAATTCCTGCATTAGGACTAAAATGGAGAGCACATATTCTTAAGCTCGGTGGGTTCCTCTGTTGCTTTGAGGCAAAGTGGAGAGTGTGGAGAGAGCTTTGACCCTTTGACATGAACCAAAAAAATAACAATAGTCATCGGTTGCAGTGTCTTTTCAACTATTTTCCCATCCCTTTCAAAGCAGCACGAAGCTGTTATGTGTCAATACAATTAATGCCCGTGCACATCTTTTGTGCATGAATATTTCCACTGTGTATAAATACTTTCTTGAGCGCGCAGATACTTCATGTAAACAGTGTCATTCATGTGGTCTGGCACTCCCTGACAGGCTTCCACCAGAATGTTAATAAGTCTTATTGTTGCATGTTGCACCGTCTACAGCTGTTGGCTATAATTATATTGCAGATAACTTAAAGGGTGTCAATTAAAACGCTGCTCTTTTTGGCTGTTTTCATCTAGCCTGTGCATCCCACTCCCTGGGCTCCCCCTGTGCCTCTCGGGGGGTGGGATGGTTAAGGTGAAAGTTCAGGGTGGGATCGGGCAGGCAGGGGTGTGGGCGGTAAACGTTGGGCTGCTCTGTTTTAGCCCAGCTGATTTATTGTAAGTAATTAGTGTTAGATATAAACATCTAATCAGCATCACTTTTGCTATAAAAATGCACACTGAGTTATTTTATGTGTTTAATCTCATGGCAAATAGATATAAAATAACAGTCATTCATGAATTGCTAATGCTTTTTTTAAAAAAGGAAGAAGAAGATACATTGACACAGTCTCCCTGTGGACCTCCCCCTTTGGGGCAGGGTTCTGGTCTTCCTTTTGAAGAAGCACATCCTAGATGGTTACCCAACCCCATTCGCACCACCTCAACCCCTTAACTGCTCCCCACTCCCCTCAGGGATAGTTCAACCTTTAAGCTCTAGAGTTTAGCTTTGTGACCCTTGTACAACACCACAGTGGCGCACATTATCACGGAAATATTTGTCTTTGTTTACAGTTGTTTACAGTAATTGCCAATGTACATAAATAACCCAGGAGACAGCAGAAGTGGTGGTTTTTGTGCCCCAGATATTCAACATCAGACAAATACGCAACAAATGTAGATGCTTTCCATCCCTGAGGTACCATGAGACTGGATTATACTTTATGCTTCATCATAACCTAATTTGATTGCAGATGGAGCTGATTAAGCATCATTAATTTGTTGCTCAAGTAGAAGATGCAGCGATACAAATCAAGGCTGATTTCTTTTTGCGGGTTTGGCAGCTGCGACCGTGAAGCCAAGACACGTGACTACAGTATGGTTGTGGACTTTGTAATGGAAACACAGATTGCTTTTTAAATTATATGTGTATTTTAAAGGCCTTAGGGGAATTGGAGACAGGAAAGAGCACCTCTAGTTACTCCCTTGAGATCCCCGCCACCTAATTGATTTACGCTGTGCACAGTGACACGCCCATTCACACGTCCATCAGGACATGCTAGGGTCCCTGTGCCCCCTATTGTAGTTCATCCTGATGGGGGACACAACTTTCTGAACCAAATTCAACAGCAGTGCATCGAATACTTCTGCCATCAAAGCCTTTGGATATATATGTTTGTCCCACTAAAAATCTTGACCTATAAATGGAAAGAGATTTTTTTTTTCTTTTCAGTGGTGGAAACAAGCTTCCATACAACTGAATGACTGAAGCTGATTGGAGCTGCTCTTTCAGCGTGGATTTAAAACCAAAAGGAAGCACAGGCAAGTGCAATGGCGATCAGGAGTGGCCAATGCACTCATCAATAATTATCGATGAATGAATGAATAAGAGGTTATTGAAGAGCCCATTGATTGTAAGCCAATTCCGAATTAATAGATGCCAATAGGTTGTCTTGATTCTTCAATGGTGGATTAGGGTCAGAGGAGATTGTTTCTCTGAAGCAGTCCTCTGCTTCTTTCAACACCTTCTTCTCATTTGCCTCCTGCTCCTCCTATCGATAGTTCATGTCTATTTAAAGGTGCGGCCTGGATGAAAGCAGGCACAATGCTGACAGCCTCAGTCGTACATTGCCACTGAATCAGTCCCTTTTTTGTATCCATCATTTGTTTTGGCAAGTGCGTGCATGTTTGTTGGTTTGTTCTTCCTGCCGAGTATTAAGTGTACAATCAGACCGACAGGAGCTTTTTTAATTGTAGGAAGAAAGGGTGCCAAGAGAGGAGTTTGTCTCAGTGGATTTAACAGTCGATGAACGTGCAGGAGGTTTGGAAGGGCGTTGTTGTTTTTTAGAAAACCTAAAACCTCAGCCAGTGCCGTTGCATGCGCAGGACAAAAGTTTCAGAATATCTCATAGTTTTTAAACTTTCACTTCCTCTTTGATTTGATAATCTAACTCTTGCTCAGTGGTTTTATAATCTGACATTTCCTGTTAGCTCAGTATTTCCTCCTGCTGGAGTACACACAGTGAACAGGAGGAAACTGGAGACGGTTGTACTGAGCTTGATTAGAAGGAACTGTGTCTCTCTGTCACTCTCTCTTTGACCTCAGGAAAACAATTATTGGCTCCTTACAGCCTGCGGTGCCGGTCACTTTCCTCTGCATGGTCCAAGCAGTTATTACTGTGACAGAGTTATCATTTCTTCATCACTTTAGCAAAAAGCAGCACATTAATAATGCCACGGTAGCTGAAAGTCATGTTGCAGTTGAGTACAGCAGAAACAGCTACAGTGATTAATCAGTTAGGCAACATATGAACACTATTTTTGGTAATCAGCAAATAATTCAAATGATTTTTCATGTAGAAATAGAGGGGTAAATATGCCAAATGTTCTCTGGCTCCAGATTTGGACATTTAAAAGATTTGCTGTTTTTTGTCTCACTTATGTCACTGTTAACTGATTATTTTAACAGGGACTTAATAGCTTTATCGTGGGAATAATTGCTACTTATAGCCCTAATGCCGATATTAGCATTACCTCTAAATACTCTTAGCCTGTATTTTACATTTGCATACTCAAAACAATTCTGTGACTTTAGCCAAAGTGGTTTAGATATTACATTACTTTATTTGTCTTGTCTGGTCTTTGCTTTTATAATTCCATATTAAAGTCGCAATATGCATCTGAATACATATTATTGAATTAGTTCCCTCCACAAATTTGTTTTTTATTTCCATCTGATAATATGCAGCCTTGATGTATCAAGATCCATTTCTGTTTATTTGGGATCTTTTGCATCCCGTAGCTGAGCCCTAATCCACTCCAAATAAACTTTGACTCTGCTTTAACCACAAATAGGATTTGGAAAAATAACATTGTGATTAATGCATGCTAACTACATAATAGAACTTAGAAATGTAATTAACAGTAACTTCCTGCACCTAATTGGTATAGCTCTGTTATTCATTAGATTCCTCTGAGGACAAAATATGGGTTATTAGATGCATATTAGAGGCATTACTTTTTGATGTTAGGAACACAGCTTAAAGAGAACCATTTATTATTTATTGTCTCTTTTGTTTTTACTCAGGATCACAGCAGGGAATACGCCGGTTCTATCGTGAGCATCAGAAACTGTAATTCTTTAAAAACAGAGTTGAAAAAACAGACATTTTTCCTTTTCACCTGCTTCTTTAGCTGCCGTTTTGTGCATACACAACACATATTGAAGGAAACAGTTTTTTGTGGTCGATTACAGCTTGTTTTACATTTGTGTTCGGTGTGAAAGCTCTCTGAAAGCTGCTCAAATTTTCTCCTAGCACAAAAGTTGGAAGTCCCAGTCATGGTAAGTTGAAATCCTTTTTGAGCAAGTCTTTCCAAGAAACCAAACTCAGTACCTCCAGTAAGCTCAAAATGTCTTTTAATGCACACTCATAAACTTTCACCACATCAGAAGAACTGTTGATGATTGGCAGCAACACAAACTGTATCAGGTTGCAATGATTGAATAACGATATATCCAGTTGTAAAAAAGAAAGAAAACAAAAAAAAAACCTTAATTTCTGATTTCTGCAATATGCCAATTAAACTGTTAACAAATAACAATTAAATTGGGTCTCTTTCTCATTATTTTGCTTCCTCTTATCAAACAAGTCATGATAACATTAGGACATTTCCTTGTTTTATGAATGAATCTGTTTTCAAGTCATCTTTTACTCTCAGCCGCTGCCAAGCACATTAACAGCAAATAACCTGAGCTCATACTCTCTGAAATATTAATAGTTTTCTAACTCATATAGTTTGATATTGTGTATTTAATTTTTTTCATTTTTAATAAATTCACTATAAGCAGAAAAACCATGAATTTGATTTCCTTTCAGATGTTCTCATTTGAGGTCCATCAGTTTGGGGTCCACAGCTCTTTCTTTGTAAACTATCTGCCACATGGGTGTCTCAGTTACCACGGAGGAGGTGGTAGGACTTCCATTATTGTAAAGAAAAGCATGTACATGTGTGCGTGTTTGTATGTGTGTTTGGGCCATGAAGACAGATTGACCATACACTCAGGGAAGAAACAAGAAAAACAACAAGAACAACCCAAACACGCAGCAGGTGACAGAAGGACTCCAGCTTTAGGGTCACTGTGGTCGGCACAAAACTCTGCTCACCGCGCCTTTCCTCTGCTGCTTAATTCAGTTGCCACCTACTAATATCACAATAGGAATTCTCTATCAGGTCGCCCCTATACTGTGAGGAAGATATCTGACCACCTGTTCTCGAGATTGTCTGAATTCAAAAGGTTAGCTGGATGCTATGTAATAAACTGGAATGGAATGTGCAAACTTTTCTTGTGAGGGCAGTTTCTTCTTGGGAGACATGAAGTGAATTAGAAAGTTAAACAAGTTGAGTTTAAAAAAATCTGCCCTGAATTGTTTGTTTTCTGATTTTACCCTTTGACAAAATTCCAAATTTTAAAACTAACAAATGAAGAAAAAAAGAGAAGCTCCTCCTTCAGGCTCCTCCATCAGCCTTCTCTGTGGCGCAGGGTCATAGCACACATGGCAAACACATGCTGCTGACTTCCTTCGATCTTTTGTCACCTGCTCCAGCAAATGCCCACTGCGGGGCGAGGGCAGGACAGTAGCCTGATGGGAAAATGGGAAATGGGCTGTTATCAGGCTAACAGGGTACCGCAGTCCACTAATCAGATCAGGAAGCTGGGTGTGTGTGTCTTAGCGAGAGAAAGCATGTCTGCGTGTGTTTCTGTATGTGTGTGAGCCACGGCATGTAAACGTGGCGCTAATGGCAGTTGTGTTTGAGGAGGCAGTGGACTTGAAGAGTTTAAGGCATCACTTTAAAACGGCAAGGAGCCTTCGTCTGAGTGCGAATCAGCTGGCCATAGAGGAGGGTAAATATTTAGGCCCAGGAGAGGAAACATGTATTTCCCCTCCCTAGCTGTAGAACAATAATTCCCTCCTTCTCCTGTTCTCTGTCTGCTTCTCAGAATAGCAGTAATTATCACACTTCCCTGCATTCATTTGAGACCTTCATTGTCCCGGACGGAAACTGGCAGACCCACCACAGAAATATTTGGGGATGTATACTCTTGTCAGTTTAGTCATTTACTGTGTATTCATTGCTTTTTCATGATTTATTGTTAATATGGAAAAACATACATTTTACAGTTACCGCTGTCCAGCTTTAAAAATAAAAGGGGACTGTGTTTTCATTGCTTTAGACCCAGCACTGTAGAACAAAGTTTGTAAGAGGACATTTTTTAAAAGCCCACTCATATAGATTGGCGTTTGTTTGATGTTTTACAATTAATCATTTGTTACTTTGGTCTTCTTTACCTTTTGTTAGTGACTGTATTTTTTTTTTCACTCATTCTCCATATTTTTCAGTGTTTTAATGCTACTATTTTTTATAAATTCCCTGAAGCACCTTGTAACTTTGGTGTAGCAAAGATTAAGTTTATTATTCATACCTGTAAAATGAGAATTTGCATCTCATGGGGGTTTATTCAGATAGAATACGTGACACATCTGAAGGTCTTTCAGAAGTGAATAATACTTTATATTAATTGTTAACACATTTATAGTCCAGCCAAAATTGATTAATGCATTTCTATGGAGTTCATGTTGTTTTGAGTAGATTCCAATATCCAAAGTTAAAAAGTACTGTCGACTGCTCCCTTGTTACCCGAGCAGTTGCCAAAGCCCTCCCCTTCATCCACACTTATGATCCCTTTCAGCTGATTTGTGTCTCCTCCCGGTCTTGAACAAGATTTATAGCATGCAGTAATCACTACACAACAGATCCCCTTAAGATGTAAAATGTTAACATTTGTCAAATTTGTTCCTTACAGAGCAGCGAAACTGACTACCAGTTTGGGTTTAACAAAAGTGGTTATAATACAACTTATAGAAGAGATATCAAATATAATGACCAAAAAGGAATACACTGTGGGGGCGTTGATTAATGTTAAAAATATTGTAGACTCTACATCAAGGGTGGATCACAGCGTGTGTGAAAAGAGGTATGATATTAAAGAGAGAGCACATGCTTAAATAGTTATGTTGACAATAGGTATCAGTATGTGCAAAAAATAGTGTCTGATTTACTGAATGTTACTGATGGTTCAAATTGAAATTATAGACAATAGATACTGCATTGGTTCGGTGCATTTTTAAGAAGTATTTATACAGTAAAAACTAAATCTGTAAAAATACAGTACTGTTTCAAAATAAAGAAATTGTTAAATGTTCAGTTTTTACGGATGTTTTTCCATTTTTGGCATTGGTTTGGTTTGGGTGGGAGGAGTCAACCTTTCTAATGACCAACATGCAGCAACTCCTGTGGTTGTTTTATGACCTCAGTAATCTTGTTCCTGGTCAGTTTATGTTATAGATCACTAGTTTTATGTCCTGTTTATTTCACAAGCTTTATTATGTAAATTGTGGTAGAAAACCGATGCTTTAGCAGAATAAAGTTTTCATGTCAGGTTTCCAAACACCAACATTGGCATTGATCATAACACTCAGTCTAAGCTTTAAAAGTTGAACTAATCGTGGTAGCTACATCCATCTTTAAAACCACACTGTAAGGCAGTGCACAATAACACACGTATCAAACATGTAGTTGATTTTACCATCTTCTATTCACCTAATTGTTAAAGAATTGTACCTCTGGAAAAGTACACAGTGGCACACCACAGGAGATAATACCGTCAGGGAATTGAGCTCTCACTCCAGCTGATATTATCATTTTACTTAAACTGCTGATTGTTTGTGAAGGAGGGAACTTAATAGCTGCATGCGAGACATACAAAATCAATACCATGTGCTATCAGAGGAAGTTTTAAAGACAGAATGAGCATTCAGTTTTGAATAATCATCCTCACGACCCCACCCCCACAACAATCAAAGCATTGATTGGAAAGCCAATACCACCCCGCTGGCAGACAAACCAGAGAGCCGAGAGTGGCCAATAGATGAACAGAAATATTGCTGGTTTGATGTGACTGAACCAATCAACACACACTGATAGGAAGCCAGGACAGACTGGGCGACTGTCACTGAATCAAAGCAAGTGCACAAGGGCTGTGTATGAGGTGCTGTCACTCAAATACACACACTCGCGCACGCACACACACACAAATGTGCACATACGCATTAGTGTCTAAAGCATACTTGATTCTGACAAACTGATAAATCAACATTATAAAGCTTTACTGTCTCCTTGTGCAAACACACACACACACACACACTATCTCTCTCTCTATCTGGGAAAATATCATCTTATTTACAATACAATCCACTGTGGTGGAAATAGTATTAGATTGTGGATGACAAATAAAGAAAGTGAGGAAGAGAGGTGGAGAATGACAGGAATGTTGGGATGGGGGTTTTCTTTGGAAGCTGCATTTTTTAGTATGCATGTTGATCCTGTTAGGCTGAAATGCAATAACAGATACGTAGGTCCGCTCCACAGGAGGAAAGACCCTTGCAACTCTCTCTGACTACCTTCTATTTATCATCCGTGCATAGACTGTCGGTGGAAAGAATATATTGCTTTAAAAAGTCGCTGCCGTAATAGCGCTGATCTAATTTCCATAAATTTTCATCTGGAATTTGATATTTTCTTCATCAGTGAACAACATAAACTATTTAAAAAGGATGCTGGTGTGGCAAACTTTTCCACCCATCCTTAAATCTGCTTTTGGATATTCCCCTGTGATGGATACCACAGGAGTCAGCCTAGAAGGGATACAAATATTGGGCAGCTAGAGTATCACAGGCTGGGGCACACACACACACACACACACACACACACACACACACACACACACACACACACACACACACACACACACACACATCACATCACATCACTCAGGTTTATCATAACATCCATGACCCTGGGTGCTCTATTCATGAATCATTTAAGTTCACTGTCAGGTCCAGCTCTTGTCAGAGACTAATCTGTTTATTAATTAAATGGAACTGATAAATCCCAAGTGCTGAAGTCGTCTGTTTGATCTACTTAACCTGATGTTTGGTCAAAATTTTATGATTTGTAACATGACACAATGCATGGCTGTTGGACTATAATCCAACTTACTTGATCTAATATGTATATCAAGTAAGTTCAGTGAGTGACCAAACTTGTGATCTTTAAATTCTTTTAATACATTCATATAAAAAAATAGGTGAAAAACAATTTCTACTAGCTAATTAAAATTCAACCGGAGATGCTTCTTAGTGTCTTTCAGCTCATTGTTTTGTTATTATTAGATCTACCTCTGCCTCACCTCTTGCTTTGATGAAGGTATATACAGTAGTGTAGTAAGAGCTTCTTCAATATACTTAAGTAAAACAAATACATTCATGTTTTTCTCACAGTAGAAGAAAAGCTGTGGCATGCTTCCAGACAGGAGCTTTTGCATTTGACATTTTAAGCCCTTATGAGCAACAGTTCAGCTATACATCCTCAGGCAGGGCTCTCTTGGCTGCTCTCAATTGTAGGCTAAGGACAAAAGGTGAGAGGGCTTTCGGCGTCAGACCTTCCTCATTCTAAAATGCATACAAAATGTAGTCTTGTCATATCAGTGTTAGGCTTTGTATTACTTATAAAAGCTGATTTTTGTGATGTTGAAGATGTTCTCTTTTTTTCTTTTTGATAATTGACCTTCTGTAATTTGCATGTATGAACTCTTATGGGGGGAAACGTAGCAGGTGTGTGTGTGTGTGTGGGGGGGGGGGGGGTGTAAGCACAGGTGCTCCTTTGATTTTAATTTAAAAAACTTTGTAAACATCGGTAGAGGAGGAAAAAGTTGCCTTATTTAGTGATGCAGGTCAATATGTATTATACAAGTAGGAACAGGAGTGAGCACTATATAGGCAAAAGCATTGTGCCCCTATACAACTATAGTAGCTGATCAGCCATGGAAAGCCATGCCATGAAGCTCCCACTGCACAGATTTTTTGTTGATGTTAATGCCGGGGGAGGTTTAGAGTTCTGCGGTTATGGAGTAACAGTGTAACATTTATGCACTATGCACCTTGCTTGAAGTAGCCACTTTGTAGCTGAATTGCTGTTATTTCCTAAACACTTTCACTTTGCAATAATACCACATAGAGTTGATTGTGGAATATCTAAAGGGGAAATTTATTTTTTATTACCTTTATTCAATAGGAAAAGACAGAAAAGTTAGGAGATAGACACAGAGCAAATGACCTTAGAGCATATTCAAACCCAGGCCTCTGCGGTAGCCTTATGACATATGGGGTCATCTGCTCAGCCCAGTGAGCTAAACCAGCACCACCTAGGAAATTTCACAAACTGACTTTTTGCACTGGTGGAATCCTTTCACAGTATCATGCTTAAATTCAGTGAGCTTATTAGAACGACCCATTCTTTTGCAAATTTTTGTAAAGGCAGACTGCATGGTTAGATGCTTGATTTCCTACACATGCAGCAATGGAATTGGAAATACCTGAGTTCAGGCATTAAAGGTGCGGTCCAGTATTTTGGCCTTGTGGGTGAAAAGATGGAAAATATGATGCAGGGCATTTAACATAAACTTGTGTCACTACGACTTAAGTCACAAAATGATGACTTAATACTTGATTTGGCCCTGACTGACTGGGACTTGATTTTGTTATCCTCCACTTGTCTAGATGAAAGAAAAAGAAAAAAACTAGTGCCAACCTGATCAAATCCCGTCTCTATTAAAAACAAAACAGACATCGGAAGCTTATTTTGTTTAGATGGCACGTCCTTTATGGTCACCACTTGGAGATTTTGATGATATGCAACTGACTAGTAAGCCTTGAGAAATGTTTATTTTTTTCCTTCTCTCTGAACTTGAGACTCATCATGGACAGCAAATATTTACAGACAGCTCTGGTAAAATGATCGTTGGTTAAAATGAAGACCAGTACACAGTTTAGAGAAACAGATGAGACACAACATGTGAGCAACTTAGGTGAATTTATGAGGTTGAGGTGAAGGTGAGGCACTGGAAGTAAAGGTGAGGAAGCGGGCACGCGGAGGCACGGAGGGGTCTGACAGAGGGAGGGTGGTGGTGGTGTTGGGGGGATTCAGGCAGCAGGTGAGCATGTGCCACCAGGGGGATTCATCTGTCCTGGGTTCAGACAGGGCCTCATTAGTGAGCAGTGAATTACACTCCAGACACGTCTTTATGTAGACTAATCATATTACAGCTACCGCGCTCAGCTTCACCCCGGGGGAGGCAGTCGGAGGAGGAAGGGGGGGAGAGGTTGGCGAACTTTACAATCTGATTTGTCCGGGAGAACTCAATGTAATCTAGCACCTCTAACTGACACCGTTTTATCTATCTGTCCATCTATCTGGCTGCGTGTGTCACATGACTCCTCCCCTGCTCGCCGGCTCGCTCTGTCTCCCTCTCCACCCCTCCAGCGCACATCCACGCTGCAAACTCTTTTTCATCCCTCTTGCTTGTTTTCTCTGCCCCCCTCCTCCTTCCCCTCACCTATATCTTTCTCCCACCTCTCTCACCCAGCCACACTCTCCCTCCGAGCCAGCGCATCCCTGCCCCCACGTTGTCAGTTCTGACAAGCTGCTTTAATGGGCGATGTGGCGCGTGCCTCTGACCACTGAGCACAGTCATTAACCTTCACTGGCATAATTGAATTCAAGGTTGATTGCTCGTGACCCTCCCCCCTGCCGAGGTCCCTCTCAATGTACATATTCATTACAGGGCCCCGGCTCTAAATGGATTGCACAGGGAAAGCTGTAGCAATCATCCGGGCCGCTCAGAGGGGGCAGCGGCACGCCGCTCGGGGGGGGCAGCGAGGAGACCGAGGACGGAGCAATGGGAGGAGGGAAAAAAGGGGAGGGGCACTAATTGCATGCTAGAGGAAGAGGATCAGATTATGAAAAGAGTAAGAGAATGAAGATGGATCCCTGTGACACTGTCAAATTAAGGGCAAGCCTTGTAACATGGTGAGACACTGAAATGTACAGTGGCACCCACATCACCGGAGAAAGAGGGGAGATTGGGGGAGGTGACAGAGGGGAGGAAGGAGAGAGAGCGAGAAATGGAGGGAGGGAAGAGACGAGAGAGAGGCCATTGAGGGTAAGAGAGAATTGAATGTAGAAGAATGAAGTAATATAGGCACACACACACATACACACACAGACTCAGGCTGGTGTCAGTGTGAAAGAGAGCATATATCACATCATCCCAACGCCACCAATATACCACCCCCAAACTCCACCACTACCACCCACCACCCCAAGCCAGCAGGTCTCTGACTCTCCCCTCTCTAATAGCTGTCAGATTACTATCAGCCAAACAAGACATCCAGCCTCATGTCCTTCCCCCTCCTCCCCTTTTCTCCCACATACTCCACTGCTATCTTCCACGTTGTTGTCTGGTCCTCCTCTTTGTCCACCTGTGCCTCTCTTTCCAACTTAACCTTGTTTTCATCCACCACCCATCACCTTCTCCTGCTGTGCAACCCAACCTCCACTCAGTTTCCCTAAATGAGATCCACCTCAACAAGATTTAAAGAGCTAAAACCACAATAGAGCATTAAAGAGGAAGGTTAATCCACAAATCAATGAGTAGGACTAAGGAAAAATCAGAAGTCCTCCTAAGCTGCTCAAACACGTGTTTTGTTTTGGGGGTTTTTACATGTAATCCGATGTTCTTGAATTGATTCTTTTCAAACTCTGCTCGATGCATCTCCAGTATTTTCTCTTATGTTGTTTGATATTATTTTATGTTATTCTGGTACCAAATCTTCATATTAAGGCCCTTTTACAAAGCGGGCTTTGTTGATCTGTCCACAACTTATGTGAAATATCTCAACATTAGAATGAAACTTAATATGACATTCATGGTTCCCAGAGGATACATTGTAATTAGACTGGTTTTTCTGTGACGTCTATGACTGAAAGTCACTTCTAACTTACTTGACATTTCCAAGATAGATACTAGATAGGATAGCCAGTCTGCCCCTGCATACCTTTTCCAGCAATTGATCAGTCATACTAGTGCCTAACGTAGAATCGGGTCCAACATTTCCATTAAAAAAAACATCTGGTTCTGATAGTAAAATGCTGGCAGCACACCACAAAATAGTTGGATTTTCTTACTACAGTAATTAACCCAACTTTCATTACTTACAGTTTTTTCTGATTGCTTAAGCACATTTTTTGTAACTATTGGCTAATTTTGCAAAACTCTTCACACAAATAAGAAAACCTGTCACCCAATCATCAAAACATTGTAGTTCTCTTGCAAAAGCAAACACAGCTAGATTAACTCTTCACACCTTCGTAAAAATGGTGTTTCCGTATCAAACAGTACACACAAGCCATCATCTACTAAGCACACAATGCGCCAACTGCACACTGATGGTATGAATACAAAACACATCTGGCTTTTGCTTTCTCTGTGCACAAGGTAGGCTATGTCAGTTTGAGCTCATACTTCTGTCATAGATCCATAAGCATAGAGGGATCCAAACTTCAAGTACTGGTGTTTATTCAAACACATCAAAACAAACACAAGTGTTTATTTCCAAGTATAGGATTATTTGCAATCGCCATAATGACTATATGGGTTACTTGGTCTGCAGTGAACATGCTTCCTCTGCCCCCAGCATCTGGTCATCTAGCAATTCTGTAAAGTAACAATTTCAGTATTTTTACATCAATGGTATTGGTGTGTTTCTCATTGGCATATGGCAGTGCTACAAATCTTTGTGCGAAGTGACTGTACTAACCGATTCTCATTTCAAGATGTCCTTATGGTACTTGCTACAGTGTAGCGGCTCGAGTTAGGCTGGACCCGTTGGCCAGCTACCCTCAGGGTCATTCCACGGTTGATGACATGGTCCACTATTGTAGCTCTGATGTCATCAGCAATTCTATTTCTTACTCTTCCTACCCTTCCTCTCCCCCCTCCTCATCTTCCTCTCCCCCCTCCTCGTCTTCCTCTTGCTCCTCCTTGTCCTTGTCGTCCTCTTCATCCTACTTCTTCACCTCCACGTCCTCTTCCTCGGCCTCCTCTACTTCTCACTCTTTCTGCTCCCTCCATTGTACTCCGCACACACAGCTTACCTGTATTATAGTGCTTAGGCTGATTGCAAAGTGAACTAATTATCTAAAAAAGTTTTGACATGTGAAAGTGTGCCAGACAGTTGGCAAATTAGTGTTAATGATAGCCATACATGTGTATACTTTTGCTAGGAGTGTGTTGGAAATTTGGTAATTGAGTGTTGTGCAGTGAATTGTGCCTACAGTTTTGCAAAGTGTGTGTTACAAAATTGCAAACTGAGTGCAAAGCAGTTTTTGTGCTTTTAGTTTTGCAAACTCAGTGAGTGGTTTTGCTATAAGTCTGAATAGTTTTAGAGATTGTGCTACAGGAATCACAGTTAGGGTTTAAGCATTCAGAAAAAACTGTAATACCAGGTAATGTTAGCAATCAAACTGAACTAAAATGGACATTATACCTGGTAAATATTTGCACATTAGTACCGTCACTACATTGGTGGCTCCATACTGTAGTGGTCACTGGTTTGATCCCAGAAATATAATGGCGTCAGGGAGGGCATCCATAAAAATCTGCTAAATCAAATATGCAGAGCTACCCTCTGTCCCGACCTCTTGTGACTAAGGGAGCCGCTGATAGTAGCTTAGCGCTGTCACTACATGCGCATTAACATGCTAATGTTAGAATTTATCTCAAAGTGTCTGAGTACAGCCTCTCAGAGACGCTATTGTGGCTCTTATGTTTCATCCATCAGTATTTTTCATGTGGTTACTGATCAAATGGTGTGTTGGAGGGCTTTTCACAATAAAATAAAGAGCTCAAAAGACCAAGGAGGAAAATAAACACTGATCAAAGGGATTTTCTACAACTTGGTAACTAGACAATAATGAGTCAGACTTGACAGCATTAATTAAAAAAATAATTCTGCATTAATAAATTTTCATAAATCCCACTCAAGGATCTTATTAGAAAAGCGTTAATTTTCAGTAAGTTCTGGATTTGCCCTTTTGTTGGCCTTGTGCACTGCTACTGTCGTCTGGCCGGAAAACCTTGCTGCCCTTACAGACAGCCAGCGGGTCCGCAGAGAGTCATCTAACTGTCAGTGCTCTGTACTGTTCCAGCCTCGCGTCAACTCTCAGTGTGAGCTGTGTACGAGTGTGTGTGTGTGTATGTGTACACTCATGCACGTGTGGCCATCTTTTATCCCCCCTCATCATCACTAACAGGGTTTCCCATGCTCTGGCCAGGGGAGTGTGGGTCACAGGGCAGGAATCAAACAGCAGAACAATGGAGAGCTTCCTCCACTTAACCTCCTAATGGGCTCTCAATGGCTCCCCTGGCTCCCTCAAAACTATCAGCCACTGGATTCACTTACCTCACTACACCAACTAAGGGTGAGTGTGGGGGGTCTGAGTGGTGTGGACGTGAAATAAGGCAAAGAAAGTGTGCTCGTGTGTGCGTGTGTGTGTGAATGATTGAGTGTAGGTGTGAGACAGAAAGCCAGACCACGGACAGACAGAAACACTGAGGAGGTCCAACTGTTTCTGATGAGCTATGTGTTTTCTGTGTAATGGAACGCAGGTGGTGGATGGGAGAGCTGGAAATCTCACGTTCTCACAAACACCTACTCATTGGGCCCACATAAAGAGGGAGACCTGTGTTAGCCAGCAAAACAAGTGCTTTCAGGTCTGTGATTGTACAGACATGTCACTCTGCTGCTGACCAATATAGATGTCAGCATATGCGAGCGCATAAGAGTTTGGGTCGAGGCGCAGGCAGGGATCTGCTAGTTACACTTCAATAATTACTTTCAGCGTGCGCTGCTTCCCTGAGCACCTCGCAGCCCCCAAATCTGCAAAGACAAGTGGCCTCATTTATTTCCATGGAGGAAAATAATTTAGCAGTGTCGGGCGCTAACGAGCTAGAGCGGAGGGATTCCTAATTAGATTCACTTTGTTTGTGTCATTTTAATTACGGTGCGGTCCCCAGCAGTGAAGCCACCAGTGAACCTTCAGTCTCTTAGCTCTGCTGCCATGTGTGCCACTGCACCAGGTCCCAGCAGAGCTTTACAAAAAAAACAAAAAGAAAAACAACAAACTTAACTCTCCTTCCTGTCAACCAAAGCTATGACAGGCTGGTTTTTATGTTAATTTGTTGATTCTGAACATGTTTGTCTGCTGTGTCACTTTAATCTCCAAACAACGCCACAAAGGTCACCGTCTTCTGATGCAAACAAATACACCCTCTCTAAACTTTTTTGGTGATGAATCATTATTTATTGCTGTAAATGAAAGGCATGGGGGACAGCTTTTCCTGCCTGTGTAGTCTTAAGCGGTATGTTTATGTTCTGCTTTTGAAGGGAAAGCTTCACTAAACATAACCACTTTGAGGTTTCTTTTGAAGTTTTCCCCTAAGACACAGTTGCTAATTATTCGGTGTTTCATGATGAATTCAGCTCAGTTCATTAGACTGTTTTAACTGATGTTGAAGTCTTAGATCCTGTCTGCCTTAACGCACACACTTAACCATTTAGATAATTGAGTGATTAATTGATACCTAATGATCAGCGCAGACCTTATGTTCTACTTTCATTTCAAACTTGACTGTTTATTATCAAGTTATTACCTTGCAACTTGCCTGTGTTTGCAGCAGTTTTTAAGTGAATTTTCAGAAGCCACTTGATGTGTGATGTGAAGGTTTTTTGCCATTTATCAGCATTTAGAGGCTTAAGATGTATCATGTTAAGTGGTGTGATAGAAAACAAATTGAAAAAGGAATGAAGAAATCAAAAAAGTGTGAGTTATTGAGGAAGGTAGAGAATCAAAGAAAGCCATAGAAAAAGGAAACTGCTAAAAAAAAAAAAAGTAAATGAGAGGATGAGGAAGCCCTGAGGTGTTGTGGCGTCCCTCCAGTGATGTTGCTGGTGATGGCTTCATCCCATCTGTCCCATGTTGTGTGATAGTGATCAGTCTTCAGGGACCCACCACCACAGATGAGGTCAACCTTACCTGTCAATCACGTTCCTTCGGGCCAAGGCCTGGTCCGCCGAGGTCACCTCAAGCAGGAAATCCCATATCCGCAGAGCTCCAAATTGCAAGGATTTTCAGAAGAAGACGACCCTTAATGGGAAATTGACTCAGCAGTGTATCGTGTTAACAAACAAAGTTGCAAATGAAACTGTTAATTTGTCTCGGTTCAAATGTATTCCCCAAAGCCCCAAAACAGGAAGATATGCCCGTTTGTTTGTCGTTAGCCAATATCTGAAATCCAGTATTCACTTTGCATCTTTAAAAAAGATGAGGTTGCCATTTCAAGACACTAAAATATTTTTGTTTTTAAGTTTTCTGTATATGTGTGTGTGTTTTTTAATTGTAACTTACTCATTCTGGAATCAACTTAATGCTAAGTTCAAAAGTGGTATAAACAGTACGCTGCTTAACAAACTTTCATAGTTCTATATTTAGAGAAACACATTCATTTTTTTTGGCAAAGTTCAAGGAAACTGCTGCCTAGGGTCTCTTATGTAACCTCAAAATGATATCAAGATATTTCAAGGAAATTTGCCATAATGTTATTTATGATGATGTGGTCGATAAAAACACACACAGAGCAACATTTTATCGACTATTATAACTTCCAGGCAGCAATTACCCCAATTAAAGTGAATGGCATTTAATATCTTCTTATTTTCCAATGAGCTACTGTCAATGATGACAGATGGCTTCATTTAAAGTGTGAATCTATTGTAGTGATACAGCATTACTGTGGCCCAGTCCAGTGGTGCGATGGATAATACATCTGACTACAGATCAGAGGATTCTAGGTTCAACACTTTAACTTTTGACCTCATCTGGGGTTGTGTAACTCCAACCATGTGGAGTTAGCTCCATGTGACAAAACTATCTTTAATAGAGACAGAGTCAAATGTAAGTACAAAAGTTGTGCCCAGATTGGAAACCGTAAGTTTAAACTCAGTATTAATGTATCATATCTCATTTTGTTTACTCTGTACAAAAACCAGCGTAACAACAGCATTTTACACTTTTTTCTGGGATCACTAATTTAATGGTATGGCTCAGAATCTGTGTGTGTGTGTGTGTGTGTGTGTGTGTGTGTGTGTGTGTGTGTGTGTGTGTGTGTGTGTGTGTGTGTGTGTACATGCGTGTGTGTGTGTGTGTGTGTGTGTGTGTGTGTGTGTGTGTGTGTGTGTGTGTGTGTGCGTGTGTGTGTCTGCTAAAACTAACACAGCTGATGAGCTGTATAAACATCTGAGTTAATCTCATGTATCTTCTTTGTCCAGGAACAAGATCTGAGTCTGTAGGACAATGCCTGCACAGAGGCTACACAGCTGTGTGGACACGCACAACGAGGTCCACTGATGCAGGGTCACCATACTCCAAACACAGCTTCCACTGTGGCCAGGAAAGCATTACAACAGGAACACAGTAGCTCCACACCAGGGAAATGTTAACGCACCTACTGTTTTTGAATTGTCTTCTTTTCTCATCTCGTCAGCTTTCTGCAGGAAAAGTCACACTCAGAACACTCAGTGAATGAGTGCAGTTGTCTTGTTCATCTCTCAGCGAGACATACAAGCAGTTTGTTGTAATGTATTTAAGGCAGCACTGATTGCCATGCTGCATAATGCAAAAAATGTAAAGCAGCAGACTGCGAGTTCTGACTCAAGAATAAAGATGCAAACTGTGAGTTAGATGTACAAAGCTGGGTGTTTACACTCATCCACATACTGCTGTGATGGGTTGGCTGTTTTACAATGTGGGCCATTTGGATCTACCAGGGGGAATCGTCTTTTCACTCACTGAAGCTCGTGCTCTTCCCTCTCTTTCTGTTTGTTATGAACATCATCATCTCCTGGAGCTAAATGAGCAGCAATACCTACCACTGTCGCTGTAAAGTGAAGAGCCTCTTTTTGCAGAATATGTCTCTCTTTAGCTTGATGCTTTTTTTTTCTGAGCTAGCCAAATTTTCTTCACAAGTTCTGACAAATTGCATAACCCCCTCCTGGGACAACGCAGCACCTCGGGTCTACAATTTTATAACCTGATTTTGTAAAACCTACGAGCATATCAAACTTTCTTTTTGGTGCATCTTAGCTCTATTACCAATTTAATATCAGCAGGAGAAGGTGTATATCTCTGTTTAGCTTACCAAAAGTAGCAAGATTTTTATTTTCATTTAGGGAAAGAAGTTACATTAAGAGCTTATTACACTTGATTCTCCCAAAAAGAAGTTTAAACGATGACTATGATGCTTTGTGATCCAATCTCGAATGTGTGGGCACATCTTTGACCCACCTATCTTTTGTCAAGTAAATGTGTAAATTTTAATGTGTCCCTAATAATCTTTTTTGGAGCTGTAAGTCACAATGGATAGTTAGAGAGAAGCCAGTCAATAAGGAGTGCTGTTACCATTGTTAGCCTCTATAAAGTCCAGTATCTTTCCTCCCTCAGATGTTAAGATTTGTACAAGCCGGACCTACAGAGAGCTCTTATGTCTTACATTTGCAAACATGTTTGTTTTTATTTAATGGGTATGTTCATTTTAACCTTTTAAGACGACTTACTCAGAATCATTAACAGGACACAGTGAATAATGAAAACACGAAAACTTACACTAGGCCCATGTTTAAGTAAATTATTGATTATCTTTAAGAGCTGTTGTAAGTGAGGGATGGCTGAAGGCTAAATGTTTCTTCTGAATAAATTAGCCTGAAAAAAAAGGAAGCTGGATAAGATCTGATTCAGGGCAGTTTTCTCTGTAAATAACTGTTGGATTATCATGAATAAAATGCCCTCAGCTCTTCAGTGCAACTGTGAGAGCAGCGTTGCTCTTTTAATCAAAGCATCCCAGGGAAGAAGCAGCAATGAAGGATCTAAATGTCTAAAAATCCGTCATTCTGACGACTGTGATATTTGTATAATTAAAACGGAGAGGGTATCGTCTACCCCATATATGATGTGACTCCAGCATTGATGAAATTATCTATCTTGAAATAAATTAATATGTTTATCAGGTACAGAGGACATTTTAATAACTCACCTGTCAAAAGTACCCGATTATGTCTGGGAAACTGGCAGCTGATAATTACCCACAATTCCTGCCAGAGGTTTGAATCTTTGCAAAAGAAAATTGATGAAACACAATCTAAATTAGGTACAGTAATCCATTCCAAGTTGTGATGGGAAAAGGCCTACGTAAGGTGGATAAATATAAAAAGATTCTTGGGCTAGATTTACATAACCATAGGAGCTTTTACAAGCTCAGTTTCGTTCATTTCGCCGTCACTCTTAAGTTACACAGTTACTCTCTTTATTTGATACATTAGAAACAGGTTTGTCCTCCCACAGAGTGGCCTCAAACACACACATCCTCCACTAGGACTGATGGGACTCCATCTAACGTTCAAATCACCTGCATGTGGTTCGCCGCTGTTCTCTCAGCCTTAGGTCTGTATTTCTTACTGTCGTCTCACTATCAGGTTCACGCAGCCTCGTTCTAATAGATGTCACTTAATGTATGCCGTGGTCATTTCTGGGGAAATAGATAGCTGCCCTAACCCACTGATTCTGTCTCATATTTTCAAGCATGACCATGCATCAAGCTGCATCAAGTCTTCCTGTAAATCACAGACATCTCACAAAATAATAATCAGCTCTAAATTACGTTTCTGTTTTAGCTCTCCAGTCCTGCTCATCTTTCTTTCTAAACCAAATTTGCGTACTTTTTCCCTCTTTCCTGTTTCTCATCATTTAAAGGTCAAGCAAAAACCCAACCTGCGGGCGATTTTGCCAGGCCTGCAGTACTTGTTCATTTCACTCATGCTTAGACATTCTTTGAGCTATTGTATATAGTCAGACAACAAAAATGTTTCTAAAAGATTAAAAATATTGAATAATAAATGTATATGTTTATTTAGTCTTCTTTTTACAGGCTGTATGGATGGGTGTTGCATGACATGCAAATAAGAAAAACTCTGAGGAACGTGCAACGTGACCTTGTGTGCACTTGCAATTTACTTTTACTTAAATATATTAAATATATATGTATTTCCTGATCTGTGTGATTTGCATTGTACAGACCTACATACGCTACCATCATTATAATATGACGATGATGATGATGTTTAAAATTCACTACATTTGGAGTACTTTCTGATACACATTTATAGACATGGACATTAAAGTAGATTGCTGATTGAGAACTACTGTAGTTGTCACTGCCTTTATAACTGTAGTTAATAGTGCTGTAATCTATGGAAAACAGCAGTTGGAGACGGCAGCGGGATCGAAATTTTTGCGGCCATGCTTCAAAGCATGTTGCCTTTGAAATAGTTGCTTCAAAATTGGGAACCAGATCTGCGACCACTCGCAGTCTGTTGCCGGTTTCGAAGCAACTTTGGTGAGCCAAGATGGCGATAAAGTTGTGCTAAGACAGAATCAGTTTACTATCAGTTTGCAGTTGAATGGGGCCGAGTTGGCAGTTACATGCGATTTGCTTGTTATAATCTAATCTGGCAAATTCTGGCTTTCCATACACTGACTGTATGCATTCGCAGTCATTCAAGATTTCAAACAGAAATGTATAAATTCATACACAAACAGTAACATAGTTGCTACAGGACTGCAATTTAACTGTAAAATCAGGTGATGCTAAAATGACAGGAAATGCTTTTATATAGAAATGTATAACCAGAATACAGCCAGTTGGCAACCAGTTGAGTCGAATCTCCCACTGCAAATAGACCACAGACCAAAAGTAACAACTTCCTGTAAACCAGTTCCGTACCAAGTTCCTGTTAAGTTGCATCTTTCAAGTAATCTGAAAAGATGGTCACCGTCACATCATAAAGCAGCCACTTTGCATTGAAGGCTTCAAATGAGTGCTGGGATAGATATGTTCAGAGCTCTGCATATGGTGGACATCTGGACCTTTGGCTAGAGACAAGCCGGCAGAGGAGAGGCATGGCAGGCAGCAGAGTTTTTAATCTGTCTGTCTGTGTCTCCACTCTGTCATTAACCTCGTGCCCTGACAGCCTGCTCCCTGTGACACTGACCTGCTTCACCTAATGAGCTACCAATTACTACAAATTAGGCGAGAGAGAGGCCACTGCTATCATCCACTCCACACACTCTTCTCAACACTTCCACGGGATTCGGATGTAGTGGGATGCTCAGGTGGAATAAGTAATGAGGCGGGAAAATAATCATGACAGGGACGTGCGTTTTGGATTCCTGGAGGTGTGATGTTCAGAGAGGATGCTGTTAACATTGTGTATGCGTTGCTCCGCAGCGCACTTAGCTCTGCGCCTTTGTGCTTTAGCCTAGCACTTCTAGTGAGTTTCAAAGATCATTTGTATTTGCACCTGCTCCTGCCGTGCTTCGTGCATGTGTTTGTGAGTGTGTACGCCCACATAGTTGGTCTTTAACCTTGCACACCTGGATACTCTGCGAGACCAGCTTCTCTCTGGCCCATCTTGATGTTTATTCATTTATTTATGGGAAGCCTGGAAATCATGGCCCTTGTCTTGGTCTCCTGTGGCAGCGAGGGAAGGCAGCCCAAATTTATGCATGGCAGCAGAAATTAATTAGGCATCAATTAACTCATGCTAATGCGTATGCATTGAGTTTTTTTTTTTTAAGAGCCCGGCTGTTAACTAATTTGTAAAAACTGTTCCGCAGAAACGTCAACAGTCAGGAACAGACAGTGTCTTGTAGGCTATTTTCTCACACACAGAGAAAAAAAAAATGAAATCAGAGTGGAATAGAGAAAAGCCTTGAGATGTTAATAAACAAAGCTGGAGGAGGAGGAGAATGTGGCCTGCAGAGGTCACGGCGCCAAAGCCTGCTTCTCCTCTTCATTTAACTGTGTCCCTGGCCTAGAATGGCCTGCAAGCTAACACACACACACACACACAGATTCATAGAAAGATGTAGAGAGTGGGAAAGTGAGATGGAGGGAGAGGAAAGGGAAGTGAGGCGTTTATTTGTTGTTTCACTCTTAACGGGCTGCTGGTTTGGCAGGGAAACCCCAAAGGTAGGGTTCAGAGAGTGTGTGTGTGTGTGTGTGTGTGTGTGTGTGTGTGTGTGTGTGTGTGTGTGTGTGTGTGTGTGTGTGTGTGTGTGTGTTTGTTGAGTCCACTGTGTTGTTGCTTTCTTTTGCCAGGAGGTTTCCAGCAGCTCTTGTGTTAATACAGTAGTAGGCTAGCCACTCCAACAGCACTGTTGTCTGGTTTATAGAGAAAGCTCACGGGGTCATGTAGCATATGCAGAGTGGAACATATTATATATTAAAACACTGATTTTTTTTAATGCAGACTCAATATAAACAATATAGAAACTTATATCTGAGATAATGTCATAATGTTTTCTCTACTGCATAGCCACCCACAGTCACCGGATAGTGTCACCTGTCTAATATTAAATACACTACTGACTCTCTTTATGACTCATTTGTTTGTAAAACAGACTAAAATGGAGCGCGCAGCTCAGGCCAGAGTAAAATGTTCCCTGAAATAAAACCCAACGTGCAGCATCGAATAACATGCCCCGTGTCATCTGACTGCTGATTTATATGATGGTTATCTAGCTTTCTTGCTGTGCTCTGTTAACCTTAGCCTGCTCGCGTTGAGGACCCTTAGCAGCGTAGAGACAGCTTGATCAATAGGTCAGTGTTCTGACAGCAGTCCTCGGGGTCTTGGTAGATGGAGAGACTGGGTGGGTTGAGGAAGGGGGTAGTTAAGGGTGATCATGTATCCCGCAGACAATAGAAGCAACTAAGCAGGTGGAACAAAACCCACAAAACACTCACTTAACGGATGACCCTTATCCCAGCCACTGACTCTGAACTCAAAATCGTTGCTCTCATACCTTGATTCCAAAACCTAAATCAATACTTCCAGAAGTCCAGAATTTGCCATTTCTTGCCTTCTTCTTGTCTTCATGATATGCACCGCACTGTAAATTTAATCCCGGGCCTTGATGAGTTTGCACGTCGTCTACTTCCCAGTTACATTACAAAGAAAGTCTACCTTAAGTCAATCCCACTTGTCTGTTATTACACGGGCTGAGCATTCACCCTGTCCTCACGGCCATCTCCATGACAGACAAATAAAGCATGTGTTAGGCACGTGGGAGATGCAGGGGAGAGATAACCCTGCATTTACATTCAAACTGAGCTTTTGACAAAGCCTTAGCAACAGGCTCCTTAATCAGCGGTCTGGCTGCGGAGCCCCGGCCTGCTTTCACCTCGCCACTCTTTACAGCCATGATCTTGAGAAAGAGCTTTAAATTGGAAATTATTACACATTAAACCCTCTGCGCGCTGGCCAGGATCGAAATGGATCAATATCTTGCCCGCCACAATAAATCAGATTCTTTCTCTCTCCCCTTCTCTCTTTCCCCTTTGCTTTTTCGAGTGGCTATAGGCCACTGCTCAACTGGAACATATTTAGATTTTCTTGTAACAAATTAATTCCAACATTTTCTCTTGATTGAATTAGGGCAAGTGCTGATGCTGTCACAAGTGTTTGGGCTGCTCCTGGGGAGAGACAAATTGCCAGGCCTGGACACGGGTAACAAGCAATGGTGTTGAGTCGCTGATAATCTCCCCACTAATTCTCCATTACAGCAAAATGAGGCCATAAATCTTCCTGACAGCTGATCGATGTAAACATTGTTTCCCCCATGATTGCCAGCTCTCCCAGCGGAGCTACTGTCCGCTCACAATCCGCTGAAATTACTCCCGCACCAGCTCTCCCTCCCTTCTTCTCCTCCCTGGAACTGGTGTGTGTGCGCGTCGGACTGGCCTGGCGGGGAAACCAAAGTCACCGCTGTCCTGTCGAGGGAAAAGGTGGCCATCTAATTTTAGCTCAAAGCTCGCTATACAAATGGGAAATATTAATCAAACTGTCTCCTGTTCAACCACTGGCACAAGCTGCTTTTTTTATAGAAGGATGACTCCTCTGCTGCGACGGCATTAGACAAAGTAAACGGCAGTGAACGATTGAGTTGTCAAATAGTCAAAGCACAAGGCTCGTTATTAGCGTGTTCTCTGTTTGATAATATTCTACACTATTATTAAAATACAATATGCGTGCAATTACAGAGACGGGGATGCTGTTAAAACAGGATGTGTGGCTGTAATCACAGACAGAAAAGACCATTTTAAGACCTGCCACTTTAAGAGATCTGTTCAAATGGCATATTTGAACAGATCTCTTGGATACTTTATAACTTTATTCACATATAGCAATAAACAGTTTAAGACAATAAAAACTCAAATTGGTTTGAAGTAAAAACCAGAGGGCATACTGTTGTGGGCAGATTCTGACTGCTTCATTTTTTTTCTTTTTTCTTTATCTCATTATCTTCTTGATCTTTGTCATTTCTCAAAGTTATTCCTGTGCGTCAGAATCTGTGCCGCTCTCTGAAATCTTGCCTCTGGCACGATTCTCTGTCTGTTTGTCTGCTCCTAATTGGCTGGTTATTTACCACAAGTACTGATCAGGAGTTACTGTTCTCTTTCAAGAGAGAGCTGGTCAAGACAGCTTTCAAAAGTTTGATATGCAGAGACTGATGCGTCTCCTGTTCTTTTATCTCCTTATTTTCAGCTTCCCAGTCTTATTTGTCTCATATGTGTGTTGTGGACCAGTTGGTCAATAGGCTTACTTGGGTTACTTCTAGCTTATTCTTGATCACTAGATTAACCCCGGTTTCCACAAAAGCTGAGATGCTGTTTGAAATTTAAATCAAAAGAGGGTCCGATATTTGCGACTCATTTAAACCTAATATTTGTTGGAAATAGTACAAAGACAAGATATTAAATTTTGAAACAGAGAAATATGATTGTTTTTGAAAAATATATGGCCCATTCTGAAATTGATGCCTGCAACACATGTTAAAAAAATGTAACAGGGGTGTGCTTACTACAGTGTTGCATCACGTCTTCTTCAAAAAACACTCTGTGATTTAAAAGAGAAATGTTTCCATTCTTGCTTGATGTAGGATTCTTTATCATATTTCTTGTTTCATAATTTGCCAAATCTTTTCAGTGAGGGTGACAAGTATGGAATGCAGACAGGACAGTATAACATGCGGGTTCTTAATATGGGACCACACTGTTATTTAGAATATGCACAGAATGTGGCGTAGCACTCTCTTCTGAAATAATCAAGCCTCAAATAAAAATGTGATGTCTGGATGATGCCATATGTTTCTACAAAGAATCTAACATTAATGGTGCCTTCACAGATGAGCATGATACTGATGCTATGTGCACTATTGCACCTTCACATTTTCAATTGTGCATTGTGATATTAAGCTTTTTCCCACTTAACCTCTAGGAATTCATGACCTCCAAAAGAATTTTGAACTGAGGTGGGTCATCTGCAGAACAATTTTCCATTAAACTTCAGTCAATCCTAAATGAGAGCTAGAGAACAAACTTTCTGAATATTTTTTTCACTTGTTATGTGCATATATTAGGAGTCACACATTTGGGCACCTGCTGAAGTCCATTTGCTACCCTCTTCAACTCTGTTTTAAATCACAACAAACTCCTGAGAAAAATATCTGGTCCATAGTCTATTAAATTATCTGCTATCTTCACCAGCTTGTTACTGGTGTGAGTGTGTGTAAGTAGTAGAATGTTTTGGGCTTTTTTGTTTGATCGGTTGTTTTGTTGTTGTTGTTACTGCAGTCAGTACTGAGGCCTCAGTCACACAGGCCTAGAGATAGCAGTCGGCAACCCCCATCAACCTCCAGGTTTAAGGAGAAAATGTGTATCACCGGCTGTTTGCAAGTTGCAAGTTGTGATACTGGTCAAAAAAGAGGGTGCTATATTAAAGTCTTCATTGTGATTGCTTTTGTTTGTAAAAGACTTCCACAGTCTTTTACAGTTCCGCAGTTGTTTGCATGGCAGAAGCTGACTTGTCTGCAAACCCTCACTAACTACTCACTGAGCAAAAGTGAAATGAAAGGCAAACCACAAACTGAGAAAATTCGCTTTCAAAGTAAAAGTGTCATGTAACGGTGTGTGGCAGGCAGGAAAATAGGACCCAAACGCAAACTCACGGGAAAACAGGACTGAACTCAAAATGCAGCTTTATTGCTGACAGGTGACAAACGATAACAGTGATACAAAAGCAATACAAAACTAAACTTGGAGAAGCTAATTGTAACACATACCAGAAGACACGGGGAGAATCACACACAGCATGAGGGACAACACAACACTGACTCAGAGAAACACAGGGCTTAAATACACAGAGGGATAACGAGGGAATGAGACACAGAAGGAGATCACAGCTGGGAGTAATCAGGCTGGACGAGACAAGCAAAGCAGGACACATTCACATAAGACATGGACCATCAAAGTAAAACAGGAAGTATCATACAGAGACGCAAACTTGACACAGTGGAGAAAGCAACTAAGAAACACAGAGACATAAACCATAAGGCAGAGGACTCGATGAACCAAAATACGTGGAGGGAAATACTCAGCTTGGAACACAAGAAACTAGACTAGAGGGAGTAACAAAAGACCAACCATGAGAACATAATGCACAATGCAGAGGGACAGAAACAAACTCAAACATGCAAAGACACACAATTACACAGAACAGAGGGGACACAGAGAGACATGAAGGGCAAGGGATCAAAACTAGAAGCCCTAGAATAAATCACACAAGTACCATATTACAAACATCACAAGGAACTAGAAACGCTGGGTCAGGGGAAACATGGAATAAACACAAAGAGAGACGAGGGCTCAAAAATACACAGAGGGGCACACAGGGGGTAAGAGTCACGAAGGGAAAACACTTCGGGAACAACACAACAGAACAACTCAGGAAACATGGCCTAAATAAGGAACGAAATACAAAAATACAAGAAACTAAGAATACTGGGCCCACATGGCCCAGGACCATGACAAAAAGTTGTGCCTTGCCGCGAAAACGACACATTTTACAAGGTACAACCATTACTGTGAAGTTGAACTGTCTCTGTTTTGTGTTTGTGTCGTAATCTTCATGCCACTGAGTAGCATTTGCAAACAAGTCGACGTCTTCCATGCAAACTCAAGGCAGACCACAAAGAGTTTTTTGGACATTTATAGCTAATTTCACCCAGCAACTGCCAGCGGCCTCCTACAACCACTTACCAACCACTTGGGGAACATATATTTCTTCCCCTTGGCTATCAGACAGTTACTGACAAGCCTCTAGCCCTGCGTCACTGGAGCTTTAGCAATCATTTTCACAGCAACCATTTGCAACTGATCAGAAAGCACTCGTTTTTCTATAGCAACTTGTGGTTGCCATGGGGTCTCCAACCAGTATCTAAGTCTATATGACCAGGACCTAATGAAATCATTAATGTTGGGCTCCAGACAGTTGAAAATTCCCTCTTTAACTCTAAAGCAAGCCCTGCTTTGAGTAAAAATCATTTGTAGGTTTATGATGACAAGTTAACGTCATCATAAACTTGTCATAATGTGACATCTTTTCAGTCACATTATGACATTGCTTTTAAAGTAGCTACTGTGTAACTGACAATCACATAGTAGCTACTTTACAAAATTGAAAATGTTGACAGTACTAACCACCTTTACACGATTATCTGCATTCATTTCTAGCAACAAGTTACCTAGAAATGAATAAGATAATCTGTTTGGCACTTTACAAAGGGATATTTATCCTGTTTCACAGGGAAAAAAAGGTAGCACTTCAGAAATCCACTACAGAGAAGCCAATTTCCAGGCTCTCTGTTGAACTCTCTGTCCATTCAAAAAGCTCTGACTGCCTGTATGGGAGGATTTATGAGTGCTGTGACCATCCTGTACCCAGGGGGCATGTGTGACAAACCGGGCGACATCCTGCCTTGGTTCTAAAGGTTACTCAGGCCACTACTCCATTGCAATTGGTCCCTGTCTGGATTTGTCACTAGCATTATGACTTCATCACCCCGGAGAGAGGAAAAAAGAGAGAAAAAGAAAAACAGTTTGCACTCATCCGTCAATGTCCATCTCAAATTACAGCTCAACCAATCACTGGTGAGGATCAATAGGGAGCGGCTGGGCAGGGTTGTGGTGGAGAGAGGGGCTGGACAGAGGGATGAAGAGAAGAAGGGAGTGTCCAAAGATGCCTGGTGAAAGACAGAGGAATAACTGTTCAATACAGGAGGATGGATTTTGTCATTTTGAAGAGGGCTGTCAGAGGGTAGTTCACTCCCACCTGCTTGGAGCCATATCCTCCAACTCAGGTTGCGGATGACACATCAGTCCATCACGTTGTTCTGGCCCGATCCCCCCTCGCCTCTCCCTCGTTCCCTCTCACACTGTTAGCATTAATCATAACTTTAGAGATAATGACACTCGCAATGAGCACTTATTATTTTCATTGGCTATCAATTTGCATAGATCAATGGTACACCTTCAAAGGGCAATCTCGAACAATGATCTGTCTCCACACAGTTGTAATTGCAAAGCATCGCTTATAATATTGTTTCATCCTACGCCTCCTCCACATTCCAAGTCACACTGTGTGTTAAGCCTGACCCCTGCACTCCTCCACACATGAGGAGAGGCGTATACACTGCCAGTGCCAGTCTTACGAGAGCAGTGTGTGCATGCTGAGTGATTAACTCAATAAGAAACAAAGATCTCCTTTATTGGGATGCTCACTGCTGTAATGGTTGTTTGATTGGAAGCCAGTGGCTGTATTGACAGGTGAAGTGGACTGATTAATGGTAGCTTAAGCCAGTAAGGATAACAGTCCTTCTCATGGCTTATTTAACTCTAAAAGAGTGACTGATGGTCCACTGCAGGGGTGTCGTCTAAATCATTCCCCGCTGAAGCCTCTAAGAACAGTAATGGGGCCATTTATGCACAGCCCTTCAGGAAACATTGATTTGGGGGATTTTAATATAACCCACTGCTTACTTTTGTTCTTAACATGTGAATGGATATAGCTAATAGTTGAAGCTGTAATGACAATGAGACCCATGAACAATTTTTAATCCTAATAGCTTTTATTATAAGGAATATATTTTCCCCAAAGAGTCAAAAAAACCTAAAAATGCAACGAGAAATATGCTTTCAAGAAGAGATAATTACTTTCTGGGCGGTAATTAAAAACCTTTACAATAACCCTGGGTCAACAATGCACTGGTACATTTAATTTATTCGTTAAAAGTTATTTAAAGTGTTACAAAGTAGTACAAAGCAGCTGTATCTTATAGGCAGCAGTAGTCAAGCTGTCTATTACAGTCTGCTGTATATTGCCCTATGCTAATCAGCTGACCTAAGGTGCAGAGTTTTAAAGTAAGGCCAGAGCAGTAAAGGGAGAAGCAGATTTACTTAAAACAAAGCATGCAGAGGAACTGAATGAATATAGAGTATCAGTATTGTGTCTGTCATGGGGGTCAAAGGTGGCTTGTTTGGGGCTTGGTTGAAGCTCTAGTTTCAATTCAGTGGATCAGAATAGCTCAAATTGACACCAAGACCCATCTGCCCACTGAATTAATCCTCCACTCTCTTCCATTTGGCCGTTTTTTTGTTTTCTTTATCAGCTCCATCCATTTCTTTATTCATTCAGTTGACTTTTGAAAGGGGAGAGGTGACATGTCCCGGGGCATGTATGTGGTATTTTTTTTATTATTATTTTTTTAAATCCAGCGATTTCAAGTGTAACATTTGCAGACTGCAGGGTCACTGGCAGTTATATTTTCCCTCTCCCTCCTCTCTCTCTCTCCCTGTGAAATCGATCGTTTGTTTGTGAGCAGCTCAAACAGAACGGGAGAAGGATTCATAGCTCTGCTGGCAACGCAAGCAGAGCTGAAATGCTGCTGGGGAAAGAGACAGGCAAAAGGCAGAAAACCTCCCCACTCACAGCATCAGTGCACATGACCTTGGGGCCAGAGTGAGCTAGAAAGGAGGCGGGTGGAGGAACCGCCCAACAAGCGTTGGTGCACACACAGAGGAATTAGGAAGGCAGAGAGAAGTGCAGGTCTGTGAGCCCTAGCCCTCTGCTTAAGTGAGTGCAAATTAACTGAAATAAAACTTTTAAAGGTCAATAGAAATTTGATTTGTTGTCTGCACACTAAACCTTAATCACATTAGAACAAAGTTCCCTTGCTCTTTGAAAAAGGCTCCTCCGCCATGTTAATCTGTTTGGCTGTTAAACATGAAGGGCAAGCAACAGGTGAGGAGCCTTTATGTGTGTCTGTGGCCCGAGTAATAGAGAGCGACTGCAGCGAAACGCAGACAATAGTCGACAGTAGCTGACACTGGCTATCAAACAAACAGTGCGGTGAAGATGTCTGCCAAAGAAACAGCCTCTGGTGAGAAACACAGAATGAAGGAAGAGGGGGAGAATAGAGCGATAGCAAGAGAAGATGACAGAATGACACACAGGGGACAGAAATGTTTGTTTTCGTGTGAGCCTGCCTCTCTGTGCCGAGTGCACTGCTTGCCTTGCCTCTTCCTCTTGCTCTGTCATAGCCGTCTCAGTGGCGACTGAGGCAATGGAGCCCCACGGGGGTCAGCCATGTAAGGAACATAAAAGGCCAATTTAATTTAGCACGTCCGCGGCTACAAAGTATTTTAATTCCGACAGCTGTGACTGAGGAGTTAATATTTGACTTGTCAGAAGTGGGGCCGGGGCCAGTGAATCATTGTAATTCTCATTAAGAGGCTCTCCCCCAGCAGCACCCTAATGCAGAATAATGAAAGTCAAGACGGAGTGAGCTTCTAATGCCAGTTGAGGCCTATCTTTTAATATTCCCCTCTTGATGGATTAGGGAAGCGGGAAATTCATCTTGGATCATAGGGCCTAATTTAATAAGGGATCATTCCAGGAGTATTGCATTTTATAATAATGTCATTTAAAGTGTCGTCTTCCATTTTTACTGTCCCATATGTATGCTTATATAATGGTGCCGGAGGGATGTGTTTTTACAGTGCTCAGATCTCTTCTGTGTCCACGCACGCCCTCCAGACCACACTACACCATCTCTCTGTGGTCTGCAGGCTCTCAACTCAGGTTTTCATTTCATATTTTGGTCATGAAGCCAATTGAGTGAGCACTTATGAGAAGTTCAGTTACTCCAGCATGTTGCTGCTTCCCCAAATTATTTCTAATAGTATTTAAGGGAAATCACTGTGATATGAGTGTTGGGATTGTAAATATCACCCAAAGGAAATATGATAAAGATACATTGTATTTGCTTCATCAGGAGCAGCTGAAATCTCTCTCAGAGAAGCAGTGCTATATTTATCCAACCCACTCATGAAATGAGAATGGCTTTTAGGGAATAAAGTAAGCAAATGTGACTAATATGGAAAAAATTGTTGACGTTGGCGGCAGTAGAGAGCTCAAAATTATAATTATGAGTCAAAAAATGCTGAATGTTACTATTTAAAAAAAGTTTGTGAATGCATTCATGTCTTTCAACAAAAAATAATTACACTGTAATGCCGTGTCATTTTAATTTTCTAAATTTGCAAGACGCTAGAAAAAATATAATATTGCTTTTATCGTCAGTGGTGCAATTCTATATGTGCCATGCTCGCCAAGCCCAGAAAATTATATTGTTTGCGTTTTCTACCTCATATAGCCCAATAACATGTTATATTGTTTACCAGTACTGCATTTAAATACTCAGACAGCTGTATATGCATATAAAAACAGGGTACCAGTAGCGATAAACAAGTCGTAAAGCAGAGTTTTGTTCCCATTAAAAACAAAAAACGAGAAAATATAAGGTGTGGTTACATAAATATGCTGATTCTATATCACAGAAACAATAGTAAGACAAAACAATACATTCACTGTTTACCTGTAAAATTATTTATGCTTAAAAACATGTATTGATATATTGGCTAATGCCAACTGTGTTATTTGCCATTCCTTATTATATAAACCTTAGAGTTTAACACTCTAAATAAATGTATTAATAAGTTATGTTAACTGTATTATACAATATCAATTATAAGCATTACAGATGGAAGCAAGAACATAAGCATTAAAAGTAACATTTTCAAGTGTTGTTCTGTAATCCAGTGAAACTGTTTAAATATTTGTGTCATTTGTTTCATTTTTAAAGCATTTTCTCGTGGCAGTAATAGCAGTATCATTCACTTTCTGATAGAGACTCTTATAATTGATTTTGTCTTTGAAACATACATACATAATTTTAATTTAACAATATAGACCTAATATAGTCCCACATAATGTCACACAAATTGCTGTCATAATGGTGACACACACACAAATGTTCTTTTAATGTTTAAATTTAAACACAAAGCTCCATCAGTAACTCCTAGGCTGGAAACCACCTCACACACTGTTTCACAGTGATTACTACTGCAGAGTCAGGTATGCAGAGAAAAGAAGGCTACAACATTGCAAGTCTGTTTATCTCTGCTTGTGTTTCCTGCTCTGGCTCTTTGGTTTGGGTTAGCCAAACAAACTAGCTTTGTGTTAGCATGCTGTCTGTGAGGATGCGTTTGCATTAGCAGCAATTGTTTCAAACATGTGCACAGTTTGCATTTTACTAACATGCTCTTGTTCTTTTGTTCAGTAGAAATGAAAATAGTGTAATTGTATTGATTTTTGGTTTGTGGTCTTCTCATCATGCAGAAAACTGAAGAACTGTTAGAATGCAATTCACAACGTAATCGTAACTGTAATGTGATTACTAAATTTAGTACGGTAAATCATTACATTGCTGTGTTATTGAAAAATGTAATATGATGACAGTAGCACGTGGCTTTGTTCCTTTGCTGGTTGACCAAGTTATACTGTGCAAACTGATCAATTTTAAAAAACACTGTATAATTATTAGCTATGAGACAAAGCAATCCTAACTTCTAAAACTTATATTTCTAGATAACTAAATGGTTTTGAATTAAAATTAATTATTTTAATAAAGAAGTATTTGTATAAAGAACTACTTTATAAACTGTACCAGCCATAACAAATCTTATACTTGCCAGATATTTTGGCGGGAAAAACACAATTTATGAGCATTTTGTGTATTTTATGAATTGACAAGGACATAAATATCCATGAGCTTACATATTCATACATATATCTTTGCTGATAGAAATATATAATAGCTGGTCAAGTCCATACTTGTTAGCAAACAGGGTTAGACAGATCTAAGCCAATTGTTTTCTTGTTTCTGGTCCTTAAGCTAAGCTAAGCTAAGCTAATCAGCTAAAAAACAAACAAGCAATGTTCTGGCTGATCAACAGTTTAACATTAAAAACGTTCAAATATATATCTATATAGTGCTATTAGTTTAAAAAACGGTATTTAGAAAAATATCCTGCTTGATTTTATCATATGTGAATTTCAGAAAAATTCTATATTTCATGTGATTTTCTAGCATAGATTCAAACCACTCCTTTAGCTTCTCTTCGGTGGTCCTACAAGTGTACTTCCAGCAGACAGTGTGTCACATGTGACCCTTTAAAAGGGTCCCTGTCATCATTAAGATAAGAGGCAGTCTTTCAAGCATGCTTTAGCTCAACAAAGTGCTTCCTCTTTGGCACACTCATGTCTTTGGCACTTCTGCCTATCCTCTCCAAGATATTCTACTCATATCGCTGCTTTTGTCCTTATAACTCTGCCTTCTCATTCTTTCGGAGTCTTTTCTGTTTTCCCTCCTTTCACATTCCACTATGTTTAGTCCATAGATGTCCAAATTCACTGTCAATCAGTTGGCTCAGAAACTGAGTTTTTCAAAAAGGATTCACATCGTGCTGTTAAATCTCGTATAAGAATATCAGCGCCGGTTGAGAGATACAGTTGTTTTCAGTCAGCTCGCTTCCTTCCTTTCTATAACACAACCAGTTATCTCCAGCTGTAAGTGTCAGCTATTTTAGGATGCATGCTGTATTCATTCTCAATTCATGTGTCACTTCCTCGAATTTTTTTTTCCCCACTTCAAAACAAAAAGGAGAGGGAAAGTTTTGCTCACTGCACGGACTGGCATCCAGTGTGGTTAAACTTTTAAAGATTTCTTCTTGTTGAAGCGAAGCGATTGCCCATTTTTTCCATTGTCTGCTTTGAAAGTCATCACCGAATCCACTGAATAAACACAATCCTGCATTAAATTGGGTGTAACGTAACAGCTACACCAACAAATTTTAGCAGTCATTTTCTTTGTTTAGTTTATAACATGAATAATGATATAAAACGTTTGAAAGCAAAGACTGTGAGAAAAGTCAGAGAGCAAGTCAAAGAGACAAAGAGAGGCTGACACACACACACTGTGGCAATATCACAGGAGGGAGGGTGTGTGAGGGCTAACTTTTAAGGTCTATTTTTACTTTCCATTTCAGAATGAGATACAAGTGTACTTCTCACACACCCCACTGTGGAGGAAAGTAATGCAGGCCTACTTAATTAGACGTCGGCAGATTGTTGAGCCAACTCTGTAATCCAATAGAACATCGCACCACTATGGGGTCCTGCCGCCTCTGATGCCTCCTTGGCCCTATAATGCAGCACCGTCAGCTCTTCGCATTTTGTCTGCCCTTCTCTCAGCTTGCAACATCAATTTATATTAGCCTGCGCAGGAACAAGACACGTTGTTCCGACCTGCTGCGCCCAGTTGAACTTGACATGCTCCCCCACCATTATACATTACTTTTCACGCTCATCTTATTAGCCCATAATATGGCATGTGTGCATGTGTGCGTTATGTGTTTGTGTGTGGTATGTGTTTATCTTCCAGCCCATGCACAGAAACTCATCAAAAGAGTAAATTACCATAGCAATAAAGCTGTCAATACTGCTGTATCAGTGAGGGGACACAAGTGGCAGGATCAATGAAAACATCTGAATAAGATGCCCTGGAAGTAGTACCCTGCTTTAAAATTCTATTACTTCTAAAGCACTTGACCTCCTGCTCCTATATTCCACTGCCCCAAAGACTTATTAATATACAGCAGAGCACTTGGACAGGTAAACTTTAATTTTCTGGGGTAATGCTTAAACAATGAATTCAAGTTAACATACTGTAGGCGGATGCATAATCTTGAATCCTGTGTAATAGCTTTCGCTACATTCTCATGCAGCAGTGTGGAAAAAAAAATTAGGAATAGCTTATTTGGAGATGTGAATTTGCCCCAAAGTGCTGCATTTTTAGACATTTTGGAGGCATTTATTTGCATTTAACTAGGCAGGCAGGAAATGTGAAGAGATAATAAAGCTGAACTCATGATAACCTGCTGCTAGTTTTTATTTTATTTTGAACATTCAAAGTTCCTAACTAAAATCATTGGCTGAATGTAAGTACAGTTAGTCAAGTAAGATTTATATATTTTTGTTTTAGGCTTACGTATTTTATTATGTCTGCATTACTTCTCAAGTCACAGAGACATAATAATATGAAAATATACCTCTACTACAGTAATCTGGCAGCTTAGTACTTTAACTTTAACCTCCATGTTCACCGCAGTGGGTGGGGGTGGGCATTTACTTGACAGCCGGGTAGCTGACAAGAGAAAAGTTGAAGTACATGAGGGATGACATGCAAAACGTTTTGACTGCACGATTGTGACGGGCACATTTTTTAATTACACAGGTTTTGCATGATAAGCTATGTTTGTGATTATTTACTTATTTTTGTGTTTGTCTATTTTTATTTTTAAAAAAAAAACTGTGCCTGTAGATTTTATATTAGCTAAGCCACATGTAGCTACATTGTTACATAACACATGTGTCCAAACTGTCAAAAAGTTCAAGTTCTTTAGATGTTACCAGTTGACACATGAATTCAGAATCAATTTTAGAGAGCAGACTAATGTTACGATTACAGTTCATGGGTCAGATTCTCATAAAAGATTAACAGTGCACTTCTCGTCCAGTTATGATGCGTTTGCATGCAACTGTAGCAAAAAGGATGGAAAACTTTAAGTAGAATGCAACCAGTGTATCCATCACGGGGTTGTATGTTTTCGAACATCAGCAAGACGTATCGATTTTTGTCCTACACAGATTTATGGCCGTGCGAAAACAGCTAACAGCTTTATGAGTATAACATTTACAGTACACAGGTGATTGATGCTTATACTGAAAGCCAGGCACCATTTTCCATCACATCTAAACTTTGCCTTGACCACACATGTCTGTCACCAGTTCAGAGAGCATTTGAATGCAGCTGAAAGATATATAAATGGTCATAAATGGTTCCCTGGACAGAATGTTGAAAAAGCATTTAACCCCAGAATGAATGATCGTGGACCTCCCTGCTTTTGCCCACATTAAAAAGACACTTGAGCATCCTGATACAAATATTGGGTGATTTGTCGGCTTTTTTGTCATTTCATGACATTTTAAAATGACATTTTGTAAACTTCAGACAGCGTGAATACAATCAATATGAGATGAGTTAGGCCTGTGTTTCCAAAAGGCTTTTTGTAATTTAAGAGTCTGTGTACAAACATCTGATGATTGAAAAGCAAGTACTCGATTATACTCACACACAGATGATTGGATCTTACCAGCTTGTAAATACAGAACGGCATGGGCCAAATGTTTAACATTTACTGTGTGCCCCTCATTACTCTCCCTCTCTCCCTCTCTCCCTCTGCCTTAGTGTTTCATTTTGTTCTCACACTCTTTCTCTGTTGGGCCACAATGCACGCATACACCTATATACACAAAAATGCCTATTGCATCCACGCTGCACCAAATGTCACTTTCTTTTTCTTTTCTTTTTTTCAGTGAAAACAATAAAATCCCCTCAGGGTTACTAATGCCCACAGGTCTCAACACATACACCCTTGTTATGTCTTCTTCCCGGGGCAGGGAGTTATACATTATGTTATCTCTCTAATCTGCAAACCAGCTGCAACTGGAAATGAATTAATAACAAATAAAATGCGCCCAGTACATAAAAATGTGTAGATTGCCCTGGGGCACCTAAACAGGAAACAGTGAAACAATTAGACTTCTTGTTTTGTTCTGACCTCTGTTTTGTTTTGTTCTACTTCGCTGCTGAATAGAAGGAGGCTGGAGACAGAGGCTGTTGTTTTTCTGTGTCTGTAATCACCATGGTTAAGCCTCCCTGGTCATAGCAGGGGTCAAATCTGTGTGAACACCCACTTTTCATCCTACAGTGAAATTAAATACAGTGTTACAGTCGAGCTCTATAAATGCAGTAATTCTCCGCTGACTGCAGCCCACACCAAGTGCTGCGGTTAGCCACCCAGGCCTGTACAGCGCATGCATGTGATAACAGGCAGCGATACGGCGTCCTAATTGCTGGCCTGAGTGCTATTGGAGGGAGTTTTCAGCAGGTTTCTTTTTCACTTTCGCTCCATTTGATGTCTTTGAAGTTGGTCTTTTATCTGCCTTTGCTCCTGATGGCTGTTGTCTTTGGTGCAGTGCTGTGTGTGCCCTGCTCTTTGAGCACTCCTAACATGTAACAAAGGCAAGCCCTTAGAGAGAAAAGAAGAGAAAGGGAGTTCTCTCTCATACTTTCTCACATAAATTCACTCACACACAAGCATGGTTACCAGCTGTATACACAAAACATTTAGCTGTAGCCATTCACATGGAAGAAGAAAACAGCGGAAAAAAAGAAAAATGCTTTTGCTGTCAGTAAAGGAAAAAAAAAACCTGCTCTATGTGGTTGTTTAACGTGCCCTAATTTGATAAAGGGCCAAGTGTGGGAAATGAGAGAGTAGTGTATTTGTCTCAGGGGTTGTAGTGGGGTAAATATAGCAGCAAGACAGCACCAGTTGATATGAAGGATCCCATGGTGTCGAGTGCTGTTGTGACTCACCAGACTATGATGATCTGTATGTGCGCGTCGGTGTGTGTGTGTGTGTGTGTAGGTTCCCGATATATGTTATGCATTTGAACATGCGTGCGCCTTTCATTCATTTGATGAACGTTAATATTACCTACCACCTCTTGACTCATCCAGCTTGGTGTAAAATAATCCATTGCAACAGACAGAGAGTAAGAGCTGAGGAGAGTGAAGCAGGTTGAAGCAAGCAAGAGGGAAAGACAGTGAGAAAAAGCCTGCACGGCTGGCTCCCGGCTGGCTGTGTGGGAGTGTGTGTCTTAAGAGTGTGTTGAGAGGAGAGTGCGAGCACTGCTAGTCTCCATGTCTAATCAGAACACTTGTGTGTCCCAGTCTCTTTGTCTCCTGGGCCCCTCTGAGCAGAGGCCCTCCACTCCAGGCACTACACCTCCAGGACATCCTGATAGCTGCTCGACCACTCCACAACGGGACACGCACGGCTCACGCTGGAAATCAAGACTTTGGGTTGATGTCACAAAGAAGTGGAGAGTGCAACAACCGACACGTGGTTGAAGCACAGACACCATTCGGGTAATTACTTTACAAGTAATTAACCCTTTGCAAAAATCGTACTTGTAGTTTTCATTAAGTTGTACAGGAATGTGCTTGTGGTGTACTCAGTAATGAAGTAAACTAAATTCATTATCTGTGCCCAACTTCTTTTTTTTTATGTTATAAAATATCTCGATATGTAGCAGACAATGTGATGGATTTGAGCTTACTCTGTGGTCACCGCAGCTAAACCGATCACACTAACGCCACAGTTCCCAAGCGGGACAGTGGCAGGTCAGGCGCGCTCCCGCATCCCGGTATCTGTTCCCTCGCAGGACAGCATGCATGCGCGCTCTCGATTCAGCAGTTTCCCAGTTCCGTCTCCTCCATTACTGGCGAGGTTCAGAATCAATAAGTCAATAGTTTTGGCGTCTAAATCCTGCCCTGAACGCAGAGCTGGGCTATACAAACAGTCCAGACTGTAGTGCAGACTCTGTGAGATCAGTATTAATTAATAGCTAAAGACATTGTGTTTTGTGTGGAAATATCGGAAGGGTAATGCGATCTGGATTCCTATAATTATAGGCTCCCGTGTCAGGTGTTTATTAAATGTTCAATAAGAGGCGGTTAAGATGTCAGGAAATGAATCAGGCGAATTTGTAAGTCAAGTGAGGCAGGCGTTAATAAATCTCTCCCCATTTTTTCCAAACACTTTGGCTTTGGTTAGCCTGTGAGCCGCCTGCATGTTTTCATACATGATGTCCAACTTTGGCCAATGATATAAAGAAGAAGAATGGGGGGAAAGCAGCATTTAGTGGAGAGCAAGCTATTCAGAAATGGTGTTACACTGTGTCATTAACCTATGTTACATTTTTTTTCTATTACAATTATTTCCCATCGCAGTTACTTACAGCAACCTTTAAGTTGCGCATGTAACAAAGTGCGACACCTGCTATTTGTTTAAGGCATCAGGACTGAGACTAAGTAGCCTAATATTTATCATCTGGAGCATTAAGGCTGTTGCTAGCTGCACGCACAAACAAACCGCGCGAGTATAATTACATTAAAAATCCATCTTTGTTTTATGTAATCATCAGGCCATTTGGGGTTGGCTCATGGGTCCGGGGGGACTTAATTTCCTGCAAGAATAACAGAGTCGTTTCAAATCTAAATGAGTAGCCTAAAAAAGGAATATAACAGTGTCCATTTGAAGTGCCTAAATGCGGCAAAACTCGAGTCACTGAGTCGTCTTCTTCTTTTCTTTAAATCTTTATCTGCCCGTTTTAGCTTGTACTGGAAATTACCAGTCCTTTTCCACAAACCCTCCATAACCAAACTATGAATAATGCATCGGATTGGCATGCACGCAGCAGCAGACACCGATGTTCCAGCTAAACGGGCCTGTCACAACCGTGACGTATCAAAAGACCACAGCCACAGGAATGAATTAATAAAGAGCTGTTGTTTTTCATGTTTTACTGGTAATAATAATAATAATAATAATAATAATAATAATAATAATAATAATAATAATAATAATAATAATAGCCAATTGTTTTGTAAAAAAAATTGTCGACTCGTTTAAGAAACGTTTGTTAATTTATTATATGACCGAAAAACACTTTTGTTTAGGTGGATCCAAGTTTCACATGTGATGGGGGGGAAAAAGTTAAACAATCTCGTGATTTTTTTAAACTTTTTTTTTTGGTTTGCTTGTTTTTACTTTTGTAGAAACCCGTGCCTCAGGTGAGTTCACTTTCACTGTTTATAAAAACATCAAAATTACATACAGAAAGCACATGATTTTTTTAATACACGGAAATAAAGTAAAATACAAAATGAACAAACCCCACCCCGTCCCACACACAAGGCATTCATGAAGCCACTAAATAATAAAATAATGCATGTGTCTGGTTTATAAACATATTTTACACGTGCCCGTACCGGTTTGAATACAGTCTTCGTGTTGCTGTAATTTCTCTGTTTGTTCACTGCCAAAGAGATGGCATTCATGGCAATACGCCCTCCTTTAAAGCGCTGGAGGAGGGGGGCTGGGAGGGAGGCACAGATCGCCTTGTGAATATGGGCAGCAGATCGGGTTATCCTAACAGAAAGTTCAGCATAGCCTACACATGTTTTACAATCTCACATTTCTGGTGTGTCGCCCGTTTCACCTTTACCAGAGGAGGTCCAAACAAGGTCAGATGGGCCAGACATTCAAGTGAGAGTTGCCCTTTGTCGAGGAGGTGGGGGGTAGAGAAAGGGAGGGGAGGGAGATGGGGCTCACGTCACGTCATCCTTGAAGACATACTCATGCACAACACTGCCGAGGCATTTCCAAATTGGACAGGAAACAGAGGAGGGAAAAACACTTCGATTATTGTCTCTCTCTTTTTTGTTTGTTTGTTGTTTGTCAAAGAATTCCCGCTCTGTCCTTACACAGAGAAATTGGTTTGGAAATATAACGAGGCCAGCCTCTATATAGGTTCAAACTGAAATAATAATAATAACATAACAATAATAAAACAGATCAAAACAACTGCAGAATGGTTCGCCTTGTTTGACAAAGTATTAACCGACCCAGCTGCATCCTCCTCCTCCTGCTCCTCGAGGTGTCCCGCCGGCCTCCTCAGCCGTGTGGCTGCTGAGAGAAGGCGGTGGGTATAGCCTTGCTATCCACCCCATCCGCCATTTTTTTATTTTTTTTTTTTGTATTTTTAAAATCTTTTTCTATTTGTTTGTTTGTCTGTTTGTTTTGTTTTTGTTTTTTGGCGTCAAAAACCACGTCTGGGTAGGCTATAACGTCACAGTCCCCTTTTATTTTTCTCATAAATAGCCTATATTTAATAGTCATGTTCGTTGTCCTTCGTTTTAAAAACATAAATAACGTCCACGGATAATTTTTTCTCTCACTTTGTCCTTGGATTATTTTTTTCCCCGCACACTTTATAAGCGTTAAAGTTCAGTGTCTCTCAGTCGCAAGTTCCGTAGTGCGTCCGCGCCTCGTGTCCTGTAACGTCTCTCTGGGGGAAGGGGAGGTGAGGGAAGTGGAGTAGAGTGGAAGGGGGGAGAGGGAGGAGGGGTCACAGTCCCAACGCGGCCGTGTGCTTTTTAGCCTTCAGTCTTAGGTCGGCGATGCTTGAGTTTTTGCTGGTGTTCTTGGCGGCGGCGGCGGCGGCCACGACGGAGGCGGCGGAGGCTGACTCTGCCGCGAGCGTCGCCAGGGGGAGGCCGAACGGCGGCGCGGGGAACATCATGTAGGGCGCGTGCGCCGCCAGGTGAGAGTGCAGGTGGTGTTGCGCGTGCGCCACGGCGCTGTCCAGCTGTAGCTGCGCCTGCACCTGAAAGGAGAAGGGCGGCACGTTGCAATGACTATCCTACAGGACGGGACGCACGGATGGGGAGAGAAGGGGGAGAACATGCGTTAACTTTGTCTGTAGGCTCATTTTCACTGGTGTGACTGCAGATTTAGTTTCGATTAGGCTGCTTTAAAAAAAAAAGAAGAAGAAGAAAGAAAGAAAATGTATGGCTGCTCAGTGAAACAGTGAGCAATAATCACTGGCCGTGTCGTTTAGCTCCTGGGGTTTTAGTGGCTACACTGCAACTCTTGTGAGTCAGAGATCAAATTTGTGTTTTTATTTTGCTGGACATCGACTGCATGAAATGCAATCTAAAGCCAAACTTATGTGGCCTTTGGGAAATAAAGTTAACCAGCGGTGCTCAAACTAAAAACTAGACTTCACTGACATGACAGAAGATATAAACTCAATAACTTAACGGCTTTATCCAGATTCTCTGTATCGTGCTATTAGCTACCATATATACAGGTGTTCAAATTAGTAGTCTAAATCAAATATCAGGGATTTCCCTTCACTTATTTAAATGTTAAAATGTTTTAGTACTACTAGTAGTAGTTTTGGCCTGCTGGGCCGTTAATATGTTTGTGTGCTGTGGTTTAATGGTTAAGAAGAAGAAAAAAGACAAATAGCTGGTTTTAAAAAAAATAAAATAAATTTGTAAAAAATAAAAGGAATTTTCCAATTAGGCTGTACAGACTCCTCTGTGTTGGCACAGTGTTTTTGTCAGTGTGGTAATAAGAGTTTAGTTACCCCCTACATTGGATCTGGAGTCTCTGCATAGCACTTGGGCAGAGGCTGTGCCAAGAGAGCAGTCGGGGGATTGGTCTGGTTTTAAGACTAGACGCTTCAAAGTAACTTGCCTGTTGGAATGGCATCCGTAAAGCCCCCACGTTGACATATGGCGCTACACGACAGGCTTCAAACTGATTCGCTGCTCCAATCAGGACTCCTGCGAAAACACAGATGATAGCCTAATCATGTGAGAAGAATATTCAACGACACAAAGAGTAAAACCGCAGGGCTGAATAACGAGCAGTAAAAGCTGATTGTCTGGAGTAAACTTGCAATAACGTCCAAGATAGACACTCACTTAAAAAATATATAAACAAAAAGAAAACGCCATGATTCTGATGGCGTAATTAACTGGAAATTAAGCCACTAACTAAATAGTAACATAAAGGCTGGCTCGCGTTCGAGTGTGCAGTTGCTTTGCAGTTGAATAAAAGTAAAGTGGAATAGACATAAACATATAGTCGTTTGTGTTGTGTGGGATAAAAGTGTACCTTTATGTAATTGGTTTTCCTGCTTTCTGCATTTGGCTCTTCTGTTCTGGAACCAAACCTGTGGGGACAGAAATTAATTAGAGACCCACTGATTGGCAGCTGCTTGCGAGGCCATGTGTAATTCCTCTCAAAGTGACAACAACCGAAGAAAAACAATATCCCCGAGGAGCAGTGAAATATTAATGGCACTGCTTAACCCCAGATTTTAATTATTACGTTTAGTCTACAACAAGAGAGAGACAGTTTGAGCGGAAGCAGAGAGAAGGGAAACAGTGGAGTCAAAAAAAAGGAAAGTGTAAATCTACTAAAGGGAGATTTAAAATCATATCAGAAATGAAACGCTCTTGTTGGAAATATGCAGGACTATTGGACTATAATAAATAACCTTGTCAGCGCTGGTTTCATCTTTCTATAGATTAGTGTCCCTGAAGAGTTGAATGGTCTCTCGGATATCGAATAGCAGCAATGCTATTATGGTTTTGGACATCAGAGCAAAGCGATCCGAGAGCATCTCCCTCTTTCTCTTTCCGCCTCCCTCTCATTAAATGACCACTGAAATTAATTACCCTTATCTGCAGAAAAATCCATGTCAGAGAATCGCTTAAATGCCTCGCAGTTTTGTCTAATCACCGCCATAACACGCACTCACACACAGACACACACAAAAAAACTCGCTTCAAAGACAGCTCACTTCTCTTTTTCCTCCTGTTGAAATCGACAAGCGTCAATTTCAGAGAAACGCCTTGGAACACAGATTAAACGATTTATTACTATGATAATCTGCTTTGAATCTCTCAGACAAAGCACCGGCTGAATTAGCCCACGATGCAACGCGTCGGCGTGCAGTCCCCCTTTCACGTCAGCAGGCCTATATACACGCACGGCGAAAGCTTGATTGAAATATCATATTGATTTGGCTGTCAGCTGGCTTCATTTATTGATCACAGTTAGATGTCAATCGGAAGTTCTTTTGTGCACGCTTCAGGTATAATTTATTAGCACGATAAAAGCAGGAAAATGCACTGCAGAATATTGATTGAGGCGCAATTTAAAAAATAAAAAAACACATCAAAATAAATGTGTGGTCTGTGCATGCAACTGGTAAAAATGTATAATGCCCCAGCAGAGATAAAAGAGAGAGAGAACGAGACAGATAGAGAGTGAGGGTGAGCTGTTCTTGATTTGGGTAGAAAATAATACATAATTTATGCAAATCCCCCGAGCTGTGCCCCTTGTTCGGGACACAATACGCCTTATTGGTGAGATTCCAGTTGAGACCGGTATAGAGCCCTGCAAAAAGCTGGCTTTAACTTTTTTTTCGGGGGGTGTGGTGGGTTGAGTTTGAGATGGGGGATTTTTTTTTTTTTTTTTTTTTTAATGGAGGTACCCGTTTTGTTATGCCCCCCACCCCAATCCAGAAGACCGCCATGTTCGTTGTGGAGACAAATACTGTGTCCTCCACGAAATCGGGCTATACGAGTGTGAAATAAGATGCTGTAAGGTTTTTGAGAAAAACAGATGACAACAAAAAAAATAACAAACAAAAACAACAACTGTGTTCAATAAAGTACACCTTCTTCTTCTTCTTCTTCTATATGCCCCCCGCCCCTCCCGCGGATTGCACAAGACCTGTCTGAGCCCCCACCAATCACCCACCGACCCCACAGACTCGGCGAAGCCCTTACTGGGTTTCTGCGCAGATGGCCTGTCCCCGTGAAAAACTACAGCAGCGCTGACAAACAGGGCCATGGTAACATATACACCCAGAAACCGAAGACAAATATTTAGAGGCTTTATTTGTTTCCGCCCGTTTGGACAATAAAGATTCAAAACGTGGTCTCGTGACACGAGCAGCGCCTAATTGAGATAATGAACACGGTAAATAATCCAAACGTGTTGAGGGGGGGAAAAAACCCTAATCACAGAGAATAATTGGGAGAGGAAGTTGCATGCTGCTGGTGAACTCTGCCTTCCTTTCTTAAGATCTTAAGATCTCATTTAACTTATTACAACTTCCATAACACTTCTGGGGATCCACTCAACCGTCTCACAAACACAGCATTACATCAATAAATGCAGCATTAATACAAGTCAGTCGAGCCACACTTATCGTATTGCATTAAAAGAAAACAACAACCCTCAATCAAACAAAATATTATCACCCTCACACCGTTTACATGCGGGATATCAAGCAAAACAAAAATCAGGGAAGAGTGTAAAATCCTTCCTGTAAAAGGAAAGACCCGTGGAAGTTTTCCCCCCGTTTATTATTATTATTATTATTATTATTATTATTATTATTATTATTATTATTATTACTACAGCAAACATCATCTTACACTTCCATAATGCCGATAGTGGTAATTATAATTGTCATTATAATGAATTTTTAATTATGATTTAGATCTCAATTTCATGCTTAGACTCAAAATATGGTCACTTTTTCTATCACAGATGTTATCTTATTTTTTCCTCTATTATTATTATTATTATTATTATTATTATTATTATTATTATTATTATTATTATTATTATTATTATATAGTCTCGTTTAACTGACTGTCCCTACCTGTACTCGGGCCTCCGACAGTCCCAGTCGCTGGCTAAGCTCCTCCCGCATGAAGGCGTCCGGGTAGTGGGTTTCGTCGAAGAGCCGCTCCAGCTCATTGAGCTGCTCTAATGTGAAGTTAGTCCGACTTCTCCTCTGTTTGATTTTAGTTTGTGTCTCGTCTTCAATGGGCTTCGAGTCCTCTTTTCTCTCTTTTACATCCGTGGTGCCTGTTGTGCGGACGAGAAAGGAGGGAGACGTCAACATCATGTGGCTGTACCGTGACCTCCAGCCTGCTTATTACTGGACTGCATATTTCTAAGGTGCTTAAAAGTGTTATTTTTTTCTTTTTTTTCTTTTTTTTTTAATGTGCAAAAATGCTTCACTGTCATGTTTAGGCTAACGCATAATTCAGATTATAAACAGGTAAAAACACAAGCCACCCACCTGGGTATGCAAGCGGAGATTAAAGGGCACCTAACACACACAAAAATCAGCTAGGAATTTAAATAAAGCAATTAAATAAAGCTTACAACCGCCAAAGTAAGAGAGAAAGAAAGACGTGCCCTCAAATATCACAGAGCTATCAGACCTCGGATGTTTTGTAGAGCTACATAAAGCTCTTTAATTATTAACTGCTTATAAATATGCAACGCTGTGCCCACTGTTGGATGTCTGATACACGCTTGTCGCAGTTCCGCTTTTAACCACGCTGCCCATGACGAACAGATGTCTTTTTTTCGCAAGCACCCAGCTCTAAGATATCTTGTCTAGTATGTTGTCACATTTTGTCCAGGTTTCAGAAAACACTGTGGGGAAGGCTTGCACGGGACACACGAGCATCTGCTCCACTTTCATTAAAACGTCAAGCAAAATTTTCTCTGAAAATCGTAATCAAATGTAAATATTTCTATTTGGTTCAGCCTTTAGTGTTGGAAGTACGATTTTTTACATCACCGGTTTGTTTACCTGCTAATGTTTTGGTTATGCAATCATAAATATATACATAAAAACGCTAAATTATTGAGGATAGCGGTGATAAATAATTATCCCTTCTGGTGTAAGCCTGTGTTATATTGGTGTGCGGGATCACACGTTAGTGACAGCAGAAATGACAGGACTTGTACTGAATCGCTCGAGTCCACCGATTTGAACGCCAGGTGTGTTTTTACGCCTTCTTTGAGTTCAAACGTTCCCATAGGCCTCACAATATAGCAAGTACAGATGCCCGAGGTCATTGACAATCAATGCTTCTTAAATAAATCTGATCACTCTCAAGGAGGTTAACCTGCAGCGTTACTGAAGACAATCCACATAATTATTTGTATGATCTGTATATACATATACATATACATATACATATACATATATACATAAAAAGCACGATATCGCAAGTGCACTAATATTATAGAAATATGGGTAGTTTTCCACATGCGGGCCTTACTGTTTGTCACACGTGGGCCTTTTCCTGGTGTTCTGTATTTTTTAAATTGAAACTTTTTAAATGCATTATAAAGAGATAATAAGCTATATTTTAATTAGCATTACAGTCTCAGGAGTAGCTATTTTCTTTCTTTCTTTTTTAAATAAGGCAAACAGCTACAGTTACCAAAACCAATCGATAGCCTGCACTTCCAGAAAGCATCAGTTAATAATTTCTCTTCTTACCTCGCTAACTGACTGTCACTAAATCGAGAATCGCTCCACCGGGCTGCTAAAAATCTGCAATATATCCGTGTGGATGACAGTCATGAGCTCAACTCTTTTTCGCAAATAAACATGTGGCTGCACGCTCGCTTGTCTTCTCAGGGCTCGATCACTCCCTCTCTCTCTCTGTCTTTCTCTCCTCTAAGTCCTCTACACATTCCTGCTCGTAAAGACTGTGTATAGAACACCGTGAAGTCCTACCGTCAATGAGTTTGGGGCTCCCGGCGTCCCTGATTCTTTCCGGGCCGAGCATGTCAGTTTCCCTGCCCGGCGAGAGCGCAACGTTCCGGTTAACGGCGGCCGGCTCCTCTCGGCTCCCCGGCTCCGCAGATAAAGACTCCCTGCTCCCTGCTCGCGTCGACCCGGTCTCCAACACCTCCCTGTAGGTTATCACTTCCTTCTTCTCCTTCACTTTCTGATCGAAAGACTTAGACACGAAAGCGGTGAGCTCTTCCATCACTCCTTCCTCTCCTCTTTAAAAAAATCACACACACCACACTCACTCACTCACTCACACACTCTCCCTTTGCTCCACGACAGCTTAAGACATCAGTGGTGCGGCTCTTTTTAAAGTCGACCCCTTGAAAATGATACAAGGTGATGCAGCCAAACTCTGGACAAAAGGTAAAAAATATATGAAGATATATCTTCTCAGCCAATTCCTCCTCCTTTGGTAGCGGAGTTGGGAACCTGCTGGTGATCCTCTATTGAAGTCACAGTATTTATACTTTGCGGCGCCTTGCCCCCTTGATCCGTGCAAATTACCTCCCCTCAGGATGCCGGGATGAGCCCCCCCCCCCCCCCCCCCCCCCACGCCCCCCACCTCCTACCCCTTCACTGATACTGGAGCGAGAGAGAGAGAGAGAGAGAGAGAGAGAGAGAGAGAGAGAAGCCGAGTAAAAACATTAAACAGCACCACCGCTATTGGCCATTAATCCGAGATTGACAAGAAGGACTAATTAATTTAATTAAGCGCTCATTCGCTGCTATTGTCCTGAGTTAGTTTTTTAAACACCCGGGAGATGGTCACGGATCTCTCTCTCTCGCTCTCTCTCCCGTCTCTCTCGCTCTCTCTCTCTTTCTGCAGGGGTGTGGCTTAAAAAAAATCAGAAAATGACAAGAGAGAGGGAAGCACATGGATGAGGAGCCCTTCCTCGCTATATCTCTGTGATCTGCGGAGGGGAAAAAATAATAACAAAAAAGACGCAACGCTGACACGGAGAGAGAAAGCGGTGAAAGCTGGGACCAGCTGGGATGCCGAGAGGTGCAGCACCAACTTATACACGGAGCTTCAAATCAAGTTCAAGTGAACACATTTGGCTTTAACCCACAGTTGTACATAGTTCGCTTCAGGCCTGCTCTATTTATTTATTTTATTGCGCTTTTAATTTGAAAGTGGATTTTCACGGTTTAAAAATAATAATAAAATTGGATAAAAATATTGTATGGTAAAGTATTATTATTATTAGTATTATTATCGGATGTTTTTTTTGGACAACTTAATCAATATTTTTTTAGACCACCCCGTTTGTGTCTCTGATCACTAATTGTTGTGTTTTGCAACGTCATCATTAGATACGCCACATCGCTTCATATTAATCCTCAGTGGGGTTTTTAAGTCATTAGGATGTTTAAGCAGCTAAACGTTTAATTATAGTGCCTCTTGCGATGCGTTGCCATTGGGCTCACTAATTAACGCTTTCAACTCGTTTTTTCTCCCCCTCCAGCTGAAACGATTATTTGCAAAAAATAAAAAAATAAACAATGGTTCACTTGCGTGTTCAGGTAGGTATATAGCGAGTGCAGCGAAGAGATGGCAATTAAGCCAGAAGAGGAGGGGACGTGTAGCCAGAGAAGAAACTGGATATAGCGGGATTTAAAAAAAAAAAAAGTCGAAATGAATTTGATGTAAAATTAAGCACGTTTATTGATAATCTATAAAAAGCCTCATTTCCACACAAGTCCTCTTTACAGTTCTCCTCATTAAATATTAATGAAGTTTCTGCTTAAACCTTAGGCATTAATTACTATTATTTCTACTGCATCGGAAAGCGGGAGGATTCCTCCTGTAGCGTTGAGTTGCCTCCTGTGTCTATTTGCACTGAAACTGCCCCATTTAATGCTCTCTTATCTGTCATTCCTGTGCACATTAGCAATGTATCAGTCGATATAATGTTGTCCTTTCTTCTGTTTTTAAATGTCAGGAAGCAGTTATTCACTTAATGTTGTTTGGATCCTCTGCCTGGCCTTGTTTGTGAAAAAGATTAATATCTGAGAAGATGATCTCATGCAAATAATCACTGACACACATCCACTCGTTTATTTGGGCGCATTGTGAGTGAGTATTTTGTCCGATTAAAACGAAATATAAGTAGCTCGTGCTGTTGGCAGACATACACGTGCAATACATTTGTAGTCATAATTTTTCATCGACTGGATGCTATTTTAAAAACTGCACAGAAAATACACCATCAAGAGAAAAAAAATACAAATGAAGCTTAGTCCCTCATTAAAATACTACATTAAATAATCTCCATTTAGAAATGCTCTTTTTTAAAGAGCTTTTACCATCCCCCAAATCGTCATAATAGTCATGCTATTATGGAAATGTAATTGTCTAACTTTATCTCGTTTAATTAAGGCGATTCAAGCGACTTTGTTTATGTAGTAGTGTTATACAAAAATACTTTAAAACTGTTTAACACAATATCTAACGTTGCAGCAACAACAACAACGACAAACTATGTATGCCGAATTATTAAATAAGTGTTGTTTAGTTAATGAAACATAATAGAGGCAAAATCCGTAAAGCTATGGTAAAAAAGGGGGTCCTTCGATCGATTGCTCTGTGTTTGATTCTAATTCCTTGATCGATGCTTTCCGGTTTGACAAGCAGAGTCTCCCAAACAGTGCATGGCTGTTGTTGAGAGGCAGTGCCATTTAAAGGTGAGAAGCGGGACTCTCCTTTTAATTTTTATAGGGATACACTTATTTTTAATATAAGACATGTTAGTAGATGTGATACGTTTACTATTGCACATCCGGGACCTTTATTTAGAACAAGAACCGCGGTCCCAAGCTGGTTAAGTTAGCACCGTTAGCTTAGTAGCTAGCCTCTGCACAAAAACAAACATTTATTAGCTGCTTGCGGCAACGGTACTTTACCTTTTAGCAGTCGGTGGTGATTTAATAAGTTAAATACTACTGTATGTAGGTGGCTGTGCTTTAATAGTCGTTAAATGAGCTTATGGTACAGTGGTCAGAGTAGTAAAAACGTTGTGTTTTATACACGTGAGGAGTAAATAAATAGGTCGGTTCCCACTGATATTCCAGCAAACTGTCTCGAAGGGTTGTTTGAGAGATGTCAAAAGGAGCAACCCCACTCTTGTGTATGTTTTGCCAGCTGACTGACCGCCAGCATGGGTAGGCGCTCGTCCGACAGTGATGATGACAGCCGAAGCAAGAGAAAGAAGAAACAGCGTCGCCGCTCTTCTTCCTCTTCTTCTTCTTCGTCCTCTTCCTCTGGCAGCAGAGTGAGAAGTAGCCGCAGTCGGAGGTCCAGTCGCCGCCGGAGCCGCTCTCGCTCCAGAGACAGGAGGTTAGGCTTCATCGTGAAATTTTCCTTCTTACATGCGTGCAGAGTGCGGCTCTCTGTTCGGCTGGAGTGTGTTTAACCAACGACTGTTTTGCATTTAAAGCTTCTGAAAGGTTAAAAGCCAGATGCATTCAGAAATTGAGCATTTCATTGGAGGGGCTGAACCTAATTAAAATGTGACACATTTTAAACACAAGTATTTTGGTTTTTACAAAATATATTTATTGCATAACTAAAATCCAGGAGGTCATTCAGGATTCTCAGTTTAGAAGATTTCATCATGTACATTAAAATACACAGCATTTCAAATGCACACAAATGACCATGCGCTTGTAAACTAGTAATAAAACGTGTGCAATCACGCCCTGTATTTTGGCCAATATATTTGAATATAAGGTATAAACCTATACTGTTTTAGAGTTATTGAAAAGGGGAATGTATTCCACAGACTTCACATGAAGGAGCTGCTGGTTGCTTCGTTATGACTAACTCTGCAATTGCTGCATTCAACCCTAGTATATCTTTTACCTGGATTAAAGTTGTATGTATTGTCTATGGGACAACAATTGCACTGATGCTGACGTGTCTCTGAGGGATCACTTTTGGCCACTATCACCAGTTGATATGCTGCTTGGGTTCCACTTGGATTTTAGTGGTATTATGCTTCCCAGCAGTCAGTCTTTTCTTGAAAAACTCGATAAAGCAGAGGCTGAAAACACTGATGTATACTTCTTGTATATTTCTTGTGCTCTGTAGTTAAGTTACCACATTCTTCTGTATACATATATTATCTGTATAGCTTGAATAGCTTAAAAAAACAAAACACAAACATTGTATGCAGATTTTTTTTCCCACTCACACATTTTGACTTATTGTAGTTGGAAAAGAGCAGGTTTTCATAACTGTGACTCTTTTGTATTCAAGCATTTCAGTAAAACATGAAAGTATGACAGCCACTGGACATACATGGTACCGGCACCCTGAAACAGGAGCAGCTAAACTAATTATATATATTTTCTCGAATTTGATCGTTTATATCTTTGGTTGTCATCCCATCAAAATGTGTCTGTAATCATGAGAATTTCAGGAATTTGCATTTCAGACAGCCAAGTAGAGGAATGTATTTGCATATCAGCTGATACATGAAAAAAATGGTGGACATTATTTTGTTTTGACTTCAAAATGTTCTCTAGTTTTTGTTTTAAAATGGAGAACGTCATGATATCGGATTATATCATATTCAGACTTTTTCCTCAACAGACAAAAGCTTAGGTAATGAAGCTAGATAGAACAACAGATTAAGAGATGTTTGTCTGGCCAGCATGCTAGCTTTCTAAACGTTTCACATTAAATGTTCTGATTTTAAAAGTACAGATGTTTAGCATAGGCTTTTTACAACATAGCTCATTTAAGAGTAAACCTATTTTCTAGTAAATGAGTTATGAAGTTCCTAGATTGGAAAATTATGTCTTCGGTAATGATTCCGTGTGGACAGCGAAGGGCCGTCATACTTTTCCCAGTAAATGCCAGAATTAAGACACTTTAAAAGGACCAAGAAATAAAATCTAACAAGAAAATTTTGAATCAATGTGCAGTGGTAATAATTTGTCCAGGAAAGGATGTCAGTAAGAATTTAAACAAGCACTTTTGCGTCTGTAAAAATAGGTTTGGAAGGCAAACAGCTTTGCAGAGAGGTTAGTTTCTTATTCTTCAATAGAAATCTAGGATAGATTTTTGTTTGGGCTTATTTCATATCAACCCTCCTCTTGATAATGTGAAGGCTTAAATATAAAAGGTTATGACATAACATCAGTTTTATCATTTTATTCTGATCTTCGTAAAGTAAAACACTTCAGTGTTTAGCTGTTGCTGAGGAATGAGGAGGTTCAGTAATAATCAACCTTCTTTGCAAGTAGCTACTGACTGGACCTGACCTCCATCCATCCAACCGTCTATCCACAGCTGCCACTGGGTGTATGTGGCTGTTCAGACAAGGCCAGTTGATGGTAATTATTTATGAGGCTTGGTCAAGGTCCATTACTGCTGATGGGAAGTCATTGGCTGCCTGCACAGGGTGGGGTAGGGTGGGCAGTGTAAACCCTGGGACCACAGTCCTTCATCTATTAACTGCTTGTGTGTTTTGAACAACTGACTAAGACCTTCTGTATTTCTGTCTCTGTGTGTGTGTTGGATCTACTTGCTTTAAATAGGTTCATAAAAGCGACCACACGTTTTGTAGCACTGTCAACCTGAGTAATGTAAAGTGACCTTACATGAGGTAAAACAGAAGAGGGCTTATGTTCTGGCTGGGTGACATCATAACCACATAATTAACATGTATATGTAAGGAAAGTAATTGTATCCCTGGCCGTGGTTAAGTTACAATACGGGAGTGAGATGGAAAAGTGTGTGTGAATAAACGCAAAATGAAGTCCAAGTTGTGAGGTGTTATTTGCGTTCACGTTAAAGACTTCTGTGTTGGCCATTGCTTCCCTCTTGCATGTGTTCTACCCATTATGTTTTATTACGTGCACACAGGCTTTTGTGAAAATGTGTGAGCTTTCCCCTCCTTCCAAATAATCCCATCTCACTACTGTGTGCTTCTTCTGTGCAGTGTGTGAAGTGGTTGTGCAGGGCTGTGGAAGTTATTTCATAAGGCCCCGCTCTTGGGATCCAGCCTTTAGAATACTAATAGATCTTTGCTGGGTTTCTCTAAGTGGTACAAATCTGGTTTGATAGTTCAGCCTCTGTGTTATTTGTATTGCTTGCCTTTTTCTTCTCTCCTTCTCTATCTAGCAGAGCTCCCACAGGACTGAGAGAGGGATTTTTTGTGGGGGGGGGGGGGCGGCATGTGTATTAAAGATTTGGTTATTTTTGGTTCTGGTGAAACAAAAGAAGATGTTTTAAATAATGAATATTGCACAAAGTGTTTGCAGTATCGGGCGTGGGGCTGTTTCAGCATTTACATTCACTCCCATAAATGACTCCTGCTACATGATATCAATAGGAACTCAGTGTGAGCGGTGTTTGGAAAATAGACGCTGCACACGCTGCTGTAGCCACATTAAAGAGCAGCAGAGAACTAAAGGGCCCCTGTGGAGGAACTGTAAGGCATCCTGCATGGCTCTGCAGCTCTGGGCCTTGGACCAGAGCATTCACTAATGCACACTAGCTGCTTGTGATTCTGATAACAAGCTACGTTTTCTGGATCGTGTGGGTATGTTTTCTCTTAAACATAACAGCAAAATAAAGTAGTGACACGATATCCACTTTTTTAGAAGAGGGAAGAATTTTAGATGGTGCTTTCTGAGTTTTTGTCCACTGGGAAAATGAACACAGAAAAATGTGCTTGACGTAGTGGAGCATTAGGGTGAAGTGAGGAGAGACTTTTTACGGGAATGGTAAGACTTTGATTTTTGTGGAAAGTAAACTGTGAGAAACTAAACAATACAGCTGAATGACCCCCCCCCCCCCCCCCCCCCCCCCTCCCTCTATTAACCACCCTAAGCATTCAGGACAAATTTGTGCAGTTTTTTTTTTTTTTTGAACTCCAGAACAATGATTAGTTGTATAATCATACTCCTGTATGATTGATCTGCTTTTAAAGATTCTATAATAAGATTAAATGTATGTGTGTATTTTTTTTTTCCTGTCCCAGGAGGAGAAGACGTTCCAGCAGCAGTTCGTCTCACAGTTCATCTCGCAGGAGGAGGAGTCGAAGCGCAGAGAGAGACAAAGGGAGGAGCCACCGTTCACACAGGTCACGCAGCCGGGACAGGAGGTAGCACCATCGTGGACATTATTCATTCTGCTCATTCTGCTTAATCCCTCAAACTGCTGTATTATTTCCAGTCACTTGAAGTTTCCTAACAGGATTTTAAAGTCAGATTGTCTAAGTTTTAGTCACGCTTGGAGAAAAGGAGTGAGAGAGACGGTACCCACATCATTTTAAAAGTTGGTTTGGGGGTGGGGGGGGAAGCTTGGAAAGGTTAAGGGTGTTTGTATTACAAATCAGTGCAAGGAATGCCATTGCAGATTTTTCTTATTACAGAAAAATACATTTTTTTGAAAGTTTATTGTAGTCTAAACAACACATCATTTCATATTTATGTCTTATGTCATCAGATGGAAGCACATGGAAACTTATGTTTTAGGTCTGAATTACTGTATTGCGTGTGCATCTAGTTGTGTCTCCGTTTGCTCCGACTATCCGTCTTACTGCATGAGTATTAATGAGACTGTGACACGCAGAGACAGCAGGTCACATGCAGCACCACTCCAGTCTGCCTGCCAAACCCTTTTCTGGAAGCACCTCTCCTTTCACTCATTAGCACCATTAAACCGTCATTAGTGGTACATACTTTGTTGAATTATGATTATTAATGTTGTTGCTCCTTTAAAAAAAAAAGTTATTCACGTGACAAATGTGTACACGGCTGCACCACACTATGCACACACTCACAGTCCCGTGTCCCTTTCAGAAACATAAAGAGAAAGTCTCTGTGTGGTGGTCCATGTCATTAGCATAGCTAATCTGGTGCTAATGAACCAGTAAACTGTGCTGTTTTTAAATCCCTTCCTCACACACACACACACACACACACACACACACACACACACACACACACACACACACACACACACACACACACAAACAAATGCATAAATACATGCACAGACGCACATTTGAAGAAAAGGTTGTCATAATATATGCGCAAGCAAGGCCCTTTGTTTACTTGTGTATGGCTGCGGGGGAGAGCATAGATCATTTTAATCACAAAGGAAAAAGTGTTTTAATATCTTGATTACAGAGGTGTCAGGATGAAGGGATGATGCAACAGGGATGTTCTGACACGTGTGGTTGATTGCGCCATGAAAAGGCACCACACTTCAACTCTCCGATGTAATGCTCACAGGCTTTTGGAATAAGCGAATTTCGGTGTTTGACTGCACGCTGAGGCCATTTATTGGGAGAATTCAGCCAAACATTTTTCACACATTCTCTCGCTGCTCTCTGCGGTACAGTGGCAGTCACTCACAGCACCACTGGTGATTAAAACATCAGTTGAAAATGGTGTGGTGTGAGATGAAAGGTGGAAGGGATTTGGGAGATTTAGAACTACAGTCGATGACATCGGTGTTTACAAACGCTGCAGTGTGATTAGGAGGGTTGCGTTGTGTAATCGGCTTAGCGGTAAGCGAGGAGCAGGTGGGCTGGGCCGGGCTGGTGTTGGTGGGAGTGCGTGGTGGGGCGTTATGAGGTTGAGGCGGTGTTAGAGGTGGAGATGTGCAAAATGATGGCAATGATGATTAAATTTATGCAGTTAAGTGATGGCAGCTACAATTTGTGTCTGCAGAAGTTGACACGGGCACATGTGCTCCTGTGTTAGCGTTCGAAGAATCCAGTGGCAGTTTTCTTGTGTAATAAATGGGAAAAGAGCAGAAGTGATGAAATGATTGATTGGCAAAAAATAGTAATTTGATTTTTTTGTTTTAAATCTTTTATCAACCACACAATTTAAGAATGAATCTAGAGCATAATATTTAATTTAATTGACAGCGAAGCTAAATGGTATTTGAGCAGTTGTGGAGAAATTATGTGACTATTCTTCCGTCTGTATTTATCAGAAGTGCTGCATCTGCGCTGTGCATGACTTTGGTGGGACACTGCATATTTTACAGCAGCTGGGGGTTGTGAAATGAAAGCAGGTTGATGTGTGCACAGGTGCCCTGACTGCTATTAGTCAGTGCTGTGTGTGTGTGTGTGTGTGTGTGTGTGTGTGTGTGTGTGTGTGTGTGTGTGTGTGTGTGTGTGTGTGCGCGCGCGCGTCGGGATGAGGCTGCCTGAGCTCCCTGAGAGGCTGGCTGATGGATCAGAGGAGGATTGCATGGACAGCAGCTCATGATTGATACGCAGATAGGATATGAGGTGCTGCCTGCCAACCCCCCCACCCCCCACCCTGGCCACACCAACCTGGAACCTCCTTCAGCATGTGAAGCAGAAGAGTAAGAAGATACAGAGAGCACTGACTGGAGGAGAAGATGGAGAGAGGGGTTCAGAAGTTAGAAGGGAATGAAAAAGTGTGGAGAGAATAGGCTGAGTTTCTCCAGGCGAGGGATAGAGCAGAGAAGATCCTAAAACAGGGGGAGGAATAAAGTGGAAAGACAAAAGTGAGCCCCAGTGTAGAGAAGAGAGGGATATTATTCAGAAGAAATAAGAATAATAATGTCTGCATTGGAATATTGCTGGGGAGAAGATTAGGACCATAGTGGGCCATCGTGGATTGAAGTGAAGGAATTTTATTACCTCCTTTTCAATCCCCTTTGTATAAATAAAAAATAAAGAGATACATGAAATAAGAATAACGCTCTATCATGTGTTTACATCTATCGTTGCTTCCTTCTCCTCTCCTCTCTTTTACACTCTTTTTTTTTTTTCTTCTTTTTTTTCCTGCCCTCAATCAGAGAAGGGCCAGGTCCCCCAGAGGCAGTCAATCTAGCCCTGAAATGTAAAACAGACAAGAGGAGCAGATTACCTATTTGCCATTAATGTTTATTCTCTTTGATGTGAGCAGGCATATCAGGCTCTGTGGGTGTGTGTCGTGCCTTCCTGTGAGCACGCTGTCAAGTGAACATGTGTGAGGCTGATTGAGAGAATGCATGTATGTGCAGATTTGCGTGAATATGAGGGGGAGTGTCACGGCCTAGTCCACTGGGGGAGAGCAGAGTGGAGCATGGCAGCAGCAGAGTAGAGTGATCTGATGCATACCCAGTCCAACAAAGGCGACACGGCCTATCATCACAGTCGGATCACAGGAACGTCTTTAGGTGAGCTCAACGGAGCATCGGTGTGGTCCGCTTTCATGGGCGGCCACAGCAGGGGTTAAATGTGTGTGGCGCAGTCAGTCATTCTGTCAGCCTTTCATTGACAACAGTTAGCTTTAGAGGGCCGTTGGAAGATGAGGAGGAATGTCTCATGCGTCAAATCCACCACTTGACCCATCAAAAGGAAGCTGAGCATTTCGGGTAATGTTAGCTATTCACACGTAGGTGAGCATATACTGGAGGGCACATGGTAATGCTTACATTTTCCCCATTAATATTTCAGGGTGTGTTGAGCTAGCAACGCAGAGTGCTAGCGTCAGGGTTTAGCCCTGCTAGCACAGAGTGACTTCATCACTGCTGTCATAATTACAGCGGGGAAAATAAGTATTTGACACATCAGCATTCTTATCAGTAAGGGGATTTCCAAGTGGACTATTGACACAACATTTCCACCAGATGTTGCCATCAAGCCAAATATTGAAGTCATACAATCAAATCAGAACATATAAGTATACAAGTTAAACCATAATAAATAAAGTGAAATGACACAGGGAATAAGTATTGAACACACTTTATTCAATACTTTGTAGAAAAGCCTTTGTTGGTGATTACAGCTTCTAGACGCCTCTTGTATGGATAGACCAGTCGTCTGCATTGCTCAGGAGTGATTCTGGCCCATTCTTCCACACAAACGGTCTTTAAATCTTGAAGGTTCCTTGGGCCTCTTTTATGAACTTTAATCTTCAGTTCTCTCCATAGATTTTCTATGGGATTTAGGTCAGGTGATTGACTGGGCCATTCAAGCAACTTGATTTTCTTTCTTTGAAACCACTTCATTGTTTCCTTGGCCTTGTGTTTGGGATCATTGTCTTGCTGAAATGTCCACCCTCTTTTCATTTTTAGCTTCCTGGTAGATGGCAGCAGATTTTTATCCAGAATGTCCCGGTACATCTCTCCATTCATCCTGCCTTCAATAATATGAAGTCTGCCAGTACCCCTTGCTGAAAAGCAGCCCCAAACCATGATGCTTCCACCCCCAAACTTGACTGTTGGTATGGTGTTCTTGGGGTGGTGAGCAGTGCCATTTCTTCTCCAAACATGGTGTGTAGAATGACTGCCAAAAAGTTCAATTTTGCTTTCATCTGACCATACTATAGTCGTCCAATAATCCACAGGCTTCTCCAAATGCTGTTGCGCAAAGTTTAACCGAGCCTTGACATGCTTTTTGTTCAGCAATGGAGTCTTGCGTGGTGAGCGTGCATGGATGCCATGGCGGTTCAGTGCATTGCTTATAGTTTTCTTTGAAACAACAGTACCTGCTGATGCAAGGTCTTCCTGAAGTTCTGTCCGAGTGGTTCTTGGCTCTTGGAGAACCCTCCTGATTGTTCTTTGGACTCCTCGGACAGGGATCTTGCGTGGAGCACCTGATCGTGGCAGGTTTATGGTGAACTGATGCACTTTCCATTTCCGGATAATGGCCCCCACAGTGCTCACAGGAACATTCAGCATTCTGGAAATGCACCTATAACCATTCCCATCAAAATGCTTTTCAACGATAAGATTACGAAGATCTTGAGAGAGTTCTTTGCTTTTACCCATCATGAAGTCTTTCCTGTGTGCCTTCTGGGTAATGAGGAGCCTTTATAGGCCATCAATTAGGACTAAAGCAGCTGATATCAATTAGTACTGATAGGGGACAGGATTTCTCTATCAATACTGACAGATTTCAGGTGATCTCCTGGCTTTCTATGTCATTTTGCCCCTTGTTATCTCCATGTATTCAATACTTATTCCCTGTGTCATTTCACTTTATTTATTGTGGTTTAACTTGTATACTTATATGTTCTGATTTGTTTGTATGACGTCAATATTTGGCTTGATGGCAACATCTGGTGGAAATGTTGTGTCAATAGTCCACTTGGAAATCCCCTTACTGATAAAAATGCTGATGTGTCAAATACTTATTTTCCCCGCTGTATATGGTGAGTGAGACCTCTAATTAGCAGTCATTTTCCTAGTAGTAGCGAGATATAAACACACCATCTAAAGTGCTATGCTACGCTGACCAGAGTTAGGATTGTCTCAGACTCTCACACATGTCAAGATGAGTTCCAAACCGATGCTTGCTTAAAGCAGGAAAATGACTCCAAATCTAAAGTCTATCCATTTTTTTCAGCTTATTCAGTTCAGGGCAGTCATGAGGGGTGGAGCTTAACCTAGCTCTTATATGGCACAGTTTGCCAGTCTGTTGAAATCATTCATACTCACTTTCACACCTGTGGCCAGTTTGGAATGACTAATAAACTGAACATGCATATCTTTGGCAGCACAGGGGTGCAATGGTTACAACGGTCACTTCACAGCAAGAAGGTTCCTGCTTTGAACCCCATCTAGATCCTTTCATGTGAGAGGTGCATGTTCTCCTGTGCCTACGTGGTTTCTTGGCTGGTACTCCAGCTTCCTTTCACACTCTAAAGACCTGCACGTTAAATTGGTCATGCTTGTGAAATAATAAAAGAACTGAAAGTTTATAGAATAACTGAATGCATTGTTAAATGCACCTTGTAGTATAAAGTGCTTCGATTGGTCAGTAAAACTAGATTGGAGCACCTTAGAGGTGTAGGTGGATTTTAATCTCCACCACCTTTGGATAGTATTTCAGCTATTAGTAAATGAATAAGTGCATTTTAAACTCGCCGAAGATGGAAATAATAATCAGTAATTGTACAGAGTTTGTTTTCATATCTTTGGGTTGTATTGATTTTTTTTAAAGTAAGCCTCGAGTGTTCCTGTTAAAAGGAGTACTCAGAAAGAAACTGAACTACTTTTGCATGTCCAGGCTCGGTTGCAACAGCAAAAGCTTTTCATTTTGGAGGAATAACAATGTGGATCGATAATGAAACGGGTTAAAATATCAAAACGCTGACCTATTCAGGTCTGTAGTAGACGAGATTCAGAAGTCAAATCGATGGCTACACTCAGATTAATTTAAGATTGTGGGAGTATTAGATTGATGATTTCCAAATGGCTTTCTTTGTGTTTGTAAATATCACAGACAGCGGTACGATTGGAACCTCATTGTGGAACTTCTCCAGCAAGACTGGAAGAACTAGGTTATTTGGATGTTACAGACCATAACATGAGCTCTGTTTTCTGCACAGGAGATCACAGAAGCACTCCAGGCGTGTGCACGTGTACGTGCAAAGGTTGAGCGATGGCCTGGTATTTATTTCACTCAGCAATTTTCTCCCGTATAAGATGAGGTGTCGTACATCTGCTAGATAGCTTTTTCTGCCTTGCACTGACACGGAGTGTGTACAAGGTCATCCAGGCAGCTTGGAACAGGGAGCGCCGAGGTGAGGAGCAGAAGGGAGGAGTGGATGGTGGGGCAGCTGAGTGCAAGTAGACAGAAGAGGGAGGAGGAAAATCAGCAACTTTATCGTGGGGAAGCTGAAGTGAAGCCTCCCAGCTTTCATTGCACCTGGATCAGCAATTCCCCTGTCAGGTGGCGGGGTGGGAATTTTTCTCTGCGTTTTTCTCCGACATATATTTTTATTTGCACAGTTTAGAGTGTGTCTGTGAGCGAGAAGTAGCAGGTGGTTTTGGGTGTCGCTAGCTTCATGAGGGAAACGAGCCCGAGTGTGTTTCGAGGAAATGACATGTGAAATCCGATTTCCTCAAAAACACACTGACATTTTGCTTTTATAAGTTGGCCATAAGGGGTAAATTGTGTGGATACAAAATAAAATGAGGAAGACTGCTAACAATCCTTACATCCTTTTTCTTCTTCAAGGTACAGAATCTCACTTGTGTTCTCCCAATGTTGTAGTGGGTCTTATACTGGAATTTAAGAGCAGGCTTCTGGCTGTTTTTTCTATCCGTCTGTCTGTTATCCCATAGACTCTCAACAGCTTTTCTTCTCCCCTTTCCTCAGGATGACATTTAGCCCTTTTTTCCTTCTTCCCCTATTACCGGACTTGCAAAGTGTTGATTTAAACTGAAAGATGACCTGGTTTAGTTCAGCTACGTCTTCTCTACTCCATAAAAATCAACATGCGTCATGAGATCTGAACGCGTTTGTTGTTGTGTTTCTCTCTTTTCCCCCCTCTCTCTGTCTTACTCTCTTTCTGTGTTGTCTTTTTTATTTATCTGCTGTAAAGGCCAGTCAAGCGCTGCTCGGCTTTGTTGTCAGAAACCTTTATTTACCAAAGGGAGGAATAAGTGACTGACACAGACAGCCTCTTTCATCCCCGCTTCGCCGCAAGCAGTGTTCCCCTCTACTGCCAGAGGAAACCCCCCTCCTACTCACCCTCCCCTTCACTTCTGCCAAGCCACCCCCCTCTCCATCGCACCCCTCCATCCTGCAGGCTCACAACACACTAGCCCACTCCCCTGGGTAGAAACCTAGCTGTAGTCTGCACTCGCGCACACGCACAAAAATTCGATGGTCCTAAACAAAGACGAGTTTAACATCACAGACGGCACAGACTGGTCCCTTTACTCATATTATCCGTCTGCTAAACAAATGGGTAGTAATGACACATAAAGCTTGTTACGTTGTAGCGGCGGTTGGAAAATGTAGTTTAAACATTTTTTAACATTTTTTTCATGTCAGTTCATAGAGGGCAAAGAGGAATATCTCGGTCGCCTAATCATTATGTCAGAAATCATTTGAGCACATTGATCTGGGTTCAAAGCAGAAAGTTACTTCAAAATTAGAAAAGAACATTCATACTCATTCTCATTAGTATGGTTGTAAAATGAGGAAATTCTGTATTTCCCTAAAACTCCAATCATCACATAGGAAGGCACTATTAGTACAATTGGACTAACTGCCTGTTTAACCACTAGTACCTATCGAGATTTTCAATATAAAACACACCAACTGTTGTCCCTAATCACTACGAACATGCAAAATTTGAATGGTTTATTTGGGAAAATAAAATATCTTTTTATCTTAGCTGTGATGTTATTAGCTTTTAGTATGTTTTTTTTTTTTTGTTTTGTTGTTTTTTTTTTTAAATTGACAGCATTTATGTCCTAATAATCGGTTTTCTCTGAAGGTCACTCAACACGTTTGTTTTGAAGCAGCTAAAACTGAGTAAAAGTCCATCCATTAATTTTGTTCAGCTTATCCAATTTGGTTTCAGGGTGTGGGTGGGCTGGACACCCTATCACCCTATCCCAGCTGTCATAGGGTGAAGGCTGGGTACACGTGAACAGGTCGCCTGTTTATTGCAGTCAAACCTTTCACCATTCCAGCCATTTGCGTTCACACCTACAGCCCAGTTAGCATTGCCAATTAACCTAGCCCCATGCATGTCTTTGGACTGTTGGAGGAAGCCAGAATACCTGGAGAGAACACACACACAAGCACAACATGCAGATTCCACACAGAGGCATGAGCCGGCCAGTGGATTTGAACCAAGGACCTTCTTGCTGGGAAGCAGCGGTGATGCCCAGGAGCAGAAGTTATAAACACAAATTAACATTTTATGTTAATATATATATACTGGAGACATAAAACATACAGTAAATCAATATAATTTGTGCCGAGCAACATCATATTTGAGGATGAGTGATACAAGTACCCAAAATAACTGTATTAATAGCATTACAGTTTAAAATCTTCAAGTTTATAGTCTTGTCTTAAAAAAGTAAATGCAAAATGATAAAATGAGGATACAGTTTCAAGATCATACCTGTGATAATTGAGAAGGTTTTGTATTGTTTTGCACCTCTGCCAGTGAAAGTCTTCAGGGTTAATTAGGTATCATAGACACCAGCCTAAAGTTAATTTCTGTTTGTATACCAAAGACACGATTTAGTTCTTTGATGACTGAAACTCAGTAGAAGTATGTCATTTCCAGTGTTATTTTTTTGGGTAGAGAAACAGATTTGCTGTTTTGAAAATAAAACCACTGAAATGCCAAACACTAATAACATGCAATCAGCCCTCATTGTGTTCACTTTATGACAGTGAAAAGCCTCATCCGTCTGGCCAGACCGAGAGAAAGACGGAGACAGAAACGCTTTTAGCTCTGGCATAGGAAAATGAACACCAAATGTATCTCTCTCACTCTCCTTCCTGCTTTTTCTCTGTCTCTCTCTCCTATTTAAGCTTCTTGAAGTTCTTCCAAATTGGGTTTTAAATGCCAATTAGGAGGTTGAATGTAGTAAAATAAAAGCAAATGCAGGCAGGATGGCCTCACCTTCTGGCTGGTTAGGCTTCAGAGAGAGCTGAGCCGGACCTTTGGCTCCCAGCGAGGCTTTGAGAGAAATATCCTGCCTAATGAACACATTAATTAGAACCATAACTATTTATAAGATGATAATTAGAAACGAAGGGAGGTAAACTGGGCTTTTCCTGCAATTAATGGAGGATTAATTACGGGAGCTAATGAAGTGGATTTTTGAAACGCGTGGAGGTGAAGTACAGAGATGTGCAGCTCGCTTTGTGATCACTGGCATAATTATTTTCTCCAGCACCAAAGCGTTTGAGGCCCTGGTCCTCGCCGGCTCAGGCCGGCTAATAAGCATCATTGCATCGTTATATATGCACTTAAAAAGACTTGCCACTGAAATGACTGTCTAATTATTTCTAATTGGCAGGCCCTGTGTGTTGTCATTGAGCTGTTTGGAGCCGCAGCAGAGCTCTGGGTCTAATAACGCTCTGGGCGGAGAAGGAGGGTAGAGCGAGCTAGAGATGCATTGCTAGAGAGCGAGAGAGCAAAGAGAAGAGGGGCGCTCTACCCGATTGTCTTCTTTTCATAGTCAGACCTGCACATTGCCCTCCTGTGCCCCTCGCCCAGCAGGACAGCAGGTCCTAGAACGATGGCCGACGCACTCGGAGGTCACCTTGCCAAGCAGTCGATTAGCAAAGTTTTATTTCATCCCTGCGCATTTCCCCCCCCTTTTAATTAACAGCTTCTGCTCTTAATTTATGCACACATAAACGCCACCGTCTGTCCACAGTTCTTCTTTTCACGCTTAAACATACTACACACACAGGGAGGGAGGGTGGACGGGAGGTATGTTTATGTGCTCTGTGTGTGTGTGAGATTCACTGGCCAGGTTTTGAGCCAGTCCATGGAGACCTGAGCTCAGAGAGCATGCATGGACAAACCTCAGTCAGCCGTGTTTACCTTGTACTCTCGTTGTGTGCCTACTCCGGCCATATGGACACTTGAACTTGGAGGATGCATATGTAAACACATATAGTTTCAAGTTTGCTGGCATGGCCCTGTTTATACTATAATGATTTTTTAACATTATTAGATGCATCCAAATTTTTTACAACAGGCTTTTGTTTTCGTTATTGGGCCACTGATTTCCATTTAGGCTGTGCGTAAGAGTGCATGTCTTAAAGGGGTGTTTGAGTGATGGCCTAGGATTATGTGTGTGAGCACCTCACTTAACTTGTCCTCAGCAGAGTCATGTGCATTGTCTTGCCAAAAAACCCTTCTTCCCCCACCGCCCTCGCCCCCGTCCCCAACCCGGACAACTTAAGAGCAAATTGCCAGCTAATGGATCGACTGCCTGCACTTGTCAGTTCTCTTTGGACAAGCAAAGCAACCGCACACACACGCACGTGGTTTCACTCACACATTTGGTAATTTATTTGTGGAAAAAGAGAAGAAAAATGAGAGAGAATGGCAGAGAAATGAAACGAGGATCATGTGCGCCTTGACTGAAACCTTGACAATCTTTTTAAAAGTAATGAAACACTTTCTCAGCATGCGCATGAGGTTTTCTATTTGAAATTTGTCTTCCTTTTTTTTTTTTTTTTTTTGCTCTATGTATCCATTTGGGTTTTGGCACAGTCGAGGACATGAGGAGGAAGTGGAGATAGATGGATCAGCCAAAGGATACGTGGCCAACTGTCGTGTGATTGGTTGAACAAAGGAGCAGAGCATTTCTGTGACTGGTTGAACAGAGAACTTGACGTTGGGATTTTGGCATTAAATAAAAGCTGGGAAATGTAATTATTCTAAATGCAGTCAACGGTTTTGTTGGAGTGGAAGTTGGGCAGATTTCTCTATAAACTTGGTGGGATATTGACACAAAGCGTGGCACTGCAGATGTGTAAAGAATGACATTCATGCCATCACAGTAACTTGCAAACTTTTTTTTTTAAAAATGTGAATTCTAATATCTTTATCTTTAGATTTAAATAACATAAAATGTAAAGATATGAAATGTCCTCAAACAGTGAAATTCCCTTAGATATAAAAGCCATATACTTAGCATGCCGCATGTATAAAAAATTGACTTATGATATACACTAAACTAAATTTTCACCAGAGCTGGTCTATATGTTTGTATATTTTTCTGCTCAATGTTTACGAAACTGGAGCGTCTCGAGTACTCGAGTCATAAAGTTCTGTGTTTGTCTGTGAGCAGTAAAGGGGGGAAAATCATACTTCTCCTACTTCTAGTTCAATGCACAGGACATGTAGATTATGTGAAGTGACAGAATTGGGGGGGGGGTTTCCTCGAAGGGTACGAGTGTTTTCTCTTTCTATTCATTTCTTGATCTCTCTTCCAGTGTTTCTCTCCTCTCCTTGTTCAATCTCGACAGCGGTTTATAAAAAAAAGATTTTTAGAAACTTCTTTATGAGACAAGTCTCTGTTCTGTTAGAAGACAACTTTATGTTATTCCACCGAAGAGGCGAAACTAATAGTTCCATGTTTTTTACAGGGCACTGTTCCAGTTGTGTCTTGGGTGTTTAATTAAGTGTAGTTTCCCTTTAGTAGTGGAATGTGTGTCTGCTTTTTGTCGGCCCGTTCCTCTGTGCCTTTTACAGTCCACCCACATGGTTTGTCTCAGCGTTTATGATTTTTCTTATACCGGAGTTGTGAGGTTCCTAAATCACTTAAGCACACGGGGCCAAGCAGTCCACATTTAAACAATAAAAGGCTGTTATGCTAAGGGCCCTCAGATCTCCTACCACTTCATAAATACATGCGTATAAAAGGCAGAAAAATACATCTTCCCTGACCAGAGAGAGAGAGAGGGAGAGTGAGCGTCTGAGAGCACACCTGCTAATTGGAGCCAGCTTGATGTGAAGTACGGCTGTCTGCTCCGTCTTCTCCCAATTTCTTTTTCATTCTTCCTCGGGTTTTTTTTTTTTAAACTCTGATTGTTCTTGACTTTCCAACTTTTTAAAAAATCGTTTCCCCTCTTTTCCCTCCTTAACCTCCTGCTGTCCTTCACCTTTTGCTCCATGTCCTTTCTCCTCTTCCTTGTTTGTCCTTCTACTTTTCTCTCCCTCCTTACCGATGGGGACGGCGACATCCAAAACAACTCTGATTCAGCGTAGCTAATTGTTCCGAGCCGTGATGGATTTGGAAAGAGGGGGAGAAAAAAGTGGGTTTCAATTGCGTGAGTGGCTGTGAGCGAGTTGGCGAGTTAGCACCTAGTCTGAGCGTGACCTCTACTTGACCTTGTGTCAAAGCGAGTGGCTGGGCCAGCTCCAGCTGCTAATGGGTGTCATGTCAAGCTGCGGCTGCAAGGAGGTCAAAGGTTGCGAGTGCACACCAGACGGCCAAGTTTAGGATTGCGACGTAGAGGCTGAGTGACACTGCGCATATGTGACTGTGGGTAATCAACACACAAGCACCCAGCAGCACATGCACATACATGGGCATAGAAGCATGCGTGCACACACATGGAAACTGTATCTTGCTGCAGAAAGTCATCTTTTCTCTCATCGTTGGCTGGCCGTTTAGGTTCATATAGATCTGAGGGATCTTTGAAGGCCTTTGAACTCTGCTAAATGACTTGACCTTGTGGCTTGTGGCTGTAGCCGTGTGTGTGTGTTTGGGTGTGTATGGGAGATAGTGAGTGGGTGGCCTGCATGGGGTCTCATTTCTGTTTCACAGCGTAGCAGGGCATTGCAGACGTTTGTGTTGACGACTGCCAAATTAAAAGCAAACTGAAGATTATGACAAATCTAAACTTTGCTTTTATGAAGCAGAGCGGAATGAAGAAAAAACATTTCTGTGAATCTTTCATGCTCCGTCTTTGCTGTGTTAATTGTGCTCACAATCAGCTACTTTGCAGCGATTCCTTGTGTGCTAGTGTGTGTGTATGTATATTTATGTTTCTGTGTGGGTGTGCACAGTGGATGACTGAATCCGTCTGAGTGTGTGCGTCTGTGCGTGTACTGTGAACCGAGGGAACAGATATTGTGGCTGCTTGGAAGGAGGAAGCAGCTTGGGAAATGATTTCAACAGCTCTCATAATTAGAGGAATATCATAAATTAAACTTGTGTCTGCCGTTGCGTTTGAAGAGCACTCAAAAGTAATAAATTCTGGATGGTTAACATATTTGCATTCCATTCAGCAGGCAGCGTCGGGCAGGAACAGCTGTTTTCCACGTCTTTTGGCAGCAGGAAATGCACATTGCTCACTCAAGGTGCTTTTAGACACATTGAAATTGTATAAAAAAAAAAAGAAAAGTGACTTTTAACTTGAACATGAAGCTGCTGCTGTGTGCTCTGTCACTGGAAATAACTCGGCGGGGAACAGTGCATTAATGAAGTTCTTCAAATATGGATCGTCTCGCTTTCAATAGGCCTGTTTCTTTTTCAATCTGTCTATTGCTCGGAAAAGTCGACTAGCGAGCTTTTTTCTTCTGTGTGTGTGTGTGGCTGTAGAGTACTTAAATCCAGTGCTTTACCGTTAACTTAATAGGTTAAATTTTTCCCATTTTCTAGTCAAATACATTTCCCAGGCAATGCAATAATATTCTGTTTTTATTGTAATAGTTGAGGTTTTCAAAAATTGGTCTTTCTGTGGTGTTTAAAAATGACTTACAAGTTATTACAATAAGTTTATCTTTTTTATTTATGCTGTTTTTATGTCAGTTTAGGTCAGACATAGTTTGGATATTGGTGTCAGGTCCTGCTTTTTTATTGTTTCTGGATCATGCTGTCTGAATAAATAAGGATTTTTAAGTTTATGTGCCCCCCTCCTCCTTCAAGCAGGTCCCAGTTAATAATGAATAGCCTATCGTTTCTGTTTCATCTGATATGCCACAAATCATTTTTAAAGTCATATCATAAATATCATCATTAACATCTGCTCAGCTGCCCCTTCGGAGTGCATTGTTGATGTTTAAATTTCTGCGTAAAACAAGACAAACTCATTTTAATGATGATATAAAAAGCTAATAAAAGCTAATCATTTTGTTGCATCTTTAGGAAGATGACAAAGTGTTCAAATGTCACTTATTTTTAGCTTAAAATAGAAGATGCTTTATTACACAAAGTTCCAGAAAAACCACTAATCTTTAAATAAGGCTGGCCTGGATGCTAGTTTAGAAGTGTGGCAGGATTTCATTCCCCTGACACATTTCTAGCAAGCCTTCGGTGATGGGAATAAGCAAATTAAAAGTTACAATGATCAATCATTTTCCCTCGTGCCCTCTTAAATACAGTATCTTGCAAGAAAACGGAGATGGTCATTTTTATACTGCATGTCTATCTCTTAATGCATCGCTGGTCAAACAGGGGAAACAGTGTCTTCTGAAATGTGATATAGTTAAAGTTATACTGCCATTAATCACTGCTTTGCTGCACTGGGGTAATGGACAGGTGCAACACTCGTGGTGTTACCGAGGAGACGAGATGTTGTGTTGGTGTTTTCTTCTACAGGGGGGGAAAAAAAACAAAACACCACGGACGCAAACTTTTTGTATTCCCAGCAGAGGATGGAGGTTGGGAAGAAAGGAGAGGAAACTGTGTGAATGTCCATCGCGTCTGCTCAAACAGGTGCCAGATAAGGTTAAACGAACAGTGCGGATGATTGGTCTTTTTCTGTGTTTGTGTGGGGGGTTCATGTGCTGCTCGTCCGTACACTGCGAACCGTGAATAATGATTCGACTCGGGTCAGATTCCATTGGAGGCGTTCACCTGTATCTGACACTAGTGGTATCGCGTAGCTGCCATTAATGTCCAATTTTCAGTGAAAACAGAAATAGAATACAGATAAAGGTAAAACACCATCCAGCTTCACACCCGACCACATAATTACCCCAATGGGCTGTGGTGAGGGATCATATCCTGGCGCGCGCTGGGGGGTCAGCGGCGATAAGCTTCAGCCCAGCTCCCAACATGGAGCATAATTACTCTATTGATAATTCACCAGGAAAATGGTCCCAGCCAATTGCAGAGCTTCGATTTAATGGATTGGACGATGAAACGAGGAAGGAATGGAGGAAAGGAGGCTGCAAGGGGGGAGTGTGTGTGCGCGTGTGTGTGTGTGTGTGTGCGTGCGTGCGTGCGCGTGTGTGGAGGGAGGAGGTCTGCACATGGGGGCAACCAGCAAGGGCCTTTTATTAGAAATGAAAATATGTTTAGGTCATAGGGGGACCCATTTTCCCTGGAGATAATAAGGCCAATAAAATGTAAAGCAGGGGAAGGGCTTGGAATGGGGTCCAACTGTGGCTGTTTATCTGTGTGTGTCCTGCATTAGCCCATTTATCCCCAGCCTTAAATTAGCTAATCATTCTCCAAGGGGAAGGACTTGGTCAGGAAATTGACATTTAGCAGCATAGGCTCACTCTATTAACTACAGTAAATTTAATTTGCTGCACACCCCAGAAGTGGGCTGTTTTCTTTGCCATCAGAGGGAGGAAGGGAATGGGAGACAGAGACAGAGAAATAGAGGGAGAGGGAAAGAGGGAAGTTCTGTTTATTGCATCTACTGCTTCTGACCACAATTTGCTTGGCTGTAAATATAGGACTTGGACTTGGAACACTGCGGCTCTGTTGTATTTCCCCTCATGTACTGCTGATTAAAAACATACGCATGCATTGTCAACACATATATTCACTCATTCCAAGGTCAGTCAGGGCCATGATGGATTATCTCTCTTGGAGACTCCATACCCCCCAAAAAGTGCAAGATTTTTCTTTTTTCTTTACAAGTGATTCCCTGACTGGCTGAATCATAGTTCCAGTAAAGGCTATATTTAACAAGCCAATCACCATGCCTGGAACTGAAGACTGCTCTCACCTTTACCTATGAATAGGATGTATCATAACAATTATTTTTGATAATCACCCCAGGTTACTGCTTTAGTTTCTGATCTGCAGATGCGATGAGAATGGCTTGGCAGGAAAATTATACCACACAGGGGCTGTTGTAGCTGACTGCAGTGCATGAGTTACATGTTATGTAGTTATGCAGCTGACTCTGAGATTAAAGGTGTCACCTTGGGGATTTTTTCACCATTCTCTACATTTTTTTTTATCTAAAAAAACAAATACAAGCAGAATAATCAATATGTTAATAGTTTTTCCAACAGGAGTGTTTGGTTGGACTTTTGAGGGATGTGGAATTTATTTCTAACATTTAGGATTTCAGTGTCAGTTTAAAAAGAGAGAGAGAGAGAGAGAAAGTGTAGACATAGAGCACAGAAACAGAGCAGGGATTCTCCGGTGATCAGGATCGCCCCGGCCTAATTGATTGCAACAGTTGTCAGAGTGTTGTCTGTTAGGATGGTGACAGGCGTCTGAAGAAAATGATTAGTTTTCTGTCGGGAGAGAGACAGCTCTGGATGTCCCAAACTGCAAACTAATAAAGGGGGGAAAGCAATAAAGCTCATGGACAGCAGGTTTGACTGTTTTTATAGACAAATCAATAAAATGATAGATGATGGAAAATAACGGCATCTCAGCTGCCGATTTCTACTGGGGTTTCAAATCATGTTCTTTCCCCTCTGCACACACACAAACGCACACAGTTGTAACACATTTCTGTTTTGATAGGAACATGCAGCGACACATCAATAAGTTTATATTTCAGTATTACTTGTCTTTATGCATCGAAGTCTTTGGGATATAAATTACACTTTGAATTTTCCCTTTCCTGTATGTTCAAAGTAAGTGTGTTTATGTTCGTGTGTCATGGCTAACAAAGTAAATCTCCCACTGCAAATCTTTTTGAGACCAGAGGGCCAGTGTCAGGATCAATACCAATGATAGGTCTTCCTCTGAGCCAGCCTCTAATTGGCTCACTTTCTAAAATGTCAGTGTGGTTTTTCTGTGAGCGTGTGTGTGTGTGTGTGTGTGTGTGTGTTTATAGTGTGTGGGCTTGTATATAACTAATATTACTGTGGACCAGTGAACGATGAATCTATCAGCTCCTGTGAAATTTGATCTCAGAGTTTCATTTTGTGTTTTAGCAGATGCAAGCCTCAAAGTGTTGCTATGCAGGAATTTCACCAGTGTTTCAAAGCCTGGTAGCTCGGATGGAACTAAATCGATCCTCTACCGAACGTACCGATAAGCAACGGAGTTTTGTTTTATATATGTAGAAAAGTACAACTATTAATTTAGCTAATATAGTTTGGCTTTGTTACACGTATAAAAACAGCTGAAATATATTAAAGCTGTAAAGAAGTTTTATAATAAATTGCCAAACAAATGTAATGACTTAAAACGGTTTTAATTGTGAACCCTGTATCCACTTGTGTCCACTGCTGTATGTGAATGACGTTAACTGGGAATCGGCGCTCTGTCGCTTATATAGCCTAGAAGTATTGACATGGATGCTTCAGCATTATATTGCAACATAAAGTCGCAATTTGCTAAAACTTGAACTGTGTTGGGTGTCATTTCCCATAGTTGTTTTCAGTTTGCTTTGAATTTCAGTTCTGAAAACTGCATATTCTCTCTCACATTGTCAGGTCTTTATCTTGCAGTATAAACAGCCTTGAGGGGATTGTTGTTGTGATTTGGCGCTATAAAAGTAAAACTGAATCTACTATTGTACCTATTTCTATTTCATATTCCTCTTGCCACATTTTTCTGGTGTGAAACAGTTTCAGCCACATTTGATTAGGCATTTAGTGATTAAAAGGCATTCTGGGAAATATAGACACTTACAAGGCAGAACGCGAGTAGCTAAAACAATAAAGGTGCTTTCCCTTTCGTATTACTGTGCCAGAAATGAAAAGAAATGTCAGAGGTTTATTTGCTTTAACTTTTCCTTATCTCTGCTTTAGGTCTCATTCTCGCCACCGGCGGTCTCGAAGTAGGAGCGGCAGTCGCAGCCGGCGAGGTACCCACAGCCGCAAAAGGAGCCGTAGCCACAGCAGGGACCGGAGCCGGCGCAAGGGCCGTGACCGGGAGAGGGAAAAAGACAAGGAGAGAGGACGGGACCGAGACAAGGACAAAGAGAAGGACAAGAGTAAAGATAAGGCAGAGAAAAAGGGGTAAGTAGGATATTATCCCTTATATGTGAGGTGACAGCACAGGTAGACACAAAGATACCTTAATAAGTCTTAGGTACTGTCGACTCTACTGGACCACAGGAGAGCAGAAAATGCTGATTGGTGTAATACGGACATAAATGCGGAGCTCGGTCTCAGCTCCTCCATCCGTCCATCCATCACTCGATCCTTCCATCCATCAATCCATCATTCCCTTTCTTTCTCCATTTCTCCTTCTCATCAAGCACAAGGCAGCACGGGCTATGTAATGCGATATAGTTCCCTCTTGTAAGAGGAAAATCGCACAGTGATATAAAAATAGATGGTAGTTAGGAGTGTTGCACAGGTTCGGTTTTTACTGAATGCGTTGGTCACCAGATGATTTCTGATGTCTTTAACTGCACTTTTCACCCTCTGGACCCGGCAGCAATAAGTCTAGAAACATAACAGGATTATATGCACCTCCAAATGTCTTTGTTGTCTCTGCCAGGAAAAAAAAAACAATAAAAAAGAGTGTCTTATTATTAAAGTTAGGAAAGTTAGCAAAGGACATCTACACTTGCAAGTTTATGTCTACTAAAGACTCTAATACAGACGAGGAACAGGTTCAGAGTGTTAGCAGTTGTACACTCCACTACAGGTATAACTACCTTAGAGGCTTCTCTTTGCGTCTGCCGATATATCCCTCCCCCATCGCGTCATTCTCTAATGTGATTGGGGGCCACTGTAATACAACTGGTACTCTGTTGTTGCTTGTCACATTGAATGGCACAGATGTGTGTATTAAACTGCGGATCCCAAGAGTGATACAGAGCAGCTGTTGTGCTACACATCAGCTTACCAGACTTTAGAAACTCAGGGACAGGCTGAATTTACTTCACAGTCGACAAAACCTTAAGCCGATTAATTGATTAATTCATCGACTGAAAATTTCATGGCAAATGTAGCCTTAATGCTGATAATAAACAAGTATATTCAGCTTAAGAAAACAATCATGGGCACTTTTCAATTTCGGATAAATGATTAGTTGAGGATCTCATTGGCAGATTAGCAGATGCATTTGTCAGTTACTGTCAAAACTCTTGTTTTAAGGATTGCTTATATTATGCTTAAACTTAACACATAAAGTTTTCTGGGAGGAAACACTTTGAGGGAGTATTTTCTAGGCTTTTCATTGGTTTTTCCTTACAGAAACATGCAGTAATAGCCGTACGACAGTTTCTGATTTTATGACTGTTTGATCTGACTAAAATCTCCATTCCTCAGATGTGTTCTTGATGCAACTGTGCACTCAGATGAGGAAACTTATCACTGTAGCAGTGGCTGTGAGAGACCAGAAATGCTGTATGGTATATCTAAGAACTTTTCTATCTTTTTTTTTGTTAAGTAACGCACTTGAACAACTGTGGCTGGAAATCACGTGTACTGAATCTCATTAACTGAGTTAAATGCCAAGAAAAGGAGGAAATGTATATCTTTGCTAGCACAACAGATTTTATGTATTTAGGAAGTATTATATATTGACATCATTGAGGAAAACACAAGCACGATCACTAATATTGTTAAACACTTATGTGTTATTCAAGATGTTTATTTAGAATTAAAGATCATAGGGTCGTATTTGTTGATAATAACAATTTTTGAAGGATTTCTATGTATTCAGCACTTGTTTTTTCATCACTTTTGTTGGTCGTCAGTGAAAAGCTTGGGTGTTAAGACTTCTCTGTATGGCCAGAGACTGGATATTTGCTTTTAAAGGAAAAGTGCTCCCATTTATTTGCCGCCATTACATATTGCCTTTCTTAGATCAGTATCAGGAAAACAAATAAAGCTAACAGTGAAATGTAAGGCCAGTAGACTATATCCATTTTCTTATTAAGGCTTCAATATCCTTTAGCATCGATAGGAATCTCTTCTTTTATCTCTGACCCTGCTTTAGCTTGTCTGTGTGCATATTTGTGTTAAGTCTGTGCGTGTGCGTGTGTGTGCATTTCCACCTGTGGCAGTGTTGATTTATTTCAAAACTGCCTAAGCTTGTGGAGGTTTAAAGATTGAATAATTTCGACATATGGCGCTGACCCACTAACTGACGTGACATATCGAATCAGCACCCACTTCAGTAGGTGCAACTGTGAAATCTGTTGCAATGCACCGCTGTGCTAAATCCTACCTTTACAAAGCTTCCACATTTTACATGTATATGGTTTTTAAAGATGTTTTTTTAACGATATCAGGGTGTTGATAGAGTTTTTTGCCCTTTTACAAATAAAATATAAACATCTTTTCTTTCCAAGTTGTTAATTCTTTTTTTTTTTTTGTGGGGGTGGGGAGTTTTAACTTCAGATTTAACACTAAAGACATTATTCTCCAAGACATGTGATATTACTTTACAATAGACTATTGCAATTGTTAATTTTTAAAAAAAAATTAGATATAAAAGCATCAAGACAGAACAAGGATGTTCAAAGACACTGACGTAGAGTGAGGTATACAAAATACTTTGTACAATAAGTTACTTGGTAATATTCATTCGCCAAGTGTCCAGTACACACTGGACAGTTCATATCAAGTTACGTTTTAATTCTGGATATAAACTCTCAGTAACTGTCCCATTGCTCCTTGACCACATCGTTTTTACAATTAAGCCTCCCTAAAATCTTCTCACAGACACCAACGCCTGAGAATTAGTCTGGCACAAGTTACTAAACCAACTATAAATACTCCCATTACATACTTATTCAGCTGTTGTAAGGCATCTCTGTCTCCTAGGAGACATGATCTTGGTGACCTGGGCAAATTACACTTCAATTATTGGCCTATATAATCCAAAACATCTCTCCAAAAAGGAAAAACACTGGAACATTTCCATAATCCAAGCACATTAGTGCCTCTTTCAGTCTTGCATTTCCAGCATAAAGAGTTGGCATTTCATTTTAAAATTGATAAATAGTGTTTGAGATGATTTTAGGAAGATATGTTTTCAGCTTAATTTTGACTTTTGATAGTACAACATCACAGGTTGGATAGCTGTCAGTATGGCTGCCATTTATGCCTGCAGATGCTGATATGATCTTATAACTGTCCAAAATCTGCTTGATGCTCACAGGAGTTTAGCTGCCTAGCATGTCCTCTTTCAGCAGAAGTAAGGCAGAAGCAACAAGATGCTTCAGGAATATGTAAAACATTTTTTTCCCTTTTTACTGTATCTAATTTGAGAAGCTACTTCCTCTTCCTTTTCCATTTCCATTCTTCTTCTTTTTTTAATGGCAATGGGGGTAGGGTCTATGCAAGCCCCTGATCCTCACCACTTGAACACAAACACCTGCGCACTCCCACATACTATTACACTCCAGCCTCATTTACATCCAGGTTTTCTTGCTGGGTGATAGGAGAGGAGTGCGGCGGTGGTATGCTGATGGCGGGGCGGGGTGGAGAAGCGGCTCAGGAGCTTTATAGTGTCTGTCAGGATGAAAGAGGGGCCCCTCAGTGCGGCACCCTGACACCGACTCTGTGTGTGCGCACATGTGTTTGGTGTTGTTGTCATTAAACATTTAAGACTCCTCTAGTATGACAGCGGGCAACTTGGTGCTCCAGCGGCATGTTTTCATGCAAAATTTATTGAAAAAGACGAGCTGTTGTTAAGAGATCTTGTTGCTTTTCACCAGTGGCAAAGGGTAAGTGGGTGATTGTAGGGTTGTGTGTGTACTTGTGTACTTCTATGCAAGTGTGTGTGTGTGCGTGTGTGTGTTTACACAGGATTATGTACAAGGTTAGTAGGTCAACTTTGCTCTGGATAAGCATCTGGGTTAGTACTTGCAGAGAGGGTGTTAGTTTCCTTTAATTTAACCACCACTTACATTGTTTACCTTTTCTTTTCATTGACACTTTTCTCAATAAGATTGCATGCTTGTGTCCTGCATGCTGTTTTTATTCAGCATTAAGCTGAATGCAGTGGTGATTTTTAACATGTGCCCAGTGCCCTTTGATGAGCACTTCTCTTTCATGATTTATGATGACAATAATTGAGAAACTATCCTTTTCATGGATGAGAAAAAAAACAAAACTCAAACGGTTTAACACAGTTTCATAAAGACATCATGACCTGTTTATTCTCTAGATTAAATTTCAGCAAGCTGTGAGGTTTTTTTTTCCTTTTTAAAATTACCTGAATTACTTCATAAATTTTCCACGAGTAATGAAATATGCCAGGGGCAAAGTTCAAGAAGATCAGATTACATCCAGAGTGTATTTGCTGTCCTCAAAACAATTGTTAGAGTGCATCACCTAAATGAATACACATGCTAAACCTTCAAACCCCTGCACAGCTCTACGGTTACTGTGCAAAAGTCTTGAGTCACCCCACATTTCTTTATATGTCGCTAGGAAATAGATGCAGTGACTCATTGAAATGTGTGCTACCTTGCATGAAAATACAGCATAGAGGCAAAAACTGCTAAATTGTGCCAAATGTTTTGGCAATAGCTCTTTGGGAATCAGATTGCTGGTGCAAAAATAACAAAACATTTGTCAAACTGTCGTATCTCTTACTGTTTTTGTAGATTCTACTATAGAGATGAGAAGAAAGGCTTTTTCTGACAGGCTATTTTTTTCTATTATTTTTTCCTATTTTCTTTTCGTTATGTGTAGACCCAACACTGGTTCATCTCGTGAGTTAGGTACCTTTTTTATTTTTGAATGAGTCATAGATCGGCGTTAAGTATCTTAACAGACAAACAATAAAAAAAAGGACTGGACTGAAAATGAGTGAAAAACTAAAAGACTTTCAGAAAATCTATTGCCCAACAAGAGAGTCTGGCTCCATGGAAACAAAATATAAAGAAACAAACGGTGGCTCAAGACTTTTGCACGGTACTGTAATTCATCAACTACAATGCTGATCTGGAGCAGGATTTATTTTTAGGTGAATCTAAACTCATGCAAGTCTTTCTTTGAAAAAATACCACTAAATTAAGGCCGTCTGAACACCCCTGGCAGGCGATAGAATTACTGCCGAATGACAATTTTCTGAATATATATAAATTAGCTTTGCAGCGCACCAGATACTTTCTCATAATACCTTGTGCACAGGTCAAGATTAATTTTATTTGTCAGAGTTTTATCGTATTCCCTGAAACAAAGTACAAGAGGTAAACAGTGTCTCATGTTAACAAGTGCACATCTGCCCCCAGGCTGGTACTTGACAGAAGTAAGAGCGTATTTCACCTGATGTTCCGACCCAATTCACACCCCTGATTAACGAGCAGACACTGAGAATTTACGCTAACAGATGGCTGTTTCTTCACAGAAAGTGACAGGTTTTAAGCATTTTACATTTTTATTTATTTATTTATTTTTAATCTACAACTAAATTTTATAGTAAGAAGTAAGTGTTTGTTAGTAAGTACGGGTTTGGCATCATTAAACGCTGTAGTGGTTCAGGCTTTGATCAGGCTTGAAGGGATTTTGTTAGGTCGTGGATGGAGAACAGTCTCCAGTTTTTCTGCATTTCATTATATTGTTAATGCATGCATACGCCATACACACAGGTGTGCACACTCTCACTTTTCCCCCTTTTTCTCTTCATCTCAAGCAACCTTCTTGGAATTCAATGCCTTCAACAATTTTTTTTTTTACTTCTTTAGGAGAAGCTTTTGCTTTGGGTGGTGCTGACCTCTTTTCTCTGTAACAGATCATAGAGGTACTGCAAGCTTCACATGCTTCACATGCTCATTCTGAGAGGTCTGTCCAATTAGGCTGAACTCCTTGCCTATGCCGGGTCACGGGAACACATTGGTTCATCGTACTCAATTTAATGTAATTTGAGTAAGAAATGGGCACAGGCTGGGCAACCGAGGCACAGAGAGCAGCGTGGAGACCTCATGGCAGCAGAGAGCCATCTTTTCCCTGTGCATGTAAAAGGAGTTTGTCTAATGAGCTTAGGGTTAAAGAAATGAAAAGACATCCTACCTTTCATTAAAGCCTTTTTTTGAAGTCCTTTTCTATGAAAGAATCATTTAGAGGTTTTTGTCTGCTAGAGAGGAACAGCAGTTCAACAGAATAGGACAGCGTAGTTCACATTGGTAGAGTTTCTTTTTAAAAAAAATAAACCATTAATATAAAACATATTTTCTTGACATTTTTATACAACAAGCCGTCCTCACCAACCCACCCATTGCTGTTTTCTTTCTGTGAATGTGATTGTTTAGTAATTCCTCTCATTAGTCTGTTTTCCCTGCTGACAAACTAAACAGAACCCAACCTCACCACAGGGGTCCCAGCAGGACCTGCAGGCCTGAGTTTGGCTAGCTTTGCTCCATTGCTCAGCCTTAACCTCTGGAAGCCAGGATGCTGTGAGGCAGAGAGAGAAAATAAAACAAGACCCTAGACACCGGCACACACACATTTTCACTTACTACTGTTGATTTTCTCTCCCTTCTTGTCTTACTCTGAGGAAATGATTGTCTGCTTCTTTGCTTCTGTTGAACATCTATCAGCTCATTAGTGTTGGTAATACACAGAGAAAGTAAGTGTGTTTGTGTGTGTGTTTGTGGGTGTGTAGCCCCTGCCTGCGGCATCCTCTCAGCCTGGTGGGAATGTGTGTATGGGTGGTGTGGATGGGACCACTAGCTGCTGCTTCTGTGTGTGTGTGTGTGTTTGTTGTATTTGCATTTCACTGCACTCTTGCAGGACTCTAGGCTGTGTCTGGCTCTGGGAGCGGGTCCGGGGAGGTAAGAGAGACTTCAAACACCGTCCTCGGAAGGTTAGGATACACTCACATTGACTTAAATCAATGAACTGTAAGTGTGTGTTTTATTTGTGTGTGCGTCAAGGGGGGTAGCCTAGTGGCCAGGAGCAAGATGAGACGTGGGTGAAGCTGAAGAGGAGTAGGTGTGCGTGTGTGTAGTCTGGGTGGGGGCTGGGTGGCTGAAATAGGAGTGATGCCTACATGCAAAGGGTGGACAGCGAGCATGTGCACACAGACACACACTCAGGTCCCAGTAGATAAATGCACACACAGTTTGGTTCAGCTGTAGCATTTCTTGGCCTATGGCTGCATGTAGTCGTTATTTCTTTTTTTTAATACAAATAATGAGCAGATTAGATTAAAAAACAAACAAATAAAACAAAGTAGTAGTCTTTAATAATAGACTTACTTTACATCTAGATAACCCTTTTAGATACAAAAGCAGGTCATCTAACTAGACTCCACACCCCTTCTCCAAAACCCGGTTTAAGGCCAAAAGAAGTGAACAGTATAACGACTTATAAATAGCTTTGTCAAAAGGGTATTATCATAGGAATCCTCCACAGGGATCTATGCAACTTGTAGCTCCAGAAAATGTATTTGGTCTTTGCCCGTCTGGGGCGATTAATGGTTTGTAAGTGCCACGTATGATGCAGACAGGAGACACAGACAGTGCATTCATTCTGTGGGCGTGACCCATTTCTGAAATTTATGTCACTTGGACTGGTTATGCAAATGTGAAACACATAATTAGTGCTTTTTGGGGATGGTTGGATGGTCTGGGAAGATTTCTTTGGTTCCCGTTGTCTCTGGAAATATTTTTCTGCTTAAAAAAATCATAGAAAAAGGTCAACTTTCACTCCTTCACATTTCTTTGCCTATGTCAGTATTTTACTGAAATAGTGGATGGGTATGGGTACAGTCAGATTGATATTTCCTCCTGAAATTTGAGGTTTTTACAGCTTTGGGATGTTAAACAGCAGTCCCAGGCTATGAGAGATTAGCCTGATTTCAGGGTACCGCCCTGAAACTGAACTGAAAACAAAACTAAAAGTCAATAATGGTGATAATTCTTATGTTTAATATATGATATGATGTATTGTTAGTTATTAACGTTATTATAAATAAGTAATCAGAATCTCTTAAGACTGAAATGAATAAGAGGGCTTTCTTGCTGTGTTTGGCTGAGAATGACCTCCCTGTTTCCTGTGTAAACTGGTGTGTGGGTGTGCATGTGTGTTTGCATAGACAGAGAGGGCGAGAGAGAAAAATCTGGCCACTTTTAATCACAGGAGAAGACACCCTGAGTGAGCGATAGAGAGCTGTGACAATCCACTTACTGCGCTCTGTAATCTGTTTAACCATTTAGTGAGTTGTTAAGGGAGTATGCAAACACTCACATTGGGGGGAAAAAGAAAAAAAAGCACACTAAACACCCTGCAGGCTGTAGCGGCGCACAGGACAACTTGGTAGCAATTCAGTGCCGTTACACATCTAGGGAAGAGTGTGTGTGTTCATTTGTTTGTGAGTGTGTTGATGTCTTTGAGACCTACTGTAGGCACTGAGAGAAGCCAGGCCTGGAGCGTGATGACAGAGACCAGACCTGGCCAAATAGAAGATCTTCCAATCCAATTACCCTGTTCCTCTCTTTTATTTTCTCCTCTTCTCTCCTTGCCTCTCCTCTCCTCATTTTATGGCCTTTTTCTTAGCAGGAGCTAGTGATGGCAGTCCTGGCTGCTGTTTAAGTGGCTGGCTGCTCTGCTTTATGGATCAGGAGAGGATGCGGGCAGGATTATAAGCAGCAGGTTATGAGCAGCAAACACGACGGGCCAGCTCCGATTTTAGGAGGGTTTATGTTGCGCTTGTCGACGAAATACGTTTTTCTGCACTCTCTCTCCCTTTCTGGAAAAGCTGGGTTAGTTTGGTTTGGAGGATGCAGAGTGGTGTTGAAGGCAAGGAGGGGAGCTAAACGAGAAGGCGGTTATGCAGAATGATGTGTAAAAGAGACGCACTGTTAATGTTTAATTTTCTCCAGGCTCCGGTGCTTATTCATCTGCACCAGGGGCAAGGAAAGGTGTTGACTGAAGTCTTTATGAGGAAGGCTGAGAGTGAGAAAACGTTATAGAAAGTGATGTTCCTTTTAGTTGAATTGGCAAAGTAACATGAAGAAGAACAGCAGACGATGGTTTTCAGTTAGCTGAGGAGTACCTCTCACCGTGCATTTGACCTCTGCTGACCTGAGACAAAAATACTGCTCTGCAGGTCTTCCCTGGTGGCATTGATCATTGCAAGAATACCTCCTTCAGACTGAGTAAACAGCTTTCCAGGCATTGAGTTTAAGTACCATGACTCAGTTGTAGAAGTAAGGAAGTAAATCTTGCCTGAGAGGGGTGTATAACAATCATCCTCAGCGGAGGTTTGAAATCGACAGCCATGCTCAGAGTGTTTTTTTTCTTTTGCGCAGAAACGAGCTGAAACAAAAGAGTTGTGATCGTAGTCGCCGATCACGCAAGTGGGTGTGTGCTTATTTGTGTCGCTGATGGAGTTGGCGGCCCCGCACGGCTTATGCTGAACATTTAGTAGCCGCAGGAAACTTACGAAGCCTCCCTCCTCTTCTTCCTCCTTCCCTCCTACCCATTTAGTCTGCCTCTTTTTCAACAGAAGTTTAGATCTCTGGGCCGATGTTTAATTCATTTGTACTAATGTCTTGCTCACTCCGGCTCTCCTTCATCCTCGTGTGCTCTGTCTTACTCTCTCGCCAGCGTAGTCCCTGTGGTTCTCTAATAGAGTTATTCCACCTTGCATCTCACTCATTCTCCCTAACACACACACATCGCTCACTCTACTTCTGTCCACTTTTTGCCAGTAGCGTATATGCATTCTTCATTTTTGTATGATATATCGGCTCTTCTTGCAGTTTAGATGCGTGAGTAATACTGTGGAATTAATGGCAGGCTGTTATATGAGTTACTAGTCTTTTCTCAGATCCGATGCTGTATGTTTCTCATTGCTTACTGCCTTACTGTAACTGCCTCTTCTCTTCTTTTTCGCTCTCTCTTCTCTTTTTTTGTGCGCCTCTAATTCTCTGTTTCTGCCTCTTTCTATGCCCAGTTCTGACGACACGGAAAGTATGTACAGTGTGTATAAATATCGCGGGCACTGCTGTCTAATCAACAGAGTGAAATAATTCACTTCTTTTCTTCCACGTACACACTCACTGATGGAGGCCAACTGAAATCTGTCAGTGCCGAGCTGTATGTGGAAAATGTTTTTAGGGGAAAATGGTGGAGTATTTCACAAAAATGAAACAGAGTAGCAAATCATCTCGTTAAATTTTCAAACACATATTAATCAGAATGAAAAATGCCACTGGAGCTAATGTTATGGCACGCACATTTTGGCAGGTATACATATGCCATAATTGCTGTATGTTGAGTGTGCATTAGAGAGGAGAAGTTTATTTGTGGTCATACTGTATGTTGAAATCTCTCATGTATAGAAAGCATGTTACCGCACACTGAGCAAGATTCTGAGATTCTTGCGGTGGCTTCGCTTTTAGAAACATGAAGATGTTTTTCTACAAAACTGTTTGTGTTTTGCTAAAGACTTTGACAAAAATGATACCCAAAGTGAAAATCCCAAAAAGTGATCACAAACGTGTAACATTAGATTTTAATCTGGACTTTTTGAGACCTAAACAAAATATGCCAACACACACACATACGACACAGTTTGGTCTCTACCAATAAAGCGTTTAGAGTAGAATGGAGTAGATTCAGGTCTTCAGAGTAAGGTTAAACACTTTCTTTGCAATCTTTGTGTGCACGTTAGCCTTTGCTGTGTTCGTTTGTCTTCTTGCATTACTCGAAGACTTGGGTTAACTTTTCTTTCTTTCTTTCTTTCTTTTTTTTTCTTTTTACCACTTTTCCTTGAAGTCTGCAGAAAAACAGACACACACATGCATGCACGTACACACGAGCGCTCCTGACATTTCTCCCTGTAGGCTAAACTGCAGAGTGCTTGGGGCCATGTTGTTTTGTCTTCTGACAGACAGAACGAGAGAGAGAAAAAAAAGACAGTTACCCTGGCCGGTGCTTACGCCAGTTTGACACCACAGACACTGAAGGGGGGGGGTTGAACGAAGAGAAGTGAAAAAGGCATAGTAGAAAACGGTGTGTAGATGATATGAATAACAATGTACGCGGTGTGTCTCCCTGGACCCTGATAACCTGCAGACCAGAGCCCGGTGCCTGTGACAGGCTGGCCTTTGTGGCCACTTTATCCCGCCTGTACACTTGTAAGGTAGAGCCGGGATAATCACACCTAATCTAATTAGGCTAAAGAGGGCCATGACTGAGGCTGGCTACGAGCAGACTGGGCACTCTTTCTCTCTCACACACACACTCACACACTCCCTCACTCACAGATCAACAAACACAGCTCAGCAGTGAAATCCTGTTTGCATCAGAAAAATAAGGTTGTCATATTGATTATGTAGATGAGGGACTAACGGGGGCTAACTGCCTCTCGGCCAGCCGGTTACAGCTGACAAAGGCTAAAGGGAGGGATGCAGAGAGAGGAAAGAAAAGATTAGAACAGGTTTAGCTCTGTTTTCCCTCTGCCACTTTACATGTACCACTGTTTGGTTCAGTGCAACCTACTGCTCCTGCTGCCACTAAACTTGAGACTGAAAGTAGGTATAAAATAGGGAGACTCTTTAAATGCACGCACCCTAAAATTCATGCAGATTTTTTTATTTGACTTGCAATAACTCAAAATACAGGTAAGAGTATACATAGACAGATTCAAACATGCAGTAAAAATAAGATGGGGAAAAAGTGTAGCACTACTAAAGCAATATTTTACAGTGCTTTAGTTGTGCTGAATGAATATTTTTAATGCCTACCAATCTAATGTTTATATTCTTGCTGAATTAGTGTAAAAGAAATGCATTTATCGTGGGCTTTGTGGATGTTTTTTTCCCCAGAACTTGAGCAGAGATTTCTTTAGTTTTATCCCTAATATTTTGCCCTAATTAAGTATTTGAAAATAGTAAGTCATTGACTCTTAAGTGGAAATCATAAAATCAGGAGATATCAGTTTGGTTTTCTTCTATAGATTCCTTAGCTGCTTGTGTCAGCTCTAGTTGTCTCTGTACAGTTGCTTGTAAGGACATGTAGTGGATACATGGCTATTAATAACTTGTCTTCAGGTGTGTGTGCGTGCATGTCTGTGTGTGTGTGGGTTTTGTGTGCGGCAAGCCAGCAGCCAGATTGCTATTTCCCCCTCTACCCCGTATAGAAAGGCCTGGGTATTCTCTGGATGAGGGTGTGATGTACAATTGAAGGGCAGGATTGAAACTGATTACCTTGTTAACTCCTGGCACCCACTGGCAGCTTGAAATAGACCTGAGCACCAGGGCCTGATTTGCAAATGAATTACCTCTCGCCTGGCCCTCCCCTTCCCCTCCTCTTCATTCCCCCGTCTTCCTCCCTCTCTTTCGTTCTTTTTTTTTCTTTTTTCTTTTTTTTTGTCCATTCGGTGCCAAGATCATCTTTTTATATTGTGCCATGACAGATGCTGTGCCGGGCTGCCATTGTTCCCCATCAGTTTTCTGGGGCCGAGAGGAGAGCCAAAAGATTTCCACATGTGATTTTAACACAGCCACCACCCCCCCAGTCCTTGCCGTATAGCCCAGTGTAGTCTTTGTGTACCAGTACGGCAATCTACATAGTTTTGGAACAGGCAGTAATGTTGGGGAGCGTCATTGTCTCAGCCTCAATAATAGAGAGGCATTTCTCTGATTAGGAAAGGTTATAATTGGGAAGTATGAAAAGGACGACTGGCTATTGAAGAAAACCATGGGGAAATTGATTGCTCTCCATGTCTCCCTTTTGCTTTTCTCTCTATGTCTTTGTCCTGATCTCCCTCTATGTAACACGATAAAAAGAAGTCAATTTTCTTTAAAACTTGGCCCCAGCCCTCAGATCCCTCCAGAGCTGGTGTGTATAGGCTAAGAAGGGGGAGATATAGTTTTTTAAATAGGGAGACTTGTTCTGTGTGTAATATTTTATCCGCGATATGACGTCTTCAGCAGTTTAGCATTTCTTAGCTCACAGGGAGCTGAAGGTGGTCCTTTAACTATGGCCTGCTGATGTTTGATTATGAGAACGGTTGTCTGAGCTGTTATCAGAGTGACAGATCAGAGTCATTGCCCTGTACCCAGGACGCTTAAGCCAAAGGAGGGCGATGTGTTTCTCAACCACAGCAATAATAAAAAAAAACAACAACTATATATTAAATACGAGAGATGCCCGGTAGCAAATTTCTTCGGTTGTTATAATTTTTTTCCTTTGTGTGACCTGCTGATACCAACTTTTTTTGCTTCTGTTACTTTCTTTCTGAGAACTGTATAAACTAAAATGGAACTTTTCCACAATGTGAAATATTTTTGTCATAAAAAAACAATAAATCTCCCCAAACTACAGGTTCTTCTCCCACTGAAAACAATTGAGAATAAGGTGCTGTGGTACAGGAAATTAGTACAAGTAATTAACTGAAAATGAGTTGCTGTACACCCACCTTTACTTGACATATTTTGTGTTGCAAAACAAAAGCAGGTGGAACAGATTTATATAACAAAACAAGTGTCAGGTACTTTAATTATTTTCCTGTAGGTTTATAACTTCACCAGATAACAGAATCTGAACCCTTTTGTGTTTTTCGTTGGTCTCCATAAATGTCCTCAGGATGAACCCAGACAAATTTAGCATTAGCCACTTTGCTTTTATTAGATTCTTTGAAATATCCATATTGATCTAGGTGAAGGTGATTTGAGTGTGTGATTATATTTGTTGGGATGATTTTTTTATTTTAATGGGTTATTATTCAATGTTTTTACTGCCTCGGCCCAGTTGAGTTCAAACAGGGCTGTATGTGTCCCTGGACTGAAGTGAGTCCTGTTTATAATTTTAGACCCTTCCATATTTTGTTTTGCTTTTACATATGATGTAAATGAATCAATATATTGATGTTAATCTCCAAGTTTGTTTATTTAAACCCAATGTACTTTTTATCTGTCTTGTGATTTTAAGTGATTTTCACAGTTGTAGACACACCTGTGGAGTTTGTCTTCTTGTGTAGTGGATTGCTTAGAGCTTAGGTGTAACTTATAATCACATTCTGTAAAAGGTAAAATCAACATAAATTTGATTATGCATTGGTGACACTTTTTAAAAAAATTAGTTTAAACCTAGTTTGGCATTTATACTCTCCAGTTTAATCATTTGCTAATATAACTAATCTATCTTTAGAAAGAAAATTATTTTCAGTCTCCACTACAAGGTTCACCAACACCAGTCTCTCCATAATTTGTCCCTTTCTTTGTTTTCTTCTCAGTGCTATTTATATTCATAATGCCCACCATATTGAAAAAAAAATGATGACTTTGTTGCATTTTTGTGTTGACTGTACAAAATTAGGTCCTGTCAGTTAATTAGTGTGGGCTAAATAAATGTTTTTTTAGTTTGGAGACACTGATAAGATAGTAGTCATGATGCTGCTTCTTGAAAGGTTTTCCCAGTTTCACATTTTGACGATATTGCTGTTTCTTATTATAAATGAAGATGATGTTAATCCTGGAAGACTTTAAAGAGATTTATTCTTCATTTTCTCGCTCCACAAGTGTTGCTGTCGCTCTTTTATATGGGCGTTGGTCCCGTGTTTGGCAGACACGGGTAACACGAACAGGTGTCTGCTTGCGTTTTTATCTCATACAACAGAAAGAGCCTCCTTAAATCAACTTCTTCTTTTCATATTCATACTTCTTTGACTTTTTTATTGACTGCACTTAAACCTCCTTGAGAGAAACATAAAGTGCTGAATTTTTTACCCCCATTTTAATGGGCTGCTTTTCTCTACCATTTTGGGATTATGCTAAAGTAAAGCCCCTTCCACTGGGAGGGAGGTCAGCTTGTGTACCCGCAAATGTATGTATGTGTGTGTGTGTGTGTGTGCGCGCCTGTATGCATGCTGAATTACATAAAAGCATAGAACGATAAGTCTGCGTTTTGTTCCCTCTCTGTGTTCTGCATGGAAGAGTGACAGCCCCCGACTTGCCCCTGTATTATCCCTTTCTGTGTATATGTGTGTGTGAGTCTGAGAGTGTGTGTCCCACCAGCCCTCCTCTTAGCTGTATAAAACCCTGAGAGGTAGTTCTGATAGCACACACAAGAATACAATTTCAATTTCAATTGGCAGCCCTGTTAAAAAAGAGCTATGGAGATGGCAATCAGGCCTGAGGGGAAGCTGCACTCCCTGTACTATTGTGCTTGTGCGTGCGTCTCTATACCCAATCCTCTACAGTTCAATATCAAGCTTTATCCCTATATTAGTTAAACAGGCAGATCCCACTGATGTGGACTCTGTATTAGTGTGCTTTATGTGAGTGTGTATGTGTGAGTGAATATGCTTGCTCCAGTGTCCCCATCACATTGACTTTTTAATAAATATGCCTGCCATTCTGTCAGCAGTCAAACAACATATGAATGCTCAATGACACACTTGACAAGGCATGCAACTGTAGCAAATGAGTCACAAATTCACACACTCTCTCTCACACACACATATACACTCGCACACTCTCTCACTCTCTCTTATGATGTCTTCTTTATAGTAATACGGTGTCTTGCCTTCTTTTGCTCCTGCTCTGCTCCTCTTCTCACGATCAGTGACTGATGATAAGTTGAGGGTGAAGAGGCTGCTGAGGGCCAGGTTTTTTATTTTATTTTACTTTTTAATTGTATGAGAAAATACAAAAATGCACTGTTGCTAATCAAAAGGTTAAAGACTTCTGTTGGTTATACAGTCGCAAGATATCGTTTGTGAACCCTTTGTTTGGAATACCAAGAAGTCTTCAACTCACAGTTATAAATACAATATGACAAAACTAATAACATGCAAACGGTTTTACATTAAGTGTTTTCTTTATGGATCACACTTTTTTGGTTAGTTTTTCGTTTTGTTTTGTTTCTTGCTAAATGTTATGTTTTAAGTTTTTCTATAAACCACCACATTTCTGGGATTTTCTGAATGAAAGAGACAAAAGTTAATCACCCCAAATGTAAAGCATTATTTGGCTGTTTGGCTTCCTCAGGTTTTGCAAATCGGCAGCAAAAGAAAGTCATGTTTTGTCATGGCAAAGTGAGAAATATCTAGTTGAAGTTGCTGCTGCTGCTACTGCTTGTCACCTTTCCATCGATTGCAGAGCGATTAATGAATCTTACTGTAATTTCACTGATTTACCCATGCGGGGTAAATCAGTGAAATAGGGTAATGTGTAATACAATACATTACAACACAAGTAATAACATGGTATGTTCTTATTATAAGTCATTTTTATTTAATAGGAAGCCTCTTATGGTTCCTGAACTGAAACTGTGAGTAAAGGGCAGTGAAATCATTACAGTCAGATAAAGGGGAAAGTTAAAGGTGTGTAACACGGCCTGTGGAAGCAAACCCATTGATGTATGAAAGTCTGATATTACATGGTAAACCTGGCTAGTAGTGGAGAGTGAAAGGGTTCAATCGTCCGCACACCGGATTGTGGGTCTGAGAGGTAATGCATGGCTGATGAGTGCTGGGCTAATGGGCAGCTCTGTAAGCTGGAAATCAAATGACTGCCTCTGCATTTTAAGTCCCTCTGTCACCTCCATTGACTGACTAAAGATATTCAGATCAGCTATGTCAAAGGGGGGGGGTGGGGGGGAATCTAGCAAAGATGGAAAGAGAAAGAAAGGGAAAGAGAGTGAAGGAAAGAAGGGGAGGAGATCTTAGCAAAACCTGAAGACCTAATGCAATTATTAGAAACGTGAACCCCAAATGACAACTCATCTCGCGCTAGCTGTGTAATTAATTGTCTACTAGCAGAATTGCGGGGGCTTTGGAGGGTCAGGTAAAGAGAGAAAAGAGAAAGAAAGCCATCCGGGGGGGGGTGGGTTGGAAGAAGGCAACATGACAGGTAAGGAGAGACATAAGGAAAACGATGAGGTAAGATGAGGCAACAGCTTAAAATCATTGGTCGAATACAAGAGACAAAAGGGCTTTGGACACATTGTAACAGAACATCTACTGTGAGTGATAGAGGAAGAAAGCATGCTGCGAGGGCACGATGAGAAGAAAAGCGACTGAGTGGAAGGAGAGGGGGAAAAGAGAAAAGGAGCAGGAATGAGAAAGCATGAGTGCAGACAGTGTGATGGATCCAGCAACCATGTTGAATTGGTCAGTATTGACCTTGCCAGAGCTTAACACTCTCCCTTGTTTGTCCAGTTTTACTTAATTGACCGCAGATAACTAATTAAATTTCCTGGAACAACAGGGCATTACTCTCCCTGTGTCTTTCCCCTTCTTGCCCACTTGCCATTCTCTGCTAGGCCTCTCAGTCATCCTGGCGTGTAACTATTCCGAAGAGAAAAGAGAGGTAATGCGAACAAGTAATGACATAAATTTCCTTCTTTTTTTTGTTGTGTGAAAAACTGAACACAATGACAAATCGCTGTGTATGACTAGGATGGGTGAAGGTCAGAGATTTTCATGTTTTAGTCTGCTCAATAGTCCAACCTGTCTGCTTCTGCACTGCAGTGTCTCCTCTGTCAGATTCTGGCATTATATCCTTAAATAGTTGCTGGTTAACTCCCAGTGATTCTGTAAAGACACTCACTTGCCATGGCAAGCCATAGCTTTAGTGGGCACAGTTTTATAACCTTTTTGCAAGCCGCGGTGTGCACATTGAATTTAATAAACTCGGGTATGACATTAGTGTTACCCCATGGCTGTTAGCTTCCCTCTGTTAGCTTCCCTGCAACTTTAAGTGGTCATATTTTATGTATGTAGACTGCATGATGGCAAAACTTACTAATGGCTGCAAACAAATCTGCTGCCACAACTCAACAAGAATTTTCTTAGGGTTTTTTTTATGGTATGCCATTAGTGTTATTTTAACTTAAAATGGTGCCATAATAAGCACATTCATGGGATATTTGTATCAGCTGATCAATAAATGTAGGTTGTTGCTGCCCTCATATCATGGGCCATTTGACCCAAGCTGTTGCAAGATCATTACAATAGCCAAGCTGTAACCTCGCTCATTGTGTGAAACAGGACTATGTCCTGAAGGCAAGACCAGAGAAAATACCGTAGTTCTTTCATGTTGTTTATCTCCCAACTCCCAAAGTTGTGCAAGTTTTGTACTCTTAAATAGACGTCATCTTAGAGGTCACAGTTGGCCAGTGTTTGTCAGAGCTAATTTGCAACAGTGTGAGAATGTTTAAAACACTCACCTGCCAACCAATCCAATTTTTTGGAAGATATTTTGATATGTCACGATGACAAAGGTACAGACATAGCCATTAAGATAAACGATTTCTTAATTCTATATGTTATATATTGTCGAGCTGTCTCGGTTTACTGCAGCCGTACATTACCACAGTAAACAGCGGTAGTGTGTGCTTATCTTGCTTTAATTAGTCCATTTCTAATGTGAAAATACTTTTTTAACTGAAGTCAGTATATGATTTGGAGTTTGGAAGTCTAATATCTAAAGCAATTTTTAGGGCCCGATTTGAACCACAGTTTTTTTTTTTCAGCCAAACTTTGCTGCCTTTAATAGACCTTAACGATCATAAAATGACTACCACTGAAAAACTAATAGCACTTATGAGTAAACTGCTCACTTAAAAATAAATTAATCAGTATGAAAAGTATGATTTTAATGCGCCATGAATTCATTTTCTTCATAGAGGGCTACTAAATATGTCACATGATTAGTGTGCCTTCTCACCGTGCCAAGTCCGTCACATCCCATCACATCACAAATCACCGTCTGTCTGCTTCATTCTCGTCTTCCCATGTCTGCACTTCATCTCTCTTGCCATTGCCGCCCTCCCTCTCTCATGTTGTGTGCCGGGGCTGTAATGTGCTCCTGTGGTTGTAGTAAGCAGGCCATAGTGTCTCTGAGGCCTTGTGCTACACCACCATTACTATCTGGCCTGCCTCCACTACAAATTGGATGAACAGGCACTGACACATTTTCAATATTATTACATTAAACCAAGTGGATTTTGATTGATAACCTAATATTGGCCTAATGCAAAACATCAATCACGGCAAGTATATTAATTATTTAATATTGTGGCGTAATTCAGAAATCGATGCTGCCTCTGCGCTGAATGCACAGAGTACAGAAGGAGGGAGGGAGAGACAGATAAGGAGAAAAGGAAAGCTCGGTCCCCGAAGACCTCCGCAGATTATATGATGTTTTGAAAAGAGAGATGAGGATGTAAAAGTGTGCGTGCGTGTGTGTGTGTGTGTGTGTCAGCTGTGGTTGTCTAATGGATAGAGCGATCCCTTCGGCACTGGTGCGGACCATGCTGGACAGCTTGTCCTTGATGAAGTCAGGACAACAGATGAAAGAGTGGGAGATTAAATGCATGTTAAGAGCTTAATAAAGGTTGAATCAAAAAAAAAAGGAAAAAAAAAAAAAGGAAAACTGTAGCTATAAAAAGGAAGAGGGGAGACGGGGGGAGAAAAAAAGCAAAGGGAAATGAGTGGAGGAGGAGGGATCGAGCGCTGCGTCTCCCCTGTGTTAGATTGTTTCTCACTAATTGCGCTTCATTAGTGGATTACACACACTGTCACCACGGTAACAAATGTCTTGCTGTCTAGTAGCCGGGCGCCCGTCATGTATAATGAATGTGGCGGGGTGTTTGTCAGAATGTAATGTAATTACAGCTAGATGAAGTTTGCCTTAAGTGGTTGACTTGTCTGCCTGTGGCTCAGTGACAGAGCTCAGAATAAACAAGCAAACATCTTTTCTTCATGACTTTATTTTTTTGTTCTTCTTTAGTTCTTGTAGTGGTTTTTTTTTTTTTGTTTGTTTCTTTTAAGTTTTCTAGGGTGTGTAGCTTTTTCTTCATTCCTTGATGCTTTTCGGAAAGGTTGATGGTGTTGAGACATGGATGGATGGGTGAATGGAGGTAGAGGGGGCTGGAGGGGTGGGATGGATTAGACAGTATGTAATTTTAGAGATGGTGTAGATTTACACTGTGATGCTGCTGGCTGCATTAGCAACTGAAGCCTGTCGATAAGCCTTTCTCCCTTTCAGCACACACACAGACACACACGAACGCCGTAAAACGCCACAGCCTGGGTGGAGTTGTCAGTAATGGAGGCCAGAGTTGGACGAGGGGTGCTGAGATCGGGGGGACGGGGGCTGTTTGTGTTCTCTTGATCTTTTGATTTCCACTGCTGCAAATTTGAAATGTGCCAAAATTGCATCTATTATTTACTGCCAATTTGCTCTTTTTAAAAACAGACTGCTCCCCACTCCTCCGCTTCCTCGGCTCGCCGTTCTGCTGTTGCTACCCTGATAATCATACACACATTTTTTATTAATTCACAGATAATAAGCTCCCAGTTCTTTCTTTGTAGTTGGAAATTATTATTATGAATGCCAGCAGTGTGGCAACAATATTAGTTAACCTCTGTGTGGTGCAGATGCAAACACATGAAAATGCACACAGCATTTCAGTCTGAAAGGTTAACAATTAGTATAATTCCTCATTATGTGCTTTTTTTGGTTACCTCTTTTGATTAACCAAATGCCTTTTGATATCATCAGGATTTTTTTCCCCTCTTACAGCTATTCTCATCCCGCGTACGTTGCAGCTGAAACAGAAAGAGGCTTTAGTGGTTATGACAGTTGCCGACTGTGAAATGATTAGTTGAAAATAATTCGGCTTAACTACCACCACAGTGAGACATTTTAAGGTATCATCACAACCTCAGAAAACCACTGATGGCTTGCCTCCCCATTCATCGAGGAATCAAGAAAATAGATTGTTTATTAATAACAATGATTCGTAGCTGGAGTCTAATTCTGGTTACTTAGGATTGGCCACAGGTAGTGTTTCAGTGCAATGACTCAAACTGTGAAATTAAATCAGAAAATCGCACTTGACAGAGTTTGTTGTGTGTGTTAGTTGATGTTTGTGTGTGTGTGTCTGCAAATCTGCTTTTATTAAATGACTTTTTGTGCCGGCACTTTATTTACAGTGGGGGAAATGTGTTGTTGTGTTGCAGGGACGCTGGGAACATCAAAGGCAGATTAGAACATCTGGTAAGTTCTATTCAAAACACACTCACACACACTTGCACACTTTGATATCTGCATTCCTAATGAAACCTCTGCAATTGGAGCTGAATACCTGCAGTTAACAAGCAGGGAGAGAGGGAGAGTGGCAGAGAAAACGGGGATAGAGGGAGGATGGAGCCTCCCCGAGGGTCTGGTCCCGCTTTTATATTAGCATTTAATTCATCCCAAATTGTGCCCAAACACACACACAGGTAATCCACTGTGTCCTCTCTCATATTAGCTGCTACTTTTGTGTGTGCGGTTGTGTGTGTACCTGTTCATAAACGCTAAAAATGAAAGCAAAAGTTTTTCTCCCCTTGTCCCTCTTGGTCCTTTTGTCAGCATGGGGCCTTTCCTCAGTCCTCTCCCAGCTATGAATCAGAGAGCTGCTGGAAACGCTCTCCTGGGACAGCCCTGAAAATTTAATAACCGACATTTTCAGGGTTTCTCTTGCTACTCGCTTTAATACGGGGTCAGAGTGCCGTGCAACAAAGTGAAAAGGTTTTCTCTCCTCTTTTTGGGTGGGAAGAAACGAAGGTTTGATGTGCCCCATATTCCCGGGGATGAATTATAGAGAGGGGTCAGTGAGGGTCCTGGCTCTCTGTGGATGTCACATGCCCTCCCTCCCCTGCCTCCCTGCATACTAAACTGCAGCTCCCAGCACCCTTACGCAAATGACCCTCGCCCCACCACACGCTACGCAAATGACCCTGAATATGCCACACAAATGAGTGACCCCGAAATTCAAACACTTCTCAGTAACTCTCCACTTCTGCAAACGTCTGAGCTCATGAAGTTGAAATCATCTTTCAGCACTGTCAAGCACAGCTCCAGTTGCCACTTAACTCTGTTGTTAAGGATATTCATAACTTTGATTTGAGTGACATTGGATTTAAAGTGGCGCGATTGCTCACCAGCCACTTTATTAGGTACACCTGTTCAACTGCTTGATAGCGCAAATAGCTAATGAACCGTTCACATGGGAGGGACTCAGCGCATTTAGAGATGGTCAAGAGGACCTGCTGAAGTTCAGGCTATCAGAATAGGGGAAAAGGGAGATTAAAGCGACTTTGAACATGGCATGGTTGTTGGTATGAGTATTTCAGTAACTGCTGATCTGCTGGGGTTGTCTCACTCTGGGGTTTACAGAGAATGGTCTCAAAAAGGTAAAATATCCAGTGAGCAGCAGTTTTGAGTGAAAACGACTTGTTAATGCCAAAGGTCAAAGGAAAATGGCCAGACTGTTGGCAATTAAGGCATGCAGAAGAGCATCTCTGAATGCACATGTTTAACCTTGAAGCAGAAGAAGATAGCAGCAGAAGACCACACCAGGTGAAACACCTGTCAGCTAAGAACAGGAAACTGAGGTCACAACGGGCGATTGAAGATTGACGTTTGAAAAGCATTCCTGGCCTGATGAGTCTCGATTTCAGCTGCAACATTTCCATGGTGCAGTCAAAAGTCACCATAAACAACATGAAGCATAGATAAATTGTGCTGTCTATCACTGGTTAAGACTGGCAAATGTTGATATTGCAGATATTTTTTGCCATACTTTGGGCCCTTAAACACCAGCTCAGCATTGTTTAAATGCCCCAGCCTACCTAAGTATTATTTCTGACCATTTCCATCCTGTCATAACCACAGTGGTCATTCAATGTACTTCTCAAACTGCATTAATATGACAGTGTGTTTGCTGTACTCAAATGAGCTCCACACAGATCTCATTCCAGTAGAGCACCTTATGGGTGTGGTGGAACGGCAGATTGGCATCATGGATGTGCAACAACTGTGTGACACTATCATATCAATATGGAGCAAAGTCTCTGAAGAGTGTTTTCAGCACACTATCCATGCCGTATAGAGGTGCTGGTTGGCTATTGTGATCTTTTCAGTTCTCAACAAAACTCCATTGTTCATTATTACCAAATAACAAACAGGCCATATTTGCCATAAGAGGTAAATACAATCTTGGATTCTCTTCTTTTCTCTGCATCATCACTAAATGTTGTTAAGCTGATTGTAAATTTGTCATTCAAATCTTTTCAATGTTGGTATTTTTTAAGAGCACTGTTGTTTCCCCTCAAAGTGCTTCAAGAGTAGACATTCAAATGAAGTGATGGTTAAATATAGCATGTTGTATGGTAATGGTCTAGCTTGAGTTTGGAGATGTCTGTTGCTTGGTCTATAGGTGTGATTGATGTAGTACTCCATAAAAGGTGCTTTGAATTATTCAAGAGAAGATTAGATGCATAAACAGCATTAATCAATATGCTTATATGCGTTATCTTGGCAAATATGAAAGCTAGTGGTTTTAAGTTTCTCTAAATGACATGTGTATGACTGTGAACTCATTTGCAAAGTCACAAATGAGTGCACTAAGTTTTCAAACTTATTAACAAATTTAAGGCAAGATGGGTTATATTGAGCTATAGGTTTCTATTACGGCACAATTTTGTATTGTGATTGTAACATTTTGTACAGAAAAGCTGGAGATATACACATAGACCAAGTTATTGACACGATCATGTACTCACAGAGATTAGTAGACTTATATTTTAGCCACTGTGCATCTGCAGATGTTTCCCTATACCTTTTTCCCCCGAGTATACCAACAGGGACTGATTATACCATATTTGCATTTGATTCTTGGTTTTTGCTTTGTTTTTATACTCATCAGGATAGCTGAGTTAAACATTACAAACTTACGAAGACACTCACGCAAACACATTTGTATGTTTACCAGTTTATGGTTTTTTGTGTATATATGTATGTCTCAGGGAATTTGAATAGTTGAATACTGAGTGTTTGAATTTATGGGCATTTTAATGCTTACGGAGAGATTGCACCCCAGTAGTCAGCTGCCTGGGGAGTGCAAGACTCTGATTACGATTCGGGACAGAGAACTGTAAATAACAGAGCTCATCTCTCTCAGAGGTAGAGTTCCAGGGCTGTTGCAAATGTTTTTCTCAATTCCTCACACACCTATTCGTGTAGATTTCCAAACAGGCATTTATGACTTTCTGCTGATCTATTGCTTTCAAGATTGGTGCATCAGCCACATTGACACTTACCATGGTGTTTCAACCAGCGATCCTGACTCTCAGTCAAGTATACACTTTTTATTTTTTTACAGTAATTATTTGCTTGCATTACTGTAAATCATTTTTATATGGGAGTCAGTAACTGTTTTGCTGTTTATTCATGACTAAAACCGGATCAGATTTCACACTGATGTGACGGTCAGGCTTCCCTTTACATTCCGGAGCTTGATTTTTCATGATGAATACTAATGTTACCTTTTCCTGTTGTAACCTCATGAGTGGTGAAGTAATTAGGTGGGCATTTAAGGCTTGTGTGGTCTAAGGTTTGTTTCATTTTTCATGTTTGGCTTGTGTTGTTTTTGCATCTCAGCAGATTGACTGAACGCGATCAGTAGCGATGCAGAAACAAAGTCTGAAGCTAATTGCTCCCAGGGCTCTGCGTTAGTTTCTGTTTTTGTTCGCATTCACGTACATGTCCAGGCACATATACACACAGACACACATACAAACAGATACACAAACAAAGATCACCCAAGTCTGAGTTGGATTTATTTTTTCTTTTTCTTTTTTTTGCTTTGGGAGATTTGGAGCGATAGCAAAAGAGGTGGCCTACAGCAGATAATCAGTCCAGATGCACAGCTTTTTTAGAGTGAAGTAGAAGAAAGCCAGCAGCTCAATCAATACACGAGGAATCAGCCTCATCAGGATTACTGGCTCAATCAGCAGCTGTACCCATCGTTCTACCGCACACACTGCCCAAGGAAGGATACAAGACAAGAGGGGGGAGTAGAAGAACGAGGGGGGGGGGGGAGGGTACGCCATCGGTTCTGTGGAAAGAGTCTGAAGAAACCCTAATGATGGAGGGTGACTTGCAGGTCAGTCCAGGGTTGCAGGTTGAGTTAAGGTCACGATTCATAGAAAACTGTAACTATGGAATTTACCTTATGTCATGATATGACATTGTAGACCTTTGCTAAAAGTAAATTGAGGGACTTTTTGTCTTGATAGCAAAGCCACATTTTTTTGTAGCGTGGGTTGCTCTGCATTACATTATCGGTGTTTAACAGTATTTTAATTTGGAAGTATTAGTGAATAAGCGAATAACAACTCCTCCTCTCATTTAACACATGGTAGCCATTATCCTTTAAAAACATGCCTCCCTTTGTTGAAGTGCAAGTATTGAAAACAGCTAAATTCACATAGAATGTGACTCTAATATTTTCAATATTTCCGTTTCCAAATCTTTGCTGTATGGGTTTTGGGTTTAAGGTTGGCTCTCTGATTAACAAAGTGCAAATAGATTAGAAAATTGTTACTTAATGCCCTTTCTTAAATAGCCCTTTATTCTCATTTTAACAAGTGTTTGTTGGGGTCTGTGAGGTAAAATGTGTTGCTTCACTCGGGGGGTCCTACTTAGAATAAATTTATACCTCAACTCTTTAAAGGACCTTTAAAAGTCTGGCGTTTAAATGTAGCATCTGCTTTTCACAGGGTGAGAAGCTGTGTTGTCACAAAGTTTGAGTTTGTTTCTGTTTCTGTTCTATTTTTTTTTAATCATACCAATTTTTAATCATATGCTTGACAGTTGGATTACCATATTACACGTGGCTAATGAGGAGTAACTCCTCTTAAAGATCAAAGCAAAATACACCTCAAATAAGATGGATTTTATGTGTTATAGGTAAAAACATCTACCAACACATGCGGTATGGTGTAAACGCCATACATGTGTTTTAAAAACGAGTCATGAAGATGTTAAACAATACTCTGGGAAGTTACCATAGTAAATCAAGTCACATGACAGGATTTACTATGGTAACATACACGTCTTGACTCTTTGCTGTGCTGTCACAGATTAAAAAAAAAAAGATTGCTCATCGAGTTTTTCTGTTGGCCAGTTTTGGCTCTACTAATGCTATAAACATAAGCATATCTACCTATTGACTATCAATATTTCTTGAACAGTCCTGCAATTTATATGTTAATGTCATTTTCATCAGGGAAGTAAAAAGTAATCCAGGGATTATCCTACAGCTTCACCTTTAATACATAGTATTAGAAATACAGATAGTACATTTCCCATAATGCTGTCAAACCCTCATCATATTTTAAATGCGACTTATATGCAGTTTTGACAAACTAGTTTGCTGATAAAAATTAACATGATCTGGTGTTTGGGGACATTGGGTGTTATCTCTGTGGGAGCTACCGTTCCCTTTTTTTCTGTAAAGCTGTGGTTTAGTTTCAGATGTTTTTTTTCTTTGTGAAAACGAAGTGGGTTTGTTTTATTGGAACGGGCAGCCTGGAAACAAGCCTCTTTATTTTTGCGATGCATCACAGGTTGTTGTCCACATGGTTCTCTTCGGGGATAGCTGATGTCTGAGTGTCCCTTGGTGAGTTGAAGAGTTTACTGAGGCAAATTGCCTGGTTGGGCTAATGACAGATATGGACCAACAGCTGTAGCCAGGACACTTGCACACCGAAACTGTGACATTGCCTCATATGGCAGGGTTTTGTCCTAGAGAAGTCTTAGTATGAAATACAAAGAGTTAGGTCAATATAGCTGTTTTTTCTCTCTCAGTTCTGTCTTTGTGTATGTCACAGACTTTCTTTTAATTAATCTATGTATTCCTTTCTCTATTTCTTCTGTCTTTCTTGCACTAATTGTATAGGATAAAGAGGTGAAAAGAGCTTAGATGAAGAGATTGTGGACAGATAAAGGAGGGGGAGAGGGGGCGTTGATAATCTGCAAACAGATTTCCATGCTTATTACACTAATGATTTCATGATATTTGATGTTGTGGCTGGGATTGGGAGGATTTGCGAGGGAGGGCTGGTTGTCTCGCTCTTTCTCTTCCCCCCCCCCTCTCTCTCTCTGTGTCTCTCTCATCTCAACGGCACGGCTAAATGATGGAGTAATTTGAGTGACCTCTGACTTGGGGCAGGCCCAGACATAATTGCATGTCATTCTCGCACGGAATGAGGAAGGGGTGGGTGGGTGTGCGCGGCTCCTCGAAATACAAAATATCCCCCCCCCCCCCGTCTGTCCGGTCTTTCTCACATATCTCTGGTTGTTTCTGCGTCTCCTTTTCATGTGAACCCAGTCCCCGTGTTGTTGCTCGTCTCACTGTGGTTCGCTCCTTGAGTGTTTCCCAAAAAAAATGTTAAAAAGAGATCCCAAACAAAAGAAAGATTGCATTAATTTTCAAATGATGATATTACATTAAGCACAGAGCTCTCATATATCAAAACGTGAGAACTACTCCCTTACTGTATGTGCTTCATCTTAATGGTATCGCTGGATGTCAAGGGCATGGAGGAAATTAAATCGGAAAGTGCAGATAGACCAAAGAAGATATTATCTCTGGATGATTGCAGTTTTGATAGGTATTCCAGTGAATTTCATTTTCTCCGGATGGGAAGAAGATGAGTTAGCCTGCACATTTGCTCATTTTTCTTCTACATGATTTATGTGAGTTGAGTATAAAACTCTCTCCTTCTTCTTCTCCCCCCCCCCCCCCCCCCCCTCTTTACCCCCCACCACATCCCCCTTTATCAGGAACACATACATGCATGTACACACAGACACACACACACACGGGGTAGTAAATTACTGCCTTTGAGTTGTATCTTGTCTGGGGCAGTTTATGCAAGTGTATGCATCATTTCTGTATGGATGTTTGTGGCAGTGCATGGAGTTTTGTGTATTTGTATGCACGTGCATGTTTTTCTGTTTGTGTGTGTGTGTGTTTGTACTAGTGTGTCTTTATGAATACACACGCCTGAGATAGCAGCAGAGCCATCAATGGGAATGATTCCAGGGAGACGGGGGAGTGTCATTACTCAGACTTGTTTACATTCTAAATACGTAATGAAATCTTGTTGGTAATAATGACGGGAATAAAAGTTTAGGAAATTGTAAAAGTGGTGAAGTTTGAGAAATGAGCCCCGGCCTGTGAAATAGCATTTGGGGGCAGGAAACGACATTATTATGCAGTGCTCCTGCCTGCCTGAGACATGAAGATGAACTGCTGGCGGGTCATAAAATGCTGTTAGGCCTAGCCTGAAGTATGGCGCATTGTAAAAGAGCCCTGATCCCATATTGCCATTATATATAAAAGTATAGCCATACACAACATTATTTTTCATATAAGATGAGCTAAGATACTGTGGCTCAGGCACCCCGAATACATACAGATAGGCAGATTTTTTTCCATCTTATAAAATATATAAATAAACATATTGCCATGGAACCCATCTTTGCCCTGATCTTATAGACCTCGATATTAAAAACAGAAATATTGCATTTTCTAGGGGCTCTGTTTTCCCCTGTCCTCTTTTGGGTATGGGATATATCTGTGTGTTTGTTTATGGGGGGTATGAGAGAGAGGGAGAGGAAGAAGAGGAGGCGATGCAGGGGAAGCCCGAGAGGAATTCAACAAATGAAAGAAAATGGAAACAGATGAAGACTTTAAAAATATAATGAGATGAATATTGAGCATATCAACTCCAGCATAAAGAGTTTGTTGAGGTAGGCACTGTGTATATTGAAGCCGTTTATTGACAGAAAATAATGGTTACAGTGGCGCAATTAGGATTAATGTTACAGTAGATGGACTGATGATGTCATTGATGTCCCGTTTCCTCCCACCCCCCCATAGAGGGTTTCTTTAAAGACATTTGAAGAGAAAGGTGACTTTAGCCAAACCCACATTTCACTAATGTGTTCTTTGAGAAGCAGGAAAGAGGTGGCACACTGTAGGCTGACTTAAATCATACCTGCCCTTAAACCAATCAATTGCTTGTGCACTATCTCTATATTTACTTAAATGGCCACAGTGCATTAAGTGCACTCTTCCAACCCTATTGCCTAAATTATTCATAAATATCTAGCCTTTGCAGCATATTAACTAATTTTAACTTCATTTTTTCATAATGAAATCAATAAACTCAGAGCCAACTAGTGTGCATCCGCCTGTATATGATTTTTCTTTTGTTTGTTTTTTTTAATATTATGAGCACAACAACTGTTGAAGATTAACAGGCCTCAGATTTAAGCAATAGAATAATTTTAACATTTTATTTTGGCCTCACCTCAAGCTTAGTCTGTTGTTTATAAAAATTATTATTTGGTCAGATATAATGAAATGTGCCAGTACTGATCACTCAGAGCCTTGAGCGTTAAAATAAAAGTTGGCAGAATACCCACAGATCAGTTAACCCGTTGTTTTCAAGATGCCGATTGTTTGATTGTAACACGCAAACTGCATTAAACAAGATAGACCTGGAGCGCTTTGTAAGGTATGACCAGCCCAGTGTTCTTTATTTATTTACTGCAGCTCACGTTGGTAATTTTCCTTCATGTGCTGATGCTCTGCTTTGCTCATCCACTTCAAGTCTTTCTAATATCGTTAAGTTTAGTTACCGCTGCTGGTTATGTGTTTCGTTTTGTTTATGTTTTTTGTAGCGTGTGCATGTGTGTCAGCATTTTCTCTGTAAACACAATGCTTCAAAAGTTTGCGAGTGAATTCTGATAACAATTTTTAAGGGTTTGGATTGAGGTCGTTTTAACAAGCCGTTAAAATTTAGATTCCACCAAAGTCTTTTAAATTATTTATTGGTCGAGTATTGACCAACGTAGAAACTATGATTATGAAACTATGAGCATATAGAGAGTACCGTGTAAAGATTTAAAAAATCATGTCCCGTATGACCCCTGACCTCTCCTTCAAGGTCAATGGACTGATCGGAAGGTCAAAGTGATAATGATTATATATAGATCTATTAGATGTACAGGGAATGATATATGGGGAGTCTAAATATCACTTTATTTTATTATGACTTTGTTACATTCATGACAGTAACAGATTATAACCATTTAAATACATAACAATTTAAATACATGCACCATTTACCTGAAGATGTATAGCTTTTGGGGAAATAAAAAAATAACGTGATAATTAAACAATTCTTTCTAAACAATGATGTGAATGCACTATATCCACGTAAATTAAAAAAATATACTGAAAATTATGTAAAGTATATTAAAATGGGACAAGTAACAAAAGCCTGTTCTTTGCACGTCTTTTTACTGCACTACAAACTTCTTAAAGTATGTTTAAAAAGAAAAAAAAGGGGCCAAAAATGAATATATAGAAAATACAAGACTGTTCCCTTCAAAGTAAATACTGCTGAGAATTTAAGCTGTGCCTTGGTTGGAGTTTTGCATTCTCTGTGTGCTTTTTCTTCTTTACTTATGTCCTCCACCTCTTTTTGCGTAATCATAAATGAACTCTTCCTGTTGTGTGGTTAGATGGAGCTGATACATCACGCTGGTTAGAGATGGCCTTTCTGACCTTTGTTTGGCTTCACTCTTCCTGCTTTAACAATCATCACCTGACCCACCACACTTTGCTTTGTCTGCGTCTCGAACTAGTGAATTACCGCAAAGAGATGAAATTTCCTGCGTGCGGACCTCATTATACACAGGCTAGCATTGTTTTTAGCAAGCAGTGTGAGGGTAATTTATTTTTCTAATGGGACGTGTTTATTTTTGACTAATGGCACTTAGCTGAGCTAAGCGTGTCTCAGTGTGTCTGTCGTCGGCGTGGTGAGGTAAGCGTGCAAGCTGCTTTGAGCACACTGGACTTCCTGTTACATTTGGAACAAGAATTTTCTAGAGGGTGTGGGTGCCACAGTGTTGTCAAACCAATAAGAGCAGATTCTTTTATGATAGACGAATGTGTGTGTGTGTGTGTTTTTTAAGTTGTTTCTTTACAGCTTGATAGCGAAAAAGAGGAAAAATGTGATATCTTTGATGTTAATAATATTACCTACTCCATACGTGCATAACTGGATTTTTCATTGTCATACATACAACACTTAGAGGGATCCATAGCAGGACACACATTTAATATTTAACTGATAACTAACTGAAATACTGCAGATTTTGACAAACAGGGCTTGCACATAAGCACTGTTTACATGCTCAAGCAATTCGCCAGATGTGTGGAAAGAAGAAAAAATAGGCAGAATTTAAAAATAAATAATAGAAAAACTGAATGGTACTAGATCTGTCAGTTTTTATTTTATAATGAAGTACAAGCCAAAAAAATTCCTTTGAAATTAATGTCAAAAGTACATACTAGTACGTCTGTATGCCCCTCTTTGACAGTTAGCTCTTCACCTTGTCTGCCGATGGTCCGTATTTGGAACACCAGAAAACTTTTCAGGATGCAATATGATTCAATGAAAATCATATGAAAAGGTTCTATTGGAATATAATTGTGGTTTTAAGGTGCCTGGAGGTTTATTGGTAAAGGTGCTGGTCAGTTAATTGGAGGGTTTCTTTCAGCTTTTCTTGTCCACAGTGTGCTTCAGAAAGACACTTCTTTGATGGCTCTGAATGAGCAGATCTGCATTCTTCTCAAGCTGTTAGTGGTATGGCGTGTAAGTGCTTGCTAATATAACATCATTAAAAGTATTTATATTTTTTCTAATTTGTCTTTGGCCTCCTATATGTCTATATTCTTCCTCTTTTAAGTTTTTTCCCCTCTTCTTAACACTCCCCTTCATTTGATCTTCTATATTTCCAGAACCATAAAGAAAGCACAACTTCTTGTTCCCTGTCTCATTTTTTTTCCTGTGCCATTCTCCCTTTTTCTCACAGTGTGATAATCTAAAACCTCTACAAGGAAAGCACTGCTCATTTCCAAGTCACATTACTTCCCTACACACACACAGTCCTCCTCCCGGTGTCTCGTGTTTGTTTGTGCACGTGGGGAAAGGCGCAGTTCTAATTGAGGGGCAAAGCCACTTCAGATGCAGCGGGTGCCTCTCTCCCAGTGGGGGGGAGCTCAGATCTGCCTCTGGGGAACACAATTAACGCCTTTTTATTGTTTACTAATGAATTACACACAGAGGGAGCAGGCGTGCGCGTGTGAATTAGAGTGAAAAATAAAGAGTTAGTTGTGAAGCAAAAAACATGCAATTTTGGGCATGTGTGTATGTTTGTTAGCTGACTTCTGAGTACCTTTTACATTACTTGTGATGATAACTTGATATTAATTAGAGTATTACTCTGTCACGCTTCATTTAGTACTTCGGGGAGCGCAGCTTTTTTAAAGATGCTTTCCCCCCCTCCCTTGTTGTTCTGCATTTATTTAAAGCGAAACTCAAACCATGCGTGACTCTGAGGAGAAAACTGCTTTCATTCTCTCTGCTAAAACTTGGAAACACGCTTCACCCCTCTGGCCTCAATCCAATCATTGTTGTTGTTATTAGGAAATAGTTGTTTTCACTTTACTGGTTAATGTTGTAAGAATTGCTTGGGAGTTTCAGCCCTTACAGAGAACGCGTACAGTAGCAGCAGTAGTGTGATTCAGTGTTTCATTACCCCTTGAGGAACTGTTGGAAGTGTGTGTGTGTTTGTGTGTGCGTGCGTGCGCATTTAGGATGCATGGACTTGCACATGCCTTACGGCCAATGTAAACAAAGGCTAATGTAATTACGGAGTGGGCGTTGTAATAAACTGTAACTAAGATGATTGCGTAGCACACAATGATCAGGATAGTTAAGCAGTGATGTGTTATTGCGTTATGTGGCTGGTTGTAGCAGGACTGATTACTTTGTCATAATTGTGCCTTTAAACTGGGTTCAAAACCTGAATGTGAAGCTGCTGAAAAAGGACGAGAAATTAGACAAATTATGGTATAATCCCTTTTTTGTGAAGGTAGGTAGAGTGTTTGTCTGTGTGTGTGTGTGTATACATACATTTTTGTGTGAATGAAGGCCTCAAGTGTTTTTCCTCTTCTTATAATAGCGCTTCATAATTTTGACTGTCAAGCAGTGCCAGTCAGTACGTGTGATCCGCCATGTCAGCACACATCCATGTTGCATTACGTATGTCTCAGTGTCAGTCATGCCTTGATGTGTGAACCATCTAGGATACAGCACCCTGACATCACTACATTAAAGGGGGTCATTATATTTCCCCGACTGCCACCGAAAAGTGACGTTTTTACAAAGTGACAAGTTTACAGTTTGATAAATCAGATTTTTTGTGTTGTGCGTGGGGAGTCATGAGATGGAAGGATGGGAGGAAGAGCTGGGTTGTCTGTTGGAGGAGGAGGTGGAGGGAGGAAGCGCTGCCTGTCAGCGACGCCCTGGCCCTGTCGTCTAAATGATGCTCCCAGGCAGCGGATTCAGATCCCATCCCCATTAGCATTTAATTTCTCTCTAATTCTACACACAGTCTCTGCCGCTGCATGGTAACAAGGGCCGCTTTGCCACGGCAGCGCCAAAACACCTCTGAGAGCAATCTGCATCGCGCTTCGCCTTTTATAGCTCGTGCCCTGTCGTAGCCATCATTCTTGCTTGACAATTAAGACCCTCAAATCTAATAGCAGTGATATTGGAATTGCAGCAAGACCCTTTTGAGGCCATGTCATGGGAAAAAAAAAAAGAAAAGGGATGTGCTTCCCAATACAGCTGTCAAAGCACAAGGCCCTCGCCCGTTCATGCCCGCTAAATGTTTCTGATGCACACACACACACACGCACACACACACAATAGGAAGGGGGAATATGTTGAGTCTTTGGCTGTGATCTTTGTAAAATGTGCTCTCCGTGCCCTCTTATCCAACTCTCCAAAGACTTGTTACAGCAGCTTTTGTTTTCTCTCCTACCCTCTCTCTCTTTCTTTGTCTCTAAATTTCTCTTCATCTTTTACTCATTGATTCTCCCTGGTGTGTCAGAGATGCTGCTTTCTGTTTTATTTCATTTCATTCTTTTTTATTTTTTTTCTCCACTAGCAGCATTTTTATAGATGACGAGGCCTAGTAGCTTGGTGAAGTTGTCCCTTGGTGCTCTATGAGGACAGTTTACGGGAACATTCACTCTAATGGTTGCAGTTAAAGATTATCGTGGGTAAAATATTTTGTTGGCCTAAGGGACACAGCAGTTTTCGAGCTAAATTACATAGATGACATTTTGTAAGTGTGGCTGCCGTTGGTCCTGTCGCAAACTGTGCTTTGTCATGTGTCAGGCAGCAGGGTGCCAAAGTGAAAGGTGGATCATCTTTTTTTCTTTTTTCTTCTTTATAAAAAAAATTACATTTGGAAGCTTTTGTGTCAACAAGTGCTAAAAATGCCCTCAAGCACACTCAGTCTACCAGCTAATCTGTAGCTGGCCTTTACCAATAAACCATTTAAAATAACAAAATCCAACAATTAAAATATCATGTTGCTGTCTGATTTTTTTCATTTCAATATCTCTTTGTCTGTCACTCTTCTGCAGACTCCAGCAGAGCAGGCTAAGGTTCGAATGCATTTGGTCCTGCAGGCTGCGGGTAAGTGGATAATATTAATGTTTTTATTTTTGTCACAGCGTGGCTCAGAAATGTTGCGCCCTCATGTCGGGACTTTGTGGAAGTATGTAAAAATACTTTGCAGTGCTGCACATCTGTAGTCTGACAGTACAGTACAGTAATTTCTATGCAGAAGTGGGTATTTTCCGTCACTGTAACTCATCAGTCTAGGGATGTCAGTATAGGTCGGTCGGTCCACTGTCAGTCTCCCTTTTATTAATTGAAAGACAAATAACCCTTTGATAGTACTTAAGGTTAAACACTAAAGCAGTGGATTTACAAATTATTTACAGTAATGTGTTCAGAAAAACAACGCAACATTCTTTTTTGTTGCTGTTGTTATTTTTATTTTAAAGTGATTATTGATCATTTCTTGAGATTACCACTGACTCTTCCCTGTAGGAGTCCTAGAGACCAGTTAGCAACCATCTGGTAACCATCCGTCACCCAGTGAGAAAAAAATGTGTGTTCCCCAACTTGGTTGCTGGCAGTTGCTAGTTGAAAATGATTGTGAAGAGGTATATGTTCTTGAAAGCTAGATTGCACTGGTTGCAGATTGTCACATTCGACCATAGATTGCATGGAAGATGCAGACTTGTCTGCAAAGACTCGAAGTCAAGCATTTGCCTTCAAAATAAAAGTTTAACATGTCTTGACCGGAGCAGTGTGGCACAGTTGTAAGGCGAGTGTTCTCTGTTTCTGGTTTGTGTCACAGTTTTTGTAGTTTTTCAACTGCTCCACAAGTAGTTGGCAACTGTTTGCAGACAAGTTGTTGTCTTCCATGCAAACACTGGCACTTGTGGCAATCTGCTAGCGACAAAAACAATCACAAGAATGATTTGGGTGAAATAAAAACTTTTCATCTCATTTCACTCAGCAATAGGCAGCAGTAGCAGAATCCACCAACCACTACACAGTTTTCCCTCACAACTGGTGGTTGCTCAGTGATTGCTCGGTGGTTGCCAACTTGTCTCTCGGTTTGTGTGAGTGGGACCTGATGAAACCTGTGCACTGTAAAATTATTATTTGTGCCAATTCATTTAAATGAAATAGTGTGGCACCCTTTTTGATGTAGCTACATATTAAAGTCACAGCTGAGTGTTTTGATTGGTTAAATGTGCTACTTTCCCATGTTGGCCAAGTCGATTGCAGTGCCTTCAGTGGGTGAAATTCTAGTTACTGTAATAGTTGTGCTAGTACTTATAGGTAGCCACTGGGCGGCTTCACCAATGTTTAGCATTCTCAAAAATTGGAATTGGTCAAGAAAGTAGCTAACTATGTCTTTACAATGCACTCATACGGTCTGTCCACCTTACTAACCCAGCAAATTAGCACTAGGTGATAGCGTCGGAGCCACCCTCACTTCCAAATTTGGCCATTTGCAGCTCCCAAAGAAAACTATAATTGACTAAAATGCCAAACTCAAGGCTTCGAGACAGTAGTCAAGAAACCAACAGGTGACCACTTTTACATGCAGTGATAAATATGTTAAATTAAAAAAATAAAAAGATTTTAAACACGTTTTCCAGCTGGACTGCTAAACCTTTTGGGATTAAGCCACAGTCTCTTGTCTCTCTCCACTGTGAACCTGAATGGGTTTCATGGTTGTTTTCCTCTGCACAGAGTCAAAGCAACCCTCCCCACATACATTACAACTACCTCTCACACACACAGACAAATACACACACACACACACACTCTCCACTTTGAGTGCTTCTGGGCCCATATTCACTGCAGCTTAATTTCAAACACTCCTCCCAGTACATAAGTCATAGATGTCACCATGTACACGGTGTATATATTCCAGTGTGTATTCGAGGGGTAGAGTTGCGAGCCAGATGTGACAGGCAGAGATTGACTGTGGAGAAAGATGTCTTCATGTTTACAGTCATACACACACACACACACACACACACACACACACACACACACACACACACACACACACACACACACACACACACACACACACTCACACAGCACTTCAGAACAGGGCTCTAATTTCACCACAGGAAATATATGAAAGAACGAAGCATCTATACATCATCTATAAAGCACCCGCCAGCCACATACTTAGCTCACTTAAGACTTGTTCACCCTCGCCGTAGGCCACAGAACAACACTGCCATCCCTTGATGTGATTTCACTCAGTTGAACTTTAACTTTCGGAGCCATATCTTACATACTCCATCATATGTTAAATTGGCATAGTTTACATGTGAGGATTGGTGATTTTTAACATTTATTTTGTTAAAGAATGGGAACTAGTTTAGAAATATTTGAGTTCTCTCTTTTTCTTATGCGTATTCTTGTATAGGCCCAGCTCGTTGCACTGCCACCTCAAGGCTAATGTTGTACTAATGGCGGTGAAGCATCATAAAATTGAGCATGTGGCTTTGAGTGCATTGGGTCACACTGGTGCAGACACAGGCTCAGGGCCAGACGCAGGACTAAAGGAGAGGGTTTAATGCGCTGGACATGTCTCTGCTTTTCCTCTCTTTCCTGGAGGCTTCCAGAAGAACAGTTTTATGGCTCAGTCAGAAACTGTCTCCACCATAGAGCCGAGCCTGGCCTGTATCAGGTCTTCGGGTGATCATGTCACTCATAAAGACCCATAATAAAATACAAATAGGCAAACGGTTTTAACTTGATGAAATGCTTTATATTTAATACTTTTATAATTGTTTTTATTTCAGATTTATTTTCAGCTTTTTTCCCTCAGTTTTAGTCAGTGTGCCCTTGGTAATTTCATCACATTTGTATAATTACAATTATTAGGGATGTCTTTTTTTTTTTTTTTAGTTTTACTTCTAAAATCCTCTGAACTTGCAGCTGCTAAGTCTCTTGCTGCCAAATCTTCTTAATTCATCTGGCTCATATCTCTCCTTGCTCTCCCCATTTTTGCTTCTCTTCTCTCCGTCTATCTGTCCGCTCATTCTGCCTCACCGTCTTTGTTCCAGCGTTGTTAGCGGGTAGAGGGAGATAGGGATGGAAGGCGAGAAGGAAGCAGCAGATGTTGGGAGGTTGTGTGAATGTTAATGTCCTGACGTAGCCGTGGAGCTTAAGCTTCCTCCTCCTCCTTCTCTCCGTTCCTCTCTGAGCGCCCGCCAGGCTTTCTCTCTCGGGGTCTCCTGACATCCTTAAAGCCCGCGGCTCTCCTCTCCTCTCCTCATCTCTGCTCTCCTTCACCTCTTTTTCTCCATCCCCTCCCTCCCCTCCCTCCTTTTGTCCGTCTATGGACTCTCTCTAGTCAGTAGAGAGCAGATCATCCCATGGCTAAAGCGGCTCAGGCCTTTGTGTTGGGGGGCTCTGTGGACCTGTAATGAGCCCCCTCGGCTGGCCCGCTGGCCTGCTTAGCGCTCACTAGGGGCTTTGAGAGAGTGTGTGTGTGTGTGTGTGTGTGTGTGTGTGTGTGTGTGTGTGTGTGTGTGTGTGTGTGGGGAGCGGGATGAGGAGGGCAACACTGGCCCCCAATGAAAGAGCTGGATGGATATGTTTATGGGTCACTTCCTGCTTGGCCTACATATCAAACACGCACACACCTACACACACACTCACAGAGTACACCCCGTATTTCCATACCAAACTTGCTTATCATAATTTAATCAATAATAAGGTACTGATCAAAATTTCAATATTTATATATGTAATAATTCTTATGCACATAGAATTTATAGTAAATGTTGCATCATAGCAGGATGCAGACATTTTATTTATTACATTCTGAATGTGATTCATCGTTCCAAAATCTATAAAGAGAAACCTTTTCTGTATCTTGTTTATGATATACGCCATTTAAAGCATTTTTTTTTTCATTATTATTGTTATTATATATTATTATATAGTGCTTGCTTTTCCCTAGTGTGGATTATCAAAAAATGTATGAGACAGAAAACGGAAAAACTTTTTGGAAGGCTGTCATTTCTGGAAGTTCATCTGGATTTATTTGGGCAGTGTACAATTTACATAGAGGCCAAAGTAACACTGTGTGACACCCTCCATATGTTTGATTCATTTGGATTTCAGCACAACTTATTTCTCTCCCCTGATTCATAAGTACGTCTCTTGAGCGACATACTGAGTCGTCATAAATCACACATAAATAAGAAGTATAGGAGCCTTGTTGTTTTCAAAGCTGACAAACACAAAAGAAACCACTTTATTCGATCCATACATACCTCCATTCAGACACACAGCAACCATGACACCCTTACTATATCTAATACTCTTGTTCCTTTCAGCCACTTGCTTGGTTCTTGGCTCTTTTCATAGCAGTGTCCATTTCCACTCAAATGAACATAAGTACTGTGCTCAGCAGCGGGCCTCTCCTTATCCACATGTCAATAGGGAGTGTTTGCAGAACACCCACTTAGGACCTGAGGGCCAAGGGTCATCAAAACCTCCTTCTTCCCTCCATTTGAACCTTTGACAGCAGCAAAACAAACAATCCTTAAGATCTCATCAGAGGCTTGAACTTGGAAGGGCTTCACTGGTCTGAATTAACTTCTTCTGTCAGTTTAACACCTAGCTGAAAAACCGAGCATTGTTTCAGTTTTCAACTTAAGCTATGGAGTTATAATGAAAATATATAACTCCATAGCTTAAGTTATAATGAAAACACCTAACACTTAACATTAATAATGAATAATAAGACATATGTATTTGAATGTCTGGCCAATGTACTTTTTGATTGTAAGCAGTGTTCGTGCACATGTGTCATATTGAAATACAAAAGGCTCAAATTTGCAGCTGTTTGTATCGATGCCTCTTTTTTTAAAAATACAGCTTTGATTAGGAAAAAAAAGCTCCAACTTTCATCAGTAATAGTGCGTCAAGTAAACTTGACTGGACTGTTCATCACCAGTCGGGTCAAGTTTAAATGTAGTCCAGATTCTTCATACTAATTATTCTGAAACTTATTGCCTTTTTATGAAATTATGTTACATTCCAAGTCAAGTAGCATTATTTTTAACAAGGACAAATCTTGATTTATTGAGTCAGTAAGAGTAACTGATAAATTCACTGTTGATATCTGTTCATGTCAGTTGAAATCCCGTGTTTACGTTTGCTTTTAATGGCGTTCTGTAAAAACTAAAATGAAATTAAGAGGCGAGACGGAGAACAAGTCCTGTTGAAGTCTCAGAGACCAGTCGTTCAGCGTTACATGTTTAATTCAGTTTTAATAAATATCACTACCGCTGCTACCAGGGTACGAAGGTGCACATTTATTTATTTTTATCAGCTTGTCTGTTGAAGTGTCTCAGTCTCTTCTGTTTGGGTTTGCGTGTCTTTTACTGAAGACGCAAAGCGTTGCGTGATCAGCGAAGCTTAGCAGCATCATACGATAGGACTAATTCATCCAGAGTAAATACAGGGTATTAGGCTTCTTGGTCACAGCAGGGTTCCCAAAAACACACACACCCTTTTTCTTGAGCTTTCTCCTTCTTTCCTCCGTCTTCCTTGTGCGTCTAGGTCCTGCTGTCCCTCCCACCCCCTCCTGCCCACCCCCTTAGGCCCTGACAGATGTGTGCTGAACAGACCACATACATGGAGGGTGTCACCTTACCCCCTCTGGAACTAAAGGGCTAATGCGCCGCATTTAGGAGGCTGCCGCCCTTTGTTCTGATAGAATAAGAGGTGACGGGGACTGGGCGATGGAGGCGAGACCCAGTCCTTTTTTTTGTTTTTTTTTTTGTTTTTTTTGTTGCCTCGCTCAAATACATACCTTTTCTTTATAAACTTGGTCTTTCTTCGTTTTTTATTATCTCTACTGTTATTGCCATCTACTTAGATTGAGCAATCTGCACGCGATTGCAGCACAGGATTTGTTAGGCGGCGAATTGTAGTTATCGCATTATCCATCTTCATCACCTTGCTGTCACTCCAGTTGTGGCAACACTCTTTGTATGACATGACTGAAATGATTGTCACAAACACAAGTGATGACCTTCATTTCAAAGGGGATTTTCTCTGTAAAAACACAAGGGAATTACCCTGTAATAACTCCTAACTACACGTTCCCCTTCGCTCGCATTCAGTCTAAATGTATGCCCGTTTACTATTACTAGGGTGCTCTGCAATCAGAATCAGGGAATCTCTTGGTTTAAAACATTATAAGCAATTATACATAATGGTTTGATTTAAAGACAACACTCTATGCTTTTTGTAATTTACTCTCTTGTTATAACAGTCATGTTTTGCTTTCCTAATTTAACAATAAAAGTTTGGTCAAAGAATAGCTTCTTAAGTGATATTTGCTCATGTTTTAAAAGCCTTACTATAACATTGTATTCGTTTAGTGGAATTACAGAGAGTGTAGTTTGATATACAGTTTGGTTTCCTGTTAGTGTGATCATAAAGCTAGAAAGGTAACAACATTGCTTCCAGCGTATTCAAATAAAGGAAACAATTACACAACTGCAGCAGAAATCTCCTTTGCATCTCTGCAGGAATGCATCTCCTGTTGTCCTCTGAGAGGATAATGGGACAAGAGTGTCCTGTAATTTAGTCTCCGTAACCATTGATCAGCTGGATTTATGTGCCATTACCTCACTGTTCCAGTCAACACTCGTAATTATGTCTCTGAGGCAGAGGGAGCGAGAGAGAGTGAGTATGGGGCCTGCACTTATACAAGACACCGATACCTGAATAAGATTTTTAACAAACAGCCCCTAACACACACTGATAACCATGTCATCGGTGGAAGGGTTTGTCAAGCTCACTTTAAAAACTATACCATATAGTGAGCATCCACAAAACCCCCTCGAAAGAAGTGCACATTTTAAGGGTGTGTGTGAATTTTAAAAAGAACTGGATGTGCGTTCATCTATACTTACGAGTAATCTCTATTTTCAATAGGAAGTCTTTCAGGTCAGGCATCTGTCAGTCGTGGGGAGGGGGTATGATTGAGCAAATGACTGCACGGATACGAGGTTTATGTGCCAATTGATTTTTGGTTTGTTTTATGGGTATAATAAACGCAGGTCCAACTGCATCCTACGCTTTTTCATGTCCTGCTTTCTTGCTTTTCCTGCATTGCCATGGTACGGGAACAGTTTATCTGATTTAACATTAAAGCTACGGCAAAAATTCAACAGCAACACTGCAAAACGCGAATGCAGTCTTAACTTTGGCTAAATGATGAGTTCTCTCCACCTTTAAAGAATAAGCATTTAAGGATTTTGAGAAGAATTTGGTCCTCGTGACTGCTCCTCTACAATAAGTTTATCAACTTCTATCAACCTCACTTATTTTAACAGGAAGCTCTTCATCAATCGGTCCAGAGCTTTGTGTAACGTTTTCATCTTATTCATTGTTTTTATTGCGCTTTAATTATTATATTTTTTTAAATTAAAAGGTATACATACACTGTATTAATTGTTTATTTAAGTAAAATGTATCTGGAGCTTTTTTGATTATCGGTGCAGTCTTTAAACAGGAATCTACGCTGGTTTTTTGAGTCATTTCTTTGTCAGTTTGCACCCCTTGCTAACTGTGGACATTTTTTTTTACAAGTTGTCAATATTTTGTTGTCAAACATTTAATCAAACAATATTTTCAACAAACCCGTCATGCAAATAACTGGTAGGTGCAGCGGTAACTAAAAATAATTGGCTACAGAGGAGATTAACTGACGAATGGATCAGCAGATAGTCACTTGTCAATTATTTTGATAACTCTGTTTATTGATGTGAAACACATGCTGGTTAAAGCTTTCAAAACATGGAGATTTGCTGCGTTTTTCTATCTTAACATCATTATATATTCAATATTTTTCGGTTTGAGGAGGGTGTGGGTTGGACAAAACATTTGAGGTTTTCTTCTTTTACTTTCTGGAATTGTACTGACTAAATAATTACTTCATTAGTTGAGAAAATATTAGGTTATTTGGGTGCTGGGGTCCACAATCGCCTTTATTTATTGTCACTTATTTTAGCCTTACTTATCCTTCTCTGTGATACTGAGGGTTCAGGTTGTCGATACTACTTGTCAAATTAATGTACAGCTTTCCTTGCCCTGCCTTAGGGAGTAGTATATACTGTACCAGACAGAGCCACTTAGAGGAAGTTCTCTGATTCTTTGTGTGTGTGTGTGTGAGAGAGAGAGAAAGAGAGTAAGAGATTGAGGAAAGCTTTGTTTTTCTTCTGTGGGCAGATTTCAAACAGCATCTGGTGAGCTCTTGAAAAAGATCGTTATGAGTGTGTTCAAATCCAAACTGAATCATTATTGCACCCTCCTTCCTCCTCCTTTACTTTTTCTCCCCTCCTTGTTGTTGGTGTTTGGAGACACATGGTGATATCTTTCCCTCCTCCCTCCCGCTCTAACTCTCTCTTTCTCTCCTCTCAACATGTAGGCATTTCCATAACAGAAAAGGAATATTTTTAATTTGCTGTTTTCCATAATTTTGCAACATATGGTTTAAACGATTTTGATGCAAATGTATGTGCTAATTATTTGCAGACGAGCCTTAAACAGGCCAGCCATTGAAGTGAAATGAAAGCAAATTTGCAATCACCTTAAATTTTGCTAACCATTTACTGTTAAGTAAACTTTGCTAAGTAATTTAATTACCTTGGACCACTGGCAGGCATTCAGGGCTTTTTTTGGAAGATGGTGGAGAAGGGAGGCTGAATGCAAAGAATGCAGAGCGTGAGAGAAAGATTAGAAGGAAAGAGTAAAGACCGTGTGTAGCAGCAGTACTGCAATTCTCACCATGTGAAAGGTATTGCTGCAAAAGATTTTGTGTCTAGGGCATTTTTTTTTCTTCTTGCAAGGGAAGACGGTGGAGAGGTGAATCTTTTAGCAGGTCGTACTGTGATATCATTTGGTTTTTAGGATCACCCCATCTCCTCACTTTGTGTTTGTAAATATTTCTGCAGGCGTTTAATAGATGTAGCTGTCCAATTGGCCCTGGATTAGACATAAATAGATTGCAGCAAAGTGTTGACCTGTGCATTCCTGCTTTCGTGATTTGGAATAATTTCCACCCTGTGACACACTAGTCTTCATGTTAAGGCCGGGGCCATACAATTATGCCAGAAATGCAATCGTGTTTTGGCTGTTCCAGTAGCCGTGGTTGTTAATCATGATTGTTGGTCTCAGTGAATTTATGCAGAGTGGGATAGTGCTACTTCGGCAACGTGGCTCTACATGCGTGCTGGGTTTTTGAAAAGTACTTTACCTGCAAACCCCCTCCCCCTCTGCTATGAACTGAAGAGAAACAAACTCTGTGATGTCATTAATAACATCACCATGTTACTAAGCATTTGCCATTTGATGAATCATATATATATATATATATATATATATATATATATATATATATATATATATATATATATATATATATATAGAGTCAGATTTTAACGCTCTCCAATTTTCACATGGAAATATTCAACCGCTTTTTTTTCTAGTCGTCATTCCAACTTTGGAATGAGCGTAATTGTTTAAATGAAGATCGGCTGTGTTGAAATTTCATGCAGGTTATTTGTGTGATCTGAATCGGCAACAAAACTGTCCAGTTGGACCGACGTGTAGCCTGTCTGTAGCCTCGGCCGGTCTCGTATCACAGGCCAGAAAAGGTTCATAGGTGAGGTGTGTTTGAAATTAAAAAACGCTCATAGGCCCGAATGTGTGTTTGTGATGTTTCGCTGCCTTCTGCCCAGTGCAAGCCGCAGCCCAACTGTGACCGTGAATACAAATAAGCAGATACAGAAAATGGCTGAATGAATGTTCGGATGGGAGGCTGAAACAACCTTGGATTCTGCACACATCCAGCTGCATTCTTTTGATAGCCGTTTTGGTAATTGAATAGATAAGGTGTATTATTTTTCCTCTGGCCTGTAATGGTATTTATCCATGTAGATTGTTTTGGTTAAATGTCCCGTTTTGGAGATACTTTAATGTTTGTATCGTCATCAAAAGTAGATTCGAAACCAGGCTGATATGATTTGTCAGTGAAAAGAAAATGGCTGAAACAGCTTACAGCATGGTTTTATGTTTAACAGTGTCATGATTAGTGGAAGGAAATATTGCTGAATTAGATTAAGAGAAGGCAGACATGTCTACAGTGGCTGTTTCCAAGACTGGGTAACAGTGCATTCGATAACTAGCACAGGTCAAAGGAACAAGCGTCAAGGGTTGTTTGATGTCACTTAAATCTAATCTAAACTGTAAGTTGGGCTCCAGTCACACATTGCTAGAGACTTGTTAGTTGTTGGCAAGTGCAGACAACTCTGTCTCCCATGATGGAAGCAAGTTTTTATTGCAACAACCTCAAGCAGATGCTCAAGGACTGGTTTAGAAATGCATATTTTCCCACAGCAACTGGCGGTTGCCAGGAGTTTGCCGACTGGTCTCTAGACATTTGTGACTGAGATCTTAGGAGAAGAAAGACATTTATTCAGGAGCTGTCTCAATATGGATGAATACATATACAGGCTAGAGGAACTAAGGTGGCTCAAGAGTTGGGTGTTCGCCTTGTAATCGGAAGGTTGCCGGTTCAAGCCCCGGCTCGGACAGTCTCGGTAGTTGTGTCCTTGGGCAAGACACTTCACCTACCGCCTACTGGTGATGTCAGTCTGCCCCAGGGCAGCTGTGGCTACAACTGTAGCTTGTCTTCACCAGTGTATGAATGTGAGAGTGAATGAATAGTGGTATTGTAAAGCGCTTTGAGGGGTCCCGAAAAGGGCTATATAAATGCAATCCATTATTATTTATCAGTGGCAAAAACTCCAGAGCTTGTTAAGCTCAAATTTAGCATCTCTTCATGCCAGCATGTAGAGCCTCAGCTGTTGTGCTACAGTCCTGCATGACTGAGTCACAGGAAATGACAAATGTAAATCCAAGCAAATGCTAGTCAAGCTTTGTGTAAATGTAACCGAATCTGCCTACCAGCGCCTCCAAAGCTCACAAACAAACAAATTATATCTCATTTAATATGTAAAAGTGTAAAAACAAGTTGTGTTTTCATGGCTGCAGGCAAGAAACTGAGTATCTACTGTACTCCCCAGAATGTGCCTCTGCTCTGTGAGAGGTTTACAAATCACGCAAGTGCATAATTATGATATTGTTGAAACGAGTGCAGCATTATACAATTACACATGGCTAATTTTACAGCTATATTTAAAGGAGGTGTCGGGTGTTGTTATGGCTAACAGTGAGTGGTTTGGAGAAAAACACCGCGTGCGGTTCTGTAGCTTTTTGCAAGCCGGCATCAACAAGCCGCAGACGTGCTGGTTGAGCTTCTTGAAGCTTTACATGATCAAGAAAAATATCGAACTTTGCTGTTAGTTTTTTCATCTTTATCAGCTTGTGTAGGGGGGTTGTTTGGGGGTACGTGTACACTCGAGTTTATGCTAAACTAGTGTTTGTGTGTGTATCGATAAATGCATGTGTCTGTGTGTCACTTTCTGGGGTTGAGCTGCTTCTGTAACAAGCTCACCCACCGATTTCAATTAGAAGCAGTAACAGAGGATTTGCTGTATATAACGCTGTCCTTTGTTATCATATGCAACCAACAGCCAAAGTTTTTTTTTATTTTTCCCTTTTCTTTTTCTCTCATCAATATGTCCTCCTCTGGTAATAAATTTGAAACAGCTTCTCTCCTTTCACACCGGCGAAGCTTCACAGACACACACACACACACACAGGAAGGCGAGGCTGGGATGGAATTGAAGTAATAAAAACCCCTTTGTTTTAGTTTGTATTGGACCATTCATCATCACTTTATTTAATACGAGGCTGTAATTGTGCCATCCCCAACCATCACTAATGGCTGTGTTCGTCTGTGTTTGCTTTGTTGATGGAAATGAATGAAATTAGGATAAACAACCGCAGAGTCGCGTGTAATCAAGCCCTGATTAATGTACCAGCGTTTCAGCGCTGTTTCTCATTCCACAACACCTGATATCTTTCCCATAAACAAATTGTGTTTGTCTAAATGAAGAAATTAAATGACGCATTTGATGAGTTTATGATTGACCCGGTCCGGCTCGTGGCTCATTACTCTCTGTCTTTGAGGCCAAGAGGTATGTAACTAATGCTCTGTCACTTCCCACACAAGGATTTATCACCATTACTGATTAATGGCAGCCAAACAGCATTTTAATAATTTTATGATTGTAGTTTCTGGCAGTCGCAGAGAAAGATCTCGAGAGAGGGGGGGGGATAGAAAGGAAGATAGAGGGATTTGGGAGGGAGGAAAATAAGGAGTGGGGATGGAGTGTTTAGAGGAAGAGGGTCCAAAGCAGCAGAACGTGTTCATCCCCAGATTCAATGTTTTATGCAGTCGCGGGCCAAGCAGACAGAGGCATGATTATGCGCCGCACGAACATCCCCGTGAATCTTTTTCTTGTTCTTGAAAAGTATTTTCTGCATGTTTAATGAATTTCTCCCCCCTCATTATTACATTTACTTTTTTCCTCTGGAAAGCAACAAATTGGCAACAAATCGGTGTAAAACTCCTCAACAGTGAGCAACGGCTTCCCCCAGGGGACCAAAATGTGGAGGTGTATCAAGGAAAGGGACTGATTTTACAGATCAGGAAAAGGTAGGGGGTTTAATGGCCGGCAGAGGGAGATTATGATGTAGCTCGTGGATTAATGGCCGAGGTCCTGCGGGACACACCGATAAAAAAAAAACTTGTCGCGATATAATCGACTTTGAAGATTGTCATTGGTATTTATGTTTACATCCCGACTCAGGACCAATTAAATTATGTCAAGCTTAATGCCTACAGTTAGCTGCTGTCTGTTATTCACTTTCATTTGCTGCTCCTGTTAAATGACCCAGCTTCAGATTTTATTCTATAAAACACAAAATCTAGCTAAATCTGTTAAAATGTTGTTTACTGCATGAAAATAACTGAACATTATTTTTGTCTGTTTATCTTTTTTCTTGTAGTTTCTTCTTTCATTTTTTCTAAACTTAAAATAATTTCAAATAAATTGCAATTTTTTTTGCATTGCTTTTAATTTAGGAGGAAAACATCATTACAGGCAGTGGTGAATGTTTACTGTAAGAGCGGTTATGTTTGTGTATTTTATTTGTTTAATTTTAGATACATTTTATATTAAATCATTCTAAAAGCAAATTGTTAACGCCTGAGCACTCTTGCCATACTGCAACAACTACTGTGATGATGTACTGGACATACATATGACTAAGAAAACGAATACATGCAGATTAAAGTATTCTTGGTTTCTTTTGATTTTGCAAAACTTTAATACCTGTGAGATTTTTATTTTTTTTTGCATCATCTCCTTTTCGTGTGCATTCATCTCATATATACTCATGCAAATTGAATATCAATGTGAATTAGTAGAAAATAATGATGCAAGAAGAATCTGCTTCAGAAACATTGAATAGCCACGTTTCCGAATACTTTTATACTTTTGTATTTGGGTATTGCGTTTGAAAGTCTGTTACTTTTTCTTAGGATTGGCTTTGCTGCTCTCAAATGACCACGTATTGGCTGTGGCAGACTTGCAGCATGCTAGCTTTACCTGGCACTGTTTGTGCTGGAGCTCGCCTGTGTTTAGTCCTCCACCCAGATCTTTTTAACAGCTGTCGTTGGCTGGCTTTGCATGTTTTTCCTGATTTTACTTGCACACTTTGTCAGTTTGAGGCCTGATCTTTATTAGCATGTCGTTCTTCTCTTCTTGTTGTTTCATGGTGTTGTAGGTGCTTTACTGCCCCCTTCTTTCAACAGTAGCACTGCAGCAAGGGAAACTATTTTATAAATAACTTAATGATGTAAAATGGGAAATTCAAGACGATCACTGTTTCTCATACAATTCTTCTACTACTGACATAAAACCATCTCAAATCAAAGGTCAGCCTTGGTACTTTTTTCAGATTGTGTGTTCAAATCTAACCACAGGAGCTGAAGGGCAAATAAAGTGTGTAACCTTTGTATGTGTTGCCTGAACTTGAAAAAGATCTGATTAGCAGGAATCTAGTCACATGCTTGAAATGTGACTTTACTGTGTAAAGTATAGTGGTGCAGTCATAAGTTGGGAATCTTACATTGTGTAGCTTACTGTACTTTTCCATGGAGTTTCCACCAACAGAGATTTTCAAATTGCTCAGATGCTTAAGTGTACACTTAACCGTTTTCTCCCTGCCATTCAGCTGAATGTTATTAGCCAAAGGTCGCTGCATGTACTACCTGCTTATTTCTTCTGCTGATTTCAGATTTGTAGCTAAATGGGCAGCAACATCTTTTTAACATCCTGACTTTCTAAGTGTTAGCTACGTATTTTGACTTCATTTTGTAAGATTGATGCATCAGCATGTGCGCATGTGTTTATTCTCACGAGGCTGAGGAGTTAAATAGCACATGCCAATGTTCATACTGTACCGACTGGAGTGGTTTTGAACATCATGTGTTTTATTCCTGCCACACCAGCAACCTTCCAAAGTGAATGTTAGTTTGAATTAGATTAGTGTGGGTCATTTTTCCTCCTAACTCAGAGACACAGGAATAAATGCAGCATGGCTGATAAACATTTAGACACCTGTCGTCTCCAATCTCACGTTCCAGGCCTCAGGAACAGATGGAAGTCATGAGTTGTTTTAAACTTCTAATGGAGACCTAATTGTGTACAGATTGTGCTGCTACAACAATCCCAACTGACACACACACACTCACCTTATTAGTTCTCTCTCCTGTATCCTTTTACATGCTTCTGTCTCGCTCCTCTGTTGTCGTGTCACCCACATCTATATATAGAGGGGTTTTTTTTTGTTTTTCCTGTCTTTCTTCCTCTGACGCTCTTTTTTTAGCTACTCATCATATTTCAGCTACAGCTGCTCCTCAGGTTTTCCCTTACTGTCCCCTCATGCCACCGCCTTGTAGTCATTTGCAATCCACACGCAGACATAACAACTTGAACAGCTCTCCACTGTGTGGCCGATGACAGAGACATCCACCCACACTCGTTCAAAAAGGCATTACCGCCACACTATTTACAGTGGGCCTCGCACACCCATACACGCACTCATCTAAACTGCTCACTTGTCCAAGCAGCCACACCCAGCGCTCCTTCTTATGCTCATCCTACCCAAGTCTAGTGGGTCCAGTAGAAGGAGTGAAGGGAAATAAACAGTTAATTAATCCTCAATTGGCTCAATCTTGCATATTTAAGTCTAATTAGTAAACCAGGCACTAAGGGGCCCCTGGGTGCCCCTATCCTCTCAAGCAAGGCCCAGTGTACCAGAACAGAACTCCAGCCTTGTGTTTAAGGAGAAATAAATATCAGAAAGTGCATTACTGCTCTTTCATCTCCTCGTGCTCAGAAGAGGGAATTGCTGTGGGAGAATTAATGTTCATTTAATTTCCCTTCTTTCTTCCCCTCATATATTTGCATTCTTCAGGTATTTCTTGTCTCTCTCTCTGTTTCTCTTGCTCTCTTTCCCCCTCGCACTTTCATATACACACAGAGAACAGGGCCTTGTTTCATAGCTACTACATCTGCAGGACACATGTTGAGTGTATGAATATTTGTGTGAGTGTCAGCGTGCCATGAATTAGAGTGTGTTAGCTTAAAAGAAAGATGTCTGGGCCTGTATCTGCTGATGGTGAAAGTATGTCTTTCTGATGTGCTGAACATTATCCCTTGTTACCAAAGGCTAATCTGTCTCCCTCAGTTTGATTCATGTCCTTTTAGAGCCAGTGGACAAAAGCCGAAGCCAATCCGAGCCACAGAGCTCCAGAGCAGAGATTGATGCGATCAGCTCTGTTCATACTCAAAGGAAAGCAATCTTGAGCTGCAGCTTTATGGACATGTTTTAGCTATCTAGACGCCACATTCAAAATCCCCAAATGGCCCAGGGGTTTAAGCGACAGTCGCATAGCTGAGAGGTCACGACGGCCAAGGATGCTTTGGTCTCAGCACCTACACCGCTAATGTTTCTAAATCGACAAACGACTCAACAGGTTAAAGTTTAGGACTTAGTTTGTTCCACTGAGTTATTTGTTTAATGCAGCATTTTGTATTCCTTGTACCATTATTCGGCATTTGTCATCATATACAGTTCAGTAACACTCAGGACATTTAGATGGTTACATTTCATAGTTAAACTTGAGTCCTCAATTTGAAGGAGTAAATGGGCAAAAACAGCCCGTGAATTTTAAAGGATGCAACATGGTTCAGTGTGACATATAAAGGGTTACTTAGAGTCCAAATCTCTGCTCTGGTTGTTGTGTCTAATGGGGGGTTATAGTGATGTCTTCGCTACTTTGTAGTCCAGTAACCGATTGCTGCAGTAATGCATAAATTTCACATCAAAGTGCTGATGTACAGTTTTCATTTGGAAAGGATTTGATTCAGGGAGGTAAAATTTTTTGCTTCAGTAAGAAATCCTTGTTCTGCTAATGCAGATTTCTTTATCTGTTTTTATGTTTTTTCTCACTGTTGAACTAAGCGAGGTTCAACTAAAGAACAGAAATACTTCTCACTCCCTGAATCAACATTTAATCACCAGTTTCAACCAAAACTGGAGACTGCACACTTCATGAAGGCATGATTTACTGTTTGATAGTGTTTTGTGTGCGGCAGTGCTAGTTTTGGCTGGCTTTGACCAGTGAACCGGCGACTGGCTACTGTATAATACAAATTATCTGCCAAATACTTAAACATAGAGGCATGAATGATCACTCTTTTGATCAACAAGTAAGGCTTTTCCACTAACTACTCAAAATATTCAACCACAGGTGGTCAGATACTCATACTTATTATGTTGATTCATTCTTACTTCAAGCTATTTACTAAAAAGTGCAATCCTCAAATAGTGCTCATAGGTGTGATTACTTTCACGGGTTTACAAATTTTGTGCTGTTTTTAAATGTGCATTCAGTTTATTTTAATATTAAGTACAAAAAAATAAAACATGCCTATTTTAGGCATAAAATATTGGCGTAATTAGCAGTAAATTGTGAATTGCAAAATGTAGCAAATTAGGTTTCCTCTCCTTGTATTTTAACCGTAATACATATGTAACAGGGTCAGTTGTCAGAGTTCCCACCTTGTACACGCAATCTTGTCATTGCACGCTCTTTGTTAATACAGACAGTATATTTTTCTTAATGCTTTAAAGCCCAGTTTGCGCTGGTGCAACTCCTTAGTAAATCTGTCTCTAAAGCTTGATATAGACTTCTGCTGGAAATCTACATCCTAACTTAAAACGGAGCCAGAAACCCCTCTTAACTTTACAGCGCAACTTTCCACACCATTCCATCATTGTGGGCGGAGTTAACCTAACGTGTAATTACGTTTCTTGGGAGGTGCAGGTCAGGTTATGGCGTAGGGTGAAAAGGAGGTTCTCCTCGAATCACAAATTATGAAGTAGATTCCCTACAAAAGCATAAATCGAGTACAAGTGTTTTGGGGTGTTTCGCACTAGTTGAATATGCAGTTTTTTCCCTGGATAGAAAGATTTTTGGTGCCCCTTTCAAAAAGCTTTCATCCACCCTCATAACCTCCCTCCTTGAATGTTGTTATGAAAATAATTTGGCTTTTTATTCAAGGAAACATTCTACACATTATTGTTTATCAAGTAGCCTGATGTCTAATAAGGGGATAGTCTTATTTGCATTTACTGTACATACCAATCATACTCGGTGCTTTGTATAGTTCCCCTCCAAATGTCGATTCTGAGCCAAGCAAAGCCTCTGTTTGGCTTGAAAGTCCTGCAGATGTGGGTTAACCTCACTAGCGTCACCTATTTTTGTAATCTGCTTTGCTAATACTGTAAACCTCTGATTTCCTGTGTCTCTAAAGGAGACCTAAACACACACCTAATCCGTGTGTAAGAAAGAGAGAGAGGTTTGTATACAATCTTTATATCTGAGATCGTTTGTGCTGCATTGGTGAATTAAATGTGTAATCTTGTTTCTAACAGCAGCAAACCTTTAAGTCGCCTTTCTGCGTTAAAAAACCTGCCAGGGTTTTACACACCCAGGTGTAACCTTTGACCTTGAGTTGATGGAGGTTATGGACTTCAACAAGCTTATGGGAGTCTTGATTACTCCTTCTGGAACCAGTTTACTAATAGTGAGAAACAGATGAGTTGTGAAAGACTGATGGACACACAGTAGCAAGAGGGAGGGATCCTCACTTTTGACAAAATGTGCAATATGTTTGACTTGTGGTAGAGATGCGGAGGAAAGTGTGTGTGTGTGTGTGTGTGTGTGTGTGTGTGTGTGTGTGTGTGTGTGTGTGTGTGTTTTGGGGGTTGTCTCCATCTCAGGGCTAATCGGTGGGATCAGCCACCTTGAATGGGGTAGTTGTTATTCTGAATTGGCCAAGATATGTGGTTATATGATAGAGCGTGAGGGATTAAATCCCTCTACTGGCATTGTTGGGCCTTCTATACAAGTTGGCTTTTCTCCTGTCATACACACCAACACACACACACACAACGGTATGAGAGTAGGGATGAGCACTGATGATAAATGTATAATCCCCGCACACACACACACATACGCCATTAAACCCAGTGGATTACAGTTTGGGGAATTACAGTAGGGATTTCTGTTGTTTCTCTTTCTGTCTTGCTCTTTCCTCTCCTCCTCTGCTTTCACTGCCCTCGCTTGTCAACAGCCCCACTTGGCCCAGACTGCCAATCCAAAGCTTTGATGAGCCAGTGTCAGCTATTTGTTTGGCCAAGCACAAATGAATCTCTGAATAGCAAGAGTGTGAGAGAGAAAGCTGAAGTAGAGGGAGAATGGCCATCCTGGCGTGTGATAATATTGAGAAATAATCTGCCACCTTCTTACTCCTCTTTCTTTCCGTTGTGTATCTCATAGGTCTCTCATTTTCTGGCTCTCTCTTCATTCTTAACTCTCTCTGCCTTTATCTCTTAAACACAGACTGTGCCAGTGTGGGCTTGCAGCTGATTACCGGTGTAATCACTTACATTTTAGATGATCTGATAGGAGAAAAGGCCTCCAAATCATCTTAACACCCTCTGAATCCCCTGAACTCCATCTCCTGAAGACGGTGGCCAACGACTACTTTATTTTTGTCCTCAATATTTTCTTTTTTAAACAGTAGGCCTGAAAATTCTCTCAGAAAAGCCCAGTTAAAACAATGACTGGATAAGCCCATTCTGCCAATATCCAGTGCTTATTTCTGCGTAATGTAAGCCCTGGATTTGCCAGTGTAAGTAGATTGGGGCACAATGTAAGTACAAGTGGAGTTGATGTAGCTAACTTTGTACTAAGTGGCTGCTTGCTGTGTTTCCGTGTGAGCTCCTCTGTGTCATTATTGAGTTTTCAGAGATTTTTGCTGTAACTTCCTGCAGCTGCTGGAACCACTGAGGTGGTTTTGGGGTTACCTTTGGAGAGGTAGTACTGACTGAGCCAAATGTTCTTATCAGTGGATGTTTATGCACATGATTTTGAATCTGAACAAGGTTTAAGGGGTATAATGTTTTAACTGCTGACCATGAAAACACCACTCATAAATCGCATTGTCATAGTAAATACAGTATTAGAACAAGTGCAAAGTTTCCCACGTGAAATCTAATTATAAAAGCATTATTTGTCGCACACTAATTGCTATAAACAGATATCCAAAACGTAAGTATTAAGAACAATTTCAAGGTTTTCTAGTCTCCACATTGATTTCAAGTTCTACTGATCAATCAAGTCTGAGCTGGCTTTCCTCTCTTGGCACCCTAGCATAAGCTTTCTCTAAATCCATAATGATACAGTGCCAATACCATCCCAATACTTTTTCATCAATACTCTTAAAACAAACATCACATCTGTAGTGCTCTTTCTTAGCATGAAGCCCTATTGCTGCTCGCTGATCATCACCTCTCTTCCTAGCGTAGCTTCAACAATTCATTTTCCGTATTTTCATGGTATGGTTCATCTTCTCAACACACTATCTTCACTTGTTAATACATTTCCATCTCTATCCTTTATTTAAACTAACCTGCTGCACATCCTTTCCAGCTTTCCAGCTCTCTGCCTGTCTGTCTTTTTTTCTCACACAGTAACTCACTGAGCCTTTTCCATCTCTCTCTTTGCTATATGTCGCACCTCCTGTCTACTTCTTCATCTCCCTAACTATCCCACTTTTTCTTTGCTAACCTCTTCCTTGGAATACTTTCCTGTACTCCCTCATTCCACCACCTTGCCTCCTCATCGTCTTTCCTGTGTCCTCCCAGTCCCAATCCCAGATAAATGAGAGGATTGTATCAGGAAGGGTATCTGGCTTAAAATCTATGCCAAATCAAACATGCAGATCCATCTACTGTGGCGAACCCCTTGGGCAGTAAGGGACAAGCCTTAGGTAACATATAATCCCACAGGTGAGTCACAGATTTTTTTATTGACACATCATTTTAGGTGCAGAAATTGTATTCAGGGGCTCTGTTTTCATGTCTTACATATTTGGAAGTGTACATGTTGGTTAAATATTTTTCAGGGTGTTTATTTCAAAATTGGTCCGACTGATTTCAGAACTAATCAGATCAATATTTATCCATTTATGTTGGTTCTTTGACAATAGAGCTCCTACCATTGTCGTCATCATGTCCACACAGTTTGCTATTAGACAAGTGTTTAAAAGTGATGGAGTAAATAACCGACAGCAAATACATACAACAAAATATGAAATATTATTTTTATTAAAAAAAAACAAACAAACAACTATTTTAGAGGAACTGTAAAATTTTCTAAAACTGCACTAAGTATGTTAAAAAAAGAAAAGAAAAGAAAATGCTCTGCTACTGGAAATAGCTACAAATAATCAACTGAAAATGAGCAGCTGTACACGCACCTTTACCTGACACATTTGAACTTACCGAACAAAAGCAGGTGCAACTGATTTATGTAACGCAAAAAATGTCAGTTACTTGCATGTTTTTGCAGTGTTACTTTTATCTTTTTCACTCGTCTACATGATTGTCCTTGTAGCTGCTTTAATCCTTTGCTCATACCGAGGCTGCTGGATAGCATTAACTTTAGCCACTTTGCCTTTGTTAGCTTCTTTAAAATGTCATTGTTCTCCTGGGTGAAGGTGAATTAAATGCCTGATTAAGTTTGTCACAAATATTATGTCTTAGCTTCCATGCTAAACACACTTTAGCATGAAACTGTGAGTGTGTGTGCTGCAGTGCCCGTGTTGCTCATGCATAAAACGGACTGGCTCATAATTGAACAGAAATCAATCTAGGCCAGAAATCAGCTAGATGGTAGAAAATGGTTCCAGTCCCTGGCTGGTCAATCAGTGTGTCTCTAACTTTCTGACCATAAGCCAATGGAAAGTGTGAGCCCTTACCTCCATTTAAACAGTTGGCCTCCCTTAAGTACTAGTTTGCTTCAAGCGAAGGCCAGCTCTAATACCTTCATCTTATTAACCCTTGACTTCTCCTGTTGTTAAGGGACCAAGTGTCCAACTGTTGTTGTACTGTATTACTCACACATGTTGGTGTGCACTTTCTATACAAAAGTCAAAATAGGGAAGACGCAAAAGTTAAAGATTCCCAGTCATATCCCTCTTTCTGTAAAGTATTTAAGCTTAAACGTAGATTCTTTTTTAGCTCCTCTAGGTGCTACATGTACATGAATCACACATATTGTCACAATGTATCTATTATTAGAGTGGTAGGCAAAATCAGGAAATCTTTTCTTAATCAAGTAAATATCTGAAAAACTGCAGGTCACGTAAATCTAATCATTGGTCTGAAAAGTACCAGAATTATTTCTTTGTATGTGTGTTGCAGCTTTGGGAGCCACTAATTACACTTAGAGAGGTCTCTTAGCAGCAGGCCAGGCGCCCTTAAGGGACCAGTGGTGAAGCTGTTGGGACGGGAGAAACAGATTACTTTGGTCTAGGGGCACTAATAAATGGATAGATGAACCAGCAGGGGCCCCTTTCTTTTATTCATTCTCCCAGTGGACGACCCCACAGAAGGCCTGTGCACACCAGCCCAGGCCTGCATTTTAAAACAGTTATTTTTCTTTGCATCATTGTGTTGAAGTAACTGTGTTGACAGAGCATGTAAAGTTTGAGGTTTTGCAGAGTTTGGATGATTTAGCGTGGACTGATTGAAGGCGCATGTTGATAAAAGCAAGCAAAATTTGGTTTGCATGCAAGTGTGAACGGCTACAGCATTGGAAAACATGTGTCCATCATTTGAGCCTGTAACATACTACAGCATCACTATCATGATGTGTGTTTTGGTGTGAGTGTGTGTGTCTGGGGGTGATAATCCTGGTTCCCATCTGTAGAGCCCAAGTGAAACCCCACTAAGCCACTTCATTCACTTTGATCCAGTTTTGGGGAGCAGTTTAATTTCCCATAATACCGTTGATCAATGATTTCCTTTCAGCATTGATGTAATTAGTGGTTCTAAGCCAGTTTTATTCTTCTATCTGTGTTTTACCCCCTTTTTTGAGGGCGGGGGGGGGATTATATTTGAAGGAACATCAATATCAACTCACACAAAGGGTTACATCAACAGAAACAGGGAAACGTTCGTACTAGCAGTAGTAGTTACATGGAGTGGAAAACAAATCATACCCTTTTTGGCTTACACTGCCTTCTCTCCAAACTTGCAACAGTTGCTGCTGTTTGGATAACTATGAATATTAAGTCAAAGCAATTGAAGTCTTCCCCAAACAATTCAATTTCTTACACACAATCCATCACATTAATATATGTAAGTTTGGTGTTATCTTATTAGGAAAGGGTTGTTTTATTAATTAACATGATTAAGTGGTTTAAGCTTAAACAGGATTGCCCGAATGCAATGGTCAAATGATTAATACAAACTATCTTTGGTGTTGTTACCGATTTTCAACGACAAAATGAGTTAAACCTAATTTTCTAACCACAACAAAGAGCCCTCATCCAGTGAGCACAAATGCAGCCAAGCTGTGTTGTGTGAAGCAGAACTATTTGGGATTTTGGTTCATTAAATGCACACTAGTGATACTGATATGTGTCGCTGTCAGATTGAGGTGATTAACTTGGTTCTTGCACTGTGATGCAACAGGAGGAAAACATGGCTCAGATGTCTGATTATGAATGCTAATGGAACGTCTAAATTTTGCTGATTCTTCTCAGCATTTTGCACATGTTTAGCATTCTTAGATGATTGTATTTCCTCTGTGTTGCTGTTTGGGGGGGAAAAAAAGAAACAAGGTGGATATTTGCTGTGCTCGCTGTCAGGAGCCAGCACGCACACATTAACAGTTTCCTGGTTTCTACTTTAAAGCTATTATTCGTGTTTGTTCTTAAAAGCCTTGTCAGGAGTAAATTATAGGGCCTTCTCCAACTTGAGACAACACGCCCATAGCATCACACCTGTCATTTGGTGGGCAGTGCCAGTCTTCTTCTGTAACAAAGGCTAAATGCAGGCCTCTGTATCTACTGTATTTAGACACATGGACGTTCAGGTGATCATGTAATTCAGTTTGAGGCCTTCACCTTGACAAATAACAGCGTAACATTGAGCTGATGTTTCTCTGTGTTTGTGGTGAATAAATCTTTTTTGAAATTGTTAAACTTATCCTGTCATTATTGTCAGTTTACAGAGTGTAATCATCTTCAGCTTCTTGGAAAAAGATAAATGTATTGTTCTGAAATTTTAATTAGTGTGTCCTGGAAAGACCATTTATATTTTTACATTCAACACAAGAAAATGCCAAACTTAACTAAACCAAAAATGTTCATTACCAAAAAAAAAATGTCTGAGGCTTCAGTAAGCAGTACAATCTTGATTTTCTAAAAGCCTATTGTGACATTTTGTACAAACAGTAAATTTAGTATCACAATAGAAGAATTGCTGGCAGATGTTCCACCAGATGTTTTTAGAATCTGATGACCTTTGTCACAGAGTTCTTGAAAGATGTTAATATCATCAAATAATAAACAAAACATCACTGTTTTAAGATTTTTAAGGGTTTGAATGGTTTACAAATGATTGCATTCTGTTTTTATTTGCAGAGTCCCAGTGTTTTTGGAAGCGTAGTTGTACTTCATACTTTCTATGGATGCCTCTTTAAATCACACTGTGGATCAGATTGGACCTTCTGGCTACAACTAACCCATAGACTTATCTTTGAGTTAAACCTGTCTTGTAAGGCTAACACACTTGTGTAGATGCCAGCAGCCTACAATTACTCACAAACCCTCTGCCAAACTCTGGCCAGGTTGTCATTACTTAGTTTGCCACCCTTTTGAAGTGTGTCAGTGCTTAGATGCTGGTCCCCTTTGACCTTGTAAGGGCTCGTCAGCTGTGTGTCTGTGTGCAGACTTCCCTGTTTCCATTCTGCTGGCTGATCTTTAAAGTTGCTCACTGGTCTGGTTACAGCCAGGGGGTGAGGCATGGCATTGAGTAGTTTCAAATGGAACCAAACTAAGCCTATATGCAAACAAAACCCAGGGAATTAGGGGAACTAAGCTGGCCTGTTCACAGTAACTCCTCGGCCAACGCTGAACCACAGAAGAGAGGAGAGGGAAGACAGGGGCAGAGCGCGGCTCGCTAAGTTCTCATGAATGGTCTGTTCTTTTAATTGTGTTGAACAAAACAAGAGGGGCTAAGTAATGGGGTTTTAAAGCGAAGCACATTTGGATAGATTGTGTAACGCCCTGTGTGGGTGTGAGGCAGGGAGAGGAGAGAGGGAGAGAGACACCGAGGGCGAGTGGGCGGTATTGTGTGGCAAGAACAAAAGGCAGAAGTTGGCAAACGGAGGCACCCATCGAAAAGCCTGGAACCAAACTGGCCAGCTAATTACTGACATGCATTGTTGACGAGGAGGAAACACAACAAAACGGGGATAAAGATTAATTTTGTACCTCATCCTTCTCACTGTCAGACACACAGAGACAAATCCTGTAAATTGAAAAAGAAAAAAAAAACCCGAGGCAGGCAGATAGAGGCAGGAGGGATCAGAGGGATAAAGATATGGGAGCGTAACAGTACAAAGCAGTACGAGTAAGACTTCCTTTATTCTCCTCTCAAGCACAAGCTATAGGCTTGTCTTTACATTTCTCAGCTGTTTCTCCTCAGACTCTCCCGAAGAAAAGTAAAGAATTTGGAGAACGAACTGTTCGTGAAACTCAAAGACAGAATAAACAGGCCATGAGAGCGTTTAAAGTTCCTGACAGTAGTAATATTTTTAGATCTGTTAAAAAAGAAATAAGAGACTGAAAGGTTGCAAAGGTGGTCAGATTGTATAGAGGCCAGGGTGATGGTACACAGAGGGTTTTAATGCAGCAGTATCTTGAGGAGCAAAAGGAAAAGAAAGGGGAAGAGAAAGAAAAAGATAGGAATGGCTGTTCGGATTATTAATATTGGTGTTTTTTTGAGGTGAGTGCTAACATTTCCTGACATGTTTGTTCTGCGTCTGGCTCGTTCAGACTTTGGTCTGCCATTTCTCCCGTTCTTTGCTCCCTTTTCTTTTTTTTTGCTTTATTTCTGTGTTCCATTTTGACAAGTGTTTCGAAAAAATCGCTTGTCATCCCCGACGCTATGCCAGGCTGGTTTTCTTTTTCCCCCTCTCTCTCTTTTTTTTTATTACCGTGGAGGTTTCACGAACGTACGCCGGCGATTTGGAGATGAAAGGGATGGAATCATCCCGATTCCTGCCCTGCCACTGAGCTGCTCAAACTCCCTGACAAAGCTGTCAGACTCCATTTTGGATCCAACTGCCAGAGTAAACTTGCTCTGCCATTCACAATCAACAAGAGGCAGTGCAAAGTCTCGCTCCAGCCCGTGTCAGAACCCTCCAACTGCTCCCCTTTTCAGATGTGTTAAAGTGCATTTTCTCTCTTTACATTATGTTTCGCTGCTTATATTCTTGATCTTTTCTTCTGTTTTCTGCCTTTGTGGTCCAGTTTGTACATTTACTTTGGTGATAAGACTGCCTGGTGTATTTAGAGATGTTTATAGGCAACGCATATTCTTATGGTTAAAAAAATTCAGGTAGTTAGTCTGATTTTATTGCATTTTCCTGGTTTGCACATTGCGTGTTTATAACATTTGTGGTAATAGTGAAGATTGTTCTGATAGGCTGCTGCCGTACGGGAAGATGATTAAGTTATGGCAAGGTAATTCCACTCAACAGGGAATTCCTTAGTCTCCTAGTTTTTTGGCATCATATCAAGGAATCATGTACAAATTGCGTAGTTATGAGGTAGTGTAGAGGTTTACCTTAGAGCACCCATGTTTGGATCCAACTTCTTTTGAAATGGGTCTTTTTAACACATTGTGGTATGTCACATAGAGAGGGCAAGGGACGGCACACATGAACATAAGAGAGACAGAAAGAGGGAGGATGCTTGGCTTCTTTCCAGCAGTGGTGCTCCTGGTGTGAGTGAGGAAGGGTCTCCGTGCTCTGGCTGAGCTTTCATGTAGAGATGCCTATGAGAGAATGAAAGCAAGAGATGCGCAGAGGTGAGAGTGTGCAACGAGGTGTTTATGAGGGAACGTTTTAGCTTTGACCCAGCTTTATCGCCGGTCTTTGAAATGGAGCTGCAGCTGTTATTATTCGATTAATCAATTAGTTGAACACAAATTGCCAAATCTTTTGATATTTGTTGTTTTTGATCAAACCTATTCAGGTCAGTGTCTCTGGGTTAGTACATTCTATTTTATCCTGCATATTACATAGACAAAATGAAAATATTTGATAAATAACTGGCTAATAGCTTATAGAAAGTCTTATTGTGTTTCTCATAGAACTGCAGTTAGATCTATTAAATTGTACCTGAGATAATGAAGGCTCTAGTCTACAAAGTTGAGGGCTTCTCTCCTAGGAGCGTCAGGTTTGAGTGTGTTTTCATGACAGTTCATGTTTGTGCACCAAGACCACGGTCGCTCTCATCCCTTTGAAATAAAATAATAATTTTAATAACTTGATTGTTTCCTCTGTTAACCACTGAAACTGACAGCACACCGTTACAAAGAGCAAATTCTTCCACCTGCGTCGTTTATTCTGCTCTGCTCAGCCCAGCCTGAACCGTCAGCTTGGCCGGTCGCAGCGTGGCCCAGCTCGGCTTGGAATGAAGCGGCACGTCCATAATCTCTGTGCCGGCATGTTAATTTTCGAGTCAAAGGGGCAGCTCCCTTTTCATCACGGCAGAAGCTGTGGAATATTCAGTGCGCTGCAGATGTTCATGAATAATGTCTGTGGCCAAACCCCTGGCTGAGGCTGGGGGAGGAGGGATAGTGGGATGAGGGAGAGGGGAAGGGAAGGGGGTAAGTCGGGGGTTGGAGGAAGGGAGGGAGGCCAGATGAATTACACGTAGGGGGGATCTGACAGGCGGCGTGAAGCTTTGTGATCATTCCAAAGTTCTAATAATCTCTCTCACCTTCTCCATCTCCCCAGTAATGAAAGAGAATAGGTGATTGCACCCCGGGCTATGTTCCCCGCGTAATGACTCCTCCAAAGGCACAGAGCCGCCAAGGAAAAATGAACTTTGAATGAGTGGCGAATTGGCTCTGACAGAGTGATAGACCGTGACACAGATTCTGTAGCAAAACAGACGTAGTGCTAATTGATTATCAATATTTTAAGCAAAGTGATGAAAATAAGCATTAAGAGATGAGAAAGAGGAAAGAGAGTGCAGAACAGTGCCTTAAAGGGGTGGGGGGGGGCTGTCATTTGTCCAGTCTACCTCCTTCTTTCTCTCCCTCTCTCTTGCGTCTGCTGCTCCCGCGGCCAGGCTGTCTCCCTCATTACCCCACTCTACTTTTTTTTTAAATGCATTCCTCCTTTTGGTTTTCCTTAATCATGACTTATGAGCTGATATTTCAGTGTTAATTGTCAAATATGTTCCTGGACTCAGTGCAATGCTGCACTTTATTTCTTCGCTCTCACCTTCAGTTTTGTCTCTGATGATTTGCTGCTATCAGTCATCTTGTGTCTCAAAGTGCATAATTTAGGATTGTAATCACTTATTAATTTTTTTTTCCTGTAAGAAAGAAAAGAAATCGCTGTAGCCAGCTACACTGAGGGCACTGTCTGTCAGACTGTGGCTCAACAGAATTTGTGACATGAAATTAAATAATCTTTCTGAGGAGAACCACGTGCACACGAACACACACACACTCGTCATTCATGAAGTCCAGACCAAAGAGTGGACTGGGAGTACCCGAGACCACCAAGTTTGTATGTCTTTTCTGTAGTGTGTGTTTGTTCCTGTAATGTGGTCAGTTGTGCTGGGTCCTATTGATGCTGGCAGGGTCCCGCCTCTCCTGCCTTTTTTCTAAGTGGCCGCCCTTTTGAACCTCCTTGTGTCAGCGCTGCGATTAGCGGCTTGAGTTTACCTTTCATGTGCGGGGGTCCTCATAGATTTAGTCCCATCTACCCCCTTTGTAACCGCCTGCACACACATGAGACACACACTCAGTGGTGTGCCATTACAATGGCATCCAACAGGCTTTCAGCATGGGAACCAGAGCCTATTCTCCGCCATTCAACAGCATGCTGAAGTGCATTCACACAGGAATAAATGAGCAGATATAAACACACAGACACACACATACACACACTAGGCAAGAATATTTTGGCCCTGACATTGTAGAGCACACAAATTCATAATCACACTCAATGCTTTTGCAAATGAATTGTTTCTGTTCTGGACTTACGGCATCCTTGTTTAATTTGGGAAAAATGAAATTTTGCAATCAACAGACTCAACAATAATTGCACTACTGTTGTAATAATTTCTATTCTGGTCTTTAGAGGCAAACTACAAGACAGGATTAAATGTGTATAATTTACATGCATTCTTGCTGACAAGGGCTCCAAATTTATTTGTAGAGACAGACACTTACTCAGATTTGAACACATGCATTTGAATTGTGCTTATATATATTTTTGGATTAAGCGGGCTCTGAGATCATTAGTTTATGTAGTGACTTCCCATCTGTAGAGTCTGTTATGAAGCGTCCGGAGATACTGCCGCTACTGGCACACAGCAACTCAAGAAAACCACATGTCAGAGGGACGGTTGCCAATTGGGCACAAGAAAAAGTGTGACTGTGAGCCGCTCGTATGTGCAAAAAGGTAAAGCATAAACCTGTGCAGACACACATGGTGGGACTGCTGGACCACCTCAGTGGAGAGATAAAAATCATTAGCTGTGCTCCTTTAATTTTTGAATGTGCGTTCTAAGACCGGGATCACCTGAGTGTGAAGCAACAGAGTGGAGTAACAGCTGGCAGAGGGATCCACATTTGGTTGTAGTGTTTATTGTAACAAAGAGCATATGAAACATGCATAAATGACATTAGGTTCTATTTTTCTACTTTTTTATAACTTTTAGGTTAGGTCTTGGGTCTTTTAGGTTTCCTTTTTGATCAAAAATGTAAGAATACTAATTATTTCCTGCTTTTTCTTCACAAAATAACTGAACTTTTTTTAAATTGAGAACATGAGAAATAATCAATGACATCCAGGATCATCGGTTTATTGCAAACTTAGCAGCAACCGGCTCTGCTTTGTGCGTTTTCCCCTAAAAATTGGTCGTTTCCAACAAATGAGAAAAACAAGTGAAAGGTACTTGCTGACACAACTAAGTTGCTGCCAGTGTGAGCTCAGGGGTGCACAGTATTTAGTGATGGAAACTTATGTCACTACCTTTCCATTTCCTAAAAAGGCATTACTATGGCCAGTTTTAAAAAAAAAATTAAATTGTGATGTTGATATAACATCTCAAGATGATATGAATCAAGTGCACAAATACATTGAAAGGTTAAAAAATAGAAAAGGGGCAGGAGAGTAGAAAAGGTTAGGGAGAGATCGCAGAGGAGAAGAAAGCACATGAAGAAGAAGAAAGGAAAAACTAGATATCTGTAAAGGGGGGACGATGGCATTTGTAGAAGTGGCAGGGTTGAAGTTGAGGGTGAGATGTCATTCAGAGGCCCCGGGATGCTTAATATTTCACCGTGTGATCCCTGCATTATGGATTGGTCTGATTGCCCTCTCAAGACCTCTGTTATGCACTTACCCACATGCACTTAGTGCGAAGTTCTTAATTACAAAACTTTTGTATTTGTCTCAAAGACATTCCCGCCCTCTTATGAAACCACAAAATCTGTCATTTTAAATATTAGAGGCACACATATAAATGGGATATTTTAGTATGCACTGGAAGCACTTAAAGTATTTGCAATGTACATATGAGATTTCCATACCGAGGTTTCAAGGTTGAACTTTGTTTGACCTTGTAACTATCATATAGAGGCTTTGTTGTTAGCCCCCCCCCCCCCCCCCCCCCCCAAAGGCCTGTATGTGTATATGAGTATATGAGGCACTTCTGTGTGTGTCTCATGTCTAGCCGTGTGTTTTCCTTAAGGTGTGTTTATGTGTGCATGTGTGTGAACAGCCTGTGGCAGTGTATGGTCCTTAGAGTAACGTCACTCTCTGATCTCTCTGACCGCTGCAGGCCTCTGTTCATCCCAAGGTTTTCCGCAATTCTCCTTTCTGGTCCAGGGTCCAGGGCCTGTTATCCCGCGAATCCTGATATACATTTTCACCCTTGAGTCTAAAGGGCAAGGTGGGGTGACTGGTCCAAGCCACCCACATGCATCAGGAAGACCCCACTGCTTACCTTGTTATTTCCTCGCCTGGCCTTAATGAAGCCGGTGCTCATCGGCAGACCTCCTGTGAAAGATTTTGCCCAAAGGAAATAAGACCTGGACCCCAATAGGGCAAACATGGTGTTTGTATTGATCAACCTTATTATTAAGCCTCACTTATAAATTATTTTAAATGTGCAATTAATTTGGTAAATCTACTAGTTCTTATATAGTGCTTTCCCTTTCTGCTTGAGCACTCAAAGGACTTAAACAACACATTTCATTCACCTGTTCTCACACATTCATTCAAGTCCTTTTTCATGAATGCAGTGACACTGTCATTTAAAACTGTTATTTAATTAAAAAGGCAACATATGAGATGTTGAAACTTAGTTTTTTTTTTTCAATACCTCTCAAAAAAGTTTGGCCTCATGGGGCAAAAGACCAGTTTTGCTCCAGTAAAATATTGACCACAGGTAAGTGACATAACTGGGTATAAAACGGCCATCAGCGAAGTAAAATTGGAGAGGGATTCAATATTCTGTGAAAGACCGTGTCGGCGAACAGTTGAACTATTTAAGAATAAAGTTTCTTAACTCATTCACTGCCAGCCATTGGCAGTGAATGAGTTAAACCCATTGACTCATGCACTGCAATTGACGTCAATGGCAGTGAATGAGTTAATATAAAAATATATAAAAATTTTAAGAATTTGAAGGTTGCATCATCTATACTACATAATATCAAAGAACCTTTCAGAGAATCTGGAGATACTGTTGTGTGTTAGGCTAACGGTTGTGATCTTCAGGCTGTCAGGCAGCACTGCATTAAAAACAGACAGGATTCTGTAGGGGAAATTACTGCACGTACTCAGAAAAACTTCTGAAAAACACCATAATTCAACACAGCTTCCCACTGCATTCTCAAATGCAAATTAAACTCTATTATGCACAGAAACAAATAGCTGGATGCACATTGCATCTTGGAGGCTAAAGCAGAAAGCAAAAATCCCACAGTTAAAACCAACACATCAGTGATAATAAGGGGGTGCAGTAGTCCACACTTTGTGTAGCTTGCACATTTGTGAAGGCATCATTAATGCTAAACAATATATTCAAGATCTGAAGCTACACATGGCTCCATAACAGCAACTGTCATCTGTTATTTGCTGCTCAGGAAGACGATGCTCTGACACTGAGCTGTGATAAAGTCCACATAACATAGATAAATAGCAGTGTTATTACATTTATTTTAATCCTGTGGTTTCTGGATCTGTTGGAGTTAAAGCCCCACTGATGTATACTGATCTGTCAGCATAGGCAAATTTTAATTTATTAGTCAATAAATGAAAAATTCAACCACATTATGAGTGTTGACATTGCAGAACTTTTGGGGTGACTTGAGGTTAGGGCTGGGCCATATCATACCGTTCACGGTAATACCGGTATAATGTTGGGCAATGATAAGAAAATGAAATATCGCGATAGAATATGGGTAAAACACGCATGCGCAGTGCCTTTGTTTTCATATGCACATGGAGGAAAAGGCGTGCTGGCGACGGAGAATGAGAAGAGTGAAAGCGGATCACTGAATGAAACGGATGAACCAGAACTGGTTTGTAAAAATGCTGCAACTTTAGTGGTGTGGAACTGGTTTAGCTTTCGTCCATCAGATACACAACAAAGCATTATTTTTGGTAGGGCATGCTAGCAGGCCGTCGTTATTACCGTGTTTTTTGGAAAATACGACGCATTTAAAATCAATCCTTTGATTTTTCTTAAAATCGACAGTGCCCCTCATAATCCCGTGTGCCTTATGTATGAATTCTGGTTGTGTTTACTGACCTCGAAACGATTTTATGTCGTACGCAGCGCTCGAAAATCTGTCAGACGTTTTAGTACGACTTTGCTAAGCTACGAAGCCGCACCGCTTGATGGATTGTCGGAGCATTACGGCTATCGTAGGCAGGAGCCTCGCGGAGTGATACGTACTGTGCTTCAACATAATATTACCATATTGTGTGTGTATAACCTTTTTCTAAGTTTTGTGGATATTATACAGGGTTATGCTGAGGATATGTCGGCCAATTTCCACTGGAAATGCCTTTTGGTTTAACTGACAACAAGGAATTTGCATTTGTACTGTTAAATTTTTATATAACTTTAATGCACATAAAAACAGCTGCTTGTTTAAGTGAAAATACATTGATGGTTTTTTTTCCACTAATAAAGTTGTGGAGTTGTAAAGCATTTTGTCTAGTGTCAATTATATCGTCAGTTATATCGTTATCGCAAATTTTCAAATGTATATCGTGATAAATATTTTTGGTCATATCGCCCTGCTCTACTTGAGGTATTGTTTTTAACACACATACACGTACTCTCATCTTGTTTTGACTAGAAAATGGTTCAAAACCAGTAAGTACCAACATCATTATGTCATTTCTGGCATTTTTACATTAGAAATTACTCCATGTAATTCATTTGTGATGAAAATCGTTGTTTTTAATCATTTCAGCTTTGAAATAAATCGTTCCTATGTGATGTGGACAAAGGGTTGCAGTGTGAAAGATCAAACTTTTGGCCTGGGTACGCTCTATCTTGGGAAATAGGCTGTGAAAAGGAAGATGTTGGACTTTTTGTTTTGAGATTTACTGCATATATCAGTTCCCTCGAGCTTTTGTTCTCAGTATGCAAAGATATAAATTCGATCCAGAGTTTTTCCTTTAGCTAAAACTCCTCTTAATTCCTTTCCTCTGAGTTTGACAGATGCAATCTCAGCGTGATCACTGAAATGAAAATACAAACATGGAGCCCAGGTGTCTGGAGTTAAGAGGCTGTTTTTAAAAAATGAAAGAACAAATGTTGAGAAGAGGAGGAGGAGGAGAGTTTTGGGTGTTGAGTCTGACACTGAAAAGTAGGGAAAGTCAAAATTCTTCACATACTGAGATGAAGGATCCAAATAGTCCTTATGACTTCATAGTGTAGAGATCAGCATGTCAATCTGTCACAACAACATGGCAGCATTACAGAACCGGCATCTTATATCTGGCTCTGTCATTTAGACAATAACTCTTCACTGAAGCATCCATTACACCACAGGAACAGAAGACCTAATTGATGCATCCCCCCCAGCATCACGATATAGCAGCAAAATAAAAAAAAGCTTTTCAGACGACTGCAGATGAATAATTCATTGATTTTTTTTGTAAGATATCGTTGTCTAATTGTTTAGTTTGTAAATATTTCATGTGCGTCATTAATTCAGATTGACGAGAGAAGCTAAGAGAAGCTTGTGATAAGGATCATCGAAGTTCAGTGCCTACAAGATTTGTTCTCGAATGGCTTTTAGAGACATCTGATTGAGTCGCACTCATTCATAAACAGGAATTTTGTGAATTGATTACGATTTTGTTCACGTTATTGTGACCTGAAGGCCTTTTTCAAGGCCCAAATACCAAAAATTATCTGTTGCCATAATAAAGCCTCCCCCTTGTATAATTTCACGCGTTCTGGTGTTAAATATTTAAATGACTTTATGTAGTATCGTTTCATCTCATGTAGTATCAAATTACAGTTTACAGCTATGAGGTCTAAGTGAGCTGGTTTTGATAGACCCACAGGCACCTGCAGACATGCACATAAAATCCAGGCCTGGATAAAGCATTCTGCCTGTGTTGACTGCGGACTGTGCCACCTAGTGGTCGCTCGGGATATTGCGTCTTCCCATGATCACTCTCACCTCCAAACCTGCAGTGCATAATCACATTACTCCCTCAGATAGATGTCTCGTAGATAGCCAAAGTCTGTTTTTTTCCTTCGTCCTCATGTGTCATGTGTTACCGGCTTTTTCTTAGTATTTCCTGAATTCATATTTTTTTAACAGTTAGAGAAAAGTTCAAAAGTTCTCTCTCTTGCATTTTGTGAAATGTCAGCCCAGTGAGGCTTTGGTATTAAACTGAAATATTGTCTCTTTTTTGTGGTGTTTGAATTACTCCTCCAAAGCCTCCAGAATATTTCTTCATCATCAAATGGTGATCTGACTTTGTAACAAGCTACATTAACTACACAGCTATTTGGGTTTTCCAAGCTGTTACAGATTTAATGATAAAATGGTCCTAATGCTTTTTATTTTTAAATGTGACAGTATAATGTTCTCCACTGATTAGCATGTCGGTCTGTCCGTCTGTCTTGTCTTTGTGCCTGCCCGGCCTGTTATGCATCTGCCGGTATGCCACATGTCTGTTTGCCATCCCCATTGTTTTCTTAAGTTTCTTATTCTCGCCTTTCTGCCTGTCAGTGCAGTTATCCGTCAGTGTGTCAACGTGTCTGTCTGCCTGTCCTCCAGCCTGTCTGTGTATTATTTATTTATTTATTGTCTTAGCTGTCTCTTCGGTGTGCTGTGTTGGTTGGAGGCCCAGCTGCCGAGCTTCACTGTAAAGTGCTGGGCTGATTGGAAGGGACGTTTTTCCAATGGCGCCGCGCTGCCTCTAATATTCTGTTTGTCGTTGGGTGTGAGGCTGATTTATCACGCCCCCTCTCCTGCTGACATTCAGATTCACTTTGATTGGCGGCTGGACAGAATGACACCCACCACTTCCAACACTGAAACACCACTACAGCGTTTGCACACACATTCTCTCTCTCACACACACAAACACAGACAGTCAAATGTGATGCTCTGCATACTCGCAGCCAGGTACACAGTGGATATGAATATGCCTATTCCACCAACACATTTCCACTTACACTTGAAGACATGCACTTGCATACATAAACTCACTCATAAACTTGCACAAATACCCAGTCTGAGCAGAGTTATGAACTCTGTCTTCTGCACGCTAGTTTGTAAGTGTTGTATTGAGTTTATCGAACAATGTGGGCAGACTGCTGCTCTTTTGTTGTTCCTTCACCCCACGAACTCTATAATATGCTAGCCTTTCTCACTTTTAATGCTCACTTACTGCATGCGGCCTAAGGCCCAAGCTAGCATACTCTTGCGTTGAATAACCACCACCTCCACCCTCTCCACTCCACATCCCTCCTTAATAACTCTATAACTCACCTCAGCCTTAGATTTAATTGCTTATCTGTGTGTAAACGTATTAACCCTCTGCTGTATCTGTTTTGCTGCCGTCCCGGGGGCCCGACAAGCCTCTCTGACTGCCGTGCCTTACATCCAATGAATAGTCCTTCTCTGAGCGGTAATAGGGAATCAGCATCGTAGCAGCAAGCATTGGCGGCGTGTAAGAGATAAATCAGATTGGGGGTCTTGCTTTGCCAGTTTATTGAATCTAAATTGCGTGCGCGCTTGGCCCCCGCCGGCCCTACACGGCCCATCCATCTCCCGGCTGATAATGGAGCAGGCCCGATTCCACCTGGTGGGAGCATTATTACATTTCCCCTCTAACGAGACCCAGCTAATCCTGCCAAGGGAGGAGAACAGAAGAGGGGAGAAAAGAAGAGAATAGTAAAGAGAGGAGTGAAGGAAAATGTTGGGGGAGGAAGAGAAGAAAGAGAAAAAGTAGGGAGGAGGAAAGAGATAGAAGAGGGTTTAAAAAAGAAAAAGAAAAAAAAGATCCATCCTGGCATCCTCCATCTACCTCCCACTCTCCTGCCTTCTCTCTTTCACACTTTCTTCCTTTCTGTTGCCGCGCATAAAACATCTTCCAGCGCCATCACAGCTACATAGCCCCTGGGCCCCTGAGCTGCAATTACACTCATAATCACAATGCGATTTCACTGACACTCTCCGCCCCTTCCCTCCTCTTTCCCTCCACCCCTGCAGCCAAGACTGAACGAAGTCTAAATGAAGTGAAAGGCCTCTCCTTTCCCAACAGCCGGCCGTTTATTACCTGCTTTAATAAAAGTCCATCACAGAATTATCCGACAATGAACTGGAGCCGCTAAGTTGCCGAGAAAGATACTTCCAATAAGCAACGTCTACGCGCAGATGCGCCTATGTGCGTTGTTGCTGTTAATTCATTTTACATGCATTTTGCACCTGTAATGTTAACAGGCTTTTCATGCTAGTGCAGCAAAGTATGTTGCTTTAATGTATTTTTCTGTAGTTAATCTTTTTTTTTTAAAGCAGAGCTACTTATTGATGTAATTAAATCATATCCCTGGCTCAGCGCTCAGGCCTACTTTCATTGTTTTGAGGGGGCAGGAGCCCCGTGAGGCAGTGCACTGATGAGAGATGGATAAACAGTTTGATTTTCTGCTATCGCCCCCAGGCGCAGTGTACTGGAGAGATGAGCAAGAGAAGGAAGAGAAAGCATTAAAAACGAGGAGGGGTGGGATAGGGCAAAACAGAAGGAGAGAAGCGAGCAAGAGGATAAGAGAACCTGTTGGGGGAGGGATGAAGGGATGGAGGTGGAGGATAAACATGCAAAGAAAAAGAGGCGACAAATCACTCCTGTTGTTTTGTGTACACGTTTGTGTGCACAGAGGCGAAGCTTTGCCTCTTATTTTTGCTTGTTTGTCTGTTTCCCGTGCTGTTTTAGTTCCTCCTTTATCGCACATGGCCCCCGTATATCTGCCGATCTCCCTCTCCCTTTTTTCCCTCCTCTTTCTCCCCGTCTCCCTTCCACTCCATCACACCACCAATACCGCTCTGTCTCCTACCTGCCTCTCGGTAGCCCCGAGCAAAGAGTGAACTGAAGAACACAGAGGAGTTCACACACACATACAAAAACACACACACACAGGCAAGAAAACTTGTGAAGGATGGTGTAGATCGTCTTTTTTCCCCTCTCTGCTTTTTTCATTTGGCACATTCACACAGACACAAACTTACTAAATTATGACTGTGTTTGCTAAGAGAAATAGATTGGCTGCTGTTGATTTGGTTAGGCTTGCTCCCATGCGCATACACATACATGCACCCGCCATAGCTGAGGGAGGTAGTGGAGGGTTCAGTCATCCATGTAGAGTCATTGTTAGTAAAGATGCGGAACCTCCAGACTTAACCAGCCGTAACAGCAGTGTGACGGGTTCTTTGTCTACGCCAATTACTGAACAAAAACAGCAGCGCAGTCACAGAGAGACTGGCACAACCCATGGCCTCCTGCATCCAAACACACACAGACACGTACACGGGCCTATGTATTGTATTTTTATGTAACATATTTACTTGCAGTCTAACTAATACACAAAGTCAGGCACAAAATGAGAAGCGTGCGCTGAGCACACATGCATATGCAGACACCTCGAGCGGTACAATAAACCACATTTGGACACCCACAGCTGTGCCCTGACACAAACATGCTGTAAGCGCTCACAAACACTTACACCCACTCTTATATTGTATTAACTTCCCCAAAAACAGTGCAGCGCTCTCATTCTCTTCCTCCCCCTTCAGTTCTCGTCGGCTCACTCTCTTCTTCTGTTTCTCTGCCTCTTTTTTTCCCTTTTTTTTTCTCAAAGTTTAAACTCATTAAGTGTAATGATATTGGAGACTCAATTTTACATAGCTCACTCATCAACCAAGTGAGATAGCAATAAAGGCGAATGGCTCCGCTGAGGCCCTAACGCTGCAAAATAAATGATGCGCCGCAACGGAAATGTAATTAATTTAGAGGCAGTATTGATAGTCCTGCCATACACGGCATTATATTCTTTAATGTGGCTTAACATCTTGATTATTCAGGGGGAAAAGGTGGCGGAAAAGGGAGTGGAGACAACACGATTCATGATGAGACATGCGTAAAATGCCCTGACGAGTGTTTACTCCCGCTGCCTCACTTTCTCTTAAGCTTTTCATTATGCCAAGACGATAAACACCTCTCAGGAAGAAATGCTGACTTTTACAGCAGCATAAAGGGAAAGCAGTGAAGGGGTGCTGCCTGATATGGAGAGGAGGATAAGGCATGATTCATATTTTGTGTATTTCCAGGCATACTGTTTATTCAGTGACGAATTCTGTGAAAATTGCCTGCATTTCCTCTCCGATGAGCACGTTTGTTTCAAAATACAGAAAAAGGGCCACAAAGAGATGTATTTATTTTAGAGGGGCTCAGATTTATTTGAAAGAATGGGTTTGGACTGAATTTATTTCTATTTTTTTACAGGACACAAAATGATCATATACCTTTAATATTATTATTAATTGTTTAATTGATTATTAAAATGATATACTTCTTTCCTTTCAGCTAAGACTGATGAAGTCCTGAAGGCCAAAGTTGCCAAAAGAGAGGAGGAGGCCCGGAAAAAGCTAGAAGAAGGTGAGTGAAAAGAGTTTGTTGTGCTTTTGTGTTCACGTTAATGTCGGCACCAATACCAAAGCAGTTTTAATTTGGCAAGGCAAAGAAAAATAGAAAAAAAATCAAAGCCTGAACCATTAACTATAGCAAAACTGCAAAATTAGAGACGTCGGCAAGATTGAGCAGCGGAAATAATAAAATAGTTCATTCTAATTATATTACTAGTAATCTTTGTTCATATTTTGTTCTCTATTAAGAGCCATCAATATTAATTTTGAGGAGTGGTAAACATGAAACGAAAAACAGACAAAATTGTGGGCAGTAAGACATCTGTTGCTCAACTTCAGTTTCTACACGTTTGTCTAAAATCAGCAGGATCAGGTGTAACTGGTAAACAACAAAAAGGCAAAATTGTTGCATGTGTGTTCAGACATATTTTGTAAAGCTTAGTGGCACGTAAAAAAAGCAAACACTTGAAATGCTATGAAGTGAAAGAGCAGGAAATATAGTGCTCATTCTTATAGCAAGAAATCCCTCCGCGCTTGGCAGCATTGGGGATTTTACAGTGTTACTCATCTAATGTGTTTACATTAACAGATCAGCAACCCGTCTTATGCTTTCACACGCCATCTATACTTTGCAAAACATGGATTCTGAGATGCTGATTAGTTTTTATTAGGACAGCTGTAATTTACATGAAAACGATGGTAGAAAAGTAGAAATACACACAGCATTGCAGGCAATAAATCTATCCCGAATCCCCCACTACCACCAGCAAAGGACAAGCAGACACACACACATTCGCAGACCCACACATTATCTCAATACACATTCAAATTAAGTCAAGAGTAATTTGCAGTGGATGTGCTAACACTAATAGTCCTTTCTGACCAGCATGATATAAATGAGAATATCAAATGTTATCAACAAACTGTGTTTGTTTTTATGTGTACATGCACACACAGACTTGTGTAGTCGTGTCATTTCTTTTTTCTGATGTTTTATATTTCTGGACTCTCCCACTTTTCTTCTGGTATAATTTTTTTTGTTTACGTCAAGGATGCATGGCAGTGTGACCTTTAAAGTTAGCTGACCTTTTAGCCAAATGAAAGTCCAGCCATCAGAAACTAATTAGCCCTGCACTCTTACTTTAGTCGCCCAGTAGTGGGAGGAATTGATTCCTTCCTCCTCTGTATTGCACAATGTTTTTGTCCTTTTTTTGTTTTTGTTTGTTTGTTTGTTTTATTCAGCGTCTCTTTTTTCATGTTCATATTACTCTTTTTTTTCTGGTCTAGTGCACTGTCTCTACCTTTCCTTTCCTTTCCTTTCCTTTCCTTTCCTTTCCTTTCCTTTCCTTGCATCACCTGCACCTCCAGCTCTCTTTCTGTGTCTTTCTTTCTCTGTTTTTTCACATCTCTGTGTGGATGCATTGCCAAAGTGGTGACTAAGTGTCTTGCTTGGGGCAACAGATCAAGGCTCCCAGTCAAATAGCTTTCTTAAGCAAAGTTCACACTGCACCGTTGCCTCTTTTTAGAATCAGTTGACTCGTTCTCCCCTTTGCTCAAAGCTCCCTCTACCTTCACTCCAACTCCAAAAAAAAGGTGTTGTGCTCGACTGTAGTGGAGCGGTGCAGTACAGCATACTGAACAGGCACTGCCTTGGAGGATGCTCATTTTATTCGTTTCCCCCTGCACAGGGACACAAGAAGTGAGATCAGAGTCACGACAAAGTGGCCCTGACGACTCGTTCTTGTCTCTGCACCAATAGGAGCCGCCGTCACAAATACACACAAGCACGTATGCACAAGCGGCGTCGGCTAGCTCCATCCTTTTCTGCCTTTCCTTCCAGCACATTGAAAAATGGAGGTGGGCAACTGATGCTGCTAAACAGCAGATCACCAAAGTTCTCCTGATTCCCTGCAGGGGCTCTCAGAGGTCAACACAACTAGAAAGTTTACACTTGAACCGCTAAGTCAACTGAAATGAGAAAACCGTTTAAACAGAATGGAGGGGAGAAGTGAAGAACACTACCACCTACACTCCTCGTTCATAAATAGATTCACGTCCTAGACTGGCAATGTGTTTGAGTTAGTTTAGCCCTAATCGAAACCATCGAGATCTGATTCATGTGGATGCTATGATATGCAAGCTATTATTGTAGCGAACTGTGGCTGCATACTGCGGAGCCCTGAGAGAAGAGAGGGGTTTTTATCAGCAGGGTTTACTGACAGAGAGGAAGGAGAGGATCAATAACTGGCCCTGTGGTCATCAGTTAACAAAGTAGTTTCCACTTAAAAGGAGTGTTTGGCTCTCTGGTTAAGGGCAGCCAGATGATGCTAGCGGTTGAAAAAGGAAACATATGATATGAAAGGGTGTGAGAATGAGAGGGGTGGATGATTCCTTTGTTAGTTGCATGCCTTGTTTAGGCTATTAAAGCTGAGAGATGCTGTTTGTTTGCCCAGGGGGCTTTTAGCTAACGTGGTGAGTCCAGCTATAATAAGATGGACTGACTGTTCGGTGTGTTTGTGTGTACATATGCGTGTGTGTGTGGACTGTACTATCAGCTGGCACTTCTATAACCAGAGTCAGCGTGTGTAGTAGAACTATATGTCCGGCTGGACAGTATGTTAAATTACAGCCATTATGAATCTTTTCCAAACTTGTCCGTCTTCCCGTGAGGTCTTTACACCTGCTGTACCTGATACACTGCTGTGTGCCTGTTGTAATTTACTGGAAATGTCTTTCACTACAAACAACACTGACAAAACTGTATCTAGTAATTCATTCATACCAATGTTCACGGGTAGATCAAATGAGATAAAATCAAATGTGCAGAAGTGTAAAATATAGTTATTATGATTTCCATATTTAAATTATTTTTTGAATATGTCAATTTTAAATCATATTCCCATTAATAATAATAATAATAATAATAATAATAATAATACTCTAAAACCCAAGTATAGTTTATTTTATGTGCCACAGAAAACTATGAGAATTTCGCTGGTACCCATGAAGACAATATAATAAATTATTACCAAAATAGAGAGAGATGGATTTTCAGCCAGTCAGTCTATTTATTTACAGCACTCTGCAAGCGTCTTGTGCCACCCCTCATTTCTTTATAGTTTTTTTCGAAGGAGCCAGACTTTCCTGTAATTTTTTAAAAATGGTCTTGAGCAGCAGTTCTCCAGGCTTTCTAGAGGCCTTTCAAAGTTTGTCTTTGTACATTTGTTGCTTTTTTATTCATTTTCAGTTTGGTCCTTATACCTGGCCTTTTTCAGAAGAAGATTTTTCTGTGTTTTTTTTTTTTTGTTGTTGTTGTGATGGCACTTAAGATTCAACTAGCAATCATTCATACATAAAACAACGCCTAACTCAAGGGATGAACAACATAACAGAATCAGAGAACTTTATTAATCCCAGAGGAAATGATGTAGTCACAGTTGCTCCAAGACAGTAAGGCAAACAAGCTAAAGTAGAAATATTAAATAAAATGGTATATTATATAATACCTCTGTATATAAATAGCTCTAATATATAAATATCCCTGATTTATTATTAAAAGAAATATAAAATATAAAGTTGATTTTGAGGTGTCCCTGTTATCATACTGAATTATTTTCTAAGGGATCTGCAGATATTAAGGGCTAACAACCAGTTTTTAAATGGTTTAGGGATTTTGTTACTAGTAGAAGGGTTGCTGACAGGTAGGTAAGCTTAAGGAAAGGAAAGAGGAAGAGATGTTTGAGGTATGACAAGTTGAAAGTCAGTGGCAACAGGTCTTGCGGTGAAATGAATCCGAATTAGAAATTTTTGGTTCAAATTGTAGTCGGGAGTAAAACATGGTGAAGGCTGATGGTTTGGGGCGTCATTTTAGCCAGTGCTATTGGGGAGCTAGTCAGTATTGATGGAAGTACCATCAGGTTTTGAACCACCATGCAGTACTATCTGTTAAGTATTTTAGCATGACAGTGATCCCAAACACGCTGCCATTGCAGTAAAAGCATGCCTGGATAGAAACACACAACACAACTCTATCAGACATGGATTGGTCTCCTCAGTGCCCAGACCTCAGCGTTACTGAAGCAGTGTGAGATCGTGCTGACAGAGAACCACAGCCAAAGAAGAGGTTTGAATGACCTTCCAAAAATTGCAAAAAAGCTTACGTAAGAGAGTTCAGGCTATGTTGAAGAATAAAGGTGGTCTTACCAAATAATGTACAAGCTCTGTTTATGCATTACATGCATTTCCATGTATGTTTTCATGTTTCAGTTCGTTTTCTGCCCGGATTTTTCATTTTCCTGGCAAAATATAAAGAAACGAGGGATCGCTAAAGACCTTTGCGCAGTACTGTATTTATAGTTTATTTAAAATACATATCTCTGTTTAAATCTGCGTAGTTTCTGCTAAACAGCATAAACTGTTCAGTTTCAGGCATGGTCTCTGCAGGTGAATGCTGAACTTTGATGGTGTGCTTAAAACATAATGAGAAAGCCTCCATTGCAGTAATGTTTTTCATTATACCAAGCCTCATTAGGTTTAATTAAGATGTTATGTCAGCTCTTGCTTTTGTGTAACCAAAAAAAAGAGGTAACACATTGACTAGCTGACATTAAAATTTGTGTCAAATTCTCAGTGACCCCGATTAATTCATTCAGACTGACATGCTGTTTGAAAAGCCTCCAAAAACAGCGCACTTTCAACACTATTGTCTCGTGAAATCTGGGTCGTGCGTGTCTTTTATCAAGCTCTGATAGAAACATTTTTTCATTCGTGCAGCCATTCTTCAACATTTATGTAATTGTGGATTGGACACTAGCCTATAGCCTGCAGATGGTATTTTAGCCCCGAACCTGCACTTTCCCCATTACCTCAATCCACCACCAGATTGGGAGATCATATATTTTAATGAGACGTATAATAGCTCTTTAACCCATATCATTAGGGGAATATATACCTACCGTTTGCTCTTTTGGCAGTTAAACGAAAGGACTGTTTCCCTAATTACGCTGTGTGTAGGACAGGTCACAAGTTGGGTGTGTACCTGTCTGTGAGTGTGTCTGCGTTCAGGAATTATATGACCATTAAATATTCAACCACGGCCCCCCCGCTCCAGCCCCAACCCTCCCTCGACCCAGCATCCATTAACGCCTCATCACCATTTAACTAGCTCTGTTGTCAATCACCACAGGGCCTCGGTTGAAACAGAAAATGTCTGGATTTGGTTTCCTGTCTTACTTGTTCTACATATAGAAAAAAAGAGTGAATGAGAATAAACAGCCTTTCTAACTGAAGGATACCTCAGTCAAGGACAATCAATATAACCGAATCATTAAGGGTGAATATAATTTGTCTGTAATTTGTCTGATATAATATCTCTCTTTTTAGGTATGATTACATACCGTACTAAACAATTTGGCAGTCAGCTAAAATTTCAACTCTGCATGCAAACCTCTTCATGCAGCACTGGTGTGGGTGTCCATAATAAATGATGTGATCCCTTTTTCTAATTGAAAATAATAACTAATCCATGGATAACAAGCTCTTGTATAATCCAAAGCCATATCCCTTCAGTTCTGGCCTATCTCGGCTGTAATAAAAGACAGGAAATGAGAGGCAAGTGAGAGTGGTGGCTTGGACATTGACGCTTAATGTAATCTGCCTTGAAATCAAATTATTTGACCTGGAAAGCCTAACAATACAAAACTCCTGCCAGGCTGCTGTTAAATATTTAGCACGTGCCTGTCATGAATACAAATGGCGCGCAAATTAGAATCTACAGGCGCGTGACCCCCATATCACACCCTCGGTGCATGGGGGGCTGCCTCTGCTTTAAATGTTTTAATTACCGGTGCCGCGGTGTGGTGTGGCGTGCCACGCTACCTCGCCGAGCAGCGTCACTTGAAGGACAAGCGGTGAAATTCAACTGCTGGTAAACACGAGTGATCTGGTGTCCGTGATCTTATCGTATTAACTAAAACATAAGGATCCGATAGGAGGAATTTTGCCAGGCTATAATTATAGTTCCTAGCATTCTCCCTCAGAGTAGACATCATACTTTATTTGTAATTTTTTTTTAACCTGTGTTCTTTCCACCGGCTATATGATCTACCCGAGGACTCGAGGGAGGCGCTGTATTGCTCTTGTGCACTTTGCACTGAAGGAAGATCCATCTCAGTGATTTTGATGTAAGAAAATCTGGTTTGTATCGATTTGGTATTGATCAGCGGAGTTAGCCTCATCTCCTGTCGTTACTTCAGATAAATGGCCTTATTTGTTGTGTTATTATGTTCAACACAATCATGCCAGGAACAGTCAGAGGAATATTGAACCGACACTTCATTGGCTTCATGGGCTCCATTTGTTCCAGGAATTAAAGGATGTTTTCTGCCAGTATAGCGCCAAATTGAAAGTGGAAAAAGAGAGCATATTGACAATCAATTACACCTTCACTTTAAAGGTCTTTTTCAAACACTGTCCTACAGAAGAATGTTCCACTTTTAATTTTTTTTTTTATCCTGCCTAAATAATGATTGATTTGGAGATGAATAGTGCTACAGTGCCTCACTCCAGCCATCTCTCTTTTATTTGCTCCTCTCTCCTCCCTATTCATTCAGGTTTGTGGTTCCCCCCACGTTGAAATGATTAGTTATGCAAGGCTTGTAAGCACTGAATCAGAGTTATGGTCCCCGGGGAAATAAATTTGGCAGAAAATCAGTGTGAGAAGATTTAATTATCACGAAGAGACCTTTTTTCCTTGCCTTGGCCCACTGAAGCCCAAACCCGTCCCCTCTTTCTCTCTTTCTTTCTCTCGTTCTACTCTGAGCTCCACACTCTGCAGCCAAAAAAGCCCTGGCGTGCAGCAAGCAAGCCAGCCCTCTCCTTGCCTTCCTTCTCCTCCCAATTTGTTTCATTACATGGTGATAAGCCAAGCAATTACTGCTTTATTGATTTTTCATCACTGCAAATTTAAAGTTTATTTTTTTTTCCCCCTCCCCCCCCTTCCACCTCCATCTACCTCTGGCTCCCCCATTTTTCGCTGAGCAGTGGCTCAGGAAGGTGATTAGGTGACCCACCTGTCCTAAGCGCTGCTGGTCGCCGCAGAGGTGTGGAGGTGAATACCGAATTCTGCTAACCCCATTTGACCCCTTGTTGTCCCAGGGTAATCGGATGCTGGTGTCGCCCAGTGTGGCTGTTAAATCGCAGCTATGGAGCCTACAACCTAATCATTTCTATAAGGATATCTGTGGAATGACATGTTTGACTCGATAGCGGCCGGGCTGTCTCTGCCGTAGGCTAGATTACGACAGAAATTGACCATGCAGGCTTCCATCCTCTGTTCATTCAGGTCAGGCAGACAGATGATTGACAGCACCCTGCTGCCCTCCGTGATTGGTAATCGTTTCTCAGGTCACCCTTATCAATTAACCCGCTGCCAGTAAACCAATGTACGTTCAGCAACTTTGCATTGAGTCCCAGGCTTGATATTTATTCCAGATTTCCTCTCCTTTCCATTTAGATTAATGACAGCTTTGAGAAAATTTGTTGAGAATTAAGACACTTAATGTGGACTTCTTTCTTGATTAAATTAAAATTAAAAACTGGCGTAACACTCACATATTTAATCAGGATCCTGCAAATGATTTTGGTGATTAAAAGTAATTTTACACAGGTTGATTAAAAAATGAGGAGTGATATGAACATTTTGGCCCAGGTATAAGAACACTGGGTTAGCATTACACCAGCAGTTTGACCCCATAACTAATAACATTCCTAGTATGTGAAAACGACTTCTCAGCACACACACATACACACACGCACACACACGTACAAGTGTATGTCTGGACATGATCACACACAGTCTAACAAGGTGGTCAGGGTGCTGTGATTAGACACACCCTACAGGTCAAAATGCTGGCATCCTGGGTGGCTGTGGACATTTGGTGGCTCCTGCAAGGTTTGTCATTGACATCAGAGGTCACTTAAGTGTGCGTGTTTGTTCTGTTTAGGGAAGCTGTAATATGTGGCTGTGGTTGTCTCGTTTTATAAATGTAGTGTGAGCAATTGTGCTTTTGAAATACCTGGAATGAAGTCGTGGCAGTCCGGTGGGTGTGAGTGATGGGTGTTTTTAGGGCGAGCATATATTTGTCTGCAAAGAAAGCAACATAGTCAGAAAAATAGTGATGTAATAATTAGAGATGGCACGATACCACTTTTTTATGTCCGATACCGATACCGATATCATAAATTTGGATATCTGCCGATACTGATATGAATCCGATATAGTGTTTTTTTAATCAACAAAACTGTTTTTTTAAATATCTTGCGGCATTTTGTATAAGTTCATACTCAAGTTTAAAACAACAACTACACTAAAGCTATTCTGTTATACCTGTATGCAAAAAAAAATATTTCATAGTTCAGCAATACTGATCAATCTAATAAACTTAAACCTACACCATCCTCCCTATTCTGGTATTTTAAAGAGTACTTAGCATAAATATTAAGCAACCTAACTAATAGGGTTCCAACTCCCAGCAACAACAAAAATAAATAAATAAAAAATAGGGAACCACCCCTCACGCTCCACCTCATGATGCTTAATCGACGTAATCAACCTTAATTTGATGCAGTGTGAAAAAAAATGCACAGAAATCAATTATTTTTCAAGAAATATTAAATAGATTCAACATCTTTCTTCAACAAAATTGCAGACTGCACAGATGGTACCTTCCCAAAGGAAAAAGTACTATAGCTTACTAGAGTATATTAGACTTAATAGTTACTATATACAGTAATTGACTTCTATTCATTTTACATCAAATTAAAACTTTGGGTGTCAGATAATTATTTATTAAAAGCTAGACATTTTAAATGAGAATAAGAAAGAAAAGTATGTCTTTGTGCCCCCTTTTCCCTGTTAATGCCCTGTCGGCCCCCCTGGCTAAACTTTGCTAGATCCGCCCCTGCTCAGTTACCAGCGTCAGCTACGTAGGAAAAGATCCTCGAGTAGAAAGTAATATTAAATAAATTCTAACAACAGCTTATCAAGCTTAAACGTGCTGCTGTTGTTCAGCCGCTGGTTTCCTCTTTCTGGTGCAAAGTGGGCCAAAAACAAACAAGAGAGACGGACTCGCAACAGAAAAGCCGATCAGCTGATCATTAAGCAGTTTCATGATTGAAGTAGCAGCAAGAAGAGGCAGTCGCTTGTTAAGCTTAACGCAGGAATGCTTTACAAACATTCAGAGATGGACTTACACACTTGCTTTACTTCTCTCGGGGATAACTTTGTCGGAGATGAAATGCCGGGTTGCTAGCGAAGCTCCAAATGCTATCCAGACCACCGACAGGTCCCGCATGCCACAGCCGCTCTATCACGTGATGCATACTGCTCCGACCGGCTAACGTTCTGAGGCGAGTTACGGCGTGTTGCAAGTTTTGTGAGGTGCTTTCGTGATATTTAATGGATCGGATTACATTTTTTATTTTTCTCCGATATCCGATCCAGTAATTTAGGTCTGTATCGGACCGATACCGATACGTAATATCGGATCGGTCCATCTCTAGTAATAATACACTGATGAATAAACTTGATAAAACTTTCAATACTACAGTCGCCATCTTGGTTTAAAACAATAAAAAAGAACAGTTGTGATGAGGAGAGACGGGTCTTACTATGAAAATTGTTTGCTTATTGGCTAGGAGCTTGTCAGTTATAAGTCGTTAATTAATGAGCATACCACAAGTAATTCTCCATTTTGAAACATAGTTTCAATTTTTTTAATTAAAACAGTATCGACCCACAAACTCATGAGCAGTGAAAGCCTGGATGTGATGAGGAGGGGCAGGTCTGACTGTCAAACTGAATGACTGTCAAGCAACTTGTGATTGACAAGTCATTAGTCAATGACACCTGTGTGGTTTCATGCACTGATAATCTACCAGTTTGAAACATAGTATGTCCAAGATTTTCAAAATAGACTTTCAAAAATTTTATATTCAGCGAAACCTACAATAATGTTCAGATGCCTCTGAACTCTGAGGTTGGAAGTAAGGAGTGATGCCATTCCCGAAAAAGAAAAAAAGAGGGAAAACGGGATTTATTTTGGTGATTAAGCAGCCATTCAGGTATCACAGGAAATACAGCATAATACTTGTTTTGGTGTGCATGCAAACACATTCACTGATAGAGATTGATCAGTGCTTAATTTGTGAGTTACAAATACACAACAGTGGCAGGAAGCATAAGTTTTACAGTTTTACTGCTGTTTACGAACACTGTCGCCATATTGGACTGTTAACTCAGCGGTTGCTGGGGAGGTTGCAGCTGCTAGTGAGGGGAGAGGCTCTGTTTGTAATTCAGGAGTCATTTTTAATATTGATCAGTTTCTGTCTTTCTTTTATTTATTTCCGAGTTGAGGGGGCTTTCCAGATTCAAATTCCGTGTGTTAACTTGGAAATTCCCACTTATTCAGGAACACACCATCAATGACTGAGATCATAAACTCAGCTGGAGAGTGTTTATAGAGGTCAAGGCTGAAAGGTTTTTGTCCCCGTCCCCCCCCCCCCCCCCCACACACACACACATACAGAGATTTCTCTATGATAGCAAATCTTTTTGTAACCACAGCTAGCGCCATCTGGTGTTCTTCAGATAGAATGCAGGGTTAAGGCGCTTTGCATCGATCTGCATCCATGTTCGTACTGTCTGTAGCTGCTGGGAGACTTTTCTCAGCTTCAGTCTGGGACTTGAAGAGAAACACAAATAGTTTAGGCCCAGGTAATTGTGTTCTCCTTTTAAATTAACATTACATACATAAGCTTTGCTACCTAGCTCCTACATTATTTGTTGTCATTGTATTATTAGCCATAGCTGCTACCTTAACTGAGCAGAAAGCTAATGTGGCTATCAGGCAGTCGCCGGCCAGGTCAACATTTATGTTTAATACTTTAATGAAACAGTTGAAACAGGAGCTTTATTGACCTCTTGAAATTCCAATTTTTAACAGTTTTTTTCATAATTTTTGACAAGCCCTTTAGTTGCCATTGGCTATAATCAATCATGCACCAGGACGGTTTTTGGAACATATTATTATTATCATTATTATTATTATTATTATTATTATTGGTCTTTAAGACTATGAGAAAAACACGGTGGCGTGGTTTCGTGATAGTCTTGCTCCTGTAGCTTATTTAGCGACATTTTTCCCCATTAGCATCAGGACAGCTTTAGACTGGTGAGACATGGGAATTGTCTCTCTAACCCCTTACTCACACTATATAGCTGACAGGAATTAAACATTTTAGGATTGACTTAATCAGGACAACAGACCGCTTTTGTGTCTGTCTATTGCCAGTTTCGTGGGGTTTACAGTGTATCCAGCGGATATCTACACAACAGATAACTGCTGTCTGTGCCAAGACTTGTTGCACAGTGTGTGTCTAAATGTCTGAATATAAATGTAGATAAATTTAAAAAGCTAAGAGACCATTTGCTTGCATGTTCCTAAATCCCACTGAGACACGAATTGGTAAATACTACTCGGACTACAAAGAGAAATGAGAAAGCTTTCAGTCAAATTAAAATTGGTCATATGCAGGTATCTGTTTATAGAAATCTCGAATTGACTAGACACTAGAGTCAGAAATCTATTCATGCATTTCCTTCCTTTAATTTAGATAATTAGAGTCATATACAGCGAGGGGTTTGGGATGTACTTCGAAATGAAAATGTCACTTTTGTTTAGTTATTTTGCATGATTCCCTCCAATAATCTGGAATAAAGGAGAGTAATGTTCTTCACAGTGCCAAGGTTATTAGTCTACAACTGAGGTCAAGAGAGGAGGAGGTAGGAGGACATTTGCCTAATTAATTGCTACTCAGACACACTCACACACATACACACACTGCCATGACCTTTACTAATATAGTTTGTAGCAGACCACACAAACAGGACCCTGAGACACAGACACACACACACACACACACACACACACACACACACACACACACACACACACACACACACACACACACACTCACAGAGCTATAGCCAGCAGACTCAAAGGGAGACTCCATTACAACTCAACTAAGGGAAAAGAGCTGCTTGCTTGATGGCTACATGTCAAGAACACTGTAGGTCACGTGTGTGTGTGTGTGTGTGTGTGTGTGTGTGTGTGTGTGTGTGTGTGTGTGTGTGTGTGTGTGTGTGTGTGTGTGTGTGTGTGTGGGCATGTGGTCATGTACCAGTGTTTGAGTCTGTTTCCAGGATTCTGATTACATCACTTTCATTTTAAAGACCTTGCTCCAATTAAGTAATTAGTTGCTTGGTGTTTCTGTAATTATAGAGTTGTTCATAAAAGAGCTGCTGACCAGCCTGGGATTGAAAAATGGAGAGCGCTGCACTTTTTTTCGACACACACACACATGCACACACACATTCTAGTTTAAAATCAAGTTAATGCAGTCAAATCCTTGTTATTTCTGGTAAAGGGCAGGGCTGGACTCTGTATTTCTAATCACACTAAAACAGCACTGTGCTTAATAAAGCGCTTGAGACTCACAGATGGATTGGCAATTATTCTACTCCCGGTTACTGAAAAGTACGAAATGAAAAACATTTGAAATATATTTAAAGTATACAGGCCTTCATCTCTCTCTCTAAATATATATATATATATTTGTAATTATATTTACATGTCTATCTCCTGTTCTGTATTCAGTAGAGACACAGTATTTGTTGAATGCATTTTCATCCGAGTATGGTCTTAAATTCATTTTTCCTCACTAACTACATCGCCAAGTTTCTTGGGAAATCCTTTTGTACACTATACTGACAATATCCCTAAAATAGCAAAGTCCATACAAGCAGCACAGCCCTGTTCTATGCTAAACTATGCTCTATGCTCCAGTCCTGTGATAAACTGGAATGCCACCAATCCCCCCCCCCATATGGGACTGACAGCAGAGAAAGTGGCAGTGATCTTGAAGATTTCACCAGTCAGCCTGTGAAAGCTTCACTATTTAATGAGATTCTGTGATGCTGCCCAGACTCAGAACATCGACTAACACTCACACTATTTTTTTTCCCCCTCACTAACACGCACACTCACAACAAGAGAAAAGCACTCACCTGGTTTTAGTTATTGCACTTTGTTTGTACCAGCATTGCATAGTCAAGTCAGCAGGAACCTGCAGGACTTGATTAGGTATTTCAGATAAATAGCTAACATATTAGCACACTTTTTAAAAATCTGTCTTACAAAATAAAAGTTACAACCCTGAGAGGGAAAGGTGTAATGTCAACAAAAAAAAACATTCTCCTCTAGTTTTCTGATTAAAGTTTAATTGCCAGATTAAATTTAAGTATTTTATAATTGAGATGTTAGATGTTTTTCATTAATATTATAATTCTCAGAAAAATTGTTAATGGGTGGGCATTAATTTAACACCTTTCTACTTTTCTCAAAGCGTTTTTTTTTTTTTTTTTAGTTATGATAGTGTTTTGAATGATACTGGGATTGCATGACATACATGTACAAACACTGAATAACCAGTTTGATATTAGCACAAATATATAATCAGCCAATCACATGGCAGGAACTTGATGCATATAGGCATGTAGACATGGCCAAGATTACCTGCTGAAGTTCAAACGAGCATCAGAGTGAGGAAGAGAGGTGATTTAAGTGACTGTGAATGTGGCATGGTTGTTGGCATCAAAGCTGGTCTGAGTATTTCAGAAACCTCCAATCTTCTGGGACTTTTTATGCACAACCATCTCTAAGGTTTACACAGGGCGGTCTGTAAAAGACAAAATATCTAGTCAGCAGCAGTTCTCTGTGAGAAAATGCACCAATAACTCATATCGTTACAAGCGAGGTCTGTAAGAGAGCATCTCTGAATGCACAACGTATTGAACCTGGACGCAGATGCGCTACAGCAGCAGAGGACTATGCTGGGTGCCGCTCCTGTCAGAGAAGATCAAACTAAAGCTCCAGTTGTTTGTTGTTTGGCAAAAATGATAATTGTTGCCTGATCTGATGAGTTTGTTGGATGGTAGGGTCAGAATTTGGTGTAAACAACAGAAGCGTCGTGGAGCCATCCTACCTTGTATCCACAATGGTGGTGTAGTGGTGTGGAGGCAGCTCTGAAGGCAAAATCACATACACACATAAAAACAAACATTGTGTAGGTTTTTATGAGCGTTCACTTAATTCTAGAATCAAACAGGTAGATGCAGCATCATTCCTTATAATTAAAGTCAATGCGCATCGCAGCATGATTGATGCATGGACAGAAACATAGACTGTAATCTGTCTGTTTCGTTATAGGCAGAGGCCACCAAAAGAGGCTAAGCACATAAAATTAATCGTAGCAGCAGGATTATACAGTACATTATATAGACAGCCGGGTCAGTTGAGGAAAGGAAGTTAAAAGGATAGATGAGCAGAATGGGGGTTGAATGGCAGAGGAGAGATGGGTGAGTATAGAGGGAGGAATGGAGATGTGGAAGGAGATAGCCAAGCGTGGCGCGTGGCTGCCATGTCATCCTGTCATTAGCAGGTTGTTTGGGTCTTTAATTCATCATTCAGACCTTTATTGACTGGAGAGTGGGAGATCACTATCAGCAGGAGACGCTACAAAGTGTGTGTGTGTGTGTGTGAGAAAGAGAGACACTCAGTCACCAGCTGCTCTTCATTTCCTCGTGCCAAATAGATATCACATAAGATCATATAAACATATCACATGTAATGCCAAGGTCAAATTTTATTCGATGCTGTTTGATCCAAAGAAAACAATCATATATGGTTTGCTAAGTTTCACCTTAGTGTTTCTATCAGGGTGGTTTTAGTCAGACAGCTGAGTATTAGTGATGTGTGACAGGCTCTTGATGACTGTGACAGGAGCTGACAGGACAGAAAACTCCAGAGACCGGTCAACACTGATAACAAGTTGAGCACCGCAGGGGATCACTTGTGTTTGTACTGTGGTGGATGGCGCATTGTTGGAGGACATGGGTTTATAAAGACGTGGCTTTTTTTGAAAGGGGGTGGTGGGGGGTAACATATGAGTGACTGCATTTTGTGTGTGTGGTCTCATGGGAAACCACATTAGACTAGCTTAGCCACCTGCTCTGTCAGTGGACATCTCCCTGCTCACTTACAAACTCATATATACATATACGCACACACCCCCAGGGACAGACTCGGGACATCTGGCTCAGAGTGTCACAATTTTCCTTTTTTTTTTTTTTTAACCTGTTGACCCCAGGCCGCCACAGGCATCAGACAGGCATCAGCATCACATTTTGTCATTGTTGTAACGCCACATTTGGTGGTCTGCTGCCTTATAATCAACAAATTCACACAAAGGATGTTGCTGATCTATTTTTGTCATTTCTCATTATCCTCATTTCCACGCTTTCTCGCTTTCAGTATGTCTCTTCATTTCTCTTATTCTGTCTTTCTTTTCTGTCCTCCTCACTCATAGAGTTCTCTTTTTTTTTTTTTGGTGCCTTAAGCTGCAGGGTATTAGTTATGCAAATATTGACGTGCAGCTTTGGCCTGCTAGCTATCAATTGAAATCAGCAAATCGATGGGTCTAATAGCTGCTCATTAGCCACTTGATACATTTCCAGGGCTAACATAAGAACCTGTCAGTGTTCTGTAATCGATACAGTCTAAAAGTATTACCCAACCAAGGCCCACACAGGACACCTTTTTTTAATAACCTAAGCTGCTTGTTTTGCTTTCAATCCGTAAGTAAAACAATAGGTCTGAGTCTGTGCTTCTGGTCCCGAGCAGGACAGGACAAAATATCTCATTAGCAGCAACACCAATATCCACATCCGCAAAGCAAAACGTCTTCCAGACAGTCAATTTGTGCCGACAATTTTAATAAGTAACCTTTTGGTTATTTATTTTTTTTCCTGTTGTTGTTATTTAGTCCAATTCCCAGTTATGCATCGGAGCAGCCTGTTGTTTGGGCCCGGAGAATCATACAGTAAAGACTTTGATGCAGCCAGGATGCTGCTGCTGAGAACAGGGCCAGACCGGAGCCCCTCTATCGCCCCCAGCACACAGCCCTGCTAAGCTTAACTCAGCTGTTTGATGCCAAGCTCGGCGAGTGTGTGCCTGTGTGCGTGCGATCATGTGTGAGTTTGCTCAGCTCAGGGGTTACATAAACAAGAGCAGTTAGCCTACAGGTAAGACCCACAGGAGACCAGCCGAGAGAGAGAGAGATGCAGCGGCAGTCTCTTACCTTGGCATTCCCTGGGTGTTGTCGCCATTGCTGGAGCTGGATATTTACTAATGATGGGTGAGATGGAAAATTACTTTAAGGAGATAGTAAACAAAGTTGCTGTGTACACACACACACACACACACACTGTCTGGATGTCCTCATACACGTGTGAGTGTGGTGCGTTAATACAGTTAAGCTGGCGGAGGCAAGCATCCGTGCATGCGTTTTTGTGCATCCCCAAATGTATCTGGGGCTGCTGAAAAGAGATGGGGAGAATGTGGGCGGATGGGGGATTGGAGGCGGAGGCTGGCAGCTGGGCATTTGGCCGCTGGTGCAGAGCTAGAGAAAGAGCGAGGAAGGGGATGATGGTGGGGGAGGGAGGGGGGGTGCAGCGGAGATAAATCATTAGAGAGCAGGTTATTGGAAATGCAGGGAGATAAAAGAGTGAAGAAGCCAGTAATTGCCTTAAAGATCAGACTACAAAGCATTACTTTGGATTTTACAAGGCCAGCCAGCAACAAAAGAGCAGTAATTTATGAGCTCAGTGTAAAAGAATAGCATAATTACATTAAAAATTAATGCTAATGAGGGCTAAAATGGGGAAGGTGGTTATTATGAAAGTTTGTATTCATCTTCCCTGGGTTGAATGATGGCTAGTGGCTTGATTAATGGCTTAATTTCTATCAATTAGCAGGCAAAAAAATCTCCACCGAGACAGGCCTAAATTGAGCATTGAATTACACATCTTTAGTGCGGTGCAGGGGGGCAGAGGAGAGAGAGGCGCATTATTGAAACCTGGGACACTGAGAGATGCTGTGATGTGCAAGCACGTTTACGTGCACATCTGAAAGTCGGGCATGGGATGCAAAAGTTGGATAAATGTTCATTCAGACGTCTTGTAGGGATTTGAGAAATAACTGTTGTGTCAAAAAATAAACCGGGATAAAATTTACTTTGTGTCAATTTGAATCTTTTTTTTTTTTTTTTGAAATGCTTTATTTTTTGATTAAATATTAAAAATTATAATCGACTTTTTTTTTTCTGGCAGATCACAAATACATGTATTGCTCGTCTCACATTATACTACCCATCATAAACACAGGAGCTCGGTTGGCCTATTGATTTTAATAAAATCATTAACCGCCTTTAATTTCCCTGCCTTATTATTCCAAAGATTTGCCGCACTTTACAACAATGCAGTTAAACAAGCATTTTGTTTTCCTTTTTATTTATTTATTTACAAAACAAGTGCTATGGTGCTTTGGCAGACACGCTAGGTCAGTCAGTTACTGGAATTAATCAGCAGCAGTAATATATTCAGCTCCACTGTTCCTGATTGACAAACAGCAGACCGAAGTCAAGTATACAAAGACAATGCTGCCATAGCCCAGGGCTTCGACTCTCATGTGGGCATGTGTTGTTGAAGAGTCCCCTCTTCTGGCAGTGAGGCGCAACTGCTGCTTAGCGCTCTCGTCTTCAAGGCTGAAGGAGATGAGCGGAAATCTGTTTCCATTTGCTGGTTTGATTTTCTCTCCCCGTCTTTGGGTCTTAATCAATGAAGTGGACAAACAGCTATTTAGAGCGAACAATAGCCTATTGATTCTGAGCCACTCATCAGCACTGCTGTCTATCTAACTAATTTCAGTAATGAGACGGTAAGTTAGTTTTCTGACTCCTAAGAGCGCCCACACACACACACACACACACACACTCGTGTGGATGTAATCATGCAAGGACACAAACGCATGCTGACATACATTGGTTTGTCACTATCCATTATTCAAATCTGCAGATGCATAAGAAAAGTTTATTGACTGATTTTTATTTCATTTCCTCGGTCAAAGTAATGGTTGGAGTGCATTTGAGAATCCAGACAGATGCCACCGAGAGATAAAGAAATAACTTAATTTAAAGCAGTGCATACTGCGCATTTAATTGTGTCTACTTTTGTTCCTTCTCCTTCCCGTCTCATTTTCTGCATCTGCTTTCTCTCTATCTGCTTTCACTTCATCCTCCTCTCATCGCTGACAGAGACGCGTTCCTAATGCGGTGACAATCGAGTCGACCTGTTAAATTAATTTGCCAGATAATGTGTCAATATTAAATATCAACTTTGACCTCTCCGAGCTGCAGAGTGCGCTCACCCAGCTAGAGTATTGATTTTTGTCTGCCTCTGAGCTTGCTAGGCCCGCACTCAAAGTCCATTATTTTGGATTTTCTCATGAAATACATATCTTTTCCCGCTGACATCTGACAAACAGCATATGGAAGTCATTTTATCTACCAATAATGTGTTTGTCAAAAAGTCTGAGCTCTTAATGGATTCCTGCAGCGCGCACGGACAGCCCAGCAACAGACGGGCCTGACAAGGAGATGCTAGCAGATATGGAGTGTGTGTATGTGTGCGGATACATGTCAGTGTAGCTGTTTGTGTGGTGATTGTTTATATAGGGCATTCATGCTCAAAGGACAATAGAGATGGGGTAATTAAAAAAAAAAAGCGAATTAATGTGCTGAATTAATTGTCGGCCAGTCACAGGCATTAGTTTTCATGCGAGCGCGCGGATGCTCGTGCAGCGAGCTGTGGTGTGATAGTGGTGTGAAGGACAGGCCACAGTCTTGAAGAGGATATTGGGCCAGTGTTCAGACTTCATCTAGCAGCCCAGTCAAGGTAATGACTATTTTTGGAGCTGCTGTGCAGTGCGTCTACGCTCGCATCTTCCCGCACAGGATGACAAGCTGATAGTCTGTCATATAGGAAGGCTTAATTCCACTTGTCACTCACTTGTCCAATTCTGGACTGCATTAAAATCAAAACCGAGTTTGTTTGAGTGCTATTATGAACTTTAATAGGGTGTGTGTGTGTGCGCACGTGTATGCGCCTGTGTATATATGTGTATGTGTTTGATAGCGTGTGATGCTTTGCTGTGAAAGCTGGAACAAATATTCATTTATTCATTAAACACCAGGGCCATGAATATCTGTTGTGACACCCTTTCTGTAGCTGCTAATGGATTGAATTAATTCCCGCTATTAGCTCCAAATGCACAAAGTGAGAGTGTGTGTGAGCGAGTGTGTAGTATGGACAGATTTATGCAAGCCACAAGTGTAAGTATGTAAGTTTGCGAACACCTATGCATGCCGAAGCACTTGTATCCCGTTCTGTGTGTGTGTGTGTTCACATTTGTGTACTTCTTTTCACGACACAGCCTACATCAGTGCTGCAGAGAAACATGGATGTCTGCTGGATTGACAGATAGAGAGATGGGAGAGTGCAGGAGAGGACGGATGGATGGGGGAGAGAGGGATGAATATTGACTGATCAGTAGAAAGATTGACAGCCAGAGAATAATAGCGGCATTCAGACTTTCTCTTTTTTTTTTTCTTCTTCTTCTTTTTTTTCCCGTCGCTAACTTTCCCGGCACACCTATTTTTGCCCTCCTACGCTACAAAGACTGCTCTCGAATTCTTGAAATGATTTTATTATCTGATATGCAGAATCCTGGTGTGTTTATATCCAAGAGTAATTTATTGAAACCCTTTGTGTCTCTTTGTTTGATTGGACAAGCCCGAGCAAAATACTTTCTGATGCATGAAAACTGTATGAAACCTAATCACATTTAGTCTCCATAATGAAATTCCATTGCAATGAGTTTGTGTTCATATTTTTGATTATTTTAGAATGCATTATCTGAGTGTAATTCACTGTCTGGCTATTATCCTGTTAGTATTTTTTTTTCCCCTGCTGGCTTTTGTAGGAACTCTTTGCCCTTGGCTAAGCCAAGGCTCCTTTTTTCATGGAGGCCAAGATTAAAATAGGGGAATATCAGATATTTGATATTGTATGTGTCAAAGGGCATTATAAAGAGCCATAGCCCAATCCACATGAAATCTGGTGCCTTTCAGAACATGACAAGGATTGGCTGACACACACGTGTGTGTCTGTGTACATGTGTGTGCGTGCTTTTGTTCATATCTTCTGTGTTACATGTGTTTCAGAGGGAACTTCTCTGGAGGAGCAAGTGCGAAGGATAAAGGACATTGAGGCCATCGAGAGTGATTCTTTTGTTCCTCAGGCTTTCAAATCATCCAGGGATGAAATAAAGGTGCGTTCTGTCTGTCTTTCTCTCCCTGCCCCTCACTGTCTCTAGCTTTTCACTCCATCTCTTATTGAATTTCCCTCTCTGCAATGCTGTGCCGTCTGTCCAGAGACAGCCCAGACCAAATCAAACATTCCCATTCAGCGCTGTTTGTTCCGACCTGAGACGGTTTCATCAGACGCTCCACTGTTCCGCCGCCTCCAAAGCGGCAGCACCCACACAAAAGCCACAGCAGGCAACAGCCATCCTCTGTCTCCCTCTCTGTTTCTTTCTCCCCCCTCTGGTTGTGCAGATGCAGACAAAACACAGAAGTCATTATTGAAATGTTCGTGTCTCCAAAGGAGCAGGAATTCGATTTGTTGGGGCTCATGGCTCTTTTGAAAAGATAGGCGACAACATGTGACAGCAAGCCTGCACAGACTTTTGTGACATAGCTTGGTGAGTCTGACAAAGGTCAAGACCCGTGTGGTTGCAATTTGAAATGGACTGAGCCAGCGTGCTCTGGCACCAGCAGGCTGCACAGGTTGCACATGCAAAGTATGCTTTCTGTTTAGAACGCCTTTCACATAAATTTACCAGGATCAATTTTAAAAGATGAACTACAATATTTTCTTTTATTTAAATTGATAAAGAAAATGTTTCTTTAATGAGTTGCGTTTTTAAGAACACTCAGGTTTTAGTTGTATTTTAGTTCAAGTTTAAACCAGCTCTTCTTTTGGGGCAATTTTGAGTCAAGTATTACTGATAGATCTTAATAATTCATATTATTTATGTGTATTTTGGCTATATATATATACTGTTCTTTTAAATACACAGATAATTGACCCATTTAAACTATGTTGTCCCAAAATCTCCAAATATGTTTGCCCATAATTGAAATGTATTTCGGCATATCTTCGCTCCCTCTTGTGAAGTGGATTTGGTATTTATAGTAGTGTATCTGTGAGTGGAGTTTATTAATGGTATATAATTAACTGTTAATGAGGAGAACCCAGTGAAACCTTAAACATCTGGTCCCGTAGCTCATAAGAAATATTTCTCCCCTTTTAAGCAAGTTTCATTGAGTAAAAAATGTGAATTCAGCATATTGTTCCCGGGAAAATATAATGACTGCTTTTACTATCAGATATTTGGCACAGCATGGTGCTTATTAATCGGCATGTTTTAGATCTCGCTTGGATTTGTTTATCCTGCCAAATTATTGTGAAATGGATCTTTCCAGCTGAGTAATCCTTTGCTCTGAGACTGGTATTAGAAGTGTTTGAAACATGAATGGACTTTGCAACGCAAACATTTTGACATGTCATCTTAACAACAAGGACAATAGCTTTAAGTAAATGGATAGTCACATTTCCTTCTATCAGCTTTGACTGTACAGATGAAAATCTAGTAGAGACCCTTCGTCCTAATACGTGTACGTTACGTGTCTGTAACTGCAACAACATTAACAACATGCGTGTGTTGTTGCTGTTTGACCGGCCAGGCTCACCTGTCACAAAGCTGTGTTTTAATATTTTTATATTTCCAGATTTTAGACTTCAGTAATCACCAGCGCAAAAAGAGCTTAATAGACCTATGTGGACTTGTCTTTCTGCTTATTTGATGCCTCACACAAGACACAAGCTGGCTGACATCCTCGGATGAATATATAAGATATCACACTGCCTTATTACATGCACAGATAAATGTATTGCATTCAGGATACAAGCTGATGCTTATCAGTACTCTGCTTTCCTCAGATATACTGCATTAGGCCAGGGTTTCACTGCCATCTGCTGGAGAAGTGACATATTGCATTTAATGATTGTTTTCTATCACACAATTGTGCATATATAGTCTGTACATGTTCTGTATATTCAAATCTATATAGTGTTTTTTTTTTACATTGTTTGTAGGAATCCTGAAACTGCAGTTGTGAAAGTTTTTGTTTTAGTCCTCTGGACCTTTCTGGAACTTTTGTAATTCATTGAACTTTTTTTTTGTACACTCAGGCAAGTCTCTGTGCTCATTTTAAATTTTGTATGTGCGCTTTTGTGTATTCCTGTGAGTACAGACTGAGCTGCCTGAGGTGAAGCAGGAGCCAGAGAGGGCATATTCGCAGGACGTCACACTTCCCACATCAATAGTATACAGCGACACTGACACGCTTGCTCATCCAAGTGTAAGTTCTCACCAGGCAAACCCTTCTGCTGTTTTCCTCTGCTACAGTATGACCCACAAGCTGTCGTTCTTCTCCATAAAAGCCAACTTTTTAACAGCCTCCGAGCCAGTGAGGAGTTTCTAATCCTGAGGCATCGCTGAAGTTGATCTTGTCATTTGTGTCGCTTGAATTTATCGATTTGTGGACAAACTTTGTAAAGTTTTTATGTTAAAAATGCTGCTGCTGTCATCACCACTAGATACACCACTCCTGCATATAGCAAGCAGGACACTGTGCTACAGCAGTTTAGTGCCGCCTTACATCACCACCTCCTCCTCTTCTGCCGACCAACGATGAAAAACGAGAAGGAAAACTTTAAACTCCAATAACGCTCCCTGGGGCTTCCCAGTCATCTATCTCCACTGGGGAAACTAAGTTATGTTCTGATGTATGCAGATAACCCCCGTCACACACACACACACCATCTTACATACACACACAGTGCCCCCCAGCCAAATCCGCACACATACACACCCTTAGACAGGCTGATGTATGGTAGCAATATGCCCCAGGCGGGCCCCAGCCCCTGCTCCAGCTCCAGCTCTACTTCCAATTAGAACAGATGAGTCCCATTAGCCCAGCTCAGATACTGTCATCCCACACACACAGCCTCATTAGCACCGTGACACCAGCGCAGGGCCGACAGACAAGAACTCACTGGTGCTGAATCTAACACGGAGCCAACATGCAGTGCAGCTGTAAGCAGCGTAGGTTAGGAATGAAGGATTGGCATGCCCGGGGTTTGCGCTGCAATCTGCATAATAATGGACACATCACCACATAGATGTACAGTATGTACACATAGTCAGCATGTCAACATTATCTCTCACCCTCACACAAACACATGCAGTGAATATAGAAATGATCTTCCAATTTTCCCCCTGTGTCTCAGCGCCTTGCTTCACAGCCTCGCAGTCATTATGTTACTTTGTAATAAACAGATGCCTTCATTCATCAGGCACTTGCAGCAGCAGTTTTTATACCCCACTTGCAATCAATATCATTACTGCTGGTGAAGCACTGAGGTGAATGCAAGTCGCATGCGTTGGTCTTTTCTATAACCAGGCTTTTACATCCACCTAGGCCTATGGGACAAGAAGAGAGTTACATGTTTTTTTTTTAAGGTTTTCCTTATGTGCATTTAGGGCTGAGTAGATAGAAAAGGACTGATAAGATGTGTAAGGTGCCCAAGACTTCACTTGTATTTCAGCATCATTAATCTGTCCTCATGGGTCTCAGCGAGCAGCACAGACTACTCCATGTCGTGCTCTCTTACTTACAGGGAAACTTAACTGATTTACTTCTGATTTATTTTCATTCAGGATGTAGAGTCACCTGGAGCTGGTGACTATGTTATGATTGATCAATGGATTCTGGATTCTGTGGTGGCCAATCCATGTGTGAAAATTATTTCATGCATGACTTCACTAAATTCAGGTTTTCAGCTGATCTCGTTTTATTTGGATGCGCGATGCTGCTCTATCCAGATCTAACCAACTGGAACAACCCCCGATCATAACACTGCCCCCTACAGGCATGTACAGTAGCCATGAGGCATGCTATTTCTCTCCTTACCCCATGCACCCACCAATCTGGAAGCAGGAACATCTGGACTCATCCAACCATGTGACCTTTTTCTTTGCTGCAGAATCCAATCTTTATGCTTCATACCAAATCAAAGTCTTAGCCTCACTGATAAGCGTGGGTTTTTTTAATACCACACAGCTGTTTAGTGAGTTTTCTTCACATGGCGTCTGTGGAAAAGTACTTACCTTCACCATTAAACATAGCTTTCTCAGATCATTAGATTTTTTTAATGACTACATTTATTCTTTGAACAAGATAGTGAACAAGGTCATAACACAATTTTAGTAGTTTGGCATGTATCATGAGATTTTTCAGTGTATGCTAGTGTCTTCCAACATGGTTGTTTAAGAGTGTTTAAAGTTCCTTCCTGCTTTCTTAGCTAAATCCAGGTGGAAGCTTTTTTGGCTAGATGTTGCATGTTGCAGTAGCCATAAAATATAACTTTTTTCTTTTTTTTTAATTAAGCATATTTAGCTACATGGCAATGTGTTTCTTTTTTGTAGGGCTCTACATATTAGATATTAAATATTAGATTAGATACATAGACATATTTTGTGCCAGAAAAAAGCCGAATCAGGCCCAATCTCTTCTGTGCTTTAATCTGGATCTCAGCACAGCTGGGAGCATTTGCTCCGCAGACATCAGTGATCTTTAAGGAATGAGGCAACTTAAAAGATCGGAGATGTACTAGGACGCTAATCCATGTAGTGGCTTAAAAACAACTAATGAAAACTTCAAATTGATTTGAAAACTGACTGGCAGTCAGTGTAGGGATGCTAGTATAGGAGATAGTCAGTTAATTACCGCGCTGCAGTGTTTTGGACCAGCTGTACTTGGCTAACCAACAGCAAACTGACACCTGAATAAAGAAGAGTACAATAATCGAGTCGAGACAAAATAAAGGCATGGGTAGTTCTCTCAAACAGAGGAATGGCTTCACTTTTGCAATGTAGTCTTAGATAAAACAAGCTATCTTTAATAACAGCATGTCAGGGTCAGTTCAAATAAATCCACTGCCACATATTTCGTACACTGGATTATGTGATCATTGAGAGGGATTGCTTCCATATCACTTTTCTTTTTTTAAAGATGCTGCTTTAATATAGGTTTAACTCTTAAATATCTGTGTATTTGATGGATTGTTCAAATCAAATTTTTAAAGAAAAGATTGTGTGGTTTTTATTTCTCAGGTGTGAGAATTTTCATTACAGAAATCAAAATCAAACTGTTTTGTGCTGTTTCCGTTTGGTCATAGTTATTGAGGATTTCAATTTCTTATTATCAGATAAAAAAAATTTTTTTTTATTCTACTGTGATTTCTTCTCAATCATAGTGACTTGGTACACTAACAAAATCAAAGAAAATGATTGTATGGTTTCATAGCAGTCCATAGTACAGATGTGCCTTTTGTCTTTGTGTTTACTAACATATCCTCTCGTTGTTGGTCTGCAGTTGTTTTTGGACAAGGAGAAGGCTGAGGAGCTGTGGCTGCTAAGGCTGATCTCGCTGCGACAGGAGAGGCTGATGGGAAGCCCTGTGCCCTGAGCAGCATCGGTGACCCGAGAAGTCTTTCCTGTTCCCAGGACAGTTTCAGTCTGTGTTTGAACCTCATTCATGTAGTCATGTTTGGTGTTATTTTCTTTTAGCACCTGTCATATTTTCTCATGTTTCAGGACATCACAATATGTTTTTATCCCCCTTCCTCTAATTTCTCTTAGTAATTATACAGACTAGTGAAACTTTGTACAAATAAACATTTTTTGGTTTCAATGTGTGCTGTTTGTGTGTGTTTTTGTTAAGATCGGCATTTTTCTTTTGTTTTTACACATTTCATATTTAATGAAGGGAAATCTTACTGTCAGTTAAGGTCCAAGCTTTAACTACCTTAACTGAGGTCCAGGCTCTGGAGAGGCCAAACTATGGCTGTTTGTGTTTGTGTGTCTGGTTTGGGGTTTTTTTTGTTTGTTTTTTCCCTATCCAGATATGCTTTTACTGCACTGGTATTGTGTTTTGGATCATTGTTATTCTGAAAAATCACACTGTTGCCAGTCAGGTGCTTTCCACATGTTATTTCAGCATCAATCAAAAATTTTCCATCAACTTTTTGCAATATCTCCAACACCACCGGCTGAAATGCAGCTCCACACAATGACAGCACCACACAATGACAGCACCACCATGTTTTGCAGATGGCTGTAGATACTTACTGTCTTTGCTGAGTCATTTATGTGTACCACTGGACCCAACTGGTTCATCCCTTGAGTTAGGTACCTGACTGAAAGTAAGTGGGAAAAGCAGCTAACACCCAAAGGAAAACTTTGAGAGAGCATCTGAAAGCACGAAGAACTACTGATCAAGACCACTTAAAAAAAATCCAAGGAAGCCTGGAGCCTTGGAAGTAAAATAAAAAGAAGTGACAGGTGAGCTACACAGTGCTCTGTGTGTTTGTGCAAATGAAAGCTGTCTTGTGCTTTTGTGTGAATGAAGTAGAATTGGACGTGACATGAAAGAAACAACACAAACTTTGACATTTTGCATTTTATTTGTAAGGCTCCAAATTACACCATGGAGCGTTGTATAAGAATGAAACGGATGACTTCTCATCTGCCTAGGGCCTAAATATATATATAGATAACACACACATATATATATCAGATGTGTGCTTCTTAGTTATTTATGTTTGTGTTTGTTTTTAGTGCTGTATCCATGTTTCAGCAAGATTGGATCCAAGTCAGAGCTGAGTCTACACTCAGGTCTATTTGTGGAACTGCCAGATGGTTATCTATATTGCTTCTAGGATGCACTGTGTCACTCAAGCACTCTCGAAATAGTGAGTGTTGCGATGAAATAATAAATAAGAATGTGTGATTAACTAAGCGACAAAATTAAGCTTGCCTGTGTGGGCGCTTGCATGGGGTTAAGTGCAACTTTTACTTGTGTGCATGGCCTCCTGGCATGTTCTGGGATAGGGTTACTGTTTAAACAGAGCCACTCTTACAAATGTCTTCCAAGAATCACTCCAGCAAATGCTCCAGAGAGTTCCCTCATGTCACCGATATGTCTACTTTTTTTTGTTATTTAGTGGCATAGCTTACTGTATGAATGTAACAGCTCCTTGTCTGAATAAGTCTGATAAACACACTTCAACTTTTTGCAGCAACGTACATGAACAGGACAAGAAACTTCAGTTTTCCAAGAAATTTCGAGAGTTGCGTTGCCATAGCAGCCAGCCACAACAGACAGCGCGCGGACCCCATGATGAACCCGCCAATTCGAGGGACGGATTCGTACCACGTGGTCTGCCGTCAGCGCGACTTTGTTTTTAACATCAGGTTGCCTGTCATCGCCTCTATAGTAACGATACCGAGGCTGAGCGGCGAGCTCCGGACACCTGTGGCGGATTTTTTCTAGAAGAACTTTACCGCTTCGAAAACACCTGAAAATGTTCAACAGCAGTCTCAGGGAGTTTGATGAAGATCCGTTCGCCTCGTGAGTAACTGAACCAGTGTGTTAAATTTTTCTTAAGAGCTGTCACTGTTCAAATCTGTTGGGTTTTCAGTTTGGAAGTCTTGCTAAATCTTCATTCGTGTATGTATTTGTCAATTTATCACGCGGATGAACAGCAGTGGGAATATTGTTTTTATTAAAATCTGTCATTGGCACATTAGACCTAACTAAATTGACTGTGTTCTCTGTTGTTCGGTTAATTAGATGTGCAATATACAAGACAATAACAGCCTGATAGTTTTCCTTGACTTAGTCGTGTTACTGCAATTTTGCACCGAGCACAGTAACTGTGATATGATACAGTTTTTAATAAGTTTAAGTTGTTATAGTTGGTTTTAATGTGAACCCCTTTACTTGTTAAAAATAAATACAAGGGCGTTACTTTGTGTCCATATTTGTTTTTGATGCAGCTTTCTATCATTATAAGGACGAGCCAGTGCAGTTTGCAGAAAGTGTAGTATAGTGTCTACACTGGCACTGTGCTATCACTTAGTTAGGGCAGCCACACTTGACCCGACTTCTAAGGCAAGTGTTAAAGGTGGCTAAAATTATATTAGGAGTCCTTCATATTTCAGTGTGTTGTCTTCAGTAAAGACTTTGTCTATAATGTGTTTCAAGCTCATGTAACTAAAAGATGTAAGTCATTCTGACATGTAAACATAAATCTTTTTTTATTTCTGTTTTTTCTTTTCCTTTTCTTTTCCTTAGCGAATATTGAGACACACTTTGTCTTTACTACTTCTTCCTTTCCCACAGGGATCCTTTCCGTGCACATAGGGAGCATATGCGGCAGATGATGCGTAGCTTCTCCGAGCCTTTCGGTGGGGCCCTTATGCCAAGTCTAATGGATGGGAGAAACCGTGGCCACGAGATGGTAGAACATCCCAGTTCATCCCATCCACTGAGAAACGAACACAGGGTGAGAACGTGTTTCGTCAACTTGTAAACTCAGCTAACATGTAATAGACACCACCAGTTTAGCTCTACAAGGGAAATGAATGAAGCCTCTGCTTAAGTGTAACACTTATGATCTGTGAGTTTATAACCACAGATGGTTGGTATTTTGAGTTTACTAAGGCTATACTGGAAGCCTGCCACTGGCACCTCTCACTGGGTGAGAGTCCATGTGAGTCTTTGGTTTTGGGAAAGGGCAACCCCCTTGGCCTCTCAGGACAGTTATATCTAGCCCTGAAGAGCCCTATTTATAGTGCATTGTTCCACTGACACACTGCTTTCTTGCAAAAACATGCACAGTCTTAAAGCTTGAAAACTCCAAGGCATATGACCCCAAAGAACTCTGCTTTTCTCTGCTGAAGATAAGTGTTTATTTAGATATTACTTTAGCTGGTCTGTCATCATTAAATGCAATGCTATCCCAATAATAGCATTGCATTTAATTAGCAATTGCATGCAATAATCTTTTATTGCATGCAATTTGTCTTATACCCTGAGCTTAAGGCCATGGCTTTGCAACATATTTCCTCAAGATATGATGGTTAGACAGTATTCATTGACCAGATGACCGGAACTTTTTGATGTTAACTGTCCTCGATGTAATGAAATAACGAGTAGATAGGCCAAGGGTTAGTTTAGACCTGCTACTGCACCCGTTAACCTTTTCCAAATCGCCCCTCCACTGCCTGCTTTTAGTCAAACTTAGTTCCCGTCACCTGCTTTGATCCCACTACCTCATGAGAGCCTGTATTTATATCTTTGATAATGACTTACATCAGAAGCCTGCCCTGAATCGCCAGCTGTCTGCTTTCTCTTTATTAGCACCATACCTTTAACTAGCTAATGCCAGCTGAGAGGGAAGCTCTTACTACTTGTCTAATGAGAGTGGGAGAGGAAGTCTGCCACAACTATCTGCACGCACAGCCTATAGACCACCTTGAGCTTAAAACACTGAAAAGACAGAACCACCAGGTGATCTAGGTTTCCTTCAAGCAGTGGAGGCACTGCAGGGGGTCATGGATACAAGGCAAATCCTAGAAAGTGGGACTGACGGATTGCTCTGAACTGCTTCACCCTCTTGTTTAAAGCATCAGCCTGCAGAATAAATAGGAGAGAGGTAAGGTGAGCGGAGGTGTGGTTCTCTACAGAGTGGCTGCTTCACCAGATCTGAGTCAATCTTAGTTAGGTTGGTCAGGGGCCTTGTTAGAGCTGTGCAGTTCAGGGAAAAAACACCCACTCATAACTTACAAATCCCAGGAATTTAGGTCTTTTAAAAACCTTTCTTTTCTTTTTTTCTTTTTTTTTAATCAGACTTTTTTTTTAAATGTCCCAGTGACTACTGGAGTTAACTTTAACTTTGGATAATGCTTCCCATCATGCACCATGTCATGTTTCTCCCAGCATTTGCTTGGAATCCTACCATCATCCAGATATGTGCAGTGTATGCTGCATGTGGATACAACACATCATGGAGACCCAGAAAATTTAGAAGGGAGTACCACAAAATGACAGACTAAAGAAGCGGCTTTCAGCTTGTACTCTGCTGAGATGTCAAATCTGACAGTGTTCCAAACACAGGGTTTTGAAAACCCTAACTGGTCCAGGAGCTCATCAGCCTGGGGCACTGAATAAACATCGAACGGTGGATCTTCATTCACCCTGTTATAGTCTACACATAACAGAACAGACACTTCCTCCTTCAAGTCAAGGACAAGAAAGGGGCTACACTGAAAGCTGTTGTGCTGCTCTGTTGTTTCCTCTAACAGCAAATCTGGTTTACAGAAACCTGTTGTGTTAGCGTTCTCTTACACTGTTTTGTTAAAACAACAATCAGAAGACCTACTGTGTGGTAAGACATATGAAATTAAGTCTCTGCTTTGCCTCATTTATCTGAAGATAAGGAGAAATGCCACCCAAGAGTGGTCTGAAGCTGTGCAGCTGTGTTATTGTCTTTGCAGTGGCTTGTATGTACAGATGTCACGGACACTCGGCTTATTCATTGTTGCTCTTTTCATCCATCTGTTTGGCAGAATGTGCCTTGGCAATGGTGCTGCAATTAGCGGCTGCACGACAGACAGCTCACTCGCTCCCTCTAACTGTTCTCCAATGTCACAGGCACAAATGTGCACGCAAAAATACATCAATAAAACATCTTCACAAGCATAATTACGCACAGTCGCAGCTTACAGAGTAACATGGATGCAATGGCACACACACACTGACAACATAAATGCTGGAAGGCTTGTACTTCTTGTATTCGCTTACCAAGCATTAGATTCTCAGCAGGACAGTAAGTCCTGCCTTACCTTCCATGGCTGCTTTGAGTATTCACATTTCTCTGTCGCTTGCCAATATCAACCACCGGGTTTATATTACATTTCAAAACATGTCTTCATAAAGGCATTTGTTTACAAAAGTATCACTGACAATCAAGCCTCACTGTAATTCTACAGTTGGTTCTGTTTAGTTAGGGTTACAAAGGTGTGAGCTCTTTTTTTTGTTGCTGATTAATATTCTGTTTACACTGAATAAAAAAATCTATAAAAATGTAGAAAGTTGGCTTTATTCGCCTATTAATGTTAGTCACCTGACTCAGTGCCTCTTTACCTTCTCTGTAGTCGTTTAGCTCTGAGAGAACAAATTTAACAAAAAACTTTCTGGTGATTTATCACTTCTTTGGTTCCTGCAGCCTGCCTCGGGATGCAAAGTTGTAGGTTTAATATCAAACTGACAGACAGAAAAGATCAATTTTCAGCTATCCACCAGCCAAAAATAATGTGTAACATGTAGACCACATTATTTTTCACCCTCAGTCTCTCCTCTGCTCAACCCTGGTCTAAATATAATGCTGGCAGATATGTAACTGGCATTTATTAGTTCACAGATGCCACTGTGGGATAAAAATGGCTGTGAGGGCCTCATAGATACGGGTCAGGAGCATTTTACATCAGCTTGACCTTTGAAAAGAGCTGAGAGAGCAGCCTTGGACTCTGGGACCGCTGTGAGATTCCTGTCCTCAGTGGTCCACCCTGCCCACTGAAGCCTTCCTAGAATGAATGAAGCTCAGTTTCAGTGTTCAAGCCACACTAATCTCTGGCAATGCGACCCAATTACACTTGGAACACAAGTCACTCAACACCCCACTGATCACGCACAATACCACTGTGCATCACACTCACTGAAAATCCATTGGCACACATCATGATGGCAGTTGAGATGTTTATCCAGGGTCAAAGGGTCACAAACACCTGTGATTTTGGCCGAGGGAACACAGACTCTGAATGAAGCCTGCAGGCCGGCCCCTCCTGGTTTCTCACTCCTTTCACTTCCAGAAGATTCAAGGCCTTGAACGCCTGTGCTTTGAGCTATGTGGGGAGTTGTGTGTGACTGTGTCAAAGGCTTACATACTGATGTATGAAAATCTAACAGCTACTGGCAATAACCACAGCAAACACAGAAAGTCTACAGTTTTTGTATGTAGCAACATATCACTGAGCTAGAACATGTATGTACAGTTGTTGTCCAAAGTTTACACACACTCATCATGGGCATCAATGTCATGCTAATTTGAGGCTTTTAATGATTTGTTTGAACTGGGTTTTTTTTCCAGGGTAAAATGATTGCACAGCATACAGATTTTCTCTAACCCACATTGAGTCAAAAGGAAGCATATAGGCTCAAATAAATACATACACCAATCATTTAATGAGTAGTGCTAAAGGTTCTACAATGTCATTCAACGTGATGAGGGCAAGTACATGTGAACTTATGATCACAAGTGTATAATGCAGACATTTTTACTATTACTGTTCCAAATTATTCAAATATTGTGTGTGAAGTTGTGTTGCTAAACTGGTGTTGTTTGACTCCCCAGGATATGAGCCGGTCGTTGTTGCCATTTGGTGGGATTGACAATACGGTCAGTAGAGTTCTCTTTTGTTCATTAAAACTCATGTGACTTTCTCATATATAGGCTATGTGTGTGCTCCTAAGTCTGTAACTAGTTCTGTCCACTACTGTTTGTCCAGGAACCAGCACTCATCGACCATTTCTTCTGATCCATTTATATGCCACTACTCCATGCTATAAACTTCTGCCAACTCTCTGCAAAAATGTCTTGTCCATGTCTCTCTGTGCTCTCCTTTTTTCTCTTCTGTTTCCCCTTACCCTGTAACCAGTTGTAATGGATGGTTCCTCACAGTCCCATAAACCCTGAGTATTTCCTCATAACATATTGTTTGGGGTTTTTCCCTAATGTTGTAAAACTGAATTGAACTCCAAATTTAAACTATCAAATTACTCTTTCAAGGCTTTAACACTTTAAAGTCAAAGTTAATCATGAAATGGTGTTTGGGAGATGATTAGTAACATAAATATTATTGTGGTGCTAGATTACACCCAAACACATACATTACTTGTAACAATACTCAGAATACATGAAGACAGAGTCTATTTTAAACTTCTGAAAAAAATACAATGAATAATTCCTATGAAAACTCTGTGACCAGTATGTGGAATGACTGGCGGGTTGCTTTAGTAGTTTTACATAATCTAGTTTATAATGGTCTCAACTATGGCATCATCATCGCTGTTTGGCACAATTAAGATTATGTCTAGCTAATAGTAGTTTAAAAAATGTGATTGGTCTTTGTCTTACTCTGAGAAGTTATGAGGATGTAACCATAGTGGTTTGCAGTTTCTGAAGTATAAGGCTGATGATGCATCTGTTTCTGTAAGATCTGGGTCCATTTAATTAGGGGAAAACCCAGCTTGACAAAAGCAGCACAGAAACATTTGAAGTTATCCATTTTTAATATCTCTATGCAAGGAAAATCCAGATCAAGGAATCCTCTGCTGTACTTGCTTAAACTTTAGTCACGAATGCCAGGAGGTAACGTGATACAGTATTGTGAAGTGATAAAATGTGTCCCGGGCAGCAACTGTGTAAGATACATGTACGGACTTCACTGTGCTAAATGTATGTTTGTACGCATGCTGCGGCTGTTTATGAGCTGAAAATGTTTTGTGACCCATGTGAGGCCAGCCGTCAAATGACTGTTATTATTTTCCCATTGTGTCTGTGCAGGACTTGATGAGAAACCCTTTCGGTGTGTTTGACAACATGATGGCCAGCATGAGAAGTAGGATGGAGGGAATGCACAGAAACCTTGTGAGTTTACGTTCAGCCTGTTTCTCTTGGCAGTTTCTTCTTGTTAAAAGGAGTTTTTCCTTCCCACTGTTGCCAAGTGGTTGCTAATAGTGGGTTGTCCGATTGTTGGTGTTTTCTCTCTATTAACTTACAATATAAAGTGCCTTAAAGCAAATATTGTTGTGATTTGGAACGATTTAACTAAAACTGAATTGATATTGAAAATTATGTTATACAAAAGGCGATTGCCTGACAGTATTTGTTTCTGTGTGTTTCAGGAGTCCGCAGATTCAAACACCCACTCATTTCGCTCCTCATCAGTAATGACATATTCAAAGGTTGGAAATGAGCCTCCCAAGGTCTACCAAGCAACCTCGTCAACACGCTGTGCCCCAGGAGGGGTAAGTAACCCTGTGGATGTATTACTGTACTATATTATATCAAAACTAAATGCATGTTAGTGCTGTAAGTTTCCACTTCAACATGAGAAACGTCTACACTTTGACTATCATATACTCTCAATATGAGCTTGTTTTATTGGTATTATTACAGCTTTCCTTGTAACTCCTATGTCACATGACTTTAATGATATGTGCTTATTTTTAACACGCCCCAGATCAAGGAGACCCGGCAAGCAATCAGAGACTCTGAGAGTGGTCTCGAGAAGATGAAAATCGGACACCACATCCAGGACAGGGGGCATGTTGTTGAGAAGAAATACAACAAGAAAACAGGAGAGAAGGAGTTCAACCAGGACTTTCAAAATATGGATGAATGTATGTTATAACTTTACTATTTCTGTATGTAAAGGCTGCAAAAATGTATTCTCCCTCAATTTTTTAAGCGTACCACCATAGTTTTATGGTGTGTTTGGATAAGTTGGTAACACTTTATAATACGACCCTAGACTAAGGGCGTAATTCCCCTGTAATTTAATGGAATTTCCGTGTATTTTATTTGAAATTACAATGTCATTTTACTTATACAAAAAGTTAAAAGTAGGTACACTACAGTAAGGTGGCAACAAGTCAGATTTTTACAAGAAACAAAGAAAAAACTATACACTAAGTAAATGTAAGTAATTTTGCTTAATGCATAAGTATTTTTAAGTGTTATGTAACGTCAGTTATTTTACAGGAAATGAGACATAAAATATACTTAAAGTAATTTTAGTACAGTGTAAGCAATTTTGTGTGTAATTTTATCATAATCTTTTGGAACAACAAACAACGTTACAAATTTGTAATGGAGTGGATTCATCTTGGCCCCTTACATCTTTTATGACATTACTTATACATTACTTAAAATTACTTACAATGTAATTATTTCTTTGTTTTCTTTAAAAAAAAATCTGACTTGTTGTTATTCGTGGCTCAAGAGTTGGGAGTCGCCTTGGGCGACTGTGGCTCAGGGGGTTGGGAATCGCATCTGTAACCGGAAGGTCGCCAGTTCGATCCCTGGGCTCTCTGTCCTGGTCGTTGTGTCCTTGGGCAAGACACTTTACCCTACTTGCCTACTGGTGTTGGCCAGAGGGGCCGATGGCGCGATATGGCAGCCTCGCCTCTGTCAGTCTGCCCCAGGTCAGCTGTGGCTACAACAGTAGCCGCCTCCACCAGTGTGTGAATGTGAGAGTGAATGAATAGTGGTATTGTAAAGCGCTTTGGGTGCCTTGAAAAGCGCTATATCAATCCAATCCATTATTATTATTATTTTAATCAGAAGGTTGCCGGTTCGAGCCCCGGCTCCGTCAGTCTCGGTCGTTGTGTCCTTGGGCAAGACACTTCACCCGTTGCCTACTGGTGGTGGTCAGAGGGCCCGGTGGCGCCAGTGTCCGGCAGCCTCGCCTCTGTCAGTGCGCCCCAGGGTGGCTGTGGCTACAATGTAGCTTGCCATCACCAGTGTGTGAATGTGTGTGTGAATGGGTGGGTGACTGGATGTGTAAAGCGCTTTGGGGTCCTTGGGGACTAGTAAAGCTCTATATAAATAGAGGCCATTTACCATTTATTGTGCATCTACCTTGAAGTATCTGTAGGTAAATAAAATACATTGTAATACCATATAACATACACTGAAATTCCATTTTACAGGGTAATTATGTACTTAGTTTTAGTTTTTTTCTCATTTTTAAATATTTTTATTTTAATAAATAACATGCCAACTGAGTCGTGTAAAGTCTTAAAGGGCAGGTGTGTAGGAATGGATATGTATCAGCTAAACTGGAATGCAGTGTTCATAATACTACGTAATAACAGGATTGCTTAATAAGAGCTCTTTGTGTTTACTTGGTAGATGTACAGATAAATCAAACACTTTCTGTAGGGACTTTTACATTTTAATGTTGACACAAAATCTGACCTATACCATAGACCCATCCTTCAGTCCATCCATCAATTTTCTTCTGGTATTCCAGTTCAAGGTCAGAGTTTTTCCCGAGCTGTCATAGGGTGAGAGGCAGCGTATATCCTGTGCACATCGCCCTATAGTCTCATCTAAATGATTAAAAACAGCGAAGGAGGTACACTTGATTGGTCTCAGCCTGTAACTTTACTAGATGTCATTGAATTCTACACAGCAGTTGTTTAAAGTGATCAGAACATTTCGGGTGAAGAAATGTAAACGGCTTTTACAACGCCAAATTTGAGGGCACAGAAGTCCAGGAGATGACCAGCTTGTCTTTACATTTTTAATTCAATCTGTCCTTAGTAGCGGGCGGTATTATAAAGCGTTACCAACAAGTTCCATGAAAACTTTGTTTAAAAAAAAATTCAGATAAAAATGTTATACTACTATGAAATGCCATTGTTTAGGTCTTTCTAGGCCCTGAGTCTGCCTAACACGATAATAATTCCTCACCCTCAGCTGAAGCACAGTCTTTTGATGATGAGTGGCAGCAGGAAGTGTCCAAGTTTCAGCAAACCGGGCCCATGTCTCGCTTGAACGAACCACAACCCCGTGTTGTTCACCAGGCAGCCCTCACTGGTCCTGAGCAGGACCACAGGTTGGATTATTATTGGATTATTATGTAGTGCTGCAGACAGTTGAGAAACTCCAGATCAGCATCAAATGACAAACATATGGAAGATACGTATTTAATTTTTGTCTTTGTTTTGGTGTTTCCTGCAGAGACCAACCAGGGAGCAAGGCTAAAGGAAAACAGAAAAAGTGAGAGCTCAGGGACGACGAAGCAGTGTGCAATAAAGTTGTTTGTTTTTAAACAGCATACAGTACAAACTGGTGCCCTTCTTACCCATAAACACAGTCAGACCACTGACCTGGATTTTAAAAGGTCAAGCTGTGTCTGGTTTTTCAATATTTTGGCTCAGTTACTTACGTTTCACACTACTGCTGCACATTTTCTGAAACATGCTGCACAACTATGAGAATGCTAAACATTTTTCAGCACTTAGTTTGAATCGGTGCACTATTTGCTACACATAAATGGTAAGGCGTTTGGCACTACACGAGACAAAAGAATTATTAAAAACTAGAAAATGTTTATATCTCTGGGGCATTAACGATATAGAAATGTAATGCATTGAAGTTGCAAAAGCAGTTATAGTGCACTTTGAATATGCTTGGTTTCATTATATTTTTTTTCCTTGAGGATGTAGTGATGTCATCATATTGGGGTAACACATTCAAAACGCAGTTGATTTCATCAGTTTCTCGTATTGTCTTTTTTAATATTGTCATGCAGCCAGACCGGAGAGAACATAGTGAATTACTGAGCTGTGTGGAATGCGCTAATGCACTTAGATCATACCTGTTTTGTCTGAGATTATGTCTTGTACCTGATGCGACAGATATGTACTTTATCTGCTGTAATCTTATGTAAAAAGAACTATTACCCTTCTCTTTTTATATTGTTAATTTGGTGTTGTCTCGCTTTTCATCTGATGAACTCCGTTCACAAACTGTCGACGTGTGAATTTTTCTCAGTGATTTGTGTATTTTTACGAGCTTTAACAGTGAAGAAAATGTATCAACTGAAAATAAAAGTGATAAGACTAATCTGTTGGGGTTTTTTTTTTTTTTAAGTATATACAAAGGTTATCCTCAATATTTGGAAGTCAGTCTGAATACTGAATAACATAGCATAGCCGGTGTCGAAATGAAGCCCTTGTCTCCAAGAGTGACCGGGGGTGGTATTTTTGGATCTAAGCACTTGTCAGTAGCTCAGATTGGTCTGAGATGTTACACAGCTGCAAGTGTGCCTCTCACATGTTTCTATATCAGACTGCATACATCCCAGAGCTTCAGATACAATTGGAAGAAGCTGCAGAAACCTGACCTGTTAACAAAGTCCTCATTCACCCTCTGAATACACAGCACAAGGGCCAAAAGAGCATGATGGTATGTAAATATAGAGTGCTGTGCAAAAGTCTTGAAACACCTTTCATTTCATTATATTTTGCTTCTAATGGCTCAGACCTTTACTCTGTAGCTCTGTACATTGGCTGCTTTTTCAGTCATTTTCAGTCCAGTCCTTATGCCTGAACCGTTGTTTTAGAAGTGCTTTTTTGTTAAGCCACTTAATACTGACTTATTCAAGCATAAAGGCACCATATTCAAGGGATGAACCATGTTTGAGCCTTCACAGACAAATGAGCAAAACAATTTTAAATATTATTTTTAGACACTCATTTGCAGCCTGTCATAAAAACACAATTTATTCACATTTCTTTAGCTGAATTTATGAAAAATCCCAACAATAACATATGTTGACATTAAATACTATTTTTTTCACCAACAAGGTGATTCCCAAAGATATATTAGCAGAAAACTTGCATATTTCTACATTGGGTCCAGCTTGTCCTTCAAAACATTAGGAAACTGGATAAGTGAGAGACAAAAGAAGAAGTGACAAGCTTAAAAAAGCTAATTGCAGCAGAGGAACGGTATCTGAAAGTCACATCCTTAAGAAACATGAAAAATTTCAGCAAACATACCGGTAAGTAGAAAGATTTTATTAGCGAATACAAACGTGTTATAAAAGACTTCACCTGCGCTTCTGCCGCCACCTGCTGGTCATCTTCCAACATAACGTCTGTCAGAATTATTTACAAAGTGGTGGCAAAAACACAACTTCACGCTCCACCAAATATACATGACCTTTTGACCTGCTGACATAAATCATCATCATGGCCAATGTAGCATGAAAGTGAGAAGTAAATATTTTACAATTCTGTCACCTTTTACAAAACACCTGGTGCATAAAGAGCTGTAACCATCAGTCCAAATCTATATGATTCCTTGAGGCTGTCCCTTTCCTGCAATCTTCTTAGAACACTCCAGCAAAGCGTTGTGGATATCTTTGGCACAGGAGATCTGAGATTTGATCATGCCAAGGTACTGGGCATATGACATGGACTCTGTCTGGACGGTGTCTGGCTTGGTGGCTGTTGGGACCAGGTTGGGTGAGTGTTTGGCACTGTCGATGCTCTGTGAGAGGCACTCATATGCTAGTCGCTGCACAGAGAAGAAGAAAAAATTCAGTTTGTGGAGGAAATCTTAAGTGTAGATACAGTGCAGTGGTCCCTCGTTTATCGCGGGAGTTACATTCTAAAAGGTCTTTTAGATTTGACTGATAACTTCTTTAATTTTAATGCTTTTTTTAATAGTCAGTCTTGAGTTAAGTTCTTTTTCATCTATTTAAGTCATTAAAACATATCACAATGAGATTGGTTTACACCCAATTTAAATATTTGTAATGTTTTGTAAGAAAAAAGGTTTACAGTCATATTTCGTTTTTAGGGGTACAGTTATGATCTCTTACAGAAATGACAAAACACTCACAAAAATCAACACATAAATGTGTCTGGATGTCTGTTTTTACTCCATGATGGATTATTTGTTTGTTTGAATCTTACCAAACATAGCTCAAGTTGATCGCAAAGGGCATAAAACTCCTCCAGGCTTTTGTCAAAGCGCTGAAGTGTCACTGAAGTGTCACTGGTTTTTCTAAAACAAAAGGAAAAAAAAGACACACATAGAAATAAATCAGAAGGCTGCTTGACACAGACATACAGATCAGAGGTTGCCACAAACGACGCTACTTACATGCCGTTGTCAATTGTCGTGTTATATGCCAAATTCAGGGAGGCGATTCTCATTACATTCTGCATTGGAAAGAAGTAAAGTAAATTTTATTCACACTCTACACCTTCACAGTATGTTTCAGATCAATATTGAGCCAGGCGAAGAATTCCTTCCTAAGTGTCTACAACAGATTTTGGATAATAGTGAATTAGTGACTAATGATCCATATTAATGTTTCAAAGAACAGGAAGATAGTATATTTTTAGGTTTTACATGACTGTCAAAACGATTTAAATATATTTTATTCAAAGGAAAATGTCAAGATAATTCCAGAACTGATTGGCTGTTTAACTACACATTTACACAGGACTTTACAGGACCCGGCCAAATATGTTGGGAGGCAGGCAGTTCCCATGGTAATGTGAAAGTCCCCTTTGACCTCCGTCATAAGAGTCCAATAAAAATAATAAAAATACACATCAATTGGGGTGGGATGTACAGTTTCACGGTTTCCATATTCACTAAAATCACAGTTTAATTGAAGTAGAACCACACTGGTGGATCTAAAATCCACCTCAATAGATCGGGATTAACGTCATTGTACAAAAATTTGAAGCACCTGTGCAACAGTATCGAATTATAAAATATATTTTTATGTATACTGGGAAACTTTCGGGAAAGGTATCAAATTTCAGGCTAAAATAATTAAATTTGTTTTGTTTTTTACTGCTGTTAAATGTCAAAACGAACAGTATGTGAGGGTTAGCATCTTCAGCCAGCTACATGCGCAGCACTTACCTGTAAGCTCTCCTTTAGCTGCGGTATAAGCATCTTAAATCTCTGAACTGGGTCAAAGTCTTGCTGTTGACTCAGTTGCTGTTGTTGTTGCTGCTGTTGTTGTTGTTGTTGCTGCTGCTGCTGTTGTTGTTGTTGTTGCTGCTGTTGTTGTTGCTGCATTGAAGCAGACTGTTGTTGTAATCCGGCCTGAGACATCGACCCTCCTGGTTGCGGCTGCTGAGACGCCATCTTGTTCTGCTGTGACTAGAATATCCGGGAAAATATCCGGTTCTATAATTTTCAAAATAAAAGTAATTCTTAAGAGGGTCACTGAAGGAAGAGGGAAGGGACGGGTATAAAATAAATTTAAAAAACAACAAAACACTCCTCAAAATCTTCTATGTTAAACCTTATATTATACATTTTAATTGGATTAAGCAACAAACAAATGCTGATTTTAGCACAGAGTCACCACATTATAAACTTCCAGACTTTGAAGAGACCTTGTAATGAAATGGATCCATTCAGAAGAAAATAACAGACTCGTTTAGGTTAGGTGATAGCTTTTGTGTGTCAATTTGCCACTTTAATGTAAAAAATTTGTTGTCCCTTAGTTTTTTTCTACCTTCTGTGGCCCTAATACTCTTTTTTACAGTCTTGATTATTTTGAACTACATGTACAACCTTATTCATTCCCAGAGATACTGTTTTTATTAATTGTAATAATACTTTAGTTTGTTTTCCGTGGTTCTTTTTCATTTACATAAAAATACAATTTTTATTTTGCGATGTTTAATGTATTTTCTGTACCAGTGATTGTATGAATGACTTTTAAAAAAATTACAGGCTTTGCAAAGCAGGAACAGATAAGGAATTCCTCAGAGATTCATGGATGTAATGATGAGAGATGCTGAGGATAGGGTGATATGGAGGCAGGTGATCCGCCTCCTAAATAAGCAGTTTAAAGAAGAAGAAAGAGGTCTTTAAGGGGAAGAAAGAGAGACTGATTGAGCTAAAAAATAAACAAAACCCTAGTTTATTGTAATATTCTCCAGTCCAGTAGGTGGCAATAAAACACATCTAGGCTGGTTTGAAAGGCGCCAAAGGTAGAAGAAGAAGCAAGCTCCGAGAAGGGGAGGGCCCTGCAGCTGCTGCTTTCTGGCAGAAACCCCGTAGTGTAGTACCGCAGCGCCATTCGGTAACTGCAACAGTATCCAAAATGGCAGGAGCTGATGGAGACGATTCTCTTTATCCTATCGCCGTTCTCATTGATGAACTGCGAAATGAGGACGTTCAGGTAGGAACCCTGATTTTAATATTGTTTTTTTTATATTAAAGATCAAAGCGTTTGGCATAATTTCTTAGTCGTCAGATTGTTAGCTAGCTATCTAGCAAATATGCTAAGTAACGTTCTCGGTCTGGGCCTATCAGGAATTTTCTGCCGGGCCCACCCTACCCGGCTAGTCTAGTTTGTTGTCGACAGTAATATACCGCTCTTTGAGTTGGTTTTTACGCAGATGTACATTTTAATATATTATCACGAAGATTGACAAACTAGGTCATTCATTTAGCTGCTAGCTAATGTCTAGCCAAGCTAGCCGAATGAGCGTTCAACTAAGGAATCACAACAGCGGGGCGTTTGAGGCCGCAGTGGGTATAGATCACGGCTGATCACGCAATTTATTCCTATCAGTCAGTGGAAAGCTTTGCCTTCTAGCAAGCAATTTGAAACGCTGGGTCGCTTTAGTTAGCAACTTGTGACGCAATTTTAAACCAGATGATAACACTAATACGCGTTCTTGGGTTAACAGTATGAATTATAGGGTTGTATTTATTTATTTATTTTGTTATTGGCTCAGGGTTTCTGAATCCATCACTAATTTTCCATTTTTCTTCCAGTTGCGTCTGAACAGCATCAAGAAGCTGTCCACTATTGCGCTGGCCCTGGGTGTAGAGAGGACCCGAACTGAACTCCTCCCTTTCCTCACAGGTAATAAAAGCAGTTTTATATTAAAGCGCTGAATGTGTTGCACTTAAAACTGGGCCTTGTAGTTGCTGAGGCTGCCAGTAATCCACATGTAGATTTACAGTCCTTCTCTCACCCTCAGACACCATCTATGATGAAGATGAGGTGCTTTTGGCATTGGCTGAACAGCTTGGCAATTTCACTATGCTGGTGGGAGGTCCAGAGTATGTCCACTGTCTTCTGGTAAGTCTACAAGCTTCAGATTTTTTTTGTAAACACATGCTTGCAAGGAGATGCATTCCCCATTATATTAAATCTGTATTGACATTTCCTTAGAATTAGCTAGTTTATGTAAAAGTCAATTTACTACACATGAACTTTGCATCAACGTATTTTTCAAGAGTGGGCCAAATGCTAATGTTAAAGTCAGGTTATATTAGGTTGCACTAAGACACAAAGGGTAGTATCTAAACACATCTTAACCCACACATAGTTCATTTACTGGATTTAGACTAGTAATAACAAACTGTTGACACAATTACATCAGTCCCTCAGCTCAACAGTTTCACCATAGGACTGACCTGTGGACTTAGGATCAAAGATGATCATGTTTGTGACGACAAAAATAAAAGTAATCGACTGACATTTCAGCTCTTAAGATTTGATGATTTTCCTAACTTTTCTTTGTTTGTTTTAAAGAGATTTTTAAATTTGGAATTAGCAGTACATCATATTCTATACAATTGTTTTATCACAACCATGTATAAATTTTCAGTTTGTTGAAAGGTACATTTTCTAAATTCAGACTGTAAGCAATCCTATGCAGCCAGTCATTTGTTAGTATTTATGTAGCATCTAGAGATTCATTGTGAGTAACCCCTTAATGCCTATTGTATCATATTTGCTATATAGAGTTTTTGTGAGATGTTTATTTGTGATGCTTTTCCATCATCAGTGTGGATTAAGTTGATCTCCACTTATTTCTTCTTGATGTTTAGCCTCCTCTGGAGAGCCTAGCTACAGTGGAAGAGACAGTAGTCAGAGACAAAGCTGTGGAGTCCCTGCGAAAGATCTCTCAGGAGCACTCTCCAGTTGACCTGGAGGTCCACTTTGAGCCTTTGGTGAAGCGGTTGGCCAGTGGTGACTGGTTCACTTCTCGCACATCTGCCTGTGGCCTCTTTAGCGTCTGTTATCCTCGTGTTTCCAGCACCGTCAAGGCTGAGATTCGCCAGTAAGTGGCTTCTTGAAAAGTGGAGAGATTTTTAAATTCCTCCAAATCCTTTTTTCTTAACTTATTTGCTTGTAATGAGTCACTTGGTGGTTGTTTTAGTCTTCTAACAAGGTTTCATTTGATGTTTGTTGTTATTTCTAGGCATTTTCGCACCTTGTGCTCAGATGACACTCCTATGGTGCGTCGTGCTGCAGCATCCAAACTGGGGGAATTTGCCAAAGTCTTGGAGCTGGAGTATGTAAAAAGTGACATAATTTCCCTTTTCACTGCCCTGGCCTCTGATGAGCAGGTATGAACATCCATCCAAAAAAAAAAAAAAAAAAAATCCATTGAACTGCAGTGTTCTTATTTTGGGTAGTCAATTCTTGGTGTCGTTGCCTGTTGGGAGGCCAAACTGATCCCATCTTTCTTCATCAGGACTCAGTGCGGCTGCTTGCAGTGGAGGCTTGTGTCAGTATTGCCACTCTGCTGCCTCAGGAGGATCTGGAGACCCTGGTGATGCCAACCCTACGTCAGGCTGCAGAAGATAAGTCCTGGAGGGTCCGTTACATGGTTGCTGACAAGTTCTCTGAGGTAAACTGAAAAACAACTTCTTTGATTTAAATGTAGAATTAACATTTTGGAAATTCTGTTTAAAACCAACTTTAAATAGGGCACTTTTTTGATATAGAGTAATTCTGAAGCGGAGTTGACTGTTTTTCTTTTACTGGATATAAAACCAACAACAGTAAAAGGTTCATACATTTCAATGTTAATCTGCTGTATTTCTTTGATACTTGTTAGTAATCTTAGTTTAGACACATGTAGTGCTTTCAAAGAAGTGTTTGACATCACATCATTAAATAAACCACCCCTGTCCAAACATTTGTGCTGCATATTTACTGAGCAAAGGTGTCATTGGAATAATAATGATTAACAAACCCAACATCCTCAAACAAGTAGCTGAGATTAAATCTTAACTTCCTGTTAAAACTTTCAGAAAAAATACTAAGAGCAAAAACAGAATGGAGAGATTTAAAGGTGGCTCTCTTAGACTTGAGCTGAATTAAAGTTCTTTGTTGCCATGCTGCCGTGGGCACAACTAATCACATGCATTCAGCTAGGTCATTGAGCCATTTTTGATCAAAAGAATCTATGCAGCTGCAAAACTCGATTGAGCTTTATTATGAAGGTGACACAAGTTTAAATAAGCCCACAAACATTACTAGTAGGTAATTAAAATCTTTTACCAGTGGGCTTTAATTAAGATTTGTAATATTTGGAGCTTTATCTTTGCATTTTCATTACAATAACACCATGTTTTTGATGTGTTTAGTAAGTTCTAGAGCAAATAAAAAACATGTGTTTTTATTGGCAATAAAACAGTTGTGATATAAGGAAAAATGCATAGTAAATATTTATTAGCTTGAACAGCCCTATTTCAGAGGCTATTTTGAGTTTTACCTGTCAGATTATAAGTAGCAGCAGAAAAGATTTAAGTATTGTACATTTTAAAAAGTCAGTTTCCAGTTAAGCCGAAGATTTAGCAAGACTGCAGCTTTGACATGCATCCATGCAATACACGGCTATACAGGGTCAGCAAAATTAAGAGGATAAGGTGCCAGGTGATAGACCCAGGCCATGGCACGTACATTAAAAAAATCTGTTTTATACATAGAAATCGTAAAGTTTATTTCCATCCTAATATTCATTGAAACCTCTTAACTATCAGTGTTGAGAATTTTGAGTCAGGTTGTTTGCTCATAATATCACAATGTGAACTTTTAGCCACATTAAAACCTCCCAGTATCTTCCAGTGACCTTTTTACTGGAAGACACTGGGAATTGTGTCACATGCTTACTTAGTAAATGGAGATTAATTGATTTCTGTCTGAATGTAGCTCCAGAAAGCAGTGGGCCCAGAGATCACAAAGAACGACCTGGTCCCAGCTTTCCAGAATCTTCTGAAGGACTGTGAAGCTGAGGTCCGTGCGGCTGCAGCCAACAAAGTCAAAGGTAGGAGATTTTCTTGAAATGAATCGCACTGGCTGAACTTGATTCAGCCTCTTGACCACTGCTTTCTATATTTTGATGATGTATTTTTCCCTTTGTCAGAATTCTGCGAGAACCTTCCAGAGGACAATCGTGAGCAGATCATCATGACTCACATCTTGCCTTGCGTCAAGGTAAAAATAAATAAACTTTTCTGTCAGCTGCAGTGTGATATTTCTTGTCAGTAAGACAAAAGTTTTGTGTTCACTGGTAAAGCAAGAAAAACAAATAAAAGCTTATATTTTTATTGTTCCTTTAAAGCACTTTTGAATGCATATGTGTTTATTTATTTTGGTGGTGGTGGTGGTGGGGGGGGGGGGTTGACCAATGCCATTGCTGACAGATTTTAAAGTGTGGATAATCCTTGAATCTTAGTTGTCTCCTGTGGAGGGAGGGGAAAAGGAGACTATTTTGTATAAAGTGTTCACTGAGCAGACATATTTGGTTGGTGACCCTTAGTCTGCTATCACCTTCACAAAAAGTAAAATGTTTGTTTGTGTAAACCTAAGAATTTTGAATAAGAGCACCGGGCTGTTTTTGCAGGGAAGATCCATTTCTCAGACAAAGACATAGTTAACAGTTAATCCGTAGCCTGTAAGAATAGCAGGAGAATCTAATTATGAGCTCTGCATCTTATAATGTAGTGTTTGGGGCAGATAATGGTTACACTGTCATGAAGTCATGATGTTGAAAAGGTGGCATCCATATCTCTTATATTCTAGAGAATATAAGAGATATAAACAGCTCTTATATTCTAGAGAATATAAGAGATTGAGAAAATTAATCTAGTAATAAATAATTCAGGTTTTTCTCATTTATCGCACTTTTTTAAAACCATGTTATCATTTATTTATTTAGTCTGTTTGGAAGCAAATCTCTGAATTCCTTTAAATTGATGTCAAGGCCTGTTTTGTGGTTATGTTTTATAGACTATACATGCCAGTGTTGTTCAAGTTTTAAGCAGCAGGTGGCACTATTGTGTTGTAACGAACTATTGTGTCAGTAAGGGTAGTGGAAATACAGGTAGCCTCACAGTGGAATTCCTGGAACTGTACTTTTTTTTTTTTTTGGTGTGTGTTTGAAAGAGAGCAAGCTGCATGACTGTCATAAGAAGTCTGTGTTTGTCCTGTAAACATATATACAGCAGTGGGAAAAGCCATCCAGGTAGCAACAAACACACTTCCCTGGAAAAATGTAATAAACGTCATAGCACGGGCACTTGGCACACACATACCATCACTCCCACTGCAGAGTTGATTTTATTGGTAGATTGAAATGCCTGGTGTGCTGATATATGTTCTGGGAAGGGAAAATAATTTTTCAAAGGTTTTATAGTTCATTAGAGGCTTCCATGTAATACTGGTTTGAAAACACAAGTAAACATGAGCATTTAGATAACAAGCGATTTCTTTGCTTGTTTATGTACACCCATTTCTGTTTCTGTCTACATCACATTTTAAGTTTCCACGCACAGTTGTTAGATGCAATGACTGTAATCCTCACTAGTATTAAGTTCACTTTACCATGTATTTACACACAGGTCGATTATAGGCTCCTTGTGTGCTGCGTTGCAAATATGAGCCATTGCAGTGGTCTTGATGTTTATTTACATACTTTGTGTTAACTATTTGTTTGGGCTGATCTCTCTGTCTCCTGTGTTTCCCGTCCTCCATTAGGAACTTGTTTCAGACACCAACCAGCATGTGAAATCGGCTCTGGCCTCAGTCATTATGGGACTTTCAACCATCCTGGGCAAGGACAACACAATAGAGCACTTACTGCCTCTATTTCTGGCTCAGCTCAAGGACGAGGTAAAGGAAATGCAGATTTTTAATTGTGGTTTCTTTATATTAGACAGCTGGCTTTGGAAATCCACAAGGCACAGTTGTAGTTTGGTACCACTGTAAACAAAAGCTGCTTACAAGGCAGCCCAATTTGACCAAGTTCTTTGGCCTTCTTTGATCAGCATGTCTTAGACAGCAAAGCCACTTAGCTGCAGCCACCAGATGTACCTGGCTGCCACCTGGCTGGGTAGGAGGATGATTCATGCAGTTGGCAGCCTAACTGAGACCTTACAATTGGAAGACTGATTGGCTGCTGTCTTGAGGAAAGCATAATTAAGTCAGACACAGCTTAGCCAAATGGGTTACTGCTTGATGCATTCTGATTGTATTTTCAGTAATAAGGAATAATTGTGGATATTTGCTGATTAAATTGCAACTGTCAGTATTACTTTTGTAATCATTTTTCAAAGAAGCTGCTGCAAGAATCAAATTGTAGAGCAGTCCTGATTCTGTGTTAGGTTAATGTGTTTTAGCTCCTGAATATTGATTTACATTGTTCCTCTAAGTGTGTTAGGTTCATGTTGAAGAATAGCTCACTCACATCTTCCCACATTAATACATAGTCCCATTACATTAGTGAATATTGATATCAGACACAAGTTTGGCAGGTCGGAGACAAACGTGTATCAGTGTTTTGGACGGCTTATGCTTTAAGTTCCTCAACTCTCTTCCTCTAGTCCTATTTAAAGACGGCCCATTTTCCTCACGGCGCAAACACAAGACTAAGTGACTAATTAGATTAATGTCTAAACTGACAGCTTTGACTTGCAAATTTCAAATCAAAGTACATTTATCTGAGGAAAGGGAGACACTGTACAGATTTCAGATAGTTTCTGTGACTTGTTCAGCTACTGCTCTGTCTCAGCTTAAGTTAGTGTGACTGAATGTGTCAAATCATTCTTCAATTTGTGGTTTCTGGAGTTTAAAGTATGTTGATTTAAAAAGTTTAGCTGTGTACTTTTGCTGTTCCAGTTAATATCCTGTTCAAAGCTGAACAAACGCAAGCCCTAATTTCAGGCTCTTTATAATAAACATTGGTTCCGATTTGTAAGACATAACCTCTTGGCAGTCTGGTCTTTTTTGATGGGGTTAGCATAGTTGGATACATAATATGTGATTGGTCTTTTTTTCTTCTTCTTAAGTGTAAAATATGTAGGTTAAGAAGTTTTACATTTTCGATTATATCGGGTTTGAAATGAATCAGAATTTGATGACAGTAGGCTGGCATGACCTTAACCTATCTCTCGTAATTCGTCTGTTTTAGTGCCCTGAGGTGCGTCTGAACATCATCTCCAACCTTGACTGTGTGAACGAGGTGATTGGCATACGACAGCTCTCTCAGTCACTGCTGCCGGCCATTGTGGAGTTGGCAGAAGATGCAAAGTGGAGGGTTCGCCTTGCCATCATAGAGTACATGCCCTTGCTGGCAGGACAGCTGGTGAGTCGTGGAGTCTAGGAAAGACAGCTGCAAGCCATATAACATGTTTTAAATGTCATCCTTAATTAACACCATGTGTAAAAACACCAACATTAGCTAAAATGCTATCAGGCCCGATTTGACTGTAGATAACCAGGAAATTGTTGTGATTATATTTTATCCTTTTTCCTGCAGGGAGTCGAGTTCTTTGATGAGAAGCTCAATACCCTTTGTATGGCCTGGCTTATTGACCATGGTAAGGTGCTGTTATGGGTTTCAAAGTTTGTCAATTTGATGTACTATCATCGTCATAGGACGATACTTTATCTGTTTGGTCTTAAGGTGGAGCTGAGTATTTGACTGTTTGCATATTTGTTTGTTGGGGAGGTATTTGGTTTTCAATTTTGGGATTTGGATATTTGTTCATATTATTTACATGTAAATGCATACAGTCAGCTTTGGTGCCTGACACCCTTCTCACTCACAGCAGTGATCATCACACTTCAGTTCACCTCATTGTTGCCAACTTGGCGAACTTATGAGACGCTGCTTAAACAGATGCTTAAATGGGCAGCTTTCTTTGCAACACCCCCTTTAGCCTATGAATACAAATCTTAGCCTGAAAATTGTCCTCGTTTTCTAGTTTTCGCTGCAGGAGGGTTGCACTTACTGTGGCAATGCCCCTAATTCTCTCGCCTCTTCCCAATGGCATTTTATTTACTTTGGCTGTCAGTGCTCGGTAGCACTCTGATACCTTCATCATACACTAGCTTTTTTTGTTTTGTTTTTTTAAACATAAGTAGGAACTGCTTATTCCTTTATGAATTTTCACCATTACATATCCACACAGTTGTATTTTGATTCTCTCTTTAATTTCTCTGACTGAACTTTGCACGCAGTTTAGAGAGGTCCTCTTACCAGTCTGATACTATTTTATGACCAGGTCAGAGAGACTGTTGGAGAGAAGAGACTAATAAGCTTAGAGGGTGGAAGTGAAGAAGTTTCAGGGTAAAGAAGGGGTGAGATGGAGGTGTTTTGTTTTATACATACCATTGGAGACTCTTCATCTGTAGCGTAGTACAGCTGTAATCAGCAAAGAACTAAATCATCTAGTACAATGGTGTTTGAGAAGTTGTCAGATCTTGTGTCACAATAGAACTGTATATGGACCCTCTCATTTCCATTTTGACACATGAAGGAGTCATCTACATTTGTGCAGATCTTGGGTGATCTCGAGTTGCTACGTTGTGTTAATCACAGCAGTTCTTCTATTGGTTTTTCTGCACAGTTAAGGGGCTCGTCTTTCATTGCATTCAGTCACGTAGCAAGTTTCAGTCAATTTAAGAAACGTTATCTTAACCCATCTTCTCCATTCACTCTGCTTTGAGGGAGTAGCTGCACACATTTTCAGTGAAACAGAAAACAAAGAAAAAGAGAATCTAGAACCTTGAGTGAAAACAGTTGTCGGCACAAAGACTTGCACTGACTGGAAATTGAAGCAAATACACATAAATGAGGTAAACGGGGTCCTGTTGGAAACTTCTAATAATTTTATCCTGATGGATAATTGTATACCGTTATTTCCAGTATATATTTTTTTAAACATGTCTTGTTGATGTATTTATCTCTCACTGTTATTGATTCACATTGTGTTTTATGTAACACACAGAAAGCCTGTAAAGAGAATTTCTCTGAAAATTTGCTCTCAGGAGAGCCTGCCCTCAGACCCTCCTAGCTGTAGCAGCATTTTACTCTGTCCACGCGATGCTGTCACCCTTCGCTGTTTGCATCCCCATAGAACAGTTCAGCCACTCTTTCATACTTTGTTACGTCAGTTAACCTTGTTTTTCTATACAACAGCCTGCAGTTCTAGCTTTGGATTTATACTGTTGTTAATGGACTTTAAAATCCCTGTTGGGTCACTGAGCGAGTCTGTGTGTGTTTATCTGTGCATGTTTGCCCTGGGGTCTTTCTCTTCCCGGTAGTTTTAAACGGTTCTGCGAAACAATCATCCTTATTCAAACGCTGAAAGAGCTGTTTATCCTTAGAACTTCACAACACACCCAACTGTATTTATAACCTAGAATATTTGTGGTATGCATCAAGTTTTACCTGTGTATGTAGTGTTCTTTTGACATTGAGTTTTCCAATTAGAGAGAGACACGCTCTCTGTTGAGGACAAAGGGCCAGCTGGGTTACATCATTGGAATGCTGCTGGTGTGAGTTTCTCTATGTGTGTGTGTGTGTGTGTGTGTGTGTGTGTGTGTGGGGCTAGGGTTAGGGCTGTGCCACACTTACGTAAGCCCTTCAGAGAAAGACGGGAGCACAGGAATCAGCCCAGAATCTTTCCCTCACTGGCTTAATTACAGAGAAAATTATTTGTGTATTTTCCTCTTCTTTTTTTGTCACACAGCATACAAATACCATTAGTCTAATTTCTAACAGTGAGTTCTTCTATTTGTCGCTTTATTGCTCTAAATTCTATTTGAGGTGAAAGCTGTAGCGTCATAATTGCTACAGCAAATAATGCTGATAAATAAAATCTGTAATTTTTGTTGAATGGATGTAGATACTGCATATATCCTAACAATGGGGTAAAATCAGGGGTAAAACAATAGATGGGACATTTTGTACTTTCATTACAGTAACTTTAAAACGTATGTCAGACTTCACTGATGGACACGCATGTAAACAAATCTTCATGGATATTGTGAGACATGAAGATTCTCTTCACAACCAGTGTAGGATAACCGTTGCCCAACAATGCAACTGCAGAAATGCTCTTGGGTGTATTTATAACAAGATTGGCAGCTGTATTTACATTTCCTGGCTACACACTTAAAATATGTAATGAGATGGATAAATCAAAAGAAGGCTCCTTCAGTAACAAAGATCTAAGTTGTCACAAAGAAGACAATGATCTGTATGTGTTGGCTGAGTAACCCTCTGGCCTTAAAAAGGATGACTGTCCAGATGAGATATAACCAAAAGAGAATTGATACAATTATAGTAAGTTAGTCATCACATAATAATGTGTTTTGAGGGCGTGTTTTTCTGGCTTGTGTGTGCGTGCAATTATCGCCCTGATTTTTATTGTCCAGCTCGAAGATGTTCGCAAGCAAACTGCTCTTGCTGTTCCCTTGACCAAATTGGTTCAGTATGATGAGTCTTGTTTGCCTCGGGGCTCTGCAGTTTATACCAGTGCCCAGAGAGAATTTCAGTCACCTTTTTAAGTCGGCCATCTCACACACCAATAGACGCATTCACTCCCACTGAAATCGGTACAACTGTGTGTATGGCATATTTTGTCACACTACATGGATGTTTGTATATATAACCTGAAGCGTGTGTTGACCCACACTCATTGTTGAACCTGAATGTGTCCTGTGTAAGCACAGGGCCACACTGTGATCCCAGCACAGCCGCTCTGTCTGTTAAAGAGGTGTAAAACAAGCAGTATGTTAGCAAAGTGTTGAGGCCATTACACACCTCACATGTGTGTTTTTGCAGAAAACTTGTCCTCCAGAAATGCGCTGTGGACAAAAATTAAGTTGACATCAAGAAGTGATGAGCTGGTCCTGATGTTTCTAAACAGGAAATGGAAGAAACTGAGATTCTGGGTTCATCCAGTTGTCACAAGAAAGAGGCAGCAGACAGAATGTCATGCTTTGCTCCAAGAGTTTTTTCGAGCTTCATTTGAAAATATTAATGCTGCAAACTATAAACTGCTGCATTAAGAATAGATGACTCAGAAAAGTGTTTTTTGAAGCATGGGTTTTATATATCTGCTGTGTAAAGGCCTTTAGACACTTGTTTGTAATAAAAAATAAATAAATAAATAAAAAATAAGAGTTTGTCTTATTTCAGGACACGCAAACGAAATAGATATGAGGAACAAAATTACTATAATGACAAGCAAGATTTTAAAATTGTGGATTGCAAACAGCAAGCAAAATGAAGAGTGTAATCTTGGAGGATTTTAGCAAGCAAAGCAGATTTGGAAAGAGCCCATCAAGCTCATTCACAGAGACCTGGAAAGGGAGACATGGCACACGCAGACCTTTCACACAGAATGCTGTTGTGTGTTTTTTCTAGTGTATGCCATCCGTGAGGCAGCGACCTGTAACCTAATGAAGCTCGTGGAGAAGTTTGGAGCAGAGTGGGCCCAGAACACCATCGTGCCCAAAGTGCTGGGTATGGCCAACGATCCCAATTACCTCCACAGGATGACCACTCTGTTCTGCATCAATGTGAGTCGACAGATCTTTATTCTATATGCACATGATGGCCTTTGGAGTTTGTTTGAGGGGCTTATTTTCTGTACTGATCCATCTAAAATGACTCTAGTCTCTCTAATAAAAAGCAGAGATTAGTTGTTTTTCTTATACTACCAGCTGTCGCCAAGTGCTTTCTCGAAGTGGATCGTTAGACCGTGAGGTGTCTGTTTTGTTGTGGCAGCTTTGCCTTCTGTTACAAAGCGCCTCAGCATAACTTTTCTTTGGCACTCTTTTAATACCTGTTATGCCTTAAAGGTTTCAGACTCACAGTATTGAAGCTAGATTCAATAATGCAGATCCACTTTATTGCACTGCACATGGGAAAAGCCTAGTTTAGGAATTAAGGGTTTGTTTTATTAATATAAATGCAGTAACTTTAACAGAGCAAGCTAAGCTCTGGACTAAAATATGACCCAAGTATACTTATCTGGATCACCTACCTTCTTCACTTGAGGTAAACGAAGGCGGCAGTCACTATTAGGAAAGAAGTGTATGAGCTTCTTAAAAAATAAATCACTTACATGTAGATTTTGTCATCTTGGTAACTCCTGCATTCTGTCTCAGGCTTTGTCAAAGGCATGTGGCCAGGAGATCACCACTAAGCAGATGCTGCCTGTGGTCCTCAAGATGTCCAATGACCAAGTGGCCAACGTCCGCTTCAATGTGGCGAAATCCCTTCAGAAGATTGGCCCTATCCTCGACAGCAAGTATGTTGTCTGGAATTTGAGCACTCTGTGCTTTCTCTGCACAGTGGAGGGGGAAAACTGACTAAAGTCTGAAATCCAGAACGAGCTTTGAGTCTAATAAATGTTGTCCTCACTTTGTCCCTTGCAGTGCCCTTCAAACAGAAGTGAAGCCAGTGCTGGAGAAGCTGGCTTCAGACACAGACATGGATGTTAAATACTTTGCCCAGGAGGCCATTAGTGGTAAGCTTTCCTATCACTGGGTATTAAAACCATTTAACAGATTGAGTTATATTTGAAATATATTTAAAAATGACTAAAATTGCAATTATCTTCTCTTTCGTACACAGTTCTGGCGCTAGCATAACCGGCCAGCCCGACATGGGTTAACCAGATACCCACCTGAGTCAAGGCAACACTTTTACAAGATATTTATTGATGTTCAGGATCAACTGGTTAATGTATAGAGAAAGCTGTCAACAGTTTTATTTTTTGTTTCTTTTTCCCTATGTTTATTCCTTTTTTTTCTTTCTTTTTTTTACTGTCCAATGGGTGTCCATGTCCAGGTATAGCACATAGGCTTATTTGTTAACCTTTCGCTTTGCTGTAAATGGGTGCTTCTACAAAGGCAAAGTGTTGATGAAACTGAAATAAGTGGTGCATGCATGTGCTACTGTACTCGCTAGTCATTGCTAACCAGTACCCCCCTCACATTCCTCCCTTTTTACGCCCTTGGCCGCTGTTGTACTTGAGCTGCAGTCGTCACACCGTACCACGTCTCTGTTAGCTACCTAGGACTGTGCTAACTCTTTGTGCTGCAGCACTTTTTCTCCCAGTGTTAGATGAAAACTTTTAGCAGCAGATGGTGCAACAAGCTGTTAATTTTTTTTCCCTGAGCTTCATCTTGAAACAGCCCCCTTTTCCCAGAGATGCAGCTCTACAGAGAAGTAGAGATTGAAAGGTCTTTCAAGGTGTTATGAAATATGTTTTTTGTTTTTGTCACCAAATCAAACCCCTCGCCTCTGAAATCCTTCACAGAATTAGAATCTACAAGGTTTTAAAGAAATGATGTCCTGTGTAATTCCTCATCCACCAGACTGCTGTGCTCTGAGTTGGTCAGTAATGGAGAGGGGCCAGATCAGTTGTAAATTGTTGCTCATAACTGTCCCACATCCAGATTAGTAATTTTTGGTACGTGTGGAAAGATGGGACGTAATGTTCTGTAGTATATTGTCGGCATTACTCTTAATCTTTGTGCCAATGACTTTAGAAAGCAGCTGTGTTTTCTTTTAATATGCCGGTAAACCGGTTTCGTCTGCCATGTTGTGTAAAAAGACAGCATTGTTTTCTGGAAGCGACACTATTAGTCTTGACGGTAATGGGATCGTACAACTTAATTGACTACAGCTATGGGGGCTAGTGCACAACCACAGCAGTCCATGCGCTCTAGAGCCGATCAATTTTTTCCTTAAATCCATGCTTGGGTGCCCCCTCCCTCCTCCCCTCCCCTCCCCACTGAACAGGAGGTTTAAAAGCCTTTCAATAAACGTTAAGGGCCATCACTTTTAATCGTTGCTTAAAAACCTCTACACAATGGAGAACAAGTGCATGCTTTGAAAGAAAGTGGGAAGGGGAGCAGGGAGCATGTGTACGTAAGGCTGCATAATGTTTTATTACGGGGTGGGAGCTGGGGTGGTTATGGGCGGATTGAATAAATGTATCGTCTGTGCTGATAAAAGGAACTTTTGTCTTTCCCTGAACTCCTTATGCCATTCCCTTCTCTCTTCTCCCCTCCCGCCTTCCTCATTTTGTTGTTGAATAAACCTTGATTGTTGATTGTCCTGTATCACGAAGACTGCGCTTTTATTTTTGTTTTGAATTCTCTTCTAAATTGGGATGCTGTACTACTGTATCTTGATCTGAATAAAGTAACACAGAGGAGCCAGTGTACCCTTCTTTTTTAACTTCGCAGTTAGGACATCAAGTCCTTTTTGTCAGTATAATTGGCCGCTTCAGGGTGAAGACAGGAATCATCCAATTAAAACAATTTGGAGAATAACAGACGAACCACTTTAAAATATTCTTGAAATATAAATTGTATTGACAACAAATCACAGGCCTGCTGTGGATGTTTAGCTTCTGGAAAAACCAGTAAAAGCTGTCTTTTGGGGGGTCTCTTTGTATTTACAAACCCCTGCTGGATGGATGGAACCATTCTTCCTAGAGATAGTCCTCATCTGGTGTTTTGATGATGGGAAAGAAGAGAGATGTCTACCACTTTGTTCTACAGTGTACTCCACTGGATGGAGGACCTGTGACTGAAGTCATAGCCATTGATCCCTTGTGCCATGTGCATAGGGGGCTGTGGAAAACTTCCACAACACTGGTTTCTCCCAAGAGGCAGTTTCCATCTGGATAGAAAGTATGGGGTGGGTAATGCAATATTATCCCATTACAGGGACACCAAACATGAATATTAAATAAATTAAGATAAGACATATGTTGTGCCACATATCTGTCTTATAAGACAGATGTTTGATTTTTGATGATTTGTAGTGGTTAATTGCTGTATTATCAGAAACAGATTGTAAGTTGCCAACATGACCCTATTCACTACAGACTAATTGACTGTTATGGCAGCTTTTAGGGTTTCTCTGCTTGACAATCTGATTTTGCAGCAAACTGAAGATAAGTAACTTACTAGATAGAGCTGATATTAAGTTTAACTTTTGAGAGCATAATATACATATATGTGTGTATATACACACACATATAGATATATATATATATGTATAGTCAAAGTAGACTTTGGTACTTCAGCATTGGTTTATAGGCTATGACTATGCCCATGGAAAGATTTCATAGAAAACAGCTGTACCACCCCCTTAAAAAAACAAAAGGCAACATAATGGTGGCCTGCTTTGACAATTGGCGGGTCACTCATGATTTTGGCCGTATGAGAAGGGCATCAAAGTGCTACCACAATAATCAAGAATGACTTTCAGCTTTTCTGCTTGAAATTTCCCGATATAGTACTTGAAATGATTTCACCACTGAAAGAAGTCAGTGAGTCAGAATGCAATCAGTGAGAGAAAACAGCTGAAGTTTCTGGCGATGTGCACTGGATGAATTTGGAGGGTTTCTGGTCTTAAGTTCTGAGTCGAGTTGACGTATCGGTTAAATGTGCCTGAAGGAGTTGAAGTAATTGAAAGCAAGTGACGCATCAAAGGAAAAGAAAGAAAAAGCAGTGGCTCAAGGCTGGGACTTGCCCATTCTGATTTAACATGGCGTTAAAATCACTTGTGTCACTTTGGCTTAATGATTGAACCTGTTTTCTTGCAGTGAAGTTGAGTCTGATCACAGTTCTGTCCCCAAAGCGGGGTTCATGATCACATATTTCTGGTTAAAGGACAACGTCTAATTTCCCCCCCTCCAGCATTTATGACGAACACAGGCATTCTAACACACGGTCTCTTTGTCACTACAAGAAGATTGTGGATTTATGTATCTGTATATTTAAGTCTAATCAACAACTTGGAAAGTTGGTCACAAGCAGAAAGATCCAATTTTGTCCTTGTGATTTAAATGCTCTTTGTTCGATTTGGAAGGAGTGCTTCTCAGCCTGTCGACGTCTGCAGGAAAATGTGGCATTAATTTCACTAGCTCCTGGTCTCATATTTGCTCAGTTCTGACCTGGTAGGCAGCTGTTCAGAGATGAAAGCGATGGTCCTGCGGGCTGTTTTGGCCACGGGGAACCACGCAGAGCAGGGGCAGGGTCTGCAGCTGACACCTGCCCTCATCTCGACTACTGTGGAGAGGGAGACTGCAAAATAAGGGCTCGGTTTGGAAGTGGACATGCGCTGTAAGCAAGCGTATGAATAACATGCCACTTACTTGTTATGCATATGCTATGTGCAGCACATCCGAGATGCCCCAACGTTTCTGTTCATTCCAAATGAGGAGTCAGCAGAGAGCTTTGAGGCAATGAATCACATGGCAGGGATCTTTATGAGAATCCCAACCTTACTTTTTTTTTTTTTAATCGCCTCAAATCTTCCATCAGCCCTCCTTGGAGCTGTGTGCTCTCCCTATCCTCCACCCAGCCCTAATTTCCGGAGCACATTATGCACACATACTGTAATGCACAGCCTGGTGTGGCTGCTGAGTGTCAGCACATTCTGCTACAGCAGGACCCACTCGAGAGCCATTGAGAATATAGCAGCTTAAAGGCAGGATGTGCTTTTCAAGAAATGGTGTGAAGTAGTAGGAGGAGAAGGAGGAGGCTTGATGGTAGATGGAACCTGTGAGACTGATAACAAGAGCCAAACCATACCTCAGACATGGCTTGACACATATGAAATAATGAAGGGTTGTTTTCTTTCTTTCTAAAATATCTGGTGATCTAGAAGCTTTGAAGCACATTTTTTCCCCATTACAGCCAAAAATCTTCATTAAAAGACGATTACTTGAGGACAAGGGCTAATCCGCCCTCTAAATCCACTTGAGTTCATGAGGCAGTAATGAAACAGCAGCAACCTATTCCTATCTATTTAGATCCTGTTATTCGGGGGGATTTTCAGCAGCTAGAACCCCTGACAGAGCTGAGAGCCCTGACGTCAATGCAGCTGCCTCCCAGGACCATGTCATTTATAATGAAAGGAGTCAAGCAAAGCCCCCACACAGCACGGCTCACACACACACACACACACACACACACACACACACACACACACACACACACACACACACACACACACGAGTGAGGTCAGACGCTCTCAGGGTGACAAATGACAAATATCAGTTGGGAGAAGAGGAACGTTGGCCCACTCATTTTTCTTTTTTTTCTTCCCTCCTCAAGTCACCTTGTCATCTCAGCGCTCCCTCCTCCTCCTCTTCTATTCTGTTGTCTTTTATCATGGGGTTTATAAGCTGTACAAACTTTTTTTTTCTCCCCCCCACACCCCGCCCTTAAATAATATCCAAGCACACACGAAGAACGCTCAAGCAAGTGTGTGGTTCACACTTGGCTCGGCTGTAACATCCAGCTCAGAGCCCCTGCAGGACCTGATTTTTCCAGGCACTACTGGGTCATGTGTGCTGGGATTTTCTGACTCTGTCCATCTGCTGGCTAGCATGTGATCAGTGTGCATTCAGTGGAGGAGGAAATGGGAGCGCTGCGTGACCTTCCTTCGAACAGGAGATCATTTTAGAGAAGAAAATCTTCGGCGGATGCCCTGCAGAGCTATAGCATTTACCTCAAACTCACTTACTGCAAAGCCTGCAGTGGGCTTTTAGAGGTTTTTACTAATACATTTATTTATTTTTTAGATGAATTACATTATGAAGAAAAGAAAATGCATCGCTTGTTACAGAAGTTTAGTTTCTCCTCTGCATTTGAGAGAGTATTTGTCTCTCTCTCTCTTTTTTGGTGCATCTCTAATCCTGAACAGTGCTGTGATCTCCTGCTCTAAAAGACGCAGTAGGATGTTGTCATCCACCCTCCTCCCGTTGTCATGACAACCATTGATGTCATTACAGTATACTTTGGCCTGATGAGTGAACAGGCTTCTGATATTGTAATATTTTACCGAGGGGAGGAAAAAAAAAAGATTACACTGTCTGTTATTGTATCAGCCTTCTTTTCTCTGTCTGTCACAGGCAGCCTGCTGGAGGTCTCAGCAGCATTCCACTGTGCTGGTGAATACGTTCTATAAATACCCACGTTTGACTGGAAAATGGTGCCGTCTTTTAGGGAAATTTGCCGGCGAGGTTGCACTTTTCAAAGGCGAAATTAAAAGTGCATCAAAATAGCCCGGTGTTGTCATCTCCTGTAATGCAGAGCTCACAGACTAAACATGAGTTTGACTCAGCAGTACCAGCAGCATGTTGTGCACATGGTCTGATCCCAGGAAAAGAAGTGAGACCCTGGTTTCCATGAACAGATTGACCCCTGCCTTCCCCTCCCCCCTGCTGCCCTCCACCCACATCACCTACCTCTGGTGGTGTATTAGTGGGATTAGCTGTTCTCTGTCTGAGTGGGCTGATTGGATTGACCTGGTCTCTCTACATGATCCCTTTCCACTCAAGAGGGAGCGAGCCTCTGCACTGAAACAGCTTTGAGAACTTCTTCTGCTTTCTCGAAGCACATTTTGCTCCAAATGTGTTTACAGGCTGGAGATCTGCAGCTGAGGTCAACCAATCGGAGCTCTGCTCGGGACAGCCCCCTCCCCTTCCTCAGGTGCACTTTACTATCAGAACAAAAAAGGTGTTTGAGTTTCATGCAGTTTGCTAAATATTGACAGATGATTGCCATGGAGATGGACTAAACGTGATATGAGAGCAGTGATCTCTCTGACTGGTCGGGCCTTTGGGTCGCATCAGTGGTGATGAATTATTCAGCCTCTCCTGCTCCGTTAACGCCGAGCGTAAAAGAGACGTGCAAAATCGCTGCAGTTGCTCACAGCTGGTTGTACAACAGAGAGGCAGAGTGTGAGTTTGTTGTCTAATTGATATGTGGTTGTGGTGTTTTAATCAGATAAATGTGCATTCAGTATTTATGGTTAACGACTCCCAAGGAACACAAAAAAGTATTTAGGGAAGCAGATATTTTTGCTCCATGATGTCACCTGTTTGTCTGCCTTGTTACAGCTCTTTGAAATAAGAAGTTCTGCCATTTATTTTGGGGTAATGGGCCTTTTAAAGCTGTTGTTGTCAGTGTTGATTATCTTTAGCATTATGTCTCTTTAAAGGCAGATGAGAATGAAAAAGCGTGTTTGTTGCTTCAAAGAACTGAACAGTTTAACTCCAGGCCTGCTCTCGTTAGAGACCACTCAGTATATTAGATTTTAAACACTTCTGTTGTTGGGAATGGAGGAATACACATTTCCTTTAAAGCGTTTGACTTTGAGGAAATGAGTTAGGGATAAAGGTGTCACATCAGAATAAAACAAAAGTACTCTATGGTGAAACTAGACCCCTGTATCTTCTTGGGGCTTTGTTTACAGGCTTTGGAAAACCTAGCCCGTGAGAAAAGATTTTGACCAATTGTAGGTCTTTTCAGACCTGATTACATTACATATAAAAAGCAAAAAAGCAAAAACAAAAAAAATCCAAAACAAAAAAAACACTCTTAAGATGGAGGATGTGGTGGCACACTTCAATTCGCTTTTCAATTCAAGAGTTGCCCCAAGGCACTTTTATATTGAAAAGTAAAGACTCTACAATATTAGAAAGAAATTGGTTTAGTAGTGGGCTTGCAGGACTGGAATCCTGTGTTATTTTTAACCTGCACGTGAATGTGACTGTCTGGGGGGAGGGGCTTAGAGAGAGGAGCAGGAGGGCGTCTTATATTTTCAGTTTCTGGCAATTTCTTCCTTACTATATTTCTTCCCCCCTTAGCCTTAAAAATGTCCTTTTTGATAAAGCATATAGTTCCTAGTCGAGATAGTTCCTAGGCAATAGGCCTAGGCTGCTGGTGTCCTCCCACAATGCACTGTTTCTTCTTCGATCAACTTTTCCACTCAATGTCTTTGTAGAGCACTCTGGTTTTAATCATTAGTTATTATTAAACTGTGGCTCTCTTCCAGTTTCTGTCCCATCGTCTTCCCCTCAACCTCAACCGGTATCAGCAGGTTTCCCCTCCGTGTCCTGTTCTGCTGGAGTTTCCTTCCTGTTAAAAAGACGTTTTTCCTTCCCACTGTTGCCACAGTGTTTGCTCATTTTTCAAATAAAGACTATTCTCTGTAAACCCTAGAGATGGTCATGTGGGAAAATCCCAGTGGATCAGCAGTTTCTGAAATACTTGGACTCACTTGGCCATGTTTTAAAGTCAAGCCAAACAGGTGTACCTAATAAAGTGGCCAGTGGGTTATATTACCTTTAATTTCAATCATCACTAGCACATAAATCCTTCACATATATAATCAATTGTCAACTTTGATTAATTCAGTTAAAATGACTATGTTACAGTCCCTGATAATGCATCGCTTTAGATGGAGAGACTCTTGGGGGATGGCTGTTACGAGGGAAGGCAGCCCAGAAACTTTGCCAGCAGCACACATCGTTGTGTGCCTCAACTTTCGGTCTTTTACCCAGGCGAATCTGCCATTTTCCTTCCTTGGTTAAGTTTAGGGATTAGAGATTTATCTAGATTATCATTTTAAGTTTGGGACACATCATCACAAAAATACAAAAAATGCCTGCAAGTATTTCAAAAGCGTGTTACACATTTCTCCTATTAATATCAGTTCAGGATTCTTTGAGTGTTTCTTTTACAACGTTCCTGCCAACAATGAAAGTGTTCACTGGTATCAAGAAAGTTTTACTTGGCAAGTCTCAAACTGGAGAATATAAACTTTAATGCTGCACCTGAACCGGTTTTGTGGCTTCTGCTAAATTGTCCACATTGAGAAGATTAGCTCTGGTTGAAGCGGTTTCAGGTTCAGGTATGACTCAACTGCTTATACAGAGCGCTGAGCGTGATTCATTAACCCACGCCTCCGCCGCGCCACTGTGGGGCACTATCAGTCGGCTGCAGTGTGAAGTTATAGGACAACTGGACTAAGTGGAGAAAACTCGCCAACTACCAGGATGAACGGCGTTGTTGCAAAGAGACACTCACACACAAACACAAGACTCTTCTGTTCAATAAACCTTTTTAATCTCAACAGCAAGTTAGCTTATGTGTGGTCAACATCAATGAAGGTAAATATAAAACTGGATTTCTATTGATAGATTTTTTGTTGTCAGCAGGAGGTGAAATTATACTTGGAAACACATCAACTAGAATCTTCATGACTGTAGTCTTCCACTAGAGAAATATTGCTATAATACTTTTAAATGGCATACACTGATTGACCAATAAGAAAAAAAAAAGCAAGGTAGAGAAGCTGACAAAGAAGCTCCAAAACTCCACACGGTGGGTCGTACAGGGAAACTTCTGAGCGACTTTGGTTTTGTACCTTTGTAAAACCTGGCTCTACTTACTTTCAGAAAAAAGAAGAAGAAAATAATACAGAAGAGGAAGAAATAATCATCGTAAAATAAACAACAAAAAAAGGGTCCGACAGGAAGTATTGGTGCCATTTCAAAATCAATTTAGACTGAAAATACGAAAAAGTAAAAGGCACACTGAACACTATTCACGTTTAACACAAAATCCGGTGCAAACCGAGCGCGCGCCGACGATTCATTACACCCCTAATCTGTACACAGAACACGTCATAATAAACTCAAACGTGTTGCTTTTTCTTGAATTAAAAACAACATTTGAAGAAAGTGTTACTACATCAGGTCTTTTTTTGAAAGCCTTTTTTTTTTCTCCGTTGTCATTTTGTTTCCATTATTGTTGGGGAAGAGAGCGGAGAAAAAGGTGTCTCCTTACAGATCTGCGGTTCGTTTTTAATCTGCAGGGGAAAAAACAAGCAGAGCAAAAACGAACCCTTCCCACCTTCTCCTCTCTCGCTACATCTCTTCTTCCCCTTTGCTGTCAAAGTGCTCCAGTATTTCAAACTTCCACAGATCATCCTGTAGCCGTTGACAAAATGAAAAACAATTATCGCAATATTCACTTCAAGGAGAAATCCACCCTTTAATGCTCTTGCACCACCATTATTAACAATCTAATGCTCTTCAAACCTCAGAGTAATTATTTCATTGTAAACAAAGCTCACACACTTCAGCGGACTTCATTCTTTCTAAAGGACAATTTCAGCATGACCCACAAACTGGGTGTGAGCTTATTTGCGTCAATAAAATGTGGGCAGATAACACCATAAACACATCCAGCTCACGGACTAGTTTTATAAAGTCAAGGGTGGGACTGTTAATGCAACCACAAGACTTGTTTTACAACAGGTCTTCTAGCTTCAGTGCACTCTGGTCTATTGAGGCCATTGTTTCTGAAGGTGATATCTTTGCTCATTTGACTGTTAAATGTGGAAAATGGTGACTTACTAAGCTCTCTCTTAAATCCTGAGGGACTGACGTCAGAACTCTACTACAGTGTTTGCTATAGAGGTGGCATTATTCAAGTAAAGGGTTCTCAAAATTTTGTGGCCAAGGACGCCAACACCATTTTAATCCAGTCTGATCTTGGGTTCGCTGGATGATGTTGGGTGACTCATTTCTCCTCACAGGCTAATAAGCCAAGCTACCTAGCAGCAAGAACAGGTTGTTGCAACCTGAGAGAGGTGACTTCATGACAGATGTGTTGTGTCAGAGTCTTTCGGAGCTTCTACTGGCTAAAACAAAATGTGGGAGGGAATGAGGTTTGTCCACATCAGTGGTGCTCTCTTGTTTTTAACGATACACCACAATTCTACTGCGAGAACCAGAGAGTGAGTTAAAGAAATGAGGTTTGTCACTCTCATTACTTGAACGCTGCCTGTCATGTTAAATGTTCTATGACCACAGGTTGCGTGGGGGGCGTGAGTGTATTCCCTGCATTAGATCAATCAAGTCAACTGCATTAAAAACGTGGTTGGTTTTGTTGCTAGCAGACTGCAGCGGTCTCTGATGCCGACATGTCTGCAAATACCCACTACCAGCTGAGGCCTACTTAAGCGGGAAGATGTAAGATGCAAAGAAGAAATGGGGAATATTTTGCCTTCAAAGTGAAAGCCATCGTGTTTCAACTGTCTCCTTTTCTGGTCTGCATCGCACCTGCAGCTGGCGAGCATCTGTGGACAATTTGCCGTGTACCATGCAAACTACAGGCGACCGTGGTAACCTGCTAGCAGCCAAAGCAATCGCAAAGCTTTGGGCAGGGCATGCGCATTTTTCCTTAGTAACGCTCACTGACTAACTGAAACGTCTTGAAACCTGAGTGAATGACGGCCTAGTCACTGGACCATGATTGCCACAGTGACAGGTTAATGTCAGTATCTGGTAAAACCTCAATAATATTTGAGTTTTGGACAGTTGATGAGAAATATCAATGAGCTGGGTCGTGATACTTAAAGCAAGATGAGCATTTTTCCACTGCCACTCAAAAAACCAAACAACTAGATGGCCAATGAAATAATCAGCAGATTGTTTAATTGGTTAATTAATTACAGACGATCTGCTGTGGAACAGTGTTAAAGCATTTTAGGATGGATTTTCCTTTCAGTCTTAACCAACACTGCAGCCCCAGTTGGTCCACATTATTTTCCCTTCACTGAAAACTGTTAACTGTAAAATCACCTTCTTCACTCCGGGTCAATGCCGTCCACAACGCGAGGGGGACTGCCTCGTCTACAAACACTTCTAAAGGCTAACTCATATGACCACTGAAGGTGACAGTGTAGCAGATGGTCACAGTCCTATTCTCTATTATTGTGATCATTTTTCAAAAAAAATCATCATAATCATCTGTCAGAGAAGATGCGTCTGTGTTTTTCAAGTAGATTGAACACAGTCCGAGTGCTGTGAAGAAATTAAAAACAAAACAAAACAAATATATAATCTCTCATTCTTGTTGCTGGCTTGCTGTCAGTCAGAGTGGTGGTGAGCCAACAGTCAAGATCCAGTGTGTGCTGACTGATGTTCTGCTAACAGAAGCCTTAGCGTAGGAGAGAACACATTCTTTAATAAAATCTAATGCAGGGGGCTCTTTCAGGGGTCGTTTCATTGTTATAAACATCATCCATGATTAAAAACAACACAGTGGCATGACTGGAGCATTGAGGATGTAAACCAGAATTAATCTAAAAGCTACTACTGCACTGTGTTATTCTGAATAAAGCTGTCAATACAGTGTTTGTCTAGTTCAGCAATGATAACAAATGCTGTGAAAATTATGAATTCTGGATTGTGCAAACACACCGACGCACACGCACGCACACATTTACACCGAGTACTGTGCAAAAGGTTTCAGGAACTTTCAATTCAATTGTTTCGTTTCTTTGCCAGCAGGGCGGCCCTGATCTCCATCGCTGAATCAGTATGACGTAAAAAGTCATCGCGTTCTCCAAGATGCTCGCAACAACCTACCTGCCAAGTACCTGGGAAGGTTGCGTGCGAGTGTACCAAAGAGAATCAGTTCTGTTTTAAAGGTCGAGGGCGCTCAAACCCGATTTAAAGCCTAAAACTTTTGCACAGTACCATCCAAACAGCTGTTTCCGAGTTCGTCCCTGCACTTCTGTGGAAAGTAAGCGAGAGATTATCTCCTGGTTACATCATCGGCTCAAGTGATGTCACTTCTGACGACACGGAGGGCCCCGGGAACCAATCAGAGCTGGCTGTACTGGTGAGGCTATTTTCATTCACAAATCCCCCTCCATATTAAGGATTAATATTGCTTCAGTATTGCCACAAAAACAAAAAACAAGACAGAGTAATATCGACTGTTTCACATCGCAGCTTCCTGATCCTAACGTTTTAATTACGTCAGCCCTCATTTATCAGGCACACGCATGACCCACAATTCAACTGCTAAACAAAGGTGTAGCCATTTCGTCGCAAAAACTGATGGTCATCTCCCCCAGTACAATAACAGCTGGAGCTGGCAGCTGTGTGCAGCTGGATTGAATGATAAAAAAGCAGTTCAGTAGTGTAAGAAAATCAGGATCAGTAGTTACAATGAGCTAAAAAAAAATGCATATCACACATAGCTTACATTAATATTCTCATTAGTCAACCCACGTAATAGCTTGGAGACATGGTTAAAAGCAAAAATGTAGCAGGTTTAGGGTACGGTTTAGGTACTGAGAGGTTTAATGTATAATGATAGTGTTGGAGCCTATGCATGAGAGCCATGTTGGGCTTTGTACATTAGTGTTTAAATAACTTCTATAACTGCAAAAAAGCCAAAAACACTGTGGGCATCTTCATGGTACCGTGATAAATGAGGGCCAATTTCTATTTTCTTTTTTTTTTTTACAATATTTTTTTTCTAAAACTACCAGTTTCTTAGAAGGAGAAAAAAAAGTCAAAGTGTTTTGAGAACCAGTCTATTGTTGTTGATGGTGTCCTGTTTTAAATACAAAAAGCACTGCCAGCCATTGTGCTTTTGGTTGCCACACAGTCGGGTCTTAAATGAGTTTGCTTCCAAACCATAGTTGACTCGCTGCGCTCCATCGGCCTCCGGGATGTGCGGCATCCCAACCCCCCCCATTGGGCTGCACGGCGCAGTACTCACACAACGTACGTGACAACAGCAACCTCGCCGAGTCAGTACAGTGAAACTCCCGCTGTGCCACATACCGGGCCTCTTCCTGCCTCACAGGGCTGATGAGAACGAGAACAGAGGAGACGAGGGAGAAAGGGAGGTAGGTTAAGGGAGGATTCTGGTAGAAAGGTCGAGGTTCGTCACAACTAAGAAATGAAGTTTGTATTAGTTGCACAAAAATTAACACTTCCTTCCCTTGTTGCTACGCTTATGGCCTCCACTTACATCTCCATTCTCTCTGCTCTCAATGCTGTGTGGATTCTCATTTCTTAATACTGCATTCTATAAAGCCCCTCAGCTGGCTTTAGTTGACCAGTACGAAGCCATGCTGCGAGTCCACAGTCTCCATCATCTCACTGTCCAAGAGGGAGCCCTGCAGCTCAGGTAAGCCCAAGCCGTCAGACTGCCCAGAAGCAGCCAAAACTCCACCCATAACTCCGGTATTAACCTCTCCTCCAGCAGGTGGGGGCAGGCAGGCGGGATCCAGTGAGAACTCGTACTGCTCTGGCAGAAGAGCCTCAGTGGAGGGCCCCAGGACCTGCTGCTCGCAGCTTCCAGGGTAGCTGAAGCCCAGGCTGCTGGTAGCAGCTTCATGAGGCTGAGGGTGGTGGAACTGGTGGTGGAGGTGAGATCCTGGAGGCAGATGTTGGGTGTAGTGGTGATGGGTCATGTAGGCATCATAACCCAGGGCCTCGCCTGGTTCCATCACAGGGCTCAGGTTATGAGCGTGGCTGAATGGAGGTGAGGCCTGAGGGCTGCCCTGCTGCTGGGCCTGAGGCTGGTGGGTGGCTGACATGGGGGAGCCCTGAGGGGAACTTTGGGATGCCGCTGGGTCCAGCGGAGTGCTGCCTGTTGGGTAGGATCCTTCATCAATCTGCATCTGGTTGAAGTAGGTCTGCAGCCCCATGCCTTGTGATTGCTGCTGCAGGTACATCCTCTTCTGATGCAGTCTGCCGGGAGAACAGGTGTAACTCAATTCAAGCAAGATAACACTTTGAATCAAGACAAGTTGAAACAAAAATTTTTCAGAGCACAAAATATAAAACCCCAATTCCCCCAAAAATGATGGCGCATTGGATAGAATCTAAAAAACAGAATGCAATGATTTCCAGATCTCATAAACCCATATTTCATTCACAGCAGATCATAGAAAACATATCAAATGTACCACTTTAAGAGAAAAATATTAGTTCATTTTGAATTTGATGGCAGAAACATGTCTCAAAGCTGGGACAGGGCCATGTTTACCACTGTGTAGCATCTACTCTTCTTTCAGCAACAGTCAGCAAACATCTGGGAACTGAGGAACACAGCTGCTGGACGTTTGGGGCAGGAATGTTGTCCTGTTCTTGATTGACACAGGATTTTAGATGCTCAACAGTCCTTGGTCTACTTTGCTGTATTTATTGTTTCCTGATGTGTCAAAGGTTTTTAACCAATGAAAGGTCTTGACTGCAGGCAGCACCCAGACAATCTGCTATGAAGTGACGCTGTTGTAATAGATGCAGAATGTAGTTTAGCATCATCTGGCTGAACTACCGAAGCCACATGTTACCTGTATATACCTTCAGCACTGACGATGCCTTTCCAGATGTGCAAGCTGATCATTCCAGAGGAACTGATGCATACTATCAGAGATGCAACGCTAATAAAACTCACGTATTGCTTCGTCTTTGTATGATGCATTTGTTTGCATGGTGAACTGTGTTCATGGACAATGGTTTCTGGAAATCATTCTGAGCCTATGCAGTGATTTTCATGACAGAATCAAGCCTGTTTTTAATGCAGTGCCATCATCTGGGGCCCAAACCTCATCTCTTGCGCACAGAGATTTTTCCAGATCTCTGTGCGTCTTTTGAAGACAATATGTACTCTATGATGATATATGAAGTTTCCAAATTTCTACACCGAGAAACATTATTCTGAAATTGTTCCACAATTTTTAGATGCTGTTTTAGATGCTGATCTTTACTCAACCTATCTAAAATGTTCTTTTTATGCCCAATCATGTGACTGACCTGCTTACATTTAGCTGAAATTGTTGCAAAATGCTCCTCAAGCTGTTTTTTAAAGCACTACTATACTTTTCCAGCCTTTTGTTTCCTCATATCACCAATGTTGCAACCATCAAATTAAGAATGAGCCAATATGTTGTTATGAAATGATAAAACATCTCAAGTTAAACATCTAATCATTATTGCTCATGCGTCACGATTTGTTAATCAAATCAAAATGATCGGCTGTATTTGGTGACAGTTGAATAACCAATCAAGCAATCTGAGTTTAGTAGATGTCGCACAGAAGACACCGTGTCTCTAAGCCGGATACATGAAAAATAGCAAAAGAAAAATGGTTGGAAGCATGGATGAGATCAGTGTGGCAGTAGAAAGTGTCTACTTAAAGGTATGACAAGTCCTACTTTTCTTACTAACAGTGCAACCCGCCTTATCCAACTACAGAAAAAGTCCAGGAAAACAAACAAACCAAAAAAAAAAGCTATATTCTTGGATTCCTTGTTTTTAAAACAAAAGAAGTTTAAAAATTTAGATTGAAAATTATTTTTGCTTCAAATCTCAACAGGGAAAGACCACCACAGCTACGCTAACACAACAGCAATAAAGAAAATCCCTGATAATATTTCATACAGTGAAAAACATTTTCCAGTGCCATTTACCTGTGTTCCTGCAGCTGTTGCTCTAAACTTCGAGGAGTCTCCTTACAGAAAACCTGGCAGCTAGCAGGACTGTTGGCCAAGACGTTGGCCTTCTGGGTACAAGAGAGATTTGGACTGATGATTGGGTTTGAGATAAATACCTTGGTAACGATCTTAACTTTACAAATTATATCACTGAACGTTACGCAAAACAGTCATTTGGCTCAATAAGAAACGTCTATCAGGTATAAATACAGGCATAATGAGAGTAGGTTGTAGGAGACTGTACCTGTAGTCTGTGTGTGAGGTAATGTGTCTCCAAACTCTGTCTGCGGGACAGCAGAGGCGGCTGCGGCCCACCTTGGTATAACGCTAGGCCTTCCTGCTGCTTGCATGCTTCACCCTTCAATCAAAAATATGAAGCATTAGGACAAGGGCCGAGATCCCCTCTGCTGCCGGTTAATAAAGCTTTAAGTGAATTATCTTTGCTGTCTCCTGCCCAAATGCCTGTGTGGTGACTGATCAGCCAGATGCCTTGCTCTAAATGGCATGCACCATTGGGATTACACATTAGGTAAATGAAATGAAAGCAAATTAAAAGGATGATGGGGCCTGAGCATCATAACCAACAAAGAGCTGCTTCATTGCATTATGAGAGGTGGACAAAAGGAAAACTACTAGATCAATAATATTGAATGGGTTGCATTGTTGTATTTTGTCATGTTTCTCAGGTCTTTGTCTGAATTTCTACGAACATTATTGCTAAGGATTGTCTTATTGCATTGGAGTCACACTGGGTTAAATATGTACACTTGGGTTTTAAGGGGTATTTATTATTTTCTTCTTTTTTTTGGGTTGTATGGAAGCCCCAAACGCAATTTCATTGTTCTTGACAATGACAATAAATAAATAAATACTAAATACTAAATCTTGTCGGCCAGTACGACTAATTTTGCTTGCTTTTTCTCCCCTTGCATTATTACACTGTGCTTGTATCATTTAGTATCAATGTGTGCCTGTCTTTTTGTGTCAATGCAGTTCCAGCCACTACTATGGGTATGTCTGGCCGACTGCAACAATGGCTGTATTCTTTTTAGCCAAGGCTCCAGGCTCCAGGCCCCAGGGGGACAGGAGACAGTAAACAAGCCACAGTTGGCTGCCTCTCCTGGGGTTACACAACAGCCTGGGTGCGTTTTTTTTTTTTTTTGTTTTTTTTTTGGTGACACGGGGTCAGGACAGTAGATGAGGCTGAATGTGACAACAGGTTTTGAAAGAGAAGGAACTGTGTGTGTGTGTGTTTGTGCGTGATTATGCAGCAGGACTGACCTCGAGGAGGTTGTGCAAGTGGTGCTGTGGTCCCAAGGGGTCCATGGTGACCCCATCCCCAGAGCCCATCTGCTCCACCAGCAGCTGGACTTTGTTCAGCTCCAGGATGCCTTTGGTCCTCGCCAAGTTCTGAAGGTGCTGCCGAAATGCGACTAGACCTGAGAGCACAGACGAATCCCCACAAAACAGAGTCAGCATTGATTTGTGCACTTGATCAATAGAATCACTCTTTTTTTTATTTTATTTCCACAACAGGAAGTCAAAGTTTCGAGCCTTTCTCAGAGCCAGGCTTAGCAGTCACTGACGCAAGCAAGCTGGTTGACTGGTTAGTGCTTTTCATAGCCCTTACGAACATTGTGCTTGCATGCACGTCACAAGCTGCGGCTCCTGTGCGTTTGTGTATGCACATATATGACAGCATCTCCGTGTGAGCGCTTGTGTGTGCGCAACGGCAAGTAGCTGAGATAAGACCCATCCAGTGGTGACGAGCTGTGGCTGCGAACGATAGGACCTGACTCACTGTGATGGTGGGAGTTATTTAAAACCAGAGTCAGCAGTCTGACGCAAAAGAATCCACCACATCAACACTCTCCAAAGAGGATTACGAAAAATAAATAAATAACTGACACAACCAAGTGGGAGCGCGCGGTACAGACTGTCACCGTGGAGCCAGGGAAGAAACACACATTAATTTTAGATTCTATTGGGCTAAAGTGCAGGTGATTTATAACCAGCAGGCACAGAATAAAGTAGCAGCGAAGGGTGGAGGAGGAGGGGCGAGAAACTGAGAGGTAGATAGTTGTTTAACATTCTCTTATATTTTGGCTTCTCTTTGATGTGAAGGGGAAACAAATCCTGCCTGCCGCAGACTGAAACTTTGAATAGAGAAAGAAAAGCAAGCCAGGGAACGAGTATGTGAAGAGGGAGAAAGAGAGAGAAAATGACTGAGGATGGGAGGGAGGGAGGGAGGGAGGAGGGGGGATATGTGGGCTGAAACCTTCAAATATCTGTCTCTGATTCATAAGGTGAATCATCACCATTGTAGTCATCAGAGAGACTGGGGGGAGGGGAGGGGGGAGTGTGTGTGAAGGGGGGTGGGGAGACAGTGAAGCACTTTTATCTTAAAGCAGTATATACCAATCAGATACGACAGAGAATCTCATGACTGTGGCACCTGTCGAAGAGCAGGCTAGATGAGAGTTATGTAAAGTGAAAGTAAAACCTTCAGAGGTCTTATGAAGTCAAACAGGTCAGAGCTGCTGAATATTAGGCAAGCGCTTTTAATGTTGTATTCCCAATGGATTCCAAAGTAAAGGAGGTTGTCATCACTGGGCTTTGTAAAATCAAACAGGCCTCTGAGAGAAATGGCAGATGCTTAAGGAGTGGCCAAACAAACAATTTGGCACATTCTTTTAGGGAAGTCTACAGTCAAGAAGTAAATAGAGGGTTTACCTCAACATGGAAACAACTGGCGGCGCTAAAAAGAAAGACTAGATCAGATTTTCTTGAAAACCATTAAACAAGCCTGCCCAGTCCTGCAATCAGTCAATCAATAAAATCTACAATGCGTACAACAGCTTCCGTAAAACATGGTGGAGGCTGTGTTTGCAACATGGGAATGCAAGAGTACCAGTTTAACCCTTAATTGACCATGGGCCCACCGGCGGGCCCATTTTACAGGTAAATTTGAAGGGCCGGTCAATAAAGGGTTAACAGGAGCTATATTGTCTGCTTTGTTTCAGTCAAACGCCGCAGGGGTTTCATCGCACACATGAAAAACTGTCCAAAAGAATACTGCAAAAGCAATCGGAGAGCGCTGCAAAACTAAAATAAATAAATAAAAGGGATGTTGTTAAATGTCTGAGTCAGTCACCTGACCTTAACCCAGCCGAGCTGCTTCAATTACAGAGGACGAAAGTGAGGGAAAAAAAGCAACAAAAAAAAACAACAAGCAGCTATTGAAGGAAACTGCAATAAAGACCTGGCAAAGCTTCACATGGAGGAAACTCAGCTGGTAATGTTCCAGACCTAATATTTGAGTCCAAGTAGGAAAAAATAACCCTTATATTTATAATTGTCTTAGTTTGCACAGCTTCTACAGAGCCTGTGAAAATGGAATGACGTAAAAAATGGCTTTGACTCCTTAAAAGGTTAGCAGAAGATTTTTGATAAAACCTTTGGATTAAAACTCACAGTCTCCATTTATATCAGATGTTGATTGCTTCATTTTTATTCCATTCTGGTAGTATACCAGGAAAAATCAGGAAACATGGGCCAAACACTTAAACACATACTGGATCTGAATATGCAGAAGGAGTCAAATCCACCTTAAAGGGGCACTGGACTGTTTTTCTGCTGCAAACGAAGCTGCAGTTAAAAGTGCAAAGTGCAGAAAACTAAATAAAATATTAAGGTAGGTTGGCTACATAAATACTCAGGTCACCTGAGTTTGGGTGCATGCATTTAACAAGGAATATACACTGTATTTAATCTTTTATGAAGCAAGTTAAGTCAAAGTTATGGCTGCCTACTTTACCTAACGACTGTTTAAAAGAGAATCTGCTTCTCAAAGGATACAGATCACTAAATAATGGTTTTAAAAAAAAAAACAAAGAAAAAGAGAGAAATCCAACTGCTTCTGACCTTGGGTAAGGGAGGTGTCGGAGGCACGGCGCCCTTCCCTGAAGCTGATTGGGGAACGGTTGTGGGTCTCCCTATATTGGGAAGTCAGTGCAGCCATAGCTGGGTTGGCAGGCCTGGCACTCAAGAAAGACGTAGGGGTAACACCAGGGGGAGAGCTGTTGGGCGGAACGACTTCACTCAGCGAGGGAGGATCCTCCAGCAGACCGAGATCGCTGTGCATCGAGCCCATGTCGTAGCCAATGTCCGAGTCCACGCTACCCATGGAAGGATTTTGGCCTAAAGCGAATAATTTACCTGAGGGATGAAATATTTTTTCCACATCATTACAGAGATCGTGATAAACTGTTTCATCTGAACACTGTGTGTCTGCTACCAAAGGCCAATCATACCCTGGTTCGAAGGTCCTGGCTGGTTGGTGACCTCAGACAAGGTGTGTCGCCGCTGGCCAAATCGAGCTGTCTGATAGGCCGAGAGCAGGTGAGGCGGATCATCCTCTGTGTCGGGCTCCTCTGTTTCAATGCCCTCATCAATGGATGTCTCCATCATGTTGCTAGGCGATGAGGTGGAGGACTTGCGCAGGACAGTGGGGGGAGGTAGGGGGTCCAGCAGGCAGCCGTTAACCTAGATAGCAAAATAGAAAATTCTGGATTATTGACTTAAAACCACTGAAAAACTGAAGTTATCAGTTAAAATCACGCTTCTTAAATATGCACAAGGTTCACAGACACACACAAACATGACAAAACCTTCAGCTGCAATAAAAACTCGGGTATAAGAAAGCCGATCACTGTGCTGAAAACTGTTTGTTGCAGCACACAGGCCTGTATGTGTTGGCCTAGAGGTGGAGGGTAAGGAATGCAGTGCCAGGAAGCAAGCTTTGATTCAGTGAAACTGACACACGCACACATACACAGAGGGATAAAAATCACACTCATAGATCATCTGCATGATTTGCTGCAATAACTGGAATGCGTGGTGTTGGTCTAGTAAGAGCAGCTTTGCCCAGTTCTCCATCTGCTTTCTGTAGTGTGCTGGGATAGGAATGTTATTGCTCAACAGACACACTCACACACAGAGGACAAGAGGGGAAAACTAGACTGAGAAACAGGCAAAAGTGTGTGCGTGTGTGTGGAGGTTACGATGAAGAGGGGAGAGACATGAAGCTAAAAGGAAAAGAAAAGAGTGAACCAGAAACAGAGAAGGATAAAGAAAGACAGAAGCTTAAAAAAAACAGAGATGAGCTGTCTGCGGATGGGTAGGAAGTCTGGGCGGCGAGATCGCTGGAGCAGTGCAGAAGCTTCCTGTCCATGTGTGTTCACTCAGTTCTGCATTAGGTCACATCATCATCACAGGACTGCTTACATAACTGCACTCCATTCACGCAGATAACACGCACTCTGACTCTCTGCCCTGTTCTGTTACCACAGACTGTCTCACACGCACAAATCATTCTTTATTGGAGCCAGGCGTGCAGGTGGGATGGATAAGAAATTTTGACCGATACTGCATGTATCTGTATTTGTTCTTCCTGGATGCCTGTTGTTAGGTGAGGGCTCTGGGTGTTCCTAACAACAGGCATGTAGGAAAGTGCCGTTGGTTAGCTCCGATAAAGAAAGAGGAAGAGCAGTTTGTGTGTGCGTGTGTGTATTTCTGTCAAGGAGCCTTGCAGGACAAGCAGCTGTCCTGTCTGATGTGAGTGCTGGTTGAGTACTTACATAAGAGGATATTGTCAGCTGCACTCTGGCAGCTCGTTAATTGCAAAAATTGGAATCTGTGTTATCCACGGTTAACACTAAAATCACAGCGATTTGACATGATTACTCAAAAATGATGCTGAAAGCTGTACTTTTCATTACATTTAAATTTTATTAAAAATCTAGTAAAAAAAAAAAGGTGCAGGTGGTATAGAACTCAGGGTTGATGTGGTGAAGGTAAGGCACAGGCAGGTGGGGATTTCTGACTGCGAATCTCTTCTCACAAGAGTAACAAGAGGCCCGGGGAGAATTGCAGCTCTCGGGAGATCTGCACGAAGTCACCGGAGAGCAACATAGCGTTTCCAAAGGTATGGAAACTTCCTCCAGATAGACCTTTGTTGACCGAAGGCTTTCTTTCCATCATGCTGACTCGAGCTGAACTAAACTGTGAGCAAGTCTGGCCTTTTAGGAAGGGGATCAAAGCACACTGCTTTAAAGAAAAAGGGATGATCTGGATTTATAACATGAGCCAGAAGACTGGGGGGAAAATATACCTGTATGAGTATTGTGCTGCATTTATTTTTTCCCCCAAAGTCATTGGAAGCCAGGATTGTAACTGAAAATAAAATGTCTTTTAATCGCCTAGCCCTAACACTGCCAGGCTGCAGATGCTCAAAACTTCAAAGGAGTCTGGTGTACACACACACACACACACACACACACACACGCACGCACACACACACACACGCACACACACTCTGAGGTGTAGAGAGACATTTCTGATTTACAGCGAGCGGGCATGCTCATCAAAGCATGGCAAGCTTATTGGGATGATACTTGCAGCAGCTGATAATGACTGTAATAACTACAAATTCAGCAACTAAGTCGTCTCATGTGAGCGAGCTGTAAAACAAGGACAGTGAACAAACAAGGAGATGCACAACAAAACAAAAATACATCCCTATTTACAAAGACACAACTTGTTTTTACTAGTGTTGAACGTACTTTGGGTGTGTTGACATCCTCCACCATGAAAGTCTGCTCCAGGGGAGATGCAGTCTGGGGAAAGGCGAAAGCATCAGAGGATGCTTGAGGCACAGCAGGAGAACGCAACAAACGACCGCCCTGCTGGAGCAAACCCACCTGGGCGGAAACACTGGTCGACTGTGGAGAGGGAAAAAATAAAGATGAGTCTTAGAAATTACATCAAAACCCCTTAATTTAAGACCAGCTCATAACAATATCCTTCTTAAACATGTAACTGCGACAAAATACGAGGGGCTGTAAATCTTTGCCTTTACAACGCCAACCAGAAAGGAAAGCTAGGTCCTACATGGTGATGGAAATGAGAGAGGAACTGCACAGTGCTGGTAAGAAGAGGCCGTAGGCAGAGAAAAGAAAAACATGAATAATGCAACCAAGGGAAAGGCATTAAGATCAAGGCTGGGTAGAAAAGACTGCAAGAGAGCACACGAAGACACGGACAAATAAATGGATGGGCCATGTCTTTCCGTTTGTTTGTTCCTGGGTGCAGGTGTGAATAACAGAGCTTTGATCCGGGAGGCGCGGAAAATAATCTAAACGCATTATTCAGAAACGCCTCAATGCCCTGAAGTTACCTTGACGACAGTCTGTTCGGCAATGGTGCTGGGTCGTCGCTGGCGGGCGTCGAGCCTCTGTTCGACAGGGAAGCTGCAGCGATGGGCCTTTAGCCGCTCCACCAGCAGGTAATAGATAGCAGCAAAGTGGTTGTAGCTTTTGTTCTGCAGAGACTAGAGGATGACAGACAATATAAATGGTAGTGTCTGTGATGGGAAGTTATGAGGATGACTTGAATGTGACAGCTCTTAAGATATGGTGAGATAATTCTTTAATTATCCCTGTATGAAACTGGGTTATTGCAGCAGCTGAAGAGCGGAGTGTTGATAAAAATACAATGCAGAGAATATGGAAGCTGACAAGGCAGCATACATTATATACAGCAGTTCAGATAACTTTCACTTTAATCACAACTTGATTTAGTAGTTCAAAAAGTGGTCTTGATTCCTCGAGAGTAAAAACAATCTCTTTCAATCAGGGCTGTAAAATATTTACATCGAGTCATGGCCAGAAGTTTACATACACATTTACATGGGCTTTTCAATGATATCTTTAAATTGTTTGTTTTCCAGGATGGAATGATTGTACAGCACACATCTTTAAGGACTTAAATAAATTCAAACCTGTGCACCTAATTCTTGTTTTTTTAAGTGCTTTGAGTTTCTAAAATATCATCACTTTACAAACTCTATTAACTTCTAGTTAGTGATCATAATCGACTACATCTGGTATTTTCTCTTTGTGATAACATGGATTTATTCGACTCATTGTACTGACCAATACTCTGAGCAATGGGAAAGTCCACAGAACTCAATGATGATCTCAGAAATAAAATTGTATTCTTATTAATAAGTGCCACAAAATTGACATCTTTAACTGAAATTTGCAGCTTTCCCCATGGACAAGCCAAATACCTTCTGGGGAATGTTTTATGGTCAGACGAGACAAAGCTCGAGCTGTCTGGCCAAACCGACAAGAGGTATGTTTTGAGGAGTAAAGGTGAGGCTTTCAAACCTAAGAACACTGCACTAACCGTTAAGCAAGGTGGTGGTAGCATCATGCTCTGGTGCTGTTTTGTAGCCATTGGTACTGATACATTGCACAAAGTAGATGGAATAATGAAGAAGGACTTCCTCCAAATTCTTCAGTACACATTAAAAACTGGTTTTGGAATGGATTAATCATCTGGGATGGAACTTCCCAAAGACACGACCGCAACTCTATTAAAAATTTGCAGACTGTGCTTTAAAGCCAGGTCTGTTCCAGGAAAATAAACAATTAATTGAACCCTACTAATTCTGCCAAGAAGATTTGTCAAATATCCAGCCACAAGCTTGTTGATGGCTACCAAAAACTTCTGGTCCAGTTGCAAGTTGCTAAGGGACATTTAACCACATATTACTAGTGCTGTATTTGTGTATTTGAGTCTAAATATTTTTGACCGTGGGTGGATTAGAGAAAATCAAGAATAAATTCAAACTTGTGCTCCCAATTCTTGTTTTTAAGGTCATTTAAGATGTATGCTGTACAATCATTCCATCAAGGAAAAAAAAGAACAGTTTAAAGAAATGATTAAAAGCACAAAATTAGCATTTGCATTTATGCCCATGTTGAATGTGTGTGAATACCTTAACACAACTGTACTGTGACTGCTGAATAGTGGAAAATTAGTTCAGAAGTGTGCATGTTCTTTACGCCAATGAAGTAATTGATAAATTTAATTTCTTAGCAAGAGAAGGGTTGAAGAGAGGATCGCAATGAAATTATACCATTTAGTCGAGATAGGCAATTACCCAAAATACCCAATTATGGACCCACTATTAAATCTTTCCTTGGATCACAATGAGGAACCCTTTTCCCCCCTACTTTTATCAGTTTAAGTAGTTTACTGCTAAACTCTCAGCTTTATCATGCAGCCCAGTGAAATATATCTGTTACCTGCAAAGTTAGAGTTATGCTTATCTATTGTCCACTATCATTATTATCGCCTCCTCCACAGTCTAAAGACATGACCTTTAAACCTCACACATTTACACTATAATTCAACTTAAAGAAAAAAAACAACAACTTCCTTCTTGTTCTGTTCTTACCTCTATAGTCTTGTGCTGGTCGATACCGAGGCTGTGCATCAACCGAAGGACCTGTTCACTGTATTCTCCTACACCGGCCTCACCCTCAGAGGACAGAGGCTGTTGGTACAGTACTGGCCTCTGTATAGGAACATCCAGAGTCATCCACTTGTGTTCCTTAATCTGGGCCACAGAGAGACGCTTTGACGGGTCCAGGACCAACATTCTGCGGATCAGGTGCTCACAGTCTATGAGGGATGGGAAGAGCAATCAGTCAGGATTTTTTCTTTTATGATCAGAAAATGTTCCTTTATGTTTGGTTAATGCTAAGTACTTCTTGTAAATATAATGCCTCAAAGCCTCATGCCCTTATCAAAGTAGCCCAGATGAAGTGGGGCAGAAATAACACTTTAAGAGCTTAAAATCTGCTAAGTTCTTTTCTTAGGTTCTCCTGCCGTCACATCTGAACAGCGTGACTACACTCCTTTCTACTTTCCTTCCCTCCTAATGAGAGCTCCTCACCTCTAGTTAGAGGCTAGATGAGTTTGACGTCAGACACAGCTGGGTTCTTAACAGGATTACAGCTCCCCCGGCTGTGCTGCTTTGGCCTGACTGCACCCCTACTGCCTGCAGTGCATTCCTGCCTACCAGACAGCAACATTACACATCTACTTGACTGCAGTAATCTTAAAGCAAAACAGGCAAGCTTTCATCAAATAAGCCCTGCAATTGGTCATTATTATTTTTGAAATTAATCACTCCTATTTTGTAGCATTTATATTAAAAAAAAAAAAAAAAAAAAAATCAAAACATGACGACTGAAGTATTTCACATTCTCAGGAGTAGTTTTCACATTATCTTTTTACTTTAGCAAACAAACATCTCAGATACAAATATGCCAAAATCGAGTTTTCAAACAGAATTTGATTTTCGGAACATTTTCCTCCGTCCATCACCTTCAGCAGATATCCTGTGAAGAGAGACCCTCAGCAGTTCACAAACACAGAGCCCAAGGACCTGTCTGCTAACATTAACTCCCTGCTGCACATTCTTCTCAGTTGCCCTGCTGATCTACTAACATCTGCTTACATCTCACATTTTTTCCCCTTCTACCTCGTGCCTGGTAGTGCAGCCAACTCAATTTTCTCCTCATTATGTGCATAACCAGCACGTCCTTCAATGCATTTCTACTACACGCTGTGGCCACTTAGCAGCTTGTGCAGCTGCTAAGTTACAAAGTTACATTTTGAATAAAACGCGGCACAATGCACTACAATTTGTCTGAGTCTCTGCCTGTTGCTACAGGTGAGCTTCTGCTAACCACCAGGAAAGGTCAGACTACATGTAAAGGGGGTGAGAACGCATGCCCGTGTAGCTGACTGCCTGATCGACAGTCTGTTCTTATCCAGTGCCTTACACCACCATGACTTAACCGCAGAACAATCCCAGTTTTAACACTTGCAGTGCTGGAGTCGTGTAGAGTTTCCAATAAAGAAGAACTGCAATGGATTTAAGAGCAAGTAATCGTTTTAGATATCATTGATTTTTATCTCACAGGTAATATCCCAATATTTTAACCACCATCAAACATGACTGAACATACAGAACGATTACAAGCTGCTATGCTACCTCAGCATACACACATTCCTCTGCTCAATGGTGTTCTGCCCTAAAGAAAGGGAAGCAGCTACACATAGGTAGCTATTACATGTAAATATGACAGCCCTCTAAACCTAGCATTTAAAAGATGACCTTAGTTTTTGCTGACCAAAGAATACTCAAACAGGCCAACAAGCCTTAAAAAATGACATCTTTTACAGATATTAAGTCACTAAGTAAGTCGCTGGCTATGAGGTTAACCACAACATGTACAGTGTGTGGTCCAAACCTGTGTTGTGCACTATAGTGTCGGCCAGTGCGAGCAACTGGAGGAAATAAGACGGACCGTTTCTGGATAAAGAAATCAGCACACTATGTTCTCCTTGTTCGCAGAACAGGGGCTGAACTGGGGGTGGGTAGGCGGGTTCGAGTGTCAGTCTGGTCAGGGAGCTGACATTACACTCCTACATTCCCCGTATGTCTTAATTGTTTCAAGGTCCCGAACAGCAAGGAGGAGGAGGAGGAGGAGGAGGGGAAAAAAAAAAAAAAAAAGTCTGGTCGACTCTCTAACCACACACCCCTGCGGAGAAGTTGCTTCAGACGTGCAGATGGGACACAGAGAAACAAGACAGAAGAAACAGACAAGGCTACAGACGGACAGGAAGCTGTCTCACAGAGGGTATGAGTCAGGCAGACATACTAACAGACAGAGGGACAGACAGGCAAGCTGCTGGAGGGCTTCACTGGCTCTTCCCCAGGTTACATAAACAGCTCCAGCTCTGGACTCAATCTACAGCCAGCCAGCACAGCCGCTAACAGCAGGGCTGCTTGAGACCGTTAGCCGAACTGACTCACTCAGCCTGAATGCTCACATAAATGCTCACATAAACACACACACACACACACACACACACACACACACACACACACACACACACACACACACACACACACACACACACACACGCTTCATATTGTATCCCCTTCAAATCGATGGAATGCTGACTGACCTCTTGACTGGTTATAGCTGCAGGAGTGACTCAAACAGGAAAGCGTGATCTATTCGTCTGTGCGTCAGTGTTCCTACCAAGAACTTTAATGACTTTTTTTCCTCAATTTGACTACATGCTGTTGTATAGAAGACCCGAAAGTCTTTCACCATTACACCAAATGCATCTGTGCTTGCAGGAAAAAGCGAGGCCGTCTCGTCTTACCTTCAGTCATGAAGTAGGGGATGCGAAACCTTCCTTCTAGTACTCTCTGCCGGAGGTCAGGCAGAGTGGGCCCATCAAATGGCAATGCACCACACACCAGCACGTAAAGCACCACCCCCATACTCTGGAGACATGAAAAAATGGACACACAAGAAAACAAGGTGAGGATAGGAGTAAAGAACAACCAGTAGATTAATCAATCTTAGGTATGTAAATGTAAACAACTCAGACACACGTGTCCCACTAAAGCACGAGTCCACACACGCGACCTTACGGTAAATGATTGCAATATAGAGGAGGCTACAAACTGTGGTTGGGAAATCACATTCCACGTAACCGCAGAACGACATGACAGGAACCAAACCTGCTGACTGTAAGAAATCAAAACTTTGTGTCCACTAATATATGAATAAATAACGTTTTCAGAAATGAGTTGCATCCGATGACTTCACGTGGCTTACTAAAGCAAACGGTGCTTAAAATCTCAGCAACAGAGCTGAGAAGATATTACAGGGAAATTCAATCCACGGGTATGCAGTTACAAGGAATTATTAAAAACAAAGTGTTAAAGAGATGTCCGATTTATGCAATCAGCCATTTTACCCAAATATCCAGCTGTGGGCCTTCATACTGTTGTCCCTCAAAGACCTCTGGAGCAGCATAGGGCGGGCTGCCACACCATGTGGCCAGAGGCTTCCCGGGCTGGAAAAAGTTGCCAAATCCAAAATCTGCAGAAGGCGAAACATCAGGGCGGTAAGTAGATTAAAGATAGTTTCAGACATTTAGGCTTGTAGAGTTGGTAATGGCACACAGAAATCCTGCTGTTGTCCAGCAGTTTCTGCCCTGTGACCGTAAAAGTAAAAAAAAAAAAAAAAAAATGTTTTAAAAAGAGTTCAGGCACTTAGAGACCATAAACAGTGTGGATGTGATATGTTGAAATGGGAAAACTATAAATGATCAAATTCAGCATGAAGGCACAAAACTCAGAGTAGCAGTTCATAGTTTTGTGTCTTCATGCAAGTTCTGTATAACGCAATGTTTAATCCACATATTTGTACATTTACGAAATGGACCTTTGTATGAGGTAACCTCCCCTGGAGGCTGACATGAGGTAATTGGTGCTGTTCTCTGATTGGTTCCCTCTAGAATGGCTAAAAGTCAGATTTTAATCATCAGAAGAAAAGAAAAAGGGGAACAAATGGACACAAAATAAATTTGAAGTTCATGTCTGCCTTTCATTAGCATCCAACTAAATGCTGCAGCATAATCGGACAAATTGCACTGAGCCAACATGTGTGCCTGCAATCACTCAGCTAACCTATTTTCTTACGAGTCAATATGACTTTCACCTATGTTCTCTTCTTCTCATCCCTCAGGTCCTCTCAACTAACAGATTCAGATCTAATTCAGTTTATACAAATAAAAAAAAATAGCTTCTTAGTTTTGAGAATTTGATTTTTATTTATCAACTTGGAGACTGGATTGACTTTTTAATACTCTTTGCTCTATCAAAAAAAAAAAAAAAAAAAGTAACGGAAAAATAACAATGGATAAATACTTTCATGCTTAGTTGGTTCATTATCAATGGGAAGGCGTCACGGAGCCTGACAGCCACAGGAGCAGACAATCACGCTCACTTAGCCCTCCACCCCCACCGTTTTTCCATAATTCGAAACAGTTACATAAACACCAAAAATGTATTGCAAAACAAATAAATAAGAGATTAAAAATAAAAAAATAAAAATCTGGCTTACATAATGGGGCTGGAGGTGATGTGGGTTCACACACACATGCAAAGACACAAACAACACAATGAGCAGTGTGCGACCCAAACCCCCTATTCCTCAACACGATCCTTTGCAGTCCATGTAAAAGAAACTATCGACCAATTTAAGCCAAATTCAAACTGATGAGACAATCAGAACGGATCATGTGACTTTTAATTACCAACAAATTTGTATTTTTTGCTGTGTCAGCTCCATGTCTTCAGAGAATTGTGCTAACACAATTTTCTCTAAAGTTCAGTTTTTTTTTAACTTTGTTGTTTTCTTCACAAAAATCAAAACCAGACCAAACCAAGTATCCATTTCTAACTTTAATAGGTGAGAGGTATTTTCGGCTGCTCCCTTATTTCCCGAAGGGTCGACACAGCGGATGGATCCGCATATTTGATTTGGCATAGATTTTATACCCTTCCAGAAACCCCTCCCGGGCTTGGCACCAGCACTTTGGAGTGCACTAACTTATGACCTCCGGAGGCTGGGTCTGTCTCTCCTCCTGATCTCACGCTGGGGATTTTTGTGCAAACTCTCACAAATAAACTGGACAGACCTAGTTTTTAGAATCTTTATGACTCAGTCAGATTTAGAACGCTAGAAACACAATGGTAAGTAAATTATTAGGGGTTTCGCTTTTTTCTGTGTAGTGACAAATTGTTTTAGTGTTAAAAACTGAGGCTGTGTGGGTGTACAGAGGTCTGATAGTCAAGAGTTACATCATAAAATGTGATCAGACTGGCCATTTCTACAGCAAACATTGCTGCATGGTGCCTCTAAAAGGCAAAATGCTTAAAAATAAAGAAGACGATGAAGAATCCAGGCTGTCAAATGTTTTTTTGTTTTTTGCACACACAAGGAAAGCTGCAGTAGATTATAGCTTAAATACCTGTAGGAATCAAGTTTAAGTAATTAGCAAAGGGTAAACTCGTGAACAGAGCTGAGCGGCTCTTTGAGTGTGTACGTGAGTGTGTGTAGTCGAACCGTTTAATTACTGCAATGCAGGTAGCAGCAGGTGCGGCTGGAATAAAATGAGAGCTAAAGCAGCGTGACACTGTGGGTTTATTACAAGTATGTTTGCTGTCTGACGCTGCTGCGAAGGTGAGATGCGAGATGTGAGATGCAGGCAGAGCTGAGCGGAGCAGTGCAGCTGGTTTATCGTCAGAAGCTGTGACCCATTTCATGGAGCTGAATACTGAACAGACTGGTTGACGTCAAACACTCCAGCATGCTGCAGGCTACAAACAGCAGTCCCAGCTCTACAGAAAGGGCGGGGCACGAGCGGGCGTGTGTCGCGCACGGCAACATTAACATAATATTAGCTAAAAGATTACAGGCAAGAACCTATGAGGGTTTATAAGACTGCACGTGTAAAACAAAATAAGAGTATGATGATGCAGTTAGGTACTTAAGCAGTATGGAGAATCAGTAAACTTGTAGCTGCAGCTGCTTTTCTTTATCCTCCTTTTTCTTCTAGATCAGGTTTTCCAAAACACTGAACTGGATTCTTGAACCTACTTATTGCTTCCTTCCCCTGCAACATTTTTCACCCTTTAACTTTCCTCCCATGATTAAACTTGATGAATTGAAATGAAGCATGTTGTAAGTTTCTATGTAGCAAGTAAAGAAAATAAAATTTCTTCCTTCAACTTACTTCAAAGTTGAAATTTTGAGAATTTGACATACACTGTAAAATTTGGTGTGCTCTCCTCGGCTCAGCTGGGAGAACAATCTTATGCAGCTATTAGACTTTTCATATTTTTTTTACATTGTTATTAATTTAATGTTTAATATTAATTAAACAGATTCTTGTCAAAAAGCATTTAGAGTGGTGATTCTGATCTGGAGGTAGACATGAAACACCTTTAGGGTGTGGTGCACTTTTAGCAATGTCATTGTGGATACTTCAAATAATGAAGCTGCAAATAGCTGCTGAAAGCCTTTTAGTGATATGACAACATGTATTGGATAATGTGATCAAAACACGTGAAGTGAATAAAGCTCAAAAACAGGAAATGTATACACTGCATTGTACACGTGCATTTCCCCGCTTAACCACAATGGCGGCGTTCTCGCCTACTCTGAACCAGCAGCCTATGCCTGCTTTTGTTTTTGTTATTCCTCCTCCTCTCTTTCCATTGCTTTCAATCTGTCAACTCGAATGTAAAGGGGCTGTTTGAAGTGAAAACATTAAGGGCACTCCCCGCTGCTCCTGTTCCTCTTTCCTCTGCAGCCACCAGGAGAATGACCTTTCTTTGACTGATCACCTGTTAAGGTACATACAGACTGACCAGAGGTGGCCTTTAGAAGCCACCACTGGACTGAAGAGAAAAACCCAGAAGCATTGGCACTTTGTCTGGATGTACACATTCAGAGTAGTGCCAAAACGGATAGCCGACAAATAGAAAAAGATTTGATTATGTTAAGATTTAATTAGCCGTTTATTTTAACAAACAAAAATACCAAACACTTGCTCAACTGCTCATTAATGCAAATATGTAATCAGCCAACCGCGTGGCAGCACCTCGGTGCCTTTAGACACGTAGATGTGGTTGTGGCTCCTTCCTGCCTTTTATAAACAGTTCACGCTGATGGTAGCGGTGTAACGTGTACTCCGAAAGGCTTCATAATCACCAGATCTCAATAGAGCACCTTTGTGATGTAGTGGAACAGGTGATTCACATCATAGATGCAGCTGGAAAAATCTGCAGTAGCTGCGTGTCAATATGGACCAAGACCCACGAGGACCGTTTCCAGCACCTTCTTAAATCTATGCCACGAAGAAATAAAGCAGCTCTGAAAGCAAGAGTGCAACCTGGTACTAGCAAGGTATACCTAATGAAATGTCTGACGAATGCATGTCAGGATTCAGAAAGGCTAAATGGGCTTCTGATTGACAGTGAGTGTGTGGTCAGTTAAAAATACCTTTCAACCTCTATTTTAAACCTATACAACCACTGCATTACAATTAATGTTTATTAATATAAATATTAATTTAATTTTAATCTTTTTTGTTAATCTTGGAGACCCATTTACAAAATAACATTTAATAACACAATAACTAAGATTTTAAATAAAAAGAAATAACAGAAACACAATTAAAAGCAAGATAAAGTGTAATTTTCCCAAACTACTTAAGCAACGTTTTCTTTAGAAATCAGTCTCACGACCTTCATTGTTTCGATTCATATTGTGACTACAGACTGTATTTCACCAATATAACTTGTCCTTGTACGGAAGTTTACACAAGATGCACAGCCCTGCTTAAGGCTGTGAAGAAGGCTCGTCTGGTTGTTACTAAACTAAGGACATTTTATGAACAAACTAATGGGTCAATCAATAGCACCCTGATAGCAGAAGGCCAAGCACATTTTCCCTTAAGATCTGAAAATAATCTGATTACTTAACAAAACATAACCATTACCTTTCAGCACGAGTATAAAAAACAGTACATCTATAACTCTCTCGACACGAGTCGATCCCATGTACAGTGCAAATCTGACACCTGTACTCATCTAAACTTCATGTGCCATTTACCAAACTTGTCCGAGCATGTTGTAGTCAAGAGGAGCACGGCGTGTACCTTGGAGATGATGTCCTCCCCAGAGAAATTTTCACTAATCACAAGCCAGGTAATGTTCTGTTCATTGTTTTCCTGCTTCAAATCTAATCTGCTGTGCGGACAATCAGCTGTGAGTCAGACATGTTTGTGAAAATTACTGCTCGGGTAATAACATCTCCAGGTTATCATCTTGGACCCTTCTGAGAAACCGTGGACAGGATGATGCGAGTAATGATGCGAGTAATGATGCAACGAAAACAGTTATTCTGTAGTTCTGTCCGCTTTGCCCTTTTCTGGTATCAGAAGAAAGAAAATGGTGCATTTATCACACCCATAAACAAGGATTTGATTCAACTACCTGAAGCTGATGATATGAAGTCCTTTGAGGACAGGAAGCCATTTCCTTCTCTACCACATATTCAGGGTCTGGTATCCTTTCACACTCGTATTTTTAGCTGCTCTCATGTGATCAGCTCACCTTAGATGGATTTCAGTATCAGCTCTGAATTAAGCCTCAGATAAACCTCAGACTCGCTCATAGCATGGTACTAACTGAAGGCCTGCCACCCTGCTATGCACGCTCCTTATCATTCTTCCTTCATCCCCTTATCCGATACTCTGTCTCCAAAGTAGCTAGTCAATCCCATCACCCTAGCTCCTCTTCTATTAAACCTAAGAACGTCCCTGCGACTACCCCAGCCTTCCCCTTCTCCGCTCTGGGACAAGGCAGCGGGGTGACATTCCCACAAGCTAGCTCTAAACACCAGCTGCTTAATAATTACACTTTGATGCCTGTACTACAGACTTACAGCTTAGCCTCAAATATCTGCCTCTGGGTCTGTTCTTCACTTTGTCCTCCATTTTTCATGTTTTTACACTCAAGAGTCACCAGGGAAGCATTTTTAAGTTCTCTGATTATCTGTTTTGAAAAAGTAACACAGGCCTTTAAGCTTTTAAGATGTCTGTCATGGGATCTGTCGGCAAACAGCTATCTTGCAAGCAACCTCTGACCAATTCTCAACACTGCAAAAAATGACCTAAGCAGGCAGTGAAGACATTTCTGAACTCCACGAGCGCTGAGATCATGACAGGCAATACATCAAAAACTCATGCGAAGATCCTGGATTTTTCATCTACTGAGTTTATGGGTCCCCTGTGCAATGTGTTACCTGCAATCTTGATGTTCATATGGCCATCCAGCAGCAGATTCTCAGCCTTCAGGTCTCTGTGAACGATGTTCCGGTTGTGGCAGTACTCAACCGCTGACAGGATCTGCCAGAACTTCCTCCTGGCCTCTAGCTCACTGAGACGGCCATGCTTTGCCAGATAGTCTGCAGACATTGGAAAGAGGTGACGTGTCATGTTAGAACTTTAAGTCTATATCATTTTTTTAATTGATTACATAACCTGGCTCTACAGGCCTTCCGAACACGTATTAAGGTATCACTATACAGTTGAAAAGAATGCAATAAAAGTAGAATTTCTTCATTCAACCGAGTGGTTGTGCTGAAAGTATAATAGGTTTTGATGAGGTGCGGGCTTGGTGCCAGTGGTAGCTTACAGCTGCTCTACATTACAGCATGTTTTGTGAGCTCATTGAGAGCAAGATGCAAAATGTATTTTTTTCTTTGGAGACCCCTGCTCTAGCCCCGCGTGTGCATGCGTGAGTAGGCATTGGCTGACAGCGAAGAATGCACTGTGTTGTCATAGTGGAACGAGGAAAGCGGAGACAGAAGTTTCCGAGAACAGGTCTTCTGCTATATAATGCCTAGATTAGCGCACACTGCTCAGCTTGTAAGTTAGGGGTCGGTTTAATAGGATACTGAAATAAATACAAACTGAGCTCTTTTTCCAATGAGAAGCAAAAACACTGGATTTAGCAGTTTATCTGCTTAGCACACACTCTGCACACAGCAGGACCAAAGAGTGAGTTTGTGGTTGTTTAGAAAGACACAAGAAACCACAGTCGATTCTCTCTCTGGAGAGCCACAGTCATAAATTTTGCCGTCGTCTTTTTCCAAGCGCTCAGATCGCTGACCTTTCTCTCATGGTGTGCTCTCCCTCTGCCCTTACCGTTGTGTGAAGTTTGTCTCGACAGACTATTTTACAAGATGTATGATGTTTTTTTCTTTTTTACAGCCCTGTGAACTTTGAAAAGTGTGGCGTTTGTTGCTGTCGGCAGGGCTCCTCTTCACACCTCTCTGTCCAGATAGCTTGCTAACTCTTCAATTCACACTCAGTGGCAAACAAGATAGGACACTCTGCTGCCTGTCCTTCCAGCTGGCATGGTTACAGACCAGCAACTAAACCTGACAACAATGCACAACAACCACAACAAACCCCACCAACACAAAATCATGAGGAATGTAATTATGGGAAGACCCACTAGGTCAGTTTCATAAGAGAGCATTTTTGTAATCAGGAAGCAGATGAAGACTGGCAGCTTGATTTGATTGAGACAATAAAAACAATGTTTTGCTTTTGTCTTTTAACTCGTTAGACATACCTGATATGATTTCCTTTTCATGTCGCTGTCATTTCAGTGGTGTGCACATAAACTACAGGGTGGGCCATTTATATGGATACACTGTAATAAAATGGGAATGGTTGGTGATATCAAAGTCCTGTTTGTGGTACATTAGTATATGTGAGGGGACAAACTCCTCAAGATGGGTGGTGACCATGGTGGCCATTTAGAAGTCGGCCATCTTGGATACAACTTTTGTTTTTTTCCATAGGAAGAGGGCCATGTGACACATTAAAATTATTGGTAATGTCACAAGAAAAACAATGGTGTGCTTGGTTTCAATGTAACTTTATTCTTTCATGAGTTATTTACAGGTTTCTCTTTGTTCACAGCCATTGACATGTTGAAGAGGTTAACACGTGAGGAGCGGATCGAAATTGTGTTGATATCCGGTGAACGTAGTAATCGGGTCATTAGTGACAGAAAACTGTCACTAATGAAGAAACATCAGTGGCAGAATGGGCAAAACAAAAATAGGAACTGGACCCTCAGTTCACGCAGAAGATTTTGTTCAGTGATGAGGTAAAATTTTGTGAATGGTGAAATTAACAAACAAAACCACCGCTATTGGTCTGACACTAACCCACATTGGATGGATCCCTCCAAGACTGTTGGAACAACAAAAGTGATGGTTTGGTGTGGTATATGGGGTACAACGATAGTGGGTCCATTCTTCATCAATGGAAACCTCAAGGCCACTGGATATTTGAAATTGCTACATGATGATGTGTTTCCCTCTTTACGCACTGAAGCTGGCACGTTCCCTGAGTTTTTCCAGCAACATGGTGCACCACCACATTATGGGTGCCAGGTCCGAGCATTCCTAGATGAACAGTTTCCTGGAAAGTGGATTGGTCGTCGTGGGCCAGTTGAATGGCCCCCAAGGTCTCCCGATCCGACCCTCTTAGACTTTTATCTTTGGGGTCATCTGAAGGCAATTGTCTATGGTGCGAAGAGGCGAGACGTGCACCACCTGAAACTACGGATACTGGATGCCTGTGCTGGCATTTCTCCTGCGGTGTTGCTATCAGTGTGTGAAGAGTGGGAGAAGACTGTTGCATTGACAATCCAACACAATGGGCAGCACATTGAACACATTTTATAAGTGGTCAGAAACTTGTAAATAACTCGTGAAAGAATAAAGTTACCTTGAAACCAAGCACACCATTGTTTTTCTTGTGACATTACCAATAAGTTTGATGTGTCACATGCCCCTCTTCCTATTGAAAAAACAAAAGTTGTATCCAAGATGGCCGACTTCTAAATGGCCACCATGGTCACCACCCATCTTGAGGCCCCCTCACATATACTAATGTGCCACAAACAGGACTTTAATATCACCAACCATTCCCATTTTATTACGGTGTATCCATATAAATGGCCCACCCTGTACTTACAGGCACAGCAAAGTCATACTAAGCCTCTTTAAAAGTCAATTTAGTTGACTTTTTTCAGATGTGTGCAGTCAATAAACATAAAATATTCAAAGCATACGTGTTGAGGCCACCATCGTGCATCACACTACACCTCATCTACACAGCCCTGCATCTCAAAGCCCCGATATTAAAATTGTGTGTGATAGATAGCAACAGAATGAGAAAACCTTATTAGCGAGTGGCTGACAAATTCCATAAGAGTAGGTCTCTTTAATGAATGGGGGAATTTTCAAGCAATGGTGCTAATCAAAAAACACACTGGGGAGGGGAATGTGTTGGGCAGGTCCAAGGTTGCACCTGTGGAAAACAGCAATCTAAAATAAAAACCATTTCAGGACATAACCTCTCCTTTTCTTGGTCTTTAAAGCCTTCTTTATGGGTCAACATAAATACTCGCCATACTGTTACAGAGCCTAAAATTGTACAAAGTGGTTGGTTTAACTCTTTACCCCTTGAAAACCAACTAGGGATACACTGAAGGTCTTTCTCTCACATTTCAGGCCTGCTTATAAGACAAAAATGATGAGGTTTGCATCAGAAATAAGTGAGGGTTGTCTGTGCCTGTGTAGCTACCCTTGGAAAAGCACAGAAACTATTCTAATGGTCACCCAAACCACATCTTTATTGATATATATATATGTACTTAGGTGTCAAAACCCGCCATTAAGGGAAGGGAAGGGAAGGTCATCTTTATGGGGTAAAGAGTCAAAGCAGGGTTCCTTGCAGCCATTACAGAGACAGGTAAGACTTCTATTTTTCCTGTGGTGTTGCACACTCTTCTTCATGCAAAACCTAGTGTAAAAGTAATTTTGTTAAAGAAAAAACAAGAGAAAGAAATCAATTTAAAGCCTAAAACAGCTGCAGATTAATTTCTCTCAATGACTGCTTGATCAACTGACTATTGTTTGCAGCTCTGGAAAGAACACCGCCTGACTGCTTTTACACTGAAATGCTCAACAAACCAAACGCTGAACACTAAAGCGTATCTTAGCTCTGTATGAACAGCAGCACGGTGTTGCTACTGCTTGTTCTGCAGTCACACTGGAAAAACAAGCCATTACTGTTTAAGCAAACAACACTGTACAACACACACACACACACACACACACACACACACACACACACACACACACACACACACACACACACACACACACACACACACACACACACACACACACAGTATGCAGCATGTTGCCCCAGTGGAAGGATGAGTAATCCACTGATACAATGTTGGTGAGGGTAAGGACCTCAGCACAGTGAGGCATGCAGAGTGGCATTCTGGGAAAGCGAACAGAACAAGTATGAATCATAGGGGTATTAGGGAACAGCTCAAAAGCCACTGTGTTCCACTTCTGCTGAGAGCTGCGTGAGGAGCTAAATCTCTCAACAGCTGCTCAGGTTTGAAGGGGACCAACATCATGGGTACAGACCGGCTTGCTGGACAGACTTCAGATAACACCGTGGGCCAGGCGCTGGGAGCGTGTATACATGCAAGTGTGTGTGAGCGCAGAGGACATGGGGCACACGGTCGCACACTCCGTTTCCACATCAGTAACTGATACCCTAACCACTTAAATACGACGGCCTCATTAAAGTCACATCTATATGCACGGTGATGGATGCTTGTGTTGATTTAATACTGGCACACCAAAGGGGTTAAAGGGGAACAGAGCCAAGCCATGTCATCCAAGTACCAATCAGCCAAACATCAGCTGCAGTTTCTGGTGGTTATAGTTGACCTCACTTGTCCTTCTTTGGATACTTATAAATACACACATAAAAATAACACCTCTGTTTTATCTGGAGAAACAAAGCCCACATCTTAAACCTACATACTCCACCTATTTACTGTAAGCCCCTCCCATTGAAACTTACTGGTTATTTAACTAGGGCATGTGTTTTTAAAAACACATTCAGGGTTGGATTAGGTGATCAAGTAATACCAATGTCTTGGCAATCCTTTATTCCAATACTTATTTTTAAAAGGAAGAAACAAACTTTTGTACCTACATTTGTTGGAATTACCTTAAAAAAAAACAAAAATCAAAAATGTAGGTATGTGTATTTTGAAGTACCCTTTGAATGGCTCCATAGTGCTGTGCAGGGGTGTCAAACAAAAGGCCTGGGGCCAGAATCGGTTGTCAAAGACTCCAATCTAACCCGTTTGGCGGCTTTCGAAAATGTGAAGAAGGGCATACATTTGGACTTTTAAATGTATTTTCACGGGTTTTGCAGCTTCTCTGACTGATAAAGCGCTCCCCCATGGCCATTCATACTACAGAGTGGTAAATAAGTAACAAATAAACAATAAAATAAAAGAAGGTTTCTTGGTTTTCACCATATTACCATACACACTATACAAATTTATGCCTTTTACAGTAAAAATTGCTGGTGATTGCCAATGTGAATCTCCTAGTAGACACACAATTTGAAAATCCTACATCGCTGCATTCGAGTTATCCTATTCACAAGATTTTCAGCAAACTAGACCTCTGACCTTGACCTCAAGGTCAAGGGTCAACGAGATTCAAGCTTTTCTGAGATTTTCAGTAGCTGCACATATAGTATCATTTCAAAATCCTACATCACCTTGTTCTCAAACTTAGGTGTCCACGCCGTCTGCCTAGCAGGGTGACGACAATTTACCAATGAGGGGTAAAAAGGACATTTCTTTCTCAGACTCATGTTGACAGACTTTATTTACTATGGCAGCATTTTATCAAGTAGAAAAACAGATGTACTGTGAAACTGCACTTCTTTTTTCTTATATTAAAACATCTCAGGGATTAAATATGTAATTAGACTTCTTTACACGGGGGAAAAAAAAAAAGGCAGGT